>NC_138035.1:7677067-8877067 GCF_964106645.2 Podarcis pityusensis | reverse complement strand
AATAAAATTCAAAAATTCAGGGGTCATTTTTTTTTGGGGGGGGGGGAGAAAAAAACCCCAGTCAGTAGACATCAAATGATCACCAGGGCTAAGTGGCCAAGTTGGCCCTACTAGGGCCAGCAAAGAGACCAGGGAAGAATTTAAATGTGGGGTCCCAGAAAGGGTTTCTTCATAGAAGAGGAAAGGGAAAAGGGAATAGAGGATCAGGCTAATTCAAATTGAAGGCCAGGCGCAATAGCTCTGTCTTACAGGCCCTGCGGAAGGAGATCAAGTCCTGTATGAGGTAGCATCCAACATCTGTTTGAGGCTAGAGGGATCACTCACTCCCTAGCTACTCTCGAAGCAACCCATGTGCTGGAAGAGTCCTGCTAAGTCAGGCCAAGACTCCGTCTTGTTTTCAGAAGTGGGCCAGCTTCCATGTGCCAGAACCAGAGGCTATGAGCATCACACAAAAGTCCCTAACGCAGAGAAATCTGCTCTGGTCATCTCCAGCAAGCAATTCCATCCCTGCACCACACAAGGTAAGATAAGGTGGCTTCCTCCTTCTCATCCTCTCTGATGGTACCAAACAATAATGGTGAAAATTGCCGTTTTCATTTTAAAGGAAAAGTAGACAGACTCCAAATTCTATGGAAAGGAGATCTAACTTCCGCAGCCAGAATTAATTAAACGAATTAAGGGAAATCTGCATTTATGTACTTAGCACAACTCCACATGAAATACTCAGGATTTCAAGGAAACTGGATCTTTCCCTCCCTCGCTCCCTCCTGGCAAAAACTGGAGATAAGTAGAACAAGGAGAGGTGGAATGGAGAAGTGCTGTTTGCAAAAATGGAAGCACTGCCCAGCCCAGTTTGAGAACTGTCAGACTGAACGGGTGTCCTTTTGTGAGATCGTTGGCAAGGCACATAATCCTCTCTTGCAAAGATTCCAAGGAATATTTATTTTCAGTACAGTTTATTTTTTAGGTACAGGTTGAATGGGTATTAACCCAGGCAAGCAACACTAATCCCAAAGCTACAAATTACAGGATTCTCCTAGAGCCTTCCTCCACCTGCTTTCCTGTTTTAGACTACAACTCCCATCAACATCCCAGATCCAGAAGAGGTTTAGTCATGCTGGCCACATGTCCTGGAACGCTGTCTGTGGACAAACACCAGCTCCCTTGGCCTGAAAAGCGAGATGAGCACCGCACCCCATAGTTGCCTTTGACTGGATTTAACCATCCAGGGGTCCTTTACCTTTTTATCTTTTTACCATAGATGATGGGAATTGTAGTTCAAAAGCACTGGAGCTCATGAGGTTGGGGAAAGAAGAAGAGGAGGAGGAGGAGAAGGAGGAGTTTGGATTTGATACCCAGCTTTATCACTACCTGAAGGAGTCTCAAAGCGGCTAACATCCTCCTTTCCCTTCCTCCCCCACAACAAACACTCTGTGAGGTGAGTGGGGCTGAGAGACTTCAGAGAAGTGTGACTAGCCCAAGGTCTCCCAGCAGCTGCATGTGGAGGAGCGGGGAAGCGGACCCGGTTCACCAGATTACGAGTCCACCGCTCTTAACCACTACACCACACTGGCTCTAGGTCTAGGGCATGGAGCAGGAATGACAGACCCTCCAAGTGTCCCTATTCTCCAGGGACATCCCTGATTTAGAGAAGCCATCCCGGTTTCTGATTTGATCCCCGAATGTCCCACTTTTCCTTAGGATGTCCCTATTTTCACTGAAGAAATGTTGGAGGGCATGGTAAGATGTCTCTATTTTCATTGGAGAAATGTTGGAGGATATGGAGTTATCCAGCCCCTGAGCTGCCTGAAGGCAATCTTTATAAGGAAGTCTTTTTTAATGTTTAATGTTTTATACATGTTGGAAGTCGCCAGAGTGGCTGGGGCAACCCAATAAGATGTGTGGGGTATAAATAGTAAAATTATCATTCTGGAATGGGACGTCCCTATTTTCATTGGAGAAACCTGTTCCCTTCAGCCCCAGTCAGCATAGCCAATGGTGAGGGTTGATGGGAGTTGTAGTCCAATACTATCTGGGGCTGGGCATAGGTTCCCCACTCTTGGCCTAAACTCACATCTTTTTTTTCACTGCTATTTATACGTACACTCAGACCAATCCCAACCACCCTGCTCCAGAACTGGGTTGCATTGGGAGCACCTCAAACTACGTTGAAAAATAACTGAGAATAACATGAGTCTTAATGGCTCACCTGCACCCAATTCTCAACAAAAATCCTGGAAAATCTTAGCTTTTCATTTCAGTAAAAAAGAAAGCAGTTATTGCTTCCAGCCCACAAGTCTGGAAAGTGTCCTTACCATTCTTGTACTCTCTTGTGGCAGAATGCTAAAAACACACAACTATTGAGTTGCTACTACAGGTTTGTAATCAATTTTTAAAAATATTGTCAAAGAGAAAATTTAGTTTTAGGTTGTTGTTTTTTCCATGGAATTAAAAAAAAATAAAAATGAAGTCTAGACCTGTGCATCTCCATCCCAAAAGGATGTGGGCCAGTTTGTTAAACACTGGATCCTCTGAGCTGGCTAGCACAGTGCGTTGCTAAGAAAAGGTCACAGTGCCCTGAGTAGGCGATTTGTTTTGTCTTCTTGCACACACAGAGAGACGCATATACACCAATTTTATCTGTGCTTCGTAAGCCATCGGAATTCATTCTGGGTCATTGTGAGCTCTGCACTTACTCAAACGAGCAGACACCTGATGGGAGCATTGCTGCTGGAAAATGAGTCACCGAACAGCCCAACTTTCACATCTCTGCACCCCAAGAATCACAGTAGCAAGCGAGTTGCCCCAATAACACTCTCTGCTTCAGACCCCCAGGTAAGCATCTGGAACCCCTGGAATCTTTCACTGCATGGAGATTGGGTGGGTATGTAACAATATTTTGGTGGTTTTTTGGGGGGGACGGTTCTTCCCCCTGCCTGTTTCTGTAGCCCGCTCTGCATATGCTATGAAGTTCCATATTAAGGACCAACTCCCCCAATCTGCATCACAATCAGATTCCTAGAAGCGCTGAATATGAAGGACTGTCTCCATTAAATCCTCATTACCACGTCACCCAAGAACAGGCAGGAGACAATAGCCAGTGCAATGCCATTCATGTTCCAATCTTTTAATTCTCCTCTCAGCAATTAGGGCGGCCCTATCTGCCAGAACCAAAAGCCTGAGTCACAGCTCATATTAATTTTAAATCCCCAGACTTAAAAAAAAAACAAAAAAACAGTGTGGGAAAACAGCGAAGTTTTGCTCATTCTGGAGGGGAGAAGGATTAAGTATTCTGCTGTGCAATGGCTGCTTTGATATTCCTTCGCTCCCTTCCCCTCCTACCCATTTTCCTCCCAAATTACTGATCGTTGTCTTACATAACAGTGTCATCCGCACTTATTGAATTAACAAGGCTGCGAAACACTTAATGAATCTAAACTCATCAAGTGCTTCCAAAGTTAATAACGGCATCGGGAGATCCTGGCTCCCTTAAGCCCCCAACCCACCTACCCCTTCCACCCCGCCCTCCCTGCGAGAGAAATTTATACGCTTCCCGCACAGTCGCCAGAGTTCAGACAGCCCAAATCTCATGAAAGATTTATTGCTGGATGGCCTTGTGATTTATTTGCTGTTTGCCGGAGCAACACGTAGCTCGCATCTTCCGAGGGTTTATTTCATACTTGCAGGACTTGCGCGAGAGGAAGAATACGATCCGAGAGGGAGGGAGGCTCTCTCTTCCCAAGCCACAAATTCTAGGGGAAAAGAAGGCTGCAAATAACACAGAGAGCAGGGAAACAGAAACAAAGAGAACTTGCCTTTGTTCCTTTGGAAGTCCAACCAATGGCCATGGTCAAGGACTAACTGAACACTGGGGAGTGGTGGCTGGATACTGAGGAGCAGGCACTGGGAGAAGCAGGCTTGCAAGAAGGGACCAGGGATTTGAAAGGGATTTGACACTGGTCTTGAAAGACCTACACTGGCTCCCAGTACGTTTTCGACCACAATTCAAAGTGTTGGTGCTGACCTTTAAAGCCCTAAACGGCCTTGGTCCAGTATACCTGAAGGAGCGTCTCCACCTCCATCGTTCTGCCCAGACACTGAGGTCCAGCGCCGAGGGCCTTCTGGCGGTTCCCTCACTGTGAGAAGCCAAGTTACAGGGAACCAGGCAGAGGGCCTTCTCGGTTGTGGCGCCCGCCCTGTGGAACGGCCTCCCACCAGATGTCAAAGAGAAAAATAGCTACCAAACTTTTAGAAGACATCTTAAGGTAGCCCTGTTTAGGGAAGCTTTTAATGTTTAATAGGTTATTGTATTTCAGTGTTTTGTTGGGAGCCGCCCAGAGTGGCTAGGGAAGCCCAGCCAGATGGGCGGGGTATAAATAATAAATTATTATTATTATTATTATTATTATTATTATTATTATTATTAGAGCCTGCAGCAGCCAGGAGACGAGAGGCGGGAGCAGCTGCAGGATTGGAGACTGGAGGTCAGGTGCAGGAGAGAGAGATAGGTCAGGCTGGTGTATGGTCAAGAGCTCCCACATCTCCTCCTGCCCCCATCTCCCCTGCTCCACTGTCTCCCAGGACCAGAAGAGGACTGAAGCGGGAGGAGCAGAAGCAGGTTACATGCAGGCACCGTCTTTGCCTGCTTGCTTGCAGCTTGGATGGGGGAGATACATAAGCCAAGGTCAGGGGCAGGGCAATTGCCTCATCAGGTGCACACCTAGGAGTAGCTGAGAGATAAAGGACTGCTGGACCTGCCTGTCCTTAACTTGTAAGTGTATTTTTGACAACAATGCATTAATTCCTCACTCTGGAAATCCCTTTCCTGACAGCGCCATGGCATCCATCTATCTCAATATTGTCCACACAGTCCAGTAGCAGCTCTCCAGGATCTCAGACAGGGAGTCTCTCCCATCCCTACCTGATTGAATCCCTGAGAGATGGCCATCCTACCTCTCTTTAGAAACCTGCAATGAAGGAGAGCCACCATAGTCTTCTCATGGCATAGGGCAGCTTCCTGTTTCATGGTTAGGCTTCTGAGACTCTGAACTTTGACCCCTCCAGGGTCATGGAAACCTATACTGTTGCATGGGAACCCTACTGTGACATCACAACTGATGAGAGACATAACTCATCCCTTTTCCCACTGTGGGATGTGAAACACATAGCAGTCAAGTACAACATTCCTAGAATGGACATGCTAGGCTACGGGATGCTTTGTACCAGCCAGGAGAAAATTTCCTGTTTCCTCCTGAGCTGGGACAAACTTCCTCTGCATGTGACTAGATGTGAGTGTGGTTTAATCTGGGCAGGGGAGCACACGTTCTTCTTTTGGTCCTTCTTCTCCATTTTGGGACTAACTCCCTTATGAGATAGTTCCACATGTATATATACTTTTGTAACCTGAATCTGCCTTCAGGGATCCAACTGTGAACTGAATGAATGTGAGTAAATTACTTTTATATAAACTTTAATAAGATTGTCGTGTCTATTCTTTTTAAGAGGGACAAGAAGGCATCTTACCAGGAATCTTAGAGAAAGAGGCTCAGACGAGCCTGCAACAAGCAAACCACTGTGCTTTTAAAGGGGAATGTTTAAACTCTGCTAAGATATAGAACTTGCTAATGCAAGTTAGGAAGGATATCATTAAACAAAATATCCTCTCCTATCTCCCTGAACATTCCCACAGCCACTAACATTCCTGCTTGCTTCATTTGTGATGAGTTCAGTGGTTGAGCAAACTCTTTGCTGTGCAACTTCAGCACAGAAAACTCAAAAAAAGGTGTGGTTGTGGCTTTGGGACAGCCACCATCTTTGAGCCTAACCCTGCCTCGTAGAGTTGTTGTGAGGATGAAATGGGGAAGAGTAGAACCATGTATATTACCTTGAGATCCTTGGAAAAGAAAGGCGGTATATGTCTAATAAAAGATATATATAAAAGAATAATACCAGACTGGCGCCTTAAGGGGTTAGAGAAAGCACTCTGTAAAAAAAATGTGACGAGAGAGTTTATTTCTCATATTGGCAGAAGTGGCGAGCAGGAACCTTTTTTTACGCCAGTAAATACAGCACATTTATCAGTTCGCCTCGACAAGGCTTGTTCAGAACCAGGGTTATGTTGCCTGGATGTTAACAGGGCCAGGTGTTGCCATCGCCCTGATGGAGAACCATACTATAAAAGGCAAGATTTACAACATAGCCTTTTGTTCATATAAATCACACAACTCTGGCAAAAAGGACATTCCCTCCCTCCCTTCCTCCCTCTTCCACGCTTCTCTTCTTGCTGCAGGCCAGCTGTAGACCGTTGGATTTGTGATCATCCCTCCTGGCCCCCCATCAATCTCAGGCTCCCCTTTTATAAATACAATAAGGAGGTATCCCCCGCCCCACCCTCCGCTCGCCGTGGCAGTGCTATAAAACACAAGCCCGTTCTGGAAGGGAGCTGCGCACATGTAACTACCAGGGACTCCCAATGATGAGAAATCAAGGATCAGGAGGGATGTGGAGAGCATAAAATACGAGCCAGCCTTACGGGTCCGGATGGTGAAGCCCAGTGGGCGCAGGAGGCAAAGGGAAGGTTCTCGCACGATTTATGGCCCAGCAGGCGAGGGCCAGGAGTGGCCTTTCTGCTGAATTTTTACACTGATCCCCCCAAGATGCAGAGAGAGAGAGATTGAGAGAGAGAGAGAGAGAGAGAGAGAGAGAGAGAGAGAGAGAGAGAGAGAGAGAGAGGACACAGACGGGTCTTCTCAGACCCCGGGGGCGATTATGGAGCAAAATGCAATTATATCCGGCTGCTGATCTCAGCCTCCTCCGCCCCGTCCTCTGGCCCAGCTGGGTTTGCGCTCCACTGGTGTGGAAGGCATGGGGGAGGGGGCGGCAAGGGGTGGACGGGATCAGCGTTATCTTTGCACAGCTCCCCGCGTCTGAGCAAATACATAAATGACAATAACCTCCGATTAGGCAGAAGCCAGGCCCGTTGGCCCCCAAGGGGCAATCTGTGATTGACTGCCTCCGGTGGAACATTTGCCAGTCTGCAGCCTAATTTCACATTGCCTGGGCAGTGGGTCTGTGGTCTCCGTCTGGCCACCTCCAGAAAGACAGGTCCTAAGAATGTAGGAATAGCTTGCTGTAGGCCAATGGCCCATCTAGTCCAGCATCCCATTCTCACTGTGGCAAACCAGAAGGCTGTGGGCAGCCAGTGAGCAGAACACAACCACAAGAGTTTGGATCTGGATTTGATATCCCGCTTTATCACTGCCCTAAGGAGTCTCAAAGCGGCTCACAATCTCCTTTTCCCTTCCACCCCCACAACAAACACTCTGTGAGGTGAATGAGGCTGAGATACTTCAAAGAAGTGTGACTGGCCCAAGGTCACCCAGCAGCTGCATGTGGAGGAGCGGGGAAGCGAACCCGGTTCACCAGATTACAAGTCCACTGCTCTTAACCACTACAGCACACTGGCAAGAGTCCTCTCCCTTCCTGTGGTTTCCAGCCACTGGTATTTGGGTTTCTTTGTAGTACTGAGTTTTCGGAAGATGATTTCCCTTCTCCGTGATTTGTTTGGGGCTCAGGAGGCAAGCACCGTGGAAGTCCAGAACATCGGGAAGGCAGCAGGTTGGTAAAGGGTGCTAGAAAGCATCACAAGGAAGGTCTCGCCAACTCAACTACAAGCCAGACCAAAAGATAACAGCAGCCCCCTTTGAGACTGTCATTCCTTAGTTCATAAGTCATCAACCTGAATTGACTGCATTTTCAATTACACCCCCCACCCCCACCCCTTTCCAGGTCACTGCTAACATGCAGCCTCCAATATGCAGCACTAAGTATTTATCTGGCTTTAATTAGGGTAGGAAAGCAAGGAGAGTCAATAAACTAAATAATCCAGTGGGGTGATCAATATACTGCACGGCTAGGGCCTCCCCACTGCAGCGACAAGTCATGAATTAGACCTTGAAAGCCTTCAGAGTTAACCCCAGATAAGCTAACCCTCAGTGTGCTAGATGAAAAGGTGGCAAACCTCACACCATCTCCTGACTCGAATACTCTGCATTTTGAAGCAAAAAGTATTGCTGCTTAGTACTGGGCTTAGCATAGCAGCTGCAAGCTGAGCAAGTTTGCCAAAGAAGTCAAAGCATAACGGCTAACGTTGATTGTCTGTTGATCAGCCAAGGGAGCATCGCCCACGCGATAAACTGGGCTCAATGAAGCCCTTTAAACTTTGCCATGTGATGGACTGTTGGAAAGCCATGCTGATGTCCAAGTATCAATTGGAAATGGAGCTGGAGGGGACACAAAGACGATCTAGCCCAGAGGTAGGTGATATTTCTCCCCCAGAGCTGCATGTGGCAGTGGGAGGAATGCATACTGGTGGCAGGCAGGGTCAGTAATGGCAGTGGGTCTGTCTGTCTGTCTGTCTGTCTGTCTCTCTCTCTCTCTCTCTCTCTCTCACACACACACACACACACACACACACACACACACACATACAGAAACACACACGAGTTTCCCTCTCCTACTTAAGTTTCTCTCACTCTCTTGCACACACACCTTTCATGTCCATCCTCATTGCACAGGGATAGGGCAGGCTTAAACCTTCACACTTGTGTGAATTAATGGACCAGGCAGAATTGGACAAAATGACAGGAAGGATTTGAAACCTGCGGGACCAGAGATTTACAGAAGATTGGAAGAAGTATATGAATTATTTGAAGAGCAACTGTAATCAACAAATTACGCTAGTTACAAGAAGTTTCGTAAGGAGAAATATACAAAGTGTTACAAAGTAGAAAAAGATAGAGATATTGGTTATGAGTTTGAAATGTAATAGGGAAGATAAGAAATGCATACTAAGAGATTAGAATGGAAAATTTTCAGACAGGATTGATGGAAGTAAAAAAAAAATTGAATAAGATGTAAAAGTATGTTTAATTCCTGTTGAAAATGATATGTTAAAAAACTAATAAAAAAAATTTATATACAAAAAAAACCCACCTTCACACCTGGTGCAATGAGATCCAATTGCACTTCCCTTCTCCTCTGCTGCTCAGCAAACTGGGACTGAAAAGCATCCCAATTAGCAAGCTCCTCACCTGTTTCCAGTGCCAGTCAGCTGGGAAGTGGAGGGAGGCACACAATGGGATCTCTGTGGCCTCACTGCACACCAAATCCCCAGCTGCTTGGTTCTGGAAGCAGCTTGGAAGCATACCGACTGGTGTGCTCCTCAGTGCCAATCTGTTGTGCACCAGGGAGGGGAGTCCATGGGTAAGCAGGGAGAAACCTGCATGGAAGTTACCCAAAAGCATCCGGTTGGCCACATGTGCTGCAAGCCCAACTACCTGCCCAAAGACTGAAGCACCCATTCCTTCAAACTCCCCCAAAGATCACCCTACACAATTCAAGGAATGAGTGTACAGTGGTACCTCGGGTTAAGTACTTAATTCGTTCCAGAGGTCCGTTCTTAACCTGAAACTGTTCTTAACCTGAAGCACCACTTTAGCTAATGGGGCCTCCCGCTGCTGCTGTGCTGCCAGAGCACGATTTCTGTTTTCATCCTGAAGCAAAGTTCTTAACCCGGGGTACTATTTCTGGGTTAGCAGAGCAGAAGCATATGTAACCTGAAGCGTATGTAACCCGAGGTACCACTGTACTGAAGAACTGCATTTGGACTGCAATACTTCAAGAACTGTACCAGGACTACAGTGCCTCAAGACCTGCCTCTCCCCATATGAACCAACCCTGCAATCATCATCTGAGGCCCTTCATGTGCCTCCTCCACGAGAGGTCCAGAGGGCAGCAACATGAGAACGGGCCTTTTCTGTGGTGGCTCCCCATTTGTGGAATGCTCTCCCCAAGGAAGCTCACCTGGCGCCTTCATTACATATCTTTTAGGCATCAGGCAAAGAGATCTCTTCTCCCAGGTGTTTGGCAGATAGGACAACTTATGGCCTTTTAAACTGGGGGCGGGAGTATTGTTTTGTTTGTTATTCTGTTACATCTTCTTGTGTTTTTAGTCCATAAACCACCCTGTGACCATCAGAGGAAGGGTGGTATGTAAATGTAATAAAATAAAATAAATTTAATCAGTGACTAAAATAAATTTGCTGCTGTCAGAGCTTGTGGTTTGATGCATGGAGGTATCTAAAAGTGAGCAAGAGGTGACATGACAGAAGCTTATAGAATTACAGTGGTACCTCAGGTTACAAATGCTTCAGGTTACATACACTTCAGGTTACAGACTCTGCTAACCCAGAAATAATACCTCGGGTTAAGAACTTTGCTCCAGGATGAGAACAGAAATCGTGCTCCAGCGGCGCAGCGGCAGCAGGAGGCCCCATTAGCTAAAGTGGTGCTTCAGGTTAAGAACATATTCAGGTTAAAAACCGACCTCTGGAATGAATTAAGTACTTAACCCGAGGTACCACTGTACGTGTTCAGAGAGTTCCACTGGTTAACATTCAGTTTGACTGGATGGCCATGAGAGAAGGAGAAAAACTTTTGTGTATCCACCCTCTCCATGCCATTCATACTTTCGCAAACTTCTATCATGCCGTCTCTTTCACTCAAAGTCCCAAAGGCACCTCTTTGAAATGTTCTTTGACTCAGTTCCATGGGCCACTTGCTGTGTGGGCAGCTGTCTTTGGCAAAGTCTTGGGGGCTCCAAAAGCTATAACCACCAAGGAGAGAGCTGCTGCTATCTCTCCCTCCCAAGGAACTAAATCACCACCTCTGAAACTCTTAAAGGCATCCGTTACATTTACGTTTATGGTGCCCCCAGGACACCCCCACAACAGCTCGCCATTACATGGCCAGCTGTTTGGCTCAATCCCGCAAACATTTAACAGTCTGGCAGGGGAGGGGGGAATGAAAGGGGCTGGTTGCAATTAGAACAGCACACGCTCTAGGCGAGATTGCCACCTGGGAAATGCAAGGAAATGTCGTGTTATCTATAACACGAGAGTTGTGCATGTTTACATGAACTTCTGAATGGTAGAATCAAGGGCCAGAGGGAGGGGAGGAAATGAAGTAGGGTGCCCCCACTCTTGTAGAGATCTTTAAGTGGTCCCCAAAACTTACCATAGTCTTGGGAAATGTGGTCAACCCAGTATTCCCCATGAGGGTTTAAAATGGATCCGGATTCTCATCATGCCCTTCCCACCCAGAGCCTCAATGAAACACACACATAAAACAGCCTTTGCCCCAAATTATGGGTTGGTACATGAAAGTCTGGGAAATGAAAGGCAGTCAGAGAATACCGACAAAAACAGAGTGGCTTGCCAAATTATTGGAGTATTACAATATATCCAAAACAATGGGAGAAATTGGAAGGATCTCAAAAGAGAAGATAGACAAGGACTGGAAGGTGTTTAAAGGATATTTGCAAAATCATATTGAAAAGTCAGAACTCCCATTAGAATAAATAAGTTCCCATATAATTAGTGAAATACTAAATAAGATGGATAACAATGTGTAACAGAAAAAGAAGCAGAAAGCTGGTTTAAAAGTGTGTGAAAGAAAGTAATAGAAGTGGAAAGAAATTGCAGTTGAGTAGATCTAACACAAGGGTGAGGTGAGGGATGGTGGTGGGAAAAGGAAGTATGTGTGGGATTGAGTGTGGGTATGTATGAATATTTTTAAGGACTGTATGAAACGTACATTTGTTTGTATATTCGTAATATGTATGTATTAATGTTGAATTATTTAAATAAAATAAATATACATATTTTTTAAAAAAGAAAGAAAGAAAGTCAGAGAGGTCCTGGAGGACCATGAGACACAAATTATTTCTGAAGTTTCTCTTAAGGCGTCGGAGACGGGAAAAGGCACAGACTACAATATTCCCTTAACAGCAAAGCCTGTTGGAGATGCAAGCCTTGGCCTCCATGACTGTCAGAGATATGTCCAGCAGAGAGGAGTCTGCAGAGGGGACGGAAGAGGTAGAGGAAAACAGGAACTTGATTCTTTCACATAACGAAAGTGAGAGAAGCCCTTCTCACTCTGGAATGCTGCCTGTAAGTTTTCGCAGCAGCACAGAGATGCAGGAGCAGGAGGCAGGTGGTAGGAATCTGGAGGATTCAGCTCCAGAGGAGGAGGAATTGGTTGCACCTGAGTCTCCAAGAAGTAGGAGGCAGAGTAAGTATTAGAACAAAGGAAGACCAGCAGGAGGTGAGGAAGGACTTGGCGTATATCTGGCCTTGCAGGGGGCCAGAAGCCAGTCGAGTCAACTGACTCTGACAGTGAGGAATGAGTTGTGGAAGCTCGGACTGCTGAAAGCCTGTTATTGCTAAATAAACCTCAACTAGTAAAACTGCCAGGGACGCGGGTGGCGCTGTGGGTAAAACCTCAGTGCCTAGGACTTGCTGATCGCATGGTCGGCGGTTCGAATCCCCGCGGCGGGGTGAGCTCCCGTCGTTCAGTCCCAACTCCTGCCCACCTAGCAGTTCGAAAGCACCCTTAAGTGCAAGTAGATAAATAGGTACCGTTTTATAGCGGGAAGGTAAACGGCGTTTCCATGTGCTGCGCTGGTGCTGGCCCACCAGCTGCAGCTTTGTCACACTGGCCACATGACCCAGAAGTGTCTTCGGACGGCGCCGGCTCACGGCCTCTTGAACGAGATGAGAATGCAACCCTAGAGTCGGACACGACTCGCCTGTATGGGCAGGGGTACCTTTACCTTTACCTAGTAAAACTGCCAGGACACAGGTGGCGTTGTGGGTTAAACCACAGAGCCTAGGGCTTGCCAATCAAAAGGTTTGGGGTTCGAATCTCCGCGGTGGGGTGAGCTCCCGTTGCTCAGTCCCTGCTCCTGCCAACCTAGCAGTTCAAAAACACACAGTGCAAGTAGATAAATAGGTACCGCTCTGGCGGGAAGGTAAACGGCATTTCCGTGAACTGCTCTGGTTTGCCAGAAGCGGCTTAGTCATGCTGGCCACATGACCCGGAAGCTGTACACCGGCTCCCTTGGCCAGTAAAGCAAGATGAGCACCACAACCCGAGAGTCGTCCATGACTGGACTTAATGGTCAGGGGTCCCTTTACCTTTACCTTTAGTAAAACTGCCAGCGTGTCCTGTGTGAGAGAAGTGCTAAACCTGACAATGACACTGGCTAGGGTAGTCCACAGCAAACAGAAAATGCACAAAGCCCACTGAGATCCTTAGCAGCTCTTTAAAAAAATAATCCCTAGCAGGACTCCTAGCTCCTGCCTCAACTTTCATTTTACATGGTTCATTGGCAACTCTATAAATTCCAGGTGTCCCAAGCATTTGATACACACACAACCCCCAGAGCTTTAAGAATCCTTATAAAAGCCTTGAGAGATCATCTGTGGTTATTATACCCATGCTCCAGATGGGGACTAGAGAAAGATTGAGGCTGAGCGAATCATAGCTTGCCAAAGCCCACCTAATGAGTCGGCACCTGAGAGGAGACCAGAACGGGACGCTCTTGCCCTGATCAACCCCTGTGCTTCCAACCAAATATAACTCCCCTTTAGTTCATTATCTCCTCTTTTCTTTGAGTATTGCCTTGATCTTGATTACTGCCTTTGGCTGCCACCGGCATCCAATTCCAAGGAGCCGAGAAGCACCGCCATCGCGCTTTGCTAATTCGACCGGGCTGTGGGAGAAGCAGGGCTGAGGTAATAGGCAGTGCGGCAGAGGTCAGGAGAAGCAGCCGAGCAACATTAAAAGGAAATCTCAAGCGCGGCTCCCTTCGAAGGAGAAATTTGCGCCAAACGTGCCAGAGCAACTGGCAAAACTAATAAAGAGGAGCAGCACTTTTGCTCCTTGGGTTTTGTTTTTCTCCCAACAGTGCTGTTTGTTTTCGATCGAGAGACCAATCTGGGCTGGTGCTTTCCCTCACACGCTCTGCACTGCAGTACAGTAAATACTGTAGTCCCACAGGCCTGTTGATCCAGCGCCAACCCATCTCCCAACATCCAAAGCCAGCGTGACCAGGAAGGGGGAAAAGAGACAGCATTAAGCAACAGGTCTCCAGTAAACAGAAATGTGTCTCTCTCAGATCACACCTGGACACTACACTTCAGTTAATGTAGCCCAGCTATTTTGTGCTGGAGGAGACTCTTCAGAGTCCCATGGACTGCAAGAAGATCCAACCTCTCCATTCTGAAGGAAATCAGCCCTGAGTGCTCACTGGAAGGACAGATCCTGAAGCTGAGGCTCCAAGACTTTGGCCACCTCATGAGAAGAGAAGACTCCCTGGAAAAGACCCTGATGTTGGGAAAGATGGAGGGCACAAGGAGAAGGGGATGACAGAGGACGAGGTGGTTGGACAGTGTTCTCGAAGCTAAGAACATGAGTTTGACCAAACTGCTGGAGGCAGTGGAAGACAGGAGGGCCTGGCGTGCTCTGGTCCATGGGGTCACGGAGAGTCGGACACGACTAAACAACAACAACAGCTATTTATGCACCTTTGTTGTTTATTTATTGCTTTTATAGGCCGTGTCCAGTTCTGGGCACCACAGTTTTAAGAAGAACATTGACAAGCTGGAATGTGTGCAAAGGAGGGCATCCTGGATGATAAAGGGTCTGGAAACCAAGCCTTATGAGGAATGGTTGAGGGAGTTTGGTATATTTAGCATGGAGAAAAGGAGACTGGGGGAGTTGGATATGTTTAGCCTGGGAAAGAGAAGTCTGAGAGGAGATGAAACATGAAATTTATTATGGTCAGAGACCAGCTTAAAGGGAGGAGATGAGATAGCCCATCTTCAGATATCTAAAGGGTTCACATGGAAGGTGGAACAAGCTTGTTTTCTCCTGCTCCGGAGGGTAGGACCCAAACCAGTGGATTCAAATTACAAGAAAGGAGATTCCTACTAAATATTAGGAAGAACTTATTGATGTGAAGAGCTGTTCAGTAGTTGAATGGGTAACCTTGGAAGGTGGTAGACTCTCCTTCATTGCAGGTTTCTAGAGAGAGAGTTTGGGTGGCCATCTGTCAGGGATTCCTGCATTGCAGGGGGTTGGACTAGATGAATCTTGGGATCCCTTCCAACTCTACTATTCTATGGTTCTATATATTCCATTGATGTTGCCCTAGCAAGACCCCATGGCCTTCAAAGCTCTTGAATCAGGGTTTGAGGAGTTTCCAACCTGGTGCTATTCCCTGGAAACACACCAGGCGCCACTTCTTGGTGGACTAGCCCTCTTCTCACTATGTCAAGCTTGCTTCAGACAAGTCCTTCTGAGCCTGGGGCCTGGCTACATGCCCCCAAAGCAAGAGAGTAATTTAAAAAAAAACACACACACAGTTGCTTGGTTCAATATCTTATCTGTGCAGATATCATTCCTTCAGGGATGTGGTTCCTAGGCCTTGAGGAAGGCAGCAAGGAGACTCACAGGTCCTGCTTTTTCACTTGCTCTTCCAGCTGTCAGAGCAGTCCACCTCAGCACCCTTCTTCCTGCCTCCCCCCTCTTCCAGCTTATTTTCTTCCTCCCCTCCCCCCCCCGGAAATCAGAAGCATGCATCAGGGGCACCATGCAGTGATGCCTGCACTGCTGCAATTCTTCTGACTCTGCCAGGAAAGGGCATGGCTAGACGCCCTCCCACTGTAGAACCTGACAGCATGCTTCATGTGCAAAATAGTATACAATTGTTTAACAACATATCTGTATCTCTGCATCAAGACTGCTTCTATTCCTCCTCCCCCCTCCCCCCATCCTAAAATGTGTCAAAATTTGATGGTGAGGGGAGAAATTTGGATTCAGCGTTCTTGCAAGGACAGAGATTTGTACCAAACACTCACTATAATCAAAACATGATAGCAGGGCTGTGTTACGCATTTGCAGAGAAGTTATCCAGAAAAGGTTGCTATCTAAACTAGAACACATTCAGTAAGGAGCTGTCCAGAGTGCCGGGTGCTGAAAGTAATGGCCAGCAAAATTGCTCTCCTCTTAAGCTACTGGCAATGGGAAAGCACAATGCAACTGCAATCCAACACTGTGGTGTGTGTGCTCTTGGAATTCCTCCCCCATCTCTAGCAAGCCTGAAAGGGGGGGGGGGAGGCAACAGTGAAATAAAATCCATATACGTTCCAATATACTAGTTGGTTCCACATGCAATAAGAAAGCGTGTATACAGGAGGCGAAAGCTGTGATTTCATTTTTACATAGCAGGCGCAACATTTATTCTCACCACCCGCAATGTGATAAGTGCCATATATTTATATATATAGGAAATCATCCCTGCAGAAATCTGGCGTCTTCACACTTGTGCTTAAAAGGACAGATTTATGGTTTGCGTTTGCAAAGCTGTGGGTGGGTATCGACGTCGGAGTGAGCGAGGAGACGATGGGACTCTGACAGGAACCAAACACGCCAAATGAGGATGTCGTTCAAGGCCTCCCACATATAATCTGCCAGTGCTTCTTGTGTGTTCCCCGGGCTACTGCCAACTGAACTGTGCCTGTTTTGGAAAACTGTGGCGAACGTGTTTTAGCTGTACAGCAAATAGTATGAATACAAAATGGGAGGCAATCGGCTGCCACTACTAATAAGGTATATACTATGCAGAGCTAGGACGCGGGTGGTGCTGTGGGTTAAACCACAGAGCCTAGGACTTGCCGATCAGAAGGTCGGTGGTTTGAATCCCCACAACAGGGTGAGCTCCCATTGCTCGATTGCTGCTCCTGCGAACCTAGCAGTCTGAAAGCACGTCAAAGTGCAAGTAGATAAATAGGTGGGAAGGTAAATGGTGTTTCCGTGCGCTGCTCTGGTTCGCCAGAAGTGGCTTAGTCATGCTGACCACATGATCCGGAAGCTGTACGCCGGCTTCCTCGGCCAATAAAGCGAGATGAAAAACCCCAGAGTCGGCCACGACTGGATCTAATGCTCAGGGGTCCCTTTACTTTTACCTATGCAGAGCTAGAGAGACTGAGGCTTTGACCAGGGAAATCTCTGACTCAGATCCCTATGCAGCTGATAAGGACTGTTCCATGTGTTCTACAGCAACACATTCAGGTTGGCCAGCCAATATATACCCAAGCAGTGGGATAGAGACAGTTCCAGCTCTCTCCTTGTCTTTTATAATATTTGTGTCATTCTAGCTCTTAGTCAACAAGTAGTAAGTTGGTCGGTCTGGTTGTGGAACTCTGTAGCATGAGAGGAGCAAGATACACCGGCCTGAGCTTGGAGAAAGGGTAGGATAATGACACAAATATTATAAAAGACAAGGAGGAGAAGGCATAATAAGTGATATGTAGCACAAATGATGGAGCAAACGCATTTTCCATTACTCCGGAGGGTAGGACCTGATCCAATTGATTCAAATTAAAAGAAAATTGATTCAAACTAAGCAGTAGGAAGAACTTTCTGATGGTATGAGCTGACGTTTTTCAGCAAAGGCTGAGCAGTCACTTAAAAGGCATGCTCTAGTAATGGACTTGCTGTCTAAATGAGCATCGAAGCCCCTTCTAGCTCTGTTTCATTACTCTATGCAATGCTGAACCAAATAAAAATCCTTGACAAAATTAACAACAAAAAATGGGTTGGGAGGATAATGTCCCCATACATTGGTACCATTTCTCCTTTGCTTACCCCTCGCTAACATTTGATCTGGCCCCAATATGCTTACTGTAGATTGTGTATCAGAAGATCTGCATAAAATCCCTCTGTTCAGGCCGACCCCAAGGGAGCCCCCATCCTCCCCCCTGAGCTATTTCTGTGCGCTACCCATGGCTTGTGACCGCAAGGCCATGGCATGCTGTTGCGCTCCCATGTCATTGATAAAAATACTCCCCTTCATGGTGCTAAAGTGTTTGAGAGATGCCCTCAGCACAAGTATGGCTCTGCCTCAGTAGTTTTATAGTTATTGGCTATTGTTCTAGCTTCCTCAATGAAATCCAACATTAAAATGGCTTTCTATATTCCTTGAGTGCATTCATTCCATCACCTCCTGGCAGCAAAATTGGCCTTTCAGCTGTATATACTGCCTCGTGAAAGGCACTTCATAGACTCATATTTGGAGGGGGGGGGAGAGGAAATCCCTCCTGAAAACACACCTTTCCCATGGAATCCTTGCCACTATTCCCTCTTGTACTTTGCTAATGTGGTGTATTGGTGCAGGGGTCAGCAAACTTTTTCAGCAAGGGGCCAGTCCACTGTCCCTCAGACCTTGGGGGGGGCTGGACTAGGGGTTTTTTTGGGGGGGGGACAAATTCCTATGCCCCACAAATAACTCAGAGATGCATTTTAAATAAAAGCACACATTCTACTCATGTAAAAACACACTGACTCCCGGACTGTCCGCGGGCCAGTTTTAGAAGGCGATTGGGCCAGATCTGGCTGCCGGGCCTTAGTTTGCCTACCCATAGTTTAGAGTGTTGCTGTATGACCCAGGAGACCAGGGTTCAAATCCACACTCAGACTTGAAGCTCACTAGGTGACCTTGGGCCAAGTCAACATCTCTCAGCCTAGCCCACCTCACAGGTTGTTGTGAAGAAAAACCACATACATTTCCTTGGAGGAAAATACAGTATACAGTGGTACCTCGGGTTACAGACACTTCAGGTTACAGACGCTTCAGGTTACAGACTCCGCTAACCCAGAAATAGTACCTCGGGTTAAGAACTTTGCTTCAGGATGAGAACAGAAATCGTGCTCCGGCAGCGCGGCGGCAGCGGGGGCCCCCGTTAGCTAAAGTGGTGCTTCAGGTTAAGAACAGTTTCAGGTTAAGAACGGACCTCTGGAACGAATTAAGTACTTAACCCGAGGTACCACTGTACAGATGTAACAAACAAAATAATAACTAAATAAATGCGTAATCAGAGAGATAGCAGTAATGGTAGCAACGTGTGTTTTTTCTGGCCCAGTTATTGCAATTCTTCTGGTGCAGACATTTATCCCACTGTTTTTCTTACCATTGGAGTTACTATGCATTTTTTGGGGGGGAGGGGGTGGATATTTGCAGCTGCGTACACAAGTTCATCCAGAAAGAGGCTGCAGGAGAGAGAGAAGTGCCTAGATTTAGAAACTCCTGTGCAGGTCGGGAGTTTAGGATCCTTTAACAAATGTGCATTCGGATGCAAATCCAAATATGAGCTCACTGAAAACAATGGCGATGATGCCAACATTTAGATAAGCATTCCTCATATAATAATATTGAACTATTGCATTTATATCCCAGCTTTTTCTCTAAAGAGTTCAAGGTGGCCATACATGATTCTCCATCTCCTCATTTAATCCCCACAACACCCTGAGAGGAAGTGACCATCACCCAAAGCCACTCAGTGAGCTCCATGTGATCACGCTGACCACTCCAGCTCCTTCCATTTTAACCATGATTCCTAAAAAAAAAACAACCAAGGGAATCCTAGGCATTCTGTAGAAATGCCACAGACAGCCAAGAGCATAGTGGCGGGGAGAAAACAGTGGCAAAAAAGCGATTAAGTTTCATGCATTCCTAACGCAACTTATTGTTGCAAAGGTTTCCAAAATGCTGCAGATGAAGGGCTTTGACAAATCAAGCAAGAAGGTAAGCACACTTTCATTTCTCTATTTTTAATAAATTACAACGTCACCAAACTGCTTCCTTCCCTTGCTTGTAAGTTAATGGAAATCTACACAGAGTGGAGAAACATCCCCTTCTGAGCTACGGATCACAAGGGCAGGATGATGGTAGCCTGATCTCATTAATGTATATTTAGAGGCACCAAAGTGCTCTCAGATGCACACAATTAGCTTCGCCCACTAATTAGATGAAGAGGGGAGCTCCGTCTGAGGGTAGATGGTGATGTGTATTGACTGGAAAACGGGGTCTCTCTTTACAGGCAAGGAAGCTGGGATACGATGTAAGGTTAAACAATTTGTAATTGACGGGAAGCTATTATTTCTATTGTTCTTGTTCTTAAAATTATTTCTGGTATTCGTGACAAGGGTAGCCAGTGACTTCCATGGGAAATGAGGAGTGGGGGGCGGCTTTTACCCGAGCACCTAAGTAGAAGGCCATTACCTCCTCCCCCTTGGCTGGTGAATGAGAAATCAGCTGTTCCGGGACTCCTGATGGTTGTGTTAAAGCCATGCCAACATATCCATTAGAGCAAGGGGAGTCAATGCAGGTCCCAAAGCCTTACTGAGCTATGGCTCCCTCCCTCTTAATCCTACATTTATGGGATGCAAAGCCAGACAGGCCTCTTGGGTGCCTCGTCTGCTGACAGAAAAGTTAAGAGCCATGGCTTTGCTTGGGCTCTGCTCTGCTCTGTATTGGTAGTAACCCCTGGCCTTGTTCTTGCCTTGTGTAAACCCAGTGACAGGGACAACAGGACTTTATCCCTTTCATCACACGAAAACACCTTTGCAAATGCAACCAGGAAGTTCTGACAGCCAGCTGCCAGCACCCAAAACTTGTCTCAGCTTATGCAGGAGAAAGAAGCTGAAGGTCTACCAATGTTTCTCAAACCTGGGTCCCCAGCTCTTGTTGGACTGCAACTCCCATCGTAGAATCATTGAATTTTAGAGTTGGAAGGAACCCCTTTTTAAGCTTTTTTGCTAGGCTTGATGGGAGAGGAAATAGAAAAAGCAGATCAAAGGTTATTTATGTATGCTACGACTGCTGCCAGAACTTTGTTAGCCCAAAAATGGAAAGTACCAGATTTACCAACAGTAGAGGAGTGGCAGACGAAGATGGTAGATTATGCAGAACTAGCAAAACTGACCTGCAGGATTCGAAACTGGAGGAAACAAAATCCCAAAGAGATTGGAGTAAATTTATGGATTATAAAATAATAACAGTAGAAATTTGCAGACTCTGGCAGGACTGAAATGAATCTTAAGACGTAGACTGGACTGGATATAATAAGAAACTGTGGCAAGGTGACTGAAGCAAGAAAACCTGTTGAAGGAAGGGAGGGAAGTCAATGCTCAGCAGAGTGTTGGGAAAGAATGTGGGTAAATGACTGTTGAATATTATTGTACTTTGTTTGTTTGTATTAAATGAAAAATCAATAAAAAGCATTAAAAAAAATAGAGTTGGAAGGAACCCCGAAGGTCATCTACTCCAACCCCCTGAAATGCAGGAATCTCAGCTAAAGCATCCGTGACAGATGGCCATCCAACCTCTGCTTAAAAACCTTCTAGGAAGAGGAGTCCACAACCTCCCAAGAGAGACTATTCCACTGTCAAAGAACTCTTACTGTCAGAAGGTTTTTCCATATGTTTAGTCAGAATCTCTTTTAACTTGTATCCATTGGTTCCAGTCCTAACCTCCAGAGCAGGAGGAAACAAGCTTGTTCCCTCTTCCATGTGACAGCCCTTGAGATATTTGAAGATGGCTATCATATCTCTTCTCAGTCTCCTCTTTTCCAGGCTAAACGTACCCAGCTCCTTCAACCACTCCTCATATGGCTTAGTTTCCAGTGTTTGAAAGTCTTGTATCTTCAGATTCTGAACTTTTGCACATTAAGCATCATGGATTTCAGAAAATAAATGGTTTTCATGAACTAAAAGAAGTTTCTCAACTCTTTGGTGTTACCTTCTTCCTTGCTTTTATGTGTGTATTTCAAACACCTTACCAGTTGATTCAATATGATGCAGGAGATGGAGGAATCCAAGTCAAGGAATAACCAAGAAAAGTCAGAGGCTATGTTGTGCAAAGGCCTTACCAAGACATTGCAGGAAGAATAAACTTACCAAGCTGCTTGGTGAGACCAAGCACAAAAGACCTTTTGCAAGTACTTTCTGGGCATGTGGTCCAGAGAGCACTGCTTTGTTAAGGAATCCAGGCAAACACAATCACAGTGCTACAACCAACAAATTGAGTACTGAATCTAGGCAATTTGAAAGGGTACCATCCCAGACACTGGCACCACCTATTCAAGACACTTCTCTGCAAAAGCTGAGCTAGTTTTGCAACGCAGATCTCCAAATCCTTGTTTCACATCACAGGTATTTTACCTGTAAATGACATCTGGTTGGCCACTAGGAGAACAGGGTACCAGACTAGATGGGCCACTAGTCTGATCCAGAACACACTTATTCTGTGTAATTCCACTCCAGCTTTCGCATCCAGTAGCCGTCCCCCCTACCCCCGATCCCATGATAAAATCCTCCAATCTGTCACCTATTTGGGATGTTTATCCCCAACAGCCAATAATCAGTTTTTGCATTTGAAGTGGAAAACCACATAAACTTGTCCCACCCACTATTCAGTTTGTATAGGACCAGCTTGGAGGCTTACCAGCACAACACATTTACCTATCTCAAACAAGTATAGTGCAGAATTTGCAAACACACACACACAAATCCAGATTTCAGAACTGGATTAACATCTCAGGAACTACACTGCAGCTTGAGGTCTCAGTAGCTATGCAGCAATTAATCAGAGATCCAATCTTTGGTTTGTGTGTTCCAGTGGAGCAAACAGGGAAACAGTTTTGGCCTGAAAACCTCCCATAACTTTAAGCCTTCATCAATTACCCACACAAGGGAAATGCTTCCTTTTGAACTTCTTTGATTTCCATTCCGTTTTGTGGATTTTGGTTTTCTAAAAGGCAGCAGATATTCACTTTGGAGGGCAGGAGAAGAAGCTACTTTATCTGCTCAGACGTCAGGCACATATCGACATCTTCTACAAAGGGCTTGCTCAGATGCCCAGAAGAGTCAATATTTGGTAGAGAGCAAGCATTAAATTTTCAAGCATCCTCTGAGTCAAGGTGACTTTCACTGTTTTCTTCTGAACACCCCCTCCTAACTCCTCTTGCCACACACAACCCCTCCCTGTCAACTGGATTGACAGCAGAAAGCTGTGCTCCACCACTTTGTAATGCCATCAAAGGTCTGGGAGATACCAGAAGCCATGCTGTGCAGCAGCCTTCTCACCTAGAGGAAGTGACAGTCTTTGAGCCCAAACCAACACCCCAGGAGAACATAAATTCAACAGGGTGCAATATGCATCATGCCATGGTACAGTCTCAAGACTGGAAATATGTATCCAGGAAAAGGAAACATAGCTCTGAAGGGCAAAAGTAAGAGGAGCAAGCCTTGTGGCAGCAGGTAAAGCATGAAATGCGGTGGCTACCAGAGGGTTCTTCTTAGGCAAGACACACAAGGCATATAAAGGGAAGTATAAACCTTTATCGAAGAGCTAATATTGATTACAGTGGACGCTCAGGTTGCAAATGTGATCCGTGCAGGATGCAAGTTCGCAACCTGCAGCGTCTGCAACCCGCAGCGGCACATCTGCGCATGCGCGGGTTGCGATTCGGCGCTTCTGCGCATGCACAAAGCGCAATTTAGCACTGCTGCACATGCGCGACTGCCGGAACCCGGAAGTAGCCTGTTCTGGTACTTCCAGGTTTCGGCGGTCCGCAACCCAAAAAACGCAACCTGAAGCATCTGTAACCCAAGGTATGACTATACTGGTTTTCAGCAAAATCAGAATGGAGGTGCTTTTTGTGCTATAAACATCATGAGTTCTTCACATAATTGGAAGCTGAAAAAGCCTAATGAAAAAGGGTGCAAGCACTTCTCATATGTAACATTGGCTGAACTCAGGTATTCCAAAGAGAATTTGGAGTAGCTGTGCATTTTGCAAGTGGAAAGAGCAAAGGTTCTAAGTAGTGGTCTCGTCTCATTCCCCCAAGAACCTGTGGGACCAGCCTGAAAGGTCTATCTAATACGGCACCAAGCTCCACACCACATGCACCCCAAGCCAACAAGAAGGACTTGAAGACATGAGTCCACCCTGTTTCTCCATCAACTGGCATTCATTGGCACAAACAATATGATCCCAGAGATTGCATTGGCACATGGGGCCGGTACTAAACAGCTCGCCACCACTAGCTTAGAATAGTTAAGGTGGACACTTTTATGAAGAACAATTGTGTTTATTAAACCATATCAACTAGGTATTGTGGAAAAATACAGGCCTGAAACACCCGCTCTGGTGAGCTCTCCCAGGATTGGGTTGTGAGCTATTTCACCCAAAGCTGGAAAACAACTTATTTCTCAACCCAACTTTGAAAACCAGTTCTTCCTCACAATCCCCTATGATCTCATGAACATTGGGAAGAGTTCTGCTGGATCGAGACAAAGGTCAATCTCGTCCAGCATCCCGTTCTCATAGGCCAGTCAGATGCCTATGGAAAAACTCACAAACTGGATTTGAGTGCAACAGTGCTCTCCCCACTTGTGATGCTCAGAAACTGTTACTCAGAGGCTTGCTGCCTTTGATAAGGGACAACATAGTCATTATGACTTATTTCCCTTGATAGATTCTTCCTCAATAAATCTGTTTAGATTTTGGAGTTCTGAAGTACCCAACCTTGTTTCTGCAGAAGAACTAAAGTACTAGGCATTCTTCGCTGCCCTGGTTTCATTTTTGGATCTTGGGCAGAGCACAGCGCACCTGTCGTTCACCTGTGTCTCTCCCCATCACCACTTCATTGATGGTAAAACTTTGCACTTGCTCACTTCAGAATTGACTCTCTTGCAGTGCTGTCATATCAGAAATAACTCTCAAGCCTAATGAGGCTTATCCCTAAATAGAGGACTAGAGAGGCGCAACATTGCCTTGGCAACCCACGTCCTAGTCACATCCAGACTTGACTTCTGCAATGTAATTTATGTGGGGCTGTCTCTCCAGCCTGCTTCCAGATCAGCTCTCACACACTACTCCAGCAGCTGGGGGGGGGGGCTCTTAGTTGTGGCTTTTGAAACCTGGCTCATTCTTTTGGGATGTTGAAGAGGACACTTAAGCGGCCTGCTAAGGCCATTGCCTTGCAAAGAAAGCTGGCTGGCTGGTTCAGAAAACTCCTCTTGTCGGATTCTAATCCTCACTGGATACAGGCCCATAAGAAGTGGAAGGGACTAAGGTCATCAGCCAAATATACAAGAGTATATTCCTGTGGCCAGATAAAGGAATCTCAGTGGCATCACTTGCCCACTCTCCTGTATTTGAGCATGGTCATAAACAAGTAATGAGTGAGCTTCCCGTTTCCCAACCTGTCCATGTGTGGGATCACACAGCAATTATGGCACTCCCTCACTGCTCTGCTTCAGTGACCTGCCTTGACCTGTGCGGATGTGGGGAAATAAGCCATCAAGAGAAGCCCCGGAATGACGGGACATGACATCTCCCATCCACCCTCCAAATACAATTCTAATTCTATTATCTCAATCACTCCATTATCCAAATAGCACCTCGTCAGTTTCCAGGCCCATTTTCGGACACATTAGGGTAATGGAAATGTGTGCGGTTGAGCAGCAGCTGAGGCTGCCGCCGAACATCCAGACAGCCCCTTGTCCCCCTGGACACTCGGCTGGGTGGACTGAAGGATGATGACTATATATCTGCAGCCCAATCCATTTACAGCAGGCAACGGATGCATTATGACTACAGGACTCAGATAAAACGATATGAGGTCTTATGTAAGCAGAGACTCTGTGCAATCTGTTTTAAAATACTAGGGACTTCCAGCTTTTGTTTCAAATAATTACATGAAAACCAGTCCGTGTTGCTTTCTTCTCTCTCTCTCTTTTTTATTCATGTCCCATCAACAGCTCCTTCTTGTCCTGAACCCTGAAGTGAGTTTTTCTTTTTCTTCCCCCCCTAAAAGATGCTAAACTTTGCCTTCATGCCATGACTTCTCCTTTGCTTTCAACAATTTCATGAACATTCTGTGATGTCATTGCATCTCAGCCAATGGCTGGTGGGTGTCACAATGGGCAAAATATTTCTAGACCAGTCTCTTAGCTGTTAGGCTAAGGCGAGCTTTCAACCTCACGATGACCCTGGGGCTCAATTCCTGGGTTGTGCAGATCACATCTGAGGAACATCTCACATGCTCACTTATGGCTTATGTGTGTGGTACGGAAGCTGTACTACCCAGGACAGGATGGGGTTGTGCAGGGTTGTTAAGGCAGCAGAGAGCATTGTTGGCTGCCCACTCTCCACCTTAGAGCAGATTTATGCCACAAGGTGCCATAGGAAGGCACTGGACATAGTAAAAGATCCATCGCATCCTGGTCACTGTCTCTTCGAGCTCTTGCCGTCGGGACGGCGATACAGGACGATGAAGACAAGAACGAGCCGTCTTAAGAACAGCTTCTTCTCCAGAGCGATCTCGGCCCTGAATGGGAAGCCCGGACTTTGAAAGTCATCTAATCTCCCTTGCTGTATTATACTGTATTGATTAATTAGTGTTTTTATGGAGCAGTCAAGTAATTTCGTTGTCCCCGAAGGGGGCAATGACAATAAATATATTATTATTATTATTATTATTATTATTATTATTATTATTATTAGTATTAGTATTAGTATTAGTATTATTATCATCATCATCAAAGGCAGCTGCTTAGAGTATTAGGATACATATTTTTTTGAGCCAACTTTCTAAAAACCAAAACACATTTTAGGAGTGGTGTACAACCTTTGGAAGGAAGCATACACAGCGGTTAAAGAGGAAAGATGCCACATACACTCCCATGTATTTAACTAATGAGCTGCTAGGAAACAATGGAAAATAAACTCAAGCACATTGTCAGGGGTTCAGGGACAGAGGCACAGGGTAGGCAGGAGATGGAGAGCGATGGGGATGAATCCCAGGACAGCGAGGAAGAGGATGACAATGACTCAAGAGATTCCATGAGTCTTTCCAGCGAATCAGAGGATTCCCAGAAGGGGGCGCCGGTAGTCAAGGCCAGGGGAGCCCCAGGGGGGACGTGTCAGGAGCAGGGGGCCAGCAGGGATTCCCAAAGTGGCAGCTGGGCGTCAGGACCAGCCTCCCCGCCAGAGTGCAGCGAAGGGGGTGGAGGTTTCAGTGTATCAGGGGAAGCGGCTCCAGCAGCAGAGAAAGGAGGGAGGTCGGAGCAAGCCACCCTCCCGGAAGGGGAGGGGAGTAGTGAAGGGAGTAGTGTAGCTGTTAAAAGGAAGGTTAGAGGTTGGGGGCGCGCGCCAAGTTCAAATGTAGAGGCGCGCGGAAGTACAGGGAGCCCGGAGGAGGGGCCAGGTCCCAAAGCCCGCAGGAGGGGGCAAGAGCAGTCTGATTCCGCGTCAGAGGAATCCAGGAGGGGCGAAACCCCAGCGGGCAGAAAGACCCTGCGGAAAAGGAAAGAGAGAAAGAGGTGGAGCAGCGCAAGCCTCTTAAACTGGTGCAAGGGAGGGACGGATTCAGAGGGGACTTCAGCGGTCTAAGCCTAGCAGACGTAGGGCTGCGCGCCTCGGATGTGAAGCAAACAATGAACTGCAATAAACACTTTTGTATATAAGAAGAGACAGGCGTTGGTCTTTTGTGAGCTGAGACTTGAGGCAGCCCTGACACACATAAACTCATTATCTGCCATGCAGTAGAATTGTAGCACGGCACTGTGTGGAAGGTCCACACAGGAGGAGGAAATGGTATGTGCACGAAGAACTGAGCATCTTAATTTGAAGAGGAAGAAACGACCCAAAATGAGAATGCAGAAAATACCTAGATGATAAATTCTGCGAATCTGATTAAAAGTTCTGCCTTTCAACAAAATTCCTCAGAGGTTTCACCTTAGAAGCAACCTTCACATTTGTACTGGATTTCGCACTGAGTGAAATTTCAGAGGCAGTGCTAGTGTTTTTAGGTGGGGCGAATGGGGGACGGGACGGGACATCATATTATTCTCCAGCAAACTGGAATCCCTTGGCTGGTGTTGAGGCAGATCGAGTATGACGGACTGCTGTTTCCAATCAATTACACCACCTCCCCCTCCATCACAAGCGGTTTTCTCTGCTAATTATATGAGTTTATTATTCCTAAAGCCCAGGTTGAACTCCAAATTCCAGAGGTCAAATGGGGTCAGGCAAGCAATCAGTTCCACATTTTCCTAAGCGAGAAAGCCCCGAGCAATCAGTCACTGCCAAGCAGTTCATAATGACCAGCCTAGAAGTTAATGGCCTGAAGCAAAAAAAAAAAATCCCCTTTAAGAAAAGAAAAGAGTGCCATGTATATGTTTGGTGGTGGTGGTAAGGAAGAGGACAAAGGAAATGGCTGTTGTACCTTCTTTGGAATATCCTACGACAGAACCTTTAGAAACAGATGCAATCGAGGTCCCATCTCTGCAGAAGCCATAAAGCTCTGAATTAATCCCTGGACTCCTTTCTTGACCCCAGACTCATTTCTTTTTCTTTGATCAAAATTGTGCCTCTGATCAAAGGAAACCATTTTGTTTGGGGGAGGGGGAAGACAGATTAATAAAGCCCTATCTGAGGATTCAAGGAAATCAGCCCTGAGTGCTCACTGGAAGGACAGATCCTGAAGCTGAGGCTCCAAGACTTTGGCCACCTCCTGAGAAGAGAAGACTCCCTGGAAAAGACCCTGATGTTGGGAAAGATGGAGGGCACAAGGAGAAGGGGACGACAGAGGATGAGAGGGTTGGACAGTGTTCTTGAAGCTACCAGGATGAGTTTGACCAAACTGCGGGAGGCAGTGGAAGACAGGAGTGCCTGGCGTGCTCTGGTACATGGGGTCACGAAGAGTCGGACATGACTAAACGACTAAAGAAAAACAAATCTGAGGATTCAAAATACACAACCACTAGAGCATGGGTCCACTCTCAACTTGCCCTGTTTCCATGATTGCCACCTGCCATCACTGTCTGTGCATTTGCAGGCTCAGCTGCAGCAGGGAAGTCTGTCAATACGCATAGGCTGGAAACTTGAGCACTGCTGCCATCTTCTCAAATGTGCAGCAAGTGATGGGGAAAGGCCTATGTGGGATGTGGGGGTCAGTGCATGATGGGCAAATATGACCCCACTCTCCTACCTCGCATGGTTATTATTGAATGCTTGAATGCTCAAGTGTGTTTTATGAATATCCTCACTGGATCAGACAAGGTCCATCTTTACTGACTTTCTCAACAGCACCCAGTTGGATATTTGCTAGCTAGATATGGTCAAATACAATGTTAGCCCTATGCAGTGTTCTGCCCGGACACTGAGGTCCAGCTCTGAGGGCCTTCTGGCAGTTCCCTCATTGCGAGAAGCCAAGTTACAGGGAACCAGGCAGAGGGCCTTCTCAGTAGTGGCACCCGCCCTGTGGAACACCCTCCCACCAGATTTCAAAGAGAACAACAACTACCAGACTTTTCGAAGACATCTGAAGGCAGCCCTGTTTAGGGAAGCTTTTAATGTTTAATGGACCACTGTATTTTAATACTCTGTTGGAAGCTGCCCAGAGTGGCTGGGGAAATCCAGCCAGATGGGCGGGGTATGAATAATAAATTCTATTCTATTCAGAGCAGAACTGTTGACATTAATGGGCATTGATTTCAGTGGGTCTACTATAGAATAATAGAATCATAGAATTGTCTCTAGTCTCTAGTCCCCCCTGCAATGAAAGAATGTCAACAAAATCATCCATGACAGATGGCCACCCAACCTCTGTATTAAAATATCCAAGGAAGGAGAGTCCATCACTTCCTGAGGGAGTCGATTCCACTGTCCAACAGCTCTTACTGTTGGAAATTTCTTCCTGATGTTTAACTGGAATCTCCTTTCTTGTAACTTGAAACCATGGGTTCGAGTCCTACCTTCCGGAGCAAGAGAAAACAAGCTTGCTCCATCCTCCATGTGAGAGCCCTTTAGATATTTGAAGGTGGCTCTCACATCTCCTCTCAGTCTCCTCTTTTCCAGGCTAAACATACCCAGCTCCTTCAACAGCACCTCATAAGGCTTAGTTTCTAAACCCTTGATCATCTTGGTCGCTCTCCTCTGCACACGTTTCAGCTTGCTATTAAGACTGCAGAGAGAATAATTGGGTCCACTCTTCCCAACTTGGATGAAATCTATGCTTCCAGGTGCCATAAGAAAGCTGCAGAGAAGGTACAGGATAGTGCGCACCCTGGAAATGATCTCTTTCAGCTTCTGCCTTCTGGAAGAAGGTACAGGGTTATAAAGACTAGGACTAGCCACCTGAGAAACAGTTTTTATCCAAATGGGATTTTGGATTTAAACACAGTGTAAGGAGTCTCTATGGGAGTATATTGTATTTAAAAATGGGGTATCAGAGTTATAAGGGGCTAACCAGGTTGGGATAGCTGGGATAGCAGGCTTGTTGGTTTTTGAATGTCTTATGGAGATTTTTCAATTTCGTTGTTCTGTATGGGACAATGACAATAAAGATTATCGTATCCTTCTTAAATTGTGGTGCCCAGAACTGGACACAGTATTCCACATGTGGTCTGACCAAGTTATATTATGAGTAGAATTTACTTGAACATAAGCTGTAATATCTTCTCCATTGACATGCCCAAGGCAGCTAACACAATTCCTCCATCTTGTCATGCTACGCTATAGAAGTGAAGAAAGTTGCATTTCCCATTAAAAGAAAGGATGCGGATAACACCACCAAACTATCTGAAGAATTACAAAAGCACGACAGATCCCTTGTCTTCTAGGAAATCTGGCTGCTATCCCTCGATACTTCCTCTTGCATTTTTATTTTTATTTTTTACATTCAGGGAAGGGGTTGCCTTTATGGTACATGTCTGCTTTTCCTTTGCTCCGTTTCATTTCCCTCGAGCATTGGCTCAAAAAAAAAAAAAAGCATTTTCAGCATGTACCAGGGATCTTCTGAAGCCATGCAGAGCCTTAGATGGGAAAAGACCCCAGACCTCACTGCTCCCCTCCGCGAGCTGCTTAGATTAGATTTGCACTTCCCCAGCTGATTGTTGGTATTGGTTGCTGCCAGAATTGGACAGAGTAATAGCAAATCTAGAGGGGGGAAATCGGTTAACAAACCAGTGCTTGGAAATGACCTGGAAAATAGGAGGTCTCCAGGAGAAGGGGGTCTGGCTGTCAGTGGAATTAGAGGAGACAGCTGTTTAACCAAGTCTGGGATTACAGAGCTTCCAGGATTCATATGTAATCATCAGCTTCTTAAATTTCCTTTCTGCGGGGCTCCCTCTCCTTCCCCACCCCCCACCCCTGCCAGATCCGGGAGGGAGGGATGAAGATTTTCCAGATTTGTTACTAATTTCTTCAACAATGAAAAAAGGGGGAGGGGTGGGTTCTTTAACTGTCCTTGCTGCAGCGACCTCTCCCAGCATGGAAATAAGATGGCCAATCTGCTTGGTTCTGAAACAATCGGATTTCATGTGATGCAGAAAGTGGGAAGGGAGGGAGAAAATAGAACAATCAAATAGCGCAGCCACAGAAATATCCTTTGAAATAAATATGTAGGTGTTTAGTCATTTAGTCGTGTCCGGCTCTTCGTGACCCCCTGGACCAGAGCACGCCAGGCCCTCCTGTCTTCCACTGCCTCCTGCAGTTTGGTCAAACTCATGCTGGTAGCTTCGAGAACACTGTCCAACCATCTCGTCCTCTGTCGTCCCCTTCTCCTTGTGCCCTCCATCTTCCCCAACATCAGGGTCTTTTCCAGGGAGTCTTCTCTTCTCATGAGGTAGCCAAAATCTTGGAGCCTCAGCTTCAGGATCTGTCCTTCCAGTGAGCACTCAGGGCTGATTTCCTTCAGAATGGAGAGGTTGGATCTTTTTGCAGTCCATGGGACTCTCAAGAGTCTCCTCCAGCACCATGATTCAAAAGCATCACTTCTTTGGCGATCAGCCTTCTTTATGGTCCAGCTCTCACTTCCATACATCACTACTGGGAAAACCATAGCTTGAAGTATACGGACCGTTGTCGGCAAGGTGATGTCTCTGCTTTTAAGATGCTGTCTAGGTTTGTCATAGCTTTTCTCCCAAGAAGCAGGCGTCTTTTAATTTCATGACTGCTGTCACCATCTGCAGTGATCATGGAGTCCATACAGTTTTTAAACACTGTGAGTGTTTACTGTTTTGTGTTTTGTTTTGTGTATTTCTTTATCCTCCAATTATTTGCCCACCCATTTTGTTCAAATTCACAGAATCCATTCCAGCATTCAAAACTCCAGAATTGCTCTCGGAATACACAATCCAAGCAGACCTGGACAGCTGTCAGAACCACAGAACAATTATTTGACAGAACTGAGGGGACCTCAGCACCCCAGACTAAGATTCTGCCTTCTTTAGAGATCCATAGATGTTTGGAAAAAGGCTGGAGAAACTTGAGGAAGGGACGCTGTTCCATTCTTAATCTGTACATTAACCATTTTTGAAAGCGCTCCCCAAAATAGCTCCCAGATCAAAACGGGAGTAGTAATGCAACCAACATATATAGCAGAAATAAACAGAGCTGTCCCACTTAAATAGAGAGAATTCAGTGTGCTCTGTGCAAATATAATTGAGAGTCTGCACCACAGTTGACTTGAGATGGGAATCAAAGACATATTCACAGATTTGAGACGCACCAATATTTCCAGTTTCATATTCTATTTACTTATTTATTTATCTATCTATGTATCTATTTATAGTGACATCAGTGTGACTATTTGAATTTCCGGTGAAATGATTTTTTAAAAAAAATCTCAGAATGCAAAATCGGAGTGCGTTAGAGCTACTGGCATCTTCTGACTATCTTGACAATCTCTCACGAGAGATTTCAGGAGTTGATGGATACTATATATAATTGCATGTCAAATATCAAAACTAGGCAAAACGCTACATACAAGGAGTGGAGGATTCTAGGTACACAGTAGTCACAGGTGCCTTAAAAAAAATAGAAAAATCCCCGTTACTGGCTGCTGAAGGTGCGAGGGAGCAACTTTCTCACACAACCTGGAAAACCCGCTAGTGCCATAAGCACCTCCTCTGATCCAAAGGTCATCTTCTCTGGGTGTCTCCACCAAAGGAAGTGAGATGCCTGGCTGCTCAAGAGAGAGAGAGCCTTTTCAATGGTCGTTCCCCGGTTCCTAAAATGCCCTCCCTAAAGAGACTTGCCTGCCATCTAAATTACGGCCCTTATTGTACCTGTTTAATTTTCACAGGCATTTAAAATTCTTCAGATCTTTCATGCTGTCTTTATGGTTTGCTGCATGTAGGTTCAATTTTACTGTGCTTGCTTGTTTTCTGCTTGCTTTAAAAAAATATATATATGGGTTTTTTAAAAAATAAAAATAAAAATTGTACCACTCACCACTCAGAAAATGTTAGTTATTCGTCATAGAATCATAGAGTCTGAAAGGACCTCGAGTAGTAGTAATAATAATAATAATAATAAATTTTACTTTTGCCCTGCCCATCAGGGTGGGTCTCCCCAGCCAACCCCCTGCAATACAGGAATATACAAATTTGAATAGTCAATATACAAATGCTGCTGGTGGACAAATAAATAAATAAAGCAGAGACTGCAGGAAACATCGCACCGTAATCATCAAAGACAGTCAGGTTTTAAATAGCACTGAATATCAGTTGTTTCAGCTGCTTCGTGCAATAAAATTCTAAAGGCCAACACATGGTTAACTACTAAATGCTGTCAAACATCAAATGCTGGAATGAAATATCCCCGAATGTTGAACCGATATATTTTAACACTTGGAAATATAAAGCAAATATTTGAGTGTGCAGAGAATATTTAACGTCAAAATTCGTGGAGGAGAAGGTGGAGGAGAAATAGTGACAGCTTCCGAAGGGCGTGATGGTATGCTTTCCCCCTTATTAATAGCCTCCAAGCACACGCTGATTTTGCCATGCCTCTGACCAACTCGCCAAACCACATCTCATCTCATCTCTCAATGTCGTTGCTCCTAAACCTGCAGGCATGTTTAGGCAAAGAGACTTTTCCTAACCGCATCCAAGCTGCTCATCATAACTTGAAGATGCCCCAGGAGTAACAATTGGGTAGCATATATAATTCTAATAATTTTTTTAAAAAGGAAAGGCTGTAGAGCCTAAATTAGAATAACCAAAGAACCCACACGACTACACACCCCTTTAAACTGATATCTTGGGATTCCAAACGCCCAGTCCAATATATATTTGTTACATATACTGAGTTGGGTCTGGGAAATAGGCTAACCACAGGATGAATTATGAGTGTCTGGCATAATACGCTTTGCGATGATCAAGATCGTCTATTTCCAAAGGCTCACCAGCTCAGTCAGAGTTCCGGAGTTGCAAATACGTAACACAAGTAGGACTTGTCCACACTTCCACTGGGAAAACTCGCTGTTTACCGCTGAATTGGAACAAATATCAACCGGGTTTTCTAAGGATTGACGTTTGATCTGATTCAGCGGCGAACAGCTGGTTTTCCTGGGGAAAGTTGCAGGGCAAACGAAAAACCTAGGCAGCATGGAACAAGCTGGAGTGTAGACAAGCACTTAATAAAGCTACATACATAGGAAGGGTTGATTGGTCCAAGCCCAACACAAAACACCATTTCCGGTGATGCATGACTTCAGCAAATCTTTCCCTGATGTGAAATGGCCAAAATTCCTAGGATCCATATCTACGGATCCTTATATGACTGAGCAATCCCCTTGAATAGTGCACTTTTCCTTTGCCCTACAGAGAAGACCTGTGGACACACTCAGGCCATTGGTCCATCAAAGTCTGTATTGTCTACACTGACTGGCAGTCTCTCCCAGCCCTACTTGGAGGTGCTGGTGGGCTGAACCTGAGACCTTCTGCATGCAGACAGACGCTCTACCACAGAGCTATGGCCTTTCCCCAAGAAGGAAGGCAGATTTAGCTCTCCTCATGCATGCACATCCTTCATGGATCACTGCCTTGCCGTGGAGAAGGGGCTTGAATAACTCAGAGAAGCTATGAGCTATGCTGTGCAGGGCCACCCAAGATGGACAGGTCATACTGGAGAGTTTTGACTAAACGTGATCCACCTGGAGCAGGAACTGGCAGGCCACTCCAGTATCCCTGCCAAGAAAACTCCATGGACAAAAACAACAGGCATATAAAAGTTATGATGCTGGAAGATGAGCCCCTCAGGTCGGAAGGCGTCCAACATGCTACTGAGGAAGAGCGGAGGACAAGTACAAGTAGATTCAGAACTGATGAAGTGGCTGGGCCAAAACCGAAAGCTCGCTCAGTTACGGATGTGCCTGGAAGCGAAAGGAAAGTCCAATGCTGTAAAGAAAAATATTGCATAGGAACCTGGAATGTAAGAACCACAAACCTTGGTAAGATGGATGTGGTCAAAAATGAGATGGCAAGAATAAATACTGACAATCTGGGCATCAGTGAACTAAAATGGTCTGAGGCTCAACATAAAAAAAAACCCTAAGATCATGGCCACTGGTCCCATCACCTCCTGGCAAACAGAAGGGGAAGAAATGGAGGCAGTGAGAGATTTTACTTTCTTGGGTTCCATGAGAAGGGGATGACAGAAGACGAGATGGTTGGACAGTGTTCTCAAAGCCACCAACATGAGTTTGACCAAACTGCAGGAGGCAGTGGAAGACAGGAGTGCCTGGTGTGCTCTGGTCCATGGGGTCACGAAGAGTCGGACACGACTAAACAAGAACAACATTCATGCACCCAGATTTCTCCAAAAAAATCTGACAAACTTTATACTGCAGTTGGTGAAAACCTGGGTTTTAACAAATGGTTGTGCCGGAATCTCATCTCGTTTATCCTCAAGACCCCCATCTAAAGCTCAGATAAGAAAAGGAGGATTGATAGCGAGTGATGGGAAGCAGAAAGTAGCAGTGATAAGATTGTCATTTATGCAAAACGCGGGCCAAAAAAAGAGAGAGAGAAAGGTGGAAGAAGCAGCAATCTGTCCTTTGTCGCCGCTGCCCTCACAGCCCATGAGTTATAGCTTATGGCTTAGTAGCTAATGAAGATGAATGGATAAAACGGCACCTCTCTTTCCTATACAGCTCATATTTGGTATATGAATATTCATGGCAGTGGAGAAGGATGAGGTAATAACAGACACCCTCAAAAGCACATGGTAGGTACCCATGGGACAAACACAAATCTTCTTGCCCAGTGGTTCCCAAACCTTTTCAGACCACTTCCCCATTGGTTCCAAAAACTCACCCAGGGCCAGATTTAGGTTTGATGAGGCCCTAAGCTACTGAAGGTAATTGAGGCTCTATATATGTCCAGTTGTCCTTTGTCAACAACAAATTGTCGCTGGTTTTGTGTGTGTTGAATATATGCTATATGGTAATTTATGGACCTAATAGGTATCTAAAACCATTTGCACATAACAAAATATGTATTTTATCAAAATAATTGTTGAACTGAAATACAATTAAGAAGAAGTATATTAACAGTGAAATACTTTTAAATTTTGGGGGGGCCCCAAGAGAATGGTGCCCTAAGCTATAGCTTGTTTAGCTTGTACGTAAATCCAGCACTGAACTCATCCCTAGTGTCCTCTTACCCTATTACTCAGAACAATGGTTTGCATGGCGCACTAAGGAAGACAACACCACAGTAAAATTCAAAGCAGTAGCAGTTAATTGCACATTTGTTCAAAACCCAATTAAAACTATTTGATTCATTCCACAGAACTGATGAACCAGATTTACAAAGAGTGCTCTGATGGTGTTTCCTGCTTGGCAGGGGGTTGGACTCGATGGCCCTTGTGGTCTCTTCCAACTCTATGATTCTATGATTCTATGATTCTATGAAAGAATACCAGGTTTGCAAAGTCTGAATGTCATTTACATCTCCAGCGGCCCCTGCTACCTCAGTGCCTCTTAGCACCCCCACCCAATGTAATATCACCACCCGCAGGGTGTGGTGCCACCCAGTTTCAGAACCACGGCTCTAGAACTTTGGTCTTCAACTTGGGATCGTGTCACTGACTCTCATTTGCAACATGCCATTGACAGCACTAATTCCCCCATTCCATTTCATTTGTTCTGGACTGTTTAAAAGAGGAGAACGAGAGAGAGAGAGAGAGAGAGAGAGAGAGAAGGAAAGTTTGATGAAAGGGAGAGGAAGAGAAAACACACCACAGGGAGAGGATGAACGTATATGGCACAAAATGTTTGCTGCAATTCTGTGTACCCAACCTGCGAGTTGCTGGCATTCCTCTATCTCTAGAGACAATGGAGTGCACCTCTAGAGGTCAAGTCAAACCATTGCAGAATCACAGCGCCTGCTGTGGCTGCAGAGGCCAGTAACTCATAACTGCCACCTCCCATGTTGCTTTTACTGCGTTAGCAACACTGGAATGACCTGCCCGGGGTTGCAGGCCTGAGCAGTGCATATGGAGGTCCTAGGAAGCCCAGATGACAAGACCGCACTCTTGGCCTCGCTTGTGTGGTCCAAAGGAAAGCAGAGCAAGGCGTCTGGCACCAGCTTGGCTGCAGGAACTGTCGGAAGGAGTCGTACAAAGGCACCCTCCAACTGTCTTAGGGACTTCTCTCTGGATTTGCGTAGGGTTTAATCCTTAGTCTTCTCCCAAATATGTTCCGCAAGGCAGCCGGTATGCGTTTCCCCTCTGGGTTTACTCCCAAATGCTTTCTCATGAATGATTATAGCCCCAAGCCAGCGGAGGTTTAGGACCAGAGTTTTGCTTCCTTCCCAGGTTGATGAGCCCCACCTGCTCCTACCTGGGAGTAAGTCCCATGAAACAGAGTGGGAGCACTACCAAGTAAACACACATAACAGCAGGCTGCTCAGATGGACACCACAGGGCTTCCTTCACCCTGAGAAGTTGACAGTTGCAACAAGATGGCAAATCATAGCACTTTCCACCATAAGCTTTAGTACCAACACAAAATAGCAAGAAGAAGTAACCATAAATCGAAGTTGAAGCTGTTATTTTATTTATCCACTAAAATGCTGATGAGTTTCCACAAGGCTTTTATTTTTTTAAATTGTTACTGATGTGTAAAGAGCTAAACTGAAGACCACTATGATCCACAGAACTGGCACTGTTCAAGGCACCACAAAATATGTGTTCTGCATTTGCAAGAAATCAGACTTTGTCTGTGGCAGCACCTGAACTTCGGAACTCCCTGCCTATGGAGGCAGTTTCACTGTACTCTTCTTGGTACCTGCTGAACACCTCCACATCTGCCATTCATTCATTTAATGACATTTATATACCACTTGAATGGGGGGGGGGAACCCTCAAAGTTGTTTGTGAAAATAATAAAATTGTGAGTAAAAACAATTAAAACACTTTTTAAAAAAAACCTAAAATGAGGAATAAACTAAAGGCACATCAGCATTCTAAGTATCTGGGTAAGTAAAGGTAAAGGGACCCCTGACCATTAGGTCCAGTCGCGGCCGACTCTGGGGTTGTGGTGCTCATCTCGCTTTATTGGCCGAGGGAGCTGGTGTGCAGCTTCCAGTTCATGTGGCCAGCATGACTAAGCCACTTCTGGCAAACCAGAGCAGCACACGGAAATGCCGTTTACCTTCCCGCTGGAGCGGTACCTATTTATCTACTTGCACTGGTGTGCTTTCGAACTGCTAGGTTGGCAGGAGCAGGGACTGAGCAATGGGAGCTCACCCTGTCACGGGGATTTGAACCGCCGACCTTCTGATCGGCAAGTCCTAGGCTCTGTGGTTTAACCCACAGCACCACCCGCGTCCCATAAGTATCTGGGTAGGCCTGCCTAAATAAAAATGGTTTGGCAGGCACCAAGAAGTGAAGGTGCCTACCTGATATCAATAGGCAGGGAGTTCCAAAGGCCGATTTCGTACAGAAGTGGAACGGGTATTATGTGGCCTCAGTAGCAATGCCAGTTCCTTATTGCCTCTTTAAGGTCAGAGCGAAACAAAATGAAGTCCCACTGTGAAACATGATCCAGAGTTTGCTAAACAGAAGAGGCTGTGCCTGTCCACAAGACTCTCTGATTGGAGAAGAAAAATGAGGACACAATTATTCCTGGGGTTAAAGGATGGCAGCGCACGATAGCCATGCCACTCACCTGCTTATCAGACATGAGGTACAGATGCTTGTGATCCACAGAAAAAGCCATGTCCCGCAAGATTGGGCCTGTATCCACCACCTGGACAATCTCATACTCGAGGGCACCTCTGATGGGTCCATCGACACGGATCTGCGAAAACCAAAAAAGGGAGACATAAGGCAAAGGAACGATACGATACGATAATCTTTATTGTCATTGTCCCATACAGAACAACGAAATTGAAAAAATCTACATCAGACATTCAAAAACCAACAAGCCTGCTATCCCAACTGTCCTAGCCTGGTTAGCCCCTAAAAACTCTGATACCCCATAATTGAATACAATATACTCACATATATTGAGACTACCTTAAAGGTAAAGGTAAAGGGACCCCTGACCATTAGGTCCAATCATGGCCGACTCTGGGGTTGCGGCATTCATCTCGCTCTATAGGCTGAGGGAGCCGGCGTACAGCTTCCGGGTCATGTGGCCAGCATGACTAAGCCACTTCCAGCGAACCAGAGCAGCGCACGTTTAGCTTCCCGCCGGAGCGGTACCTATTTATCTACTTGCACTTTGCCGTGCTTTCGAACTGCTAGGTTGGCAGGAGCAGGGACTGAGCAATGGGAGCTCACCCCGTTGTGGGGATTCGAACCGCCAACCTTCTGATCGGCAAGTCCTAGGCTCTGTGGTTTAACCCACAGTGCCACACTGTGTCTCCTTCCCGCCAGAGCGGAATCTATTTATCTACTTGCACTTTTTGATGTGCTTTCGAACTGCTAGGTTGGCAGCAGCAGGGACTGAGCAATGGGAGCTCACCCCGTCGTGGGGATTCAAACCGCCGACCTTCTGATCGGCAAGTCCTAGGCTCTGTGGTTTAACCCACAGCGCCACCCACGTCCCTCAGAGACTATCTTACACTGTGTTTAAAACCAAAATCACATTTGGATAGAAACTGTTTCTCAGGCGGCTAGTCCTAGTCTTTATAACCCTGTACCTTCTTCCAGAAGGCAGAAGCTGAGAAAGATCATTTCCGGGGTGCGCACTATCCTGCACTATCTCTGCAGCTTTCTTATGGCACCTGGAAGCATAGATTTGATCCAAGGTGGGAAGAGTGCACCCAGTTATTCTCTCCGCACTCTTTACAACCATATAAAGGGCAAAACTTGCATCCAAAGTCACACTCGTGTGTTGGTTATTTCGCCCTCTGGGAACTAAAGGTTTCTCTGCGTTTGTTCTAAAATCCACCCCATTATTTTATTATGTTTTCTTCCTGTCCTTCCTCCGAGGAGATCAGGGTGGCAAACGCAGATCTGCCTCCCACTCCAATCTTAACCTGCACAACAACCTTGTCAGGTAGGTTAGGCTGAAGAGATGGCGAGTGACCCAACTCATCCACTGAGCTTCGTGGCTGCGTAGAGATTTGAACTTGGGTCTTTTTCTAGCTCTAAGGAGGACAACAAATGCTTATAAAGTGAGGGAAACTGTTGCAGGAATTAAGCCTTCCTATTCTCACCCCTAAAGTCCTTCCCCCCTCCACAAAAAATGATGGACATTTGCAGCCGGGGAGTCCAAGATAGGAAATTTAATGATTTATTTCATAAAATTTATATACCGCTTGAGTGTAGGGGAGGGGGACCTCAAAGCGGTTTACAAAAAAAACCAATAAAATGATCACTAAAGGAATGGCAACCATAATTTAAAGCGTACAGAAAACAACAATATAATAGACTAAAACACCTGCTAAAGACCTCATTCATTCATTTTGACACAATTTTTATTTGGTTTTACAAGTATAAAATTATAGTAATTGATTGTATTACTGTATATACTATAAACTTCATTTAAATAACCCCATCCAGGTGTTTAGAAAGCTGATGTTGAGCTTGAATGTTTTTAGTGTATTGTTACGTGAACTTTTCAAAAGTCTTAAACGATTGCTATTTTTTTTTCTTATTCTTTTATCTTTTTTTTGCCCGGATGGGTTTGGTTTCTTATGATCAGGCAGATTTGACGAAATGAAAGAATAAATAAAAACGAGGCTTCTGGTTTCTCACACGGCAATGCAGAGCGAGAGGCAGACTGCAGTATTCTGCATTTTGTAACAAACAAAATGACTGTTGAAAAGAATGGCTAGTAGCCATAAGGAGAGCCTCACGGATCAGGCTAGTGGCGCATCTGTTCACGCATCCTGATCTCAGCCCCTGCACAATTGGGGGAATCCCCGGCTGCGTCACCTCCTGGCTAGCCAATCGGCTGGCTCTGGGGGCGTGGCCTGCCCTTTTTAATGAAGGCGCGGCTGGGGATCTCCCTCTTTTCCCGCCTACCAGCTGTTCCTGTTTCCCACCCTCCTGCCCTTTAAGGTTTTCATTCCTTGACCTTGCTATGGACCTTGGTTGGTCGCTGTTGAGGGGCCTGGTAGGAATTTTTCCACTTGTTTTTCACCCACCTCGTAGCAAATCGTCACAACTTTCTTGGTATTGGCGATTAGACATTGGTACTGGTATTGTTTTGTAGATGGAAGAGGGGAGGAAGTGCCATCACCTGCCCCGCATATTGAAGGGTAGTTCGATAAAGGATTCCGGGGGGCGTGGCCCTGTCTGAAGCCTATGGAGGTGAGGGCCTAAGGCACGCCCCTTAGTGATGACCCTGGGGGAGTTCCTAGTTGATGTGCATCAGCATGACTCCCCCTACTGGTGGTTAACCCTTTCCAGACTTCAAGTGGACAGGCTGAAGCCGGATATAGTCGGTTAGGACCAATGCCTAAGCCAATACCGCTCATCACCTGTAAACAATAAAGTTGTGGCCTTATTTAGCCAATTAACCTTAATAATTGTGTCATGTGTCTTTATTTCCACTGGGGGGGGGGACTCTCCACGCAACTGCCTCCTGCTGGAACGAGTTCCACAGTTTAACTATGCACTGTGTAAAGAAGGACTTCTTGTTATCTGTCCTGAACCTTCCAACATTCATATATATGTCTTAGTCTTCAGCCTCATTCGCTCACACAGAGCCAACTGACCAGGGTGAATAAAAATCAATGATTTTTTTAAAAAAATAATTAATTAAAAAATTGCATTTTTTAAAATTTAAATCGGATTTAAAAAAAAAAAAATTAAATAAAATTCTTTTGGAGGAAAAATCTTTCTAAATATAGTCTTCTATTTGTTACATTATAGTCCAAATGTTTGCTAAACCACAGTCTGTTTTTTTAAAAAGAATGTTTTAACCCCATCAGTTAACAAACATGGATACATATGCTATAATGTTATAGTTTTAGTTAAATAGTTTAAATGGTTATTAGGGAAACGATTATTTTCCTCTTTCCAATGAAGTACAGCAGAAAAGTTCACCAAATATAAACAGTTAATTTATTAAACCTCACCGTAATTTCACAATCATCTGCCTATGTATTTATGGTAATAAAACTACTCTGAAAATTTATTATTCCAAAAATGAAACCTTCATACGGCTGTAAATATTAAGATTATACCAGCAAGAATGAGTCTTTCTGTAAAAGAAAGAAAGAAAGAAAGAAAGAAAGAAAGAAAGAAAGAAAGAAAGAAAGATTTAAATCAAGTCTTACTGACTTGTGATTTAAACCATGATTTAAATCAAATCCACCCTGCAACCAGTCTCCGCTTTCAAAGTCCTGCCCCATAGCCAATCTGGCTGCCCTGAAGGACCCTGACGTAACAACATTAATTCCATCTCCCCAGAGATCTCCCACCACGCATTTCTATTCTGCCAGGAAGGCTGCTATTAAAAACAGCCGCCCGGCTCTCTGCAAAGGTCAGCCATCAGAGGTACCCTGCTGGCATCTGTTTGTTTGCTTGTTTGTTTGTTTGTTCGTATGCTATCTGGGGCTGGCGGTTGTATTTATACCCACTGAAGTATCAAGGCAATTAATATCCTCTCCCAGTAGCAAACAGATGCTTGCGTTCAAGCCTTCCAGCTTCAGCCTGGCCCTGAATGATCTCCTTAATGAGCAAACAATACTATTAATCTTTAAAGGTGCAGGCGCCTTCGCTCTCCACCCCTCTCTAGGCTGGCCAAAGGATATTGCTCGCTAGGCTAGGCTAAGCTGACGGCAGGCAGCACAACATCAAGGCAGGAAGAATTCCAGCAGCTCTGGGGTAATAGGGGGAATCCTTTGGGGGCAGACTTCCTAGAGCTTGAGACCGCAGCAGCCACCATCTGCTGTCATCATGGCCAATGGCCAGGGAGAACGAAGGCTGTAGCTATAGATGGGGCAGGGGAGAGATCCCAATTCAGTTTCCATGTAAAGTCAGAGCGAGCAGTCACACTTCCCAATGCAACGTGCGGACCGAAACACAGCCATCCTTTCGAAACGTGTGCTTCTCTGAATTTTTGCAGCGTAGTAAAATAAATAAATAAATTAAATAAATGCATTGGTGAAAATAACATGCCAGTGCAGTATACAGTGGTACCTCTGGATACGAACGGGATCCGTTCCGGAGCCCTGTTCGCAACCTGAAGTAAACGTAAGATGCGACCACGCATCTACGCATGCGTGGGTCGCATTTCGCCACTTCCGCGCATGCGTGTGACGTCATTTTGAGCGTCTGCGCATGCGCAAGAGGCAAAACCCGGATGTAACGCGCTCCGTTACTTCTGGGTCGCCGCGGAGCGCAACCTGAAAACATTCATCCCGAAGCTACTTCAACCCAAGGTATGACTGTACTAGGGGAAGCTGTAAAAATATGTATATTAGCCAAGGGGAAATACATTAAAAAATGGGGCACGTTATTAGAGAGGTGCATTAACATGCTGGTGGGTTTTTTTCATGTGCTGATGAAGAGAAAGAGCACAAACTCATGTGGAGAACACTGCTGGGAGTTGTTTATGTTTGTTTTCCAACGTATTTCTTACCGATAAAGAATTCGGTGTGGCGCATGCAAATTTTCATTCTGAAAGCATGGCCCAGAAAAGAAAAGAAAAAGTTTGAGAACCGCTGGTTTAGAACATTTCTACAATGCTCTACAGCCATAAAGGCTCCCTCTGTCGTCCCCTTCTCCTTGTGCCCTCCATCTTTCCCAACACCAGGGTCTTTTCCAGGGAGTCTTCTCTTCTCATGAGGTGGCCAAAGTATTGGAGCCTCAGCTTCAGGATCTGTCCTTCCAGTGAGCACTCAGGGCTGATTTCCTTAAGAATGGATAGGTTTGATCTTCTTGCAGTCCATGGGACTCTCTAGAGTCTCCTCCAGCACCATAATTCAAAAGCATTCGTTCTTCGGCGATCAGCCTTCTTTATGGTCCAGCTCTTACTTCCATACATCACTACTGGGAAAACCATAGCTTTTACTATACGGACCTTTGTCGGCAAGGTGATGTCTCTGCTTGTCTCAGCAGATTACATATGATCAAAACTAGACCGTCCCAACCCGCAGGTTTAGGAATCTAATAAAGCATGACACGCAAGCGAAAGGGGCAGGGAAGGGAGAGGAAAATGGAAACTCAGGCACCAGCGTCTAAACCATCATAGAATTATAGAATTGTAGAGGAATGACCAGCTGGCACAGTTCAGGGCCAGGAGGTCCTTGATGGAGCTGTCTTCTCACAGCAAATCTGATGGAGCGAGCTCAGCTTCGCAGCTCTCCCACTGCTGGAATAAAGTGGGATGGGACTTTAAGTATCTCAAATGAATAAATAAGGTAAACAAGGTCCATGCCAAGAGCCTGGCAACTCTGCCCATTAGGTGTGCCTCCCCATCTCTGCCCAAAGCCCCGGGCCTTATTCCCTTCCTTTCATAAATTAATCTCATTAGAAACTATTGGATTAAAGCGGTTGAAAGCTCTGTTTCGACACACATTATTTTACTTTGGACTACTGCAATGCGCTCTACGTGGGGCTACCTTTGAAAGTGACTCGGAAACTACAACTAATCCAGAATACAGCAGCTAGACTGGTGACTGGGAGCGGCCGCCGAGACCACATAACACCGGTCTTGAAAGACCTACATTGGCTCCCAGTACGTTTCCGAGCACAATTCAAAGTGCTGGTGTTGACCTTTAAAGCCCTAAATGGCCCAGTATACCTGAAGGAGCGTCTCCACCCCCATTGTTCTGCCCGGATGCTGAGGTCCAGCGCCGAGGGCCTTCTGGTGGTTCCCTCATTGCGAGAAGCTAAGTTACAGGGAGCCAGGCAGAGGGCCTTCTCGGCAGTGGCGTCCACCCTGTGGAATGCCCTCCCACCAGATATCAAGGAGATAAACAACTATCTGACTTTTGGAAGACATCTTAAGGCAGCCCTGTTCAGGGAAGTTTTTAATCTGTGATATTTTAGTGTATTTTTGGTTTCTATGGAAGCCGCCCAGAGTGGCTGCGGAAACCCAGCCAGATGGGCGGGGTACAAATAATAAATTGTTGTTGTTGTTGTTGTTGTTGTTGTTGTTGTTGTTATTACTTCAAGTTGCTTGTGGAAACAACTCAGAGGTCGTGAAAGAAAGAAGGTTAACAACAGGAAGATTTAAAGGAACTATTAGAAATGACTATCAAAAGCAGCAGAGATATGAGATGATCAGAGCCCCCCCAAACTTGAAGCATGGGAAGTCCCAACAAAAAAATTATAATTTGGCAGAATATTTGCATTATTTGATACATATATGTATAATTTGGAAGATTTAATGTGATTGGATTGGATTGTTAAAATGGAAAACTTAATAAAAATGATTTTTAAAAGAAAAAAGAAAGTTCCGTTTCGACAAGGCGCAACTAGGCCTGGTGCTCAGCGCATCAATCCAGGCTGCCCTGAGTGCAAGCCGGCCAGAGCATTACGACTGCAGAGATGCCTCCCTAATGCCTTATTGCTTTTCCAATATCGGTTTCCCTCCCCTAGTTTATGAATCTAATGTCCCCCAAAGGACGGGCCGTAACTCTTTGCTCGTTGCCATTCCCAAGGTGGAGAGAGGAAGCAGGTCCTGAGCATATGATCTAACACCGAGGCCGTTATATATGTGAGGCATTCCAGCTGTTCCATTGATTTGGGCTACATGATGTCGCATTATTGATCCTGCTGATCGGGGAGGGCAGGCAACCATCAGGAGGCAAGGGGAGGGGGTCATTGGAAGCGACGCACCATCTTTCCCTCATTTACGCTCCTCCGTCCAGGCTTAATGGCCTGCTCTAATTTGTCTAATGTCTGCTAACAGCCAATCAATTGGCAATAAAACTCGGGCTGCATCTTCCCTTGCAGGAGGCAGCCGCAAGGGCAATTTGCAAACTCTGCAAAGTGAAGATCGCTGCCAAGGAAGATTCAGGGTTCTTCCCCCAAATCCCAGGTAATGTCTGGGCTAGAATTTGCAGCTGCTGCTATGAGGAGGAAGCCTTTATAGCAGGCATAGGCAAACTCGGCCCTCCAGATGTTTGGAGACTACAGTTCCCATCATCCCTGGGCACTGGTCCTGTTAGGGATGATGGGAGGTGTAATTCCAAAACATCTGGAGGGCCAAGTTTGCCTATGCTTGCTTTATAGTAAGTAATAAACACACAAGACGTAACCGGCTGTACTTTTGAATAAATATGGTATACTATTCATTGTATCAAATTGTAGATTTCAACGGAAGTCTCACAAAGTTCAACGGAAAAAGCAGAAGACCCAGTGGATCCATTCATTCTCTAGTCAGTTCATGCATAAGGTCCATACATGAATAAGTATCTATTCCACCTGTCTGTTCTTAGAGTCCAATAATCCATACAAAGGGTTGTTACAGTTCCACAAAATCCTTTCACAGAGTCTAAGACAAGGATTTCCGGAACATTCACAAAAGAAATTGTGGTGTAGAAAGTTGCAGGCTTTTTTGCAAGAAGCTCTGAGGCGTGCACCAACTAGAAACGAAGAAGTGTGTTGGCCTTGAATCTTTTCCAGGCACAGACTTGTGTGAAAATCGAGATTGCACAGAACCAGCCTGATTCCGTCATGAGTGCAAATCCTCCAAAATGCACCAGAATGGAGGGGCCTCGGGGTGTCTCAAGGTATCATCTAGCGCTCAGTGGTGCTGACCCCCTCCTCCAACACACAGCCAGGCTTGCCAGCCAACTTCCTTTCTCCACAACTAAAGAAGAAGAAGTAGAAGAGGAGGAGGAGGAGGAGGAGGAGGAGGAGGAGGAGGAGGAGTTTGGATTTGATATCCCGCTTTATCACTACCCAAAGGAGTCTCAAAGCGGCTAACATTATCCTTTCCCTTTCTCCCCCACAACAAACGCTCTGTGAGGTGAGTGGGGCTGAGAGACTTCAGAGAAGTGTGACTGGCCCAAGGTCACCCAGAAGCTGCATGTGGAGGAGAGGAGATGCGAACCCGGTTCACCAGATTACGAGTCCACCGCTCTTAACCACTACACCACACTGAAAGCAAGTCAATGTTTTAAAAATCCATATCAGCAGCACACACATCTCATTCTAATCCCAGCACAAGGCAGCAGCTGGAGAGGCGGCCAGCAGGACACCTGGGAAGCTCTGCTATTGGCAAAGATGTAGGTTGTAATCCAAGGAAAGCATCGCCCAGTGACCCCTTTGTTAAGCCAGACACCCAACCGAGATGCAAAATTAGGTCAAAGCAAGGCCTCTGTGTAAATCAAAGGGCTGGAGCATTGCTGATCCTTTCCGGCACACTGTATAGATTGCACACACATGGACTCACGCAGGGAGAAAGTTCAAGTAGGTCATTGCTTTCCTGGAAACACCTAAGGTAGAAGCCGCAGTACAAAGGACCTCCCTCTCAACGTCCTCACTGTATGCCAGCCAATCAACAACGTCCTCTGGGTGGCTCACAACTGTGCAAACCAAAAAGCTGAATCAATCTATGCAGAAAGGGACCGACCACAGCAGCCAGCATATAACTATCATAAGGCAACATGAAAACAGAGCCATAACCCAGCCAGCGAGGAAAACAAAATAGTTCAAAAACTGGAAAGCATTTTTTTTAAACCCTAGTTGTTCAAAGTTCTGGGGAAATAATAATAATAATGTCTTCACCTAGCATGGAACATATCTTCTTCTTCTTTTATTTTTGGGCTATCACTTGTAGCCGAAGCATAAGCAACAGGTGAGCCTCTCTGGACAAAGTGTCCTATAACCGGGGAGCCACCACCAAGAAGGCACTGCGCATATGTCTAATGTTTGGCATGCCCATAATCAATGAGCCACCTCTCAAATAAACCTCTCCTGAACATGTAATATACTGTACTTGAGTCAATGTAAAAGTATACCCTCCCATCACTAAGACCCTTCTCTGTGTTCCCCTGCCATCAGCAGTGTGCATGAGAGAGACGCTGAGGGATAGGGCCTTTTCAGTTGTGGTGCCCAAATTATGTAAAAGCCTCCCTAGATAGGTGACTGTGGGCCCAAGACTGTCAGCTTTTAGACACTGTGAAAAATTGTTTTTTAGAACCACTGCCTCCTTGAAATATTTCAGTCTGAAGCAATTTATTTATTTGGATGCCTTTTCCCCCACGATGTTCTTGTTTTGTCTACTGTGAGTCACCAAAGACAGAATGTGAATGAATAAACTAAACTATTAGCATTATTATTTCACATCTAGACAGTGCTTCGTTTGATAAATGGACATGTCTCCTCTGTTCTGTCCAAAGGACTGAGCTAAAATGCAGCTCGTTCTTCACAAAACTTTTCACTGTTTTTTGGGCGATGCAAACAGAGTGGGGGGCATGCACAGCACCGGCCCATCCTCTCTCAGAAAGCACTTTGCCAAAGAGGGAGGGGCAACGGATGCGAATTGGGACTGGTAGGGCAGATGGCAGGGAGATTGACAGTAGGTGGCGCCAGAGCCCATGAGAGGAACCAGAGCCATTGGCAGGCAGAGCCAACTAATTCTGATTATAATTCTGGCCGTATCCCATTCCCTGTTGAGTTCTACGAAGCCAGCACAGAAAGCCCCTGATTTCTCCAGAATGTCTCTGGGGCCTCTGTCAGGGCCCTGAAACACAAGTGGGGAATTAAGGTGAATGGAGGTTTGCCCTCCTAGGTGTGTGACATCATACTGGGTTCATAAGGAAAGGGTTAACTAATTGTAAAATGACTAACCAATGGGAACCCAAGGGGAGGAGTTAGAGTTATGAGTTAGGGTGGTTGAGAAGTCAGCCTGGAGTTAGAGAGGAGATGGGGAAGATAAGTCAGTGGGTTGGGCTAGTCTGATGGGAGAGAGTGAGAGAATCTGTTAAGAGGAGTCAGTCAAACAGTTGATATAATCAGTCAGAAGATATTAGGAAGGAATAGGCCGGTAAAGAAACTAAAGCTAAGAAACTGACAGGAATATTATCGGAGAAACCATAAACTTGTTAAGGCTTATGAAATAAACTTGTTTATTTGGTTCAATTTAAACAACAGTCTGGACTCAGTGTTTAAAGTTAAAGTATAGTTAAAGCTATGGTTTTCCCAGTAGTGATGTATGGAAGTGAGAGCTGGACCATAAAGAAGGCTGATGGCCGAAGAATTGATGCTTTTGAATTTTGGTGCTGGAGGAGACTCTTGAGAGTCCCATGGACTGCAAGAAGATCAAACATCTCCATTCTTAAGGAAATCAGCCCTGAGTGCTCACTGGAAGGACAGATCCTGAAGCTGAGGCTCCAATACTTTGGCCACCCCATGAGAAGAGAAAAGACCCTGGAAAAGACCCTGATGTTGGGAAAGATGGAGGGCACAAGGAGAAGGGGAAGACAGAGGATGAGATGGTTGGACAGTGTTCTCGAAGCTACCAGCATGAGTTTGACCAAACTGCAGGAGGCAGTGGAAGACAGGAGGGCCTGGCGTGCTCTGGTCCATGGGGTCATGAAGAGTCGGACACGACTAAATGTCTAAACAACAACAACAACAACAACGGGTTGCTGGCAGCAGGGAAGTGAGCACAGTGATGGCACAGGGATCAATAGACCATTAAACGTCCGGGGACCCTGTGTGGTTGCCACAAGAGCCTTCATGTACAGTGGTACCTCGGGTTACATACGCTTCAGGTTACAGACTCCGCTAACCCAGAAATAGTGCTTCAGGTTAAGAACTTTGCTTCAGAATAAGAACAGAAATCGTGCTCCGGCGGCACAGCAGCAGCAGGATGCCCCATTAGCTAAAGTGGTGCTTCAGGTTAAGAACAGTTTCAGGTTAAGAACGGACCTCCAGAATGAATTAAGTACTTAACCCGAGGTACCACTGTACTGGGGACATCCCCATGGACACAACCCACGAGGAATTTCTTATGCACAAGGAGAGCTCTTGCTCACCTCAGCAAGTTCCCAGGGGAGAACATCCTGGGCTTACCTCCCATTTCACCAGGCTCAGAGTCCTGTACCATGAAGGCCAGCGATAGTCTTGGGCCACCGGCCACGGTGGGAGGTGATTCAATTCACCTCCATTTCATCTCTCCTCTGAGTGAGGGCCCTCCGCGCCAAGCCCACACAACAATCACATTCCCCAGTCAATTGACAGATGACATAATTTTTGAAATCTTGGTTTACACACACTCCCACCGCGCTGGCTGATTGATAAATTAGACACTTACAAGGCTTGTGCTAATCAATGGGAAGCGTTCGTTTGTAGCAACAAGAGGCAAGCTCTGGAGAGCTCATTTTTCAAGGTAACAGCCTGCCAAGAGCAAGCATTCAGCGCGCAAGGAGCCCTGCCAAGGCATCCATTAGCCGAGGCTGGGCTCACCCCAGAAGCAGCCGGCCTCTGCCAGGAGGAGCAGGCCCTACACTTCCTGGGGGTTTGTGACATTGGGCAATGGAGTTCCACCTTCGATGGAGCTTCGCACACAGTGTCCTGCAGGGCATGTAGTATGCAAAGAATGTCAGTGGCTGTGGATTCTCTGCACTGAGTTTCTAAGGCATTATAATCACAGAATAGTAGACTTGTAGAGCTGGAAGAGACCCGAAGCATCCTCTAGGCCCAACTCCCTACAATGCAGGAATCCCAGCTAAAGCATCCCTGACAGATGGCCATCCAACCTCTGCTTAAAGACCTCCATGGAAGGGGAGTCCATAACCTTCTGAGGGCATCTGTTCCACCATCAAATAGCTCTTAAGGTAAAGGTAAAGGGACCCCGGAACATTAGGTCAAGTCATGGCTGACTCTGGGGTTGTGGCGCACATGTCGCTTTATTGGCCAAGGGAGCCGGCGTACAGCTTCCAGGTCATCTGGCCAGCATGACAAAGCTGCTTCTGGCGAATCCAGAGCAGCGCACGGAAACACCATTTACCTTCCCGCCGGAGCAGTACCTATTTATCTACTTGCACTTTGACGTGCTTTTGAACTGCTAGGTTGGCAGGGGCAGGGACCGAGCAATGGGAGCTCACCCCGTCGTGGGGATTCGAACCACCGACCTTCTGATCAGCAAGTCCTAGGCTCTGTGGTTTAACCCACAGCGCCACCCGAGCTCTTACTATAGAATATAATTTAAAGCACGACCAATGGTCATTTAAACTGCATGATGGGGACTGTAATTTTTTACTCACAGAGCCTCATTTCCATGCACCCTTCATTCCCAGGAGTCGTTTGTTTGCTTTCCCCTGCTTCAGAGGGTAGGACCCGAACAATGGTTTCAAGTTACAAGAAAGGAGATTCTGACTAAACATCAGGAAGAACTTTCTGACAGTAAGAGCTGTTTGACAGAAGGAGCGTCTCCACCCCCATTGTTCTGCCTGGACACTGAGATCCAGCGCTGAGGGCCTTCTGGCGGTTCCCTCACTGCGAGAAGCAAAGCTACAGGGAACCAGGCAGAGGGCCTTCTCGGTGGTGCTGCCCGCCCTGTGGAATGCCCTCCCACCAGATGTCAAGGAAATAAGCAAGTATTTGACTTTTAGAAGACATCTGAAGGCAGCCCTGTTTAGGGAAGCTTTTAATGTTTAATGATTTAGTGTGTTTTTAATATTCGATTGGGAGCAGCCCAGAGTGGGAGGGTATAAATAATAATTTTTTGTTGTTGTTGTTGTTGTTGTTGTTGTTGTTGTTCTTCTTCTTCTTCTTCTTCTTCTTCTTCTTCTTCTTCTTCTTCTTCTTCTTCTTCTTCTTCTTCTTCTTCTTCTTCTTCTTCTTCCTCCTCCTCCTCCTCCTCCTCCTCCTCCTCCTCCTCCTCCTCCTCCTCTTCTCATTCTGTTTGCTATAGCCTCAGTTTTGCCTGTTTGGGATCAACTGCTTGCTTAGGCACCCAGAAGCCTGAGGGAGCCCGATAATTCATTCCTAATCTTTCCTATCAGGAAGCCCTAGCTGGTTTAGTGGCACTTTTATCTACATAAACACATATGGGAATCTGTCCGCATGTGCTGCTGACTGCATGAGGATGCATATGACGTGATGCTTGGAAACTGTTCTTGCAGTGACTCACTTGCAAAGCTGGCAGGCCAGACACTGTTCTTCAGTTGGGGATGAGATCATGCCTGCCTCACGCACATGGAATGCAATGATGACCTCCTGGGATCTGGCGGGGGGGGGGTGACTCCAGAGAAGTGTAGCAGGCCTTGCCACAAAGGGCTCTTTGACTGACTGGTGCGTGTCATCAGGGAAACGGGACTGAAGGCTTTTTGAGATCACCACGATTGCCCAAGCAATGCACAGCCACTTGAAAAGAAGCTAGCCGGACTGCAGCAGACAGATGTACATGCTCAGACTGAGAGTCAGTGGGCACTCAAAGAGAAACAGCTCTCCTCTTTGAATCACACACAAACACACACAAACACCACACATGGATGAACTATTGGAAAACTGAACTCAGTTGCCTACTGGAACTCTTTGGCATGCATAGTCTGCAGTGTTTGGCTTGTGTTGCTTTATGTTACAGAGTAGACTTTGCCGGTTGCAATCGCTAGGACTTGCATTGTTAGAAAATAACAAGGTTGTTTATCATAGAACCGTAACAGGGCAGCGTTGGAAGGGACTGCAAGGCCCATCTAATCCAACCCCCATGGAATCACAGTTAAATAACCCCAGACAGATGACCATCCAACCTATCTTTAAAAACTTCCAAGGAAGCCCAATACTCCATTTCACTGTCGAACAACTCATAGGGGTTGTCCACATTTCTGCTTAAAAACATATGGGTCCAAGTGGTTTTCTGCTTGACCCACACTTTCTAGGCATGAGCCCAAGCAGTTTCCCCCTTGCCTTGCTCCTTTCCAAGAGAAAACCCGCTCTCTAGTGCTCAATCAGAGCAAGCATCAATCTGGAGAAAACCTAAATTGTTGTTTGCTCCAACTGAACGCTAAAGAGTGGTTTTCCCCAATCACAAAGCAATGGGATAAGAGGAAGCCCTTACTGTCAGAAAGTTCTTCCTCATGCTTAGTGGTAATCCCTCTTCTTGTAGTTTGAATCCATTAGTTTGAATCCTACTCTCTGGAGCAGCAGAAAACAAGCTTGCTCCATCTTGCATGTGAGAAGCCATTCAGATCTTTGAAGATGCTGTCATATCACCTCTCAGTCTCTTTTCCAGACTAAACATCCCAAACTCCCTCAATCTTTCCTCACAGGGCTTGGTTTCCAGACCCTTGATCATCTTGGTTGCCCTCCTCTGTACACCTTCCAGTTTGTCAATATTCTTCTTAAATTGTGGCACTCAGAACCGGACACACTATGCCAGGTGCGGTCTGACCAAGGCAACATAGAGTGGGATTATTACTTCCCTTGACCTGGACACTAGACTTCTGTTGATGAAGCCCCGAATAGCATTAGCTTTTTTTGCTGCTGCATCACACTGTTGACTCATGTTAAACTTGGGTTCTGTGAAGACCAATTGTTTTTGGTCACGTGTACTGCTGATAAGTCAGCGGTCCCCTATCCTATATTTCTGCATCTAATTCCTTAGAATAAAAACGCCATTAATATAGGAAGTGCCTAACTTCAATAGGAGTGTGTGTAAACCAAGTTTGTAGATCTAACTTAACAAATCTAGAGAAGATTAGGGCAGCTATGTTTTCTCCTTTCTTCTCAGAGGATAGATCCCAGGTGATCTCTCATCTTGAGGTCCCACAGAGAAGTGTAGGAGGAGGAAGTTGTATACAGGATTCAAACTAAGATGTACCTATTTAAACATCAAAGAGGTAGGGAGGTCAGCAGAGCGGTTAATAATAATAATAATAATAATAATAATAATAATAATAATAATATCTTTATTGTCATTGCCCCCTTCGGGGACAACGAAATTACTTGACTGCTCCATAAAAACACTAATTAAACAATACAGTATAATACAGCAAGGGAGATTAGATGACTTTCAAAGTCTGGGCTTCCCATTCAGGGCCGAGATCGCTCTGGAGAAGAAGCTGTTCTTAAGACGGCTCGTTCTTGTCTTCATCGTCCTGTATCTCCGTCCCGACGGCAAGAGCTCGAAGAGACAGTGATCAGGATGCGATGGATCTTTTACTATGTCCAGTGCCTTCCTATGGCACCTTGTGACATAAATCTGCTCTAAGGTGGAGAGTGGGCAGCCAACAATGCTCTCTGCTGCCTTAACAACCCTGCACAACCCCATCCTGTCCTGGGTAGTACAGCTTCCATACCACACACATAAGCCATAAGTGAGCACGCTCTCAATGGCACAGTGATAGAAGGCAAGCAGCAGTTTCTGCGGAAGATGGTTTTTCCTTAGTATTCTCAAAAAGTACAGTGTCTGCTGCGCCTTCTTCACAAGCCCCCTTGTGTTGACACTCCAGGACAGATCCTCTTGTAAATCAATGCCCAAAAATCTGAACGTTGTTACCCTCTCCACACAGACCCCATCAATCAAAAGTGGCTGGATTGATGGGGTCTGTGTGGAGAGGGTAACAACGTTCAGATTTTTGGGCATTGAATTACAAGAGGATCTGTCCTGGAGTGTCAACACAAGGCATGCAAAGTCTGCAGTGTTTGGCTTGTGACTTGGGATAGTCTGGAATAGTCTAGGAATCTGGAGGTTCTTAACTCTATCTGACTCAACCACACAAATCCCTCTTTTGAAATCTGTGTTGTGCCCAAACTTTCAAAAAGAAAATCACAATTTCTGTACTCATCATAGAGAATAGGGAGGCATCTGAAAATACAAGAGTCCAGGGGCACTCATGAATGCATTGGTAGCCCAAATATGTCCTGAAACTTAGGTAATTTGGGGGTTACAGCAACAGTGCCTGGAAGGCTCAGAGCGGACCTGTTATTTTGCTTCCAGTGCTGCCTGCAGCCTTGCACAATACCCAGCCTCTTTATTCATTTATTGGCAGATTTATAGACTACACTTTCATAAAAAAATATATATAGCAAGGTAGTATACAGCACACAATATTACAATAAGAGCAGTAAAGGTGTCCATAAAAAGGTTAGTCAATGCCGGTCAGTTATAAAGAAATTCACACTTCAAAGGCTTGTCTGAGTAACATAGCCGTTAGGAGATGTCTAACAGAAGACCGGGATGATAGCTGCCAAACCTCTCCTGGCAGGTAGTTCCACAGGGCAGGGTCTGTCCCTAGTAAGTCTGGCTGAACCTCAGGGGTGTGGAGGAATCACAAGAAGGGCCCATCAGAGGATCTCAGTGATGGAGGCAAACCATAAGGAATCTGATAGTACTTTAGGCCTAATATGTGATTCCTTGGGGGTGGGGGTGGGCTAGATGACCCTCAAGGGTCTCCTCCAACCCTACATTCCTATGTTTAGGGTTCTTTGTGAATTAACCAAATAACATCAAACCCAACCCAGCCTGATAGCCACCTAATGCAGTTTTCTCATCATCAATGTGTTTGTTTCATAGAATTAGGGAATCATATAAATGTAGAGATGGGAGGGACCACACAGGTCGTCTAGTTGCAGGAATCTTTTGCCTAACATGGTGCATATTGTTCAGATGCCTGGTTATCGTCTTTCGAAGCAACTACCGTATTTTTCGTTCTATAGGACGCACCGGCCCATAGGACGCACCTCGTTTTTTGGGGGGGGGAAATGAATAAAAAAAATTATCCCCCCCCGCGGCTGCCGCCCCAAGCCTCGCGTGCTTCGGGCTGCAGGCTACCGCCCCAAGCCTCGCGCGCTCGGCGGGACCTCCTGCCGGGCGCGCAAGGCTTGCAGACACTCACCCGAAGCACGGGGAGCCCTCCGGAGGGCTCCCCGTGCTTCGGGCGACAGGCTGCTGCCCCAAGCCTCGCGTGCTCGGCGGGACCTCCTGCCGGGCGCGCAAGGCTTGCGGACACTCGCCGGGGCTGCAGGCTGCTGCCTGCAAGCCTTGTGAGCCCGCGGGAACTCCCACCGGGCTTGCAAGGCTTGCGGATAGCTTCCTGAAGCCTGGAGAGCGAGAGGGGTCAGTGCGCACCGATGCCTCTCGCTCTCCAGGCTTCAGCGAAAGCCTGCATTCGCTCCATAGGACGCACACACATTTCCCCTTCATTTTTGGAGGGGAAAAAGTGCGTCCTATGGAGCGAAAAATACGGTACTCTATTCCGAACTTAAAAATGGAAAGCATATTTCCGGTGGTCAACAAAAGAGGTTCAGAGACTCTCTGAAGGCAAATCTTAAACAAATCTAGTATAAACACGGACAACTGGGAAACAGTGGCCTGTGAGCGTTCCAGTTGGAGAACAACCTTTGCCAAAGGTGTCATGGACTTTGAAGACGCCCGAACTCAGGATGAAAGGGAGAAACGAGTTAAGAAGAAGGCACGCTTGGCAAACCCTCACCATGATCAACTCCCAACCAGAAACCAATGTCTCCACTGTGGAAGGACGTGTGGATCCAGAATTGGCCTCCACAGTCACTTACGGACTCACTGTTAAAACTGTGTTTATGGAGGACAATCTTACTCAGCTACAAGCGCTAGCCAAAGAAGACGTTTGAACCCACAGTCCTGAGATTAACAGTCTCATGCTCTACCAGCTGAGCTAAGCAAGGAGGATTTGCTTATTGCACCTTCTTTCCAGCAGGGAGCTCAAGGAGACACACACATTTCTTCTCCCCGTTTTATCCTCACGATGACCTTGCAAGGTAGGTAAGACTGGGAGCGAGTGATGGACGTGAGGCCACACAGAGAGTGTGGGATTCAAACCCTAGTCTCTCCCGAGTACTAGCTGGACACTCTAACCTCTGCACCACCACATTGGCCCAGAGCAAGGGTAGGCAACCTAAGGCCTGGGGGCCACATCTGGCCCAATCGCCTTCTAAATCCGGCCCCCGGACGGTCTGGGAATCAGCATGTTTTTACACGAGTAGAATGTGTCCTTTTATTTAAAATGTATCTCTGGGTTATTTGTGGAGGAGTGAGGATGCAAACCTAGTTCACCAGATTACGAGTCTACCGCTCTTAACCGCTACACCTCCCAAGTTCAACCCTGGCATCTCAAGGTAGGGCTGGGTGATAAGGCTGTCTGAAAACCTGAAAAGTCTCCGCCAGCCAGTGCCCATTAATACTGATCTAGATGGACCAAAGACCATAGCTGTCAACCTTCCCTTTTTTGCGGGAAATTCCCTTATTTCAGCGCCATTTCCCGCTGCTTCCCGCTGCTATCCCGGATTGTTAGATATCCCATGGACTGTCCCTGGGACAGGTGAGGCTGCTGATCCCTTATTTTCGAGGCTCCCCAGGACAGGTGAGGCTGCTGATCCCTTATTTTCAAATCTGAAAGTTGACAGCTATGCCAATGACCAGATACAGTGTAAGGCGCCTTCTTCCGCTCCTAAGCCAGGGGTAGGCGACCTAAGGCCCATGGACTGGATGCGGCCCAATCACCTTCTCAATCCGGCCCCCAGATGGTCCGGGAATCAGCATGTTTTTACATGAGTAGAATGTGCCCTTTTATTTAAAATGCATCTCTGGGTTATTTGTGGGGCCTGCTTGGTGTTTTTACATGAGAAGAATGTGTGCTTTTATTTAAAATGTATCTCTGGGTTATTTCTGGGACATAGGAATTCATTCATATTTTTTTTCTCCAAAATATAGTCCGGCCCCTCACAAGGTCTGAGGGACAGTGGACCGGCCCCCTGCTGAAAAAGTTTGCTGACCCCTGGCCCAGAGCGTTGCCTGCTGCCTGCTGCTGTGAGCTACCTGTGCCAAGCTTGTTTGCGGCATCGAATGTTTTCTTTCCATTCTGCTTTGCCTGTGTTCCTGGCTAGTTGAAGCGACAGCTCAGGTTGCTGCCTCTCCCTCCTCTGTCCTTCCTTTTGCTGTCCCTGAAGCTGTTCGAGGAAGGCGGGGAGAGGGAAGGAGGGAAGAGCGAGGAGTGCCTGTCGCTCACCGGCCTGAGCAATCGCCCTCCTTTGGGAACCTGAGGCAACCCGGTCAATGAAACTCTACCCAAAGTGGTTTTGACATGAGGTCACGGACCGAGACAACGCAAGGTCAGGAGTTCAGCGTCAATACAAGTGCCAGTCACTGCACAAAGGCGGCGGAGATCAGACATGGCTATCAAGCGAGGGCTGTCCGCAAGAGCAATCGAGCACCGAAGACAGGGCGCTGGCGGCTGCTTACTTCAGAGACGCTTCTCTCGGACTGCGCCAGGCCTTTTCTCCACTGCCAGGTCTCCTCAGCCTCCCGCCCCCTGCCTTTCAGACACAGACAAGCCAACAAACCAATAGACCATAAAGAAAGAAATCTCACAAGAACATAAGACGCGCTCTCCTGTTCTCACAGTGGCCGGTCAGAGGCCCGTGGGAATTCCACGAGAAGGATCTGAGCACAAGAAGTCTCGCCCCTCCTGTGGTTTCCAGCAACTGGTATTCAGAAGCATCGCTGCCTCCAACTGTGGTGGCAGAACATAGCCATTGCGGCTAGGAGGCATTAGCTCTTCCATGAAACGTGGAGAAATATGGTAGCTAATGGAACCATGGTTAACTCCTGAACCACGGGATCATGTGCTTGTTCTATGAATAATTGAAAAAAAGAAATCAGAAAACACGTGACTGGATTGAGAATTAAAGCTTTGGCATTTGCTTTTATGGACAGGGAACAAATACAGTGGTACCTCTGGTTGTGAACAGGATCCGTTCCAGAGCCCCGTTCGCAACATGAGAGAACGCAACCCGCGTCTGCGCGGGTCGCGATTCGCCACTTCTGCGCATGCCATCATTTTGCGTGTCTGCGCATGTGCGAGTGGTGAAACCCGGAAGTAACCCTTTCCGGTACTTCTGGGTTGCCACGGGCGCAACCTGAAAAATGAAGCAAACGTAACACGAGGTATTACTGTATTGTAACAAAAGGAAAATATGATATATTGTAAAAAAACAGCAGAATGCAATCGGGAGGATAATAAATCAGAAATGGAAGTTGAGGGAAGTCCAAAGGGAGGGAGGGGGAGATATTATGCAAATTGTATGTTGTGGATAGAAGTATATTTGTGATGAGAAAAAAAGAAAATTAATTAAAAAAATAAAATAAAAGAGAATTAAAGCTATGAGGGTATAACTGATCACTAAAGCCTTTTTTAAAAATTCAGAATCACAGAATTATAATGTTGGAAGGGCCCACGAGGGTCATCTAGTCCAACCTCCTGCAATGCAGGAATCTATTTCCATTTTTTCAGCTTCTAATTTGTCTGCATTGTTCATATTTACAGTGATGAGAGGCAACTGCATCTTTATAAAACTATAAAAATTGTAATAATAAAAATGACAACATGGAGGGGCAGGTTAGGGGGCTGAGCCAAAATGGTGAAGGGGGGCCTTATTTATAATAGAATAATAGAGTTGGAATGCAGGAATACACAGCTGTCCCATACAGGGATCGAATCTGCAACCTTGCCATTATCATCGCTATGCTCTAATCATCTGAGCTATCCAGGCTAAATGCAAAACATTTCATACACACTGGTAGCAGCACGTCTGCTGGGGCGGAGAGGCTGGGAACCTCTTTCATCACCAGAAGCATTGCTACTTACCTGTATGGGCTTGAGATGGGGCAGAGAAGCGTCGAGACCACATAACACCGGTCTTGAAAGACCTACATTGGTTCCCAGTATGTTTCCGAGCACAATTCAAAGTGTTGGTGCTGACCTTGAAAGCCCTAAATGGCCTCGGCCCAGTATACCTGAAGGAGTGTCTCCACCCTCATTGTTCTGCCCGGACACTGAGGTCCAGCACTGAGGGCCTTCTGGCGGTTCCCTCACTGCGAGAAGCCAAGTTACAGGGAACCAGGCAGAGGGCCTTCTCGGTAGTGGCACCCGCCCTGTGGAACGCCCTCCCATCAGATGTCAAAGAGAAGAACAACTACCAGACTTTTAGAAGACATCTGAAGGCAGCCCTGTTTAGGGAAGCTTTTAATGTTTAATGGACCACTGTATTTTAATACTTTGTTGGAAGCAGCCCAGAGTGACTGGGGAAACCTAGCCAGATGGGTGGGGTATAAATAATAAATTATTATATTATTACAGTGGTACCTTGGGTTACAGACACTTCAGGTTACAGACGCTTCAGGTTACAGACTCCGCTAACCCAGAAATGGTACCTCGGGTTAAGATCTTTACCTCAGAATGAGAACAGAAATCTCACGATGGCGGCACAGTGGCAGCAGGAGGCCCCATTAGCTAAAGTGGTACCTCAGGTTAAGAACAGTTTCAGGTTACGAACGGACCTCCGGAATGAATTAAGTTCTTAACCCAAGGTACCACTGTATTATTATGAACGCTACATGGTGGCAAGTTAAGTATTTCATTCTGAAGGTGTGTGCAGCAGTTACAACAGCAGCCAGGCTTTCTAGCTGCTTAGAGCTGCGGTCGCCTGCAAGAGTTATAGCAGAAATGTTTGAAAGAGGCAGCCTGTGGACCACCTCATGACTCTGCAAGCGAGTTACAAAATCAGAAGGGTAATACATTCCACATTAGCCTGGGAGACGCGGATGAAGTCAGCAACTACAGAAGGAATGCCTCCGACGAAACATTTACTCTCCAGCTCAGTATTATAATGGCCTCCCTTCACGAGGTTTTGGACCCTCCTTCCCTGGAGGTTCCGAAGCAGAGGTTGGATGGCCATCTGTCATGCATGCTTGAGTTGAGATTCCTGCATTGCAAGAGGGGGTTAGACTAGATGACCCTCGGGGTCCCTTGCAATTCTATGATTCTACCATTCTGCTCCATTTTACACACCAGTCCCTCTGTCCACCTAACAAGACACCAGGCTTTGTCCGCAGCAGCAGCAGCTCCCCAAATCAGCAATAGTGTGCACATTTTAGTAATGCTGAATGAAGCAGACCAACGTAGCTCTTTCTCTCTCTCTCTCTCTCTCTCTCTCTCCCGCCGTCCCCTGCTTGCCAGTTCTTTCATTTTCCGCTGCTCCCCTTTGAGGAGCAGAGGAGGACACCTAATTAGAAAAAGGAAGAAACTCTTGTTTGCACACACAGATCTTGGCAGGCAGGCAGAGGAGGAAATGCAGCGGGGGAAATATTAGTCGGCGCCTTAATATCTTGGCAACCAGGGGAGGCAAAATGCAAAGGAAAGGAAGTATCGAAGGGTTTTTAATACTTCCTCTTTCAGATAAGATAATTTCTTCTGAAGAACCGGCACAGTGCGTGGGGGCTCTGGGAAAAGCCCTCATCGGAGTCTAGGGTCAGTGGGCTTTAGTTCTTCAGCTTTGTGACATATAGTGGTACCTCGGGTTACAGACACTTCAGGTTACAGACGCTTCAGATTGCAGACTCCGCTAACCCAGAAATAGTACCTCAGGTTAAGAACTTTGCTTCAGGATGAGAACAGAAATCGCGCAGTGGTGGCAGCGGGAGGCCCCATTAGCTAAAGTGGTGCTTCAGGTTAAGAACACTGGTAGAGCCAGTGTGGTGTAGTGGTTAAGAGCGGTAGACTCATAATCTGGGGAACCGGGTTCGCGTCTCCGCTCCTCCACATGCAGCTGCAGGGTGACCTTGGGCCAGTCACGCTTCTTTGAAGTCTCTCAGCCCCACTCACCTCACAGAGTGTTTGTTGTGGGGGAGGAAGGGAAAGGAGAATGCTAGCCGCTTTGAGACTCCTTAAAGGGAGTGAAAGGCGGGATATCAAATCCAAACTCTTCTTCTTCAACAGTTTCAGGTTAAGAACGGACCTCCAGAACGAATTAAGTTCTTAACCCGAGGTACCACTGTACTTGTAGGGAACCTAGGGCAACAGGACAATGATCTCAGTTGGGACCTTTCATGGCTCAATATGAACCATAGGAAAGCTTTTGCAGACAGATCCCCATCCCAGTGGCTCCAAGTGTCCCGATTTAAGGGGGACAATCTAGATCGACAGAAGCCGCCTTTGGCTTCTGATCCCAATCCCAGATTTTCCGTTTTGGCTCCCACGTTCTGGTTGGGACTAAGAAACAGGGGTATTTTGCTTCTGCGCCATGAGAAGAGTTTTCAGCGGGTGTTTAAAATTTGGCATAGAAGGCACCTGCTGAGTCTATATTGGCAGACTTTGCCACAAGACTGGGCCAATGGTACCACAGGCTCAGCTTCTAGTCATTGTCAAGTGAGCCGCACCAACCAAGGGAACAATCTCAGCGATGAAGCTGGGAGAATCAGGGTTCAGATGATCCCGGAGGTACCCTGGACCTAAGTGGTTCAAGGTCTTTGTAAATTAATACAGTGACCTTGAACATGGCCCCAGCAGCTGAATTTAAACAGATGGCAGGGAGAGAGTGGCTTGGCAGTGGGGACCAATGGTGGGCAAGAGCTGGAAGGAGGAGGGTCCACATTCAGATGGGTTCAGGAATAAGCCAATCTATTTCCCATGTTGTGGAAAGAGTTTGTCTCTTTTCCAAGTAAACGGGGTATGGCAGCATCACTTTCCGTTCCTCTCTGTGTTCATCATTTGCAGCAGCGCTTCCGTTCAGCTGCAGTTTGCCTTCCACCAAAACCTAAAATATACATCTCGCTTTTTGTTTTCTTCTGCTCTGGAGGGTAAGACCCAAGCCAATGGCTTCAAGTTACAAGAAAATCTGCCTGAACATCAGGAAGAACTTTCAGCAGTGGAACGGACTCCCTCTGAAGGTGAAGGATTCTCCTTCCTTGGAGGCTTTTAAGCAGAGATCAGATGGCCATCTGTCATGGATGCTTTAGTTGAGATTCCTGCATTGCAGGGGGTTGGACTACATCACCCCGGGGTCCCTTCCAACTCTACCGTTGTACAATTCTATGAAATTTTGCAATTTATGTAATTTACGTAATTAAGAAAAAATCATTGTCCTCACATTATTCCACAGCACTCATTTCAATGCATAGGAAACATAATGCAAAAGGGAGGGGGTGCACTTAATCAGGTGAGAGGGGCCTGCTCAGGAGGACGGAGAAGCCAAGGAAGGACACTGGGACCCAGCAGATGACCAAGGATTTGGGAGAAGCTGACTGCGTCAACACAAGGCCTTCACTAGCATAGCAGCTCCCTGCTAGTTCCTGTAGATCAGCAGTTTCCAAACTTTTTCAGACCATTGCCTGCTTGGTTCCATAAACTCATCCCCAGTGCTCCCTTACCCTAATATACACAGTGGTACCTCGGGTTAAGAACTTAATTCGTTCTGGAGGTCCGTTCTTAACCTGAAACTGTTCTTAACCTGAGGTACCACTTTAGCTAATGGGGGTCTCCTGAAACAAAGTTCTTAACCCGAGGTACTATTTCTGGGTTAGCGGAGTCTGTAACCTGAAGCGTCTGTAACCTGAAACATCTGTATGCCAAGGTACCACTGTAAAACATTATTCAGAACAGCGGTCTGCATGACCCACTAAGGAAGATAATAGCGCAACAGAATTCAAAGCAGTAACAATTAATTGAACATTCAAGATTCAATTAAAACTATTTAGTTTTAGCTGAACAAAACTGATGAACTTCATCCAGCGATACTAGCTTTTCAAAGTTTGATAATCACCTGTACCTCTAGCATCCCAAGCTTTCCCCTTGCCACTTAGCACAGATCCTGAAGCTGAGGCTCCAAGACTTTGGCCACCTCCTGAGAAGAGAAGACTCCCTGGAAAAGACCCTGATGTTGGGAAAGATGGAGGGCACAAGGAGGAGGAGACGACAGCGGACAAGATGGCTGGACAGTGTTCTCGAAGCTACCAGCATGAGTTTGACCAAACTGCGGGAGGCAGTGGAAGACAGGAGTGCCTGGCGTGCTCTGGTCCAGGGGGTCACGAAGAGTCAGACATGACTAAACAACTAAACAACAACAAGGTAATTTCCCCCAGGGGGTGGTACTGCCCAATTTGGGTACCACTGGTGTAGGCGGTGCCAGCTCATCCTAGCTCCAAGGTGCAGGAAACGGACAATGGGAGCTTCCCCTGTGGTGCTGTTGTCCCAACATCTCCTGCTGACCTATGGATCAGGGCTTAGAGGTCAGCTGGGGAGGAAACGAATTTCACCAATTGATGGAACTTAGCAGCCAGCAAAATTGAATCAACCCACACTTTTCCGAGATCTTCCTTGACCTGCGCAAGTTAACTGCCAAAACCATCTGACAGAGTGCTTGTCATGGGGATAATCTTCTGTGCAAAACATGCATTAGGAAATGAAGGGCATCCTTGCTAAAGGACAGTAATTCCATATAATTTCTCTCTCTCTCTCGTCCATCCGCACACTAACTTATTGAACTAGCTTTACAGCTCAGCTGGGAGAGGTGACAAGACAATTTTGACTGCCAGTTGCCACGAGGTGGCAGCATATAAGTGAAAGCAGTTTGGTGTGAGCAGAATGGGGGGAAGATGCACCTGCAATCAGGTTTTGGTCCTAAAGGGAGCTTGTTCAGAAGGAGTGGGGTTTTTCTTTCCAATTGCCTCCTGGCTAGATCTGTGCACTGGAAGAAAAACAAACCCGATGCAACTTCTGGGAAGCTGGATGCTAACAACATACCCCTTTTGTTATTTTCTGTCTTGTCCTGCTCAGCATAGTCAGAAGGGACCCTCCACTTCCCTGCTTATTCAGCCCTATGAGACTCCCCTCCCCTGTGTGCCTGACTATCTGACCAGTTGCTGCATTGTGATCTCATAATTGACATCACAACTTCTTGTCGGTCAACCATTGTGGCCTGGAACCTTTTACCCTGGAGCCAGTGTAGTGTAGTGGTTAAGAGCGGTGGACTCGTAATCTGGTGAACCGGGTTCGCTTCCCCGCTCCTCCACATGCAGCTACTGGGTGACCTTGGGCTAATCACACTTCTCTGAAGTCTCTCAGCCCCACTCACCTCACAGAGTATTTGTTGTGGGGGAGGAAGAGAATGGAGATTGTTAGCTGCTTTGAGACTCCTTCGGGTAGTGATAAAGCAGGATATCAGATCCAAACCCTTCTTCTTCTTCTACAAGAATGCTGGCTTAGCTCTTGGGGAAGGGGTGGGAAACATATTTTCAGCTCAGGGGCCTCATTCCATCATACTTGCCATCCTGGGGGCCATATGCCAGGGGTATGGGTGGGGCTAGAGACAGAAGAGGATGAATCTAGTGCCAAAAGTGGTTCGGGAAATGGGCGTGATTCTTCTCTTGGCTCAGTAGGGTGCATCCCAGCCAGTCAAAACCAGTTGGAGAAGACGCAGAGCCAGGCTGCGAAGGGGATATGAACTGGGTGTGGTCCAGGAATGGGAGGGCAACCTATGGAGCCAGACAGAGTTCCTGTGGCCCCACAAGAAGCAGTGATGGCCACCAACCTAGACAGCTTTAAAGGAGGATTCAACAAATTCATGGAGGAGAGGGCTAGCGATGGTCACTAGCCATGTCTATGTTCTGCCTCCACTGTCAGAGGCAGCAGTGGTTCTGAATACCAGTTGCTGGAAACCACAGGAGGGGATAGGGCCCTTGCACTCAAATCCTGCCCCATAGGGGCATCTGGTTGGCACAGTGAGAGCAGGATGCTGAACTAGATGGGCAATTGGCCTGATCCAGCAGGAACCTAATGTATGTACAGTCATACCTCATGTTACTTTTGCTTCATGATGCGTTTTTTCATGTTGCATCCTGTGGTGACCTGGAAGTACCAGAAAGGGTTACTTTTGGGTTTCACCACTCACACATGCACAGACACGCAAAATGACATCTCGCACATGCGCAGAAGCAGCGAATCGCAACCCACGTGTGCATAGATGCGCTGCTGTGGGTTGTGTTCTATTCATGTTGCGAACAGGCCTCCGGAATGGATCCCGTTCGCAACCAGAGGTACCACTGTATGTTAAACTCACATTAAAAACAAACAGACAAAACACATGCATGGATCCTGCAAACAACAACCGCTTTGTCATCCATTTCCTAATGTGTCCTTTCCACATGGACCCATCTCTTTATTCGCCACATATGGGGAGAATCTTTCTCCTTCTCTCCATGTAGACTTGCTTCTTTGGCCATTTGCATCGAGTTTTAGCCGTTGTTCTCTAAAATTCCTCCGATCCCTAGAATGGTGAATGAGTGGAACACCAGCAGCTTCTGCAATTGGTGGTGGGTTGGGGAGGAGGGGGGGAAATATCTCCCCAACCCAGATTTTCCTTCAAAGCTCTCCAGGGTAGTGAGTAATTTCAAGAACAGCAACAAATGAAGAACAGCTTTTGAGGGTTGAGCAAAATGAAAGAAACATGTCCATGTTGCCAGGCTCAGAAACTCAGGTGAGGGAACACGGAAAAATGTGAGCCTGGAGAACGTCCTCCTACCTGCAAGTTCCTTCAGTGCTTTAAATTGCACTCCTTGCACTCTGTTTCAATGAATCCTAGAATTATAAACTTGAGAAGGGTGCAAAGGGTCATCTAGTGCAAAGCAGGATATACGGTCATAGAACTGTAAAGTTGGAAGGTACCCAAAATGACTTCAGGGCAGATCCACATGTGAAATTATTGGTCTCCTCTTCTTCTATGTTGTTTGTGCCTTAGGTGTTAATGTCCCACTCATCCAAAGTTTGCACAATGGATAATAGTCCCATGATCCCAGATATAATGCGATATCCATGAGCCCAAGCCAGATCTGATCGTGCCTCTCAGCCTTGCTCCTTAGCATAATGCAACATCTGTTTTTGCCTGCAGAAATTTCTTCGGCGGCATTATCGGTCACCGTCGCCGCCAGTTTCCAGCCTTTTCTTCCCCAACGGGAATGCTTTCCAGAGCAGCCAGGGAGACGGGTCTCCCACCGTCATCTGCGCAGCACATTTTACGCCTCCTGCAAAGGGGCTTTCAAAGCTGCTCTCAGCTGGGTTGTTTGTACAAACATGTGTATTTGCTGTGTCAACACACATTAGGCAGCAAATGTATTCCGGGGGAAAGGAAACAGATCAGGAGCAGAACCCATCTTGAAAACAAAAAACTGAAACCACTTGCTGAGGACATCACTGGATGTTCTCAGAGGAGATCCAGACCTGGAGAGCTCGGCACGTATCTCACGAGAGGGGAGGACCGTAGCTCAGTGACTCATGCAGAAGATCCCTGGTATCTCCAAGCAGGGCTGGGAGAGCTTCCTCACTGGAACCTTGGAGAGGCGCTGCTGGGAAGGATTCCCTGTCTGAAACCCCAGAGAACTGCTTCCAATCAGTGTAGGCCAGTGTCTCCCAAACTTCAGTTTCCAGCTGTTTCCGGACTACAATTCCCATCATCCATGACCGCTGGCCTTGCTAGCTAGGGATGATGGGAGTTGCAGTCCAAAAAAAACCAACCAGCTGGAGACTCAAGTTTGGGAAACACTGGTGTAGACAATTCAGTGGTCTGAATCAGGACAGGGTAGATTTCTATGTTCCTAGGAGAGCTGCCATTTTTAAAAGCACCCAGCCACCCTTCGCTGTGTCCCAGTAGCTCATTGGCTTGGCATGTAGAAGGTCCCGGGATGAATTTTGGTGTATGTGCTCCTGGACTTAGATGAGTTAGAGCAAAGCCTTCTGGCACACAACATGAGTGATCCCAAAATGTAGTAGATGAAAGAAGCTGGGAACTGATGGGAGTCAACAAGCAAAGCCTAAGGGAGAATCATTGCCCTACCAAAAAGCCCTCTCCTCCCATGGTCTATGCAGTGACAGAGCAGGTGCTCTGCATATTATCGCAGTATATTCTGCCATCTGTATCCTTCTATGTATTTTTTAAAAATGCATAAATTGCTTCTTAGTCAAGATTTTCAAACCGGCGTACTACATAAAGACAGTTAACTCATCAGATAAGAATCAAATCACTTGAAGCACCACAAACAAAAGGTACAGCAGCAGAGATTGTGAGGTGTAGCAGTTAGTGTTGGACTAGAACCTGGGAGATCAGGGTTCAAATCCTGACCCATGATGCCCACTAGGTTACTTTGGTCCAGTCGCTGCTTCTCAGCCTAACCTACCTCACAAGGTTGTTGTGGGAGTTTAAAAATGAGAAGGGGGTGAAGAATCATGTACACCACCTTGAGCTACTGGGCGAAAAAGGTGGGAGAGAAATGCAATAACTAGAAATAAAATAAATAGTGCAATCATCACCCTGAACTCAGTGGTCATGAAAATGCTCAGGTATTTAAAGAGGCATTTAAACATGCTTTAGAACACTTGACCTGGCACTGGAAACTTCAAATATTAGCAGGCAGACCTCTTTAGAGTTATTGTATCAACTTCGTGCCAGTGCCAAAAAGGCCCTGTCTCTGTCTGCCATTAAAATCAGGGGCACTTAAGAGAAAAGACCCTGTAGATCATAGTGCGTGGTGCTCCAGAGCTCTTTCCCTTTGCCACACTTTAATGCAAATGAGAGTAACATGGACTCCAACTCCCTGACCATTGACCATGCTGGCTGGGGCTGATGGAAGTTGGAATCACCAGGGCCGTCTTTACCCAGGGTGCAAGGGGTGCGGGTCACCTGGGCGCTGAATTTTAGGGGGCGCCAACTGTATACCTCTTGATCAGCAGCAGTAAAAAAAGCTTAACAACTTTGAGTTTGCCCCTCCCCAAAAAAGCTCAATAGAAGTTAAATTGGGGGTGGCTAAACTAGATTTAGGGGATGCAGGTGGTGCTGTGGGTTAAACCACAGAGCCTAGGGCTTGCTGATCAGAAGATCGGCGGTTCGAATCCCCGCGACGGGGTGAGCTCCCGTTGCTAGGTCCCTGCTCCTGCCACAACCTAGCAGTTCAAAAGCACGTCAAAGTGCAAGTAGATAAATAGGTACCACTCCGGCGGGAAGGTAAACGGCGTTTCCGTGCACTGCTCTGGTTTGCCAGAAGCAGCTTAGTCATGCTGGCCACGTGACCCAGAAGCTGTACACCGGATCCCTCGGCCGGTAAAGCGAGATGAGCGCCGCAACCCCAGAGTCGTCCGTGACTGGACCTCATGGTCAGGGGTCCCATTACCTTTTAAACTAAATTTGGGGGTGCCGGGCAGATCTTTGCACCCCGGCGGTGCATATGCTAAAGGTGGCATCAGAAAGGGCATCATTTGCTTAGACGGAGAAATGGAACGCAGGTTGGAGCTATGGAGATGGGAGTGCCCTTGACTTCCAAAGGTTGAAAGTCTTTCCATCTGCAAAAGAAGTGAGGTCAACTGGGGAAACTGCAACACCTCACCTTTCAGCAGATGCATGAATGACTGCTGAATCTCAAGGGGTCTGTAGAGACAAGAATCTGTCTCCTGGCCTCAGCCTCATGGCACAGTGCATGGGTCACCCTACCAAAAGGAGTTCAGTTGTGTCTGTACCAAATGCTGCTTACATCCAGCGTGCTCTCTATATTTATACACACACTTCCTGTCTATCAAAATCAAAACCATCAGGGCCACTTAGTCCAAAAAACACCCTTGCTCCAGATTTAGCAGATGCTGACCTGAAGTCACATCAGCCTTGTGCATTTTGAGCCCCTTCAAGCTATTGGCACCAAGAGGCCGCTATTCTCTGGAATGGCGATTCCCTCCCGCTGCAAATCCACTATCTAAACAGTTGGGATTTGAGTCCCATCTCTCTGTCCTCTAGACGTTAGGCGTATTTGTGCAACTCAAGCCAATATTTACAGAAACAGCCTCTTATCCAAATAGCCAAAGCGTTGCCAGGCCCAATAAAAGAAGAAGAAGCAAACATGTTTCCTTGTCGAAGGAAAGAAACAGCTCCAAAGGTGGTGTGAAAAAACAAGGATGCTGGAAAGGCAAACCAACTTCTCCCCTCCTCACCCCCCACCCCACCCATCATTCCCCAATCTCTGCGCATGCTGCTTCCATCTGTTTGGCATCATCTAAGAGCTCCTCTGCATCGCTGTGGTTTCCAGCAACTGGTATTCAGAAGTTTCGCCTGCTCTGACAGCGGAGCAAAGCACAGCCATTGTGGCTAGTAGCCACCGAGAGCCCTCTCCTCCGTGAATTTGTCTAATCCTCTTTTAAAGTTATCTTGGTTGGGTTACCATCACTGCCTCCCGCAGGAACGAATCCCACAGTTCAGCTGTGTGCAGGATGAAGAAGGACTTTCTGCCCGTAATATTCCAGTGCTCAGCTTCATTGAATGCCCACACATCATTCTAACAAAATTGAATGATGTGTGGACGGTCCAGTGCTAATCCACCACTAATGCGCTTTTAAACCACACCCACACAGATACAAAACCACCAGTCTGGAGGGGCCTATATTATATAGAGAGGCCACAGCTCATCCGTCAACCATGATGTGAGCTGAACCTTCATTTGGCTTCATCAATGGGAATGGAAAGATGGGTGTGCTAGCAAGTAGAAGACAAGTACAGTGGTACCTCGGGTTACAGACGCTTCAGGTTAGATGGTTTGAGTTCTGCGGTGAGCAGAATCACCTTCTTCACTAATTCATAAATTAAGGGGTTGGGCAGGTCACAGCCGGGGTTGTGGGAGGTGATTTGGGCTTAAACACTCTGTCTGAAGCTGCTTCCCAGCGGGTGAGCAGAAAGGAGAAAAGCAAGGAATCTTTCTGCTGCACAAATCTGACCAGCCTTGCCCATTTTCTCCTTTGAAGCATCCATCATTTCATCCCACACATTGATTTTGTTGTGTTGTTTTAAGCTGCGCTGTTTCCTTCTTTCAAGAGATGCTCTCTTCTCCTCTCCCCCCCCCTTCCCCCTTTTCTCGTTCTCTAAGAGACAGAGGGATTTCACTGTCAGCCCCAGCAGAGGTGGGGATTTCAGGGGGCAGCTTGATGTTAACTGCCTTACAAAAAGGACTAGGCAGCTGGGTCGCCACACACAGCTCCACTGCTTGCTCGGCACGCGACTCTGGTTGTGAAGCTTCCCTGCAGATGGGACCGCAATGTATCGCTCCTGTGGTTTCTGAAGGGCCCGGGCCCCTTTCAGAAGGGCGCCTTAAGAATAAGGTGTGTGGGCTCAGATCAGAGTTTTGAAATCACAACTTACTTAGCAGAGGACGAAAGAGGGTAGTAACAACACTAAAATTGCCAGTTGAAATCCGCTTTCTCATTTGCAACCCCAACATTTCCTGAACAAATGTGCATCCAGAATAGGATGCTGGACCAGATGAGCTGGACCTGATCCAGCAGATTCTTCTTATGTTCTTGTGTTAGCAACATTTATAGGGTTCTGCACCCATGGTTTAATGCGAGAAGAGGAAACCAATGAAGGGAGGGGGCACGGCTTGAAGGACAAACAAAGGACTGTCTGGCTAACTTTGCTATTCCTCTCTTCCCAGGTAGAAACGCCCCCTCAGGATCTGTGATGCGCAGCCACCTGTCTGAGCTCATTTTTCTCCCCTGCCCACACACACTTTGCCAGTGATGGATCAGGGATATGCCGAGCTGATTCTTAATAACTGTACAATTTACTTAACAAATTTTGAGCTTGTAGTACAGCTTTGTTAATATGTTTAATTTATTGTTACATTTCCTCCAGGTTAATGGTTTACGGGCCCCTAACAATTTAATCTCTGTAGTTATTATGAAGTGCTTGTTTCTTGTTAAAGTGGAAAACGGAGCCGACCGGGGAGATTTACGTGTGATAAACTGGGCCAGAGGGGAGCACACAGACACTTCCCTCTATTAATAAGTGAAAGAGGCTTTCTCCAGGCTTGCTCGAGTCTCTCATTAAGGGAGCATCTCTGGCTTTCCCTTTGCTAGGCCTGAGAGCCAAGGTGCCCGCAAACGACTCCCAAAAGGAGATGCATCTCAGAAGCAAAGTCCCATTGGGAGGAGCAGCTTCTCCTTTCCACTCTTAATCGCTTCTGCTGGAATTTTAATGTGAAACAAACTGATACGGCGGTGCCTGCCCTCATAAACACCTCTGAAAATGTACAAAACAAACTGCATAAATAAACTAGCCCACAGGATCATAGCAAAAGAGAATGAGTGGTGTTTATTTACATTTAGTCCTGGGTCCCTGTCCCCATCTTACGAGGAGAAACTGCTGTGTCTCCTCCAGCGGAATTGCAAAAAAGAGTAAATTGATGGGAGTTGGGGTTTTTTTTTTGCTTTGCTTGTTTGCAGGATCAGGCCTGTCCTTCAGCCAAGTGGCATGTTAGAGATGGCTCCCACAGCCCAGCCCATTAGTAAATCCACTGAGCCCCATGAAATCAGCCACTGGCTTTCAGTAACTAATGTTTACAGCCGGATCACTGTGCGTTTCAGGCTGTCAGGAGAACAAGCCCATTAATCCGTGCTAACATGGCTGTGGAAGGCGCACACCTTTGTAGGTGGTTCAAAGCCCCCTCTGTGGATCAGCCCTGAGGTCTCTGAAGGAGAAGAAGCCACTGCGGCCAAAACCTTGCAGAGGAGAGGACTTATTTCAGTGCCGGAACAAAGCATTTGGCTCAGACCTCTGTCAGCCTTTCAGAATGTATGTGTGAAAAGGTCCTCCTGAATATTTCTCCAAAGATCGCAGGGTGGTTCGCAAGATAAAGAAATACAGGATAAATGCACTAAACAAATAGTTATAACAATAACCCCACTCCCGTTTAAAAGGCCACAGAATATTAATCAGCCAAAGGCCTGTTTGAAGAGGAATGTTTTTCTCCTGAAGCCTAAAGGTTTATAATGAATATTTGATTAATGGACAGCGAGTGAAACCGAAAGTTCATATTTCATAGCTAAGTTTTACTCAAAGTAGATCTGCTGAAATGAAAGGAGCAAGGATAGCCACGTCTGTCAATTTCAATGGGTTTACTCTGGGTAGGGCTAGCATTAGATGCAACCTGGAGAGTTCTGTGTAAAACCTGGGGCTTATCCATACTGTTAGCAAACTTCTTGTACAGTCGAACCTCTGTTTACGTAAACTTCAGGATGCGCGTGTGGCAAACCCAGAAGCATTTTACTGAGTGGTCTGCGCATGCGCAGGAGCGGTCCTCAGGTTGTGGAAACCTCAGGATCCAACCAGACCTCCGGAACGGATCCCGTCCGCAACCGGAGGTAGCACTGCACGTCCATTAACTCTCCATCATCTGGATGACCTTTTCCTCCAAATCACCACTTTCCCTCATTTTCTCCTCCCTCGCCTCGCCTTTTCATAGTATCCCTGGTATGGGAAAATCCAGAAAGAGGAAGGGGAGAGTGTGGAAAGGCAGTGACATGGAGAAGAACGTCATGTAGACTATGGAACATTAATGGAGGCACAGAAAGCTTACTCTCCACATTAAACAACAATATGGATGCACCCTTAGATAAGGTGGCCCAGAGGTTCTTCTGCATTGAAAAGAAAAAGCTTTGCTCCCCCCCCCCCCATACTGCAAAAGAAAGATGGACAGGCCTAAGCCACGTCTTCGTTAAAGATAAGCTCACCTACAACCAAACACACAAACTTTCTTCCATTTCACCCATGCATACCGAAAGGTGCCAATATACCATCTTTCTTGAAGAAGAGTTTGGACTTGATATCCTGCTTTATTACTATCCGAAGGAGTCTCAAAGCAGCTAACATTCTCCTCTCCCTTCCTCCCCCACAACAAACACTCTGTGAGGTGAGTGAGGCTGAGAGACTTCAGAGAAGTGTGACTGGCCCAAGGTCACCCAGCAGCTGCATGTGGAGGAGCCGGGAAGCAAACCCGCTTCACCAGATTACGAGTCTATCACTCTTAACCACTACACCACACTGGCTCTTGGGTAGGGGGATGTAAATCATTGTTCCTGAGAAAGCAGAGTGGGGATATTCAACCCAGCCTGAGTTTATCTGCAGACACAGTATTCAGTTCTGTCAAACTGCAGCCTAGGGGCAGGAGAGGGATGGAAGATGGGGGAAAGCACTGGGGTGGGGGTGGGGTGAGGAGCTGCCCAATGCATGACAAATAATCTCTTGATTGCAGTTCCCCAACGGCACAATGACTGTTAGCTGGAGTCTGATTGACAATGCCTATCACCATAACCCAAAAACAGGGTTGGCCACACAGACCTGGTTTGTCGCAGGTTGTCCTATATTCAGCTGCACCACCCTCAAAACTTGAAAAAACAACCAAAGCCTGGAAATTGTAGCTCTGTGCGGAGAACAGGGTCTCCTAACAACGCTTGCTATTCTTCGCAATCTATAGCTCACAGAATTCTCTGTTTATAGCGCTATGATCCTGCTGCAAATCTAAGGTGCAGATGCAGCCCTATGTCTGTATTACGGAACTTGGAAGCACCCGGCATCCTGCTCTGTCAGTCGTGCCACAACCGTTTCCTCCTGATCGAGAGCGGCAGAGCCACAGATCTTTCCATAAAGGTCAGGGCAGCAAAGCTTTGACAAGAGCTACATTGAGTTTTGATCCCAGGGCAGGACCTGGCAGGGTCAGAGAGGAGAAACGTTGTCAGAGCCGTGTGACATGTTCACCCAGCGCCTTTCCCTGCTCTGTCTCCAGCCAACAGCGCCAGCAACTTCAAATCCAATCTGTCAAAGTTTTTTTGTTTTTTCCCCCTGGCTGAAATGTATGGGTTTGCAGACAGGGCCATTTCGCATTGGAACAGAAGTTCAACACACACACACACACACCCAATGCACACCTTCTCAAGATGGGTCAAAAGACATTGGTGCAACACTTCTCCTTGTCTCCACCCCTCCTCCTTGGCCAAATTAGAGGCAAGCATCTTGCAGTATGACAAGCCTCGAGCCCAGCACAAGTGGCGATGAATATTTATGAGTGCAAAGACAAGGAGCAGGAAACTTACAAGACGTTCGCTGCAGCTGGGCACCGAGGGGAAGGAACCTGCAAAGGCCAAGTGATCCCGCAAATAATAAATCTGCAATTTGTGGCAGAAATCAGAGCAGAGCTTCTGCTTAAGAGGGGCAGTCAGAGGTTATGAAGGGATCAAGACAGAATTGCAGGGAAAGCCATGCAGGGCACCTGAATGCAAGCAAGGCCCAAACTGGGGCATTTTTAGAAACTGAGTAGGTAAGGGACACGGGTGGCACTGTGAATTAAACCACAGAGCCTAGGACTTGCCGATCAGAAGGTCGGCGGTTCGAATCCCCGCAACGGGGTGAGCTCCCGTTGCTCGGTCCCTGCTCCTGCCAACCTAGCAGTTCGAAAGCATGTCAAAGTGCAAGTAGATAAATAGGTACTGCTCCAGCGGGAAGGTAAACAGCATTTCCATGTGCTGCTCTGGTTCGCCAAAAGCGGCTTAGTCATGTTGGCCACATGATCCGGAAGCTGTACGCCGGCTCCCTGGGCCAATAAAGCGAGATGAGCACTGCAACCCCAGAGTCGGTCAGGACTGGACCTAATGGTCAGGGGTCCCTTTACCCTTTACCTTAGGGTAGGAGAGGCAACCAGCTGACATAAGAACATAAGAGGAGCCTGCTGGATGAGGCCAATGGCCCACTGAGCACAGCATCCTGTTTTCATAGGGGCCAACCTGACACCTCTATGGGAAACCTTCAAGCAGGATTCGAGTGTGCTGGACCCGGGGTTAATCCAAGTAACGCAGTCCAGGTCCGGTCCCAAATCCAATGGTTCCATGAGGAGTCAGTCCGACAGGGCCAAGGCAGGACACGAGACAGGGAACCAGGCAAGGTCAGGCAGGTTCTGGCAAACAGCAATGTTGCTCCCGCAACCTGGGGCGGGGTCCGACAGCCTTTTATCTCTGATGGGGCAATGGCTGGTCCTGATCCCCCGATGACTCACCTCCCTGTCTCGCCCAAAGGCGAGCACTCCTCCTGCGAGTACTCAGGTCTCTCCTTCTCTCAGACCTCAGTCTCTGCAGCTCAGGAGACGTCAGTGGGTTACTAGACCCAGGGGCTCAGCCTCTCCTGACCCAACTGGTAGTAGAGCAGCTGTAAGTGATGGCCTAGCTGATGGCCACAAGGTAATCCCCGCATCTGGAGCCAGGGCAGGCTCAGGCCCCTGACTCAGCCCAGCCGGTGCTTGTTGCAAGGGAACCTGTGCAGACTGGGGCTCTTCAGAATCAGGCCCCAGACTTGGTTCAGATGATGCCTGAGGCAAAAGATCCGGTGCGGACTGAGACTCCTCTGGTTCCGAGTCTGAGTCTGAGTCCCAGGCCATCACATTGAGCACAAGAGGCCTCTCACCTCTTGTGGTTTCCAGCAACTGGAGTTCAGGAGTATTGCTCCTTTCAGCTGTGGAGGCAGAGCGTTGTCCATCATGGCTAGTAGCCACTGACAGCTCTGGATTTGTCCAGTCCTCTTTGAAAGCCACCCAAGTTCGTGGCCATCATTGCCTCCTGTGGGGGCGAGCTCCATAGTTTAACTATGTGTTGTGTGAAGCTGCTTTTCCCCTGACTTCATATTCTGCTTTTAGGCGGGAACTGCTGGGAGAAGCTCCCAGGATATCCTCTTTCACAACACAGATTTTGCACTGCCCAAGTGAAGCTATGTCCCTTCCAGCGAGGGTTCAGCAATCCAATCTGGCCCTAGTGTGGAAGCCTGGTTCACGGAAAGTTCTTCTCCCCGGAGAGGGAAGCCGCCAATTTCAAGACGCACCGTCACATCCTGCATTCTGCACCCGTTGGCACGCCTCGTGCTCCGCGGCACAGTCGCAGCCAAGAAGATTCCTTGGCCCATTGTCAGCCATGTTATTCTTGAAGGGTGGCCAAGGAGTCTTGGTTTGGACAGGCAGATGGATCGGCTGCTGGCTGCCGTCCCCGCAGAAGCATTAAATCCGCTCAAAACAGCTGGACCCAGGCTTTGAAATCAGGCTCCTTCAAATAATGTGCCAGCCGGGGAGATTAAATAAAGATGTGAAAGGGAGGGCGAGGGGGAGGGGTAAGGGGGGGGACAAAAAAGAAGATGAAGAGCAGTGCAATCCAGAGAAGGTGGGTCTTGTAAATCTCCAGCTGCTGCTGCAGGCATCCAAACAGGCAGCACGGCCTCCTCTTTTTTCTGAAGCTGCCGCGCGTTCCATCAGAAACACCCCATATTTTTGCTGGCCTCTTTGACATGTGGCATAAATAAACCCACTGTTTCCAAAATGTGGCTGGTCTGCGCTTCTGCAACAGAACAACTGGACTGCTTCTTCATCTTCAGCAATTAGGGAAAGGGAAAATTGCAGGCATGTTTCTAGGCCCTGTTAATTGGGCAGAATTTGTTGCGTCGAGGGCACATTAGAAACACAGAATCACAGACCCTCCAAGTGTCCCTATTTTCCAAGGACATCTCTGATTTAGAGAAGCCACCCCGGTTTCTGATTTGATCCTGGAATGTCCCACTTTTCCTTAGGACGTCCCTATTTTCGTTGGAGGGTATGGAGTTATCAACCCCCCCAAGCTGTCTGAAGGAAATCCTGTATAGGGAAGGGTTGTTGTTTTTTAATGTTTCATGTCTTATTATGTTTTTATATACTGCATTTTTTGCTCCATAAGACACACCTGACCATAAGACACACCTAGTTTTTAGAGGGGGAATGCAAGAAAAAAAATATTCTTTAAAGGGAGTGCTGAGCAGAGTCTGTATAAACCCCAACTCCTTGCTGAGGAGAGGCGACCAGAACGGCACACAGTATTCCAAATGTGGTTGCACCACAGATTTGTGTACCGTTATTATGGTGCTGGCAGTTTTGTTTTCAATTCATTTCCTAATGATCTCTAACATGGAATTCCCCCGTTTCACAGCTGCCGCATGCCAGGTTGATATCTCCATCAGCTACTTGCTACGACCCCAAGCTCTGGCACCAGAGCGGCTCTGCGCTTTGTGGAAGCCCTAAGAAGCTCACCTTGTCGCCCCCCAGGTCCGTCATGGCTTGCAAAAGGTCAGTGCCCTACACCTGTTTCCCTGTCAGCAGACATCGCACAGGCCCCTGCCGTGAGGTGCAGGAACGAAACTCTGCAGAGAAAGCTGTAGACAGCTGAACGGAAGCTCTGGGACTCCCAGAGAAAACGTCTGGCCATTCTCCTAAATGTCACTCAGCCAGCAGAGCAGGTCCTGTGTAAATATCCACTTGTTTGCGGGCCCTTTGCTCAGAAAGGTCAGGCATGCAAATTAAAAGAAAGCTGGGGAGGGTGGAAGAGGGAGAAGATCTAAAGAAACCAAGCCTCATGAGAAACGATTGAGGTTGCTGGGTATGTTTAGCCTGGAGAAGAGAAGACTGAGAGGGGATAGGACAGCCTAAAAACTCTCAGTCTTAAAATGAAAACCCCACACTGCTAAAATATGGGCAAGGGATATGATAGCCATCTTCAAACATCTCAAGGGCTTTCAGATGGAAGATGGTGCAAGTTTGTTTTCTCCTGCTCTGGAGGGTAAGACCCAAACCAATGGATTCAAATGAAAAGAAAGGAGATTCCGACGAAATACTAGCAAGAACGTTCTGACAGTAAGAGCCAGAGATTCTTTCCCTGTGGTTCCTGCATTGCAGGGGGTTGGAGCAGATGACAGCGAAACAGAAAAGAAAAGAGACTTAAATAAGTCTGTGCGTCAGGGGGACATGTGCTCTCAAGGGCGCCGTGGAAAGTTGCCCAGCATTTGTTGACTTGGGGGAAAAAATCATCCCCACCCTTCTGCCAAGCATAGCCCTCAAGGCAGTTTGCAAAATGGAAAGAACAGCAAAACAATCAACAGACGAAACAGCACTTAAGGCAATCAATATTAAACATCCCGTTAAGTGTTGCGACCTGGACAGCGTTCGTCGGCCTTCAAGTCTCCAGATGCAGCGGGAGAGAAGGAAACTGTGGCTTCTCCTACCCTCCTTGCACTCTCTGAACTGCCCTCCTCCAGTAGCTTCTGCATGGCGGGATAAGTATACTGTTTCTTTCCAGAGGGCATGGCTAAATAAATTCCCCTATAGAGAGATGGGACAGGGATGCCTCCCAGGTCCACCATCCCAGCAGAGGCTGAGTGGAAGGAGGCAAGGTCAGAACATACTCATGCAGCCTCTAGGAGTGCCTGGGGAGTTTGAGTCGTGCTGTCACGGTCCGGTTTACGGGCGGTAGAAGTCCCGGCTGAGGACGTCAGGACAGGGGGCAAGATGGCAGGGTGGGAGCAGGAACAAGAGTCCAGAAGCCAGGGGTCCAAGGGGCAGGAAGTCAAGGGTCCGAGGGTCGAGAAGCAAGGAGTCAAGAAGCCAAGGTCCAAGGATCAGGAAGCACAAAGCCCAAGGCAAAGAGCCGAAGGGAAATGCTGACCTTATATCCCTTCCCGGTTCTTGCCACCAGGTGCAGTGAGTTACCAAGCGGCCTCACCTGTGCAGCCACGCCTTGCCTCTCCAGAGCAAACTTAGGAAGGCCCCAGTCCTGCGAAGCCCTACTGGTCACAGGGCCTGGCTCCTGCATGCACTCCTGAAACGTGCGAATTCTAAGGCAAATGGACCCAACTCACATCTTCCAGATTTACTGTGCAAAATCAGAATGTAATTAATTATCCTTTGGATTTTGCACTTCTTTTCCTTCTGTGATATATACCAAAATCCATCCTGGGACTTTCTGCATCCAAACGGAGCTACAGCCCTTCTCAAATCTGACTTGGAAGCTGGTCCGTCTACCTCAGTACTGCCCAGCGTTTCTTAAACTTGGGTCTCCGGCTGTTGTAGGACTACAACTCCCATCATCCCTGACCACTGGATCCTGCTAGCTAAGGATGATGGGAGCTGTAGTCCAACAGCAGCTAGAGGACCCAAGTTTGAGAAACACTGGTCTACACTGACTGGATCCAGAAAGATGACATTCCTGCCAGGCAAAGCAGCTTTTCCACTGTGCTTTGGCCCCTTTGCCTAAACCATTGCCTGAGTGGTACAATTTGCAGCCAAAGGCCAAAGTTGCACAGGAAGGTGTTTCTATGAAGTGTCTCCCAGCTGGGCTCCCACTTCGGCAGAAAGGACCTGCTTCTTGTGACAAGAAGAAGCATTTTAGTATGATTTTCTCTTGTCGCACAGGTTTTGACAAATACACAATTTGCAAGCCCTTATCCCTTATTCAGAGACGCGGGTGGCACTGTGGGTTAAACCACTGAGCCTAGGGCTTGCCGATCAGAAGGTTGGTGGTTCGAATCCCCGCAACGGGGTGAGCTCCGGTTGTTTGGTCCCTGCTCCTGCCAACCTAGCAGTTTGAAAGCATGTCAAAGTGCAAGTAGATAAATAGGTACCGCTCTGGCGTTTCCGTGCGCTGCTCTGGTTCGCCAGAAGCAGCTTCATCATGCTGGCCTCATGACCCGGAAGATGAGCGCCGCAACCCCAGAGTCGGTCACGACTGGACCTAATGGTCAGGGGTCCTTTTTTATCCCTTATACAATGCATTTCCGCATGCCCTTTTCACCAACAGTATGTGCCTTTTCGTGCATGCTTTACCCCAGAATATGCATTTTGGTACACATTCTTCAGCTGCAAAACTGCACCGCACCATTCAGAGATGTGCCAATTTCCAAGAACAACCGTCTTTTGAGTTGCGTATTGTTTCAGGACGTTCCCCCGTTAAAAAGGGAGCCGTTTCACATTACTCCCCCATCCTTAGTTTTGGGAGAAGATTAAGATATCCACGGTGCAAACAAAAACTATACATACTGCCTTTGAAAACACAGGAAGAGTTTCCCTATCCAATTACGCCAACGGGTGGTTCTGAATTGAGGCAGACGAGATGCGGCTAATCAGACGTGAATCTGACCGGACCCGAATTGTCCAAACGGTATGATGGGATCTCTATTGATCCAGTCAATCAAGGCCCTCTGTTTTCGCCTCTTCCCAAAGGTGACTGGTTACACAAGTTCCCTGCCTCCTTTGGGACCAGGCCCTGGAAGCCTCTGAAGCATGAATGATGTGGGAATCCGAGCCTGCCAGCTTGCTGGATTTCCCGTGACTTGAGACGTTCCCCCGAGGATACGAGAACCTGAGTCCACCCAAGCATGTGTGCTGCCGTGTTTCTCAGCCGTGCTTTGGGGACGGGAGCGCAGTGGGTGGTCTCGCTGAAAGAGCTGCCCTGCCTGGCCTCCTCGTCCTCCTCCCCAATGCCACTTAGCTGACACAACGTCTGCTCCCTGACATGAGTCACATGGAAGAGAACAAAGGCACCCTAGGGAGAGACAGAGAAAGAGGCAACAAACTGAGCCCAGCACCTGAACCCTTGGTGCAATGGTACAGTGGTACCTCGGGTTGAGTACTTAATTCGTTCTGGAGGTCCGTTCTTAACCTGAAAATGTTCTTAACCTGAGGTACCACTTTAGCTAATGGGGCCTCCCGCTGCCGCCGCACGATTTCTGTTCTCATCCTGAAGCAAGGTTCTTAACCTGAGGTACTATTTCTGGGTTAGCGGAGTCTGTAACCTGAAGCATCTGTAACCTGAAGTGTCTGTAACCCAAGGTACCACTGTATTATAGAGTGGGCGACAAGGGTTCGAATCCCACCGCTCAGCCATGAAGCTTAGTGGAGCTTTGGAGAGGCCACTCATGGTCTTCTCTCAGCCTGACCTACCTCGCTTGGTTGTTGTGAGGATGAAACAGGGAGAAGAACCGTGTGCACCACCATGAGCTCCTTGGAGGAAAAGGTGGCATAATGATAATAATAATAATAATAATAATAATAATAATAATAATAATAGATTATTTATACCCCACCCATCTGGCTGGGCTTCCCCAGCCACTCTGGGCAGCTTCCAACAAAACATTAAAATGCAGTAATGCATCAAACATTAAAAGCTTCCCTAAACACGGCTGCCTTCAGATGCCTTCTAAAAGTCTGGTAGTTGTTGTTCTCTTTGAACGATGGGGGTGGAGACGCTCCTTCATAATAAATGCTATCTAAAAGTATATCCAAGGAAGCTCGGCAGAGGGTCTCCTTGTGAGCAACAAGGTCTCTCCAGTTCTCTACCTCCATTTCTGGGCTTGAACAGAATTATTTATTTCCCGGTGCTGCACATATACACAATTGCACACCTGTATACTACTGTGGTCTGTGTTGGTAAAATAAATTACAGTGGTACCTTGGGTTAAGAACTTAATTCTTTCCGGAGGACGGTTCTTAACGGGGCCCTTTATATGTCCAGCTGTCCTTTGTCAACAACAAATTGTCACTGTTTTGTGTTGAATATATGCTACGTGGTAATTTATGGACCTAATAGGTATCGAAAGCCATTTTATTTGTTTCTTATCTTATACAGTGGTACCTCTGGTTGTGAACGGGATCCATTCCGGAGGCCCGTTCGCAACATGAAAAGCCCGCAACTTGAAGCGCCATATCTGCGTTATTTGGTGCTTGTGCGCATGCGCATGTGCGATTTAGCGCTACTGCACATGCGCGGACAGCGAAACCCAGAAGTAACCCTTTCTGGTACTTCTGGGTCGCCGTGGAATGCAACCTGAAAAAACGTAACATGAAGCAAACGTATCATGAGGTATGACTGTATTTTGGAAATGCACATCCAGTTTTTTCCCCTTTACTTTTTTGCCCCCCCCCCCCCCGAGAGTGGGGCCCTAAGCTATAGCTTGTTTAGCTTATACGTAAATCCGGCACTGAGCCCCATTCACGGACAACCCCTCATTGTGGATTCCAGGAGAGTCTCGAGCTGCAACTGGAGCAGGTGTTGAGATGGGAGTGGTGGGATGAGCCTTCATCAGCCTCAGCCTTAATTGTCAAATTAGCATCACACTGTTACAAAGGAAATAAATAAGAAGTGAGCGCTGGCGTGCGCCGCCGTGCTTGGGAGCTCCAGCTTCTTGAGCACGAAATCCATTCTGGTTTCTTGCTCTCGTGGAAGTCAGTCCTTCTGTTGCCTTTTTTGTGTTACAGGTGCCACATAATACCCATTCTACTCCTGTAGGAAACGGGTTTTTTTGTGCAGTGCTACTGCACTTTGGAACTCCCTGTCTGTTAATCTCAGGCAGGCACCTTCAACTGTGCTCTTTTCTGTGACTCCTAAAAACTTTTGTTGTTGTTGTTTTATTTTTTAGTTTTTGCATAACAATTTATTAAATTTCCAAATAAAACAAACAAAAACATCTACAAAAAAAATCAAACCATAATTTTGATTGACTTCCCTCCCCCTCCTGCTTTCATTATTTAATACTTTCTCACGCACATTCTTAAAAACTTGTATTCTTGCTGTTTCGATTTTAAATCTTCTTCATCTTATTGCAAGTGACGTATAGAGGTTTTCCTAATGTGAGAATTTATGCATAAAGCTTAAAAAGAATTTGCAAACATTTATCCCCTAAAATAGAAAGTTAAATAAGGGGAGGGGAATCAAAGTCCTTTCTTTCTTGGGTTTCAAATTAAATAATTTGTCCCACATAGTTCAATACAGTGGTACCTTGGGTTACAGACGCTTCAGGTTACAGACTCCGCTAACCCAGAAATAGTGCTTCAGGTTAAGAACTTTGCTTCAGGATGAGAACAGAAATCGGGCTCTGGCAGCGCGGCGGCAGCAGGAGGTCCCATTAGCTAAAGTGGTGCTTCAGGTTAAGAACAGCTTCAGGTTAAGAACGGACCTACGGAACGAATTATCTTCTTAACCCGAGGTACCACTGTACAAGAAAGGAGATTCTGACTAAACATCAGGAAGAACTTTCTGATGGTAAGGGTTGTTCGGGAGTGAAACGGTCTCCCTTGGATGGTGGTGGACCCTCCGTCACTGGAGGTTTTTAAGAAGAGATTGGGTGGCCACCTGTCAGCGATTCTTTGGCTGTGATTCCTGCTATGTAGGGGGTTGGAATGGATGACCTTTGGGGGTCCCTTCCAACTCTACAATTCTATGATTCTCACTCAACCAACTTTCTAGGACAGAATCCTTCTAGGACATCTTTGACAGCAGTAAATATTACCCTGTTTTTAGCTGCCTGACATTTACAGTTTTCTTTCTGTAAACAAAAAACCCAAAGCATGTGGGACATAAGACATTTTGATTTTCTGCCTTGAAGCGCCTTTTTATCCCAGCCAATGTAAACTGATCCCGAGAAGGAGGTTTAAGTGCCCATAGAGAGCTTTCTTTCTGAAAACAAAAAGAAGCCTTGAACTTAAACAAGCCCAAGAAATCTATTGGGTTTCTTTGCCACTGGGAAGATTTTTTTGTCCAGCCTGATGTTAAGTTTTGAGGTGATAATGTCCCTTGTTTTGTTTTGTTTCGCTTTTCAAATGAAAATTGATCCATGAAAACAAGACTTCAGCGTGCATCTTCGCACATGTGGATTTGTTTTGGGACATGTTATTAACTTATTACAATGTGTCACAACTTCGCACAAACATAAAATAAGATTTTCCCACCCACTCCCAGAAGATGCAGCTTGGGCAACAATTCAAAAACGACAAGCAAATAAGATAATAAACTCCTATCCCATATAATCATGTTCATGCTAACTAGAAAGTTTTATAATGTGAAGGCAGGGTCCTCCATTTTCAGTTTTAGCCATGTAGATTAAAAAGCTGACTACCTTCTGAGATAGTCCATTTTACTGTCAAACAACTCTTGCCGCCAGAAAGTACTTCCTAATGTTTAGTTGGAATCTCATTTCTTGTCATTTGAATCCAGTGATTTGGGTCATGCTGTTCGAGTGGATAGAACCCAACCAAATGGAGTCAAATAAGAAACAAGGTTCTGTCTAAACATTAGGAAGAACTTTCTGCCGGCAAGAACTGTATGGCAGTGGATTGAGCTAGAGTGGAAGGTGATGGGCTCTCCTTCATTGGAGGTTTTTAAATAGAGGTTGGATGGTCATCTGTGTCAGAGATTCTTTAGCTGTAGTCCATATCATCTGCAATCCCATGGGACTCTCAACACATTGCCCCAAACAGCATCCCAGTCTAGAAGAAGTCTGTGTAACATTACACAGTACATTTCTGAGCACAATTCAAAGTGTTGGTGCTGACCTTTAAAGCCCTAAAAGGCCTCGGTCCTGTAGACCTGAAGGAACGTCTCCACCCCCATCGTTCAGCCTGGACACTGAGGTCCAGCTCTGAGGGCCTTCTGGCGGTTCCCTCCCTGCGAGAAGTGAGGTTACAAGGAACCAGGCTGAGGACCTTCTCGGTGGTGGCGCCCGCCCTGTGGAACGCCCTCCCGTCAGATGTCAAGGAAATAAACAACTATCTGACTTTTAGAAGACATCTGAAGGCAGCCCTGTATAGGGAAGTTTTTAATGTTTGATGTTTTATCGTGTTTTTAATATTCTGTTGGGAGCCAACCAGAGTGGCTGGGGAGGCCCTGCCAGATGGGTGTGGTATAAGTAATAAATTTATTATCATCATCATCATCTTAAAATGCAGCAAAATCATAGTACTATAGAGTCGAAAGGGATCTCAAGGGTCAATTAGTCTAGCTCCATGCAATGCAGGAAACCTCTGCTGTGTTTCAAGTCACATTTACACTACGTTATACACACAACAACAAGAAAGCAAGGGTGCCTTCGCCAGACGTACATTGCCTTTTCGGTTTCCCAACACTTGCTGCCCCATGCATTCCTGTTCAATGAAACTGTCATCTGCACATGAGGAAGAAGAGTTTGGATTTGATATCCCGCTTTATCACTACCCTAAGGAGTCTCAAAGCTGCTAACAATCTCCTTTCCCTTCCTCCCCCACAACAAACACTCTGTGAGGTGAGTGGGGCTGAGAGACTTCAGAGAAGTGTGACTGGCCCAAGGTCACCCAGCAGCTGCATGTGGAGGAGCGGGTAATCGAACCCGGTTCACCAGATTACGAGTCCACCGCTCTGAACCACTACACCATGCTGAGCCACAACTGTCTCGGCTGCAGACACCCTGGCTTAACCACAGCTCAACTTTCCAAATCCGATGGAAGCTTGTTTGAGGGGAAATGAATCAAGCAGTAGTGTTTCTCAAGAAACCGCAAGGTACTTAGGGATTGCGGCTAACGCCATGCTTACACTTCAAGCGCTAGCAAGGGGAGGCACCCTGGAGCTGGAGTAAATGGTGTAATATGTACACAGCTGAAGACCCAGCTTAAACTTCTGTGTGTCTTCTGCGCTACATTAATGCTTCCAGATCACATTCATGGAGAGAATGGAGAATCGCCAGGGAAGAAGTTATAAATAAACCAACCCTAATGCTCAAATTACACATGGCATTGAGTTATGCCATTCCACCTGCGGGTGAAAAAGCCAACCGAGGAGGGTGACTTTGAGCTGAAGCACGAAAGGAAAAGGGAGAGAGGGTGGCTGGAGAGAAACAGACTCTCTCTTACCCATAGCTGTCAACTTTCCCTTTACTTGCGAGGAAGCCTATTCGGAATAAGGGAATTTCCCTTTAAAAAAGGGAAACGTTGACAGCTATGCTCTCACCACTTTTTAAAAAATTTACTGTTACACACCTTAGGGATGGTGTACACCCACATTGGCTCCCAGTACGTTTCCGAACACAATTCAAAGTGTTGGTGCTGACCTTGAAAGCCCTAAACGGCCCCTGGCCCAGTATACCTGAAGGAGCGTCTCCACCCCCATCGTTCTGCCCGGACACTGAGGTCCAGCTCCGAGGGCCTTCTGGCAGTTCCCTCATTGCAAGAAGCCAAGTTACAGGGAACCAGGCAGAGGGCCTTCTCGGTAGTGGCCCCCACACTGTGGAACGCCCTCCCACCAGATGTCAAAGAAATAAACAATTATCGTATGCAACAACAGCAGCAAGAATACTCATCACAAAGTATTGGAAGACACAAGAACTTCCCACGCTGGAGGAATGGCAGATGAAACTGATGGACTATATGGAATTGGCGGAAATGACTGGCAGAATCCGTGACCAGGGAGAAGAGTCGATGGAGGAAGACTGGAAGAAATTCAAAGACTATCTTCAGAAACACTGCAAAATTAAGGAATGTTAGAGTGATGTTGGACTGAAAATAAGTGGTTTCCAGCTGCATAGGTTAAAGTTAAGGATAGATTAAGATTAAAGATTAAGATTAAAGAAGTTTAAAGAAATGGAAATTTGATTTTAAAAGGGAAAACTTTAAAGTTACAGGATATTAAGATCAAGGATTAGGTTTAAAAGAGTTGAAGTTATATATTTTAACATTTTATTAAATTAAAGATTGGGATTAAAAAAGTGAAAAAGAAACTGCTGGATAAATAAATGTGGATTGGAATACAAAAGAGGGAGGTATGAGGAAGTCCAGAAAATAAGTAATTTAAAATTGGTAATGGAAAAGAGAGTTCGTTATTAATTGTTTTGTGTTTATATTGATAAGCTTTGTATTGTTTTTTGTGTGTGTTGTTTTTCTTTTTTGTTTGTTTAAAAACTTAATAAAAAATTATAAAAAAAAAGAAATAAACAATTATCTGACATTTAGAAGACATCTGAAGGCAGCCCTGTTTAGGGAAGTTTTTAATGACTGATGTTTTAATGTGTTTTTAATCTTTTGTTGGAAGTCTCCCAGAGTGGCTGGAGAAACCCAGCCAGATGGGTGGGGTATAAATATTATGATTATGATTATTTCAGGTGGTATGGAAATTGTTGAAATAAAATATGAAAAAATAAGTTTATCCGTGGCTGTGAAATCACTTTAGCACATTTTAGTGCTCATTTGCAGTGTCAGCTTAGGCAGGCTTGCTCAATGTAGTAAGTCCCATGGGATTAAATGGGACGTACTCAGGTCAGTCTACAGAGGATAGCAACCTTAAGGTTTCAGTGGCAAAGAGGCACTTCACAGGAGACCTCAACCTTGCCTGGGCAGGTATATATGGTTGGTCCCCGAGAGAACAGGATGCTGGACTAGATGGTCTATTGGCCTCATCCTGCAGACCCTGCTTACATTCTTATCTGATTCCAAGTAATTTAGCACGTAGGGAAGAACATCAGTATGACCCACCTCCAATTCAACCCCTTCCTGGAACTTTTTTTTTTGGGGGGGGGGGGAGATCAAAGAGACAAGAGACAAAAACCTGCCCCAGCGAAGTTACCTTCTGCTCTCTGCTGTGTTTCTTTGCATGGCGCTTAATTAGCTTCATTAGCAGTACAAAGACAAACACTAATTGGTTTGTTTTTGCTCTGAGAGATAGATATTTGCTCCCGAGGGTAGGTGGGGTGGGGGCTGCAGTTGGGGAGAGGGAAGAACCTTGATTTGCAGCCTTGTTCTGTCTGTCAAGTGCAAAACTGTAGCTGGTCCCTGAGCAGACTTTGAGGTGGCTTGTGTATTCCATCCCCCCCCCAACCCCCCAAAAGGAAAACCAGGTGTCAAAAGCTTCTGTTTCCCCCCTGGACTACACCTTCTTTATATGGCAGGTGTGTGTGCCTGTGTGTTTGTGTTGGGTGGGAAACATCCAACATCAAGCTGAGATGGGAAACGACTGTAGTTCAGGGGCAGCGAATCTCCCTTGCATGCAAAAGATTGGAGGTTCAATCCCCGCCATCTCCAGGTAGAACCCGGGAGATAATCCTGAGTGCCTCTGCCAATCAGAGTAGGCAATATTGAGGGGCACAGACCAATGGTCTGACTCAATATAAGGCAGTTTCCCTTATGTTCCTAAAAGTGTTCAGCCTAGTCCTGAACCACCACTTTTCTATACAGTGGTACCTCGGGTTAAGAACTTAATTCGTTCCGGAGGTCCGTTCTTAACCTGAAACTGTTCTTAACCTGAGGCACCACTTTAGCTAATGGGGCCTCCCGCTGCCGTCGTGCGATTTCTGCTCTCATCCTGAAGCAAAGTTCTTAACCAGAGGTACTATTTCTGGGTTAGCGGAGTCTGTAACTTGAAGCGTCTGTAACCTGAAGCGTCTGTAACCTGAGGTACTACTGTATTTAGGAAGACCCCCCCCCCAATTCCCCCACACGGTGCACCATCCAAACATGAAACCTTTCCATCTCGTAACCTGAAACAGCGCGTTGTAAGTAAACTGTTGCCCTTTTATGCCACTGGTTTTATAAACTAATGCACTCGCTTTAAAGGTAACGGTAAAGGGACCCCTGACCATTAGGTCCAGTTGTGACCGACTCTGGGGTTGCGGTAATCATCTCGCTTTATTGGCCATGGGAGCCGACGTACAGCTTCCGGGTCATGTGGCCAGCATGACTAAGCCACTTCTGGCGAACCAGAGCAGCACACGGAAATGCCGTTTACCTTCCCGCTGGAGTGGTACCTATTTATCTACTTGCACTTAGAAGTGCTTTCAAACTGCTAGGTTGGCAGGAGAATGCACTCGCTTTAGAGTGGCACAAAGAAAATATCGAACCTCAGCTCCTCCACACTGGGGGCGGGGTCAGAGCACATCAGCAGAGTGCATGCTCTGCACATAGATGGCCCAGAGTCCCTGGCACGCCTGGTGAAAATGCATCAGTCCTGGCAGGGCCCATTTGCCACTCCAAGACTTTGGAGAGCCTCTGCCAATCAGAGTGGGAAATACTGGACCAGATGCCACAGAGGTGTATGGCCAAATGAGTGCCTCTGAAAACAGGCCTGGTTCTGTTCCACTGGAATGAAGGTCAATGGATACTGTGGTGTCTTTAGGATACATGGCTCTCTTTACACATTCATAGCTCACAGTGCTAATGCCCCAACAGATCTTGCTTCTCCATTAGCACAGATCCAGCAAGTCCATGGTCTCCAGATTCCAGTCTGCTTACAGCTCACACACATGCAGACACACACACTTGCTCTACTACCTAGCAGCTAGGTCAGGGGTCGGCAAAGTTTTTGTGGCTTGGGCCGGTTCACGGTACAGCAGATGCTGTGGTGGGCCAGAGTGCATGCGCCTCTGCAGCCAATGAGAAGCCAGCCAGCATCGCGGAAGCCGATCCCCGCTCTGCTCCACGCCGCTTTAGCGCGGCACACGGGAGTCGATCGAGCAGGCAGCAGGGGTCCATGGGCTGGTTAAACAACCCCATGGGCTGCTTGTGGCCCATGGGCCTTAGGTTGCCGACCCCTGAGCTGGGTGAAGGATCAGGGAGGAACAGCCACCCATGAGCTCCAAGGGAATCATCACTTAGTTGAAGCTCTTGCAACTTAGCTCATTCTTTTGGGATGTTGAGGAGGATACTTAAACGGCCAGGTAAGGCCACTGTCTTTGTAAGGGACTTGTCTGACAAGCTTAGGAATAGATTCTGCTATTAAGAGTCTAATCCTCACTGGATACGGGGCCCTAAGAAGAGACTCAGAGGGCATCATCCAGACCGACCTTTCAAACCCACATCAATATATACATGCATGCGTAATCTGCATGTTTTACTGCAAACACCGAGTGCATATTTGCAGCGTTTTCCTAGATTGGATAACGGTGCGAACCAGAACGAACTCTATCACTTCCATGAGAGACAGTGTGACTTATTGAACCCTGGCGTCCCCATCCTTCAAGAAAACTAAGCATTGCCCAGATCTTCCTGGCTCTGTTCCCCCATGACTGAACGCTGAGCATAGCCAGTGAGAACAGCCACGTGGCTTCCTCTTTTATATTATAATAATGTACCATAAAATTAGCTGAATTCCACCATGGCGTAATATGTAACATAAAAGCTGCAGCAACATATCTGCAGGGCATGGCACAATTAGCATTTACATGGGGGTTCCTCCTGCTTAATTTAGGGTTGTTGTTGTTGTTGGGGTTTTTTTCTTCCAAGTGGAAAGTAACCAATAAACGTGTCTGGAAACTAAAGCAGCAAATTCTAGTGCATTTTCAAGGATGCTGTAGGCCTTGCCGATCAGAAGGTCGGCAGTTTGAATCCCAGCGACAGGGTGAGCTCCCGTTGCTCTGTCCCAGCTCCTGCCAACCTAGCAGTTCGAAAGCACACCAGTGTGAGTAGATAAATAGGTGCCACTGTGGCGGGAAGGTAAATGGTGTTTCCGTGCACTCTGGTTTCTGTCAATGTCCTGTTGCGCCAGAAATGGTTTAGTCATGCTGGCCACATGACCCAGAAAGCAGAGGCGGAGCAAGGGGACGAGGGGGGTGTGATCCTGCGGGCGGTGCCCCCCAGGATGTGCACTGCTGCCGCTAGCTCCGCCTCTGCCCATCCCTATGGGTGGTTCCCCCACGCCCCTGGGCACACCGCCACAGGTGCCCAAGAGCTCCACCACTGCCAGAAAGCTGTCTGTGGACAAACGCCAGATCCCTCAGCCTGAAGCGAGATGAGCTTAACCGTCCAGGGGTCCTTTACCTTTTTACAACAAGGCAATTGGTGAGACAGGAAGCTCTGTTATACTGAGTCAGCCCACTAGTTCATCTAACTCAGTTTTCGTCTACACTGACTGGCAGCCGTTCTTCAGAGTTTCAAGTAGGAGACTTTCCCCGCCCTCCTAGGAGCTGCTGGAGATTGAACATTGGAGCTCCTCCATGCAAGGCAGATGTTCTGCCAGCAAGAGTATTGTTAGCCCAGAAATGGAAACAAGAAGAAATTCCGACAAAAGAAGAATGGCAGATGAAATTAATGGACTATGCAGAATTGGAGAAAATGACAGGAAGAATTCGAAACCTGCGGGATCAGAGATTTACAGAAGATTGGAAGAAGTATACAAATTATTTGAAGAGCAACTGTAATCAACAAATTACGCTAGTAGGACTACAAGAAGTTTCGTAAGAAGAAATATACGAAGTGTTACAAAGTAGAAAAAGATAGAGATATTGGTTATGAGTTTGAAATGTAACAGGGAAAATAAGAAATGCATTCTGAGAGATTAGATTGGAAAATTTTCAGACAGGATTGATGGAAGTCAAAAAATTGAATAAGATGTAAAAGTGTGTCTAATTACTGTTGAAAATGATATGTTAAAAAACTAATTAAAAATTTATATTAAAAAAATAAACACTATTACAACAAAAGGCAGATGTTCTGCCACTGAGCTATAACCCTTATTCCCTTGTTTGGCTTGTCTTCAGTGTTTGACTTCACTCATCAGCTGAGAATACTTGAAGATACTGGTTCAACGCAGCTTGGTATGTACATCTCTACCTGAAAATCCACCTGGCGGTTTTGGCCAAGTCCCCATCAATGCAGCCACCAAATGTTCTCGGTCAGAATAAGATACGTTCCAGCACAGTAACAGAATTGATAGTCGCTCGGGAAATGGGATTACAGGCTTCCAATTGCCTGGTCTATCCCCCAATGCCAAAGAGATGATGTGATCATGCGACAGGAAAAAGCATCCCAAAGCTAGCCTGGAAAATCATCTCTGGTAAAGTGGATTACGCAAGTAGGATTAACCAACGTAGACCTCTGCTCGCCATTCCTTTCTGGCTTGAGAGACGAGGCAATATTGTGGTCATTTGCACACCTGATGCAACAGCAGCTTCGCAATGAGATTAACTAAGCACAGATACCGGTAGAGGAAAGGAAAGCTTTTGGAAGAAAGTAGCAAACAGACCCTAGTTCTTTAAGAAACCTCCATTTTGTAATGGGAACACAGAACCTGGTGTAGTATTTGCAACCCAGTCATAGACATATTTATTTACAAAAAAAATTCCGACCCAAATAAGACTCACTCATAAAACTGCAGATGTTATGTACTGAAGTTCTCACCCTGGGCCAGCAGGGGGATACTGTAGATGGTTATGCAAATGAAGGATTGAAAGTGACATTCAGTGATTGGATAGTTTGTATGCAAATGAAGGATCGAAAGTGACCTTCAGTGATTGGATAGTTTTAGAAAGTTGCAACAGTTACGTTGTTCTGGAGCTCTATATAAGCAGGCTGACTGAGCTCCTCAGTTCAGTTCTGTTCCAGCTTACAAATAAAGAGCTGCTTTGGAAGAATCGCTGTGTCATCTGATATGTTCGCCAACAACTTAACAGCAGATGCGCAAAATTTCACTGACAAAGCTTGCAACTGAGCTCCCCCTAATGTGTGTGTGTGTGTGTGTGTGTATGCACAGAAGTGCCAACAAGTGTGCTTTGTCTTAGCCTCTAGATATGGCCGTTAGTTCACCCTTGTTTCCAGTTATCACATCAGTATCCACAATGTGACAGCAGGTACTGTGATCATTTGAGTGATCATGGTGACTCTCTGCCCAGCTACAGACATGTCATCATGGTCAAGACCATCTCTGAGAATGAAGATTAATGTAATGTTCCAAAAGTGCTGAAATAAGGTGTTTAAAGAAATGCTGTTGCTGCCCTTGAAACAAACATATATATATTTTTCTGTCCTGCTACAAGGTCTGAAGAAACAAGGTATTTCAACATGGTTCAATTTGGATTGGGGAGAAATCTAGTTGCAGTGCATAGCTACTGGCTAGCACCCATGCCATCAACAACACGCCTCTCCTCCCTCTAAACCCCAAAGCAGCTGAGTAAGATTTTTTTTAAAAAAAAATGTATGCAATTTAAGGTGAAACACAACTTTGCATTGCATTTTAATAGCTATAAGCTGCCTTCCTGGACCAAGTCTACCCAGCAAACATAACACAAGCATGAAAACAGAATAATATAAAAGCTTTAAAATAATAATTTTTAAAAAACATTTAAATAACAACAATAATAGCAGAAGGCAACATGATTCAGCCAATAGAAAAAAATACTTCTGGAGCCACAGCAACAAAAATAGAGTGGTACCTTGGGTTAAGAACTTAATTTGTTCTGGAGGTCCGTTCTTAACCTGAAACTGTTCTTAACCTGAAGCACCACTTTAGCTGATGGGGCCTCCTGCTGCCACCGCCGCGCGATTTCTGTTCTCATCCTGAAGCAAAGTTCTTAACCCGAGGTACTACTGTAGAGTGATCAATTAGAGGCCACTCAAAATTCAATTGTGATTTTCAAAAATCTTGCACCTGGAGGGCTGGCAACCACACACCCATTGGGAGGGAGTTCTACTACTACTAATAATAATAATAAATTTTATTTATATCCCGCCCTCCCCAGCCGAAGCCGGGCTCAGGGCGGCTAACAACAATAAAACAATACAAAAGTACAGTATAAACAACACTCTAAAATCATTCATTATAAAATGAATTAATTCAAGCCATTGGCAACCATTGGGCCAGAGCTCCGCGAAGATTGCCGAGGGAGGGGGTCAGGCTGTGCCCTGGCCAAAGGCCTTGTGCTGGTCCCGGGGGTAAGGTACCTTGGGTGTAGCAGAGTCCACACGAAGAGGGGCAAGGTCCGAGGCAGAGAGCCGGGCGGGGAACAGGAACGCTGGAACAGGAGGCTGTGCAGGGAACAGGAACACCGGATGGTCGGGAACAGGAGGCCGAGCAGGGAACAGGAGTACCGGATAGTCAGGAACAGGAAGCCGAGCAGGGAACAGGAGTACCGGATAGTCAGGAACAGGAGGCCGAGCAGGGATCAGGAACACAGGAAGGTCCGAAGCCAACAACGACGTTGCTCCCGCAACCTGGGGCCGGGCTGACTGGGCTTTTATCCTCTTCTAAGGCCAGGGGCGGTCCCGGTCCCCAGGAGCCCCGCCTCCTCTGGCCTTAAGGCGAGCACTCCTCCTGGGGGCAACCAGTTCCCTTCGCCTCTCTGCCCTAAGCCTCTGCAGATCAGGAGAGGCCGAAGGGTTACTGGGCCCTGGAGGAGGCTCACCTGTGGCCACTGAGTCGTCAAGCCCCTCTGGGGCCAGAAGGGCTTCACCTGGGGCCAGCTCCTGATGCACTGCCACAGGTGCAGGCTCTTCAGCATCTAGGCCTTGCCCCAGTTCAGCCGGCCCTGGAGGCGGGGACTCCTGTGCAGGCTGGGATTCCTCTGTTTCATCCTCCGAATCGGAATCCCAGGCCATCACACCATCCCCCCTCCCAGGCCCCCCCCTCAACCGAGGGTCCGGACCCGGCTTGCCGGGGTACGTCGCGTGGAACTCTCGGAGGCAGGCAGGTGCGTGGACATTGGCCGCTGGTTCCCAGGAACGGTCCTCCGGTCCGTACCCCTTCCAGTCAATGAGATACTGCAGCTTTCCCCTGCGGTATCGGGAGTCCAGGATGCGTTCCACCTCGTACTCAGGCTCTCCCCGAACCAACACTGGCTGCGGTCGGGGACGGTTCGGGTGGAACTCGTCGGGTGGGGCCACCGGACTCAAAAGGGACCTGTGGAAGACCGGGTGAACCTTCAGGGTTGCGGGTAACCGGAGACGGAATGCCACAGGAGAGATTTGGTCTACGATAGGGAACGGGCCGGTGAAGCGGGCGTCCAACTTCCGCGAAGGTCGAGAGGGGTGGAGGTGGCGAGTGGAGAGCCAAACCAGGTCACCGACGCGAAGTTCCGGCCCCACCTGGCGGTGGCGGTCGGCCTGGGCTTTGTACGCTTCCTTGGCCTGGTGCAGTTGCTCCACCAAAAGCTGTTGCTGGGACTGGAGCTCTTGAAGGCACTCCGTCACCGCCGGGACCGCGGATGCCGGCAGCACCTCTGGAAACAGCCGTGGATGATAACCATAACTGGCCTGGAACGGGGTCTGCTGGGTGGACGCATTCACCGCGTTGTTATAGGCGAACTCCGCCAATGCCAGGTGGTCGACCCAGTCATCCTGCTGGTAGCTGCAGTAACACCGGAGGTACTGCTCCAGCACCGCGTTCGCCCGTTCCGTCTGGCCATCGGTCTGTGGGTGGTAGGCTGACGAGAGGCAGACCTCTGTCCCGAGGGTCTGGTGTAATGCTCGCCAGAACCGGGATGTGAACTGAACGCCCCGGTCGGACACCACGCGCTCAGGTAGTCCATGCAGGCGGAAGGCATGCTGAAGGTACAGCTGAGCAGTTTCCTTGGCTGTGGGTACAGATGGACAGGGAGCGCAGTGCACCATCTTGGTGAAATGGTCGGAGAAAACCAGAAGGCAGGTACAGCCACGAGACGAGGGTAAGTCCACTACAAAGTCCAACGAAACTGTGTGCCAAGGGCGCGGTGGAACTGGCAATGGCTGAAGTAGGCCGGGGGGTCGCCCGGTAGGTCCCTTGGCGCGCCGGCAGACATCACAACCAGCAACGTAGCGAGCCACGTCAGCCTTCAGGCGGGGCCACCAAAACTCACGACTGACCAGATGGGTGGTCCGATACCGTCCAAAGTGCCCTGCTGCTGGGGCATCATGGGCCATCCGGAGAACCTCCAGCCGCAGTGGCCCTGGCGGGATGTACAGACGACCGTGGTGCAGCAGGAGGCCCTGATGCAGGACCAGCCCCGGATACTGTGGGCTGGACCCTTCAGCCAGCTCCCGGAGTCGTTCCTGGGCCCAAGCGTCGACCCGCTGCTGTTCCCGCACCCGAACCTGCAGTGGCTGCGCCTCCTGGGTGGCCAGGAATGCAGCCGGAGGTAGGATCGTGGTGGGTTCTGCTTGCTGTACCGTGTCTGTGTTGTCTTCAGGTTTCCGGGACAGGGCATCCGCCTTCTGATTCTGAGAGCTAGGGATGTAGCGGATCCGGAACTGGAACCGGGAAAAGAACAATGCCCACCGGATCTGTCTTTGGTTCAGCTTGCGGGTGGTCTGGAGGTACTCCAGGTTCCGGTGGTCGGTTCTCACCTCCACCGGATGTCGTGCCCCCTCAAGATGGTGGCGCCAGACCTCAAAGGCTACCTTGATGGCCAGTAGTTCCCGCTCCCACACAGTATAGTTACGCTCCGCTGGTAGGAGCTGGCGAGAATAGAAGGCACAGGGTAAGAGTGGCGCTTCAGGACCAATCTGTTGAGACAAGACGGCACCGAGAGCCGTACTGGAAGCGTCGGTCTCCACCACAAAGGGTCGAGAGGGGTCAGGATGTTGTAAGATTGGTGCCCTCTGGAAACAGGCCTTCAACCCCTGAAACGCCTCCTCTGCCTCCTTGTCCCAGGAAAACGGCGTCTTTGGGCGCAGTAGCCGGGTCAACGGGGTGGTGCGATGAGCATAATCAGCGATGAAGGTCCGGTAGTAATTGGCGAACCCCAGGAAACGCTGCAGGTCCTTGCGGTTCCGGGGTGCCGCCCATTCTTGAACCGCTGTCACCTTCCCCGGGTCCATTTGCACCCCATCTGGAGAGAGCCGGTGACCAAGGAAGTCCACAGTCCGCTGATGGAACTCGCACTTGCTGAGCTTTGCGTACAAACGGTGCTCACGCAAGCGCTGCAGCACGGTCCGGACATGTCCCTCATGGCAAGCCGGGTCACGGGAGTAAATCAGTATGTCATCCAAATACACCACCACGTACTTGTCTAACAAGTCCTGAAACACGTGGTTGATGTAGCGTTGGAACACAGCAGGCGCGTTGCACAAACCGAAAGGCATAACCAAATATTCGAACTGCCCGTACCGGGTCCCAAACGCTGTCTTCCACTCATCCCCGGCTCGGATCCGAATCAAGTTGTAGGCCCCCCGGAGGTCCAGCTTGGTGAACACCTGTGCCCCTTGCACCCGCTCCAGCAGCTCCGAGATAAGGGGCAAGGGGTATCGGTCTGGGACGGTAATTTTGTTCAGGGCTCGGTAATCATGGCAAGGGCGGAGTTCCCCACATTTCTTCTTAACGAAAAGCACTGGTGCCGCGGTAGGCGAGGTGGAAGGCCTAATGAACCCACGCTCCAGGTTCTTGCGCAAGAAGTCCTGCAAAGCCTCGCGCTCTGGCTCTGTTAGGGAATATAAGCGACTCACTGGTAAAGGCGCTCCGGGTTGGAGGTCTATGCCGCAGTCAAAAGGCCGATGCGGCGGCAGCTGGTCTGCCCCCCGTTCCTCGAACACGTCCTGGTAGTCCTGGTACACGGCTGGGAGCGTGGGTGCTGCCTCCTCTGAGGGCGCGGCCGCCAGCGTTCCGGATTGAGCATGGGAACATGGGTCTGGGAAGTGCACGGTCCGTTTGACCCAGTCAATCTGAACGTTGTGGGCTTCCAGCCAGTCCATCCCGAGCACCAGGGGGAAGCGGGGCATAGAGGCAATGTCCAAAGTTCGCAACTCCCGGTGCTGCTGGAGACACAGGACCAGGGGCTGGGTCTCCTGAGTAACGGCACCTGAACGCAGAAGTCGTCCGTCAATCGCTTCCACCTGGACCGGTACTGGCTTGTTCCGAAGTGGCACCTGATGATGGGCGGCAAAAGCAGCGTCCATATAGGAGCGGGTTGCCCCTGAATCTACCAAAGCATGGGTGAGGATCCAGGGCCCACCTGGAGGGTATAAACGTACCGAAACCATAAGATGTTGCAAGTCCATTGGTGCGGGCCCATTCTGTACGGTTTGGGACCCCCGGTAGCTAGGGCCATCAGCTACTGGGGTTGGCGGTTTCCCTGCAGCTGGCGTTTCTCAGGGCAGGACAGAGCGAAGTGTCCACTTCCGCCACAGTAAAGACAGAGATTTCCCTCCCGACGCCGCGCCTTCTCTGCGGGGGAAAGGCGTGGCCGCACTGCCCCGAGCTGCATAGGCTCCTCCGTTAAATCAGTTGTGACCGTGGGGCTGCCGGAAAAAGCTGGTGCCGTGAACTGGAAGTGTCGGCGACCCCGGGCCTGACGACGATCCTCCAACCGGTCGTCTATTTGTAGACTCCGTTGAATGAGAGTGTCCAGCGTGGTGGGGCGTTCCATTGTGGCCAACTGGTCCAGTACCTCGTCCGAAAGCCCTTCGAGATACTGGTCCCGCAGTGCCGAGTCATTCCAGGTCAAGTCCTGTGCCAACAGCCGAAACTCCGTGGTATATGTGGCCACCGTGGACTTGCCCTGTTTCAAACGCCGAATCGCCCGGTTGGCTTGACTCTCTTTCTGGGGGTTGCCGAACGCGGCCTCCAAACGATTGCAAAACCCCGTATAGTCTGCCAGCAAGGGGGAGTCTTGCCTGAGTAGCGGCAACGCCCACTTGGCCGCCTGGTCCTTTAACAAACTAATCAAAAAGTGCACCTTGGTGCGGTTGTCAGGAAAGTTCCGGGCTCGCCCCTGAATATACAGCTTGGCCTGGGCCAGGAACATGGGAAAGCTGGCCGGGGCTCCATCAAATTTCTCAGGCAAAGCCACTGGGTACTTGCCAGGAGCCGGGGCGTCGGCCCCAGGAGCCGGTAGGGCTTCCAAGCGTTGCTGAAGTGCCACAACCGCGTCGCTGAGCTGCTGCACGGTGTGAGTCAAGGCCTGGTTCTCCTGGGCCAAAGCCACCAGTGCAGCCGCCTGTTCAGCCATGGCCTCTGGCTCTTCCCGAACGCACCCCTACGAAGGGGAAGTGCGGGTGTGGCGGGAGCAAACTGTGCTGGTCCCGGGGGTAAGGTACCTTGGGTGTAGCAGAGTCCACACGAAGAGGGGCAAGGTCCGAGGCAGAGAGCCGGGCGGGGAACAGGAACGCTGGAACAGGAGGCTGTGCAGGGAACAGGAACACCGGATGGTCGGGAACAGGAGGCCGAGCAGGGAACAGGAGTACCGGATAGTCAGGAACAGGAAGCCGAGCAGGGAACAGGAGTACCGGATAGTCAGGAACAGGAGGCCGAGCAGGGATCAGGAACACAGGAAGGTCCGAAGCCAACAACGACGTTGCTCCCGCAACCTGGGGCCGGGCTGACTGGGCTTTTATCCTCTTCTAAGGCCAGGGGCGGTCCCGGTCCCCAGGAGCCCCGCCTCCTCTGGCCTTAAGGCGAGCACTCCTCCTGGGGGCAACCAGTTCCCTTCGCCTCTCTGCCCTAAGCCTCTGCAGATCAGGAGAGGCCGAAGGGTTACTGGGCCCTGGAGGAGGCTCACCTGTGGCCACTGAGTCGTCAAGCCCCTCTGGGGCCAGAAGGGCTTCACCTGGGGCCAGCTCCTGATGCACTGCCACAGGTGCAGGCTCTTCAGCATCTAGGCCTTGCCCCAGTTCAGCCGGCCCTGGAGGCGGGGACTCCTGTGCAGGCTGGGATTCCTCTGTTTCATCCTCCGAATCGGAATCCCAGGCCATCACAGGCCTGGTGGAACAGCTCTGTCTTGCAGGCCCTGCGGAAAGATGTCAAGTCCCGCAGGGCCCTGGTCTCTTGTGACAGAGTGTTCCACCAGATCGGAGCCACAGCCGAAAAAGCCCTGGCTCTAGTTGAGGCCAGCCTAACTTCTCTGTGGCCTAGGACCTTCAAGATGTTTTTATTTGAAGACCGTAAGTTTCTCTGTGGGGCATACCAGGAGAGGCGGTCCCGTAGGTACGAGGGTCCTAGGCCGTATAGGGCTTTAAAGGTTAAAACCAGCACCTTAAACCTGTACTCCACCGGGAGCCAGTGCAGCTGGTATAGCACCGGGTGTATGTGATCTCGCAGCGAAGACCTCGTAAGGAGTCTCGCTGCAGCATTCTGCACCCGCTGGAGTTTCTGGGTCAGTCTCAAGGGCAGCCCCACATAGAGCAAGTTACAATAATCCAGTCTGGAGGTGACCGTCGCGTGGATCACAGTGGCTAGGTCAGGGCGGGAGAGGTAAGGAGCCAACTGCTTAGCTTGGCGGAGATGGAAAAATGCCGCCTTTGTTATAGCTGCAATCTGACCTCCATGGAAAGGGAGGTGTCGAAGATTACACCCAAACTCTTAACGGCCGGTGCTGGCACTAATTGCGCCCCCGCAAGAGATGGGAGTTGCCCCCCCAATCCCATATCGCCCCATCCCAGCCACAGGACCTCTGTCTTCGAAGGATTTAGCTTCAACCGGCTCCCATGTAACCATCCAGCCACAGCTTCCAAACATCTGGTCAGTGTGTCTGGGGCCGAGTCAGGATGGCCATCCATCAACAGATAGAGTTGGGTGTCATCGGCATACTGATGCTCCGAACAAGCTGGGCGAGGGGGTGCATAAAGATGTTGAAAAGCATCGGGGAGAGTATCGCACCCTGAGGTACTCCACACACCAAGGAGTGGCGCGATGACAATTCCCCCCCAAGCGCCACCCTCTGTCCCTGACCAGAGAGAAACGAGCGTAGCCATTGAAGGACTGTGCCCTGGATCCCCATGTTGGCAAGGCGGTGGTCCAGAAGTTCGTGATCGACCATGTCGAAAGCTGCTGACAGATCTAGGAGAATCAGCAGCCCCGACCCGCCTCGATCCAGCTGTCTACCAAGATCATCTGTTAGGGCAACCAGAGCCGTCTCGGTCCCATGACCAGCGCGGAAGCCGGACTGGAATGGATCCAGAGCCGATGTTTCATCCAGAAACCCACCAAGCTGTTCAGCAACCGCTCTCTCAGTCACCTTACCCAGGAACGGAAGATTCGAAACCGGGCGGTAATTGGATAGATCTAAAGGATCTAATGATGTTTTCTTTACGAGCGGGCACACCACTGCCTCCTTCAGTTCCCCTGGGAATGTCCCCGTGCCAAGGGACAAATTGATGATATCCCCCAGGAGGGCCCGCACCTCGTCTGGACACGCTCTAATCAGCCAAGACGGGAACGGGTCGAGAGGACAGGTGGTGGGCTTTCCAGCTCGGAGGAGTCTGTCCACATCGGCTGGGGATATCCGGTCGAAGTGGTCCAATACTGGACCCGAGGACAGTCGAGGGGCCTCCAGTTCCTTTATTGTATCCAAATTGGCAGGGAGGTCATGGCGGAGCAACAAGACCTTCTCCGCAAGAAAGCTCGCAAATGCCTCACAGCTGTGTGTCAAATTGTTATTTAAATTTGGCTGTCCCTCAAGGGACGTTAAAGACCTGATTATACTAAATAATTGCGCTGGGCGAGAGCTAGCGGATGCAATGGAGGCCGAGAAGTATGACTTCTTCGCAGCCTTCACCGCCATCTCGTAGGTTTTCATAAAAGCCCTATAAGATGTTCTTGAGGCTCCGTCACGGGCACCCCGCGATACTCGCTCTAGCCGTCTGAGGTCCCACTTCATTTTCCGGAGCTCCTCGGTAAACCAGGGAGCCCGGTTCCTGCGGGGTCGCAGAGGGCGCTTAGGTGCGATCTCATCGATGGCTGCCAGGAGCTGGGTATTCCAGCCCTCAACAAGCTCAGTCAATGAGTCGCCAGGGGCCATCACTGAAAAGGCCCAATCTAGTTCATGTGGAATTAAAGGTGGACAGCCCTCCTGGTGCATGAGGCTTAGGCAACAGCAGGGGCTATTACAACACTCTGGGATGGGAGGATACTTGAAAACTGCTTGCTGGATCAGGCCAATGGCCCATCTAGTCCAGCATCCTGTTCTCACAAGGGCCAACTGGATGCCTGTGGGAAACCCATAAGCAGGATTCGAACACAAGAGCCCTTCCGTGGTTTCCAGAAAGTCGTATTCAGAAGTATTCCTGCCTCCAACTGTGCAGGCAAGAGCAGAGCCATCACGGCTAGCAGCCCACCTTAAATATTATGTCTGCCTTGTCCCCGACTAAGTTCTCCACCTCAAAACTGAGTGCTATTCACAGAGAAAGCAAGGAGCAAGACCTACAAGAAGCCGGAGCAGCCGCAGCACAATTTTGCCGCCAGTCACACCAAACGCTGCTGGAGGCTATGTCAGTCCTGGCCTGTGGGCTTGCGCACGTCCTCCGCCTTTGAAGTACCTGCCCCCATGGCTGGTTTTAATTGTGGGTCTACACAAAGCGAAAGGAAGCGCTCTGGGATTCTGCATCTGGGCAGGCGGCCATATTGGCCTGCCTCTCTCTTCTCCAGCCGCTGCTTGTTCCATGATTACCTGCAGGCTCCCAGCTAAGCCAAGCGGGTGGAGCTAGGTGCACATTGCAGCTCGTGGCCTTAAGTGACAGCTCCGATGCTCCTGTTTTAACCAAACCAGTTATTTTCATAGCTTGCTAGGCCCGGCACAGCCCAGAGTGTTGCAAAGGAGCCACGAGAATCGCACGTCGGCAGCCAAAGAGGGAAAGTTTTCTCCAGCCAATAACCTCATCAGCACTTCATTCCCCGAAGGGCTTGGCCGCTCCATTCTCTCTGCACGGCGGTAATTGAAAAGAAAGGAGCGAGAGTCTCCCCCTCTCGAAAAGGCCCTGGCTGGACAATAAATCCTCCTGACAGTGATAAATACAGGCATTTACTTTGGGAGAACAACCTCAGTGCAACCTAGCATATTTACTGGTAAACTGCAAAGCGGCCTGCTTGGCCCAGCCCCTTGCCATGCACTTCCCTAAGTCTACAGTGGTACCTCAGGTTACATACGCTTCAGGTTACATACACTTCAGGTTACAGACTCCACTAACCCAGAAATAGTGCTTCAGGTTAAGAACTTTGCTTCAGGATAAGAACAGAAATCATGTAGCAGTGGCACAGCAGCAGCAGGAAGCCCCATTAGCTAAAGTGGTGCTTCAGGTTAAGAACAGTTTCAGGTTAAGAACGGACCTCCGGAACGAATTAAGTACTTAACCTGAGGTACCACTGTATTTGGTATTCCTCTTTATAATGCTGACCTCTTCAGCTCCGCCTGTCCTCAGCCCCTCCCACTTGCATTTTCATCCCATTAAGTCCTCCTTCACCCCCGTCACCCCCTTACTTTGCTCAGGCTGCACACTCGAGATCACTTAATACAGTGGTACCTCGGGTTACGAACTTAATTCGTTCCGGAGGTCCGTTCTTAACCTGAAACTGTTCTTAACCTGAAGCACCACTTTAGCTAATGGGGCCTCCTGCTGCCGCCGCCACACGATTTCTGTTCTCATCCTGAAGCAAAGTTCTTAACCCGAGGTACTATTTCTGGGTTAGCGGAGTCTGTAACCTTAAGCGTCTGTAACATGAAGCGTCTGTAACCTGAAGCATCTGTAACCCGAGGTAGCACTGTATTCCATTGCCTCCTTAACACCTTCCAGGCACCCTCTTGTACAGTGGTACCTTGGGTTACAGACACTTCAGATTACAGACTCCGCTAACCCAGAAATAGTACCTCGGTTTAAGAACTTTGCTTCAGGATGAGAACAGAAATCGTGTGGCAGCAGCATAGCAGCAGTGGGAGGCCCCATTAGCTAAGCTGGTACCTCAGGTTAAGAACAGTTTCAGGTTAAGAACGGACCTCCAGAACGAATCAAGTTCTTAACCCGAGGTACAACTGTAAGGAAATTCTGTAGGAATGAAGGACCAGGGCTTTACATACCCCTAACACTAGGACCTTTCGCTCTGCTTAGTCTTCATGCGTTTGGAAAGCTCAGCTATGGCACATGCTGAGAAACCACGTCCCTTCCAGCCATTGTCCTGTGTAGCTGATTCAGTCAGCCTGGATGGATGAATGAAAACCGCACGCAACCTGCCTTCGATTCTGAATGCCACTCAAAGCAATTCAAGCAACCATTCTCGGTCACTGCGGCAGGCTGCCACGGAGAGTCCCACCTGGCTGGCTGCCATCGCGGGCGCTGCTCGTGACAGCCGCATTGTTGCCACCTGACAGTGACTGAGACACATGGCGCTGGTGTCTCCTGCCTAAGAGGCGCACCTCCTTTGTGGGGGTGACTTTGGCTGGGAGCAGCAAGCGCTTGGCAAAACCATTGTCTCCTTCCCTGTCTTACATTTTCATTTCTCTTGGGTTGCCTCTCTTTTTAACTGCTTGGGCAATTAATGATGCCATCACATTACTGTAGAGCAACACAATCCATAGGTGGCATTTCAGTGGTTAATTTTCAAAAGGGAAACTAAAAACAGCTTCTCATAAATCCTCAGAAACTGGCAGCTGCAATTGGAAGGCAATTTTTGGTGATGGCCACTAAGCTGTACTGAGGTGGGATTAAAATGGTTAGGGTATCTTTTTTCCAAGGAAATCAACCCTGAGTGCTCACTGGAAGGACAGATCCTGAAGCTGAGGCTCCAATACTTGGGCCACCTCATGAGAAGAGAAGACTCCCTGGAAAAGACCCCGATGCTGGGAAAGTTGGAGGGCACAAGGAGAAGGGGACGACAGAGGACGAGATGGTTGGACAGTGTTCTTGAAGCTACCAGCATGAGTTTGACCAAACTGCAGGAGGCAGTGGAAGACAGGAGTGCCTGGCGTGCTCTGGTCCATGGGGTCACAAAGAGTCGGGCACGACTAAACGACTAAACAACAACATCTTTTTTCCATCGATTTGTTTATCTGTGTTAGGAATGCTGGTACACCTCCAGATACCTACTTCTGAAGAAGGGCCTCATATTTACATCTTAATAAATGGACTTTGGTCAGTTCCAACAAAGAATTCCCGGGGTATTTTTTTTTTTTTTACCATGCTGGAAATACTAGGCTTGGCCAGAGAGACTCCAGACTAAGGCTTCTGCATGTGTTTACACCTGCTAATCCATAAAGATATTAAACAGTGGCTGTGTGTCTGCACAAAGAAAATTTGATGTCGGGGAGAAGAAATCAGGCCCCTTCCCTGACATGCTAGTTTTCTATGTGCAGGGAATTAACATTCCCGAGAGCTCTGCACCTACAGTCTGAAATGGGAGCAGTCCTTCTCAGGCACAGGTTTACCACATCTACTGATTGTAAGGACTCAGGGGCGCCAACTGAAGGGAGAGCAGGGGGCCAAGTCCCCCCCAAAATTTTCAAGGAGAGGGGGCAGGCCCCCTCAAAATTCTGCAGTGGCCATGCATACATGCTGTGCACCATGCTTACCTCACTTGTGCAAACCACCCAGGATGCGCACAAGACGTCAGCACGTCATGCAGTGTGCATATACAGCAGGCACATGACGCACGGCCCCAGCCCCCTCAAGATGCAAGCTTGTGTGCTTATAATGACTAATTCTCTGGTCCCAGAAGATGAGGCACCTTAAATCTCCCAGCTGGAAGGAAGTGGCTGGCATATATGTGAGAATGTAGCATCACAAGGAGGTACAGTGGATGCTCAGGTTGCGAGCGTGATCCGTGCGGGATGCACGTCCGCAACCCGCAGCGTCCGCAACCTGTAGCGGTGCGTCTGTGCACGAGTGGGTCATGAACTGGCGCGTCTGTGCATGCGTGACCGCCGAAACCCGGAAGTAACCCTTTCTGGTACTTCTGGGTTTTGGTGGTCCGCAACCCAAAAAAATGCAACCCGAAGAGTCTGTAACCCGAGGTATGACTGTACAGTGGTACCTCAGGTTACATACGCTTCAGGTTACAGACTCCGCTAACCCAGAAATATTACCTCGGGTTAAGAACTTTGCTTCAGGATGAGAACAGAAATCGTGCAGCGGCGGCGCAGCGGCAGCAGGAGGCCCCATTAGCTAAAGTGGTGCTTCAGGTTAAGAACAGTTTCAGGTTAAGAACAGTCCTCCAGAACGAGTTAAGTTCTTAACCTGAGGTACCGCTGTATCTATATTGGAGGCCAAACATTCCTGCATTTAGTCTTTGCATGCCCCTGATCCATAATGGGACATGAGCAAAATATTCATAGGCTGCCTTTATGGTTTGGTATCTTTGGAGGGTTGGGGAGGTTCGGCCTTTCGTCCGCCACAGTTGTTCCGCTCAAAATCAGGGGCGACATGCCTGCTATTTGCCTCGGAAGGAAAGTTCCATTACTGCAACTGGAAGGTTTCCTTTCAATGTAAATAGCAGGTATGGGGAGACTGATCTGAATTTAAATCACGGGGTGGGGAAGGTGAAAGCTTCCCTAGATTGGACCCTGTGGCTGTTACTGGTTTTCCCAAAACCATTTCTGCAACTGCCCATTGTGAGAACATCTAGCCCGGCCCTTTGGGAGTCTCAAACCCAGAATGCAAGGTGTATCAGGCCAAGGAACTCCAAGGAGCGTTATTTTTGGAGGCGAGAATTGTGATGCGTTTTGCCTGGGATACCAAAGCCAGTGCACAAATTGTTTGAGGGAAGTGCAGAAAATTGTTTTTTGTGAAACTCTGCTCTCTCCCTCCCTCTTAGCTGATAAGCAAAGCCATTTGGCTGGCAGCTGTTTCCAATGGGGTCAAATCTTAAAGAGGGAGATAGTAAGGAGGTCAATGTGGCAGCTCTCCATTACGGCAATATAGCTAATTAAACAGAAGCAGGATGATGTTAGACATGCTTGGAAATGCTGCTGCTACATTTTGAAGAGCATATTAACAGTGACTTCTGCTTCGTAATGAAGCCACTCAGGTTCCCAAGTCTGCGCTCTGCAGGCCAGGGTTGCAGAACAATCACAACGCAGGAGATTTGGCCGCCTAGCCATTCTGAAACCACCATCACCCAAGCCTCCAGCCTAATCCCAACTGGAACAGGGGCAGAAATTGAAAAGGTTCCTTTATTTGGTTTCTGTCTGGAACAGAAATCAAACCAGTAAATACAATGATGTTGTTTTCAGTCCACAAATGATACATAACTGCTAACTCCTGTTGCTTTTCCTTTGGACTTAAATGAATGAGGAGGGAGAAAGGTTGTTTTCTGCTGCTCCAGAGAAGCGGACACGGAGCAATGGATCCAAACTACAAGAAAGAAGATTCCACCTAAACATTAGGAAGAACTTCCTGACAGTAAGAGCTGTTCGACAGTGGAATTTGCTGCCAAGGAGTGTGGTGGAGTCTCCTTCTTTGGAGGTCTTTAAGCAGAGGCTTGACAACCATATGTCAGGAGTGCTCTGATGGTGTTTCCTGCTTGGCAGGGGGTTGGACTCGATGGCCCTTGTGGTCTCTTCCAACTCTATGATTCTATGATTCTATGAATGGTGTGAGGAAACATAATTAGGATGTTGTCATTATCATTACAGTGGTACCTTGGGTTACATACACTTCAGGTTACATACACTTCAGGTTACAGACTCCGCTAACCCAGAAATAGTACCTTGGGTTAAGAACTTTGCTTCAGGATGAGAACAGAAATCGTGCTCCGGTGGTGCGGCAGCAGCGGGAGGCCCCATTAGCTAAAGTGGTGCTTCAGGTTAAGAACAGTTTCAGGTTAAGAACGGATCTCCGGAACGAATTAAGTACTTAACCCAAGGTACCACTGCATTATTAATATTATTGTTGTCATTGATTTATTATTCGCCTTCTAAGGTGATTTGCACAAAATATAAATAAAAGCAGTTAAAAACACAAAAACAGCCAAAACTTTTAAAACAATACTAAAGCTATACAAAATAGGATCTCATGGTAAATACTACTTATTCAGCTGAGAAAGCATCAACCTCCCATCTTTTTTTACCAGATGGTGGGTTATGTAATTAGGGACAGCAGGGGAAAACACATAGGTTTTGCAAGAAGCCAAACTGCAGCAGAAAGGAAACAGTGCTACATGTGGCTATTATGGGATGTAACAGAAACCAATACCTTCCTGCACCCTAAAGTGGATCAAATATATCTTGTTACCCACTCTTCCATCTTCCTTCCTTTATGATTGCTGTTATTACTATTACTATTACAATTACTATTTGAGGGTGGCTCACGAAAACACCGAAATCCATAGTGAACCCAGTTACCCTTCAGACAGGCACCAAAACATTCCCTTCACGGTCAGCTTGGCAGTCTTAGGAGCCAGGATTTTTGCTGGGGGGGGGGGATGTAGCCAAGTTGGTACCTGTAGAAAATCGTAACTTCTTAAAGAAAACAGCAGATGCACATACAGCAAAACAGCAAAGGGTTGTTTAAGCCAGCCTCTGCCTTCTGCTCTATACCTACATTTCCCTTTTCCTCAAGTCTCTCCCAACCATTCTCTTTCCTGTTTAATGAGCATTATTTCTCCTTTTGGAGGGGAGACTTGAATAGTTAAAAGAGAGTGCCTGCACCACCAGCAAAATATATGGGGCAGGGGCTGTTGAGACAGAGAAATAACATAGCGGGAGACCTTATCAGAATCAGCACCTTTCTCTTCCTTTGTGCAAGAGCGTTAGAGATCACAGAAAACAAACCCAATAGAGTGATTTTATTATCCAGAAGATGGGCAAAGGGAGAAAGGTGAGCCAGGGACGCTTGCACATGTATGTTTGCAGCCCCTACCCCCCGCAAGGCCGAACCGCATGCTCCCCTCGTCTTATCCTTTCCAGTTTTGCAGCAGAAGAAAAAGATTTTGTAATGATGGAGCAAAGGGACTGTATCAAGAGGCTATAAAGAAACCAGCATCAAAGATAGGCCGGAGGAATAAAGGAGCTCCTTTGCTGATCTGCAGCTGAGCTGGGCAGGCTTATAAAAGATAAATAACGCTGACATTACAAAGCTTTGGCTAATTCATTTTTCTACTTGTCACCACTTGGGATAATTGGCCTACACAACAAGCGCAGGGAGAGGAGAAAAAGGGAAGGAGGTCGTCTCTTTTCCTCTCTCTCGCTCGCGTGTTTTCTTAGAGGTACAACTTGGATTAGAGACGGTGTGTTATGCCACTGATAAATATAGAGAGCGCGATCCAAAAGCTTCCCTCTCTAATCCGGAGAGCAGAGCTTGTCACCGCATAGCTCAAGGGCCTGTGGATCAAGCGAGGCCTAGTCTCTGTCTCCTTGACAACGAGCCCCACGCTACGAGTTAAGGCTTCACCTGGGCGCTTTGCAGATATGAAGCCTTCAAGGAAGTTTTAGCTCAGTTTGACATGGCCATATGGAGCAGGTGGAGGCAGCTGCTGCTGCTGCCTTGATGCTCGGCGGCAGCCGTTCTAGTATAGCCTGCCTTTTAGTCTATAAAGAAACCATCGCATTATACATTATGCCCTCCAAAAAAAATATTCCTCGCCTTTCTGGACTGGAGCAAAGCTGCTTTTCAGCCGCACCTAATAACAACAGTGGGACACGGGTGGCGCTGTGGTCTAAACAGCTTGCCGATCAGAAGGTCAGCGGTTCGAATCCCCGCGACGGGGTGCGCTCCTGTTGATCTGTCCCAGCTCCTGCCAACCTAGCAGTTTGAAAGCATGTAAAGTGCAAGTAGATAAATAGGTACCGCTCTGGCGGGAAGGTAAACAGCGTTGCCATGTGCTGCTCTGGTTCGCCAGAAGCGGCTTAGTCATGCTGGCCACATGACCCGGAAGCTGTATGCCGGCTCCCTCAGCCAGCAAAGCGAGATGAGCGCCGCAACTCCAGAGTCGTCCACGACTGGACCTAATGGTCAGGGGTCCCTTTACCTTTGCCTTAACAACAACAACAACAACAACAACAACAACAACAATTTAATATTTATACCCTGCCCATCTGGCTGGGTTTCCCCAGCCACTCTGGGTGGCTTCCAACAAAATATTAAAATACAGTAGTCCATCAAACCTGAAAGAGTGGTGTTTCATTTTGCTCACAACAATAAAAGGAGGCGAAATCTCGTTAAGATCAAATTGCAGTTGTGTGGCCGCTCATTTGTAATAGAGAAGAGACCTCCTCTGCAATCCCGCTTCCATAGCAGGGGAAGTGCTTCTCTGAATTGAGCATCCCATGCAAAAGTCCCTCCTAAAGGGAATATTTAGCCAGCTGAGAGATACTGGGGTGTACCTGTTGAATTCCTACCTAACACAACAGCTGCCAAAGGCTTATGAACCATTTCAGGGAAAAGAGAACATTTTTAGTCTCTCTGAGTTCAGGTCTCTAGCCTGTCTGCTTCTCAACTCCATGCGCAATGCATTTTTTCCCTCTTAATTTGACTGACAGCCCCATCGCTTGTTCCTCTTCTCATTGGGAACACTTGTCCTAATTTGCCACAACCTTTGGGTGAAACAGGTCACAACAAATGTAATTTCACTGCAAGCCACTTTGTTTGAGCTGATGTGGGTTGGTGTAAGTGCCTATCTTTGGTGTTTGGTCTGTAATGGCTCAATAATTTGGGCTGACCCAAGAAATTTTGCTGCCTGGTGATGCCTCTCCCCCCCTTCATTCCATTTATATAAGTTGGCCAAACTAGAAGCTGAACCTTACATGAAACTAATTTAGGGATCTCCCAGCAACCACCACCCAAGGCACATGCCTCACTCTAACGGTAGGGCCAGCCCTGGCTCCATTCTCACCTGCAAGTAATCATTTGACATTGCCATCACGGAGAGATGAATGATCCACGTTTGAAGCAGCAATCCTTCACTCCGCTGCCCATTCATCAAGTTCACTGAACAATCGGGCTAAGCATAGCATTTGAGGAGCTCTCTGACACTGGTTTGCATGCCCAGAAGGAAGAAGCGATATTTGCGGCGTATGGGTTCTTTCTTCACAAGGTTCTGCTATTCATAGCCTCAACAACTGCATGCAAGCAACCAGAGATCGCAGTATACCTGCTAAAAGGCAGGATCGCACCCCCGAATTGTGTGGAATCTGTGCTCCATGGCTCAGTTGCCCACAAATGCCACTTAGCTTCAGGTTCCCATCCCAAACCTGCTGCTGCCGTGCTTTGATGTGCCTGGTTGCATCGTTCCAGGGCTAAATCTCCCTACCCTCTTGAAGATTTCCACCTCCCCACCCCCACCCTCCACCACCTCCGGGCAAAATTGACAAAACAATCTAGGCTGTGCCAATAGAAAACCATGCAAAGCAAGCGGCGGCAGAACGGAAGGTAATCGATTGGACATGGGATATTACTGGCCCTCAAATGGTTGCAGAATGAAAGAAGCAGCTTTGCCAGTCTGAGCCACGTTTGAGGATTAGCACATTTACAAAGCATTCTTAACCTGGCAGACTGCCGCCAGCTAGGCCGGGGGAAAGGGGTGCCGACCAGGCAGCCCAACCCGCCGTGTCACCCCCTCTGAGGCTTGGGCACAAATAAGCCTGCGACTCGAATTCCCTTGTGCAGGCAAAGGCTTGAACGCCAGGGCAAGTTGCTCGCTCACATGCAACCCGTCTGGAAGCAACTCCACCGCGAATCCGGAAAGAGATGCGGATGGTTGGGAATTAGATATTCAAGTTCCGCACTCGCTCTCACAGTGCCAGCTGGGTTCTTTGACTCCACAGGCAAAGGAAACACGTATACTTTGGTGTCACACAGCATCTGTGACAACACTGGGCAGCAGAATTAAGAGAGGGTTTTGAAACCTGAAGTCCTTACTGCTTTTACTGTAGAAATGGTAACAGAAGCATTTGATACATCAACAGAGGACCTTGCTAAAGAGCTGTCGGATAATGGAAGTGTTTATGAGAATCCACTGTTTAATGTTTTCTCCTCCAACATGGATGCTTTAATTTAAAACGTAGCATCCCAAATCCTACTGTTTAATTCTTTCATGAACTCGCCCAAATAATGCCACATTCTTAAAAAAATCAAAAACCTACAAATGAGAGCATTTTGCCATACATTTTAAATATCTCCTTATCCACCAACTGTAAGCAGGATGTTAAATTCTGTTTGGGATTCTAAAATCCTCTTCACCAATTGGTACATCATTCCAGTTTACTTTGGTTTCCCAGCTTTGACCCTTGTTAGATTCTGTCTTCATCCTCTTATTACCTCAGATCGTGATACTATCCAGAATTACTGCACACAGTGGGGGGAGGGCATGATACTTTAACCAAATACTATTCCCCACACAGATAATGACAAGAAGATGTGAAAGTACAGAACTAGGGAAGGAAACCCTTTCCATCAATGGAAGAAGACAGGAGACACCTTTTTTTGGTGGGCAGATTTTTTTAGTTCAACTTTTAAACTTACAAAATGAAAGCATTCTGCCACCTACTCACTCCTAGCCAAAAGTCTCTCTATTAGCCAGGTATGTGTCATATTTTCTGCATAATCCTCTGCAAATTTGATTTCAGGAGTGTTCAACGGCACTAAAGCAAATTGTGCTAGGCAGACGATCAGTGGTTTCTGCCTGTCAAGTCACCCGCCTTTTCCTAAAAGCAGTAGGCATACCTCAGTGGTTTCTGAGAAAAGGGCAAAAAAAGAAAGTAACCCAAAAGTCCCCAACATCTCAAGCTAAAAGGAGGAAACAAGGAGAAGATATTGTTAAGAATGATCAGAAATTATTCTTATATGCAACAACAGCGGCGAGGTTATTATTAGCCCAGATTTGGAAACAACAGCAATTGCCAACAGTAGAAGAATGGTGACAGAAGGTAGTGGAATATGCAGAAATAGCTAAATTAACGGGGGAAATTTGACAACAGAGTGAAGAAACATTTCAAAAAGAATGGGAACAATTTATGTCGTACATAGGAAAGATAAGGTGAAATAGTGAAACCAGCAGAATTGAAATAAACCTCATAATGTGAAATGCAAAGAAAGTTATTGGATAATAAAAACAATAAGAAGTGAAATGTACACTGTGACTAATGTAAATAATATTAGTTGTAAATGAATATAGACAGACAACAAGAATTGTATATATAGAAGGATTTATTTGTTTATAGACATTCGATAGACAAATACGGAAGAAGAACAACATATAAAAGGGATGAAGACAATGCGAAAAAATAGATGTGTTATAAAAAAGCCAGAAGAAGGAAGGAGGGAAGTCAGCTCTTAGGAGCAAGTATAAATGTAAAATGTAATACAATATGTGTATGTGGAGTACGCAACTGAAAAACCAATAAAGATTATTCTTAAAATAAAAAAAAAGGAGGAAACAAATCGGCCAAATCAGAAAAGACTGGTTCAGTTGCCTTACCTGGAAAAAGGTGGCTTCATGTTGTCTTCCCATCTCTTCTTTGCTCATTTCCCTAATCTCACTGTCTCTGAACCCCTGGGGTAGTCAAAAATCCAGTTGTTTTCATTCAACTTCCCTTCTCCCCATAAGGCAAACTCTGCACCTCCATCTGCCTTGGTCTCTGTAACTGAAAGCTTATGATCCAGGCTCCATGGGATTGGATAGCCTGCATAATTCGCAACAGCAAGCCATCTCCCTGTTTTACATTGCTATAAGTTTGTGGGTGTTGGGCTTCCTTTAAATTCCTGAGTTCAGTAAATGTTAGAAGTTAATTAAGGCTTGTGTGTTAAAACCAGGTGAGCAGACCCAGTGTGTATTTAAGCCATGGGCTAGACCTCGCTAGACCTTTAATGAAGCTCAATTAATTAATTAATTAATGAGTGTCAAAAGGCAATTAAGTCAGGACTAGCCCTCCTGCATGAGGCGATAGCCTGGGGTAATGAGCCATTAGTGTGGCAAAGGATCAAAAGCAAAACTTGTTTGCAAATGAGTGGGCTCCTCTGTCTGTCAACTGAGAGTTTAGTTTAAAAGACAGTGCTGGTTAGAGTTTAGAACAGCAGCGAGGGGTTAAGCCACGGAGTTAGGAAGCAGCAGGCTGGAGAGAGAACAATGATGTTGCTGGGCCTATGGGAGAAGCCAGAGCCTCTTGGAATATGAATGCTGTGTACCCCTCCATCGTAGGCTCAGGTTGCATATATGTGTAAATAAACCATATATCATAAAGACACCACCATCGCCACTGTGCCTCATTTCCCATAAGGAAACACGGACCAAGGGACTCCTTGGAATCTTACACCGCTATGGAGATTAATGTAACAATATTTCTGCTCTAGCACTTTAAGCCATATAATAATCTTATTCACTGCCCGCCGCTTTGTGCAAATTGTCATTTTATATTCATTAATATTGGCATGTGTTGGCTCCTAATAATTACCCCAAGCAAGGCAGACTGGCTTAAGTTAAAATAACTTTGTCCGCTGCAATAACCCTTATAGCCCAGCTCAATCACTGAGATCATCTGCAGGTTGTTCCCTCAGAGTTGGTGAGGCTGTTTGACAACAAAGAGAAACCAAGTCTCCAGTGTCATGGGCCCAATCCTGTGGAATTCTCTGGCAACAGAGATACAGCAGGCGCCTTCTGTGCTGACTTTTAAATGCCTGCAGAAAACTTTTCTGTTCTAGCAGGTAATTAAAAATACATCCCTTCCACAATGGTTAATTGATGTATGTTTTAAACATTTTACTGGTTTTTATTGTACAGTTTTATTGTTGTAAAACACACTCACACACACACGAGATAGCAGTATGCAAATATTTTTATAAATAAATAAGTCCCTGTGCTGTACTAATGTCTCCGGGACAGATCCCACCAAAATTGATAGGTTTGTGTGCATGAACATGTAAGCTGCAGGTTTACATGTGTGCGCGTGTGCATGTGTGCATAGACCCAGATCTGGTGTAAAGGGAGAGTCTAAAATCAGTTGGTCCATGCTCAGTGCTGGATAGCTGCAACTAAGTCCATACACGGTAAACCAGTGGTGTCATCACTGGGACCCAAGTCTTTGTGTCAGACAGAACAGCATTGGATTACTGAATGGTGATGTGAAGGGAGATCCAATGAACGCAATGGCAGATGATGAGAAAGGACTAAGTGCCCTGCTTTTTCTTTCTGCACTTAGTGAAAAGCAAAAATAACCAACTTCACTTTCAAGAAAGGAAGGAAAGCACGTCCAGACAGGGGGGTTTTTTTTGGGGGGGGAGCTTTCATTCAAAGCCTGTGATTAGGCTCAGAATCAAATTAAACCGCAGGGCTTCTCACTAGCCGAGCGCTATTTTAAGGCTTATTAGACTATATTAGGATTGGCATAAATTTCCACTGACATAATATAGGCTTTTAATTGGATTTAAGGAAGACAAGGAGGATGCATTAAGCAAAAATCAGCCCTCATGGCAGGGAAGGGGAGAGAGAGAGAGAGATTGGGTATTCTCCATACACAACTCCCCTTGCTTTCCCCCTTTGGTGTGATTCCCGAGGGGTACAGAAGGTGAGGTTTATCCCGCAGTTAAGTTACTTGGCTGGTAGAATCTCTCTCTCTCTCCTTTCTGCCACCATTTTACACACACACATACACATTTGCTGCTTACCAGCAAGAGAAAAAGAGTGTAAGAGAGAATTGGCAGTAGCTGACAACAAATTCCATAGCTGGCGCTGGACACAGAAGAATATGAGGGGCTACAAGTTGGTACTGCTGGCACCTGTCTGTCTCAAGAGAAAGCACCAAAGAGACCTCCTTGGGGCTCAAGACTGGGCAGTTTGTATGGAGGTCCTGGGCTGCCCAGGTAACAAGACCCCCTTTTTGGCCTCACTGATGTGGTCCAAAGGAAAGCAGAACAACCAGTTTGGCTGCAGGAGTTGCTGGAAGGAGGTGTACAAGGCGCCATCCAACCGCCTTAGGGACAACCACCCCGGATTTGTGTAAGGAGTTTTTACTCCTTAGCCTTTTCTTCTCCCAAAGATGTCCTGCAAGGCACTGGAGGTTTAGGATCAGAATTTCACTTCTCCCACATGGGCTACCTTCCCAGATAGATGAGCCCCATCTGCCCCCCACTTTCCTCTACAATGTGTGCAGAAACCACCTCCTTGACCATTGGAACCACTACTGGTCTCGTCTGCTCAGTCTCCAAGAGCCTTTCATTGTATGCAGGGGAACTCCCTAACTCACTGAGGGTTTGAGACCCATTGGCTCCCCTCACCTGGTTCAGTCAACCGGTGAAAGCCGTTTTCCTGGGTATGGCTGCTGTCACATGCTCTAGCTTCTAGGAGCCACAGGTGAGAGCTGAGTGCAAGGTAGGGACCAAAGGTGGAAAAAACTACCCCAGAAGGAGCACAGTGTGTCCCTCACCAGAGGTACTGCCCCTCCCATAACACATTCAGCCAATTTAAGCAAGTTGAAACCCAGGGAAGCCTGGGTTTGAACCGCTGCTCCACTGTGAAGTTTAACAATGGACCATTGGCCATAGCCCAGTGGCCGAGCACATGCTCTGGCATCTCTCATCAGCTGCAAATGACATGCGGAGTGCCATTTGCTGTCTGGGAGTCGTGGGTGATAGTAGTCCAATGCTATGATTCTCAAACAGGAAAAGCCATGCAGAATGTCATCTGCTGCTGGAGGCTGTGGTGGCTGGCTGGAACTCTCCAGTCCTCACAACAGCCCCCAGCCACCCACTCTTTGACTTTCTCGAAGCAAAGGATGGCATAGCATAGAAGCGGGCGTGCCCTATTTTGCTTTCAGTTACCGCCATCATCAGAGAGAAGAGGTCCCACAGTGTAGGGACCACAATCAGAGAATCATTTGAGGTTTACAAGCACGCCTTTTGAGTACTTAAAAAGAAAACCCTACCGGGCTCTTTGTTTTTGTAATGTGATCAGGGTGGTGTTCAGTCTGACTTGGTCTAAGCCACGCCCGTGTGTGCTCTCTTCCAGCCTAAACCACCTTGCACGGTTGTTGTGAATATCAAATATTTCATGGTCACCAAGAGCAGCATATGAGTGTTTCAATCTCCACATTAAGCACTCAGTTGAAAGCCAGTTTAAAAACTGTCTTTGCTCGGTTGATGGGTCTAACTTGCATCACTTCTGAAAGCACCCTGAAAACTGCAAATGCTGTCCTGCAAATGTTAGTCACAACCTTTGGGTGTCTGACAGACTCAAGTGACAAAGGTCTTGCTGGGCTGCATCATTACAGGAACCATTGCATTAGCAAATGATCCCTCATTGTGCTGGTGGAGACCCTGCACACAGAGAAATCAGGAGAAAGGCAAGAATGAACTTTTCGTCTGCGTATGTGTGAGTGTGAGTCTGTGCAAGCACAAACAGTATTCCCTCGTCATTTTGATGAATGTCTTACTCAAGTCAATGAGATTTAGGCTACAATCCTATGCACGCTTATTCGGGAATAAGGCCTACTTCACAAGGTGGACTTTACTGCTGAGTAAGAACTGCACGAAAAGACTCTGTTGCACTATAAAGTCCTGTTTTAAATTGTGCCCGATGTTTGCAGAAACACATCTGTAGAAATGGGGGGGCATCCCTGCTCACAACCTCTTTCCACAGGCTTGAAGGTGTGAAGGTTACATGACAACACCTGAAGTCAGGTAGCCGCCGAGGCAACTCTGTGATCAGAATGAATCTCCACTGACTCAGTAGTAGGCTTGATGGAGTCCCCCTCTATAATCTGACTGTCCATCATCCAACCCAGAAATGGGTGAATCTCCGGTCACAAGCACTCTAATACTTAATGAGGAGAAAGCTGCCAACAGCATAGAGTGACTTTCAAGAGTGTCAGATTCATATAGCTATTTCCCCTTGCATTTGCAGTACATCCATTGTCAACCAACCAAAGAACTCTGTAGCTGTAGGTAGAAAGCCAAAAGCCTATCTCACGTAGGGCCCCACATCCCTCGCTTCTTGGGTGGGACAGCTTGGCCTCTCAACTTCTGACCAAAATGCTGTCAACGTACCATCAGATTATGAAAAAGAGCTGAGTGGGAACGTCTGTGACGAGGTGTTCTGGCTCAGTCTGCTGTCTAGGTACTAACCGTTACCGGGCAACTTAGAATCATAGAATTGTAGAAACGGAAGGGGCCTCAAGGACCATGTAGTCCAAACCCCTGCAATGTAGGAGTCACAGCTAAAGAATCCCTGACAGATAGCCATCCAATCTCTGCTTAAAGGTAAAGGTAAAGGGACCCCTGACCATTAGGTCCAGTTGTGACCTAATCTCTGCTTAGGTACCTCCAATGAAGGAGAGTTCACCACTTTCTGAGGTGGTCCATTCCACTGTTGAACAGCTAAACTTAAAGGACTTTCCTGCTATTATCTCTGCTATTATGCCTCTGTAATAATAGTAATTATAAATTAATAATAATAATAATAATAATAATAATTTCCCATCTGGCTGGGTTTCCCCAGCCACTCTGGGCAGCTTCCAACAAAGATTAAAAATATATTAAAATGTCACACATTATAAAATTCCCTGAACAGGGCTGCCTTCAGATGTCTTCTAAATGTCAGGTAGTTGTTTATTTCTTTGACATCTGGTGGGAGGGTGTTCCACAGGGCAGGCGCCACCACCAAGAAGGCCCTCTGCCTGGTTCCCTGTAACTTGGCTTCTTGCAGCGAGGGAACCGCCAGAAGGCCCTCGGTGCTGGATCCCAGTGTCTCGGCTGAACAATGGGGGTGGAGACGCTCCTTCAGGTATACTAGGCCAAGGCCGTTTAGGACTTTAAAGGTCAACACCAACACTTTGAATTGTGCTCGGAAACATACTACGTACTGGAAGCCAATGTAGGTCTTTCAAGACCAGTGTTATGTGGTCCCGGCGGTCACTCCCAGTCACCAGTCTAGCTGCCACATTCTGGATTAGTTGTAGTTTCCGGGTCACCTTCAAGGGTAGCCCCACACAGAGTGCATTACAGTAGTCCAAGCAGGAGATAACTAGAGCATGCACCACTCTGGCGATACAGTCCATGGACAAGTAGGGTAAAGCAAGGCATATGGCCAGCCAAAGTAGCGACGTAGTTTTTTGTACAAACAGTAGTAATGGAATCCCAGAGGGGTGGAGGTAACAATCCCCATCCCACCACCTCACAATCTAGAGCAGCCTTCCTCAACAGTGGATCCCCAGATGTTGTTGGACTACGGCTCTTATCCTCCATGAACACTGGTCCTGCTAGCTAAGGATGATGGGAGTTGTAGTCCAACAACATCTATGGACTCAAAAGCTGGTCTAGCGTGAAGGTAAGTAGCATATGATGCCAACACCCTCCAGGTCCCCCTACCCTCGCTCTGCTTGCAGGGGTAGGGGCAGAGCTGCATGGTCAAATCCTGCTGTGTTTTTGCAGTGCTGGAGAAGGACAGAGAGCACAACGTGTTTTTGCAAGCGGCCCCATTCCAGCCTTCAAAATCTTGGTTTTGCTCTGTGGCGAGCCTTTCCTGGACTGATAGCACCCAGAAGAGGTTTCCACGGTGACTACACTGGTGACACCTTGCCATCTGACAAGTGCATCACCCCGTTCCCCAAGCCATTACTGGACAAGGCAATTGCTGTAGTTGATCTGTCTTTACTGGAGCAGATAATTACCAAACTTCTGCTGGGCCTTATCTCATCAGTCAGCTAAGAGTTACTTCCCACACACGCTCCCCCAAAGAAAACTCCTGCATTCCCTCCTGAGAACAGCACCAGGGTCACTGAGCCATTTCAGACGCCGTGTTGTGGGCTGCTACTGCAAGTTCATCATCCTGATAGACAACCTAGAGTTCTTGTCTACATGAACTGGAAATGAGGAGCTGCTTTAGCTGTGCCTGTCTTTGGTCACTCACAAGCCACTGTATTTTCTGTGCAGCAGCCGTTGTCAACATATTCAGACCCACTTCCAACCCCAATGTGCTCCACATGTGACCTGCTTTTTAATTTCTTTAACCCTCTTTTCCTTCTCTGTTGTTCAGTTTTAACCTTACTCCTATTGTGCTCGCGACCAGTTTATGGGCTTCCTAGAGTCATCTCATTGGTCACCGTGGGATGAGGTGTTGTGGACTGGTTGGACATAGAGGAATGGTAGGAGGAACCAGCTGGGGAAACCCCAGGGGAAGAAGGCTCAGAGCCCAGGGAGAGACTGGGAAGAGGAGGTGTCGGAAGCTGAAGGGGTAACAGGGCTTAATGAGCTGGGAGTGTCTGGGGCAGAGAGAAGCTCAGAATCAGAGGCAGAAGCTGAAGCAGGAGAGTGAGAGGAGGGAGGCCAAGAGGCAGAGATGAGTCGGGCTAGTGAAGAGTCCCAGGTATCTCCCCCTCCTGCTGCGACAAGCTCCCCTCCACCCCTGGTCTCCCAGAAGCAGGAGAGGCATGAAGTGGGAGGAGCAAAAACAGAAACATAGGCACAATCTCAGATTGCTTGGGGGGAAAACTCTGGAGAAGAGGAAACATAGGTGGTGAGGACCTTTAGTCTCAGCAACTGATCCATCGAGCAAGAACCTGAGTTCCTGTGCTCATGAGGTCTGACATGCCACCAAATCTGTGCTGATCCTGTTCTTGCTGATAAAGATTTAACACCAACATGCATGGTGTGATTGACTGCTGGCACAGTCCTCTCATGAAGGTTCTGAACCTGATATGCCCCAGGTCTCCTTATGTTCTCCTGTTCACTCCTCCACAAAGAAGAAATGTTTTTTTCATCAAGGCATCGTGTGGACTGGCAGGGATTTCAATGAACAGCTGCGGTTCCAAATACATCCAGTCTGAACTAGAATCATGAGTCAGACTTAATAGATACAATTTAAATTCTCCGCACATCAGCAATGTTCCTAACTCCAGCAGGGGACTCTAAGAAGAAATGCTGAAAAATCACTAAAACCCACTGACCTCATGATATTTCCAGTCCACCCAGAGCCGGGGTGTTTTGACAAAGACTGATTTCCCAGCAGGGCAAAACATCCAGAATATGTGCTGGTTAAATGAACCAAACTTTTCAATTGGTCAATCTTGGCCAGCAGGTCTCCAAGTTAGATGGCTGAATCAGGAAATAATTGTATTTGAAGCTACGGACTTACTAATGGGTTGACGAGAGCCCAGTCAACAACCCAATTAAGCCAATGTTCCTGGACTGAAAACAATTTACTGTAGGGGGTGGAAGATAATTTTGTTCAGTCATATTTTAAAGTCAACTGGCCAAATTCGCCATTTCCAGACTTAGACGACAATCACAACACAGATTGTTCAGTTCCCTGAATTTCATAATGCAGTTCCAGGTTGTTGTTTTTTAATATGCATGTAAAAACACATTTACAAGGGAAATGCATGCAATGTGCACATTTGAAGGGGCAATGAATGGAAAAGCAGCCTGCGTTTTCCAATGGAAAACAATGCTTATAATTTCAGTTTTTAAAAGGAGCATATTTCAGGGGGGCAATGAGTATAAAGTACATAGAAAATGTGTAATTTTACGGGGAAGTGCATGCAAAATGTCTACCACTGAAATGCAATATTCTTGTGAATATATATATATATATATATATATATATATATATACACAGGCAAAAAGCCAGGACACACCGTCTCATGACTGGAGCTCATCCAAAACTGACCAACTGAAATGGGCTGATTCATCCATCCCTGAGATTTACATCCCATTTCTATCCACATTTGCTTAGAACTGAGCCTGACCAATTTCAGTAGAGCTGGTCCAAAGTGTGATGGGGACTATAGCCGATGATACATAGACACAGTTGGTTCCCCTGCAAACCAGAACTGGATACAATGTTCAAACCAAGGTTTCCCATTCTCATGTGAGGTAAACCATAACTTGTCTCATCTGGATGTACAGTGGTACCTTGGTTCTCAAACTTAATCCGTTCCGGAGGTCCGTTCCAAAACCAAAACGTTCCAAAACCAAGGCGTGCTTTCCCATAGAAAGTAATGCAAAATGGATTAATCCGTTCCAGACTTTTAAAAACAATCCCTAAAACAGCAATTCAACATGGCTTTTGCTATCTAACAAGACCATTGATCTATAAAATGAAAGCAATAATCAATGTAAGGTAAAGGGACCCCTGACCATTAGGTCCAGTCGTGGCCGACTCTGGGGTTGCGGTGCTCATCTTGCTTTATTGGCCGAGGGAGCCAGCGTACAGCTTCATGTACTGTACTGTAAAATAAATAAAACAGTATTGTAGATGATAAAAATAAAAAAAAATCTTACCTGCACTGATGATAGTCAATGTTTGGATGGGGGGATTTTATCCATTTCCGCAGTCACACAATCAATCAATCAATCAATCAATCAGTAACTGAACTGGGATCCACACAGTCACAAAAACAAATTAACTGAAAAAGCCTCAAAACAAAAAATGCAAAATAAATAGCAAAAACAAAAGCACCAAATATAAGCTCCAAATATCACCTTAGAACACTGCAGTCGGAAACAGAAGGCTTGAATTACGATTGGGGGGGGGGCAAATTAGCAGCGCAGCAGGAAACACAGGGGGACTCAAAACGGAGCATGTTCGGCTTCCGGAAAAAAGTTCGAAAACCGGAACACCTACTTCCGGTTTTGCAGCATTCGGGTTCCATCTTGTTCGTGAACTAAGCTGTTCGAAAACCGAGGTACCACTGTAACAGCAAACTATTGGATTTCCACTAACCAGGAAATCCTGGAGAGGGAAAAGTGTGCCACTGAGACGTCATTTATGGTTTTAGCCTCATATCTGCTATAACATGCCATTTCACTGTGATTGCCTCTGATTACTCTCTGTTTCCACATCATTTGCATTTTGGATATGCCAGCTTCTGAGGCTGGAACACAAGAGGCAAGCGCCGATGTGCTTATGTTCACTGTAAGCTAGGTTTCATAGCTCTTTAATTAGTAATATTAATAATGCCACCTAAGCTTAATGAGAGCAATTAGAACACACAGTAAATATTGCCTCCTGCATTAGAAACAGCAGCACTGGAAGACGAACTTTCATACTTGGCCACGCTATGGAAACCTACGACATTTTAAAAGAGTGTGGAGGCAGGAATGGGAGGATAAGGCAAATGTAGTTTAGCTTTTCATGTGCTGGTGGTTCTTTTAATTGCCAATTGCCAATATCCCCCCAAAAAGGGGATAATAGTTGCAAATAATATTTGCAAGTGAAAGAGGCACTCCCACGGAATGCAAAATTTCCTCCCCTCTCCTGGGCTTTTGCAACAGCAAACGAAGACGTCAGTTTGACTCACACAAATAGCAAGTGTTTTTGTGATACCCCTGGCAGATTATTAAGGGCCACTAGTCAAAAGGGAGTACTGGAATAGAGACACCATGTAATTTTGGGGGGCTCTGATTGCCATGCATTTTGTTGAATGGAAGTATTTTCCAGGTTTTGCAAGGAGAGAACAATACACTGGATAGTTACTCTTACTAGTAGCTTTGGTTAATAGACAATGTTAATTATACTCAAGAGTAGTTCCGTTGAAATCAATGGACTTAATTAATGGTGATTCATCGATTTCAATGAGCCTACTATGAGTATGACTCAACTGGCTTTCACCAATCTTAATTTGTTTTTGGAGTATAGAATTTCACACATATATGTTTGTGACACAATATGTGCTCTAGGTGTCAGTTTGGACGTAACAGCCAAAGCACTGCTTGGCCATTAGGCAATCAAATTCCTGCCTCCCACCCACCCCTTGTTTTCCTAAGTACATTTACTAGGAAGTAAGCCTCACACAGCTCAACGGAACTTCTTTCTGAGTAAACATGCTTACAACTGCACTGTTAGAGATATCTAATAGTAGCTAAATGTGCAATTAAAAACCTTATTATCAAACAAGTTGCTGAGATTTTCTTTTTTCTTTTTGCAAAATCTCAAAAACAGAGTGAAAAAGATTGTTGAGCTATTTTTAAGGAATTTCGCCAAAATCTAGTTCTAATAGGGTCGTCATACGTCTGGATTTGCCCAGATATTTAAGCGATTTTCGCCCGGATACAGTTTCCAACTGTGGTATTCCAGCTTTGTTTGGGAAATTATGGGTGTATATCAACCCTATTAGAACTGCCAGGGCAGTTTTCAAATTCTAGATCTTAATATTTCTTTTTTGAATTGGGATGGTTTCTCTGCAAATCCGAATTTCTTATCTGCCTTAAATTTTGAGTTGCTTTGGTGATAGTTTAGCCAATTCGACACATATTCTTTAATCTCTTCGGGGTTTTCCCCCATTTTTTTTGCTTTCCTTCTGAAGTCTAACTATTCATTATAGGTTCCCCAGTTGTTACTCATTTATTATTTTTTTTAAATCCCTTGTCTCTGCTTCTATTGGCGATAGCCACCTTGGTGTTTTGTTCTCTAATATGTTTTTATATTTTCCCCATGCCCTAATTAAGTTTTTTCCCTAATAACATGGTTGGCGAAACTTTTACGTATTCCAGCTTTGCCGTACCAAATACAAGCGTGCCAGCTGTATTTGACATCATGACCCTCCAAATTTAGCCGCTGTGTATTTTCTAGCAATACCCAGTCTTTTACCCAACACAGACAGGCAGCTTCAAAATACAGTTCTAAGTCTGGGAGTGCGAAACGTTGCCTTGTGTTGAATTGTTGGGATACTCTGTTCGGCTTGTTTGTTATACATTTAATAAAATAAATAACTTGCAGAGCAAAGCAAAGTGGAAGATGAGGAATCCGAAACTCAAAGTGCAGCAGGCAGATGGAAATCCTCCACTGACCAGTAAAGAAAGCCAGACTGCTAATACTGACACATGACCTGGCCAATCACAAAGGCTGGTCTTGCACACCTCTTCCCTTTTGTGCTGCAATATAGCTCTGAAAACTGACAACTATAACAAATAGGCAGTCCATTGTGACTCTGAAGTCCTAGCTGAAAATTTAGGATTGCCATATTCTGAAGAGCAAAAAAGAGGACACATTTGCTGACTTCTACTTTTAACCATAAGGGACACAGGTGGCGCTGTGGGTTAAACCACAAAGTTTAGGACTTGCCTATCAGAAGGTCAGTGGTTCGAATCCCCATGACGAGGTGAGATCCCATTGCTCGGTCCCTGCTCCTGCCAACCTAGCAGTTCGAAAGAACCTCAAAGTACAAGTAGATAAATAGGTACCACTCCGGCGGGAAGGTAAACGGCTCTTCCGTGCGTTGTTCTGGTTCACCAGAAGTGGCTTAGTCATGCTGGCCACATAACCCGGAAGCTGTACGCCAGCTCTCTCAGCCAATAAAACGAGATGAGCGCCACAACCCCAGAGTTGGTCACGACTGGACCTAATAGTGAGGGGTTCTGTACCTTTACCTTTTACTTTTAACCATGGATCGCTATGATGACTCTCACTTTACATGCCCATGCAAAAGAGGACGTGTCTTGGAAAAAGAGGACATATGGCAACCCCGCTTGCTTTGACAGGACTCTGAGTGTGGCCTCCACATGTACAAACACATATTTTCAGCGTTGGTTAACACAGTGGACCTGACTGAATCCAACACTATGGAGAGGCAGTATGGTGAAGTGGTTAGCATGTCCAACTAAGACCTGGGAGACCACGGTTAAATCCTCAGTCAGCCATAAGCTCACTGGGTGTGACCTTGGGGCCAGTCGCTGCCACCCAGCCTAACCTACCCCATAGGGTTGTTATGGGGATTTAATGAGGAGGGGAGAGACCCATGTATGCCACCTCAAGCTCCTTGGAAAAAATTGTGGCATATAAATGGAACAAACCAATAATCACAATGGCCCCTCTTTTAAAGGAATCAGAGTCAGTCCACAACTTCATTTCCCACTCAGTCATATGGGAATCTCTCTGGCATCTTCTTGATCTCCTTTCTTTCAAGAAGATTTCATAGCTTTGCTTTGGCCACCTCTATCCTGAATACTAGGGATGCGGGTGGCGCTGTGGGTTAAACCACAGAGCCTAGGACTTGCCGATCAGAAGGTCGGCGGTTCAAATCCCCGCAACGGGGTGAGCTCCCATTGCTCGGTCCCTGCTCCTGCCAACCTAGCAGTTCAAAAGCATGTCAAAGTGCAAGTAGATAAATAGGTACCGCTCCGGCGGGAAGGTAAACGGCGTTTCCGTGCACTGCTCTGGTTCACCAGAAGCGGCTTAGTCATGCTGGCCACATGACCCGGAAGCTGTACGCCAGCTCCCTCGGCCAGTAAAGCGAGATGAGCGCCACCACCCCAGAGCCGGTCACGACTGGACCTAATGGTCAGGGGTCCCTTTACCTTTAACAAGCTCACTTGACCTCATTGATAAGTGCAGCTTCATTTCCTACTAAGTCATATGGGAATCTCTCTGGCATCTTCTTGATCTCCTTTCTTTCAAGAAGATTTCTTTCAAGAAGATTTCATAGCTTCGCTTTGGCCACCTCTATCCTGAATATTCTTCCCTGGATGTTTTCTGCCCCTCTTGTTTTCCAAAGCAAAGGAGCACAAAGGCAACGAACTCAGGGAAGTTGAGAAGCGCATCTCCGCCCCCAGCTCTACGGCAGCACAATTTACAAGAAGGGGGCAAGCCATAATAATAAATAACCCGAAAGCTCCGGGGAAGAGTGACCTAATCAAGATGTATAATTGTGTGCCTTATCTAAATGAAAGCATCATTTCAGAAATGGTAATGCGCATCCGTCTGGATTGAATTGCTATACAGATCAGCACTGAAGGATAATTATAATGTTTAACAAATATATTCCCTTTGGGGCCTGCTGTTAAAGATGCCACGTCCCTTTTGCTCCTGCAGCCTGCTGGCTGACAAATTATCCAATATCATACGAGAGGAGGCCCATTGCCCTTTTGACTTACCCATCTAAGCACTTGCTTGCATGTGTTCCCCAACCCCTGAGCAATGGGATACGCCACCCGGGCTCAGCTGAAGGGTGAACACAGATGCCACAAACCCTCTCCAATTTGGGTATTTGCTTTGAAATTAGCATATTCAACATGGCTCAACATATTACCAATAAACCATTAATGTCCCCAAACGCTTGTAATATATCATTGCTCTCTCATCCCATTGGCTGTTGCTGCTTCTTGGCACTGATTTCTGTCTTTTCTGTCCCCCACTTCCCCCACACACACTACCATTTACTCAGTTTGGCTGCGGTGATCCTTTTATTTATTTGCTTATGGGGTATCTTTGATGTAATCAGGTACATCATACAGCCATGGTGTCATCCACGAATCAGACTGATTGCTAAAGCCAACACACAGAGAAGAAGGTGAGGACCCCTGACTTCGTGACTCCTTGCTTCTTGATCCTTGGATCCCTGACTTCGTGACTCCTTGCTTCTTGATCCTTGGATCCCTGACTTTGTGACTCCTTGCTTCTTGATCCTTGGATCCCTGACTTCTTGACTCCTTGCTTCCTGACCCTCGGACTCTTGGCTTCCTGACTCCTGGCTTCTGGACTCCCATTCCTGCTCCCACCCCGCCATCTTGCCCCCGGTCCTGACGTCCCCAGCTAGGATTTTGATCGCCCCTGAACCAGACCATGACAAGGTAGAATCCCATAGGTTCCTTTTGTCACCTGACAGCTGCTGTCAAAATGTTGGCGCACAGAATTAAGCTTCTGGGTCTGGCTTGATGATGGTAGTGGGTCAAGACCTCAGGCATAGAAGAGTTGTGATTGCCAGTAAAATTCTCAGAATACTAAGATACCATTGACAGGGAGTTTGTTTAGTAATGGGACCGGAAGGCTTTGTTGTTTGCTGCAGCCCCACAGAAGACAACCCTGTGCTTTCCTTTCACTTTCCAACTGCCTCTGGCCCTTTGATCCTTGTCTGCTTGCCCTGGAACCTTGACCATCAAGCTTGTCATTTAATCCACTGCCTGCCTCAAGCCCTTTGGAGTTAACTTGGGCCTGCCTCTGTTCAACCCATGCCATTTGCATCTGGCCATGCTGGGCTCTGGCACCTTGCCTGATTCCCTCCAGTGCTGACTCTGGATCCAGCCCTGGATTGGCTCCAAGCTCACATGGGAAGAGGGGCATAACTCAGGGGCAGAGCACATGTTTTGCATGCCAAGGCGCCAGGTTCAATCTTTGTCATCTCCAGTTAAAAGGATTTCACCCTGGAGAGCCATTGCCAGTCACAATGGTGGGTATGGACCAAAGTTCAGACTGGGCATTAGGGATGGATGGATGGATGCATGGATGGATGGATCAACTCAGTTCAAGCCAATACCATTTTCACAGGCATGCCTTCCTTCCGGTTTCTGCACTAACCTGTGATTTTTTTAAGGAAGAAAACAAAATCTACAGTGGCTGGTACCACTAGCTGCAAACGGAATCCGTTCCGGAGCCCTGTTCGCATCTAGAAGCAAATGTAACCCGTGTCCGCACGTCCGCGGGTCATGTTTTGGAGCTTCTGCGCATGCGTGTGACGTCATTTTGAGCATCTGCGCATGCGCAAGTAGCGAAACAGCTGGCAAAGTAACGCGCTCCGTTACTTCTGGGTTGCCGCAGAGCGCAACTCGAACGCGCTCATCCCGAAGCACATTCAACCCGAGGTATGACTGTCTATGGAGATTTGAAAATTTAATTTTAAAACATAATTAAATGCATATTTCTATCACAGAATGTGCACATTCTTAAATCCTATTTTATTCTAAAACCTTCCTTTTTAAAAACTCGTTTTTATACTTTGAGACTAGGAAGTGCAGTATTTGGAGAAGTGCAAAATCTGAAGGCTGAAACCATGTATTAGTTCCGGTTGTGTGAATTGGACTGGTCTGCTTGAAAACATGAATGAATTTAAATTCTCCTCCATCCCTACTCAATATAAGGCAGCTTCTTGCACACAAACAAATACACATGGGCCCCAGCTCCAGTCCGAGCTGCAGAGGCTCAAGACCGCAGGAGACAGAGACATCTAAGGCCTATGCTGTGTGGCTCTGTGTGAAAAATCTTATTCAAAGTGACCGAGGACCACATAATATCGGAGCGAGAGGCAAGATCGAACGGGGAAACTGAATAGACGCAAAACAGCTGGCGAAGGCAGTTAATGGGCTAGCTTTAAAAGGCACTTTATATTATTTTGTTCCTTTAAAATGTAATTTCCCCCAGAAGGAATGGGGGATGAGATCAGCACACAGAAAAGACAATTTGGTTTAAGGACAGACCTTGTCAGCTGCAAAATGGATGATTCCCGCATCGGGTTATTAGCTTGGAAAACAAAATCAAGGCAGCCCTATATTCCATGAATCCTTAAAAACCACATTAACGAGAGAACAAGAGGGAGGAATGTGCCGAAATGAATCATTTCTGAACCTCCTCGAACAGGCTGATTAAAGCCACTGGGCCTAAATCAAAGGCAACAAGGAGGCAAAGTACTGAAGGGCCAGAAAACAGATTTTATTTATTTTCTGCAGCAGGCCTGCTCTCCTACATGCTATTGTTTGTCTCTCTAAAAAAAGTTTAGTCTCGTCCTCTACTGATCTTCCAAAGCAACAAATAATGGGGAAAATAAAGCTCAGAGGAAGGGATGCCAGACTTTGCTCGCTTCCTCTGTTTCTATCCATCCACATCAATAACACAAACCTAATTTCCAGCAGACACAGGCCACAACAGCGCCGTGGGCACAGTCCGAATGGATTTTCCTTTCCGGACGATCGCAAAAGATCTGCGGTTGTTGCTTGTTTGTTGCACAGCGTCCAGCTGCCCTCCCCCAAGGGAGCTACTTTGGGGAGGGAATAATGCATTTTATCCAGCGCTCAAGCTACAATATGTTCTAGGTGAGGGAAATGCTTATATCTCCGCAGTGAGAAGAGTAACTGGGATTTGATTTTTTTCCTGTACTGTTGGGTTTTCTTGGTGTCACAGGCACCTATAGGAAATGCGTGGATGAAACGCCAAACCAGACTTCCCCAAGTCAATGTCCCCCAGATGTCTTGGATCACAGTTCCCATCAGCCCCAGCCAGCATGACCAACTGTCATGGATGATGGGAGCTGTAGTCCAAACCCAGCCCAAAATGCACAGTCAGCACCACCGTGCTATGCCTGTTGCTTCCAAAATAATGTATAGCATTCTCTGCCCCTTCTCAGTTGGCTTGTTATATTTGAGAATTAGGCTCCCAACCTAGAAGTAACTGGCAGGTACCAATGCAGTTACCATTGATTTTTAACCTTTTCTTTTTTAAAAAGACCAGGAAGGGATGTTCAACCAAGAACATCACCTTTTAACCACATTACACAGCATCATGATTTTTTATAAGATAGGAAAATTGGGTTTTTGGTATTTGCTTTCAATTTAATCATTAAGTCCCCATCTCAGGCATAAAAACAGTTGCTTCTTGCCTTAGCAAATAGGAATCTTTGGGATCCCAAGGAGACTTTGTTTCCGTAAATGGGAACTCACCCATGGACATCCTCATCCTCCTCTGTGTTGCTGAAGAAGTATTGTCCACCACGCAGCTCCAGCATAGCAGAAACTCAAAAACTACAATCCTCGCTTCATTTCTGGTAAGTCCACCCACTGGCCAAACTTCCACTCCCTCACCCCACTCCAGCTTCCTCCTGCTTTCAAACTGACCAGTTCCTTAGTCCTAGAAAAACCGCACTCTTTTCTCCCCTGCTGACATCTCTTCTTCCTCCTTCATTGTCTCACTTCAGAATCTCATGTTTCTTCTTTTTCTCTCACTGCACATAGCCAGCCACTACTGTCCTTTTACAGAAATGGAACTTTTACTTCTGATCATCCTCTACCCATGGCCCCAAACACTTCCAATTGCTGTCCTCTAACATATGCAGAATTCATCATGCAAAAGGCTAGGCTGGATGAATCCCAAACCAGAATTAAGATTGCCGGAAGAAATATCAACAACCTCAGATATGCAGATGACACAACCTTGATGGCAGAAAATGAGGAGGAATTAAAGAACCTTTTAATGAGGGTGAAAGAGGAGAGCGCAAAATATGGTCTGAAGCTCAACATCAACTAAAATCATGGCCACTGGTCCCATCACCTCCTGGCAAATAGAAAGGGAAGAAATGGAGGCAGTGAGAGATTTTACTTTCTTGGGTTCCATGATCACTGCAGATGGTGACAGCAGTCACGAAATTAAAAGACGCCTGCTTCTTGGGAGAAAAGCAATGACAAACCTAGACAGCATCTTAAAAAGCAGAGACATCACCTTGCCAACAAAGGTCCGTATAGTTAAAGCTATGGTTTTCCCAGTAGTGGTGTATGGAAGTGAAAGCTGGACCATAAAGAAGGCTGATCGCCGAAGAATTGATGCTTTTGAATTCTGGTGCTGGAGGAGACTCTTGAGAGTCCCATGGACTGCAAGAAGATCAAACCTCTCCATTCTTCAGGAAATCAGCCCTGAGTGCTCACTGGAAGGACAGATCCTTAAGCTGAGGCGCCAATACTTTGGCCACCTCATGAGAAGAGAAGACTCCCTGGAAAAGACCCTGATGTTGGGAAAGATGGAGGGCACAAGGAGAAGGGGACGACAGAGGACGAGATGGTTGGACAGTGTTCTCGAAGCTACCAGCATGAGTTTGACCAAACTGCAGGAGGCAGTGGAAGACAGGAGTGCCTGGCGTGCTCTGGTCCATGGGGTCACGAAGAGTCGGACATGACTAAATGACTAAACAACAACAAAATTCTTTCCCTACAACTTTCTCAAAGCCACATAAAATCACCCAGCTCCTCTGGCAACCTCCCTCCTCTAGGCAGCATGCATTCTCCTCTTCAGACAAATCCCTCTTCTCCTAGCTTCAGCCATCTGCCCACATCTCTTTCCCTGACCAATTTTACTGCATCCTAGAGTTTCTGTGTGTTTTCACGCATGCTTTTGAACTGACATCTTGGGCAATTAGTGTTAACTCTTTTTGAAACTTGCCTCTTGTTGCTGCACTGTTTATGAAAGTCTGTGCCAATTGCTTCTGTCTAATATTCTTTTGATGAATTCCCTTTTATTACAATAAACTGCTTGCATGATTAGTCGGTGGTATTCTCTGGCTCCATGTAGCACCAGTTTGGAGACATGCTCAGGTCTCAGTGTTAAAAGACACCCCCCCAAAAAGGGGGTGTCAGGTTTACATATGTGAGAACTCTGGGTTTGTATGTGAAGTCCACACTTTAAAAGCAAAGCAGATCCATGAACCAGGGTACCTGCAGTGTGTGGCAGAGGACTCTGATGAAGTTCTGGCTATTTCCTCAAGGGGAGAACTATCAGTATCTCATTCAGGGGCCTCATGGTCAAAGCACAGAGCCCTGCAACCATCCTCTGACTCAATGGATGAGTCCCCTGCAGTACCACTGCCTCCCCAAGCCTTGCAGAATCAGAAGACTGCAAAATAAAATGGAGGCTCATTGACCAGCCAGCCAGCCATCTCCTCCAGCGACTGGTCAAACCCCTAAGGCTTCAGTTGGCTCTAGCTCCCTGCAGAGACACTGGGCTCATCCAGACTTCTACATGTCCCACTGCTGTCATACAATTATAGCATTGTAGAGTTGGAAGAGTCCCCGAGGGTCATCCAACCCCCTGCAATGCAGGACCCTTGCCCACAGCTGTCCCTGGGTGGGCTCAAACCATCAACCTTCTGTTTAACAGCCAGGCACACTGACCCATTCCACCACAGAGCCCCTGGGTGAAAGCTGACCTTTACTGCTGAATCGGAGCAAACATCAGTTGGGTTTTCTGCAGATTGCTGTTTGCTCCAATTCAGCACTGGAGAGCAGGTTTTCCAGGGAAAGCTGTGCAGGAAATGGGAAACTGCATGAACTCATGCCTAGAAAACTGCTCTCACCCATGTTTTCTAGGCACTGGGAAAGTGTAGACAAGCCCTCAATCTTACTTAGGTCTTAGCAAGACTCCTTGGAGCTGTCCAAGGTTCTGCACGTTCTCTGCTGGACATGCAACTCTTGCCCTGAACTTTGCCTGCTCCCCCTTATGAGCCTCACATTCCCACAGAACTGGACACAAGCTAATCAACCAAGAGAACAACAAAGATGCTTTTCCAGATTCCATTATCTCTCTGTGGAATCACTCTCTTCCACTCAAGTGCTTGAATGTTCGTTAAGATTAAGCTATCCCCAAACAGCCCTTCTATCTGTTATTGTGTATCCTGTCACACATTAAACAGCAGCTTTGAAGGAGGACAGATGCAGGAAACAAGTTCTGTGTTAAGGTCTTCAGAGTTGGACCATGAGCCAACACTGGCAGAGGCTAGAGTTTGCTATAGTGGGTCCTCTGGGATTGCCTCTGTTCAGACCTCAGGATCTTCAGGCACAGAAGGTAATATGGGTGCACAACATCAGTCCTGCAATTGGAAGGCAGTATGTGGGATGCGGGTGGTGCTGCGGGTTAAACCACAGAGCCTAGGAGTTGCCGATCAGAAAGTCGGCGGTTCGAATCCCCGCGACGGGGTGAGCTCCTGTTGCTCGGTCCCTGCTCCTGCCAACCTAGCAGCTCGAAAGCACATCAAAGTGCAAGTAGATAAATAGGTACTGCTTCGGCGGGAAGGTAAACGGCGTTTCCATGCGCTGCTCTGGTTCGCCAGAAGCGGCTTCGTCATGCTGGCCACATGCCCCGGAAGCTGTACGCCGCCTCCCTCGGCCAATAAAGCAAGATGAGCTCCGCAACCCCAGAGTCGGCCACAACTGGACATAATGGTCAGGGGTCCCTTTACCTTTTATGAAGCATTTGGACTGGGAAAGCCAAGAACCAGAGGGTTCAAGAAAAGGGATTAGGAAGAACTTATTGACGGTATAAACTGTACAACTGAGGAACAGACTGCCTTAGAAGATAATGGAATCTCTTTCATTAGATGTCCATCTAGCCTCTACTTAAAAAGACTATCAAGGGTGTTGCAGTACTAGGTTTATTACATAGGAAAGGAGTTGGATCAGATGAATGTGGAGAGCCTTCTCCTCTTACATGATCAATGGAACAAGACTTTCTACCTTTTGCATTGGGGTGGATGAGTGAGGTGTTACCTCTGAAATTTCACATATCTTGTACACTTATATGAAAAAACCCCAAAACATATCCAGTGGGCACATTTTAACCTGGAATCAGAGATAAAAATTTCAATTGCAGAGGTATATTTTCCCTTCAAATTACAGATATGGAACTCATCTCACTGGTTTGGTTTCAGGTCTATATATACATAGCTAGAGCACATTTAACATTTAAAAAATGCTTTAAAATGTTTAGCATAGAATATGCAGAACTGGCAAAATTAACAGATAAATTACATGAAAAGGACAACAAAGACTTTAAAAGAGAATGGGAACCATTTACAACATATATGAAGAAGCAACATAAAGAATTGGACTCACTGGCAGGGTTTGAATAAACAAACACAACTGTATGTAACAAAAAGTAAGATTATATGTATTGGCGAAATTTTGGGAAACAACACGCAGGGAGAGTAATATGGAAATAAAACAAAATGGGAATATGAGTGAAGTCCAGGTTGGGGAGGGATATGGAAAATTGTTAGAGAAATATTGTTAGAGGATGTATACATGGAAAAACCAATAATTTTTAAAAAATAATAATAATAAAAGGTTTAGCATTTGCCTCCTCTTTTTTCTCTTCCATCCCTAGTTTGTGGGTAGGAACACAGGAAACTGTACAGTGATACCTCGGGTTACAGACGCTTCAGGTTACAGACTCCGCTAACCCACAAATATTACCTTGGGTTAAGAACTTTGCTTCAGGATGAGAACAGAAATCGTGCTCGAGCAGCGCAGCAGTAGCAGGAGGCCCCATTAGCTAAAGTGGTGCTTCAGGTTAAGAACAGTTTCAGGTTAAGAACGGACCTCCGGAACGAATTAAGTACTTAACCCGAGGTACCACTGTACTTCTATATCAGAACATTGGCCCATCTATCTTATTATTATGCACATGCACTGGCTGTCAGCAGCTTTCCAGATGGGGATCTCTCCCTGTTCTACTTAGAGGTGCCATGGACTGGACTTGGGGACTTCTGCATGTGTTCTGTACCCCTGAGCTACAGGAATCCCCAAATCCAGTGACTTTATCCCAAGTCCTTCTCTGGAAGCCAAGGCTCCATATAACCTGGTCCATCTCTCCACTTGGTCACACAGGTTGTGACTCATAATAGTTTAATAGCAAACAAAAGGCAACATTAATTTGGTCTTCTCTACATTTTGCAGAGCAGGATGAACTTTGCTGAGTTTGTTCAACTCACAGATACCAGCCAGGATGGAGGTGCAATGTCAAAATAATGCAAATGTTATACAGGACAGGAGGGTCATCGATACTATACATCCTGTTTTTTTATTTTCTCTCTCTGTCACTCTCACACACTTTCATACACTGTTTAAAAACAGACTGCATTCCCCTTTGAAAGCTCTGGACTTCATTGGAAAATGACGATGTTCTGCTAAACTTGACCTTCATTGAAACAATTTATAAAATGAGATGGTTTTGTCATAAATTGCATTGTGGATTTTTATTTTTTATTTTTTTGAGCAGTTGCATTAAATAGCAATGAATCTACATGAAACTGGGGTGGGGAGGGAGGGAGGGGGGAGGGATCAAGGGAAAAATAGTAGCCTAAAAGAACAGACACTAAGAAATGCAAACCTTTTCGTTGCAAGATAAGAAGCTTGTAATACCGCTATAGTACCCCCCTGCAGACATACAGGCTCCTGGTTTTAATAAAACCTCATGTTCCTTAAACTTTCCCATGTGATGTGCTGTATTATGTGTGGAGTTTAATGGAGGCAGGATATTATAGAAACCCCCAGACTCAGGTGGTCTGGATTGTTCAGAACAGCTAAGGTAACTCCTGGTCTATGAACTGGGGCAGATGGACAAAACTTCTCTTTCTGTGTAGTTGCTTGAATTCTGCATTATTTGGTATATGGTCGAGCAAAATCTGGAACTAAGAGAATGGATAGAAAAGTCATTGTGGAGACTAGTAGCTCAAGGTTTGAGCTTCGTCACCGGGTCTCTAAGAGAAGGACCAGAATCAAGGAGTCAGGCTTTTTGGAAACCTTTTGCAGTTAGTTCTACACTACTAAGTGCAGCATGGGACGCGGGTGGCGCTGTGGGTTAAACCACAGAGCCTAGGACTTGCCGATCAGAAGGTTGGCAGTTCGAATCTCTGCAATGGGGTGAGCTCCCGTTGCTCGGTCCCTGCTCCTGCCAACCTAGCAGTTCAAAAGCACATCAAAGTGGAAGCAGATAAATAGGTACAACTCCGTTGGGAAGGTAAACAGCGTTTCTGTGCACTGCTCTGGTTCGCCAGAAGCGGCTTAGTCATGTTGGCCACATGACCCAGAAGCTGTACGCCAGCTCCCTCGGCCAATAAAGCGAGATGAGCGCTGCAACCCCAGAGTCGGCCACAACTGGACCTAATGGTCAGGGGTCCCTTTACCTTTACTAAGTGAAGCACCCGAGACAGAGAAACATCATGCTCTGGGCCCAACACCAGGCCTCACTAGGCTGTGCCCCATCCCATAATGTTCCACCAGCCTTTATCTTCTGCATTTCTCAAGCAACTTCAGTCATTTGAACTCACACTACTGTATCTAAGAGAGTGCTTCTTTTTCAGTATGTGGGTGCTGCTTGCAGGATGCCCCTTTCTGAGGCCAGGACTTGGCTTAGGAGCCTACAGGTAGTGCCACCATCTTGGCACTGAGAGATTCTTAAATCTGTTTAATTAGATTTAAACAACAACAACACTTCAGTGTCAATGGGCCTATAACCATAAACATGAATTACATATACAAAATCAAGCTTTCAACAACGCTAGAATGCCCAAAGCATTTGTATATATTTATATCCACATCACCATCATTGCCTATAGTGCAGATTTTCTGCATATCTGGGTCTTCTTCTGTCCACTTCTTTTGACATTGTGAAAGTAGACACCCTCATGTTCAGTCCCCACTGAGTTGCTTTAGGGGTTCCTGCCTCCTCAGTGTTCCACCCCCAAATGTCTTCTCATATTTCTGCAAATCTTGGCATTTGCCCTGAGCCTGTTGATTCTACTCTCCTGTGTGCATTTTGACTATCTAAGGATCCACACTCAGAGAATTGAGTTCACTATTAGTGTATAGGATTAATTAAGAAATAATAAATATGAAATTATTTTTTAAAGGAAACTTATGAAGGCTTGAGAAGGGTTCAGTGTGATTCAAAATGTCCACTCCCCAGGCTGATGTTCCGCGATAAGATCCTGCTACCACTCTACAATGGATATGACTGATCCTTGGTGGTCATGGCAGTTCTGGTGGGCTGTTGTGAGAACAGGATGCTGGCCTAGATGGGCCACTGGCCTGATCCAGCAGCTTCTTCTTATGTTCCTACGTGTGGTCACTGAGGATGAAGGCCAAAAAGGAAACAAGCCCTTGCCTGAATAACAAGAGGGTTGTTGGTTTTGTATGGGGGAGTTTGTGTGTGGTAAAAGACACTCTTCATGTTTATGTGTCTTTTACAACATCTCCCCATAGAAATGAATGATGTGGAAAAGCATCAAGGGAGAAGGAAAGAAAATATCTTTCCATGCAAGAAGCATGGATGTTCACCTTGATTCCTTCTTTAGGCAACCTAAACATGTGCAGCCTAGGACCCACGTACTTACGGGACCGCCTCTCCTGGTATGCCCTGCAGAGGACCTTAGGGTCCACAAATAACAACACTTTGGAGGTCCCAAGCCTCAAGGAGGTTAGACTGGTTTCAACTAGGCCGAGGGCCTTCTCAGCACTGGCCCCGACATGGTGGACCGCTCTGTCACAAGAGACTAGGGCCCTGCGGGACTTGACATCTTTCCGCAGGGCCTGCAAGACAGAGCTGTTCTGCCTGGCCTTTGGTTTGGACTCGGTCTGACCCATGTTTCCCTCCCCTTATGATTTATCAACTACTTTAAAATGAGGCTGCATTTTAAATTGCATTTTAACTTGTATTTTAATTTTTTTCTTTTCTCCCCCCCCCCCCTTTTCCCCTATTATGTTTTTACTGTGATTTTATTGGTGTTAGCCTCCCTGAGCCCGGCTCTGGCTGGGGAGGGTGGGGTATAAATAAAATTTATTATTATTATTATTATTTATTATTATTATTAACAGTCTGCAGGACAAGACTTTCCTGGGAGCCAGTGGTCAGATCTTGCTGGCCCAAAATGGGTCCCCATGCGTCACCCGGCCCGACTGCACTGTCAAGGCATCATACTAACTCGGCACGGCTTCATCTGTCGCGATTCCACGGCAGCTTCCCTCCTGCCTTCACCTTTCCTTACAGAGATCTAATTGCCTCTCTCACTTGATCGCTGAGGGAAGAGCAAAACACAGCCTCCAGCAATTATTCATCCTGCCTGTGCGTTTGCACTTCATCAAACATGAATGTCAACAAAAAACTCTCTTTCAACTTTCATGAATTTTGTAACTCTAAGAGGTGTGTGTGTGTGTGTGTGTGTGTGTGTGTGTGTGTTCCTCCATTGCTCCTGCCCCTCCCTTGGGGATCACTTGAGAGGTGAATGAAAGGATCTGAACTTCTGCCCCTGCTTCTTCCTCACTGCAATGAGGAAAAAGATTAGCCACTATCCGCCTGCAGAAATCCTGATCACTTTAAGCCATGGGGTGGGTTTTCAGGGTCTACTTTCTGCCCAATTTAGATTTGATATCCCGCTTTATCACTACCCTAAGGAGTCTCAAAGCGGCTAACAATCTCCTTTCCCTTCCTCCCCCACAACAAACACTCTGTGAGGTGAGTGAGGCTGAGAGACTTCAGAGAAGTGTGACGGCCCAAGGTCACCCAGCAGCTGCATGTGGAGGAGCGGGGAATCGAACCCGGTTCACCAGATTACGAGTCTACCACTCTTAACCACTACACCACGCTGGCTTAAGTTGCTTTAGGCAACTTCTGCTTCTCAATAAGCTCCACCTCCTTTTCTGGAAGAGGCTCTATTACAGGATAGGCCTAGCTCCACGCTTCTGATTCTTTTGCTACTGGGGTGACATGGCTGCCAATCTGCTGTTGCTGGGCCCCACGCATCTCTGATTGTAATAGGGAGCCCAACAGATCGGGTACATGATTTTTAAGGCAGCAAAGTCAGCTTGAGGCCGGAGATGCCAAGGCAATTGTCAGGGCTCCCTATTGATTTGGGAAATGGGGAAGCTTAGCCTAATCCTACAGACAAGGACAATGCATCTCCTTCCTTTTGCCCAGCCGGGAGATGCATCATCATCAGTGGTAGGCAAAAGATCTGGGAAGGGTGAAGCAGTTTATAGGCAGTCATGGGCGGGGGGGGGGGGCGGGGACGACTGCTTTTATATATGGCTTCATTCTGAAAAACATGTTGCTGATTCATTTATATGGGAAAATGTTGTAAAAGACACATAAACATGGAGAGTGGTGGTTCTACCACACACAAACTCCCCATACAGAGGCAGAGCTAGCTGCTCCGGCACCCGGAGCGGCACACATGCTGTGCCCCCTGGGGCAGGGCGAGCCACCCAGGGGGGTGGGGCAGCAATGTCAACCCCCCCCCCCCGGGATGACACCCAGGGTGGACCACACCCCCCCACCCCCTTCCTTTGCCAGTGCCCCCATCCAAAACCAATAATCCATGGAAGGGCTTGTTTCCTCTTTGGTCTTCAAGAGCATAGCCAGTGTGGTGTAGTGGTTGAGAGCGGTAGTCTTGTAATCTGGGGAACCGGGTTCGTGTCTCCGCTCCTCCACATGCAGCTGCTGGGTGACCTTGGGCCAGTCACACTTCTCTGAAGTCTCTCAGCCCCACTCACCTCACAGAGTGTTTGTTGTGGGGGAGGAAGGGAAAGGAGAATGTTAGCCGCTTTGAGACTCCTTAAAGAGAGTGAAAGGCGGGATATCAAATCCAAACTCTTCTTCTTCTTCTTCTTATGGCTAGTAGCCATTGACAACCCTCTCCTCTGTGAATCTGACTAACATATGGATCAGCTACAAGAACAGTTCAGGGAAATGTCACTGGGTGTTTTGGGGAGCAGCATTTGGAATCCCATATAACACAATGTCCAGTTTCACAACATTCCTGGAAAGTACAAACGTCCTTTGGCTAAGACACATTGATCTGTTCAGCAATGCGCCCATGTTCTGAGCCTGGGCTGGATCATGTCAGTTTCGTCCTCTGGCTAATCACACTCCAGCGCATTCTGGCTGTCCTCCTGCATGAGCCGTATGCTAATCAAAGCCCTGATAACCTGCCTGCGCCACTTTACATGCCGGATCATGCCTCCCCTTCATTTGACTGGAGCTGTTTTTAATTCCAGTTAGGAAATGGATTATCCACGCTTCTATCTGCCTTCCTTTAGAAAAGAAAGGAAGAAACAAAGCGAAGAAAGGCACAAGATGAATCATAAATAACACGCCTGGAAACCAAAGCAGTAATCTTGGGCGTATGTCACTTTTCAGATCAATATGTGGGATGCTGATTTCCGTGAAGGAGTCTGGATTCATCTGGCGTCATTTCAGCGCATGATGTAGCAGCCAGCAAAACCTGTGCTTCAGTCCTACCTCAGACAAAGGGGAGCTGCACACATTCTTTGACACAGAATCGGAAATGCAAGCAGCAGGGCTTGGCCACTGTGAGGACAATATGCTGGACTAGATGGGCTTTAGGTCTGATCCAGCGGGCAGGTTCTTTTTATGTTCTTAGGACCTGGGGATGGTGGAGGGTGGGAAATTGCATGCATGGTGTCCCGCTATCCAAGACAACCTGTCTCAGGTGTGGGGAACCTTGGCCCTCCAGATATTGCTGAACTTCAACTCTCATCTATCCCCACAGGAATGGCCAATGACCTAGAAGAAAGGACTTGTAAGTTCAGCAACATCTGGAGGGACAAATGTTCCCCAAACCTTGTCTATCTGGAGATGGCCAAGTGGAATACAGACCAGGATCACCCAAGAGTTCAGGAGTGAGCTCCAGAAGTAGTTTTGCACATGAGGGTTGATCCAGAACAAGGTAATTCACTAGGAAGAGTCAGAACCAAGGCATGGATCCGAGAGGGTTGAAAGAATGAGAGCAACGGACAAGAGAATGAAAAGGTAGTCTGGAGATGAATGAGGAAGGGATACAGAGACCTGAGCAGGAAAGAAGGAGAGGAGGACTTTGGATTTGATATCCCGCTTTATCACTACCCTAAGGAGTCTCAAAGTGGCTAACATTCTCCTTTCCCTTCCTCCCCCTCAACAAACACTCTGTGAAGTGAGTGGGGCTGAGAGACTTCAGAGAAGTGTGACTAGCTCAAGGTCACCCAGCAGCTGCATGTGGAGGAGCGGGGAAGCGAACCCGGTTCACCAGATTACGAATTTACAGCTCTTAACCAGACTGAGAGGATGAGATGTGCTGTTGCCCAGACAAAGACCATCTCCTGGCCTGAAGCAAAGGACAAGTTGGTCCCCCTCCCCATTCCTTGCACAGAAGCCAATTAGACTGACAGCCAAATGTTACTTCAATAGTGGCAATGGAACAGCGTTCGCCAGTGCACCTGAAAGCAGTGGGCCAATTTTAGAGGGTGCATAACAAGACTCTGGCACCCATAGCTCTGACCTCCAACTGATGTGAATGGCTGGGGGTTCTGGGGGAACGGCAAGGGTGTTTCCACCACTTGGCATGTGTCACAGGAGACGATTGTCTGATTCTGGGTCCTGCCTGACCTGGAAATATTTAGAGCCAGAATGGATCAGAGTGAACTAATGGGCTATTTGGAGACAGAGTCATCTGTAGCTTGCAAAGGACAAAATTTGCTGCACCTCAAATGTTCACCACAAGGGATAAAAAACAGGGTGCCCTGTTGGATAAGGAATCAATAGGGAGCATATATTTTATATACCGTATTTTTCGCTCCATAACACGCACTTTTTTCCTCTTAAAATCTAAGGGGAAATGTCTGTGCGTCTTATAGAGCAAATGTGTGGTCCCTGAGGCTGGGGGGGGGGGAGCCCGGCTTCCCCCGCCAGCCCCACAAGCTCCTGAGCAGCTCTGGGGTAGCCCGCAAAGCCTCCGCAGGGCAGCGGGGAGCCTTCATCTCGCTGCCCTGGGGAAGCTTCACGCGGCTATCCCTGGCTTTTGCGGCAGGTGGGGGAAGGGACAGAGCAAGGCTCTCTCACTCCCCCCCCCGCAACAGCCCCCAAGAGCCGCATATTTTTTTTCTTGAATTCCCCCCCCCCCCCAAAAAAAAGTAGGTGCGCCTTATGGAGCGAAAAATACGGTACATTGATGGAATGTATATAATTGCACCGCTTCAGGATTCTGTGAGAGTGGATTCAGACAACCACTTGTCCGACAAGCCCAAAGTTACAGAATGGATATTCTGGGATATCTCTATTCACCTAATTTCTGACCATCAGCATCCCAGAGCAATAATCTCCAGAGTGGGCAGCCAGTTGATTGTCAATGGCCGGCACATCTCCATGCATAATGCAGCAAGCTGAAACACCGAGGCAGGTAGATTGTTTGTTTAGATTTACGCTTGGCTTTTCCGGCTGAAGTCAGAGAGAAGTTTCGATTATCATTCTAAAAGGGTTGGCGTTGCTGAGCTGGAACTGTGCTTCTAATCTGATCAGCCATTAGGAACGGGCCAGCGTCCGCTCCTCTGAAGCATGGCCTTCTATATTCCATTCACCTTTCTGCTAGGCAGGAACACAAAAGAACTGTCAGGATCTCATAGAAACTGCAGCTTCGAAAACTTAAGAGCAAAAGATGCTACTCTAAAAGGCACAGAAAGATCTGCCCTTATTTGGAGTTTTCATGATGCTGTCAGGATGCGGGTGGCGCTGTGGGTTAAACCACAGAGCCTAGGACTTGCCGATCAGAAGGTCGACAGTTTGAATCCCCGCGATGGGGTGAGCTCCCATTGCTTGGTCCCTGCTCCTGCCAACCTAGCAGTTCGAAAGCACGTCAAGTGCAAGTAGATAAATAGGTACCGCTCCAGTGGGAAGGTAAATGGCTTTTCCATGCGTTGTCTGGTTCGCCAGAAGCGGCTTAGTCCTGCTGGCCAGATGACCTGGAAGCTGTACGCTGGCTCCCTCGGCCAATAAAGCGAGATGAGCGCCGCAACCCCAGAGTCGGCCACGACTGGACCTAATGGTCCGGGGTCCCTTTACCTTTACCTTTTATGATGCTGTCTCTGGGACAAGATTTGTGCTTATGCATGCACTCATAGAGAAATTTAACTAATCTCATTGAAATTATTTTAGTTTCGCTTAAAACCCCTCAATTGTTTTAGCTGAAGCTTGAGATTTAAATCAAATTTCACTTAGGGCAAAATTCAGTGGTAATTCTGGTGTTTAGGGAAAGTAACAATTATGGAGACGTACAAGCGGGAAGGTAAACGGCGTTCCGTGTGCTGCGCCGGCTCGCCAGATGCAGCTTGTCACGCTGGCCACGTGACTCGGAAGTGTCTGCGGACAGCGCTGGCTCCCGGCCTATAGAGTGAGATGAGCGCACAACCCTAGAGTCTGGCAAGACTGGCCCGAATGGGCAGGGGTACCTTTACCTTTACCTTTTACAAGGTTGCAGCAATCTTACATTCAAACACAGGCTTCCCATTCAAGGAGTCTTGAGGTTTGGTTTCTCATCCTGCCATTCACTGAAGTCCATTTAAGCAATATTCAATACCCTCCAAAGCTATTCAATTCTTTTTATAAAAAAACCAAAAACCAGATCGATTGCATATGTGTTTCGAAATTACTGTCATGCACACCTGGAGTCTTTCAGAGCTATAGATTTGAATAAAGTTATTTATCAATACAACGAGAGCATCTCCTGGAAGCCTGGGGGCCTATTTAGATGCAACATGGATCGTGTGGAGCATTAAGGACAAAAGAAATAGCAGCTTTGCCAGCAGGTGGGACTTCCCACTGCTGGGATAGTCAACTTTTCCAACATCAGACGCAATGTAAATGTGGGGACACGGAGGGAATATCTGGTAGGCAGCGGGTGGTTGAGCACCAGCTCCCGTATTGTCCATTTCCCCAGTGCTGTGAACTGTCACTTGGATGATGATGGCTTTAAAAGAGGATTAGACAAATTCATGCAGGAAGAGAAGGCTACCAATGACTAGCAGCCAAGATGGCGAAGCTCTGCTTCCGTGGTGAGAGGTCATAATGCTTCTGAATAACAGTTGCTGGAAAACACAGGGTTCTTGTGCAGATTAAATGAGGAGGGGGGAAAACAATGTATGCCACCTTGAGCACCTCGGAGGAAAGACAGGATACAAATGCAAGAAAGAAAGAAAGAAAGAAAGAAAGAAAGAAAGAAAGAAAGAAAGAAAGAAAGAAAGACAGACACATCGGAGATCCCAGCCATTACATGGGATTGTGCCTCTGAAAGTTATTGAGGGCAATTGATAATAATAATAATAATAATAATAATAATAATAATGGGCTTCCCTAGCCACTCTGGGCAGCTTCCAGCAAAATATTAAAATACAATAATTCATCAAATATTAAAAGCGTCCCTAAACAGGACTGCCTTCAGATGTCTTCTAAAAGTCAGATAGTTGGATATTTCTTTGACATCTGACCGGAGGGTGTTCCACAGGGCAGGCGCCACCACCGAGAAGGCCCTCTGCCTGGTTCCCTGTAGCTTTGCTTCTCGCAGTGAGGGAACCGCCAGAAGGCTCTTGGAACCAGACCTCAGCGTCCGGGCTGAACGATAGGAGTGGAGATGCTCCTTCAGGTCTACTGGGCCGAGGCCGTTTAGGGCTTTCAAGGTCAGCACCAACACTTTGAATTGGGCTTGGAAACGTACTGGGAGAGGTGTTTCAAGACTGGTGTTATATGGTCTTGGCGGCCACTCCCAGTCACTAGTCTAGCTGCCACATTCTGGATTAGTTGTAGTTTACGGGTCACCTTCAAAGGTAGCCCCACATAGAGCACTTTGCAGTAGTGGAAACTGAGAAGAGTGGAAATGTTTCCTGGATCCATCACATGGGTGACTCCACCAATCAGAAAGCAGGTAGTGGCATGGCATGCATGCAATCTGAATTTGACTGTGTGAGAATATCACTGAGGGCGGGTCAAGTCAATTGAGAGTGAGAGCAAGGAAGGGCAATGCAAGGGCAGTTTTTTTAAATGAGGAGTGCTGTAAAATCCAAAAAGGAAAACACAAAAATGAAAATGCCTATTAAAAAAAGAGAGCAGTTTCACCTCAGAACAGTGAGCTTCTGTCCCTGCCCCAACCAGAGCAAAAGATAACCACCTCCAACCACTTCTGTACCTTCCTATAGCAAGAGAATCATCCAGATAAAACAGCCGCAAATGAAGCACCTCATTACAACAACCCATTTACAAGGAAACCCTGGGCTTTTGCTCCCTTGTATGTTTTTAATCATGTCTCCGTCGTCCTCCCCACTGAGATTGATGCCTTTAATAATAATAAAAAAGGAAATTCCTTTCTGATGACACCAGAGCAAGTGCAGGACACCACGGAGTAAAACCTTGCAACACCAGACCGGAGATGAGGGGTGGTTTTTTTTTTTTTTTTTTTGAAATTTCCATTCCTTTCCCTCTGGTGTAGAATCCTGGCTTTGATTTTCTTCATTTTGCGAAACAGAAAAGATGAGAGCAGCCAAAAGCACTTGGGCTCCATCTCCCCAGGTGCCTCAGAGACAGGCAGTAGGCAATTACTTAAACAACCAAGGGACCAGAAAGACTAACTAGGGCTGATTTGGAACCGCAGGTGGGGTGTATCTATAGGGCACTGGGGGGCAACAGGGGGCTAGGCATGGGGTCTCAGCTCATAGACTCATAGAATTGTAGAGTTGGAAGAATCTTCACAAGCTAGTCTTAGCTATCTTGAGTAAGACTGACATTTTTGAACATTAAAAAAACCCCACCCCAAATCTTCTTAACTTTTTTTTTCAGTTTCTAAGAATACATGTAACAAGTAATCTCCATATACATCACCCTCATGCATATACAAGGTCAATAATTAAGTTTGTAAACAGTTTGGAACTGTTGGAGAGCCAGTGTGGTGTAGTGGTTAAGAGCGGCCGACTCGTTATCTGGTGAACCGGGTTCGCGTCTCCGCTCCTCCACATGCAGCTGCTGGGTGACCTTGGGCCATGGCTGTCAACTTTTCCCATTTTTTAAGGGAAATTCCCTTATTCCGAATAGGATTCCTCGCAAGAAAAGGGAAAAGTTGACAGCTATGCCTTGGGCTAGTCACACTTCTTTGAAGTCTCTCAGCCCCACTCACCTCACAGAGTGTTTGTTGTGGGGGAGGAAGGGAAAGGAGAATGCTAGCCGCTTTGAGACTCCTTCGGGTAGTGATAAAGTGGGATATCAAATCCAAACTCTTCTTCCATCTTAACAGGTTACCCCAGAGTGAGGCATGGGTAGCTGTTGGTGAAGAGGCAACAGCACACAGATGTACCATACTGTTTCAAAACCATCTTTGGGCTTTTTGTTCCTGAGTGCTCTAAGATGCTTTTCTTAGTTTCTTCATAAACCCTATATTCCATATCCTATCCCACCATGCCCCTAGAGTTAATGTGACCTCTGTTTTCCAATATTGTGTTCTTATATTTTGAATGTTCTTTGGAATAAAAGAAAGGGGGGTGTTCTTTGAAAACCATATATCTATATCACCTACAGTTGTACTTCGGGTTACAGACGCTTCAGGTTACAGACGCTTCAGGTTACAGACTCCGCTAACCCAGAAATAGTACCTCGGGTTAAGAACTTTGCTTCAGGTTGAGAACAGAAATCACGCAGTGGTGGCAGCAGGAGGCCCCATTAACTAAAGAAGAAGAAGAAGAAGAGTTTGGATTTGATATCCCGCCTTTCACTCCCTTTAAGGAGTCTCAAAGCAGCTAACATTCTCCTTTCCCTTCCTCCCCCACAACAAACACTCTGTGAGGTGAGTGGGGCTGAGAGACTTCAGAGAAGTGTGACTGGCCCAAGGTCACCCAGCAGCTGCATGTGGAGGAGCGGAGACGTGAACCCGGTTCCCCAGATTACGAGACTACCGCTCTTAACCACTACACCACACTGTGGTACCTCATGTTAAGAACAGTTTCAGGTTAAGAACGGACCTCCAGAACGAATTAAATTCTTAACCCGAGGTACCACTGTATATCGATATCATCTATATATTTGTTTTTTCTGGATAAGCAAGGCAACAGGCTTCAGAAAGGAGGTGCAAGGCTCCAGCAGGGTCCTAGAGCCCTCCCACCTCTCCTGAAAACCAGAGGCTGAGGCAGATCACCCTGTTCCTTCAAAGCCCCACTGCTTGTGGACTATGAAGCAGCCCCCCCCCCCCTTTTCAGGGTTGCTTAGTGGGGGGGTGCAAACAGGGCAACGTTCACCCTCAAGAAGTGTGTTCTCTCTCTCCCTCCCGCCCATAACTAAAGGACCTGGGCATCTTTGCCTTTCATCCAGCACTGCTCAGGAAGAGGGTAATGAAACCACACCACCACAGCGCTAGGATAAAAGAAGTAGGTCTCCAGGTTGCCTAGACAACCAGAGATGTGCACCCACCTCTCTCCCCCCTATGCTGTACTGCAGTGGTTTCTTTGTCTGCACTGACAGCACAGAGCGGAAGACAGGTGAAAGTACCTGGTTCCCCGAGCAACCAGGTAACACTTGAACTCTGTACAATATTGCATGTACATACCATTAAGCCAGTGTCAATGTTATTTTACTCACTATGGGATCCCTGCTTGGCGGTGTCAGAGAAATCAATAAAGTTTGGCTTCTGGGTTAAGGATAATAAACTTTGCTCTGGTCAACAGTTAAAGTGTGCATGGAACAAGTGAGGCTGGCACTTGCTTGGTTCATATTCTGCTCTATTCAGAATCCCATGACTGTGCAAAAGTGTTCTGCCACATGGAACTGCAAACTGCAGGTAAAGCAAAACAACTTCTAGACAAGCTGATTTCAGTAAATTGCTGAAATATCCTTGCAGCTTCTGTAATTTTCCAGTATATTTGAGAAAGTGACCCGTGCGCTTGCAGTGTGTCAGCTGTTTCATATTTTGCACTTTGTACAATGTTCTGAGCACCCGTGGCAAAGATGGGCAGGGTGACTCTCCCCATACACATATCAGGGGAAAAACAAAGCGATGCCAATGGCGTATGTTTCAGATGATCATGGTCTGGTTTCCACAAAAGTTGTGATTTCCCAGGTGGATAAAAGATAAAATGACGCAGAATGCGGGACATTGCAATTTCAGAATAATAGTAATCATCATCATCATCATCATTTATTATTTATACCCCGCCCATCTGGCTGGGTTTCCCCAGCCACTCTGGGCGGCTTCCAACAAAATATTAAAATACAATAGTCCTTCAGATATTAAAAGCTTCCCTTAAACAGGGCTGCCTTCAGATGTCTTCTAAAAGTCTGGTAGTTGTTTTCTCCTTTGACATCTGATGGGAGGGTGTTCCACAGGGCAGGCGCCACTACCAAGAAGGCCCTCTGCCTGCTTCCCTGTAACTTCACTTCTTGCAGGGAGGGAACCACCAGAAGGCCCTCGGAGCTGGACCCCGGGCAGAACAATGGGGGTGGAGACGCTCCTTCAGGTATACTGGACCGAGGGCTTTAAAGGTCAGCACCAACACTTTGAATTGTGCTCGGAAACGTACTGGGAGCCAATGTAGGTCTTTCAATGTGATCTTGGCAGCCGCTCCCAATCACCAGTCTAGCTGCTGCAAAGAAATGGGGGGGGGGGGAATACATCTGGAGACATCCAGGTTTCCAGGAAACATGTGACAACCCCTTCTCCCTTTGCACACGCATGTGAAAACTTCAGGTCAGTTAGAATGTAAAGGAGAGCTGATTTAGTTTCCACCCTGTCCCTAGTTCGAAGGTCACAGGCTGCATGAAATGCAAGAAGGGTTATCATGAGGAAGCCACTGAGGTGAGATCGCTGATGCGCTAGGACTAGCATTTCATGAGCCTTTTATCATTCTCCCCAAATCTCTTAGGCTTCTCTATTACTAGGCAACAATACAAGCAACAGAAGAGCGATGCTAAAGTGGATCTTTCCTTTTTTTTATCTTAAAAACTTCACCAGTACTTGAATCCACTTATGGCTTGGGTTTAGAATACGAGCTGCCCGGAGCCTCTTGAGTTTCAATAGCTGCGCTTCCTCTCCAACCCACGGCTCTATTTATGGGACCTTTGTTCTTCCACGGCACAGGAGGGTGCTCTGTTCCCTAGCCAGGGAGTTCTGTGGCTGTGTGAGCCCAGATGAAAAGCGTGAGGCTCAAAGCCCATCCGGGCGGCTTGTGTCTGGCTTTGAATGGGCTCGCCGGCTGCCTGGACTTCAGAAAAACAAAGCGACAGCACCAATGGCACATGATACTTGAAAGAACAACTGGGAACTTTGCAAAGGAAGTTTGGCTTTTAAAAGTGCCACAGAGACTTGTAGAGAGCACCTGGGTGCAGCAAACAGGGCTACGCTTGTCACACTGTGCATGAGGAGGCTGGATTATATCCCAAGCAACACACAGAGGGACCCAAGAGATGTAAACGCAGGCAGCGCTTCATTTCAGCTAGTGCTATCTCTTGGGACGCGGGTGGCGCTGTGGGTTAAACCACAGATCCTAGGACTTGCCAATCAGAAGGTCAGCGGTTTGAATCCCCATGACGGGGTGAGCTCCTGTTACTCGGTCCCTGCTCCTGCCAACCTAGCAGTTCGAAAGCACGTCAAAGTGCAAGTAAGCGGGAAGGTAAACGGCGTTTCTGTGCGCTGCTCTGGTTTGCCAGAAGCGGCTTAGTCCTGCTGGCCACATGACCCAGAAGCTGTACGCTGGCTCCCTCGGCCAGTAAAGCGAGATGAGCGCCACAACCCCAGAGTCGGCCACGACTGGACCTAATGGTCAGGGGTCCCTTTACCCTTTACCTTTATTTCTTGGGTGAGATGGGCAGGTTGGGCATAGAGGCAAATCCAGGGCAAATTCATCCAGATCATATGGAGTCCAGAGTGATGTTTTAGGTGTCAGCCAAAAAGAGGAAGCAATTTGCACCCTACACCAACAGCTATGTACTGCTAGCCTGGTAAAATTAAGTTGTTGAGGATATAAGTATCAACAGAGCTGGTGGGGGTGTTCCTGGCATTTTTTCCTGCTAGGCCAGCAAAGGACGAAGGAAGGGAAACGGCTTGGACATGTTTACGGCTTCCAATGCAGCATGAATACAAAATGCTTACTCACCGACAGAACACCTATGTTTATGACCTAAATAGAAAAAAGGGGTCACCAGTCATAGGACCTTGTACCAGTTATAGAAACTTCTGCCAATTATTGAAAGTGGCCAATGTTTCACAATTTGTCTCCTAACTGGGTTAGTCACAGTGAGGATGTTGTGTGGACATATCATGAAAGCCTCTTATTTACTAATGGATAGGTGTGAACGTATGTCATACTTGGATCAAAATATTATCTGTATACGCCCTGGGTGAATTCATGATGCAGTTTTCATCCCATATGCAATCCTCCTGCTATCCCTGTGTCCAAATTCAGCAAAAGAAGACTTTAAGCAAATAGGCAAATACTGTATTCAGCTTTTGTCCAGTGCAGCACTAAGTAAATGTTCCATCAGAGCAAGGATTCCTGCTTGTGCAGTGGGATTTTCCCACCACCACCTCCTCCTCTCCCCCATGAACACCCCATGCTTCCCAAAAATCTATTCCAGGGGGCTGGGGAAAACCCCCTATTGCACCAGCGGGAATCCTTACCTAGTGCTGCATTGGATACAAGCCACAGTACTAATCCAGGGCCATCTTAAGCATATCCGGCACTGTGGTGCAAAGCTCCCTCCAGTTCCCCCCACCCCATTTCCCAGAGTTTTTTAGGGAGGATGGCACTGCCGGCGGGGCTTGAGGAGGTGGGCAGGAGCTGGAGGGCGGCTCCTCTGGCGGGGAAGAGGCAGAGGCTGGACGTGGCGCCTCCCGGCTCAGCTGGCTGCTTCGTGCCATGGTGGCCACGGCAGACGGAGGCTCCGGGCGCAGCACTGCTTCGGTGAGGGTGTCATGGCGGAGGTGGGCGAGGGCAGCGAGCTGATGCCAGGAGGTGCCGCATCCAGCCTCCACCTCTTCCCTGGCACCCTCCAGAACTTGGCACCCTGGCGCCCCGCGCCACTAGCCTCTATGGGTAAGACGCCCCTGTTCTGATCTCCCTTATTTTGTCAAAAGTATTTGAAGTTTTTTGTTTGTTTTGGTGCAGAGCGCACTCTGTCTATAAGCACATAAGGAGAGTCTCCTGGTCCATCTAGCCCAGCAACCTGTTCTCACAGAGGCCAAAGGGAAACCAGCAAGCAGGATCCAAGCACAAGAGCCTTCTCCCCTAATGCTGGCTTCCAGCAACTGGTATTCAGAGGCATTACTCCCATTGGCTTCCAGTACGTTTCCGAGCACAATTCAAAGTGTTGGCACTGACCCTTAAAGCCCTAAATGGCCTCGGTCCTGTATACCTGAAGGAGCGTCTCCTCCCCCATCGTTCAGCCCAGACACTGAGGTCCAGTGCCAAGGACCTTCTGGCGGTTCCCTCATTGCAAAAACCAAAGGTACAGGGAACCAGGCAGAGGACCTTCTTGGTGTCCCTGTGGAACACCCTCCGACCAGATGTCAAAGAGAAGAACAACTACCTGACATTTAGAAGACATCTGAAGGCAGCCCTGTATCAGGAAGTTTTTAATGTTTGATGTTGTATTGTGTTTTAATTTGTTGGAAGCTGCCCAGAGTGGCTGGGCAAACCCAGCCAGATGGGTGGGGTACAAATAAATTATTATTATTATTATTATTATTATTATTATTATTATTATTATTACTGCCTCCAACTGGGGAGGCAGAGCAGAGCCATCGTGGCTAGCCTTTGATAGCCCTTTCCTCCATGAATTTGTCTAATCCTCTTTTAAAACCATCTTGGTTTAAAATGTGTCTCCCACATTGGTAGAAACTGCTGTATTTATTTACAGGAGGTAGCAAGATACTTGGGGGTAGCCCGAAATACATTTTAATAATAATAATAATAATAATAATAATAATAATAATAATTTATTTATATTATTTACAGTCCTTCCAATGACAAAATGTTTCTAGGACATACTGCCAGTTCTTGCCCTCTTCACTGACTATCTCACCAGGAATTTTCCTGCTATCTGGGATACAACCAGGGATGCAAGAAGACAGCAATTTACACCCTGGGTTTATTGCAGTCAACAGAGTTTCAGTTCAATACTGCAGTTCAGTTCAAAACTCTGCAGATGTTATCCATCTCACCAGCTACTATGGCTGAAATTCAGGCAGCTAAAGATATAATTTCAGTACATTTCGTGCAGTTTCAACAATTCAGAAAATAACAAAATTATTTGCAAAACAGTACGCTGACCAAAAAGAACCAACAGCAGCAAATGCTGCTAATGTTTGCTTGTACAATTTCAGTTCCTAACCTCAGACAGACATACGGATTGCAGGAATTTCTGTCTCCAGCAAAATTCTCTGACATCCCCGGCTCCACCTGACAGGAGATCATGCCAGTACCAAATATTTATATCGGCATAAACACAAACAGAAATTTCCTGCATCCATTTGCGGATGTCAGTCGATAAGGAATCCAGGTGTAGGCTACTCACTGGGCCTTTGTATGGATTCTCTCATCTGTGCACTGAGCGTAACTCTACCCCCCTCTGTCATCTGAGCCTTGCTTCCTTGACCGTGTCAATAGTGATATTTATGTCTGTATAAACACAATAAGCAACATTTGCTTGCTGCATCAGATGCAGCTACATTATTGATCAGAGGGAGTCAGAGGGTGGTAAAGGAGAGAGGAAACAAATACTATCCAGTATTAATATCTGGCTCCCCTATTCTTGAAGTGGAACAATCATATACACTGCTTAAGGGATCAGATGTCAAAGGGACTTGGCCAGACTTAGCCATGGCTGAGAGATTAATGGAGCCTCGCGTCTCTTTGACTTCTAGACAAGGAGACCCATGCTCAGTTCAAACTGAGCCGTTTATCTGCCCTTCAGCCCACTGCTCACGGCTGAAAACATTATGTCCTGCAGACTTGATGATGGTGATTCTGTTTGCTTAGTTATCTATATAATGCAGGGATAGGGAACCTACAGACTGAAATTCCCATACATGCTTGTGGGCAGCCAGCAGGAAGGGGCAGTAATGCACACCTGCCTCCCAGCAGCCATGTCTCTGTACTTATATCCGGAGGAGCAAGATGGCAGGGAGGTTGGTGCGGGAGCAGCTGTGGAAGTGCCAGGCTGGCTCTGCCAATGCATATGCCCTGCACTGACCACTGCACCACATTGCCTTTCCCCATCCTAGGTGGAATCTACATGCATATACAAAACATTGTGAAAATCCTTTTAAAAAAGTTTGAAAAATATATTGAATTTCCCATAGCTCACCACCGCCATCTAGTGTCACATTTGTATAATGCAGTTTAAAGGTAAAGGGACCCCTGACATTAGGGGTTGCAGTGCTCATCTTGCTTTATTGGCCAAGGGAGCCGGCGTACAGCTTCCGGGTCATGTGGCCAGCATGACTAAACTGCTTCTGGCGAAACAGAGCAGCGCACGGAAACGCCGTTTACCTTCCCGGAGCGGTACCTATTTATCTACTTGCACTTTTGGGCGTGCTTTCAAACTGCTAGGTTGGCAGGAGCTGGGGCCGAGCAACGGGAGCTCACACCGTCGTGGGGATTCAAACCGCCAACCTTCTGATCGGCAAGTCCTAGGCTCTGTGGTTTAACCCACAGCGCCACATAATGCACTTTACAAGACACTTAAAACGTTTTATTTACAGCTGTATAGCTCAGCCCAAGTAAGCACAGTGCAACCACTGATGAGAGGCCAGGTGTGCACAACTATTCCTCCTCAATGGACATATCTTATGCCACATCGTCGGCCAAGCTGGCTGGGACTAATGTGAGATGCAGTCTAGAACATCTGGAAGAACATAGATTCTGCATCACTTATATAGTCTCACAAGTGTGCAACACTGCATTACAGGGTACAAGAGGTCATGCTGATGCCTCAGGGGACTTGCATCTATAATTCTATACATTTTTACATGGAAGCAAACCTCTGCTGTGTTCAGATGGACTCCTTTCCTTCCAAGCAAGATTGCAGAGGATAACAGCAAACCGTTTCAAACCTGGTAAAAGCCACCCCATGGTTGGGATAAAGGTCTAGAGACACCTTCCCCAACTTGATGCCTGCAAGATGTTTCAAACTATTCTGTTCCTGAATAATAAAAAAAGATTCAATTTGCTGTCTTGGGTAAGTGCCATGAACATGTAACAGGTTTCACAGCACTGTTGTTAGACCTGCAATGGCGTTAGGGGAGGGGGGGGGCTGCTTCCACAAGCTGTGGTGCAATTAAGAAAATGTGCATGCGACAAACAGCAATCATTCAGATCAGCAACAAATAGAGGACAATGCAAATTTAAGCCAGGTCATTTACATGAGCAACAATGCACAATTAAATGAAATCGCTAGAGTTTCTAAATGGGAAATTGCGTGCAATAAATCCAGTTGTGCATAGGACACTCAAAGAAGCCAATTGTACATTAGATACACAACAAGGGTGCAAAATTACAATTGGGGGGGGAGTCACCATTGTGAAATTGCGTATCCATAGATATGTGTCCTGCTCTGGTCCATGGGGTCATGAAGAGTTAGACACGACTAAACAACAACAACAACTTGCAATGCCACTTGAGTCTGGCAAGGCTGAACTATCTGATGCTTTCAAGCATCACTACAACCATATAATAGGCAAAATTCAATAGCTGATTCATTGGCCCCCTCCAACTCTACAAGTCTATGATTCTGTGATTCCATCATGGAATTGTAGTGATAGAGACGGCTTGAGAGAACCACAGCTCACTGCTAGAGTTGAGTGATAACGGGTCATAGCTCAATGGCAGAGCAACTGCCTTGCAAGCAGAAGGCCCCAGTATCTCCAAATAGGGCTGCGGGGAACCCTGCCTGAAATCCTGGAAAGCTTCTGCAAGTCAGTGTAGACAATACTGAGATAGATGGACCAATGGCTAGATTTGGTGCAAGGCAGTTTTCTCTATTCTGTGTCCTTTAGCTGCTTATGTTTGTGTGTTTTGAAACAGATGAAATGGAACAGAGCCCCTACTCAGAAGAAGGTGGTGTGCACAAACACATAAATATTTCCACCCTGTACCTAATCCTGCCCATAAGTAGTTCCCCAGCACCAATCCTGCAAACACAGCTCCTTTTCCTGGATGTACACCTCCGTGTGCTCACACATATCCAGTTTATTTATGAGATATTTTACACCCATAAATGCACTACTGTAGGAGAGTGTTCTCCTTTAGGAGAGTTTTAGCAACGAGACCACTCAACTCCCTGTGCACATTTACACTTTATTTTCTATTATTTCCTCTTTTGCTCAAGATCAAGATCTTGCCCCACTAATAATTCCTGAAAACATACCGCCAAAAAAAAAAAAGTTATTCTGTATTCATCCACAGCGTTAAAGGGAGACTAATATTTATCTCCCCACTGGCTGCCCTACAAACCTTTGGTAAATCAAAAAAGATAAAAGCCCAAGGACCAAGCAAAATCCATTTCAAGAGCCAGTGTTTAACACGGAAGACCCCTCTGTGGTGTATAATGGGGGTTCAAATTATCTCCCCCTCTTTTTCCCCCCTGGTTTGCTTGTTGAATTATATATCAGCAGCAAGCCTGTACAAACCAAGCTGAGCCTGAAGAAACACTAGGCATTTGGGCAGGTGGTTTTGGACCAATTCTCAAAATCAGCTCCACTCCAGCAGTCATTCTGCTCAATTCCTGTTCTTCAAAATAGCCCAGAGAACCCTTGTGTAAAATCCCTTTTCCAGAGGACTTCATGAAGCTTAGGGAGTCAATTCTATGGGGCAGTAATGTTGTGAAATAAAGAGAGATACAGGTAGGAAGGGACCATGGCTCAGTGAATTCCTTGCAAGTCCCAGGTTCTCACCATAGTGCCTCTAACTATGGGAAAAGTTAGCAGGAGCATGAAATTACACATGGGGAGTTACCTGGATTCCTTTTGCATGTGCAGATTACACAACTAAATGAGAGGAACACATCATGCCACACTGTTCTGCCTTGGTCAGACTACACCTGGAATACTGTCTTTGAGAAGGATGTTGACAATGTATGCAGAGGAGTGAGACCAGGGTGATAAAGGAAACCAAGTCGTAAGAGAAACAGCTGAGGGAGCTGGAATTGTTTACCCTGGAGAAGACAAGACTGAGAGGTGATATGATAGCCATCTTCAAATATAAAAAAATATATATTCAAAGAGAGTCTCTTCCTTTAAATTCCTAGGTGTTTATCTCAGTGAAGACCTTAAAAAGGTAAAGGTAAAGGGACCCCTGACCATTAGGTCCAGTTGTGACCCACTTTGGGGTTGCGGCGCTCATCTTGCTTTATTGGCCAAGGGAGTCGGTGTACAGCTTCCGGCGCATGTGGCCAGCATGACTAAGCCGCTTCTGGCGAACCAGAGCAGTGCACGGAATTGCCGTTTACCTTCCTGCTGGAGCGGTACCTATTTATCTATTTGCACTTTGATGTGCTTTCGAACTGCTAGGTTGGCAGGAGGAGGGACTGAGCAATGGGAGCTCACCCCGTTGCGGGGATTCGAACCACCAACCTTCTGCTCAAATCAACATTTGATGATCTCCTTCTAGCGGTCAACAGTAGAAAGTGTCATTTCATACCGCATCACAGTGTGGTAAGCTGGTTTGACATCAACTGATAGGAAGTGCCTATAGAGGGTGGTGAAGACAGCACAAGATATTATGGGCTGTCCCATGAATCCGCTGGATGAAACAGTAGTAGAACGTTGCCTCAGGAGAGTGAGGAAAATTCTCAGGGATGATTCACACCCTGGCCGGCACTTTCTTGATCTCCTGCCCTGGCAGAAGATATAGAAGTATGATTAGTCGCACCAACAGGGTAAACAACAGCTTCTATCTGTGGGCTGTTAGGCTGCTGAATGGAAAGATAACAACAGGGCAACTGACTTTCGGGTTTGGTGGGTGTGCGTCAGTAAACGAGGGGAATTCAGACTAAGAGAGCTGAGTGGGGGGTGCTCGTGTAATATCACTGTATACAAGTTGTACAAGTGACAATAAAGTATTTCAATTTCAATATATCAAGGGCTGTCACATGGAGAAAGCTAGTTTTCTCCTGCTCCAGAGGCTAGGACCCGAACCAATGGCTTCAAGTTCCAAGAAAGGAGATTTCAACTAAACACCAGGGAACACTTTCTGACAGTAAGAGCTGTTCAACAATGGAACAAGACTCCCTTTGGAGGCGGTGGGCTCTCCTTCCTTGGAGGGGTTTAAGCAGAGGTTGAGCGGCCATCTGTCGTGGATGCTTCAGCTGAGATTCCCGCATTGCAGAGGGTTGGACTAGATAATCCTCAGGATCCCTTCCAATTCTACATTTCTATGATTCCAGTTCATTGGTCCATCTAGCTCAGTATTGTCTACACTGACTGGCAGCAGCTCTCCAGTATTTCAGCCTGAGTTCTCACCCAGCTCTACCTGGGAGATGTCAGAAGCCTTCTCCATGCAAAGCAGATGTTCTACCACTGAGTCACAGCTTCTTCTCCCGATTCTAAAACTTTGAATTTTCCTCCAGCTTTTGGAATTCTGAAGCACTTGACCTTGTTTCTATAGTGGTACTAAAGTATTAGGCATCCCTACTTGCCCTTTTTTTATTTCTGGATTTTGTGCAGAGCACAGCACACCTGCGGTTTGCCACAGCTTTCTGCTCCTCTGCACTTGCCCTCCTTTGAATTGACTCTTACTTTGCAATCTTACGGAGATCATCTCCCAAGCTTAATGGGACTAGAGAGGTCAGACATTGCATGTGTTATACATGTCCTTGTTGCATCCAGATTTGACTACTGCAATGCATATTTATTATTATTATTATTATTATTATTATTATTATTATTATTATTATTATTATTTTGTATACCACCCATCATCCGAAGATCCCAGGGAGGTTTACAACAGAAAAATACAAAATGAGAATAAAAAAGACACAATAAAACAAAAAGAAACCAATAACCCCCAGGTAGCCCTGAGTCGGAGGACTCAGATAGCTCAGTTGGTTAAAGCATGGTGCTGGTAATGCCAGAGTTGCAGGTTCGATCCCCATGCGGGGCAGTTGCATATTCCTGCAGGTTATTCTCAGGGTTCCTTCCAACTCTACGATTCTACGTCAGGGATTCATTAGCTGCAATTAGCTGTGATTCCGTCGTTTCAAGAAGTTGCACTAGATGACCCTTTGGGTCCCTTCCCACGCTACAATTCTATGATTCTGTTGGAAACTGGACAGTCACGGCACATGACACCGTTAGCATACCAGCTGCACTGATAGCCGGTGCGTTTCTGAGCTGGTTCTGAGAGTTAAAGCCTTAAATGGCTTAGGTTCAAGTCAGACAACCTACCCTGTGTGAACCTGCCTGTGCTCTGAGGTCAGCAGCTGAGGCTCTTCCCGTCTGCACACCACCAGGAGTGGTGAAACTGGTATGTAATAAGTCAGAGGGAAATCTCTGGGGAAGCCCTGCAGCTACAAAATCCATTGCTAGCCAGGCTCTGTCCGACAACAACACTACTGGCTTTATGAAAACATATGAGGTGGTTTTCTTCTTTAAGGAGGGCTCAGTTGCTGTGTTTGTTTTCTGCTGTTGGGCTTGGCTATGTATTAGTAATGTTGAGTTTGCTTTCAAAGGTCAGGGATGATGGGAGTTGCAGTCCAACAACATCTGGAGGACCACAGGTTACTGTGATGTAAGCTTTGATGTACCAGCAGAAGGCAATGATTATTTCATTCAGCCACTCGGAGTGGGGAACACGTTGTAATTGTTATTCCGATGAAATCCCACTGGAATTTTCTTTCTCAGGGAGGAGAATAAAGGGAAACACTCTGCCTATGTAGTCATTTTCTATATGCAATGGATGAAGCATCGAAAATATGAGCAAACCATAAGTGTACTGAATAGGTGCCCATCCCTCAACCTCACTGTAATGACCATTGTTTTCATCATAGAACTGTAGAATCAGGACACTATACTTCTGTATAGAAGAGAGTTAGTGGAATAATCCAGTAGAAGACATCTTATTATGCCTACATGTGGTAGCTGCCCATTTGAACACAGAACCAGATTCAGACTCCTTCATTCATCATTTTATTTCATAACAACATAACAAAAGTCATAAACAATAATAAAACTCATCAAAAAGTACACAACCAAATGGAAAACAATTTCCACAGAAATCGTAAAATCTAAAAACTAAGAATACAGCGTTGATATCAATCACAATTTAAAATGACATAGATAAAAAAATAAAAGCAATCATAATAACCTCTGCAAATGTTGCAGGATTTCAGCAGAAGGTAACAGGATGTGCCCTGACTAGAGACGAAAAGCAGGATTTCTTCCCTACAACTTCTACAGGGAGAAGCATTATTGAAAGCAGTATAGTGTATGACTGCCCTGACTCTATCATAAGCACAAAGAATCATGAATGGACAGTAAAACGGGACATCTGGTGGGCGCCCACGATTCCTTTGAGTCGATTTGGGTCTCCCAAACTGTTTGCCCCAGCATCTTCCATCCCTAGGACTGAAATGCGCCCAGCATCCCACTCCCTGTCACTCTCGGGTGACAGTTGCTATGGCAGAGGGCCTACCGAAGGAATGAATGGGAAAAAAGAGACGAGAAAGCAGAGGAACGCACGGAGATTAAATAATTAGCAAACGTGGCAAGAGGCAAGATGAAAAACAAGCGCCGTGATTCATGTTTTGTGTCTGCTACTGTACAGAACACTTTAAAGTGTCAGCCGGTGCGACAGTCAGTCTTTAAAGCCAATTAAAGTTTTATAATAAAAAAAAAAAGCTCTGCTTTCAGGGAGGGGAGAGGGAGGGAAAGCTTTCTATCCATTTGTTGGCAGTGAAATACTCAAAGTCTAAAAACCAGGCAGACGAGAAGGCTAGAAATCCATATATAGAGGAGCACGCATATCTGCTATTGTAGAGATATTTTTTTGTAGAGAGAGGGGGAGATGCTGAAATGGAAGGCAAGCACTTAGTGTGGGGTTTGTGCCACTAAAGAAATGTCATACAAAGTACAGATTGCGGAGGATTGTGGTAAGGCTAATATGTTTAACTTGACTCAAATATACCCAGCCTGAGGTGAGCTCCACACTGGATGCAGAGTAAATGGGCACAGAGCTATAATGCCTTATGTTTTTGCCTACATGTATAGGAGTGTGCAAGGTCTGTATAGTTAAAGCTATGGTTTTCCCAGTAGTGATGTATGGAAGTGAGAGCTGGACCATAAAGAAGGCTGATCGCCGAAGAACTGATGCTTTTGAATTATGGTGCTGGAGGAGACTCTTGAGAGTCCCATGGACTGCAAGAAGATCAAACCTCTCCATTCTGAAGGACATCAGCCCTGAGTGCTCACTGGAAGGACAGATCCTGAAGCTGAGGCTCCAATACTTTGGCCACCTCATGAGAAGAGAAGACTCCCTGGAAAAGACCCTGATGTTGGAAAAGATGGAGGGCACAAGGAGAAGGGGACGACAGAGGACGAGATGGTTGGATAGTGTTCTCGAAGCTACCAGCATGAGTTTGACCAAACTGCGGGAGGCAGTGGAAGACAGGAGTGCCTGACGTGCTCTGGTCCATGGGGTCACGAAGAGTCGGACACGACTAAACGACTAAACAACAACAACAACATAGGAGAGTGCCAAGATACGTCCATTGTGAGGAAGGTGCAGGGGAGGTTGTATTTCCTGAGAATGCTCAGGGGACTGAATCTATCTCAGCACCTACTTCTGTCCTATTATCACAGTACCATCGAGAGTGTCTTAACCTATAGTATATTATCGTGGTATGGGAGCAGCTCTGAAACGGATAAAAAAGCTTTACAGAGAATAATTAAAATTGCCCAGAATGTTATTGGGCTCCAACTACCAACCCTGGATGAGATCTTCACGTCTCGCACTTTGAAGAAGTCACACAATATCCTGAGAGATCCCACCCATCCTGCTCACAACTTCTTTGAACTGTTGCCTTCGGGCAGAAGATATAGGACAATGAAAACACGAACCACACGCCTTCTGAATAGTTTCTATCCAAGAGCTCTGATTGCACTAAATAATGATCTCAGGGCCAGTTGCAAGAAATAGCAAGCAGGGAGTAGGAAGGAATGAGACAGGTTTTTAGGTTATGTTATGCCTTTAATAGGTTATGTTACATTCTGGAGTATGATATGTTTTTATAGATTATGTCTGAATAGGATGAGAGTGTTGGAGATACGTGCAAATGTGTATGTGAACCCGGTCTTTGGGTGGGTGTTTGATTTTCGTTGTTGTGTATACTGTGTATATACGGACAATGACAATAAATTTATCTTAAATCTTAAATCTTAAATCTTAAATCTTAAATCTTCACCCTCCCAGAGATTTAACTTCTGGAGAATAGGTATGGGCAATCTGTGGCCTTCCAAGTTCTACTCCAACCCCCAGCAGCCCCATCCAGCATGGCCAAATGTGAGGGATGATGGGAGTTGTAGCTTGGCACTGTCTGGAGCGCCATGGGTTCCCCATACCCAGGCATAGTCAAACTCCGGCCCTCCAGATGTTTGGGACTACAATTCCCATCATCCCTAGCTAACAGGACCAGTGGTCAGGGATCATGGGAATTGTAGTCCCAAACATCTGGAGGGCCGGAGTTTGCCTACACCTACCCATACCTGTTCTAGAGGCTCTGTGAACTCTTGTTAGGAGAAGGTGTCAGGAATAAATCTCACAAAGTAAGTGAACTCTTTATTAGAAGGAACAAGGTCAGCTCAAGAGCGCCAGGCCTAAAAGCCTAAATGAGCACAGCAACCCTTCTTCGTAGGTCTTGCCTCTATGAGGCAGTGGTGGAGGCTGAAGGTCCCTACCTTCCCACAGCTGTTTAAGTCTCCTCCTCCTCCTCCTTAAATTATCCTTGCAAATTCCTCCCAGGGACGGGGGGAATGGGCTTCACTCGAAGTTTGTCTCGGTACCTGGCTCTCGCTCCGGCATGGAATGTGAGAGGCAGGGAGGCGCCAAGTGCAAAAGCATTCACCTGGTGAAAACCCTCCTGCGCCGCCATTAAGAAGCAGAGATTTTCTGCTTCGTTGGATTTTTAATTGACTTTAAAGTACTGGCGCGTGATGGGAAAGGGTTGCAACAGGACTTCCGGGGTGGCGCCACCGGCAATGGTGGACTCCCTCTGAATTGGAGGGACTAGCTCCGCGGAAAACGGGTCTTCTCCGCTACGGCGAAGCGGGGACCCACTTAAAAATCACAGGCGGATGAAGCCTGTGACCATGGGACTCGGCGGGCACCTTTAGCGCCCCCCCAACCCGCTAAGGAACCCACTAACGGGCTCCGAAGTGAAGAGGGGGAAGTGGCGCGGTGCTGTGAGTCAACTGCTATTTCCGTGGAGTGAAGCCGCATAGCTGTTGCCGGAGAGCGCTGCCTTTTTCCTGGGACAATTTGGACTTTAAAATAAGCACCCGTGAGTACTTAGACTTTGAACAATTGGACATCAAATAAGGACTTGCGAGTAGGAAAGAATCAGACTTTAAAAATTTACTTGAATTTGGTACGGAACGGGAAGGTCTAAACAGGAAGTCATCCTTCCGTTCTTTTGTAAACAGAATAAAGCAAAGGCAATTTAAACTAGAGCTCAGGAAATCGCTTTTAAAAGATTTGATTTCACCATTTAAAATTGTGGAACCCCCCTTCGACAGCAGGAGAAGGGGGGGATCTTTTTGGACTGTTTAAAGTGACTTTAAAGTGAAGTAACTTTCCTCCGTCCTGATCCTGGAGCGGGCTGTCAGGACTGACGCGTGAAGTTCATTAACCAAAGACAAGTGTTTTTGACAGATGGCTAAAAGAAGAGAAACCTAGTGATTCCACTGTTCCCTTTCACATTTTAAAGGATGATATATGGACAAAGTATCTTAAAAAAGGAAACTTTGTTGCAAGAATAAATAGAAGTCTTCCCCCTAGGGGGAGTCTGTGAAATTGTAACTGTGAAACTGTAACTAACTCCAGGGAGTCGACAGCTGTTACAGATTACAACCGTGGGAACAAGTATCTGACCTTGTAGGACAATGTATTCAGAAGCCTTGTTGTATGCTCTCTATAAAACAAACGATCTACTGGAACAATTACACGAGAAGGTGAATTGGATGGCGACTTCGACTAGAAATTTTGAACAGGCAGTGGGAAAATATGTGGAGCCCACTCAGGATTTAAATCAGGAGTGTGTCTTGACAGAACAGGAGTTTTTGACATTAAATCAGGAGTGTGTTTTGACAGAAACAGGCCCAACAGGAATATGATTTTTTGGATTTGACAAATGAACTTGGAAAAAGCCATATCTGGAAAGGAAAAGTTTGGCTTGGTTTGGAAATGGGGGGCTGGATTGACCCCCCTATGCTGGGATGTTTGGACTTTTCAAATACGGCAACGGGCCGTGAGATGTTTGGGACTGTGGGGGCTCTCAATTTTGGAGGGCCTTTGAAACATGCTTTTAAATACTACATGGAATTCATTGTTGAACATGGAAAAGGGGCTGATCTGTTGAGAAGGGTTAAAAACATTGTCAAGCTGGAGTTACCACGAGCAGGAGACAAGGGAAAATACAGTTACAAGTATGAAGAAGAGCCACGGAAGGGTCATGGAAGAGACTTGAGGGCCTCGGACATAAGGTTGCCAGGTTAATGGGCTAGATTGACGGGAATAAGGACTGACAAAACCCGGAACCAGGAGGAAGGGACGATGGATGAAGATTGGATCTGTTTATACCTCTTTTTTCTACCATTAGAACTGTTTTATAAAATTGATGAATGATAGAAAAATGTTGGAATGAAATTACTTGGCTTTAGCAAAGATGTTTAAAGAATTATGAAAGAATATTATGATTATGAGAAGTTGGTAAGGATAAGATTTAAGTTTTAAGTTTTAAGGTTTATTTTATTACAGAAAGATAAGGTCAAGGATTTGCTGGGATAATTAATAACTAGGATACAAAGAAAGGGAGGAGGAGGAGGTCTAAGAAAGAAGGTAATGACAGTTAAGGATTTGAAAATAATGAATTTGTTTTTAAATGTTTTTAAAGTTTTGTGATTTTTGCATTCTTCTTTTTTTCTTTTTTTCTGTCATTTTTTCTCATTTGGAATTTTTTCGTATATGATGGGAAGGGGTTGGTTTCTTTTTTTCTTTTTTTTCTATTTTGTCAATTATTTTTATCCTTTGTACTCTCTTCTGCTTCTATTTTATTTTTTCTCTTTTTTGTAACATTTTGAAAATCTCAATAAATATCTTAAAAAAAAAGAAAGGAAAAGGGTTGCAACAGCATACTGCGGAACATATCAGCTACATGGATCAAAGGTCTGAATTGAGATAAGATTTTCTTTGGTGTGAGAGTTGGTTGGGGGAGAGGGAAGCCCACAGTCTTATATATTTATGACTCGGCAACCCTCTCCGTAATACAGGACAAAAATATATTTACCAGTGAGGAAGGGATATTGGAGTAATATTGATATTAACAAGTAAAAATGGAAACGGTGTGTGATCTGAAATGAAGAAAGGAAGGAGAGGGGAAGCTTAAGTATGACTATGTTGGAAAGACAGAGTATTTCCCCTCACCTCTGTTTGAAAACAACAAAGGAAAAAGAGATTGAGATTCATTTGTGCTACTGACGGACTGTAATCTAAGATAAAGTTTAATTGGGCCATAAATCTCAAGCTGGAAGGAAAAGAATCTGGGGGCTGTGATAAGAACGCTGCAGAGATTCTGGGAGTTGGAAAAGAGTATTAAATCTTCATCACATTTGAAAATTGCCTGCCTTTTCCTAGGCTGAGGGGGAAATGGCGAAGATCTGAGACATGTTTTACTAGTGAGACAGAATGGTTTCTAGCAGACTGTCAGCTGTTCCAAGACATCAAAGGAAGGGATGGAGAAATAAGACCCCTGAGAAACTTCGAGATTCAGTTCTGTCCCAAGTCATGATGGGAGAAAACAGCTAGGAAGTGAAAGAGACAACACCATATGTGAACAGAAGGAACCCCCAATGGATATAACAGTTTTCACACGCAGGGCAGAATAAAGATAACAGTCTGAGTTCCTCACTTGAAGCTTTATAAACTTATGTATTATAACATCATGAATGGAAATCGTTAATTATGTATCTGTGGACTAAGGGATTATTATTATAACTGAAATGTAACTGATATTAATTAAGATTATGGAACGCAGTGATATAAGATCAGAAATGCACCCAGTCCAGCATGCGGGGAGCCACTTTAATTAAAATGTATTGATTGGAAGTTGATTGGCATTTTGATAATTGTATAATTTGGGAATTAATTGTTATTGTTAGGCTATTATTGGGGGTATATTGGAAAACTAATTTAAATAATAATAATAAAAAACCTCTCTCCTTCTCCTACTTTGGGTCCTTCCCAAGCAATCTGAGACTCTACTGACTTGCCTGTCACTACTCTTCCCTTGTCATACCTTTTCTGGTTCTGCAAAATCAGCAGGGATGGGAGCTTGTCACAGCAGGAGTGGGAGATACCCTGGCTTCTTCACCAGCCTGACTCATCTCGGCCTCTTGGCCTCCCTCCTCTTCTGCCTCTGATTCTGGACTGCTCTCTGCCACAGCCTCTTCCTGCTCACTAAGCCCTGTTGCCTCTTCAGCTTCCGACACCTCCTCTTCCCAGTCTTCTCCCTCTGACCACTCATTGTCGTCCCACCACCACTCCCTGGGCTTTAAGCCCTCTTCGCTTGAGGGTTCCCCAGCTGGTGCCTCCCACCATTCCTCTGCGTCTAGCCAGTACATGGCAGGCATGCAGAATGGCAATGCTAGGAAACCGCAAGCAAGAATCCAACTGGGCATCATCGAAAAGCAGAAGCAGTAGAAGCCTCTGTTGGTGGTTTATGAAACTTCCTGCTCACAAAGAACCTTTTCTCTCAACGTCTGCTCTGGAGCCCACGTACATCATTGGGCATGGAATCGCTGCACATCACAAAGGACTCTGTGATGCTTTCTTCAGAGCATGCTCAGTTCGTACAAGTGCCGCACACAAGTCTGTTAGAACTAGCCACCATCTAGAGATGGAGAATTTCATTTGACCTGTTGTGTGGGGGGCTTTTTTGAGGGGTGGGGAATTGGCCTAATCTTCCCCTTTCAGATTAATGCTATTGCAGGATCGTCCTTATCCTTCAGATTGGGCAAAAGAAATGTACCACATAAATTTTAAAGATGCATATCTAAGTATAAAGTGCATTGAGAACCACATTCATTCACCGAGATAAATACATATTTAAATAAGTGTGATAAATGTGTGTTTTAAGTACATATTTAAATCTCTGTTTGAATACAACTTTTCATACTTCTTGTTCTTCCCAAAATTGCAGATTATTGCACAAATGGGACAGAACAGATTTAGGAATAAAAACATGCAAATAAGTGACAAAAATAGGAAAGCTACTAACCTACTCTGCTTTGAAAAATGTGAACTATCCCTCACCTCCACACAAACTTTCTGGTGAGATTTGAGAAAGTCACTAGTGGTAGACAAGCAGTCTTTCGCAGCCACAATTAATTAACTATCAAATTGTATGCAGTACTACTGAGCTTTATCCTTTTCCTTTTCTTTTATAAAACTGCGTGCAAGACCACTGCAGGCAGCTGTTCAGGAGATTTGGAAAGTCTGGGCCAAAAGTCCGCATCAAAAACAGGCAGCAGATCAATAAAAACCCAACCTTAATTTAGAGTGGTGGCCAAAATAAAATCTGGTCCCTAAAGGGACAGGGGTGTCCAGTCCTGCCATATGGATTAACCTGACTGAAGTTTCCTCATAAAACAGAGTTTGGGGTGGGGGGATAGGGTGATTTCTCTCTCCTTTTTTCCTTTTGGAAAACATCCAGAAATGCTAATGATGATGTCGCCCAGTATTGTGGCTCAATCTTCAAAGGAGCATCCCAGAGCCCGTGCCAAGCTCTTGGATACTGTGAGCCCGACGCCAGCTGGAACTTGGCATGGGAAAGTGGTAAGATGGAAGCGTTTAATAACCAAACTCTTAAAGCAAGCTATCTTTGCCACCTGAGCAGAAATTTAGGCATTCTTCAGATATCCCACGGTCTGTGGGGTTTGGGTGTCTTTCCCATCGCCCTGACCTAGCCACTGTGATCCATTCGACGGTCACCTCCAGGCTTGATTATTGTAACTCACTCGACGTGGGGCTGCCCTTGAGACTGACCCAGAAACTCCAGCGGGTGCAGAATGCCGTGGCAAGACTCCTTACGGGGTCCTCACCATGGGATCACATTCACCCGGTGCGATACCAGCTGCACTGGCTCCCAGTGGAGTACAGGATCAGGTTTAAGGTGCTGGTTTTAACCTTTAAAGCCCTATATGGCCTAGGACCCTTGTACCTATGGGACCGCCTCTCCTGGTATGTCCCACGGAGGACCTTACGGTCTTCAAATAAAAACATCTTGTAGATCCCAGGCCACAGGGAGGTTAGACTGGCCTCGACCAGAGCCAGGGCTTTTTTGTGGCCCCGATCTGGTGGAACACTCTGTCACAAGAGACTAGGGCCCTGCGGGACTTGACATCTTTCCGCAGGGCCTGCAAGATGAAGCTATTCTGCCAGGCCTTTGGCCAAGGCACAGTCTGACCCCCTTTCTCCTTCTGTAATCTTCATAGAACTCTAACCCGATGGTTGCCATTAATTTGATTCTGAATTGATTCTCGAATGTATTTTGATTAATTGACTGTGCGATTTTATGTGCACTGTCCTATTTTTATCTGTTGTTAGCTGCTCTGAGCCGGGGAGGGTGGGATACAAATAAATTATTATTATTATCATCATCATCATCATCATCATCATCCCAAGGGTCATCTAGTCCAACCCCCGAGAGATGGCCATCCAGCCTCTGTTTTAAAATTTCCAAGAAAGTAGTGTCCACTACCTTTCAAGGAAGTCCATTCACCAGCTCTTACGGTCCTAAAGTTCTTCCTAATATTTAGTTGGACACTCCTTTATTGTAATTTGAATCCACTGATTCAGGTATTACCTTCTGTGGCATTCGTACGGAGCCCCCGGTCATCTCACAGACTGTTGACCCACACACCACTAATCCGCTGCCACCAACCAGGTCCTCCCTGGTAAATCACTTAATCTCAATCAGGTTCTTGAGCTAACAAAGAAGAGTGTAGTTTATTGCAGACACAAATAAACTTTAACTGCATTCAAAACGTTGTTACTCTTTACCTTCCTAGTCTTATTTTATCCTGTCTCTAACTCTTATACCTCCCCTCATACAAGAACCCACTGCACTAACTGTCTCTCTATTTCCAACTGTCTGCCAACTGCTTTCCCAACTGCCTTTCCCAACCAACCAACTAAAACCAACCAACTACCCACAACCCAAACCTTGGGCTAAGCCCTTATATAAGGGCTTTTCTCTGGCTTTTCTGGCTTTTCTATTGGTCTACCTATTAACTCTTTCTCTCCCTCGGTACAGACATTTTCCAAGGAACGGGCAAACGCCACACCTTCCGGAGCAGCAGAAAACAAGCTTGCTTCATCTTCAAGGCGACAGCCCATCACATATCTGAAGGTGTCTATCATATCACCTCTCAGTCTCCTTTTATCCAAGCTAAACATACCCAACTCCCTCAACCATTCCTCATAAGGCTTGGTTTCCAAACCCTGGGTATTCTTGGTCGCTCTCCTCTGCTCTCGTTCCGGCTTGTCAACATCCTTCTTAAATTATGGGGCCCAGAATTGGACACAGTATTCCAGGTGGGGTCTGACCAAGGCAGAATAGAGTGTTATATCGCTAACATATAGTTAACTGTTGTTCTGCCCAATATACTATGTAGATGGCCAACAACCTATACAGAAGATAAACCTATCAAAGCCACCACTTCCACATCCATGCCCCTACTGACATGTTGGCTGGTTTCCATGCCAGCTTTCCATCCTTGGCTGCCTTTATTGCTTGTTGGGATGCACTGTGACATCATTCTAGTGACATCTCAGTCAGACCATGGATACCACTAGCCCAATATTGCCTCCTCAGACTGAAAGCAGCTCTCTGAGGTCTTAGGCACAGACTCTTTCCCAGCTATTCTGTTACGTGAGATCACGCTCCTGATTCTCATGAACCATCCCTGGCAATTCCTGTGCATGCATTCTCTGAAATAAACCCCAGTGTGTTCAACTGGGTTTCCTCCCCAAGTGCATTGGCAGCCAAAATCTGGGGAGCAGCTCTGTGATGCCTGCACTCCTAAATCTCCATAGATGTGCATTTGGACATAAGATTTCAGTAAACAACAACAACAAACATGGCAGTGGACTTGTGTACAAATGTAAGAAAATCAGTGTTCTGGGGAGGGGGAAAGAAGTAAAAATGACCAGGTAACTGTTTTGTCAGGCTGATCGCCAAAGAATGGATGCTTTTGAATTATGGTGCTGGAGGAGACTCTTGAGAGTCCCATGGACTGCAAGAACATCAAACCTCTCCATTCTTAAGGAAATCAGCCCTGAGTGCTCACTGGAAGGACAGATCCTGAAGCTGAGGCTCCAATACTTTGGCCATCTCATGAGAAGAGAAGACTCCCTGGAAAAGACCCTGATGTTGGGAAAGATGGAGGGCACAAGGAGAAGGAGACGACAGAGGGCGAGATGGTTGGACAGTGTTCTAGAAGCTACCAGCATGAGTTTGACCAAACTGCAGGAGGCAGTGGAAGACAGGAGTGCCTGGCATGCTCTGGTCCATGGGGTCACGAAGAATCGGACACGACTAAACAACTAAACAACAACAACATTCACAGCTGGTGTGAGAATAAGGAGAAAAGGTTCTCATATTTTAATTTGTGGTGTCCTTAAAAATGACCCACAAGCTAGATCAGTCTTGTGAGGGGGTCATGTATCCACCCCCCTGGGATTAGAGTGCCATATGTTGTGCCTCTATGGGATAAGACTGTTGTCTTCTAACACTAGATCAGTGAGAAAATGCAAGATAATAACTGGTGCCAGGCCTTGTTCCGAAGATGCTGTGAGCAGCCGTCTCTCGCTGAATGGCGATTAACAGAGAGGAATCTTTGAAAAAGCAGTATGTTGATTTCTCTGGACACACTGCTTTGCTTCTTAGCTGCCTTGGAAGGAAGCCCAGGACTAAGAGCAGCAGACATTCACCAACTGTGATCCATGATCCTTAATGAACTAAGTTCAGCGCAGTAGCTGCCGCACCTTAGAAAGCAGCCAGCCTCTGTTTTGAGAAATTGGTTTGCAGAGCTTTGGTGCCGCACACATGGGTGCAAAGATTAACCAGCCAACATATGGGACCTGAATAGCCTAGCAAAGCAAAATCTCTAGAGGGGGGTGCCCTCCTGGGTTCTCTTGTATGTCTCCCCACCTCCTCTGCAGAAAGGAGCAGCAACAAGAACAAGAACAACAACAACAATCTAGCTTAGCCTGATGCTCCAATGTTTCAGCACCTCGGAGAGTTGATAGGGAAAGTTTACAATCCACGGTGAAATCTGGAACTGAAATTAGCAAATGGATGCAGTAAGTGAATAAGCATGTAAATAAGCAGCAAAGTCGAAACTCAAGTCTGGAACAGAAATTCAAAGCTTGTTAACATATGTAAACTCACTGAAACAGCAAGTGCTGTTCAGACTAGCTGTGCAGTTGACATGATGGATGCAGAAATGTGTACCGGCTGGATTTCCCCCTGCTCTGTTTCGTTTGCCCATTCTGACCTTGCACATTGACTTCTTAATGCAAATGATAATAATGGCAAACATGAATCTCGAAAACAGGTTCACTGATTAATTTTGACAGTCACTTGAATTTGATTGTTGCTAACTGACAAGCGGGTTGTGGATTATTGCTGATTTTTTTATTGTTTTCTTTTGCCAGGTAGGGGAAAATTGAGGATTCTCAAGCCACTATTGAGCCAGGGTTACATGGCTAGGTGGGCCAGAGTGTTCTGCAGGCCCTGTTGTATGTAGGCAACGTATGAGCAAGACCCAAATTGTCATCTTTCCCGCATTGCAGGGGGTTGCAGTAGATGACCTTTTGGGTCCCATCCAACCCTAAAATTCTATGATTCTAAGACTGCAGACTGCAGGGACATATTCCATTAACATTTTTCAGTTCCCAAAGGAGAACCCAGGTGAGTGTGACAGAAAAGGGAAGCTCCCAGGTTGGAGGTTAACAGGTAAAGGCACAGAAGACAGAGCTAGGAGAGGCAATTTCGAATGATGCACATCACAGCCTAAGGTGAGGAGACCTACACATCTAGAAAAAACCCTCTCTAATCCCTCAAATCTGAAATAGCAGCACCCCTTGCCTGCCTCGTCCCTGCACCTCTGAAACACAGGACCCAGATGTCCACCGGTCTCCCACAACCAGCAGCACCACTGTCTTTTGTCCATCCTTTCCAATTTGTGCAAAGAACAAATGCAGTGCTGTTTTGCTTACGCTCCCAAAATTAATACAGTGTCAGACCTACTGGGGATTTGCGATTCACTGGCTTTATTCCCCCCTCAACTCAGATATGGTAATTTTTATTGGACTTTGGATAAAGTCAGCGGGCCTCAAAGCAAGAAGGAATTCATCCTTTGGCGCGTGGATTTTCTTTTCGGAGAGATTGCTGTGAGCATTTTATAGCAGGAGGCAGGGAATGGAGAAGGGCTCCGAGTGTAGATTAATAGATTCAGCCAGAACTGTTGTCATAATTGGGGCTGAATCTCTTTTATAACAATGGGGGGACGGTTTTACCTAGCTGTATATGTGCAGAGGCATAGAATCCTGGAATAAAATGGTTTAGAAGGTGGTCAAAGGCTGCCAAGTCCTGCTCTCTTCCGAAATGCAGTACCACACCTCTATCAAACCCACAGGTTAAGGTTATCACACACAAAAAATAATAAGCACCTGAATGCTCATTTCTCCTGCTCATTTCTCCAAAGGAGAATCAAAGTGGGAATGCAGAGTTCACCATGAGCGCCCCCAACCTCAGTCCATCATGCAGGTCCCCTCCTGAACAGCCTAGGAAAGGAGGCATACCCTGTACAATCTCTGCCTTCAAAGCTACTCAGCTGCCTCAATTGCACACACACCCCTTTAAGCATTCTTTCAAATATTGCATCTCCCTCAAGAGGTTTTGATATTTGATTAGTTTGCTCAAGGGAGCTCAATTCATTTTTTGTGAGGAGCAGCTTTCAGCTCATCCAAGCCTACCACAGATCAGCACACAAGCAAAGGATGTCTTATGAGGAAGGAACTGCCTTGGCTGCATCCCTCAACTCGTAGGCTGCATAGAGTTATAGAATATATCGCTTGGAAATGACCTTCCTTTTTATTTTTATTAACATATAAAACACATACATATACATTTACACAGTACACATACATAACACACTAAAAAGGTAAAGGGACCCCTGACCATTAGGTCCAGTCGTGACCGACTCTGGGGTTGCGGCGCTCATCTCGCTTTATTGGCCAAGGGAGCCAGCATACAGCTTCTGGGTCATGTGGCCAGCATGACTAAGCAGCTTCTGGCAAACTAGAGCAGCACACGGAAACACCGTTTACCTTCCCGCCGGAGCAGTACCTATTTATATACTTGCACTTTGATGTGCTTTCGAACTGCTAGGTTGGCAGGAGCAGGGACCGAGCAATGGGAGCTCACCCCGTCGCGGGGATTCGAACCTGCGATCTTCTGATCGGCAAGTCCTAGGCTCTGTGGTTTAACCCACAGCACCACCCGTGTCCCACATAACACACTACATTACTCTATATAACATACCTACATTACTCTATATAATGCCTACCTATACTGTACATATCAACATACCTACACTAGCTTAAATGCATTTCATTATTTCTTTAATCTCTTCTTCTATCTTGACTTTACTCTCCTTTCACTCTAATCATTTTCTGGATTCACTCAATATCTGTCAGAAATTCTACATTTTCCACATAATTTTTGATGTATTCCTTAAAGATAGCCCACTCCTTATTCACTTTTTTTACCATATCTCCTCTTACCCTCCCTGTTAGTTTGGCAATATGGAAGTATTCCATCATTTTAGATAACCAGTCTGTTTTAGTTGGGACGCTGCTGCTTTTCCAGTTTTTGGCGATCAATAACCTTGCTGCCATAGTAGACCTTCCAGGGCATCTCGTCCAGCCCCTTGCTCAGTGCAGGAATCTTTTAACTAACATTGCCCATTGCCACCTTCTCAGAATTCCAAGAAATGTCAAGCTTCCAAGTTTTAAGAAGATTTCATGCATATAAAAAGTGGTCCGAATTTGGCAATATCCAGAGGTTCAAAAAGTCTCCAATGCTATTGACTATATTTACAAATCTCATTGCTGCATGGTTTTCACAGCAGGGATGTAAGGCAATTTTCATCGCATTCTGGGGTTTGTCGCAATCAGCGCCGTTTCTGCTCTACTACAGTTCAGCTTCCACTAAAACCTACAATATTTGGCCACCCACCATGGCCAAAACATATGCAACTGTATCATTAATTTCAATGCATTTCAGCATAAAGAAAATTGAAATAAATAATGTGGAATATAACACAATTCTTTAAGTAACATTGGCAGATACCGCTCACATTCACTAGCATTTTTTGTTCCTGACCTCAGATGAACGTGCAACATGTATGCTCCCATTTCTGCTTCTGACAAAATTCTGCAAGATCCCTATTTCAGAAGCTTACTTGGGGACATCATCCATGATATTTTACTTTTAAACGGATATGTGAAAAGAGGATTGCTGGATCTCACGTTTTGAACTGGAAGTTTCATCTGGATTTCTAAAGGAAAGACAAAACCTCAGTTTGTGGGACCAGAATGCACTAAACTAAAACAATAATAAGAAATGCTGCAATTAGTTAAATTAAGGAATTATAGCTGTCTCCAAATTCCCTCTTCCCTTAGAAAGAATCTGCAAATTCATTATGGATTTCCATTTTTGTGAAATTTTAAAGCAACTTCAGAGAGGTAAGAAACCTACCTGAGAACCTACCCTGAGAAATTTTGATAATCTTATTTTTTAAAAAAACACATTTCGGACGCTTAGAAGTTCCTGTACATTTTTGCCCAGCTCTCCAAATTTTCTGTGAGCTTTACTTGGGGCTGGGGGGGAGAGAGATGGAATCTTTAAAGAGAATTCCTCATTCTTTGAATCTTCTTTTCTAAAACATAATATTCAGGCCAGCCCTGAATACAACCCCACAAAAGTGCCCCTCTTCATCAAGGCCAATTCAGGAAGGCTCCATTAGGCTTATGGCTATTGACTTGTTAGCAACGTGGTAATCTCATCACATGGGAGCTTTTCTCCCACAGAGGTCTGATACTGTTAGGAGCCGATCACCATAGGATAAAAGCATCAAATAACTAGGCTATCATGTGACAACTGCGATGACAGATCATGTCTCTCCCACTGTCTATGAATAAGCATGAATGTGTTATGTTCATTGATCCCAGGAACTATATTCCCTGAAGCGCTAAGAATATTTTAGGCACTCATGCAAAAATTACAGTAAGGGGAAAATCCATGAAAGCTTAGAAGATTCTCCAGGAACAGATTCCCAGAGGCTTCTGGGAATCTGTGTTTTCTTCATTTTACAAAGGCACATCAATACATCTCCTTAATTTCATGCCATTACCTCTCTAAAGCCTATGTACGTATCACCAGAATCGACTTTCCTGCCCTTCCCTCGACAGAGGTAAGGGAATATTCCAATGTGCAAGCTGTCTTTTATCTGAGAAATGAAACATGGGCTTTGGAAGCCGGCTGAATTCTTCTGAGCCTTGGCGTTAACACTAAGTATTGGGGCATATGCAATATTCAGAAGGTTAAATCCAATGGGAACCTTAGCGTAACTCTGCCTTAATGAATAGCTGGTTATGAAACGTGACTCAGTAAATATACTCTTTAACTGAGCAAAGATTGACACAGAAGTTGGCTGCAAGTTTGATGCCCCAAAAGTCTTCCTAGAATTTGGTGTTTGATATTCTCCAGACTTTCTCTGCATGCTCACCTGCTTTCTGAATATTTGGAAAATGGGTGAGTATGCAAAGCATATGAGTATCTGTGTTTAACACTCAATATTGAGAGAGTGCTGAGACAGTGTTGAGACACCCAGTGAGGAGAGTGCTGTTGAGCTCAGATCCTGTTTACAAGTTTCCCAGTTTAGCCACTGTGAGAAAAGGATGTGGGACTTTGGTCTGATCCAACAGCCAAGTTCCTATGTTCTTGAATTTCAGCATTTGATGTCCAGTGGTAGATATTTGGCCCTATCTACCACTCACAGTTGGGATGCGGGTGGCACTGTGGGATAAACCACAGAGCCTAGGACTTGCCGATCAGAAGGTCAGTGGTTTGAATCCTCGTGACCGGGTGAGCTCCCGTTGCTCGGCCCAGCTCCTGCCCACCTAGCAGTTTAAAAGCATGTCAAAGTGCAAGTAGATAAATAGGTACCGCTCCAGCGGGAAGGTAAACGGCGTTTCTGTGCACTGCTCTGGTTCTCCAGAAGCGGCTTAGTCATGCTGGCCACATGACCCGGAAGCTGTACGCTGGCTCCCTCGGCCAATAAAGCGAGATGAGCGCCGCAACCGCAGAGTCAGCCACGACTGGACCTAATGGTCAGGGGTCCCTTTACCTTTACCACTCACAGCAATAAAAACCATAAGCAACAATATTTACCATTTTACAGTATTGAAGGCCGATATGCAACGATATACGACAGAGGTTTACATACTACCTTCCTTCAGTCAATGTTTCTCCCCGCTTTACCGAGAAATCTCTGCACAGGAATCCTGCCCATTGCACAGATCTCAAGTTATGACTCAGAGTCAGTCCCCCCCAGGGCCCTGTAAGGCCCCAACATTGCTGTAAGATTGCAGACTTAGACACTGGACCCAATAGGGCTCACTGCTGAATAGTCATATCATGGAATTTATCGTTTTTGCGGGCATGCAAAACCTACTAGGAAGGAACAATCAGTTCTGTGGCGATAAGGCCGTTGGTGGACAAATGGGAAATAAAGTATCTGGACTAGCCGTAGACCAAAATGGTGGATGATGGATAGATACAACAAAGTAATGATAAATGGGCACTCGCAATAGACACAGCTGTTTATAGTCAGGTATACAGTAGATGGATGGGCTCAGCAGATGGGAAATGGGCAGCTGTACCCATAGCAATTATGTTCTCTCTCTCTCTCTGTCTCCCTGCACTGCACCAGTCTGCCTGTAAGTCCCCAGACACCTTCTCAAACAGGATTCATGATGGCTTAGCAGTAGAAGGCTGATCTTCCTTTGCAGAAGGGTGAGAGGAGGTGAAGAAACCTGTCACCTTCTGTAAGAGGTTACAAAGCCACCAGTTGGAATTGCCAGATGGCAAGCTGCCCCTCACCATTCCATTCACCTCAGTTTCCCTGCACCCCCAGGGTAGTCCTGACCTGTTGCTGTTTTATTCAGCTGGGGAAGCAAAAACTCTTTTTATTTTCATCGAATTGGAGGGTTCCAATGCATACTGCATCATGGTGTGGTACGCTGGTTTGACATCAACTGATAGGAAGTGCCTACAGAGGGTGGTGAAGATAGCACAAGATATTATGGGCTGTCCCGTGAAGCCACTGGATGAAATAGCAGAAGAACTTTGCCTCAGGGGAGTGAGGAAAATTCTCAGGGATGATTCACACCCTGGCCGGCACTTTCTGGATCTCCTGCCCTCGGGCAGAATATATAGAAGCATGATTAGTCGCACCAACAGGTGGGCCGTTAGGCTGCTGAATGAAAAAATAACAACAGGGCAACTGACTTTCAGGTTTGGTAGGTGTGTGTCGGTAAACTAGGGGAATTAAGACTAAGAGAGCTGAGTGGGGGATGTCCGTGTAATCTCACTGTATACAAGTTGTACAAGTGACAATAAAGTATTTCAATTTCGAACACCCACATGGAATCCCCATAAGTCCAGAGCAGATCTCCGAAAGGACCAGCAAGGGCTCAGGTCTTGAGAGCCAGTGTGGTGTAGTGGTTAAGAGCGGTGGACTTGTCCATTGCCATGAGCAATTTTCAGGAAGGCTCGATGTTCATTGGGAGGTCTGAAGCCAGTTTAGGTATCTAGACTTTGGTGTATGCAACTGGGCATGTGCCAGGACCTAGGAGCGTCTGGGAAGAAGGAGGAGGAGGAGGAGGAGGAGGAGGAGGAGGAGGAGGAGGAGGAGAAGGAGGAGAAGGAGGAGAAGGAGTATGGATTTGATATCCCGCTTTATCACTACCCGAAGGAGTCTCAAAGCGGCTAACCATCTCCTTTCCCTTCCTCCCCCACAACACACACTCTGTGAGGTGAGTGGGGCTGAGAGACTTCAGAGAAGTGTGACTGGCCCAAGGTCACCCAGCAGCTGCATGTGGAGGAGCAGGGAAGCGAACCCGATTCACCAGATTACGAGTCTACCGCTCTTAACCACTACACCACACTGGCTTTCCAGAGCACCAGTCTTTCTACTTATGCCTCTTGAAACTGGCCTGAAAACTGGCCTGAGTCTACTGCTGTTACTTTTCGATAAGGAACTGATATTTTGAGACAGAACAGTGGGGGGCAGGTATCACACTAAATTGTTGGTTGACGATGCCAAGAAGTTAGGAGTGGGGTGGACTATAGCTCAGCGGCTGTGCATGCAGAAGGTTTAAGGTTCAGTCTAGGAGAGGGAGAGATTCTCTGTCTGAAACCCTGAAAAGCTGCTGTCAGTCAGTGTAGACAATACTCAGCTAATGGTTTCACTCAGCATAAGGCAGCTTCCTATGATCTTCCCCTTCTCCTGGATGACTGTCCGTTCCCCCTTAATTATTCTCTCCTGAACAGTTGGCTACTTGGCTAATAATAATAATAATAATAATAATAATAATAAATTAATAAATATTATTATTTATACCCCGCCCATCTGGCTGGGCCTCCCAGCCACTCTGGGCGGCTTCCAACAGAATATTAAAATACAATAGTCTATTAAACATTAAAAGCTTCCCAAAACAGGGCTGCCTTCAGATGTCTTTCAAAAGGAGAGTAGTTGCTTATTTCCTTGACATCTGAAGGGAGGGCGTTCCACAGGGCGGGCGCCACCACTGAGAAGGCCCTCTGCCTGGTTCCCTGTAACTTGGCTTCTCACAGCGAGGGAACCGCCAGAAGGCCCTCAGAGCTGGACCTCAGTGTCCAGGCTGAAGGATGGGGGTGGAGACGCTCCTTCAGGGATACTGGACCGAGGTTGTTTAGCGCTTTAAAGGTCAGCACCAACAAGTACACCAAGCCCTCATCCTGCAAGGCCTCTGAGCCTTCACTTCTCCTCAAGGGATGTGTTCAGTCCAGAAGATTAATCAATTCATCTGTTGATGAATTAAACCTCAGTACAGTCACTTTCTGAGATTTTGAAGGACCTGTAACTTCCTGTTTAATAAACATAAACACCCACTCCTTGTTAGCAGGAAATAACGTTTTTAGATTTTCTTTTGGAAAACTGCTTTCACCGAAACCATGAGGGGGAGGAGTAGGGGTGGGGGAGTATCTATAGCCACGGGTATATAGTATCCTTAACACTCCATGCTGCTGATTTAAATTTGCCAACAACAATTAAAACCAGGCTTTACTGATTAATCCGCTAAACCTTTTCCTTATTTTCTTTCCCTCTGATTAAAGGCGAGTAGCTCTAGCAAACATAGTATTCTTTGAGTCAGTTTGCAAGACAGATTCTGGGTCAAAATCTGACCAGTCATATCTAATATCTTTCTCTTTCACTGAGTTGGAGTTATATTCCTATCTGCTGTATCTAACAAGCAGTTATGATTGCCAGATATGCCTTTCACAAAATGGGTTCAGGCAGTAGCTGATGAACGGCTAATGGGCAAGTAGATGCACTCCAGAGATAGACAGATGAGAGCACAAGATAGTGATAATAATAATAAAAAACTAAAAAGAGAGAGAAACCAAACAGGCCTCCAAAACATGATCTCAGCGCAACCCCAGTCTGCTCCCTCCATCCTAATCCTTTACAGTCTCTCTTGCAAATGATTCCAGTTAGTTAGTTATTAGCCCGTTTCTGTTTGTCCCTGGAATTATTGTCTCGGCCCGGATCAAAGATTCACAGTGGGTTTTTAATGTGGCGTGCAGATTTTAAAAGCCGGCGAATTAAAAACGGCTTCCCCGCTCCCTTCCTCCCCCAACCCCAGCCCTCCTGCTTCTCCCTGCCGCCCCCACACGGCCCCCTCTTGCATTCAAGTCTCGTGCTGGAATAAGAAAACAGAGGATATTTAACTTCTAATTAGCGTGTCACAGGATCTGTCCAAACATCCCCACAATGTCTAGGCTAACAAATACAAACAGATGAGCTCTTCTGGACAGAGAAGGGAGGAGGAGGAGGAGGAGGAGGAGGAGGAGGAGGAGGAGGAGGTCTCTGTGAAAGCCAATCTGCCCCTAAGGCTGTGTCTGTGTTGCCACAAATCCGCGAATCGGTTTAATACCGGCTGAGTGTCAAGGTTCAATCTGCACCATTGCTGCAGTTCTGTCGTACGCTGCTGGCTGTGTTCTGATACACTAACTGAGCCATGGGATATATGCACAGCAAAGCAGCATGATTGCACCATAATAAAGCATCTACTCCTCCGCCATCTGCTAGCTGCCAGGGTGGTGCGTCTGTGCCAAGTCCTTGCACACCAAGCAGCCACCTGAGTGCCAGGTGTCAGGGATCCTCTGGAGATCTGTCCAAAGAGCCCCACCCCTTACAGCATCACCGGCGCTCTCACCTGACGAGCTCACAGTCAATCATCTCATTTTTGGATGGGCATCACTAAGGAGGAGAACTCATGCTTCTGATTAGCTTTGCAGGATGTACCCAAACAGCACCACAAAATGTTGATGGAAATGGGGGGTAGGGGGAGAAGGGGCAGATAGACTACATGAAGGAGGAGGAGGAGGAGTTTGGATTTGATATCCCGCTTTATCACTACCCAAAGGAGTTTCAAAGCGGCTAACCATCTCCTTTCCCTTCTTCCCTCACAACAAACACTCTGTGAGGTAAGTGAGGCTGAGAGACTTCAGAGAAGTGTGACTAGCCCAAGGTCACCCAGCAGCTGCATGTGGAGGAGCGGGGAAGCGAACCCGGTTCACTAGATTACGAGTCTACCGCTCTTAACCACTACACCACACTACATGAAACCTGGGTCTACCCCAAAGTAGGGATTGGATAGAAATCTGATTCAATTTGCACTCAAAATGTGAGCCTACCCGATTCACACTTCCTGAAGCAATACATAAACTGAAAGACAGAGGTCTTTAAAAAATTGTACTCCTCCAAATTTTGCAATGCAGTTTCTCCAGCCAAGTGTTGTGTGCAAAAACACATGCGCTATAAAGTACAAAAGCATATATCGGTGAAAACAACATTCAGAAATGTGTTGGAGAAATTGCTTTGCAAAAATGCACACATTAAGAGAAATTTGCGCTAAAGCACTGATACACTTTAAAAAGGACTTAAAAAGGACTTTAACAGCCAATGTGGAAAACTAAACTTGGAGAAGGCAGGGATTGAACCTGGGACCTTCTGCATTCAAAGCAAAAGAAGGAAATTATGGTGTGATTCTGGGATGCAGAATAAGAGGTTCGCCCTTGACTAAAATGCTTCATTCTTTTTCCACACGAGGTTCCTACTAAGGCAAAGCAAGAGGAGAAAAAACTAGAGCAGTTAAAAATAAGTCACAATGGAAGTGGGTTTGTAGATGCTCACAGACATCTAAGAATAAATGTTGATGTTACTCCAGGAATAGAATTAGGAATTTAAGGCAGCAAGCCAAGACAGAGTTATTTCACAGCCCTATCGTACTTCAAATAGATCCTGAACTTTTAATTTTTAAGAAGGCACAAGATCTGGTTGCCAGAGCTACGCATGAACTGAACACAACCCAAGCTGCATTGTTCAAGCCCGTTCCAGTCATTCAAAGACACTCCTCCCGTGCCATCACAACTGAAAAACGCAACCACCCTCATTACATGTTTAATTGAAAACACCATAAAAATGCATTTTGCAGATCAAACACTCTTGCCAAATGCTCTGCTTTAAATTGCAACTGCTGTGGAATGAAGGGCAGGCTATGAAAGAGCAGAAGATGCTCCATTGTCTCTGAAGCAAACGAGGGCTTGTAATTGTGTTTCAGCGGTGGGGGGAAGGGGGAGAAGAAGAACTCCAGCGAAGGGAAAACAAGAGGCTCGGGCAATCCTGCTTGCGCACCGCACATCAGTCCAACTGAACAGGTGTCTTAAGACTGGCAGAGCGGATGCCCAGGGTTTGAGGGGCAAGTGAACATGGACAACTCTGGGAGGCATTTTAAAGGAAGTTGAGGCCACCTAGAGCAAAGTCTGGTTGAAACTGAGCCAGCAGAAGAGGGGTCTGCATGGGGTTAAGGCAGATAGAGTGAGGGACCTCCACATTCCCAGATTGTCCTTTATCTCTGTGCTGGCTTCTCTCTCCATCTCTATGTTCTTTAGACTGATAGGGGTTAAACTGCTGTTTTAGAGGTTGTTTTCAAAAGTCTGGAACGGATTAATCCATTTCTATGGGAAAGCACACCTTGCTTTTGGAACACTTTAGTTTTGGAACAGACTTCCAGAACGGATTACCGTATTTTTCGCCCGTATTTTTCGCACCGGCCCATAGGGCGCACTTATTTTGGGAGGGGGGAAATAAAGAGAGAAAAAATTATTTCCCCCCCCGAACCCCAAAGAGCAAAGAAGCCATGACAGCAAGTGGGATGGATCCATCCCGCTCGCTGTCTTGGCTTCGTTTTTAGACTCGGGGCTGGGGGTCCGGGAGCAAAGGCGAGGTTGTGCTGAACCTTGCCATCGCTCCCGGAGCTTGCTGCTATTTGAAGCCCGGGGAGCGCGGCGCTGTAGCCCGCTGCGCACCCCGGGCTTCGGGCTGCAGGCAGCTATCCGCAAGCCTTCGGAGCCCGCGGGAGTTCTCGCCGGGCTCCGCAGGCTTGCAGATAGCTTCCTGAAGCCTGGAGAGCTAGAGGGGTCAGTGTGCACCGACCCCTCTCGCTCTCCAGGCTTCAGCGAAAGCCTGCATTTGCCCCATAGGATGCACACACATTTCCCCTTCATTTTTGGAGGGGAAAAAGTGCGTCCTATAGGGAAAAAAATATGGTAAGTGTCAGGGAACTGCCATCGGAAGGAAGGGAAGTGAAAGGGCTCACACAGGTTGGGAGAGACTCAGCAGCTGAAGAGGGAACCAGTAGGGGGAGAGGAGCTGAGCTGAGGGAAAGTGAGCTGGAGGGATGGCTCAGAGACACTTCCAGCGAAAACAGTGGGGAGGTTTCAGGACCTCCTGTAGGGACACCCACTCCTCGCCGGAAACTGTCACGCAGAGAGTCCAGAAGACGTGTTTCCGTTAAGGAGCTTTTATGTTGGAAGCGATTCCGAAAGCAACCACTGTCGGAATCTGCCAGCGACTGACGGAGCCATGTTTAAGGGGCTCCGTTACAGACAGAGGTTTGCAAACTTGACCAAACTCTGAGGGACTAGGATTTTACACACAAGCAGCTCATCGTCCCATCACAGCATTCCGACAGTCTCCGTGAGCAGCTTGTGCAGGAGAAGGCATCATGAGCAACCCAGCCGGAACCGGAGAAGCAGGAGCTGGAGCGGGTCCAAGCCTGGAAGAAAGGTACCGGGTGTTGGAGGTCCAGCTAGCGCTGCAGACGGCGAGGCTTGAGGAGAGGAGGGCTCAGGATGCAGACAAAAAGGGGAAAGACACCCAGCTCGTCAGAAAGGTACCAGGATTGGTGCAGAAGTTTGGGGGGGAGCCCAAAGACTATCATGGCTTTCGGACAGAGATGCAATATGCCCTCAATCTGCAGTTTGATGAATTCCCTGACGAGGAATCACGAGTGGCTTTCGTGATTGGGCATCTTGAAAAGGGGGCGAGAGACTGGGTTAGACCCCTGATGGCAGCGAATAGTGACGTCCTAAAGGACACGATGAAGTTCTTTCGCGCCATGGATCTGATGTTTTCCAGCGATATTGAACAGGGAGTGGTCCGCAGACAGTTAATGGCTTGCAAACAGGGGAGCCGATCTGTCCGTGAGTACTGGACTGAGTTCACCATGTTGATCCATAAATTGGGGTGGGATCTATCGGCGGAACCCATTCAAATGCTCTTTGAAGAAGGGCTTTCTTCGGCTGTGAAAGACGAACTTTCCCGGGCGCCCAGGGCGGAGTCTATGGACCAGCTGACCAAATCAGCGCTGACCATAGGAGCGCGCCAGGAGGCGAGAGCATTGGAGAGGCGGGAAGGGAAGGGGGAACGTTGGAAGGAGTTCCGCATTCCAGACATTCCAGAGCCAACTTTCCCGCCGGCAGAGCCGATGGAAATCGGAACAGCGCGCGCGCGCGCAGTTTCAAAGCCCAGTGAGGGGGGAAAGAAGGAGGGAAAAGGCGCCCGGAAATGCTATCTCTGCCAACAGCCAGGTCACTTTGCCAGAGTCTGCCCCCAGAGGAAGGAATGGCAAGGGATGGTAGGAGCTGTGGAGGGAAGAGAGGAAGAAATACCGAAGCAAGTAAAAGCCAACGCCTAGCTGCCACCGTCGGGGCACAGCAGCCAGGCCAAAGAGCAGTGAAAGTGCCCACGCCAGAACCTCCTAAACCCGCCCTAGTGATAGAAGTGGCGCTAGAGCTGCCAAACGGACACCCTCTAAAGATAAAGGCGCTGTTGGACTCAGGCAGCTCCTGCAATTTCATGAGCAAAGAGTTTGCAGCTGAACACCAAATACAGACGATCCCTTTAAGCAACCCCCTGCAGGTGACCACGATCGATGGCAGGGAGCTGTTGGGAGGAGAAGTCAGCTTGCAGACCGTCCCAATGATAATGAAGGTGGCAAGGCACACCGAACTGATAGCGTTTAATGTGGCCACCTTGGGAGGAGCTCCCATTATATTGGGGATGAGCTGGCTAGCGTTACATGATCCGCTGGTGGGCTGGCATCAGAGAGTGGTTTCTTTTGGTTCAGCACATTGCTTAGAACACTGCAAAGAGGGAAAGGGTTTGGCAGGGGCCCAAGCCACCCTAGCAGGGACTGAAGTAACGGAGAACGTGAAGGTACCACGACAATACGCAGATCTCCGCGACGTCTTCAGCGAAAGGGAAGCTGACCAACTACCCCCGCATAGACCCTTTGACTGTCAAATCAATTTACTCCCTGGGGCACAGCTCCCTGTAGGCAAGCTGTACGCCATGTCAGACAGAGAGATGCAGGAGCTAAGAGAGTTCATTGACAAGAACCTGAAGAGAGGGTTCATCAGAGAGTCCAGGGCGGTGGGGGGCAGCCCAGTGTTTTTTGTGGATAAAAAAAAACACGAACAAGCCGAGGCTTGTGTGTGACTTCAGGGCCTTAAATGCAGTGTCAGAACCAGTGGCTTTCCCTATGCCCAGGATTGACGACATTTTGACAAGGGTCAGGAAGGGAAAGATTTTTACTAAACTGGACCTAAGGGGGGCGTACAACCTGATACGAATAAGGAAGGGGGATGAATGGAAAACCACCATGTTCACCCCTTTGGGGGCATTTGAATATTTAGTTATGCCCTTCGGCCTACAAGGAGGCTCCGCGTGCTTTCAATCGTTTATGAACCACGTCCTGGGGCCTTTGCTTTACAAGAATTGTGTGGCCTTCTTAGACGACGTGTTGGTGTATTCTGAGAATGAGGAGCAGCATGTGAGAGACGTCAGAGAAGTGTTGAGCAGGCTGCAAGCCAACCAGCTGTGGGTGAAACTGGAGAAGTGTCAGTTTCATACCAAGGAGGTGGAATTCCTGGGGTATCGCCTGTCAGACAAGGGATTGGCCATGGATCCCGGCAAGGTCCAGGCGGTGCTGGAATGGAAAACACCCAAAACAAGGAAGGATGTGCAGAGGTTCCTAGGATTTGGGAACTTCTATCGTAAGTTCATCCGAAACTTTGCCCACCTGACGGCGCCCATTACGGACTGTCTCAGCAGTAAGAAGAAGTTCGTTTGGACTGAGGAGGCGGAGCGAGCATTTGAGGAACTAAAAAGGGCCTTCGCCTCGGAACAACAACTCCTGCATGTGGATTTACAAAAACCGATGAGAGTGGAAACTGACGCATCAGACAGAGCGATTGGGGCGGTGCTTCTGCAGCCAGGGAAGGAGGAGTCAGAGTGGAGACCGTGTGCCTTTTTTTCGCGAAAGCTGAACAAATCCGAGAGGAACTACACGGTGTATGACCGAGAACTACTAGCCATTCATGAGGCGTTCCAGAGATGGAGGCACCTGCTAATTGGCGCACAACATAAGGTGCAAGTGTGCACTGACCACAAGAACCTAGAGTATTGGAGAACGGCACGAGTGCTCAACCAACGGCAAGTGAGATGGGCCCAGGAGTTCTCCAAATTTAACTTTGAGATTTGTTACGTGCCAGGCCCAGAGAACATTAGGGCGGACGCTCTCTCACGCAAACCTGAATATTTGGAGGGGGAGGGAGCACCCGAAGAGAGACATGTCATTCCAGAGGACCGCTGGGTGTGTGGGGCGGCATTGGTGGGACAAAGAGAACTGGTAGAGGAAACAGAGAATGATGAATACGCCCAGAATAAGCTCAGAGGTCTTAGGGGTGAGGGAGAGGAACCAGGGGGTTTCGAGGAAAGAAATGGAGCTTTGTATTACAAAGGGGCACTGTATATCCCTGAAGGAGACTTAAGGGGGAGGGTACTCAAGCAGTTGCATGACAGCCCCACGGCGGGGCATTTTGGACAACACAAAACCATGTGGTTGGTCACCAGGGAATTTTGGTGGCCTAAGGTGAGGGAAGATGTACGGGAGTATGTAAGAGGGTGTGAGCAATGCCAGCGAGCCAAAGGGGAGAGGCGGGCACCGGCGGGGCTATTAGAACCCTTACCAACCCCAGAACGACCTTGGGAGGCAGTGTCGATAGATTTTATGACTGATCTGCCGAAGTCCAAGGGGAAAACAGCCATCATGGTGGTGGTAGACCTACTAACAAAGATGTGCCACTTTGTAGCCTGCTCGCATGCAGTCACGGCGGAAGAGACAGCGAAGTTATTTGTAGAACACATTTTTAGGTTGCACGGGGTGCCATTGAGGGTGGTCTCAGACCGAGGAAAACAATTTACTTCCAGGTTCTGGAGGAAGCTCATGAGCTTACTGCAGGTGGAGGTCAACTTTTCGACTGCCCGGCACCCTGAAACCAACGGGCAGGCGGAAAGAGCAAACGGTGTCCTCCAGCAATACCTGAGGTGTTATGTCAATGACAGAGAGAATGACTGGGTAGAAAAGTTGGCGCTGGCGGAATTTGCCTACAACAATGCCGAGAATGTGTCCACAGGGATGAGCCCCTTCTTGGCTAATTATGGGTGTCATCCCAGGGCTTTCCCAGGGGGAGAAGGGGAGAGATGGAGCGTCCCGGCAGCCGAGCATTTTGTAGAAGAAATGGAAGCAATCCATCGTCAGCTCCAACTCAACTTAGAAAGGGCGAAGGAAGAATACAAGAGGCAGGCAGACAAGAACCGAAGGGAAGGTGAAACCATAAGGGTGGGAGATAGGGTGTGGCTGTCAACCCAAGGGTTGCCATTCAAAGGAGGTTGTAAGAAATTAAGACCCAGGAGATTGGGTCCCTTTGAGGTCATTCAACAGGTCAACCCAGTGGCTTTCAGGCTCCGGTTACCCAACCACATGAAACTGCACCCAGTATTTCACAGGTCGTTACTGTCACCGTATGAGGGGGGACGAGAAGGGATGGCCACTCGGGGACCGGTCATAGAAGAAAGGGAATGCAGCAGCCATGTGGCAGAAATCCTCGACGCCAGGTGGAAGGGGGATCAGGTGGAGTATTTGGTAGCGTGGGAAGGAGAACCGGAGTCAGAAAACACTTGGGTAATGGCAGAAGATATCAATGACGAGGTATTGATAGAAACGTTCCATCAAAGGTTCCCAAGGAAACCTCAGCCTGTGGAGAGGTTCCGGAGGGAATACTTTGGGACCACCGATGAGGAGGAGGAGTTGGAAGGATTCTCGGACTCGGAAGGGGAAGGGGAGATGGACTCTGAGGAGGAGGAGTACTTCGAGACCAGGAACCGCAACAGGTGGAGAGAAGTGTTCGGGACATCGGAAGATGAAGGAAGTTCATTCCGGGGTTTTGCCTCCTCACCGCCCGTAGAGGAGGGGGCGAGAGGGGATGAAGGGGGCCCTGGAGGGGAGGTGGATGTCAGGGAACTGCCATCGGAAGGAAGGGAAGTGAAAGGGCTCACACAGGTTGGGAGAGACTCAGCAGCTGAAGAGGGAACCAGTAGGGGGAGAGGAGCTGAGCTGAGGGAAAGTGAGCTGGAGGGATGGCTCAGAGACACTTCCAGCGAAAACAGTGGGGAGGTTTCAGGACCTCCTGTAGGGACACCCACTCCTCGCCGGAAACTGTCACGCAGAGAGTCCAGAAGACGTGTTTCCGTTAAGGAGCTTTTATGTTGGAAGCGATTCCGAAAGCAACCACTGTCGGAATCTGCCAGCGACTGACGGAGCCATGTTTAAGGGGCTCCGTTACAGACAGAGGTTTGCAAACTTGACCAAACTCTGAGGGACTAGGATTTTACACACAAGCAGCTCATCGTCCCATCACAGTAAGTTTGAGAATCAAGGTACCACTGTATATTTATATTGCAATTTGAATCCATTGGTCAACAGTGGAAAAGCCTGCCCTGCAATGGGGTGGCCTTGCTTTCAATAGATGTTTTTAAGCAGAGACAGGAGAGCTACTTCTCAGGGTTGCCATACCAGCAGACGTTCCTGCACTGGCATAGGAGTGGACTAGATGACAATTGAGACACCTCAACTGTATACTGATTTGCTCTATTTACTCCAGCAAGCTCCCACCACTGGTATTCGAAGTCAAGTACATGTGACATTAGCTACATATTTAACCTGTTGTTTCCGAAGAAATGCTTGTGTTTGGTGTGTTTTCCATCAAACCAGCTTTCATCCGATTTGAAAACACAAGCTGAGGTGTGTACATTTCAGACAGTCATTGAGCATGCTTGGTGTATTTTCCATCAAACCAGCTTTCATCCGATTAGAAAACACAAGCTGAGGTGTGTACATTTCAGACAGTCATTGAGCATGCTCAGATGACAGCTCAACTGAATAGCAGTCTGGGGCGTATGGACTCTGTACCTGTCTGGTGTGTAAAAGCAAGTGCGAACACAATTTGAAATGCAGGAGGAGGGAACAACCTCATATCATTTTAAGCCACTAATGTGTACATAGCCCACAATTACAAAGAAGATCTACAGGTGACAGAAAACAAATTAGGCTTCTGGGTAAATGTATACCAATTACCGGCTTTTGAGAAAACTACTCCATTGTGACATGCTTTCAAAACAACACCAAGGTCACATGCTACAGGAGAAACCCAACACACAAAGCTTCCAAAATTACAACTTACTTTCCTATATATTCTGACTGGCAGTAAGTTGGAGTGAGTAGAAAAGTTTCAGAACAGCAAGAAATAAATAAATGTCTGGAACTTATGAAAATCTGGTCGGCATCCATTTATCCATTGCATTTATCCAATATCCTGCGCCTTCTATCCTAGATAAGCCCCCTCATAATCCAAAGGTCTAAGGAGAGCCATTCAGCTCTGTTAAATGCACGCACCGGACAATAAAGTAATCATCTCCTGCACTTAAGAGAGTCATTTTCCATCGGAAGATCCATAAAACATTCTGGAAATGTCGATGAGCTAAGCCTTGCAATTTATAGGGAAGGCAAATACCCACCTTGAGGTTAGAAAGAGCTTGCAGCATCTACCTTATTTGCCCCATCTCAAAGAAAACAGAAAAACCAACGGGGGAAACTGAGGATAAAATATGGTTGTGAATTTTTCTTGATTTCCTTGTTTTCTTTTATTTTTTTGGTAAACCACTATGAGGTATTTATTTATTTGCAATCGAGTGGTGTATACATTTTATGAAATTAAATAAATTAATTAATCCAGAAGAACACAGGCTCTCTGAGCCCTAGGCTTCTTGGAAATGGTTTCTGTCTTGTCAACAGCACTCTCTTTAGAAAAGATCTTTAAAGGGTTTAATTTGCATGCAGGAAAACAGGGAGACGATCTTTTTATCACTGGAGATGTGCAAGCCATCAATAAAAATCTCTAGACTTACTGAAACTCATTTCATTTTTCCCCAGAATTCCATATACATTCTTGGGGGAACCTCAAAATTTAACTTGAATTGCCCTTTTGGTGAAATTTAGTGGCAACCACTTAGGAGCACCCTGGACACACGAAGCAAAAATCTCATTTTACCAAACTTCCATTATTAAAAATACCTTCAGTTGCAAGTGGCCGATAGCCAGGTGGCAAAATGCACCTGGCGAATTTTGAACACTGGTTCTCTCCTTCCTCACAACAACCTTGTGAGGTAGATTAGGCTGAGAGGCAATGACTAGCCTCAAGGTGACACCTAGTGAGCTCTATGGCCACGTGGAGATTCGAACCCTGGTCTCCCAGGCCCTAGTCCAAAACTCTAACCACTACACCACACTGACTCTCACTATCTATCTTACTATCCCCATGATCCAAAAGTTGGGGGAGGGGCGCTTAGTGGTTTGCTCAGGGTCTCCTATAACTTCACATTCTGGTGTGGAAAATTTAACTCACACTACACCAGCTGAGTCACATAAGCCAAGTATTAAAACAACAAGCCAGATGGTTTAAAGAAGTAGAAAAGAGTTTTCTAAACTGTGCATCACAACACATTAGTGTGTCGGCCGCAGTGTGTAGTCCTGGGATGGGAAAGGGTTAGTTCAGCCTCAGTTTGCTAGCAAAACAGAATTACTGTGTCGCGAAACGATGCAAAACTGAATTACTGTGTCACGAAACGATGCACGTCCGGAAAGTGTGTCACCGACTTGAAAAGTTTGGAAAGGTCTGAATCAGAGTGTCTTGAGTTGAATGAAAAACACTCGAGACCAAGTTCCTCCATTCCTTATCTCTTCTGACTCCACGTCCTAAGGTACGCCTGGCTTTACTAGAGGCTTCCAAGGAAGTGCCACTCTTGATGAGGGAAGAACTCTTGTGTCCCTGCAAAACTCACTTGTAGCGTTTTGCTTTCAAGCTGACCCAGTAAAAATATTTCCCTCTCTTTCTCTGCGTTCTTATTTTACTTCCGGACGTCCCTGCCCAGGAGGCTGAGAGCAGTTAGCAAATGGGAGCCAGGAGAGGGGAACATGCCGAAGAACCAGCTCTCTCCAACTCATCCTGATTTGAGAGGTCGGTGCACTTAAGTAGACAAGCTAAACAGCCTGCACCTGCCCTGCTCTTTCACCCCATCGAGGCTGCAGGGTTAGTTCCATGTTAATTGCAGCAAGAGCCGCAGGGGCCCAGCTCCAGCTGCTTGGGTTTTTTATGAAACGGATCGCCGTGTCTTCTTTTCATCTCGAGCACTTTTGCCTGGGGTGGCTGCATCTTGGGGGAAATGAAAAGGCGGCGGGGGAGAGGCGGTGGGGGCACAGACACACACACAGGGAGGGAAAGGGGCACCAACGCCGCCTGCCCAGGTTGACAAATAAATACGTGGCAATTAGCTAGGGCAATATTAATGAATAATTAACTGCCATAAATAATTGAAGGAGGATTTTGGGCATTTTGACGTGACGGGGGCGGCAGCTGAATGCTGATGGGCAGGGGGGAGGCTCCTGTCAGTTTCAACACAGGGAAATTCAGGGAAGAGGCGGCGCTCAAAAGCAGAATTAAAGGAAGTCTTCCAACAGCCCACTGTGAAAACATACCGAGGTTTGGTAAAGTTAAAGGGACCCCTGACCATTAGGTCCAGTCGTGGCCGACTCTGGGGTTGCGGCGCTCATCTCGCTTTGCTGGCCGAGGGAGCCGGCGTGACTAAGCCACTTCTGGCAAACCAGAGCAGCGCACGGAAATGCCGTTTACCTTCCCTATTTATCTACTTGCACTTTGACGTGCTTTCAAACTGCTAGGTTGGCAGGAGCAGGGACTGAGCAATGGGAGCTCACCCCGTCGCGGGGATTCGAACCGCCAACCTTCTGATCAGCGAGCCCTAGGCTCTGTGGTTTAACCCCCAGCACCACCTGCGTCCCTACCGAGGTTTTTTATATGCTCAGGTAAATCAGTATGTATAATAATGATTTAGCTCCAGCTGCTAGGTTCTTGCAGAATGATGGAAGAGATGTTTCTGGGTCATCCAGAGGCTACTCTGCCACACTCCAATTACCCCAGATGACCTCAAAGCTGCCCAGGTCAGCCAGAGCAAATAAGTAGAAAAAGACTGATGTATTGGGAGAGCGATTTATTGAAGTGTCACAGGACCCCCGTCCAGAGGGTGTGCGCACCAAACTCCACATTCACTCCAAGAGTGCACATCACCATTGTCTCCTCAAGAGGACCCTGGGTTGTGGGGAACGGTAGCAGCCGGCAACATGGGTCACTTGGATGTCTGAAAGGACAGGATGATTGCAAAGATCTACGGTAGCTCTGAAGAACAGTGTTGGAACACACATGGTGCTTGGACCCTGCGGAGAAACCGTAACTGCTGCACTGGAGATAATCGTAGTGTTATCCCTACAGGGAATGCCAAGTGTGAGCAAGTGAAAGGGGAGTGGTGTGCCCCTTGATGCCCTTGGAGATGCCTCAAAGTCAGGGTTTTGAGCACTTTTGGGAAATGCTTTAATTTCAGGAGTGGGAAGCTGGCAGCAGACCAGCGCTGGATCTCATTCATCCAAGCAAATCTGGGTCTGCGTGACACATTAAGACTCCCAAGTTCTTCCTATACGTGGCATCAATGCAGATGGGAAGTCTGAGAGGGTGTTCTGAAGTTCTACAACTGAAGCGGACCAGCTGTAGCTCAGTACACACTTTCAGGATGAGAAGAAGACCTGGAAACTATGGGTAAGCCATTCTGGAATCTTTGGAAGAAGATGGTCATATATGAGGATAGATAGAAAGGACAACCAGAAAATATTGAGACTCCTCTAGGAACTCACTTAGAATATACCGTATTTTCTCGTGTATAAGACTAGGTTTTCCCCCTAAAAGATAATGTCAAAAATTTGGGGGCGTCTTATACACAGATACATCTCCCCCCATTTTCTTAAAACGGAGTCCCCCAAAACAGTGGGCGTCTTATACATGGGGGTGTCTTATAGGCGGAAAAAATACGGTACATCTGCCATATGTTCCATTGCTGTACCTCAGATATTTTTGTTGAATAAAGTTGAATAAATTAAACAAATATGGGGAGGGGGGTGTCTATGAAACCTGACTTTCCTAATCCATGCACGTTTCTTCTACTCTTTTACGATGAACAAACAACAACCCACAATTATCCACTTTATCCTGGTAAAGCAAGGAGCCTTCACCTTTCAACAGGTAAGCCAGTGGTCCACATCATTCTGCTCAGCGGCAAGGAACATTCCTCAACACTTCTGCACATGGTCGGGAATCTATAGACAAAAAAGATGGGCAAGACACCACTTGGTAAAGGGTTGTCTGTATTCACCCCGAGATGGAAGAGCAGCAAGAAGGCCCCCTTGCCCTGTAATTAAAAACTGGAATTAAAAGTGTTTGGGGGAAGTGATGATGGTATCATACAGCAATCTAGCTGAAATGTGATTCCGGGTGCCACTTTCTTTATTAAAGATTCTTACAAAGGCCAAAGAGTCATTCAGGCTGCTTTAATTTCAGCAAAGCCAGGCGCAGCTTTTCTTTAAAGAGCTTTGCATCTCCTCCTCTGGCTTGTAAATGGCTCAAAGATATACAACCTGCTTCAGCACTTGAAAAGCTGGAGGGGAAGAGAGTTTGAAGCTGAAAGCTTCCAGTCGTATACGGATACCCTTTGTGCCTTTGTTATGAAAAGTAGAGCTCAGATCTCCAATTATTCTTCTGGATACATTTAATGATATCTCAAGCCAGAATTCTACATGGAGCTCAGAAAAGCCCGCGTTCCAACGCTGGAAGGGGCAGCAGAGGTGAATTTTAGTCTTTTGAAAGCAAGGAAGGATTATAGTGGGCTCACCACTTACACTCACTTATGCTATCACAACCTTACACAAATAAGGGAGTAAATAAATAAACAGAGAGCTAGGGAAACATGCCACTCCTTGCTTTCCATGTATTTTCCACACACCCAGCAGCTGTTCCTCGCTTACCGGGCTCTGGGAAGGTTGAGGAAGGGCACTGGAAAGCTCCCAGAGCACCTTGTGAATCCTTCCCAGAGCCCAGTAAGCAGCCCTCAGCCTTGAGGCGAGTAGTTCCAAGGGTTCCTGTCTTTGTGCACGGCCCCCTGGAACCAAACCCTCACAGGTGCGTGTGTGTGTATTGGCAGAGTGCAAAATCGCCTGGAGAACAAACTGAGCCACTTCTGCAGGTCTCAAGTTTTGAAAGCGTGGAGGCTCAGAGCAGGAAGTCTGGAAGCCAGGTATTAGCAAAGATGTTGGGATGAGTGTGCAACATCGTACGCTAAGCAAGGTGTGCAAAGGCCTATCATCAAATGGAAGCACAAAAAGAGGGAGACGAAAGAATGAAGGAGGGAGAAAGTGAAAGGGAGGAGAAAAATATATAGCTGCCATTTTATCTTGCATACATTTGCACAGCATTTCCTCATATTTCTTTATCTCTCTCCTCTTGATTTTTATTAGCTCCTTCTTCCTTGGCTGCTGGGTCCACTAATTATCCAGGTATCGATGTCTGCTTCAGTTTTATCTCTCCGTTTATGTAGTATCTGCCTTTGAGCACTAAATACTGTTGCTCTTTTAATCCAAGCCTATTATTCCTCCTTTATGTTTCCAGAAAGCTGGAGTGTATCCTAATATTAACACTGTGAAAGACCGTTTTCCCTTCTTTCCTAGGACCAGGTTAATTCAGTTGCACCACTTTCCCCAGAACTCACCAATACAGGATAGTCTTGATAATACTGAAATAATAATGAGAGGAAGTATGACATAGTGGTTAGAGTGCCAGACTAGAATGTGGGAGCCCAGGGTTCAAATCCCCACTTGGCCATGAAGATAACTGGGTGACCTTGGGCCAGTTACTGCCTCTCAGTCTAATCTACCTCACCAGGTTGTTGTGGGGATGACCTCCAAACCATCGCAGAAGCTTACGAAAAGCTTGGCCTATCACTCAACATCCAAAAAAAAGTGCTGCACCAACAAGTACAAAATAACCCCTCTGAAGCACCACAAATCCAACTCAATGGTGTAACATTGCAAAATGTTGATCACTTCTCCTACCCAGGCAGTTATCTTTTCACAAGGGTCAACAATGATGCCAAAATCCAGCATCGCCTGAGCTCTGCGAGTGCGGCTTTCTTCCAATTGAAGCACAGAGTGTTTGAGGACCGGGACATTTGCAGGGAAACCAAAATGCTTGTTTACAAAGCTATTGTACTACTGACCTTACTGTATGCTTGTGAAACATGGACCACATATAAACACCATCTCCAACTCCTCGAAAGATTCCATCAACGATGTCTCCGAAAAATTGTACGCATCACTTGGGAAGACAGGCGACCTAATATCAGTGTACTGGAAGAAGCAAAGATCACCAGTGTTGAAGCAATGATTCTTCAACATCAGCTTTGTTGGACTGGTCATGTTGTGTGGATGCCTGATGATCGTCTTCCAAAGCAACTACTCTATTCCAAACTTAAAAATGGAAAGTGTAATGCTGGTGGTCAACAAAAGAGGTTTAAAGACTCTCTCAAGACAAATCTTTAAAAATGTAGTATGCACACCAACAACTGGGAAACCCTTGCCTGTGAGCGCTCCAGTTGGAGAACAGCCTTTACCAAAGGTGTCATGGGCTTTGAAGACACTCAAACTCAGGACGCAAGGGAGAAACGTGCTAAGAGGAAGGCACACTTGGCAAATCCACACCGTGATCAACTCCTGCCAGGAAATCAATGTCCCCACTGTGGAAGGATGTGTGGATCCAGAATAGGCCTCCACAGTCACTTACAGACTCATTGTTAAGACCGTGTTTATGGAAGACAATCTTACTCAGCTACAAGTGATCGCAGAAGAAGAAGGAGAAGGAGAAGGAGAAGGAGAAGAAGAAGAAGAAGAATTGGAAGAAGAAGAAGAAGAATTGGAAGAAGAAGAATTGGAAGAAGAAGGGGATTAAACAAGAAGCAGGAATACCAGGTATGCAACCTTGAGCTCCTTGGAGAAAAAGGTGGGGTACAAATGTTGTTTTTGTTCCTCACTTCTAATATTTATGGATTGTTAAATTTAAGAAGCGGGGAACACTGAGAGGAGGCTGAGAGGAGATATGAAAGCAATCATCAAATATCTGAAGGGCTGCCACATGAAAGATGGAGCATGCTTGTTTTCTCCTGCTCTGGAGGGGAGGACCTGAACCAATGGCTTCAAGTTACAAGAAAGGAGATTCCGACTAAACACCAGGAAGAACTTTCTGACAGTAAGAGCTGTTCAAGAGTGGAACAAGACTCCTTTGGGAGGTGGTGGACTCTCCCTCATTGGAGGTTTTGAAGCAGAGGCTGGATGGCCATCTGTCATGGATGCTTCAGCTGAGATTCCTGCATTGGACTAGAGGACCCTTGGGGTCTCTTCCAGCTCTACGGTCCTATGATTCTATCTGTTCTAGCTGCACACATGCTACCAGTCCAGGTTCAAGGCTCTTCTTGTGTTGATATACAAAGCCCTATACAAGCTTGGGCCCAGGGCAACTTAAGGACCACCTGAGTCCTTATATTAGAGTTTGATCACTGAGATAATCTGGAGGAGGGCTGTTAGTTGCCCCCTTTAGTTTCACAAAAGTGCAGCTGCTCTCAGCTAAAAGCAGGGAGCTTAGTTCCACTGGTCTCATGCTGTTGAACGCTAGTCCAGCAGAGATTTGGCAGGCATCCTTAGTGTTGACTTTCAGATGTCTCTTGAAGGCCTGTTTTAATGCCAGGCCTTTGCCAGCTGCTTAAATTGATCAGCCACTTTAATGATCTGTATTGTTTCCAACGGTGTTTTGTTCTTTATAGACGTACCCTGCCCTCGTGTTTTATGATATAGCACCAGACCCGTCGGCAGACCAACCCTGCAGTACAAAGATATCTGCAAATGAGACATGAAGGCTGTCAACATCAACCCCGCCATGTGGGAATCCCTTGCAGACGATTGCAATGCTTGGAGACAGACAGACAGCAAGCATACCCTCCAACATTTCTCCGATGAAAAGAGGGATGTCCTATTCCTTCATCAACATGAACATCATTTCAACATATATAAAAAAAAAAAAATTAAACATTTAAAAAACCTTCCCTATTCAGGGCTGCCTTCAGATGTCTTCTAAAGGTTGTATAGCTACTTATCTCCTTGGCTCAGGGGTCCAACATTTCTCCAATAAAAATAGGGGTGTCCTATTCAATAATAGAATGCTGATCGCCAAAGAATGGATGCTTTTGAATTATGGTGCTGGAGGAGACTCTTGAGAGTCCCATGGACTGCAAGAAGATCAAACCTCTCCATTCTGAAGGAAATCAGCCCTGAGTGCTCACTGGAAGGACAGATCCTGAAGCTGAGGCTCCAAGACTTTGGCCACCTCCTGAGAAGAGAAGACTCCCTGGAAAAGACCCTGATGTTGGGAAAGATGGAGGGCACAAGGAGACGGGGACGACAGAGGACGAGATGGTTGAACAGTGTTCTCAAAGCTACCAGCATGAGTTTGACCAAACTGCAGGAGGCAGTGGAAGACAGGAGTGCCTGGCGTGCTCTGGTCCATGGGGTCATGAAGAGTCATACACGACTAAACGACTAAACAACAACAAATTCAATAATAATACTAACAACAACAAGAAGAACAATTTATACCCCACCCACCTGACTGGGTTGCCCCAGCCCCTCTGGGCGGCTTCCAACAAATGTAAAAACATAAAAACTTCCCCCTACAGAGCTGCCTTCAGATGGCTCGGGGGGAGGGTCACATAACTCCATACCCTCCAACATTTGTCTGATGGAAATAGGGATGTCCTAAGGAGAAGTGGAACATTCCAGGAACAAATCAGAAACCGGGGCAGCTTCTGTGAATCCAGGACTGTCCCTGGAAAATAGGGACACTTGGAGAGTGTGCAATTTCTCCATGCCATGACTTCCCAGGAATACACGGGGCCATCACTCACATTTCTCATAGCCGCAGGTATGCTGCTCAGTAAAAGCAACAATAGGAGCACATCGACATACCTGTGCCCACGATGGGGAATGCTGCATATTCTGAAAACAGAAGCAATGTGAAGAATTCTGAGCAGTAGACACAGGTTCAAGCACCCCACCAGCACCACCCAGCGCCTTTGTTTTGAGCTGCTGTAATGTCCTTGGTGATACTTGTGTTTTGATACTCTCTTGAACTGCAGGAGACAATAATATCTTTGCCAACACAGCACACACTCCAGGGGAGAGAGGAACAGAAAGAAAGAAAGAAAGAAAGAAAGAAAGAAAGAAAGAAAGAAAGAGAAGTAATCTCTCCATCCAGAAGCCACTTACAACACATCACTGGGCGTTTTAATTCCAGCAATCTTCCATGAAAGGTAACACTGTTATTAAGGTTTCCACCACGCAGGCCAGTGTCTTTTTAATATAATAAGATCTTCCTCGGAGGAGATTATACGGTGCCGATAACTATCTGAAGACACATTGAGCTTTAGCAGATGGATTAATTTCTGTTTACATTATGATGTGAGCGGCCCGAGAGGGGTGCCTCCTTCTTAGCTTTAATACCTAAAAAGCTTGCCACGTTTTATTCCCGCAGCGGCGACCGCTGGGGAGGAATAAGCTTCCGAAGGTTTCCGAGGAGGGGGCTCTCTGCAGGGGTGCGGCAGATCATAGAGCACAGCTCCAAACAAGAACCAAAGTGTCTTGTAAGCGCTGCTGAGCAGCTGTCACCTTCTCACAGCAGAGGTGGGTCATGTCAGGGCTCAAAGACCGTAACAGCGGGACTCTAACCCAGGGAAGTGGGGCGTTGGTGGAGGGCAGAAGGAAATCCAGGAGACATTCAGCCTAGGGCCTGCCATGGATGGCTGGTTCACGCATCCATACTCTTAACTATCTGTGGTGTGGCTTCCGCTTCTGAACAAGCCTTCGCAGATTGAACATGCCAGGCAAGAACTGAGACGCAAGTGTCTGTAACAACATTTGCTCGCCTTTATCTCTTGCTACCAATGCAGAATTACTGCTAGGCCCATCGTTAGAGAGGCAACTGTCACGTACGCAAGAATGTGACCTAACCACAAGACTGGTGAGGGGAGAGACTCCATCAGGCAAGGCCTCTTTCCACCTGCCTTGCCCCACCCTCTAGTCTCTTCTCAATTTGTATTGTATTACTGGCATTTTATGCATCTTAAAAAGCAGAGACATCACCTTGCCAACAAAGGTCCGTATAGTTAAAGCCATGGTTTTCCCAGTAGTGATGTATGGAAGTGAGAGCTGGACCATAAAGAAGGCTGATCGCCGAAGAATTGATGCTTTTGAATTCTGGTGCTGGAGGAGACTCTTGAGAGTCCCATGGACTGCAAGAAGATCAAACCTATCCATTCTGAAGGAAATCAACCCTGAGTGCTCATTGGAAGGACAGATCCTGAAGCTGAGGCTCCAATACTTTGGCCACCTCATAAGAAGAGAAGACTCCCTGGAAAAGACCCTGATGTTGGGAAAGATGGAGGCACAAGGAGAAGGGGACGACAGAGGACGAGATGGTTGGACAGTGTTCTTGAAGCTACCAGCATGAGTTTGACCAAACTGCGGGAGGCAGTGGAAGACAGGAGTGCCTGGTGTGCTTTGGTCCATGGGGTCACGAAGAGTCAGACACGACTAAACAACTAAACAACAACAACATGCACTGTGGCTTGCCGGTGTTTTATTGATTGTAGTTTCAAAATTATTTATTGTAATTGTTAAGAGTGGGTTTCTGTTTAATTTTCATATGCTGATATTATTATTCTATACTATTCTAATGATTGTTGAATGTTACTTTATTTGATGTACATTGCTTATTTTAAAGCTGTTTTTTTTAAATCATATTTTTGTATTGCATTAAATTGTTATAAGGTGTACATTTTTGTTTCTTCAGCTTGTAAACCGCCTTGAGTGTTGTAAGATAGAAAGGTGGTATACAAATTAAAAGTGATGATGATGATGATGGTAAGGACCAGTTAAAAAGGAACCTCACTGGCTGAAGGTTGAAGTGAAAAACAGCTCCATATAAGGTGCAAGGAGGGTTGTGACACATACAATGAAAACGGGTTGAGTAAACATTATTTCATCAACTGTGGTTGGATGAGAGATGAAGTGATGGGCAGCAGTAGGTGGTTGGGTAGAGGCTGAACAGCTTAAATGACATATAGTTGCCTATACAGTGGTACCTCAGGTTAAGTACTTAATTCATTCTGGAGGTCCGTACTTAACCTGAAACTGTTCTTAACCTGAAGCACCACTTTAGCTAATGGGGCCTCCTACTGTTCTCATCCTGAAGCAAAGTTCTTAACCTGAAGCACTATTTGGGTTAGCGGAGTCTGTAACCTGAAGCGTATGTAACCCGAGGTACCACTGTATTGCATGTGTCCTGATGGAAATGCTCTTGCAGACTCTTTGGACTCTGTCCTGTAATGCATTGCTGAATAAAGTCTGGCGGATCAAGAATTTGGTTTGAGCTTCCGTACTTAAACCCTCAAGAGGAATTCACTCCCTCTGTGTGCCCTTGCCTCTGCCATTATTATCCAGCTCATCCGGCCCACTTCAAAGCTCTTTCTCTCCACTCTCAGTGTTCCTGGTGAACTTTATCTATGCCCTCACAATTATTGGCAGATGAGAAAGGTGCCAGGTTCAGTCCCTTTAAGAACCTCGCTCTTGAATTGCTCTCTCCCTCCCTCTCAAAAAGGTGAGCCAAGTGAAGCTGAAATTAAACCCAGAGAATATTTAAAGTGACCTGCCCAAGGCCACATGATGGGCCCATGGGAAATGCGGAGTTTAAGTCTAGGTCCCTTGGACCTATATATCCAGCCACTATGCCACATAGTCCCTCTGGTTTTAAAGGGACTAATAGCCAAGGGGTCCGATCAGGATCTACCAAGTGACCCCTTTAATTGGAATTTTCAGCCAAAGAGGCTCGTTATCTCACGTTCGTTCTGGAAATGAATGCAGAAAAGGGGAAACAATGCATCACTTTCAATTAAGGCTGTCAAGTGATTAAAACCATTTTAGTCCATTAATGAAGCGGCTGGTAATTGATGAATTGATCAATTCATCAACATTTTTTTTAAAAAAAAAATCATGACTACAGAATTTTAATGCACTTCCGGAGGGTCTGTTCAATAGACCCCTGTACACCAAGGAATCCATTGGATCTTCCAAACAGAAACACGCCTTTTAACCTCTGTTAAAGCTTTCAAATCATGGTGGGGATATCTGGAAAAGAAGGGCACACAAGGAGGGTCAGGTAAACCTTCCATGCCAAAATGAAATCTTCGTCTCAAAGGAAGCAGGGCAAATCACGACAATTCAGAGCTCAGCTGTCACCTATTTGGAAAACCTGCGTCAATTAATCATGTGAGTTTTACTCGATTAATCAATCAATTGATGGATTAAATCTGCCTAAATCGGGGGGGGGGGGGAGATTCCAAAAGAAGAGAAGCCCTCTTCCACTGACGCACACATCTGTCAAAGCAAGGATCATCTTATTTGTTTGTTTATTATTTAATTTAAAAAAATATAAACTGCGCTTTCATGCAAAATATAATATCAAGCTAAAAACACAGTTTGATATGCAGAAACATCAGCGAGAGCTGGTTGGCAAAGTATCTCAGGTCTGAAAGTCCTGTCTGAATACGAGGGTTTTTAGAAAGTGTCAAGCCTCTAGTGGCAAGGAGTTCCACAGAGCAATCAAGGCTCTGCCCTACGTAAAAGGCCAGCCAGACCTCAGAGCCATGTGGAACCACATGGGAAGGAAGGTCTGTTTCTAAAAAGCAAAAGCTAAGGATGGTGGCAAGTGCCTGTGTTGAAAACAATTTGTTTTTAATCTTCTGCCCAGTTGATTGGGGGCAACGTTTTACTAAGTCAAAATGATTTAAATCTGATTAATTTAACCACTTAATTAGCTAAAAGTTTGCAGCTCTGTTACTGCTAGTTAATTCAGGCTTGTAAATAACCTAGTCACCAGTGGTGAATTAATTCTTAATTCTTTTTATTTATTATTGGTTTTGAAAACAAGAATAATTTTTAAAAATCTTGAAAAAGATTATTTTTAAAAACTCATAGAATCATAGAATCATAGAGTTGGAAGAGACCACAAGGGCCATCGAGTCCAACCCCCTGCCAAGCAGAAAACACCATCAGAGCACTCCTGACATATGGCTGTCAAGCCTCTGCTTAAAGACCTCCAAAGAAGGAGACTCCACCACACTCCTTGGCAGCAAATTCCACTGTCAAACAGCTCTTACTGTCAGGAAGTTCTTCCTAATGTTTAGGTGGAATCTTCTTTCTTGTGGTTTGGATCCATTGCTCCGTGTCCGCTTCTCTGGAGCAGCAGAAAACAACCTTTCTCCCTCCTCTATGTGACATCCTTTTATATATTTGAACACGGCTATCATATCACCCCTTAACCTCCTCTTCTCCAGGCTAAACATGCCCAGCTCCCTTAGCCGTTCCTCATAAGGCATTGTTTCCAGGCCTTTGACCATTTTGGTTGCCCTCCTCTGGACACGTTCCAGTTTGTCAGTGTCCTTCTTGAACTGTGGTGCCCAGAACTGGACACAGTACTCCAGGTGAGGTCTGACCAGAGCAGAATACAGTGGCACTATTACTTCCCTTGATCTAGATGCTATACTCCTATTGATGCAGCCCAGAATTGCATTGGCTTTTTTAGCTGCCGCGTCACACTGTTGGCTCATGTCAAGTTTGTGGTCAACCAAGACTCCTAGATCCTTTTCACATGTACTGCTCTCAAGCCAGGTGTATTTGTGCCTCTCATTTTTTTTGCCCAAGTGCAATACTTTACATTTCTCCCTGTTAAAATTCATCTTCTTTGTTTTGGCCCAGTTCTCTAATCTGTCAAGGTCATTTTGAAGTGTGGTCCTGTCCTCTGGGGTGTTAGCCACCCCTCCCAGTTTGGTGTCATCTGCAAATTTGATCAGGATGCCCTTGAGTCCATCATCCAAGTCGTTGATAAAGATGTTGAATAAGACCAGGCCCAAGACAGAACCCTGTGGCACCCCACTAGTCACTCTTCTCCAGGATGAAGAGGAACCATTGATGAGCACCCTTTGGGTTCGGTCAGTCAGCCAGTTACAAATCCACTGAGTGGTAGCATAGTCAAGACCGCATTTTACCAGCTTCTTTACAAGAATATCATGGGGCACCTTGTCAAATGCCTTGCTGAAATCAAGGTAGGCTACATCCACTGCGTTCCCTTCATCTACCAGGCTTGTAATTCTGTCAAAAAATGAGATCAGGTTAGTCTGACATGACTTATTTTTCAGAAATCCATGCTGACTATTGGTGATCACAGCATTCCTTTCTAGGTGCTCACAGACTGTTTGCTTAATGATCTGCTCCAGAATCTTCCCTGGTAATGATGTCAGATTGACTGGGCGGTAATTATTTGGGTCCTCTCTTTTCCCCTTTTTGAAAATAGGGACAACATTTGCCCTCCTCCAGTCTGCCGGGACTTCGTCTGTTCTCCAGGAATTCTCAAAGATGACTGCCAGTGGTTCTGAGATCACATCTGCCAGTTCTTTTAATACTCTTGGATGCAGTTCATCTGGCCCTGGAGACTTGAATACATCTAAACTAGCCAAGTATTCTTGTACTATCTCCTTAGTTATTCTGGGCTGTGTTTCCTTTGCTGAATCATTTGCTTCAAATTCTTCAGGTCGGGCATTGTTTTCTTTATCGGAGAAGACTGAGGCAAAGAAGGCATTGAGGAGTTCAGCCCTTTCTGTGTCCCCTGTTTGCATTTCACCATCTTCTCCTCTGAGTGACCCCACTGTTCCTTTGTTCTTCCTTTTGCTACGGACATACCCATAAAAGCCTTTTTTGTTGCTTTTAACCTCTCTAGCAAGCCTGAGTTCATTCTGTGCTTTAGCTTTTCTGACTTTGTGTCTACATGTGCTGGCTATTTGTTTGAATTCCTCTTTGGTGGTTTCCCCCCTTTTCCATTTTTTGTACACATCCTTTTTTAATCTTAACTCAGTTAAAAGTTCTTTAGATAGCCACCCTGGCTTCTTTAGGCACCTTCCATGTTTCCGTCTCATTGGTATTGCCTGATTTTGTGCTTTTACTATCTCCCTCTTAACAAACTCCCAGCCCTCATGAACTCCCTTTCCTTTTAGTATTACTGTCCATGGAATCTCACCCAGCACTTCCCTAAGTTTTATGAAGTCGGCTTTCTTAAAGTCAAGAAACTGAGTCCTAGTATGCTTGGCTGCTCCTTTCCGCTGTATAGTAAACTTCAGAAGAGCATGATCACTCGTCCCTAATGATCCTTCCACTTCTACCCCACTAACCAGGTCATCAGCATTGGTTAGGACCAGATCTAAAATGGCTGTTCCTCTTGTTGCTTCTCCCACTTTCTGGACAACGAAGTTGTCTGCAAGGCCAGTGAGGAATCTGTTTGACCTTATGCTCTTGGCTGAGTTTGACATCCAACAAATATCCGGGTAATTGAAGTCCCCCATTACTACTATCTCCCTTCCTTTTGCATGCTTGGCCATCTGTTCCAGGAAGGCATCATCTATGTCCTCCATTTGGCTTGGGGATCTATAGTAAACTCCCACAATGAGGTCACTGTTATTCTTCTCTCCCTTAATTTTGACCCAAATGCTCTCACTTTGGCTTTGAGGTTCTAAATCTTGGATCTCTTCACAGGTATACACATCCCTGACATATAACGCCACTCCTCCTCCTTTCTTGTCTGGTCTGTTTCTCTGAAATAGATTGTATCCCTCCATTATTACATTCCAATCGTGGGACTTATCCCACCAGGTTTCAGTATGCCTATTATGTCATATTTAGTTTGCTGTACCAAGAGCTCAAGCTCATCTTGTTTATTTCCCATGCTTTGCGCATTAGTGTACAGACATTGAAATCCATTAATCATTCCCCCGTGTCTCTTATTTAAGGATTTTTTCCTCCCACCACTAGGTCTGCGTGCTGTTTGCTCCATTTGGTCTATGACATTTGGATGATCATCTTCATCAATTGATAGACTCCTGCCTTCAGGAGCACTGTCTCCCTCCCCCACATTAGTCAGTTTAAAGCCCTCCTGATGAGGTTTCTGAGATTTTTGGCAAAAACATTCCTCCCAACCGTTGTGAGGTGCAGCCCATCGCTTGCCAGAAGTCCATCTTCAAGAAACTGCAGTCCGTGATCTAAGAATCCAAACCGTTCCTGTTTACACCATTTGCGAAGCCAGCTGTTCACTTCCACTATTTTCCCCTCTCTCCCTGGGCCACGTCGTTCAACTGGGAGGACAGATGAGATGACAATTTGTGCATTTAATTGCTTCAATTTCCTGCCCAGAGCCTCGTAGTCTCTTTTGATCTTCTGGAGGCTATTGCTTGCAGTGTCATTGGTTCCCACATGAACCAAGAGGAAGGGGTATTTGTCAGTGGGTTTTATGATTCCTTGCAGTCGTTCAGTTACATCTTGGATCTTAGCCCCGGGGAGAGCACACTTCCCGAGACATCTTGTCAGGCCCACAGATCACTGCTTCTGTTCCCCTCAGTAGGGAATCTCCTATCACCACTACATGCCTCCTCTTAGGTTTGGTCGGGGTTCTTCCGTGAGCTGTCCGTTCCAAGGTCGCCTGCACATTCCCTGAGGACTGACTTTGCTGCTCGTCTTCATATACCTGATCGACTGTAATGAGGGAGAGGTCCTCAAATGGAGTCTGCTCTTCGTCTTCCATGCTAGGGGAGAGGACCTCAAAGCGATTGTGTATTTCTAAACAATCAGAGCGGACCCTGGGCCTCCTACTTCTTTGAGTCACGTTTCGCCATATATCTGGCTCCTGTGTTGGTGAACTAGCCTCCTTCTCAGGGGAGTCCCCTGTCTCCTCCTTGGTGGAGACGGTGTGCTCTGTTGCTTCCAAGAAGAGCTCCAGCTCTCTAATTCTTTGGAGCGTAGCTACACGTTCCTCCAGTTGCTGGACTTTGTCTTCTAAGAGGGCAATCATCATGCAATTGCTGCAGGTAAAGCTGCCTGCAACCTTTGGCAAGATGGCAAACATTGCGCAGGAACCGCAGGCGACTGCAGCTGTTCCCTCCCCCTCCATCTTGAGAACGTGTCGTTGGGGGGGGCTACAGCGGTCCTCCATCATAAAAAGCGTGAAGACAGGACAAATAACTCCCCCCGCAAAAAAACCTAGGTCTCCCCCAACAAACGTTTGAGACTAGTTCCCCTAAATCAAAAGATGGATCAAACTGCGCGCGCCGCTAAAACTCTTCTTTTAAAGACTTTTTTAGGACAATTTTTTAGGTCAGTGAGGCTGAGAGACTTCAGAGAAGCGTGACTGGCCCAAGGTCACCCAGCAGCTGCATATGGAGGAGCTCCAAACTAGGAAGTCCCAAACCTGGCAACTTTTCTTCATAGTAGAATCGTTCCATCCCCTTGATTGTTTTCGCTGCCCTTTTCTGAACCTGAAGTACTGTAGACAGGTACTGGCGAGTCTTCCAGCTGTGACTCGCTGGGCTTCGACCCATGTGAATAATGGCTTCATTTATTGCAAATTCTCTATTCATTTTGCTTCAATTAAGTGACCGGACGAAATCAATCACCCCCTCTTCTGCGAACACTAAATATTCCAAAGGGAAATATCCATCATGCCCCAAAGCTGGCAACCTCTCTCTCTCTCTCTCTCTTTGGGCATCTGAATAAAAGACAAAGTCCAGAAGGTAAGTTCAAAAGTGGCTGGAGGGGAGAAAGACGAGTGTTTGAGGCTCAAAGGGAGAGTGGCAGATATGATCAAACAATTCTTCCTGGGAGAGAGAAGAGTTATCACCTTCTACAAGAGAGAGAGGGGGAGAGGGAGAGGGAGAGAATTTTCAGTTTAACACAGATCTAGCCTCCAGCCTAATTATGTATCAGAAATCAATATGCACTTGAAAGGGAAATCCTATGACTTTCATGGCTGAAATATAGGATGGGTTACTTCTGAGGCTGTGTGTATGCCATGGTAATACAGGAGTATAGAAAAGCTGCAAAATGTGTCACTGAGTGCAGACTACAGCTTCCTGAAAATCTTAGAGACCCCAAGTTTCTAGACCTCATGGTTGCAAAGATATGCTTCAAAGGGTGTGGGCCACGCCTGGTGAAATCACAGAAGGCACAGCGGAGGCTAAGATCTGAGATGTGAGACTTCAGTGCTCCGTTCAATTACTTGCCGCTCCGCGTGACTACCCCAAGGAAAATGAATTATGCAAAAGGGTCAACGTTGCAGGATAAACTGTGCAGAATGTGTTTTCACTTTCCACAACTCATAAAAGTCACAGAAAGCAGCTTTTTGAAAACAACAAAAACAGAGGATGCAAAGTTAGGCGTGAGAGAGAAACTTGATTCAGCTTCCACTTAAAGGCCAACCTACCTAACACACACTTTCAAAAAATAAATAAATATACAAACCAAGCATGCAACCATCCTTCAAATGTCACACCTCTCTGAATTTTGCTGAGCAGTTCTCCACCCAAGTAATGCGTACAAAAATGCACATACAAGTGTGCCTATAAATGCATATAAGTGAAAATAGCATGCAAATAGCATGCTACCTCTATTTTTACTGAAAAATTTATTGATTTGTGTTTTTTTTTGTAAATCGCTTTGAGGTTTGTTTTTGTATAATCAAGCAGTATATAAATTTCATGAAATAGGTAATATTATATTTGGGAAAACTGCTTTGCAAAAATGTGTAAATTAAGCCGAAATTGCATGGGGGGGGGGGATGTGCATATTGGGTGAAATTCATACAAAAGTACTGGCAGGTTTTCCTTTTTGCTGTTTCATTCTCTTTGCAAACTGCATTGAGGTTTTTTTGTGGAGGGTTTTTACAATCAAGTGGTGCATACATTTTATGCAATGAATAAAGTAAACAAATGACCAGTTCTGACTGGCTGTAGAGGGTTATGACATTATCCTATTCACCATATAAACATTGGTTGGCACACCCACACATTGAATAAGAAAATGAAGAAGGGGAGGGGGAATGGGGCAGGAGCAGCAGTACCTATTTAAAGTAAAAAGCTGAACATTTTCACCCAGTAAGAATTGCTATTTTGAACCTCAGAATCGAAAGTGAATATTTAGTCCAGCAGCCCCACTTTTAAATAAACATGCATCACGTCAGTCTGCTTGTTTTGCAAAAGTGCTTTACAATCTTTCTTTTGCTTTCCCCATAGCAAAAGCTGTTGTTGGCATAGCAATATGAATCCATCTATAAGTTTAGCTCATCCGTGAATGAAAGAGAAACAAAGGCGTCAATGGGATTCAGGGACAGGGCAGAGACTTCTATTAATTCTGTTTTGCTTCCTTGAACTGCCCAGAAGCCACACAGCCTGGCAACGTGCCCCAGTCTTTCTTTCGGACGCGAACAACCACACGCTCCTCTTCTTGCACTGCCGACCAGACACTCCCCCCTCCCTCCCCTTCCTTGGGAAAAGTGGGGGAAAGAGCCACCGCTTATACCGCTTCCTAAATTATTAAATGCCACAAACTTGGGCCAGACATGAATATTTCATCGGCAGTTTAGATGCCTGATCAGAGATGCCGGCTGCAGAGGCAGCCAGGAAATGAAAAATCTCCTGCAGTGATGAGGACGTGTCTTGCCAGGATCCTTTCCACACCCTGGGTGCCCTCACCCACCACCACCCTGAATAAAAACTGGGGTTTCGCTGACGTCTCTGATGTAACCGCCACCTTGCTTTGTTACTGAACTACACAGACCAATCACCACCACCACCATTTCCACAGCACTTTTGATATGACAACCCTCTAAGGCAGTGGTTCTCAACCTGTGCATCCCCAGATGCAGCGGCGTAGCGTGGGTTGTCAGCACCCGGGGCAAGGCAAGTAATTTGCGCCCCCTAACCCGGGGCAAGGCAAGTAATTTGCGCCCCCTAACCCGGGGCAAGGCAAGTAATTTGCGCCCCCTAACCCCTAACCTGCCGCCGCTGCCAGCTTCTTCTTGCTGCTGCCTGGGCTGGTCTGGTGTGGTTCTCTCCCGCGCTCAGCGCTGCGCTGGGCGGCCGCTACACTGTCCCTCCCCCAGATAGTCCCTCGCTCTCTCTCCGCACCGCACGCCTGGCACCCACCCCCTCCACAGTGGGCGGCGACCCAGCGGCTCGGATCGGATTCGCACAGCCAGCACTGCAGTGAGAGAGAGTGAGTGAGCCAGGTAGGGGCAGAGAGCTGCGAGTGCGAGCGCGCCCCCCCAGATGTTGCGCCTGGTGCGGCCGGCCCCCCTGCACTCCCCACGCTACGCCACTGCCCTGATGTTGTTGGACTACAACTCCCATCATCCCTGAGCTCTGGCCTTGCTAGCTAGGGGTGATGGGAGTTGTAGTTCAACAACATCTGGGAACCCACAAGTTGAGAAAGGCTGCTCTAAGGTATGGCAGCAAGTGCTTTGCCCCACAGTTGGACTGGATGGTTGAACTGGAGTTTGTAGCACCCAGCCACTGCACTAGGTATGGTGAACGACCTGGTTCTTCCAGAGAGTAGGGTTCAAGTGCCAAGAAAGGAGATTCTGACTAAACATCAGAAAGAACTTTTTGATGGTAAGAGGAATGGACACCCTCAGAAGGTGGTGGTCTCGCCTTCCTCTGCGGTTTTTAAAGAGATGTTGGACAGCCATCAGTCACAGATGCTTTAGCTGTGATTCCTGCAAAGTTCTGGGATTCTAAGACTCCCATCAGCACCAGTCAGAATAACCAGTCATCAGGGATGGTCCAACTTGTAGTCATAGAATCATAGAGTTGGAAGAGAGTCATCTAGCCCAACCCTCTGCAATGCAGGAATATTTTGCCCAACGTGGGGCTTGAACCTGCAACCCTGAGATAAAGAGTCCCATGCTCTCTACCAACTGAGCTAGTCCAGCAGCATCCAACAGCCCACAGGTCCCCCATACTAAAATAGCTCCCTCTCTGGCCCTTTTGGAAGTCCAGGTAAAGGTAAAGGGACCCCTGACCGTTATGTCCAGTTGTGGGTGACTCTGGGGTTGCGGCGCTCATCTCGCTTTATTGGCCGAGGGAGCCGGCGTACAGCTTCCAGGTCATGTGGCCAGCATGACTAAGCCATTTCTAGCGAACCAGAGCAGCGCACAGAAACGCCGTTTACCTTCCCGCCGGAGCGGTACCTATTTATCTACTTGCACTTTGACGTGCTTTCAAACTGCTAGGTTGGCAGAAGCAGGGACCGAGCAACGGGAGCTCACCCCGTCACGGGGAATCGAACCGCCAACCTTCTGATCGGCAAGCCCTAGGCTCTGTGGTTTAGACCACAGCACCACCTGTGTCCCTACTTTGGAAGTCTAGCTAATAGCAATTAGTAAAATTTGCAAGCCTGGAACGCCATGCAAGATCTTGCCTAATCCAGTTCCCTCATGCATCCAGTGCTCATATGGGTCACTGGTGAACTGTGTTACAGGTGCAGGGAGGCACCATACAATCAAGGGGGGAGTGCTAACTGGCAATGCTTCACTCATATTAAATTGGAGGGGGGCATTTAAAATCAGGGCATTGGGATCATCACCCAAACTGCCGCAATAGTCCTGTGTATTTGATTGAGCAAACGCCATTCATTTTTCAAACGGCCTCTACTGCAAGCATCAATCTAGTCTAAATGTTGCTATCTTGATTGCTTGAGCTGCGTCCAAGTCCAAATTATGCATCATTCTTAAAAATAAGCTCCAACTGCAGAAGAAGAAGAAGAAGAAAATAACAACCCCCTCTCTCTCAACTCCAGCAAAAAGCTTATCCAAACGAGAGGGGAGAAACTGATTCCTTGGATTCCCTCTGGTGTCAGGGCAAGGTCATCCCCTCCTGCAGGAGTCAGCAAATTCCTCACCATCTCCATTCCCACAGCGAGAGATTAACAATCTGCTTCTAGTCTTTTATGGGGTTCCCGCGCTTTCATTTCCACCCTCCGCAGCCAGTTATGCGGTTCCTCGTCGATTGTTATTGGCGTTTTTCAATTATTTTTTGCGACACTCTCTGAAATACATTTGTATATGAAAGGCGTTCAATATGGCTCCGTTCCACTTCACCCGACATTGCCATCCTCGCGTTACTGGCAGGGTGTTCCTTTGGAATGCAGCACCCAGGGAAAAAATGAGGAAGGCAGACACTCTGCTCTCCTCCCAACCTTCTGTTGTACTGCTGCATTACAGGGCAATATGGCAAGGCGATGCAGAAGACGGATTGGAGCCTCATACCAACAGTACAATCCTGTTACTCAGAAGTTAAGTCCCAGGGGTGTTTGCATGGGATTTGCAGCGCAAATAGATGTCGGCTGTTGCCGAATCATCACCATCATTTTATTACAGTGGTACCTCGGGTTAAGTACTTAATTCGTTCCGGAGGTCCGTTCTTAACCTGAAACTGTTCTTAACCTGAAGCACCACTTTAGCTAATGGGGCCTCCTGCTGCTGCCACTCTGCCAGAGCACAATTTCTGTTCTCATCCTGAAGCAAAGTTCTTAACCCGCGGTAATATTTCTGGGTTAGCGGAGTCTGTAACCTGAAGCGTATGTAACCTGAAGCGTATGTAACCCGAGGTACCACTGTATTTGTACCCCACCCGAGTGGGTTGCCCCATCCACTCTAGGCGGCTTCCAACAAATATAACAATATAACTCAGGTGGTTAGGAAGGCCCAACAGAGACTCCATTTTCTCAGGGTCTTGCGAAAGAACAATGTTAAACAACAATTGATGACCTCCTTCTACCGGTCCACAATAGAAAGTGTCCTCTCATCTTGTATCACAGTGTGGTACGTTGGCTTGACAGCCATAGACAGAAAGGACAGAGGGTGGTGAACACAGCACATGATATCAGGGGCTGTCCCCTGAGCCCGCTAGATGACATCGCAAGGGATCTTTGCCTTCGGAGAGTGAGAAAAATTCTCAGGGACGATTCACACCCCGGCCAGCACCTCTTTAATCTTCTACCCTCAGGCAGGAGATATAGAAGTATAATCAGTCGTACCAACAGGCTAAAAAACAGTTTCTATCCGTAGGCTGTTAGGCTGCTGAATGGAAAATAATATAGTGCAACTGACTATTGAGGTTGGTGTGTTGTACGACAAGCACACAGAGTGCAATGAGATTGAGTGTTTGTGGGGAGGGGGTGGGAAGCTCAGTTAATTTCATTGTACACAGGTTGTACATGAGGTGGTATTATTATTATTATTATTATTATTATTATTATTATTAAAGCATAACTAAGCAACAAACGTCAAAAACTTCCTTATACAGGGCTTCCTTCCTTCTGAGGTCTTCTCAAAGTTGTATACTTATTTATCTCATTGACATCTGATGGGAGGGTGCTCCACAGGGTAGGCGCCACTACCAAGAAGGACCTGAAGTTGTCGTGCTCTGTGGAAACTCTCCAGCTTGAATAACTTATGCAAACGCTGAATACATTTGCATAGATTTCTTCTTCTCCTAGGGTCGGCAGGAATTGGAACAGAGAAAAGTGGGCCCTGCTTCAATTGGTGAGCGTGTTTTTTAATTTAGTAGACCTAACCCCCTAAATTAACTAAAAAATCCTCCCCCAAAAAAGCTCTACAACTTTGACCTGAAACCCCCCCCCCTGCAAAAAAAGGGTTAGATCACTGTCAGATTTTAATTGTGTGAGTAGATTGCAGTCTCTAGGAAGTTGGACGTCCCTGCTATATAGCAATCAAGAGAGAGAAGCATCAAAAAGAGCACAGAAGAAGAAGAAGAAGAAGAAGAAGAAGAAAAGAGTGGGACGCGAGATGTTGTAGAGAGGCTTTGTTTGAAAAGATGTCCACCTACACAGGCTTGGATCAAAGAGTTTTCTAATTAGAAGGGCATGAGAGCATCTAGTAATAAGATCTATCAGCGTGTTCCCTGCCTACACAAGGGAGGGTTATCACTCGAGTATGCAAAGTAGCAAAGGGATAAAGCAGAGCTGAAAACATGAATCAATTAATTGATGTTATTCAAATCATTGACGTGTCAATAAGCTTTGAAAATGATTTCCACTACATTTCCAACCATTCAAATGAGACTTTGGAATGCTGGAGATCGTCAAGTTGCAGCAAACAAAATACGCAAGCCCTCGGTTGAATGCATCAGGTTGTTCCCGCCGCGGATAATGTCAGTGTACAGAAAACAAATCCGCAGTAAACCCCCCAAACCTGCTCTGCTACACTTCTATCTTTTAACTGGCAGATTCCTTCATTAACCTTTGTCAGTCTCTGCTTAGCGTGGTTCCCTCAGCCTCTTCACTCCCCAAGAAAATGAAGGTTTGTTTTCCCCCCCATTTAAACACAGTGCGACTGAAACACTAGGGTTCCCACTGCAGCAGGCGGAAAGCAAAGCAATGCATGGCTTTTAAGCAAACAGTACAGAGATCTTGTCAGCACCTGGTTCAGTATTGCAGGGCGGTGTGGATCCACACTGCTGGCAGGGAATGCCTATTGTTGAATGCCCCTCTATGCAAACAAAAAACCATGCCTGAAAGTAAACACACTGGAGAGAAAGCTCCTAACCCAGATCACTTCTAGTTGTCTTTGTTTTTTTCAATTTGCAAGGTCTTTCTGTTAAACCTATCTCCCCACCCGAAGGCTGCTGTACCCCCCACTCAGATCTCTACCATCTCATTCCCAACTTATTTTTATGCATGCTTAGACAACGATGTGTGGAACCTCTCAAACAATTCAACTAGTCTGAACAAAACTTTGCTCGGATGTTTTGCTACAGTCCGAACCTCCACGTTCACCTTGAATTTCACTTTGGGCAAAACATCATTGCAACATAAGAACGTGAAACACACACCACCTCCTGGGGAATTTCACTAGTCTTAGGCTGCTTACACACTATAACTTTAAAGTAGGAGTGTGGGTGGCACTGTGGTATAAACCACTGAGCCTCTTGGGCTTGCCGATCAGAAGGTTGGCGGTTTGAATCCACAGAATGGGGTGAGCTCCCGTTGCTCTGTCCCAGCTCCTGCCAACCTAGCAGTTTGAAAGCATACCAGTGCAAGTAGATAAATAGGTACTGCTGTGGCAGGGAGGTAAACGGCGTTTCCATGCGCTCTGGTTTCTGTCACGGTGTTCCGTTGCACCAGAAGTGGTTTAGTTATGCTGGCCACATGACCCGGAAAGCTGTCTGTGGACAAACACCAGCTCCTTCGGCCTGAAAGCGAGATGAGCGCCGCAATCCCATAGGCACTTTTGACTGGACTTAACTGTCCATGGGTCCTTTGCCTTTATCCTATACCTTTAAAGTACATGCAAAGTGCATTCTTTCCCTCAAAGAATTCTGGGCACTGTGGTTTACTGTTCACAGAGTTACAATTCCCAGCACCACTTAACACACGACAATGCCCAGAATTATTTCAGGGAGAGAATGAGCTTCGAATTCGCTTTCAATGCATAGTGTGTGCTCAGCCTTACCGTATAGCGTTATACTGTCATGACAAACTATCTGGCATTCCCTGCAGCAAATGTGCAAAGTGTGGAAGTAATAAATGTGTGGATGTACATGTTGTGCACACCTGTGTGCGTGCACCTGAGGCTCCTGGCCCAATCAGGTTCCCCATGTGCGTGTACCTGCAGATGCCGCTCTCCTGCTTTGTGTGTTTGTTGTGGGAAACGGCAGCATCACAGCTGTGCCTTCCGCAGCAACCAATTAGTAAGATCTGCCCACAGTGGAGCTCTTGGCTTCAGCGGCGTAGCGTGGGTTGTCAGCACCCGGGGCAAGGCAAGTAATTTGCGCCCCCTAACCCCTAACCTGCCGCCGCTGCCAGCTTCTTCTTGCTGCTGCCTGGGCTGGTCTGGTGTGGTGTGGTTCTCTCCCGCGCTCAGCGCTGCGCTGGGCGGCCGCTGCACTGTCCCTCCCCCAGATAGTCCCTCGCTCTCTCTCCGCACCGCACGCCTGGCACCCACCCCCTCCACAGTGGGTGGCGACCCAGCGGCTCGGATCAGATTCGCACAGCCAGCACTGCAGTGAGAGAGAGTGAGTGAGCCAGGTAGGGGCAGAGAGCTGCGAGTGCGAGCGCGCGCCCCCCCAGATGTTGCGCCCGGTGCGGCCGGCCCCCCCTGCACCCCCCACGCTATGCCACTGCTTGGCTTTCTCCAGGATGCTGCAGAAACTGCAACCTCCAAATCAGCCTCAGATCTTCACTTTAGGCTACGTTCAGTGGCTACTGTCAGAAGCACCTAAGAAGAGCCTGCTGGACCCAACTAGGGCAACAACCTGCTCTCCCAGCGGCCAGCCAGATGCCTGCATGAAACCCTCAAGCAGGGCCTGAGCACAAGCGCCCTCTCCCCTCCTGTGGTGCATGCTCCAGTTATCTCCCGCTTGGACTACTGCAATGGGCTCTACGTGGGGCTACCTTTGAAGGTGACCCAAAAACTACAACTATTCCAGAACGCGGCAGCTAGACTGGTGACTGGGAGCGGCCGCCGAGACCACATAACACCGGTCTTGAAAGACCTACATTGGCTCCCAGTATGTTTCTGAGCACAATTCAAAGTGTTGGTGCTGACCTAAACGGCCTCGGCCCAGTATACCCGAAGGAGCGTCTCCACCCCCATCGTTCAGCCCGGACACTGAGGTCCAGCGCTGAGGGCCTTCTGGCGGTTCCCTCACTGCGAGAAGCAAAGATACAGGGAACCAGGCAGAGGGCCTCCTCGGTAGTGGCACCCACCCTGTGGAATACCCTCCCATCAGACGTCAAAGAGATAAACAACTACCTGACATTTAGAAGACATCTGAAGGCAGCCCTGTTCAGGGAAGGTTTTAATGTGTGACATTTTAATGTATTTTTTATCTTTGTTGAAAGCCACCCAGAGTGGCTGGGGAGACCCAGCCAGATGGGTGGCGTACAAATAATAAATTATTATTATTATTATTATTATTATTATTATTATTATTATTTCCAGCAACTAGGATTCAGAAGCATTACTGCCTCCTGCCGTGAAGACAGAGCATAGTTGTCGTGGCTAGTGGTCATTGATCGCCTTCTGCTCCATGCCTGTCAGAAGGCATGACAAACAAACCCAGAGAGGCCCTTTGTTTTTTCCCTGACACAAGGGAGACACCATGGTAACAAGAGCTGCAAAAGCAAGGCTGAATGAAAGCTCCCACACTGGAGCCCCAGATGTCTACCTACCGACAATCTGAAGGTGGAGATGGATGCCCCTTCTAGGTGAAGTTCTCACCTCGTTTCTAAGCGAGGCCGAGAAGAGGAGAATGGGTGCTTTAATGCTTTTATGTATGGTGTTCATGCCCCATTCTTCTTCCAAAGAGATCAGAGCAGCTCACATATGACTCCCAGATGGTCTCGCATCCAGGAAGCGTACACGGCCAAGCCGGCTTAGGTTCAGCAACAGAACTGTGTGCCAAACGGCGCATTACAAGCAAACGGCATAATGGAAACTCAACGACAGCCGCGAGTAGCTGATTCAAGAGCGGGTGGCTGGGTGTGGAGAAAGCAGAGGGGAGAGGAGTGTTTAGCCCTGTCTCTGCGAGCTGGTTCTCTGCTCCAAATCACCCCAAAGGCCTCTGTCCCCCCCCCCCCAGTCCCACAGTGGGGTTCCAAATGCTTGCCTGCCTTCCCCCTCTAGGCAAAAGAGTTGCCACAGATTTTGCCTAATGGGGTTCAAGGGGGAAACTGGCAGAAGCTCAGAGGAATTTTGAGGAAAGCTGAAAGGGTTTCTAAAAAAGCTGCAAACTTCCTCGAGGATGCTTCATGATGCACCCTTAAAGGTAAAGGTAAAGGGACCCCTGACCATTAGGTCCAGTCGTGGCCGACTCTGGGGTTGCAGTGCTCATCTCGCTTTACTGGCTGAGGGAGCTGGCGTACAGCTTCCGGGTCATGTGGCCAGCATGACTAAGCTGCTTATGGCGAACCAGAGCAGCGCACGGAAATGCTGTTCACCTTCCCGCCGGAGCAGTACCTATTTATCCACTTGCACTTCGACGTGCTTTCGAACTGCTAGGTTGGCAGGAGCAGGGGCCGAGCAACGGGATTCGAACCACCAACCTTCTGATCAGCAAGTCCTAGGCTCTGTGGTTTAACCCACAGCACCACCTGCGTCTCTATGATGCACCCTTACCAACTGCTAATTGAATATTTATCATTACGCTTTGACTTCTAACTGGAAATTCCTACGGATGGAATATAGCTCAGTGGTAGCAATTCAGAGCTCCAAAATCTGGAGCAAAATCAACATTTTGGAATAATAGGGAGGTGCTGTGACTCAGTGACAGATCATCTGCTTTGCACGCATGTATATTTGCCCTTTCCTGGGTCCCTGCACCCCACTTTTAACAAAATGTGTTTGCAATACATTTCTGGCTGTGCATTTTTGGTGGTTTCCTTTAATGGTGTTTGTATGTTTACAACTTCTTCTTTCCCCACCTCTTGATAGCTAATTAGGTAGATTTCTCATGCAGTAATTTAAAATCTGCTAATTACCCCCTCGTCTAAATATGAAAGAGGAGAAATTCTCTCATTTATTAGCCAGGCACTAGTGCGGAAGAAATCTTAAAAGGTCAAGAAGCTGCCAGTTGTGAAGCAAACCCCAGGAATTAACTCTGCGACAGGATCTTAAATCAATTTTCTCTCTCGATCCAAACTAACTGCTTCATAGGAGCTCTCGCACCAACTTCGAGCAGACTTCAGAAATGCCTGCGGCCAGTTTCCAAAGAAGATTCTCAGGCAGGGAAATACAAAACACACTCAAACTTCTTTGTATCTGAAAATTCTCTGTTGCTATCAGAACTTGACAGAACTGAAGCACTGCATTCCAAAAAGGCAAAGATTAGCCCCTGGGTGAGATTGCAGACCAATGCCAGACGTAACACAAGGGTAAGAAGCTGAGTCCTTTACACACACACACACACACACACACACACACACACTTGATACATGTGTTGTGCGATATAACACATTCAAGGATGGTCCTTGAATCCTTCTCCTCTCCTTCACTGACCCAGTGCCTGGCACGGTACCAGCAGAAGTGTGGACAACCCTAAATCACACAAGAAGAGGAAAATAGGTGCAAACTGATGTGTCGGCTAAGGGATTTCCTCTCTGCGCAGGATTCAGAGTTAAAACTGAGTTCAGGGAAGAGTCTTGGCACACATTAAGCTCCGGGAATCTTTAATGAGCACTGAGGGAGTCCAGGTCTCCAGCAATATTATTCCTTTCGTTGCCGGAAGAGTGTCTCCTCCCTGTGCCACGCTTGGGCTGTTAACAGGCACAGAGGAAAACCTGCTGACACCGTTGCTGCCCTCTGAAGTTCCTCAGGTGTTCCTTGGGAAACCCCTGCCCAAGCTGGCTGTTACTGCTTAGCTGGTGAAATGCAATGCAAAGCAATTGCAGCACATGGCATCACAGCAGCTGCGTGGGGGTGTTCTGACCCCTACCTGAGATACGAAGAAGGCGCAAAGCCATGCAGCAGCTGCTTCCTAGAACCGGGGTTGGGGGGGGTGCCGTTGACTAAATCCCACCTACCACCTACCATAAGTGATGTTGGCCTGCGTCTGCGGGCATGCTGAAAAAAAAAAAAATTCTGAAGGAGCATCTCCACCCCCATCATTCTGACAAATGCTGAGGTCCAGCGCCAAGGGCCTTCTGGTGGTTCCCTCACTGTGAGGAGCAAAGCTATAGGGAACCAGGCAGAGGGCCTTCTCGGTAGTGGCATCTGAAGGGAAGTTTTTAATATGTGACATTTTAATGTATTTTTAATCTTTGTTGGAAGCCATCCAGAGTGGCTGGGGAAACCCAGCCAGATGGGCGGGGTAGAAATAAATTATTATTATTATTATTATTATTATTATTATTATTCCTTTTGCCTCACTCTGATTAAGTGTCCTTCAGAGCAAGGCATTCTGTGCAAGGTGGCTTGCGCCAACACATATAGAAATTCTTTTTAAAAGTTTAAAGTAATTCACACTGTGAGCAGGGAATACGAGCAACTGGGGACTATGGTGGCATCGGAGAGGAGGAAGAGGGATGGTTCAGGAGACACAGACATAGAACCATCAAACTGTAGAGTTTAAAGGGACCTTGAGGGTCATCTAGTCTAACCCCCTTCAATACAGGAATCACGTGGTCTGAGTGGCTGGGCGGTGGCGCAAGCACGGGCTGGCAAGCAACAGAATGTGGGGCCTGGAGGTGCAAAGTCCCACGACATCCACCACCTGAGGCAATTGCCTCGTTTTATTTCATGATAAAACCAGCCCTGGTCATGACCCCACATGACTGTAGATAGCCTGAGCTATCTTAAATATCCACAGCAGTGAGAAGAGAAGGAATGACTACTGGGAGGAGCCAAGAAAGAAGAAAAGCCATGGTGCACCTGCGCCAGCACAACTGGACACCATCCTCTGCCCCAGCTGCAACAAAACATGTCTCCCCCGTATCGGTCTCTACAGCCACGGCAGGCGCTGCAACCTTTCAATGGTTTGACTTCACCCCCAAAGGTACGTTCCATCATTGTCTCCTGAGATATACAGATACCAGCAACAATCTTAAACTAAGCTAGGAGCAACACAGGAATGGGAAGCCCTTTCTTGCTTAGGGCCCTCGTATTTACGGGACTGCCTCTCCTGGTATGCCCCACAGAGGACCTTAAGGTCCATTAATAATCATAGTTTAGAGGTCCCGGGCCCTAAGGAAGTCAGGTTATCCTCCACCAGGGCCAGGGCCTTCTCAGTGATGGCTCCGACCTGGTGGAATGCTCTGTCCCATGAGACCAGGGCCCTGCAGGATTTAACTTCCTTCCGCAGGGCCTGTAAGACAGAGCTATTTTGCCTGGCTTTCAATCTGAATTTAGCCTGATCTTTTATTCCCCTTCCTTCCCTCCCCCTCCCCTATTTTATAAAGATTACCCACTCGGAAACACAAATCCAAAAATCTGAGATAGGAAATGGATAGCCCATCCATCCCAAGCCCCGAGGTAGGTTTTGGGGCCCTTTGGATAACTGGAGGAAAGAGAAGAGGTGGTGCCAGGAGTTTCATTTGTACTCCTGAAAAGCTCTTGACCCCTTTCTGAGTGAACAGGAGAGCAACTGCCTGTCTCTAGATGGGACCATCAGCAAATGTCTGGTTCCCTCTGACATCTCAGGCTTCACAGGCACCGCTTCGCCCCTCTGGCTGCCCAGGAACAAAACTGCTCTGAGGCCGCTGAGGAGCAGGGCAGCCTAGGAAGAGGAGCGCTGAGATGATGCTGACTCCTTCAGAGCTTCACCTGTTGCCAAGGCAACGCAGTTCAGAAGTGTGGGAGGGCACTGGGCCTGAGCAAAAACGTTAAATTAAAAGCACATTAAAGGCTGTTAAACTGAAGCAACTGCTCATGTGGAGAGGGCCCCAAAATGCCTCCTTAGCTCCTTAACAGGGCAGGATACTAATAAAGAAATAAATTGCCAGGAAAGGTGGAGGGCGAGAGTTGTGGGTGATTTGGAGCAACAGGCCAGAGCAAAAGTAAAATTCTACTGCAGTTTAGAATCTGAAGAATTCTTGAAATTGATGTATTATTTGAAGAAGAAGAAGAAGAAGAAGAAGAAGAAGAAGAAGAAGAAGAAGAAGAAGAAGTTGTTATATTGCTGGATTTGAGTGTATTTATTTTGATTAAATATTCAGTGGTAATAAATAGCACATTTTAGGTTCATATACAACACAGAAGACATCTTTGTGAACATTGAGCACAGATTTGTTTTTTAAAATATACTTTCTAAACCAGATCAGAATTGCTGGCAGATCCCAAGATTTGTACAGCAAAATCCACATTTTATAATTACTATTCCAAATGTATTGTATTGGCAAATTGAATAGGCATAAATATCCCACCCACATAGACACACAAATTTGGCTCATTTTCTACAGACGAGTGCTGCGCTGAATCCCTGCCCTCAGATTTCTAGATAATTTCCCGACCCCCGTGTGAAAGCCAATGGCTTTCGCCCTCCTCTTTCTACTATGCATGGCAAATTCTCTTATACAGTGGTACCTCAGGTTAAGTACTTACTTTGTTCCGGAGGTCCGTTCTTAACCTGAAACTGTTCCTAACCTGAAGCACCACTTCAGCTAATGGGGCCTCCTGCTGCCACCGTGCTACTGGAGCACGATTTCTGTTCTCATCCTGAAGCAAAGTTATTAACCTGAAGCACTATTTCTGGGTTAGCAGAGTCTGTAACCTGAAGCGTATGTAACCCGAGGTACCACTGTACTTTCATTTTGAGATAAGATGGTCAAGTGTTGTGTGGGAGCAAGTGTCCTCTCCCTTTGTACAATCTCTTGGTGGTCAAAAGTCTTCCCCTTTCCCTCAACCCCCACGACATCTTTCCCTCTGCTTTCCCAAGGCTTATGAGGAAAGGTTCAGGGGATAGATATATTTAGAAGAGGAGACTGAGGTGATATGATAGCCATCTTCAAATATCTGAATGGCTGTCACATGGAAGATGGAGCACAGGGTCATCTTACCCATAGAGGCTAGTGGCGTGGGGCGCCAGGGCACCAAATGTGATGGCCTGGGACTTGGGCTTGGACTCGGAGCTAGAGGAGTCTCAGTCCGCACCAGATCCTTTGCCTCAGGCGGCAGCTGAACCTAGTCTGGGGCCTGATTCTGAAGAGCCCCAGTCTGCACAGGTTCCCCTGCAACAAGCACCAGCTGGGCCAAGTCAGGGGCCTGAGCCTGCCCTGGCTCCAGATGCGGGGATGACCTTGTTGCCTCCAGCTAGGCCATCACTTACAGCTGCTCCACTACCAGTTGGGTCAGGAGAGGCTGAGACGGCCTCTGGGTCTAGTAATCCACCGACATCTCCCGAGCTGCAGAGACTCAGGTCTGAGAGAAGGAGAGACCTGAGCACTCGCAGAAGGAGTGCTTGCCTTCGGGCGAGACAGGGAGGTGAGTCACTGGGGAATCAGGACCGGCCGTTACCCCATCAGAGATAAAAGGCTACAAGACCCCGGCCCAGGCTGCGGGAGCAACGTTGCTGTTTGCCAGAACCTGCCTGTGACCCTGTGCCTGACCTTGCCTGGTTTCCTGCCTTGGCCCTGGCGGACTGACTTCTTGCAGAGCCCTTGGATTCTGGACAGGACCTGGACCACATTGCTTGGGTTACCCCCAGGCCCAGCACACCAAAGCAGCACCACGCCCGGAGCCTCCATCTGCCATGGCCACCATGGCATGAAGCAACCAGCTGAGCTGGGAGGTGCCGCGTCCAGCCTCTGCCTCTTCCCCGCCGGCAGTGCCATCCTCCTTAAAAAACTCTGGGAAGGGGGGGGCAAAGGGAGCTTTGCACCACGGCGCCAGATATGCTTAAGACAGCCCTGATGGAGCAAGCTTGTTTTCTGCCGTTCCGGAGGGCAGGACTCGAAGCGATGGATTTGAATGACAAGAAAGAAGATTCCAACTAAACGTCAGGAGGAACGTTCTGACAGAAAGATCTATTCAACATCTGGGAAGGTTGAGGACTCCTTTGTTGAAGATAGCTTGTATGGCCATATGTCATGGGTTCTTTCATTGTGATTCCTGCATTGCAGGTGTTTAGACAACATGACCTTTGGGGTCTCCTCTATAGATCAGGCATGGCCAAACTTGGCCCTCCAGCTGTTTTGGGACTACAACTCCCATCATCCCTAGCTAACAGGACCAATGGTCAGGGATGATGGGAATTGTAGTCCCCAAACAGCTAGAGAGCCAAGTTTGGCCATGCCTGATATAGATAATATAACCATGCATTATGGATCTCTAATGTTGTTGCCACTTTTGCTGCATTGTAAAATATTTTGATTACTCAATAAAGTCTTTTAAAGCAATGCATATCCTTTTAAACTGGGGGGGGGGGGTGTTATTGTTATTGTTATTGTTTGTTACTGCAGTATATATTTTTGTGTTTTTATATTGTAAGCTGCTTTGTGATCCTTGGATGGAGGGTGCCAGAGAAATTTAATAAATAATAATAATTTAAAACTGGAAAAAAGTACGAAATAATTCAGAAAGCTCAGCCCTGGAGGCCAGATTCCACGGACCCAAAGCACACACCACTGCTTTCAAGGCTTCCGTAGGCAGCCCTGAATCCTTTTGCCTACTTGTTGGTCTTAAGAGAGTCAGCGGCAAAAAAGGTCACAGGTCGCAGTTTGCACATTTGCGAGTGAAAGTGAAGAAGGGATCGAAGAGGAGCAAAACGACACACGGAGGGAGTTCAATTCAGAGCAGCTTGTTTCGGTTGTATTCTTTCCCATTAAAAGCTGTGCCCAGCATGTAATTCAAACCTCCTTCATTAGTGTCTGTGACCAATTCATCACATTTCCAGAAGTAGCAGTCAGCGCTAATAGAATGGGCAGCGCAGGCCAAAAAGAAAGGGAGGGAGGGGTTTTTTTTCTGGCTAGACACCCAGTTCAGTGCCAGATCCTTTGATGAACTGGCCGGACAAACTAAAATGAAGGGAGTCACATTCCTTTATTTCCCTTTTAAATTGTGTTCTACATCGCAGGCTGGCAAAACAATACAAAAAAAGAGAAAATGAATGAATGAAAATATAGAGTCCATTAAGCTACTTAGAACCTTGAAGGCTGCCAATTTTCTGCCAGTCGCGATGTATTTTTTTCTAGTCCGGGAAAGAAAAAGGAGAGCAAAGGAAGGGGCGGGTTGGGAGAGGGCACAACATTAACAGCAGAAGAAAAACAACCACGCAAAATGCTCTGCAAGAACCACAGTTGCTGTGAGTATATTCCCCAGCAACAAGTCCTTGACGTGCGTTTTGCCCAGGGTGGTGGGGAGAGAGAGGGAGGGAGGGAGCGTTTTGTGCAAAACGTATCACAATAGTGAAGGAAAACAAACAGGGAAGGTTTGAGGGAGAAAGGTGACTGCAGAGAGATGGGAAGAGGGGAGAAGTCACCATCTGACACGCAGCAAACTGATTGACGCAAGCGATGCTTTTTTATGAGGAAGGGAAAGCAGAGAAATCTATTACCGGTTATTTGTTTTACAGTGGTACCTCGGGTTACAGACACTTCAGGTTACAGACGCTTCAGGTTACACACTCCGCTAACCCAGAAATAGTGCTTCAGGATAAGAACAGAAATCGGGCTCCGGCGGCATGGCAGCAGCAGGAGGCCCCATTAGCTAAAGTGGTGCTTCAAGTCATGAACAGTTTCAGGTTAAGAACGGACCTCCGGAATGAATTAAGTACTTAACCCGAGGTACCACTGTATTTTGTTAACTGGTCTCTTTCAATTGTGATATACACATAGTTGTCAACTTTCAGATTTGAAAATAAGGGACCAGCAGCCTCACCTGTCCCAGAGACAGTCTACAGGATATCTAACAATCCGGGATAGCAGCGGGAAGCAGCGGGAAAGGGCGCTGAAATAAGGGAATTTCCCGCAAAAAAGGGAAGGTTGACAGCTATGGATATACATAGTTATCTTTTTCTTAAATCTGCTTTTGTTTTCTTATGCTACCAATGGCCACTAACCATGGTGGCTCTTGTTCTACCTGGAAGCCACCAGCAGGTTCATGAGCAGAGATTCTCCTGCCGATCTCAGAGCAAGGGTGAGAAGGTATTGGGGCAGGCAGACTTTTAAATATTATTATGATGGTCAACAATAAAAATAACACGTGGGAGCTGTCAAACATGACCCCGCAACAATGTCTAGGCAACACGGTGACATATACATACGTAATAGACAATCTTTATAGAATTTCTTCAAATCATAAAAAGTTCAAAATGAAATCTTTAGTCCCAAAGTCTCAAAGTCTCGCCAGAGTGGAGCATGCTCTGGTTTTCTCCAGCTTGGACTACTGCAATGAGCTCTATGTGGGGCTACTTTTGAAGGTGACCCGGAAACTACAACCAATCCAGAATGTGGCAGCTAGACTGGTGACTGGGGTCTGACGCCAAGACCACATAACACCGGTCTTGAAAGACCTACGTTGGCTCCCAGTACGTTTCTGAGCACAATTCAAAGTGTTGGTTCTGACCTTTAAAGCCCTAAACGGCCTCAAAGGCCCAGTATACATGAATAAGCATCTCCACCCCCATCGTTCAGCCCGGACACTGAGGTCCAGCACCAAGGGCCTTCTGGTGGTTCCCTCATTGCGAGAAGCAAAGCTACAGGGAACCAGGCAGAGGGCCTTCTCGGCAGTGGCACCCACCCTGTGGAATGCTCTCCCATCAGATGTCAAAGAGATAAACAACTACCTGACATTTAGAAGACATCTGAAGGCAGCCCTCTTCAGGAAAGTTTTTAATGTGTGATATTTTAATGTGTTTTTCATCTTTGTTGGAAGCCGCTGCCCAGAGTGGCTGGGGAAACTCAGCCAGATGGGCAGGGTACAAATAATAAATTGTTATTATTATTATTAACCACACTCCAAAGGCTGCCCGGCACAAAACAGCCTTCGTGAATTGAAGGGTGGATATTTGCTGGCAGGGAGTTCCACAGTCATGTTGCTACTACCGAAAAAGCCCTGCCTCTCATGCAACAACCTCTCCCGCCCCCAAAATATCATATCATGAGCAGATGGAACAGAAAGCACAGTCTTTGTGGCTGGTTTTCTGCATTCTTTGGAAAGCTAATATATTTAATTGAATTTCATTAATTAACAAATCTGACGCCTCCTCCTCTCTCTCTCTCTCTCTCTCTCTCTCTCTCTCTCTCTCTCTCTCTCTTTCTCTCCTTCCCATCCCACCCCAGGTCTGAACTAGGACCTACAGGAAGGTATCATACTACAAAAAGTAATTATCTCCCATGTGGCGCTATGCATGTTGTTCAGAACCCGCGTTTAAATATGCAGATTGAATGATAGCCAGTGATGCTTGGGAATTAAAAATGAACTGCATTACACAATGACTCATAATCTTGTAGCAGCACAGAGTTTTACACATATGGCTGAGGGCGATAGCCAATTTTCTTGGCAAAGATGCCACAAGTCACATCCAAACTATGAGACAGCACCACTATGGGGCTTATACAGCTTCCCTTTGTGTTGTGGGGAGGGCCTTGCCTCAAGTCCAGTGTGCGCCAAACATATTGAACTCTGGTTCCCTAGCTAAGCTTATGCTATCCTCTGGATTGCTGCAACTCAGCATTGTTTGTGTGTTCCATGAATGAATGTGCAAATAATCTAGTATGCCGTTGTATCATAACAGACGGGTGTTGACTGCTATCATCCACGGTTGACCGTAAGTAATAATTTGTATTATTTATGCCCCCGCCACTCTGGGCCCTCTCCTTACTGCATGTCTAGAAGCCAACTGGACTAGTGGTTTAATCTTACTTCAACAATGGCAATGAGACAGAATCCTCAACTCCACAGACAGGCTGGCTCTGTCGTCCAGCAGAGGGGAATAGCCCCAGGCCTTAGAAGAAAGAGCCAAGAGTCTGCTGTTGGTGCCCTCCCTCAGAATCTGCCGCCCGAAGTGGTGGCCTCACTTTGTCTAATGATAGGGCAGGGACAGCCTCTGTGGGGAGATGTGTGCTATTTCTATTTAAACTACAGTCATACCTCCGGTTGCGAACGTGTTCTGTGCGGGAGGCACGTTCGCAACCCGCAGTATTCGTAGCCTGAAGCGCCGCGTCTACGCATGAGCATGACGCAATTCAGTGCTTCTGCACATGCGTGTGATGTCATTTTTGTGCTTCTGCGCATGCGCAAGCGCCGAAACCCAAAAATAACCCATTCCATACTTCCAGGTTCGGCATGGTCCGCAACCCAAAAACGTGCAACCTGCAGCGTTCGTAACCCGAGGTATGACTGTATAGCGGTCGTTCCTACATTTTGTTTATGCACGTGTAAATTTGACCTAGGTTTGCGAATGGGTCTTCTTTTTTGGCGATGGCTAAGCGGCCATCCGACATGTTGCAAGGTGGGTCGTAAACTGCTTTGGGTTGCCTTGGGCAACTTGCAAATTTAACAAATAAATAATAGTGACACTCAACGTGCAGCTGAACAACAATTGTCTTTCATGGGACAGGGAGAGCTGTTGTCTTTCCCCAGTCATGCACACATGACAGATTGGTAATAAGCACTGAAGGAATCATCTAAGGGAAACAGCCCTTTGGCCCACAGAGCCATGGAGACAATGGGGATCTCTTACGTCTTCCCTGTTGGATGAGACCTCCTGGCACAACACCCACGGCCAACCTGTGGCATAGCATTGCCAACGGTGGGTGCCAGCAAGAGAAGCTCATGCCAGCAGTAATTAAAAAAACAAACTCCTGTGCCTTCTGGGTGCCTATCGTGATGTAATATCCACAGAACAGGACTCTGCAACATGATTGGAACGTTTCCTGCCTTAGCACGGGAGTGCCTTTGCATTTCTGTTTTAACACCTCAGGCACGAATTAATGCATTAGCCTTGAGACGCCTGCTTCGCATGAAACAAAATTACCGCTGTCAAGTTTCATGGGCAACCTGGAGGAGGAGCAGCTACACAGGAACTGCCAGGCGGAAAGAAAGCGTCTGCCTGTCTGTTTGCATCGCTAGAGATGGGATTCTAGATGTATACCTCCGAGCAAAGGCCTGGTGCATGGGTGAAGTTCTTTTCAGATCCACCCAGTTCCAAATCTGTACTCTGATAATTCAGGTTCTGTAACCTAGACAGCATCTTAAAAAGTAGAGACATCTCCTTGCCAACAAAGGTCCATATAGTAAAAGCTATGGTTTTCCCAGTAGTGATGTATGGTAGTGAAAGCTGGACCATAAAGAAGGCTGATCACCAAAGAATTGATGCTTTTGAATTCTGGTGCTGGAGGAGACTCTTGAGAGTCCCATGGACTGCAAGAAGATCAAACCTCTCCATTCCTAAGGAAATCAGCCCTGAGTGCTCACTGGAAGGACAGATCCTGAAGCTGAGGCTCCAATACTTTGGCCACCTCATGAGAAGAGAAGACTCCCTGGAAAAGACCCTGATGTTGGGGAAGATGGAGGGCACAAGGAGAAGGGGACAACAGAGGATGAGATGGTTGGACAGTGTTCTTGAAGCTACCAGTATGAGTTTGACCAAACTGCGGGAGGCAGTGGAAGACAGGAGGGCCTGGCGTGCTCTGGTCCATGGGGTCACGAAGAGTCGGACCCGACTAAACGACTAAACAACAACAACAACAAAGCCAGGGTATGTAATGCAGATCTACAAAACTACTGCAATTCAGACTAGAGCCATCCTGGACCAGATGAAAGGCCCTACTAGCTCAGCATCCTGTTCCCTCAGTGGCCAAGCAGATGCATTTTGGGCACTGTGTGAGATCGCAGCCCAGAAAAAGCAATTTTTCCCCAAGAGGAAATCACACCAGGAAATTGTGCAAGATCACAGCAACCAACATGGCCCACTGTTGCCTCACTCTTGAGAAAAATCGGGATGCCCTGTGTTGTTTTTTCTGGTACACTTGTGGGGTATGTTACACGGATCTCTGAAAAGCCCCAAGCAGTTCCTGGAACACAGACTGAAATCCACTACAAGCATAGATGGTTTTACCTGTAGCTTGACAAAAACAGAGAGTGCAATGGAAGGTAACAAAAGGACAGTGCGGGGGCTAGAATCAACCTGGATGGGCCTCCATAAAATTAATCTAGATCACAAAAATGCATGAGGCCTGCATGCTTTGAACTGGCCTTTCCCTGTTTGTTCTGTGAAAATGAATAGTTCCCACTTTCCCTGCAAGCTGGAGTGGTCTGGACGGATGGGCCGCAGGTAGCCTGGGCATGATTTTATCACTCCTCACCCTGCTGATGAGGCAGCATGCATTGCGAACTGGCAAGGATAGAATTTGTATCCAGGAGGAAGCTGAGAACAGCCTGGTTCAGAGGCCAGTCAGCTCGGACATGCCAGAGGCAGCAATTAAAACCAAACAAGAGAGGCAGGGAAGAGAGGCTTGGAAAGAGAAAATAAAATAAAGGACTGCAGCGCAGGGGGAAAACAGCAGTAGTGGAGAGGAAGAGGTTTAGAAGAGCGTTTTAATTTTGCCATCTATTCCAGTCTCATCTCCTTTTTTATCTGTAGGGCTGGAGGGAGAGAAGCATTTTGAAGGCACGAATGAGGAGGCACTGCTCATTACATAAGAGGCCCTCTCCAGACCTTTCCAAAGAACTCACAAGGTTTTGGGTAGGGGGAAGAGAGAGTGAAGAAGAGGGACTGGAGAGAGAGAGAGAGAGAGAGAGAGAGAGAGAGAGAGAGAGAGTTGCCAACTCCACAAAATTCCCCATGAAGGGGTCAGTCACCCACAAATTTACATCATAGGGAATGTGGCTTCCAACACTACATGACCCAGTGTGGTACAGTGGTTAGGGTGTTAGACTAGGACCTGGGAGACAAGGGTTCAAATCCCCACTCAGCCAAGTCTTCACTCGGCCATAAACCTCACTGAGTGAACTTGGGCCAGTCACCGCTTCTCAGAAATTAAATGAGGAAGGGGAGAACCTCACTGAGTGAACTTGGGCCAGTCACCGCTTCTCAGAAATTAAATGAGGAAGGGGAGAAATATGCACACCGCCGTGAGCTCCTTTGAGAAAACGGTGGGATTTATATGTGATGAATGGATGAATGTTGTCTCCTCCCAGGGCACACCATTTCCAGTTCTCTTCAAAACTATGGTTGGGTTGGGAGAGAAGTTCAACTCAGTTCACATTTAAGGTGAAGCTGCCTAATTCGCACCTTCCAAAAGTGCAAACCGAAACGGAGCCACACTTCTACGAATTTTGCAATGCAGTTCTCTAGCAAGGTTGCATGTGCAAAAAAAAAATGCACATATATATATTCGAGTTAACCATGCATAGCAATGCATACGTCGGTGAAGGTAACATGCAAAATGCCTCATGTTAGGAGAAATTCACACTAAAATGCTGGCGAATTTTTTAAGACGAGTAAGGGAAGGGAAAAATTGCAAGTCGATGTGGAAATGCAGACAATGGGACTTAAGATCAGAAAAACGAGAAATGGAGAGAAACCAAAATGGAAAGATTTGCCTGCCACTGTCTGAGCCATGGGTGAGGAGCATGTCCCTTCTAAGGCTTATATGGGAAGAGCACTACAGGAGCTCCCCCACTGTAGACCAGGGTACTTCACAGGGTGCAAAGCTTGCAGGATGTAACTGGATGAATTGTCTCTGCCTGCTGCTGAGCTTTTGGATTCCCCCTGTATTTCACCGTTTTTTGCAATATCAGCTCTGGATAGCAATTATAGAGGGGGATCAGCTGTGAAAAGGTATGCAGATTTGGAAGAAGCAAGGCTGGAACAAGAGTTGGGCAAAGGCCCTGCCGAAGGGGAACAATGTTAGCCTGCAAGGGAAATCATCACATTGAGAAAGGTTTGGGTAAGGGGGGATGAATCGGTGTAAGGATAATAACAGGTAGTGACCAGACTCTGCTCTGCAAATTGGGCTCTTGGCCTGGAGCACTGGGAAGCCAAACTGCGCCTTGGAGAAGGCTCTGTTTGGCACCAATCGCTGTTCCATCACCGTTGGCTGGCTCTCCTCTCAGCCCATGGCCAGTGCTTGCTTGCTTGCTACAAATCCAGCTTCATAGGAAGCTGCATCCAAGGATCCTAGAAGTCACAGCAAGTGGAAACACATGGCTACTCACACAGTGGTAGCTTGCCATGGTGCACAACTGGAAAGCAGCCCGCTTGCACCATCTTGCCAAGGAGCAAGGACGATTTGAGCCTCGCTCTCTCCTACCCTAGGTTACACACTAGGTTCCACACAGGAGCAAGATAGACAGCCAGACATCAAGATTTTTCGCTGGGGGTGCTGAGATCTATCAGCTTCAGACCCTGTGTGGATCCTTTGGGGCATTCTTGGCCCCAGTTTGGAGTCCAACATTTGCACCTGGGCTCTAAAACGCGGCCAACCCTGCCCCCAAAAAACCTACACATATGTCTCAAGTTTGACAACCAGACCTGTGACTTAGGCTATTCACAGCAAAACTAGTTCTCAAGAATGTTCTTGGAAATTCCATGTCTTATGGTCATAGCTGTCAACTTACAGAAAGTTGAAAATAAGAAGAAGAAGAAGAGTTTGGATTTGATATCCCGCTTTATCACTACCCGAAGGAGTCTCAAAGCGGCTAACAATCTCCTTTCCCTTCCTCCCCCACAACAAATACTCTGTGAGGTGAGTGGGGCTGAGAGACTTCAAAGAAGTGTGACTGACCCAAGGTCACCCAGCAGCTGCATGTGGAGGAGCGGAGATGCGAACCCGGTTCCCCAGATCACGAGTCTATCGCTCTTAACCACTACACCAGCAGCCTCGAAAATAAGGGATCAGCAGCCAAAATAAGGGATTTTCAGAGCACAGGTATGTTCAACTTCTGAGGCCCTCCGAGCCAAAGGCAGATAGCCCAGCCAGCAGCCAAACGAAGCCTCAAGCGGTGGTTCCCACAGCGCAGCAACCCGGCAAAGGGGATGCAGCAAGGAAAACCACTGTCCCCTCTCCACTGGGAAGCGCTGAGCAAAGGCGTGTCCCCAGGGAACACGGCCGATTTGATCAGCACAAGGCATGCAAGCTCCACCCCCCACCCCCGGTCGTTCTTAGACTCCTTATTGGGTGAGCAATGCAGCCCAGCAACACAGTTCGAGCCTCCCTCCTCCCTGGGAGGGAAGGAAAGGAGCTGCTTCCTTTGAAACCTGGGAAATTTAAGGGACATCATCAATAAGGGACAGCAGTGGGACACAGCGCTGGGATAAGGGACTTTCCCGTCAAATAAGGGACAGTTGACAGCTATGCTTATGGTTCAGGAGGAGGCACACCCATTGAGGAAAGCCAAGATGTTGTGTTTCTATGTGGCATAATAATAACAGTATTATGTTCTTCTTCTTGTTGTTGTTACTTAGACTTATCAATCCAAGTGCATCTCCAGGACCAGGGATGTTCACAGCAGAAGGAAAAAACAGCACCGACCAAATAATTTGAGTTTAGTAGCTGTGCTTGTAGAGGCTGTCATTTTTAATTTGAATGTTTCCCAAGTTATATGCCACATTAACCATAATGAAAAGTATTTTTAAAAGGTGTTAGAGCGGCACTTGCAAAAGCATTCGGATCTGCAGAAGTGAGCACATTATTAGCAATGTGTTGAGCCATCACAGTCCACTCTGAAAATAGAGAATCTCATTTTATTATATCTAATAATGTTTGGCTGTCTGGAAAGAAAAAATCCAAACTACAAATTGGTCTCAGAGTGCCAAGGCTTTTCAGGCCAAAAAGCATCCGTTTCCAAGAGCCCTTCCTCCTACCACCTAGGTTTCCCAAAGTTACCGAAGTGAAGTCAAGTTCTGAGCATTGTTGCACATGCCCGCTGACGTTCCAAGGGCTGCCACGGCTCCCTGCATCCCTGAGTACTGCAAATATACAAGTCAAATATACACCTGCAACAGTTTCCAAAAACCCTCCCAGTTTGGGACACTGAGAGCACGGTGAGGCTGTAGAAAGCATCTTGCAGCAGAAACAGATACAGTTCGTATCAGCTCCAGAATTGGTGAGGCCACAATTTAGCTTGAATCAAAAATGGATCCATGGGCAAACTCCACAAATGGGCAAACTGTGAGGAGGGAAGAGAAGCCAGCCTTTGGGGACTTCTCTTTGGTCCTCATTTGTAGTTATCACCTGGTGCCAGAGGTGGTCCAAGATATTTTGCCACCTGAGGCAAAGGACAAAATGGCGCTCCCCTTCCATGTTCAGAAGTTGACTGGACTGGGAACTGACTCAAAGTTCAATGCTAGCAACAGCATAGCAAGAAAGCAGGGCAGGTCAGCTGTCGCACCCACCTCTGCCCTCCAACAGAGGGGAAGAGCCAAAGAGGTGGTTCTGCTGCTACCCCACAACAACTGCTGCCTGAAGCAGTGGCCTCCTTCTGCCCAACGGTTGCACCGGCCAATAACAGGGAGGGAAGGAGGAGTTGATACTTCCTGCTTCCACTATTACGCGGCTTTTTTCATCCTCTTGAGATCAACTGACAAGCCCCCAGCTACCATTCAGAAAACACTGTCCTCACAGATCTCTGTGTAGTTGGACAAACCTTCCTCTCTTTCCTCCATTTTGTTTTTCCCTGGCTTGAAAACGCAGCGGGTGGGAAGGGAGGGGGTTATCCCGCAAGGTACGTGGCCTTTTCCCGAAACCCTCTCCAAACTGGCAGGCATTGCCACAAACAACAAGCAGCTCTGGCATGCAAGGAGAAGCCCAGACACTGCTCAGTAACAGCCGTCTGGAGGGAAAGATGGAGCAGGGAGAAGAAACTGCCATCTCTGCCGCCGCCCAGCCTCGCCCCGCTATTGGTCAGTTGCCATTGTTTGATATTTGAAGAAGAGCCTTCCTCGCAAGATGCTCTGTTTCCCGGAGCCCGTTTCCCAGCCTCCTTACAATCCTGCTTCTAAAAAAGAAAAAATGAAGAAGAAAAAAAGCACCACTAATGAGCCAATCTCCACTTGGCAAGCAAACAAACAACTCAATGCCAGGGAGACAGGCCCAAGATCTCCTCTGGCGATGGGGCAACAACTCCCCACGGGGGCCCTATCCACGTCATTGGGGCACAGGAGAGGAGGAAAACATCAGTCCTTGGGGAGCTGGCAAGCAGGGAGGGAGGGAGGTGAAGCTCCTTCAATGATGAAGCCCCACGGAGGTCACAAGAAGATGTGAATGAGTCCTCCCTCCCTTCCGGGTGATGAGTCAGGTGTTGCTTTTGATTCAAGCTTTCTGGCATTGAGTTCCCTGCGGAGCTCTCTTCTTCCTCCTCCTCCTCCTCTTCTCTGGGAAGCCTGCCTTCACCCTGGCAGGCTGCCACGGTTGCCGCTGCCTCCTACACCATCCCCATCTGCCATTGTTTCCCATCGTTTTCGGAAACAGCGCGGAGAACAATTAGAAAAGATAACGAGGGAGAATTATATAATTACAGGCTACTGAATCCAAGGCTCTGCTTCTCCTTCTCTCTCTCTCTTTCTCTCTCTCACACACACAAGCTTGCCCACCCCACAGTCACAGCCTGACCCCAAAGCTTCAAGGACAAGATAATTAATGGAGGCGCACACACTCCAGTGCCTGTGCAATTCTGTCTATACAGTGAGAACTTTTCAAACTTTGCAGAAAGGAGGACAGAGTCATAGAGCCATAGAGTTGGAAGGGAAACAAGGGGAAGTGTCGTCCAGTCCAACCCCCTGAAATGCAGGAATCGCAGCAAAGAATCTCCAGTAAGATGGCCATCCAACCTCTGCTTAAAAACCTCCAAGGAAGCAGAGGCTGCCACATTCTGAGGATAGCTGTGTCAGGAGTTCAGCCTACACTCAAGTAGGACTCTGGCAGAGACATAGCCTGACTGGCACGTTCTCTCCCTCCTGATTGATTGTTCAGGAGCTTCATAAGCTTTCTTCAGCCCGAACATCACAGCGACCGATGCCAACCGACACCGGCATACTTAGGGATCTGCAGAGTCTTTGCAGCATACGTGTAATAGACCTCAGCAACTCAGCATTTTGGCCAATCTACTTTATTTACATATAAACACACACGGAGCACTGCAACATGGCTCCCTCTCTCTCTCTAGCATCAGACAGCAAAGAGAAAAAGAACAAAGGACAATAGTCCCACTTCACGGAACACAGTAACACACACATCCTGTCTCCGTCACTTCCCACTCTGTGGAGTCAAAACATATCCCATCATGTGAAAGACAATAATCCCATGACTGCAATCATGGAGCAGGAATTCTAACAAGCTGTGCACCAGCAAAGGTTGGTTCAGAGCCATCACAGGACGGGCCTCAGACCACACGTTCTGGACCCCAGAGTTAAAATATTCACCTCCCACCTTTCCATTAACCATGCCCAGGGCCACTGAAAACAGTGATCAATAATAATAATAATCAAGACAGCAATCAAGTAATAACAGCCAGCCCACAAGTGGTGTTGAATCATAAAAGAAGAGTGAATAATGTATTCATAAAAGCAATGTAAGCCGTAGTGAGAGAAAAATACTTTAAAAACAAGAGATCTTGTGTGCCATTCCATATCAAGCGATCCAACTTTTTACCTCATATCATCCAGTTTTCTTAATATTTTGTACACTTGTTGAATGATCAAAACTAAGTTCAAATCTAAAATTGTAATTATTTATCTCATCCTGTTTGTGAGTTATGAGCGTCTGAAAAAAAAAATTAATGACAATTTTGGCCTTGCCGGACTACACAAAAACCTTAATAAGCTCAGCCCAGAATTAAGAAAATTGGATGGTATTAAAGTTGGATCACTTGATATGGAATGACCCACAGGCATGATACAGATGCAATGACCAACTAGAGTTTTAGTTTTTCAGGACCGGAAACCACATATGCACATGTATAGTTCTCCAAAGCAGCGATAGATTTCTGAACCCTTATTGTGCAGCCATTGCTGGATGCCTTCCTGTGGAAAACAGAGCAGAGTTGAATCTAGGCTGCTGAGCAATAGCCAGCATTGTGCGCAAGAGCAAGCTGGCCAGCACAGCGAATGGGAATCTAGGATGAGCAATAGCAAGGTGGTTGGGAATCTGAATGTGCAGCCAGGTGGGCGACAGCCTGTAAATCAGGACTCTGAAAGGACTTTTCACAAAATAAACAATATTACAGTAATTGTGGACTGTGGAATGCGTCGCAAACTTCCCTGTCCATCTCTCCTCCGAAACTGTTTGTTAAACTGCTGCCAACTGTCCTCCCTTGTTTCTGTGATCTATTTTCTTACAGTAAATTAATTGTGAAAAGCATAGCGTGAGCAACTAAATAAATAAATAAATAAATAACACCAGGATCCAGATTAGCACTGGAAACAAGCCATTTAAAACTTTGCAATAGCTGCATATGCCATGGAGAACTCAGTAACTCAGCGCAACAGCGCTCTCCTCACCAAGGGCCGGCATGGCCATGAGGCGGGCTGAAGCATTGCCTCGGGCAGCAGAAGCCCAAGAAGCAGCGCCCCCTGTGGGCGCCCCTGCCTGCTGCCATTGCTGGAGGACAAGCGGTGCTGAGATCTCACAAGATTTTGCTGAAATCTCATGACATCTCCCTGAAATCTCATGATACGTAGCAGAGCGCAGAAGAAGAATCACAAGGTTCTGGGGAGGTCTTGCCAGAACCTGCTGCTGCTGCCACTTCGCAGGTGCTGCCACACAAACCAGGTAAAGGAGGCAAGCTGGGTGCTTCAGCCTGTTCTCTTTTCTCCCCAGGCAGCAAAACAGGATGCGCCACACCCCTGTCCCATCTGTGATTCCTAGAAACTGGAAATCAGCAACACATTGCCCCTGACAAAGCCACTTCCGCCCTTCAGAGGAGGTGGGGTTGCGGGCTTCACAGCCCCAGCCCCTGCACAATTGGGGGTATTCCCAGCCGTGTCACCCCCTGATCAGCCAATTGACTGGCACTGGGAGCGTGGCCTGCCTTATTTAAAGCAGGACGCGGCTGGGGATCTCCCTTTTTGTCGCCTGCCAGCTGTTCCTGTTTTTCTCACCCTCCCGCCCTATAAGGTTTTCGTTCCTTGACCTTGCTATGGACCTCGGTTGGTCGCAGTTGAGGGGTCTGGTAGGAATTTTTCCACTTGGCAAATTGGCACCAGCCACTTGGTTTTCGCCTACCTCACAGCAAATCATCACAACTTTCTTGGTATTGGCGGTTAGGCATTGGTATTGTTTTGTAGATGGAAGAGGGGAGGAAGCACCATCACTTGCCCTGCATATTGACGGGTGGTCCGATAAAGGATTCCGGGGGGCGTGGCCCTGTCCGAATCCTATGGAGGTGAGGGCCTAAGGCACGCCCCCTATTGGTGACCCCGGGGGAGTTCCTAGTGGATGTGCATCAGCAGGACTCCCCCTACTGGTGGTTAACCCTTCCCGGACTTCAAGAGGATGGGCTGAAGTTGGATATAGTTAGTTAGGACCAATGCCTAAGCCAATACCGCTCATCACCTGTAACCAATAAAGTTGTGGCCTTTTTTAGCCCATTAACCTTAATAATTGTGTCATGTGTCATTATTTCCACTTGGTGGGGCGGGAACTCGCCACACAATGAAGGCAGAACACAGACATTGTGGGTAGTAACCACTGAAAGCCTTATCCCCCGTGAATTTCCTCAAATCCTCTTTTAAAGCCGTCCAAGTGGGTGGCCATCCCTGCCTCTGGTGAAAGACAACTCCACAGTTCAACTATGAAAACATCATAAGGGACCTGCTGGATGAGGCCAATGGCCAATCTAGTCTGGCATCCTATGTGGGAACCAACCACATAGATACAAAAGCAGGACACTCTCCCTCCTGCCATTTCCAGCAACTGGTATTCAGAAGCAATGCTGCCTCCAACTGGGAACGGCAGAGCAAAGTCATCATGGCTGGTAGCCATCAATAGCCCTTGTTAATATGTGAGGGGTTTATACATGCAGATGAAAAGAACGGGTTAAGTTAGGTGTGCAGGTTAATTCCAGGTGTGTTTCTCCTGCGCTTGCAACCAATTAAGCATGTGAGAGTGAGTCAGCACGATCTAAAGTATAAATACACTTGTGTTTGAAGCCACTTTGCTCTTGGCCCCTTGGCCAGGAAGAAGAAGAAGAAGAAGAAGAAGAAGAAGAAGAAGAAGAAGAAGAAGAAGAAGAGGAGGAGGAGGAGGAGGAGGAGGAGGAGGAGTAGTTTGGATTTGATATCCTGCTTTATCACTACCCAAAGGAGTCTCAAAGCGGCTAACATTCTCCTTTCCCTTCCTCCCCCACAACAAACACTCTGTGAGGTGAGTGGGGCTGAGAGACTTCAAAGAAGTGTGACTGACCCAAGGTCACCCAGCAGCTGCATGTGGAGGAGCGGGGAAGCGAACCCGGTTCACCAGATTACGAGTCTACCACTCTTAACCACTACACCACGCTGGCTCTTAGTCTTAGTCTGCATTGGAACGCTGCAAGGAGACTACAGTGGTACTTCGGGTTACATACGCTTAAGGTTACATATGCTTCAGGTCACAGACTCTGCTAACCCAGAAATATTACCTCGGGTTAAGAACTTTGCTTCAGGATGAGAACAGAAATCGTGCAGCGGTGGCACAGTGACAGCATGAGGCCCCATTAGCTAAAGTGGTGCTTCAGGTTAAGAACAGTTTCAGGTTAAGAACAGACCTCCAGAACGAATTAAGTTCTTAACCTGAGGTACCACTGTATATACTGCTGGAAACACCCTGTATTACAACACTATGTAACCTATAAGCTGTGGAACTCCACTATGCTTTCAATAAAGGGACTTGAGCCTACCTAGAACTGCCGGGTGTTTTGCTGTTCTGTTGGCACACTCTGCTGGCGTGCTGAATGAGCACTCTGCGCACGCCCCGGCTGCCCAGGAATTTGTCTAATCTCCTTTTAAACCAATCTAGGTTGGTGGCCATCACTGCCTCTTGTGGGAGTGAGTTCCACAGTTTAATCGCATGCCATCTGTCCTTTTGTCTGTCCTGGCGTTCAGCTTCACTGGTCCCGGGCTCTTGTATAATGAGAGAGGCAGAGAAACTTATCTCCACACCCTTTCTCTCCACCATGCCTACTTCTATACTCCCCCCTCTGTCGTGTCCGCTCTTTATTCTACATCCTAAAGCCGAGCTGCATCACAGGTGCTCTGCTGCAACCCAGCCATACAACCTAGTGCCTCGCTGACATTTCGAGTCTGGCCCATCTGGCTTCATCTGCTCAAACAAGGCAGCCTTTGAATCGGCTCGGCAAACCCTCAGGGAGGCTTATGCAATAGTACCTGACTGCGAGGGAAAGGGCTGCTGTGAGCCAACCACAGGCAACCGGGCTGTCAGGCATCAGCCGAGTGGCTTTCAAAAGGATTTGATAGCAGCCTTACATGCTGTAACAAATCTAGGCCAAGCTTAGGACTTCGCAGCTGCTGTCACTGCCTGCTCAGGACTTCCTGGTGACAGCAGCAGCAGCAGCAGCAGGCAGATTCTGAATTCCCTGTTGCTAAAGGCAGCACAGATATCTCTGGAGCGAGGTAACCAGAGAAAGGCCAGAGCCCATGGGGTTTGCAGGGCTTCCCCACCCCCCGCAACACACCACACGGAGGTGGGTTGCGTGAAAGACTCTTTGCAAAAGCAGATCTGCAGCTTATACTAAACTTTCTTGGTGGTAGATGACAGACCCTCCAAGTTTTCCTATTTTCCAGGGACAGTGCTGGATTTACAGAAGCCGTCCCAGTTTCGGATTTGATCCTAGAATGTCCCGCTTTTCCTTAGGACCTCGCTGCATCTCCCATGGTCTGAGGTTGATCCGCACTTCTGGTTGTCCCATGATTCCCCCCCCCCCGTTCTTCTTTTGTGCCACTGCTTTAGTCAGAAATGATGCCTCAATGCCTTCCACATGCGGAATTTTTGGGGTATCACATGGCAGGACAGAATTTCAAAGATGTGCTCTCCCAAGCCCACATTCCTGGCACACTCACATTTCTGTCTCAGCGACGTCTACCCTGGCTTGGTCATGTCCACAGAATGGAAGATGGCAAGAACACCAAGGGCTGCTGTACGGGGAGCTGGCTTCAGGCACCAGGCCTGCTGGCAGACCAACTCTGTGCTACAAAGATGTCTGCAGATGTGGCATGGAGGCTGGCAACATCAACCCTGACCTGTGGGAATCCCTTGCAGATGACCGCAGTGCCTGGAGACAGACCTTTAGCTAGGCTGCTTATACAAAGACAGGTGGATGTGAAGATTAAGGCTGGCAGGGCAGTGTCCCATTCAATCTAATGGGCAAGCATCCGATTGCGTGAATGAATGAGCTGCACATGTGGCAAAATCAAGCTGCAGAACAATTGCAGGATATAGGGGTATTTCTTTTTCCAAAGGGGTGGGGGGAGGAGAGATGTTCTTCTATGCTCTAACGCCCTCCAAATAGAAATCTAAGGCATCGGGCAAAAGGCTGGACAAGAACCTTTAATGCTCACGCAGCAGCTTTTTTACTTGCAAAAAGTGCTTGTTTGATTGTATGTTTGTCTGCAAGTGGAAGAGCATTCAAAAGCGGCCCTCGCCTGCGCTGCGAAGTGGTACGGTCCATGCAACCACCACATCAACAGGTGGACCCAATCGTTGCTCACCAAGCAATCAACAGGAGCAACAAAACTGAAGCAAAAGAAGATGGAGAATGGAAGGGGGAATAGGAAGGAGAGAGAGAGAGAGAGAGAGAGAGAGAGAGAGAGAGAGAGAACATAGTTTTGAAATCTGGACAGAAGTGAATGCCTGTTTCCATAGCAACCTTTTTATACGTACAGTAGCTCAAACTCAAGTCTGTTTTAATCAGTGCTAGCATTTGCCAGTGAAGTCTAGACCAGGGTCCTCTCTCCCTTCCCACAGATCAACACCCTGACAGACAGAGCTAGGTGCCCAGAGAGCTCAGAGTGGGTTTTTCTTTTTATAAAAGGAAGGTCTCAGAGGTGACAGCAGGTGAAGCTCAAGCTGGCTGATTAGCGATTCCTTGCTGGAAGAGGCCAATAATGCTTTGGGGGGTGGGGTTGTTGCCCTGCACGCACGCACGCACGCACACACACACACACACACACCACCCCCACCAGCCTTCGCAATGCTTCTCGTTTCTGAAATCTCCCAGTGGAATTGCTTTGGCATCGCACATTTCCATCTGCAGATGCTTTCAGCGCTGCCATTCGGATGAACTAAACGCAACCCAGTAGTGATGTATGGTGGTGCATTGGGGACTTGAGGAGGGGCCTGGTTCTACTGCAAAAGAAAGAAAGAAAAGGTGTGGAGGGCAAAGACAGAAGTACCGTTTTGGGGGGACGGGGGGCAGGCGGGTATGGGGGACTCCCTGGTCCTGAATGGGGTGGACTCACAGCTGCCCATTTTGGACTCACAGCTGTGTCAAGGGCAGCTGTCTACCAGCTTCATCTGGTATTCTGGCTGAGAGCCAGTGTGGTGTAGTGGTTAAGAGAGGTAGACTCGTAATCTGGTGAACAGGGTTTGCTTCCCCGCTCCTCCACATGCAGCTGCTGGGTGACCTTAGGCTAGTCATACTTCTTTGAAGTCTCTCAGCCCCACTCACCTCACAGAGTGTTTGTTGTAGGGGAAGAAGGGGAAGGAGAATGTTAGCCGCTTTGAGACTCCTTCGGGTAGTGATAAAGCGGGATATGAAATCCAAACTCTTCTTCTTCTTCTTCTGAAATCCTGCTGTAGGAGACCTGGCCTGTGGGGCTCTTCATCAAATGGAGCAGGCCCAGAGAGGTATCCTGATTATTACTAAGTGACATAAATCTGCACCCTGGCCATACCAGGCATGGCCAGCACTCCAACCAAGCAACGAATACTGTCGACCATAGGTAAGTATGCACCGCCAAAGGTGGGCCAGGGGGCCATTGGTGAATGAAGGCTTTGCTTGTTCTCTGGCAGCTGGCAGAGCATAGGAAGCAAAGCCTTGGGAGGTTATAGCAGAGAAGACACTCTCTGTTGCCCTTCACAGCTGCCCTAGTTAATTTGCCTGCCAGCTTTACAGAACAAGACAGCTGACCAATATTTTCTGGATTATATGACAAGATTATTCTTTTTGCCCAGCTTCAAGCTATTCTTCCCAGCCTGCAATAGGCCACACAATTCCAAAGGGAGGAAAATAACACAGAGAGAAAGAAGGCGAGAGGAAACTTACAAAGTTTTATAAAAGGCTTCTTCTGCACGCACAAACACACACATACAAACACACCCGACTACAAAGCTCTCTTAGAACAGCTGCTGCTTTAAAAAGCCCAGACTCTTTAACTTGGGTCTGAGAAGCCACAGAATTGTATGCTGGGAAACGGTATGGGGCAGGATAGTAGAAACGACACAAGAGAGATTTGGGTGGGAAGGAAAGCCATGCAGTACAAAATGGCCCATGCACAGTGGTTCTGCTCCCGGAGTTTTCGTGTTCTCTGGCACTCGTCACAGTGTCCTGTTGTGCCAGAAGCAGTTTAGTCATGCTGGCCACATGACCCAGAAAGTTGTCTGTGGACAAATGCCAGCTCCCTCGGCCTGAAAGTGAGATAAGTGCCACACCCCATAGTTGCCTTGGACTAGACCTAACCATCCAGGGGTTCTTTACCTGTACCTTTTTTTTACCTAGGATACAACACTTTCAATCTGGATGCCACCCCATCCCTGATAGAATTCTATAATCCTATGATAACTCTCTTACCTCAAAATGCACTGTATACAGTGGTACCTCAGGTTAAGTACTTAATTCATTCCAGAGGTCCGTTCTTAATCTGAAACTGTTCTCAACCTGAAGTGTCACTTTAGCTAATGGGGCCTCCTGCTGCTGCTGCGCCACCAGAGCATGATTTCTGTTCTCATCCTGAAGCAAAGTTCTTAACCCAAAGTACTATTTCTGGGTTAGCGGAGTCTGTAGCCTGAAGCATATGTAACCTGAAGCGTATGTAACCCGAGGTACCACTGTATTTTGCCCAAGGAGCTCTTTATGAAGTATTTGACATTTATATTTTTATATCCCAATCTTCTTCCAAAGAACATCTTGTGTGGTTCTCATGAAGTCACATTTCCAGATATCTTACAGGACCAGACCTGCCAACCTACCTCCTACAGAACCAGCTTCAGGCCTTCAGACAATTTGCTGAGCTTTCTGGTGTAGGGAGGACACAACAAACCCGAACCACCAGCAAATGAAAGAGACAAATCCACATAAAGCCACACCAATAACAATGCACCCTTATCTGCTAATTACGGGATTATCGCTTTACCTTTTCCATGTGACTAATGGAAACTAGCAAAAGGATATCCAAGGTGCTCTCCCCCCTCATCTCTGAGCACACCAAGCTAAGAACCCATCCTGGCTCAAGTAGGACGCTGGCTCAGTGGCGCTGTGGTCTAAACCACTGAGCCTCTTGGGCTTGCCGATCAGAAGGTCGGCGATTCAAATCCCCGCGATGGGGTGAGCTCCAGTTGCTCTGTCCCAGCTCCTGCCAACCTAGCAGTTCGAAAGTGCACCAGTGCAAGTAGATAAATAGGTACTGCTCCGGAGGGAAGGTAAACAGTGTTTCTGTGCGCTCTGGTTTCTGTCACGGTGCCCCGTTGCACCAGAAGCAGTTTAGTCCTGCTGGCCACATGACTCGGAAAGCTGTCTGTGGACAAAAACCAGCTCCCTCAGCCTGAAAGTGAGATGAGCGCCGCAACCCCATAGTCGCCTTTGACTGGACTTAATTGTCCAGGGTCCTTTACCTTTTACCTTTTTACCTGGCTCAAGTCAGACATGAAATGCCCTCTGGTAAAAGGCCAGGCCTGGCCCTCGAAGGCTGTTGCTGTCCTACAGGCCTGTCAAGTCACACAAACTCAAGGAGATAAAGGAAAATAACATTGTGACAGGCAACCACCGGCTCTAAAGTATAAAAGAAAACTCCACCGCCCGCGCCTCCTCCTTCCCCAAAGCCAAGCCAGTCAGCCTTCTCCTTGCTCCCTTGTCTCTGAACTAACCAGCTTGAAAGTACCTAAAAGGCTCTGACAGGTAATTTATACCGTGAGAGAGGATAGCAATTTCACTGTCCAGGGGAAAAGATATGCTGCTGGATCGGAAAATACTTACACCTGCGAAACAGGAGTTTAATATGATAACAATTCCAAAAGACCAGAGGAAGTCATTTTTCCTGTACCACCTTCCTTCCCTCGTTGCCAGCAAATGTTTACTTGGCTTTGTTTTCTTTAATTCATCCTTTCTTTCTCAAGAGGGAGGAAATGAGATGAAAAGAAAAAAAAGCTCCAATAAATCTCAGTGGAATAAATCAAAGATCTTAACCCATGAAGGGTGATTATGTGTCTGTTGCTTATGCCCAAGGACTCTTAGACATTCCAGCATCTCACACAGCTGCTTGAGAATTGTGTCCTTTCCTTCCATGTGTGTTCTTGTAATAATAATAATAATAATAATAATAATAATAATAATAATAATAATATCAACAACAACAACAACCACTGAGTATAGCAGGACAATGGGACAAATCAAGAAGGAGCACACCAGAGCTCAGGAAGACCTTGTTGCTCAAGCAAAGCTAAGCTGAAACAGGAAATACTCCTTCCTGCCCAGAATGACCCAATGGCCATCTTGGTAGGCAAAGTCAGTCTGAAAGGTTATTTGCGGAGAAGGCTGCCATGGGGCAACAGCACACAGATCCAGCTGTTCCTGTCTTTAATGGACTTAACAGATGTTTGTTCACTCACTCTCAGCATCAGCATATTTCAAAAATTTTGGATGCTCGGCCATCTTTTCTTGAGCTTCCAAACCTTTCTCTTTACAGCACCTTTGGCCCTCCAGATCTTTCTGAACCATAACACCCATCATCCCTGGACATTGGCGGTGCTTGCTGGGCCCAATAGGAGTTGGGAATTCAGCAGCTTCTGGGAGGTCAACGGTCCCCCACCCCTGCCTTACAGTTACAGGGAACATTTCCCATATGAATCTGTCTGCTGTTGTAATGCATTCTGTGCGGAAGATTCTAGAGCAGTGGTTCTCAACCTGTGGGTCCCCAGATGTTGTTGGACTACAACTCCCATCATCCCTGAGCTCTGGCCTTGCTAGCTAGGGGTGATGGGAGTTGTAGTTCAACAACATCTGGGGACCCGCAGGTTGAGAAAGGCTGCTCTAGAGCATGTTGTACGATGTAGAAACCTGGACGAAGAAGAAGAAGAAGAAGAAGAAGAAGAAGAAGAAGAAGAAGAAGAAGGAGGAGGAGGAGGAGGAGGAGGAGGAGGAGGAGGAGGAGGAGGAGTTTGGATTTGATATCCCGCCTTTCATTCCCCTTAAGGAGTCTCAAAGCTGCTAACAATCTCCTTTCCCTTCCTCCCCCACAACAAACACTCTGTGAAGTGAGTGAGGCTGAGAGACTTCACAGAAGTGTGAGTAGCCCAAGGTCACCCAGCAGCTGCATGTGGAGGAGCGGGGAAGCAAACCCGGTTCACCAGATTACGAGTCCACCGCTCTTAACTACTACACCACGCTGCTTGCTGACTTTCAAGGAAACATATCCAATATTATTTATTTTATAGTTAAGGAGCCCCAGGAAAGCTTCACAGGAACAAGAGCCTGCTGGATCAGGCCCATTGCCCATCTAGACCAGCATCCTGTTCTCACAGTGGCCGACCAAATGCCCATGGGAAACCTGCAATCAGGAACTGAGCACAAGAGCAGCTCTTCCCTCCTGTGGTTTCCAGGAACTGGCCTTCAGAAGCATCGCTGCCTCTGAACATGGAGACAGAGCGTACTAATCAAGGTTGGTAGCCATCGATATTCCTCTCCTCCATGCATTTGTCTAATCCTATTTTAAAGCCATCTAGGTTGGTGGCTATCACTATTTCCTGTGGGTGGGAGTTCCACAGTTTAACTATGAGAAGGCTTTATTTTATCTGTCTTGAATCTTACAACAGTCAGCTTCTTTGGTTGTCCACTAGTTCTAGTGAAGAGAAGGAAGAATGGCTGCTCCCCACATTAAATGGGGGGGGGGCCCTTTGCGTGGTCGCACACAGCCCCCTGGACCCTATGCGGCACCATTAGCACAGGCTTGGCTTCGCCTTCCCCAGGTGGGATACCTGGAGGTTTCCGCCTGCCTCAGCCAGTTCCCCAATCCCACTTGGGGAGGCGTTGCCAAGGTGACCAGGCCAGGTAGGGGGAGGGACTGCCTGCCCACACAACAGGGGAAGGATCTTACCTGGGAATCCTCAGTTGGCTCCAGAGCTTCTACCATGCTACCCACCCTCAGTTAAGACTTCTTTTGCAGGTTAACCATTTCTCCACAGGTACGCAGGCGCTGCTACGTCAAGGTCACTGTTGAAGGGCCGGAAAGGAATTCTCCTGCATTGGCAGGTTTGCCTTTCCCATACCAAAACGTCACAACTTTGGCGGTATCAGGCCTTGGGCGGAATCCTTTATCTTCCCTAAATGGGGGAGCGTGCAGTGGTGACCCACTCCCCCTTCCTCTTTGGGGCAGCGATACCAGGGTTCCCCATTAAAGGAGTTGTTTGAGGGGAGGCATTGGCCATACGCCTAGAGGTTGTCAGTGCTCTCCCCTGCGACTGCGGCGTAACGGGGGCGAGCTCTCTCTGCTTGAACATATGTTCTCCAGAGCCAGCCCACCCCCCACCCCACACTGGATAACTCTGATGTTCCCCTGATCCCCGGCTGGGGACTGGGACTGGGAGGGATAAACGCCCAATGCCTGAGCCAAGGTCTATCCACATCTGAAACAAAATAAAGTTGTGGCCAATTTTAATCCCATAGCACGTTGTCTTGAGTCTGTTATTCCACAAGGGGGGGTGCCCAGGGTTTGGGGAACTCCGCCTGTCCACGCAAAACTTTTCCCTATTCACTTTTCTTTGTTTCCTTTTCAGGCAAAGGTCACCCACTACAACTGTTCAAAGTTCCCAGCTCTTCCGAGACAACGTGTGGCGCGGCTAATCTTAAGGTTGCCGTCATTCTCCTCCTCGCCAAGTCGTTTGCTCAGCAATAATTTCTCAGAAAACTGTGTGTGTGTTCTTCCCCGCCCCCCGACTTCCTGAACATCACCAATAATTCAGTAATCATGCTTGATGTTTCGCAAAGCAGCCGTGTCACAATGAACAAAAGGCTCTGTTCAAAAAAGAAAATTATTCAGCCATTGTAAAAGACAGCAGGGAAGGCAGGCAATCTGATGCTTCAGTACGAGGAGGCTGGAACTTTTCACCTCAGCTAAGCTTTCATCTCACAGAGGTGACAGCAGAACATTTCTGGATTGCTGGTGTATGGCTGCCGTTCCAGAATGAAGACTGGGTCCTTCAGAACCCCCAAAATCCAGGGAGGAATTTGGATGGGGAAGGTTTTGCAAGCACCCCTACTTCAGCAGACGGATGGAACATCACCCCAGAGGCTTTGCTGCACACAGTTGTGCAGTTGATATGCATGTGGTATGACTTGTGCTTTAGTCTCTGAGCTATGGTTATTTAAAGCTTTAGATAAAGCAAGAAGTCAAAAGAGATTTGCGATCAGCATTCCATCGAGCCAGCGATGAGTCAACAAAGCGTGCACATGGAACCGTGAAGTATTTTATTTTATTAAATTTATTTATATCCCGCCATTCCTCCCGAAGGAGTCCAGGGTGCCTGTGAATGACTGAGACATCGGGAGCTGTGGAACTTGTCGACAGACACCTTCCAGCTGGAAACCAGCATTCTTGAATCATTGCTCTTGTTCACCTCATGTGTGAACCATTAATTAGAAGAAGTTCTTATATACATTAGTAACAGCAGACTACTTAACAAGGACCCTTGGATGACATGGATAATAATAATAATAATAATAATAATAATAATAATAATAATAATTTATTATTTATACCCCACCCATCTGGCTAGGTTACCCAGCCACTCTGGGCAGCTTCCAACAGAATATTAAAATACAATAGTCTATTAAACATTAAAAGCTTCCCTAAAAAGGGCTGCCTCCAGATGTATTCTAAAAGACTGGTAGTTGTTTTTCTCTTTGACATCTGGTGGGAGGGCGTTCCACAGGGCGGGTGCCACTACTGAGAAGGCCCTCTGCCTGGTTCCCTGTAACTTGGCTTCTCGCAGTGAGGGAACCGCCAGAAGGCCCTCGGCGCTGGACCTCAGTGTCAGGGCAGAATGATAGGGGTGGAGATGGTCCTTCAGGTATGGAGTCAAAGGAGTGCTAGAGGAGGATAAGGACATGGCAGAGAAATAGAATGAATTATTTCTGTCTGTTCACAGTAGAATTTATAGGGCAGATAGAATCATAGAATTGGAAGGGACCCAATGATCATCTAGTCCAACCCCCTGCAATGCAGGAATCTCAGCTAAAGCATCCATGACAGATGGCTGTCCCACCTCTGCTTAAAAACCTCCAAGGAAGGAGAGTCCACCACCTCTCGTGAGAGTCTGTTCCATTGCTGAACAGCTCTTAGAACTGGACACAGTATGACCAAGGCAGAATAGAGTGGTACTATGACTTGTCTTGATCTGGACACTATACTTCTGTTGATGCAGCCTAGAATAGTGTTAGCTTTTTTTTGCTGCTGCTGCATCACATCACAGTGTTGACACATGTTAAGCTTGTGGTCCACCAAAACCCTTAAATCCTTTTCACACGTACTGCTAGTAAGCCAGGTGTCCCCCATCCTATATCTGTGCATCTGGTTCTTCCTGCCTACATGCAGAACCTGACATTTGTCCCTACTGAAATTCATTTTGTTAGCTTGCTCCCTCTTCTCCCAGTGCCTGAACTTGTAAGAAAGGAGCCTGAGGAGCTCAGGCAGACAGAAGGGATGAGAGACAAAGTTCTAGGCCCAACAGACAAAATAAAAATTGGATAAAATCCATGCAAGAGTTTTTGAAGAACTAAAAATGTGGCATTGCTGATCTTCTGACTAAACCATGCAACTTGTCCCTCAGATCAGCATCTCCAGGTAAGGCAAGGGAAGACACCTTGTCTGAAACCCAAGAGAAATGCCACCGGTCAGTGTGGACAATGTTGAACTAGGTGGATCCCAATGGTCTGACTCAATATAAGGCACCTTCCTATGACCATCTCTTTAGATGAAATCCAGTGGAAACAACTTCTCTTCTTCCTCCTCTGCCTCCTTGCTTCTCTTGAAATCCTATGGAAGCTTGATTCAAGGAAGAAACCTCTGAGTATGTTCCAGATTACACTTTGGGTGCAATAACAGTGACGAGTCTATTGCATGCAGAACATAACTTAGTGGCCTTCCCAGAGTTCTGTGTTGGATTCTTGCCTGCCCTTTTCACTAACACAAGTTGATCTGGTTAAAGGTGTCCCCACTCATCGGGAATAGCAATGGTAAAAAGCTACATAGGGCACTGGCCTCCAGAAATTCCACAATGTCCCACTCTAGCTTTTGAGTCTTCACCACCAACACCAGACATCACCCGATCTTTACAGCTAAAGCAATTACAAACTTGTTCTAAATCAAAAAGAACGCTGAGACTCCCAGAGTGCTGAATCCCATGCAGTGTCCCAGATATATATTTATGGATTTGTGCAAAAATCATAGCATTCACGGTAGTCACACATAATGGAAAAGAGGTGTTGGGATTCCTGGAAGTTGACGTAGCCATTCACAAACTGTGTCTCCCAACCTGAATTTATTTCTGAGCTTTGAAATTACTTGGGTTTTTTCCTTTCTTCTTCTTCTTTGGTCTCTCTCCCTCTCTCACACAAATTTACAGATCTCTACATGTGCCCAGTTTTAAAATTGCCATGAATTTAGGCTCTAAAAAGCCTTCCCCCCCCCCAATTCATTAACTGTGCCCACAAAAAGCACTGTTGATATGGCTATGGTTGGCTAAGCTTTGCGGGGGGGGGGCGGTCATGGTGTTCTGCAAGAGCAGAGGAACACATGCACATATCAGTAAAACAACTGCAGAAAAATAGCCTTGATTAAGCCATATGAACAGTCACATCAAGACTGCTTGTTTACAGTTTGTATATAGGCAGTTAAGAGTGGAGTTGAGGGAAAGGCAGTTGACTTGGAGAAATTGAAAACTACCGTGAACCCGAGGCTCAAATTCCAGAAATTATTTTGGGAGTTCTCCTAGTCCAACCAAAAATTAGGAGTAGCTGAACATTGGGCAGAGTGAACCCATGAGATGTTGACAGAATATAATGGGGGAAATCCACACATCATTCTTATAGATTCACTGCTGATCACTGGAAAGATAAAAGATGCTCTTTTTTGCAATGTATATTTTTAAAGAAGGGTGAATACTAATCTGGGTTATTTGCAAGCAGGACTGTAGCCCTCACCTCTTGCCCCCATTTCTCCCTTTTAAAAAAAAATTCCATTTTTATTAAAGGTTATGTTCTTGCTTCGCATCTTTGAGAAAACTTCAAGGTTATCTCCCTCTTTGCATGTCTCTCTGAGGACTGCAGTGGAGGTAATTGGGAAGAGTCAAGCGAGAAAGGCAGCAGTGACCAGAAGAGAATCAGTGTGGAATGTAAATTGACTTGGGCCAGATCCACACATACCTTTACATCACTTGATGTTGCTGCATTTATTGTTGGACTCCGATTCCTATCAGACCCAGCTAGTATGGATGGTGGTAAAGGATGAATGATGGGAGCTGTAGACCTGAAACATTAGTAGGTCCTCAAGTTCTGCATCCTTGCATAGCATGTGGCTATGCTAGCGTATTTGGAGTTTGTGGCACAATCTACCGTTCCCAAATGCTAAGAGCCAGTTGTCAGGAGTCCAGGTTCCCTGCTTTGATAACACAGTAAGCATAGGTGTGATGGGACGATGAGCTGCTTGTGCGTAAAATCCAAGTCCCTCAGAGTTTGGTCAAGTTTGCAAACCTCTGTCTGTAACGGAGCCCCTTAAACATGGCTCTGTCAGTCGCTTGCAGATTCCGACAGTGGTTGCTTTCGGAATCGCTTCCAACATAAAAGCTCCTTAACGGAAACACGTCTTCTGGACTCTCTGCGTGACAGTTTCCGGTGAGGAGTGGGTGTCCCTACAGGAGGTCCTGAAACCTCCCCACTGTTTTCGCTGGAAGTGTCTCGGAGCCATCCCTCCTGCTCACTTTCCCTCAGCTCAGCTCTTCTCCCCCTACTGGTTCCCTCTTCAGCTGCTGAGTCTCTCCCAACCTGTGTGAGCCCTTCCACCTCCCTTCCTTCCGATGGCAGTTCCCTGACAATAGGTAATTGAAAAGGAGGATTTATTGCAAAAACAGATAGCTCCAGAAGACTCGAACAAAGCCTCCAGCATCATTACTCAAGATGACCCTTCTGAAGACTCCTTCCGGTGTCTACAGAAGATATTGAACTTATGACCCTTATGTCTCTTGTTTTGCTTACTATCTAGCAGCTCTCCCATTCACCGACTTCAGAACCCACTCAAGTCTCAAAACACATCTGGCGCCTGGCTAATTTCTAACACTGCTTAGCCACTGTGACTAATACAGAGCTGAACTCGCTGCACATTTTTATTTATTTTATTTTTATTTATTAAATCTGTATACTGCCCTTCATCCAAAGATCTCAGGGTGGTTTGCAGCGTAAAAATACAAAACAAAATCACAAAATACAGAAAACAAAAACAAAACAAACCCATAACCGCTCCCTTCCTACGAACACAAGTTAAAGGACATAGACCATTAAACAGCCCAAGGCCTGGTGAAAGAGGAATGTTTTCACTTGGTGCCTAAAGGTGCACAATGAAGGGGCCAGGCAAGCGTCCCTGGGGAGACCATTCCACAAACAGGGAGCCACTGCAAAAAAGGCCTGTTGTCATGTTGCCACCCTCTGGACCTCTTGTGGCGGAGGCACATGAAGAAGGACCTCGGATTATGATCCCAGGGTCCAAGTCGACTCATATGGGGAGAAGCAGCCCTTGAGATATTTACTTAGTTCTTCTTAGGTTTTCCCTGCTTAGCAGGTTTGAACGGCATGGACCACACATCCTACACCTCCCCACAAGAAGGGGGTAAGAAGAAAAGAGACAGCTCTATCTAGAAATACGGGAAGAAGAAAATTGAAGTTATAGCCTAGCACCGAGCAAGTCCTATGAGTAGCTACCTGGGATGTTAAGAGAGAGAGAGGTCACTGAACTCCATTTCTGCAAAACAATTCCACAGAGCTCTTTAAATCCTTGTTATGTCTTTCTTCTTTTATTTCTCCACAATCTCTGAAGCCCTACCTGACGGCAGTGGGCTGCAGAAGCCGAACAGGACTAAGGGAAAATGTTTTACATTTCCCAGTACCTTGCTGGGCATTTGTCACACGTTGTAAGCTGGGCTTCACACTCCTGCTGTGTCAGAGCCATGCAATTTGGAAACTTTGAAATTTTGGTTGCAATCTTGTGCACAACCGCAAACCTCAGTGCAGTTTGTTTGGCTTCCGTCCGAGGCATTCTGAACTGGACTATTCTACAGGGTTGTACAGTGGTACCTTGGGTTAGAGACGCTTCAGGTTATAGACTCCGCTAACCCAGAAATAGTACCTCGGGTTAAGAACTTTGCTTCAGGATGAGAACAGAAATTGCAGGAAGACACAAGATCTACCCACTCTGGAAGAATGGCAGATGAAGGTGATTGACTATATGGAATTGGCAGAAATGACTGGCAGAATCCGAGACCAGGGAGAAGAGCCGGTGAAAGAGGACTGGAAGAAATTTAAAGACTATTTACAGAAATATTGTAAAATTAATGAATTTTAGAAGGATGTTGGATAGAACTAAGTGGTTTCCAGCTGTAATGCTTTAAGAGATATGGAAAAAAAAGGTTCACAAATGGGTAAAAGCTTAATGGTAAGGATTTGCTGAATTAACAAATTGAACTGGAATACAAAGAAGGGAGGTACGAGGAGGTCCGGGGAAATAAGTATAAGGAGGATATGCTAGGGAAAATTAATGTGTTTTTAATTGTTTTTATTTTGTATGTTCCTTTTTATTCTTCATGTATTCTTTTTTTTTGTATTTTCTATTTTCTTGTATTTTTACTTTTTGTTTTTGTGTAATTCTTGTATTTTCTGAAATCTTAATAAAGATCATTTAAAAAAAAGAGAGAGAACAGAAATTGCGCAGCAGCAGCACGGCAGCAACGGGAGGCCCCATTAGCTAAAGTGGTAGCTCAGGTTAAGAACAGTTTCAGGTTAAGAACGGACCTCCAGAACAAATTAAGTTCTTAACCCAAGGTACCACTGTATGAAATTCAAGAGAGAGCTCTCCCATGAATTAACAAAACAGACTACGATGGCAGAGTGTTCCCTTCTTAAGGACTTTTCACAAGTAGTGCATTTTACAATAAATGTAGTTTGTTTGTTTTTTCTTTGCCCATGGTTGTATTTCTGGGCTTAGAACAAAGTGAACCAATTTTCTGAATGTATTTTACTGGGGAAGGAGAATGGTTTGCTTAGCTCAATTCCAAACTGAGGCGAGGTGAGCGTGCCCATTGGGGTCCGTGAAATGGAGAAGGGGAGGAAAGGCAAATCAGAGAGCAACGGGTACCCCATGTGTGTGCTTTTCGGCAGAATTTCTCAAGCTGCCCTCTTGCCCCTAGTTGATGAAGAAGAAAACTTTTCTTTCTTTCTTTTTTAATCTGACCTTTCCTTCTTTCTACAAGTGCTAATCATTGGAGAATTTCAACGGCAATCTTTTTTAAAAAAAAAAAGCAAAAATGGAGAGTTAATCAATTCCAAAGTCAAGCATTTAATAGGCTTTCTTGAATAATACGATGAGGATGAAGAAGAAAGGGTGACTGATGGTCAGGGAAAAAAGCAAGTTGTGATTAAGCAGGCCTTACTCTGCATTTTCAGCCCCAGAGGATCAAAGAGGGGTGCAAACTCTCCAGGGTAAATAGATGGAGGAAAAGGACTGATTGGAAAAACATGGCCTTGCTTGGCGCGCACTCAGCAACCCTCCATCACATCATCTGCTGCAGCCTGGAGACTGAACAAACACACCTTCTCAGGAAAGGGCTTTGCCACAGAGAGAGAGAGTGCGCATCGCGAATCCCTCTCCTTATTAAACGCCATTCAATCCCATCCTCGCCCAGAGCCACAGCACCTCCTCTTCTGTCACACCCTTAATTGCTCAGTGCCAAGGGGGATGGTTCTGTGGCAGAGGCAGCCTGGCTTCCCTACCCCGTGCTACAAAGTGCTAAATGATTAGGAAGCCTGGGAGAATTGCACCATCGCTGCTCTTCCCATCTGTTAGTAGCAGAGATGTCGGCAATGTTCTCTAAAGAGCATGAAGGCAGCCCTGGCGGATTAATCCAAAGGCCCACCTCATCCTGCAGTCTGCTTCCAGCCAGGTGCCTTCAATGGGGGGGACCACAAGCAGGTGGCTGGGTATTCAGAGGGATAGGGGCTCAGAAGATGGAGGTTCCATGCAGCCACCATGGCTGATCATTCAACAATGGGTTTGTACCGCCCTTTTAATAAGGCATCTAACCTACTAGTCATAATCACATTGATGTGGCAGTGAATTCCACAAATCCATTGTCTGACATGCAAACTTTCCTCCTCCTTGTCCTGAACCTACATCCAGAGACTCCAGATTCTCACATTATGAGACAGAGCAAAACACTCTCCTCTAATTTCTCTTCACCATTCATCATTTCATAAGCTGCTTTCATGTCATGTGTCCCCCCCCCAAAAAAACCCCTTTGGTTGTCCCTGCCCCCTGCAAAGGACAGGACACCCCCAATTCTTTAGCTTTTCCTTTTGGTCAAAGTTGGGGAACCTGGGTCCTTCCAAATATTGCTGGATTCAGAGGTGGACTTTGGTCATTTTTTTCGTAATATTGTGCCCTGTGCAAGGCCAAAATTGGGCACCCCCAAATGGATCCTCTGAATTATGGATCTTCTCAGTCTTGTGTCCCCTCAGCTCAGCGACCTCAGCTGGGAACAGCCCGCACTGCCCTAAATCTGGCACTGCTGAACTGTAAACCCTAATGTTCCTAAGAACTGATTGTGTTGGTTGGGGCTGATGGGGAAGTTTTCATCCAACAATATCTGGAGGGGCACAGCATCCCTGCTTCTCATTTGCCTTGCCCTCTCCCGTCTGGGTGATGCTGGTGGCATGGTCCAGAGGGACAGGGCAAAGCAACATGATAGGGCTACTCAGGAGGATAGGGGACGCTTGGGCCCTCCGAAACCCAGAGCCAACACTGCCTGGGAGGAAATGCCAACCCATCACCCATAACTTAATGTGCCTTTTGCTACCAGCTCTTTGCTCCTTGGCACTTCAAAGGTGAATAGGCTTGCCACTGCAACTGTGGAAATAGTTATGAGATTCGGGGGGGGGGGGGACATTTTATCTGCCTTCTTTGTTCTCTTTTCCAAAAGTTGAACGTGCACACCTTGTTCTCCTCTCCCCGCTCTCCTCATCTGCCTCTGGCACATCTATTATGTGCATTTTTCATTAGGAGCGTTTTGCAAGCGATCTGTTGATTCACGGTATTAGAATTGCAAACAAATGCCATCATTTCCCCTGCATGTTCTTCATTTCGGATTCTGCATTGATTTCCCGGCATTGTTGGGCCACTTGAGTGACACTTCACATTGATTTCAACCCTTTTAAAGATTCCGCTCCCAGATGCACCAGCCCATCAGTTCTTCCGCAAGGATTCAAGAGTTTGCAGCAGTCAGGAAAAGGAAAAAGGAAAAAGCCCAATACACAGGCAACTTTAATGAGGGCAGACCTTGAGCTTAATTTGTGCCAGGGACCAGCCCTCAACCTTCAATGAATCTCAAGCCTGAGTTCTGGAATATGGGGAACAATAGCAAAGACCACTTATTCTCAATATATGCAGAGTTCCTCCCCTTGTACAGCCTGATTGCACAGAATTCCTGAAGATGTTTTAGCAAAGGCTACGTAAGAAGGAATGCAGTGGTACCTCTGGTTGTGAACAGGATCCGTTCCAGAGCCCCATTCGCAACATGAGCAGAATGCAACCCGTGTCAGCGTGTGCGCGGGTCGTGATTCGCCACTTCTGCACATGCATGTGATATCATTTTGCACGTCTGTGCATGCGCGAGCGGCGAAACCCAGAAGTAAGCCTTTTCAGTACTTCCGGGTCACCCCAAGACGCAACCTGAAAAGATTTAACCAGAAGCAAACGTAACAAGAGGTATGACTGTACTGAGTGTGTCTATCGCAAAACTGAAGTGTTCAAAGTGCAGCACATGCATTAACTTAGTTCTAATAAGCTGGGCCAATACTGTAATCTCTGTAATGTGGATCAGAATACTGGCTTGTTGTTAGCTTCCACCTGTCTCAAGACACAATGGAGTGCACCTCCTGGGGTGAGATCAAACTGCTGCATTAGCAGCACCTAGGTTGGGCAGTGTGTGTGGAGGTCCTTGGCTGCCCAGATGACAAGACCCCCCTCTCAGCCTCGCTGGTGTGGTCCAAAGGAAAACAGAGCAAGACGTTTGGCACCAGCTTGGCTGCAGAAGTTGCCAGAAGGAGGCGTACAAGACGCCATCCAACTGTCTTAGGGAATTCACTCTGGATTTGTCTAGCTTTTACTCATGAGCCTTTTCTTCTCCCAAATATATCCCACAAGGCAGCGGAGGTTTGGAGCAGAGTTTGATGAACCACATCTGCCCCTCACTTCCCTCTACACACGAGCGAAACTGCCTTCTTGACTGTTGAACCCATTATTGGTCTCATCTGCTCAATCCACCGCAGCCTGTCTTCACATACAGGGGAAGTCCAAATACTATTAGTACAGTAAGGTCTTCCTGGATCACAGTTACCCCAGCTCTGACAAAGAGCTTGTGGTAGGCGCTAGATTTGCACTCGGGACAATCACATTAGAGGAAAGATAAGGGCCAGGCTTTTTTTCAGCCAGAACTTGCCGGAACTCATTTCCGGCCACTCTCAGGTGGGTGCCATTGCCATCATAAGAGAACAAGGGAGGCGTTTGTGGTGAGTTCTGGCACCTCTTTTTCTAGAAAAATAGCACTGAATGAGGGAGAAATGTGTTCCGTTCATGCGAGCCTACCTAAGCTGACTTAAAGGCTGCCGTTGTCTGAAATTTGCATTTTGCGATAAAGTTGTTATACCAAAAGATGAATACAGATATGTGTGTCCTTGCACACCCTAGCAAAGAGATGTCCTTTATTTGCTGTTGTAATCACAGGTTTGCCATGAGGCAGCTCCTTAGATTAGCACTGGTGCAGGAAACTTGAAAAGCATGGGCATATGTACATGTGCAAATGCTTCTTTCAATACATGGGTGCATTCTCCTGAGAACACATCTAGGACCCCCAGACCAGCGTACTGCAATATGCAAAGTTACATCAGATACCTCCACATGAGGTCCACACTTTGCATCTTTGCTTTTGGGAACACCCTGGTATTTCTCACAAGGACTATGATGTGCAGAGCTGCCCTTAGATGCACACTTTTACACATCTAATTTGTACATCGGCTGCCTCCTTGCTTTTACCAAAGGTGTCATGGGCTTTGAAGACACTCAAACTCAGGACGCAAGGGAGAAACGTGCTAAGAGGAAGACACACTTGGCAAATCCACACCGTGATCGACTCCCACCCAGAAACCAATGTCCCTACTGTGGAAGGACGTGTGGATCCAGAATTGGCCTCCACAGTCACTTACGGACTCACTGTTAAAACCGTGTTTATGGAAGACAATCTTACTCGGCTACGAATGATCGCCAAAGAAGAAGAAGAAGGTGTTTCTCACAAGGATCATGATGTGCAGAGCTGCCCTTAGGTGCACGCTTTTACACATCTAATTTGTACATTGGCTGCCTCCTCCTTGCTTTTAGCCCCAGCTGAATAAAAAACCCCAAATCTGGTACACCTCCAATACTGCAATCGGAATCAATAAATGTAAATAGGCAGATTTGCCAGCTCCAAATAATTTATTCCAAGAGCAGAATTTTTTGAATTTTCTTGGTGCTCAGTGTGGAGAGCTCTGCCCTTTGAAGAGCCCCCCTCATTATGCTCTTGTGCTTGCAAATGGCTGATTGATTTTATTGCTGTGGCAAAGATCTAGGAATATGAACTGCTCGGTGCACCAGAATGTCACCAGCGTAACTTGTATTGTAAATAGCCACTGACACGCTGACTTCATTGTTAATGTAAGAGCTGTAAGAGGCTATTAATTTCATTATTGCTCAATCAGCAATGAGCACAAGTGCCACCATAACCCCCCAAGCTGCTTGGCTGGTTTCAGCAGAGAGGACGGAAATGCCATCAGGAAAGCTGGAAACTTAACTGGGAAAGCGTGTTCTCCTTCATGGAGAGCATGTGTTGCGGTGGGGGCCGCCAGGACACTCCAAAGTTGGGGGGCGGGCTAATTGATCGTTGGCCACTGATGCGATTGGGGCTTCCCTTGTTGTTGGGAAGAAGTTAATGTTGCCATTTATTGATTGACAGCCAGAAATACTAAAACTCCTTGCATGAGGCTAGGGCTTCCTCTTTTCGCCCGTGCATCGGATTGCCCGTCCCTCCCTCCCTAGAATAGGGTTGTTCGCTTTGACCTTGCTATGCCTGTCATGGGGTCGTCTGCTTTGGAGCGGGGGCCTGGTAGGAATTTTGTCCATCTGGCTGATTGGCTGGGGCCATTTGGTTTTTGCCTACTGCGTAGCAAATCGTCACAACTTGTAAGGTTCGCGGTTAGGCATTGGTTTATGGTTTGGTTGGTTGAGGGGCATGGATTGGCTGTGCCTGCCCCTCTAATGCTGCTGCTGCAAGGGATTCCGTTAAAGGAATTGGGAGCTAACTATTGCTTGTTCACTCTGTCAAGGGGGCTCGGGCCATAGCAATGAGCTCCTGGTTGCATTTGGGGTGAGGGCAGGTTCCCTGCTCCGCGTAACCCCCAAGTGTATTCCCCTATTCTGACTTTCACATCGTGCGGAATGTCAGTCTGTCCCCCATGGTGGGGGCAGATAGTCGCAACCAATGCCTACGCAACCACTCACAAATTTGTATTTTAATAAAGTTGTGGCCAAAATTATGCCAAAAATCTTAAACAAAAATTTCTGTGTGATGTGTGAGTTATTGGGGTGGACCTGGGGACCTCGACACGCAAACAGCAGAAGACTATTGATGGCGTGACTTATTAGGAAACGGTGTCCAATTCTCAGAACGCCATCAAATGGATGAGATTATTATTATTACTACTACTAACTGTTCAAAGTGCAGTACTCCGAACAACAGTCCTTTAAGGTGGGCCAGTACCATTATCAAAGCGCAGAAGGGGCCAAATCCTACCCAAGAGCCGCAAAGGGGAAGGGAAGCCAATCCATGGAAGCAAGAAATAAAAAGTGTTGGTTTTTTTCTGGGTTTGGTTGGTTGGTTGGTTGGTTTTTTAGGATTCTCCATGCACATGTTTCCAAGAATAGGCTTCTCTGGCAACCCTTGCCCAGTTAAAACAGCAATTAAGCATAAAAATGACAAAATTAAAGCATTGGTATAGTGTCCTGTCTTTTTAAGACATACAAAATGCTTGCAAAACACTCTGAAGCCCCCGCTGATTTCAAAGGGGTAGTTTTTAAAAAACTGAATTACGGAACTTGAAACTGCTCAACGGTAAGCAGGATTGTGTCCGATTTTTGATAACAACATGCTTTTGAAATAAAATACTGCACTGGTCTCCTTATACAAATTGCCCTACAAATCATTTTTATGTACTGGTTATAGCAAACTGCAAAAGAAAAAGAAAAAATCATGCTTCTTCCTCTTTCAACATCTTGCCCATTTGAAAATCATTTGCTTGGGTCTGGGGAGAGAAATCCAATATCCAGAAATAGCTGCATTCTTATTCAGCATGTAAGATCTTGCTCTTAACATTCAATTTGCTTGGGAAAACCTTTCAGATTCTAACATTTATGCCGCTCAAAATTATATTTCCAGAAAGCAGAGAACTAGGCCACCATGAGAGGGGGGGGAGAGAGGAGGGGGTCCAGTGCCTTGCCCAGTAGCACCAGATCCAGAAAGTTCAGCCACAAGTCCTGGAGAGTTGTGACTATACAGTGGTGCCTCGCAAGACGAAAAGAATCCGTTCCGCAAGTCTCTTCGTCTTGCGGTTTTTTCATCTTGCGAAGCAAGCCCATTAGCGGTTTAGGGGATTAGCGCTATTAGCGGCTTAGCAGGCTTAGCGGATAAACTGATAAGCGGCTTAGTGGCTTAACGGATCAGCTGTTAAGCAGCTTAGCGGATCAGCTGATAAGCAGCTTAGCGGATCAGCTGATAAGCGGTTAGTGGCTTAACGGATCAGCTGTTAAGCGGCTTAGCGGATCAGCTGATAAGCGGCTTAGCGGCTTGGGAAAAAGGGGGGGGAGGGAAAAAACCCCGCAGGAACTCGCAAGACATTTTCGTCTTGCGAAGCAAGCCCATAGGAAATTCGTTTTGCGAAGCACCTCCAAAACGGAAAACCCTTTCGTCTAGCGGGTTTTCGTCTTGCGGGGCACCACTGTACTTCAGCACTCACTGATTGGCCAGAGGCCACTGTGATATCAGTCCTACACCTGACTAGACATTGTGAGGACTTCCTGCTGGAATGTGAGATGCAGACAGAGTTGTCAGGCTACGGACACTTTACAAGATGGTGGTGAAAGCTGAAACACTCCTCTCGGTCATACAGATTCAGAAATGGCAGAAAGTAGCAGAAAACACCAGGAAATATTGAGTCACTTACTGAAGGTAAATGTCACCAGGGAAAGGCTCGTTCATTGTAAGGCACTCTCTGTAGGCTTGGGTTACCAGACGTCCCTGGTTCCCGGGGACAGTCACCAGATTTGCAAATCTGTCCCTGGACAAATTCCGTCCCTGGAATGTCCCCAGATTTGCAAATCTCTCCCTGGGAAATGTGGCAGCGGCAGCCTCAGCAGCCCAGAGCCAGCCTGGTAGCGCAGTTGGCTCTGGCTGGCTTCAGGAGCTGCTCGCTGCCCACTGACATGGCGCCCGCCAGTTTGCCTCCCGGAAGTCCCCATATAATGTGTCTTGTGTGCAACACATCATATGGGGACTTCTGGTGAGGAAAAATGGCGGGCACCACAGCAGCAAGCAGCTCCTGAAGCCAGCCAGAGCCAACTGCGCTACCAGGCTGGCTCCGGGCTGCTGGCTGCCACTGCTGAAGGGGAACCAGGGGCGTCCAGCAGTATAGATTTCCTGCCCCCTTTGTTTTGACTGATCAGGGAGGCTCGGGAGTTGCGGGCGGGCGGCCGTTGCCCAGTTTTTTAAAAACTCTGCGCATTTATGTTTCACAGGGTGCGAAAGAAGGGCTTCTGGTTTTTTAACAAAAGTATTTTTATACATTTTCTTTAACTCATTATATATCATTTCCCTGTAAGCTTTTACCTCTTTACAAGTCCACTGCATGTGATAAAAGCTCCCTTCCTTTTCTTTACATTTCCAACAAACACATTTTTTTGAGGGGGCCCTCTTGAACCCCTGCCCCCAGCTTATTAAATCTAGCAGAGTTGGGTTGACTGGTTGGGTCCAGAATATGATTAATGCTTCAAAGAAGAAGAAGAAGAAGAAGAAGAAGAAGAAGAAGAAGAAGAAGAAGAAGAAGAAGAAGAAGAAGAAGAAGGGCTAACAATCTCCTTTCCCTTCCTCCCCCACGACAAACACTCTGTGAGGTGAGTGAGGCTGAGAGACTTCAGAGAAGTGTGAGTAGCCCAAGGTCACCCAGCAGCTGCATGTGGAGGAGCGGGGAAGCGAACCCGGTTCACCAGATTACGAGTCCGCCGCTCTTAACCACTACACCAGCTGGCTCTCATTGAGGGCCACAAATTCTCCATCCTTGCTTTATAGGTCCCAGTGAAACCTCACTGGTCCTTTGTGTTCACCTGTCCACTGTTGAGCTAGCAGTTTGGCTGCCGCCCTTTAGCACTCTCCAGACGTGGTACCCAAGTGAATCAGAGGACAGAGAAGCAAATCCCACTGCTGCTGCTGCTGCTGCTGCTGCTGCTGCTGCTAACATGCCACTGTGGTGCAGGAAGTCAACGGAGCCAAACTCCTGGTTCCACACCCTTTACACACACACAAAAAAAAATCCACATTATTGTGCTTCCGAGTCAGGCTCTCGCTGCCCCCTGCCCCCCTCGCCCTGCACTCCATGCTACAAATTATTAAAGAGATATTTAGCTGCCACTCCGTTCCATCTAAGGAGACAAAAACCTCTTCCGCTTGAAGTCACCACAGATCCATCAGAGTCTGGCCACTGCCTGTCACTCGTGCATCACACGCCTCATTCATATTAAAGAGAGGTTGTTCTGCGGGGTTTAAACACCAGAGGAGTGTGTGTGTGTGTGTGTTTAGTTTTTAAAAAATACCGATTGCTACCCAGAATGTAACGGCAAGTCAGGAGAAAATACGATTTAGAAGCAAATTCTTTTAAAAGAGGCAAATGCTGAATACTAATCCTGGCTTCCTTGGCTGCATGGCCGTTGAGCGTTCTATCGGGCACACATGTTGCATAGCTAATTTGCGTTCAGTGCGAGGATTAATAATGCATGGCGCAAATATCAATGCAAGCTCGTTCTTGGGTGCCTCTTGGTCTTTGGGCCATGAGAAACCAGCCACTCTACTCTTGCCTTGCCAGACTCCTCCAGCAATGGCCAGCCTCCAGCTGGGTTCTTCCTGTTTCCAAGGCTTGAGTCTTTCTCAATTCAAAGAGCAGAGCAGCAAAAGATCATGGGACACTGCCTTATATTCCATTGGTCCATCTAGCCCAGTGTTGTGTACCGGGTTTCATAGAGAGCAGTTCTTTCCCACCACTACCTGGTGGCCTGGACTGGCTGGATGCTGAGGAGGGGGGGGGGACACAAGCTGGGGAACCCCCAAGGGAAGAAGGCTCAGAGCCTGGGGAGTGTTGGTAAGATGATGACGTATGGTCAGAGGGAGAAGAGGGAGCAGCCTGGGAGGAGGAGGTGTCGGAAGCTGAAGGGGCAACAGGCTTTAGTGAGCAAGAAGAGCCTGTGGCAGAGAGCAGTCCTGATTCAGAGGTGGGAGAGGAGCAGTGGCAAGGGACAGAGATAAGTCAGGCTGCTGAAGAATCCAGGGAGTCTCCCCTCTCCTGCTGCAACCAGCTCCCTTCCCCCCTAGTCTCCCAGAACACAGAGAGAAATGAAAAGAGCAGATGAGAGACTGGTTGCATGCAGACGCAATCTCCAATTGCTTGGAGGGGAAACCTGGAGAGGAGGGGACCTAGGCAGCTGTGGGAAGGTGGGGACCTTCATGTTAGGATATAGTTCTGTTCCACCTTAAAAGGAGCAGGCATGACTGGTGTGTCACATGCCTGTTTACTTCCAGCAGTCTGCTGGGAACTTCCGTTTGTATATAGCTTTTGTATTACTGCTGTTTTGCTAGGGAGGAAGGGAAGCAGACATGTTTTCCTCTGTTCCTGAACTATGCTGAATAAAATGCTGTACATTATGCTTACACACTTCTCTGTCCGCCTCTTCTGCTGTGAGAAGATTTACACACTCTGCTGAGAGAGCGTGCACAGGTCTCTAAATGTATCTGAGGCTCGTGTCGCTGATTGATGCTGTTCCAAGGGAGACCGTCTGCCGGCCAGTGGCTGCAGCCAGCTGGGGGGGCCTGCCTGATGCCCCTGTCTTCCCGGCAGTGTCCCAACACTTCAGTCCTTGCAACTGCCTCGTTAGGGCAAGACCTATTTGGAAGAGTTGCTGGGATCACTAAACCTGCGCTGTTCCGGTTTCTTTGAATAATTCTTCGTTAACTTCACTGAAACCAGTGTTTTTTAATTGCTGACATACACCTGACTCTGGTTCGTGACTTCAGGAACGTTTTGTGAATGGCACAGGTCCAACTGCGACCATGTGGAGAGATCTCTGGATGCCAGGTTGCCAACTGACATCTCCACCTAGCTGGCTGGCACTGCACATGGTAACATTGCAACAAAAGAGAGCCAGTGTGGTGTAGTGGTTAAGAGCGGTAGTCCCGTAATCTGGGGAACCGGGTTCGCGTCTCCGCTCCTCCACATGCAGCTGCTGGGTGACCTTGGGCCAGTCACACTTCCTTGAAGTCTCTCAGCCCCACTCACCTCACAGAGTGTTTGTTGTGGGGGAGGAAGGGAAAGGAGAATGTTAGCCGCTTTGAGACTCCTTAAAGGGAGTGAAAGGCGGGATATCAAATCCAAATCCAAAAGAAACATGTCTTGTGCTTCTACGCTGCCATGTGATTCAGATTAGCCCAAGCTCACCCAGTGAGCTTCATGGCTGAGTTGGGATTCGAACCCTGATCTCCCAGACCCTGGTCCAGCATGCCAACTATGACACCACACCGGTTTCCTAGAGTACTTCTGATATGGGGCAGCTATATAAATTAAGTAGGTCAATAAATATGTGAAAAGCAAAGCACCACTTGGAGTAGGATCTGAAATATTTTCGCTGAAGTTTGAATTTGTTTTATTCTGGATTGTTTTATTTGATGTTTTAACGTGTTATAAACTGCTTTGAGAATTTTTTTATATAAAATACAAAGCGGTATAGAAATGAAATGAATAATCAGTATTAAAAACAATAACAAATTTTATTATAAAAACAAAAACAAAATGGGGTTTAGACATTTCATTGTGAACTAGGTTTAAGGTGCTATTTGGCAATTAGCTTATATATCGGAGTTTCTAACATTGTGAGATTGCTGACATAACATATGTGAAGGAAAGGAATGCAAACACTGTTATTATTTGCGATGCAAACCATATTAAGCAGTAGTGACGTCATCAAAGGGCGACGTCATGATAAAGCAAACGTTCAGTCTGCTACCTATAAGCCGTAATGGGAAGAGCAGTAAGATCACATAGCACACAACCTGAAGGTCATGTCAGCCACAGTAGTCCTTGAGGGTAATCGAGTGGAGCAATCCTTGCATTATTACTTGGCGGAAATTATTCATGCTGGTGAAATGATTGCAAAAGAGTCCCGATAATGTATATTTCAGTCAGAGAGATCAGAGGCAAAAGTAAGTGGATCAGCAGAACACCTGAGGAAAGTGATGCTTTTACATACAATGCATCGTAATTGTGGTCAAGAGATGCTGCACTTCAGCAGCAACAAGTCATTTTCTGCACCACTGGTCTGTCAAAATATTTCCTGCCCATGTATAAAATGCAAAGAGGAGGAGGAGGAACAGAGGGTGGAAATGAATTGCCAAGCCTATGTGCCCTTGGAAAACGAGGGCCCACCAAAAGATGCCAGGCCCAAGGCCAGAATCTTAACTGGGAAGCCACACCGAACCACCTTTTGTTTCAATGCATTTTTTTGTCTTTGGAGGATTCATTCCTCGGCATAATTTTTGTTCTTGTTGTTCAAAACTATTGCCACGTGGATAAAGAAACTCTAGTTGGGGGTCTTCTCTGTAGCCAAATAAAATGAAAGGCGTTTGTCAGAGCTCAAGCCCACCTCAGACATCAAGCTGGCGACTCTCCGGCTAATGGAAAGAACTACAGGAAGACCAGCCGCAGGGAGCGTCTTCACTGCGGTAGGCCAGAGGTGGACACCCTCCTGACCCAGGCAAAAGCTTCTTGTCGAGGAGCAACTGGGAGATCTGCTTTTGTTGAACAGGTTTCATATTCTCCTCCTTGCTCTGTCTCTGATATAGCCTTGGACTTCCCTCTCAGCTGCCCAGGAGACAGGCCTGGCAGCATAAAACATGCCAATGCAAGAGGACCAGAGGACTCCAAGGAGGGGGGGGGGGACAGCAGCCACAGTGGTGCTGAGCGCTCTGATCTTACACGCATTTCCACCAGCACAAGGAAATTGGAATAACATCTGATAAATCGCAGCACGCTCTATGGAATCACCCCAAAATCAAACAGTTGTTTTTCTTTTTCTCGTTGGGAAACTCTCTTTGAACTGAAGCGGCATCATCTCAGACAATTCAGTTCTGGTAATCACAGCACTATCTTGCCGCAATTAAAATATAATGACTCCACTATTTGAAAACAGAAAAACCAACCCACTACCTTCAAAAGGCACGAAGCCATACCCTGACACCAGTCCAACACATTACGGTTTTGATTACCTAATTACAAGCTAATTCATTTAAACTATAACCTCATTTATGCAGCCACCTTGAAGGACATGAAATTTATCCACTTCAGAGCGATGCACAGCAGCCACACATACCTTCCAATGCTGGACAGAGAAAATCAGATATGCTAGCAAGTCTTTTAACACCAAACACTGGCATAGGCAGAGTGTGTAACCATGGTTACCATCAATCAGGTTTATTGCCCTAACCCTGGTTAAAATCCCCCTCCAAAAAAATTAGTGCATTATTGGTTTAGCTTATCCAAGTGAAGCCTTGCCCCTTGAATAGGGATACATCGACAAGAGTTTGATATTGCTGGCCAGGGTGCGGCCTTAGCTAAGGTTTGCAAAGTGCAAATGTTATCACTTAGCCATGATTAACACAAACTCATTTCAAATCAGGATTTTCTTAACCTACCAATCCTTTTCTGTGTTTTAGGTATTCTGAACTAGTTCCTAATCCAGTTCCTAACTCCATCTCCTCAAAGTATTGCGAAAGAACGATGTCAGTCAACATTTGATGATCTCCTTCTACCGGTCCACAATAGAAAGTGTCCTTTCCTACTGCATCATGGTGTGGTACGCTGGTTTGACATCAACTGATAGGAAGTGCCTGCAGAGGGTGGTGAATACAGCACAAGATATTATGGGCTGTCCCATGAATCCGCTGGATGAAATAGCGGAAGAACGTTGCCTCAGGAGAGTGAGGAAAATTCTCAAGGATGATTCACACCCTGCCCGGCACTTTCTTGATCTCCTGCCCTCGGGCAGAAGATATAGAAGCATGGTTAGTCGTGCCAACAGGGTAAAGAACAGCTTCTGTCCATGGGCTGTTAGGCTGCTGAATGAAAAGATAACAACAGGGCAACTGACTTTCGAGTTTGGTGGGTGTGCGTCAGTAATTAAGGGAATTAAGACTAAGAGAGCTGAGTGGGGGGTGCTCGTGTAATCTCACTGTATACAAGTTGTACAAGTGACAATAAAGTATTTCAATTTCAATAATAACCATGGCTATGTAAAATAAACCATGGTTGAGCATTACATCTCCATAGGACCTCAGTCAGATGGGAAACACATTTTGAAATCAAACCAGACTGAAGCTATGGTAGCTGCACCTCAAAGGAACCCAATATGTGAGCGCTTGTGTGAGCAATTACTGCCGGCAAAGTTGCCGTAGGATTAATGGGGATTGTATATTATTTTTAAGTATTATTGGGGCTGTACTTGCAAAGCATTGTTTTGCCTAGGGGTATACATTATTCGTTTCTAACACCATTAATCACTTTCTTCTATCAGTCAAGTTGTTTGGGGGCAAGAGGAATAAAGCAAGCAATGACTGTTATCAGAGAGCAGTACCATTAACTACCCTGTAATCAGACCGAAAAGCACACCCCAAAAGAGGCTACAATGTCTGCCTTCCAGAACTGCTTCTATATAAATCTATAGAGTTCTCCTTCCACATGGGTGTAATTATAGCAACATAATTTATGCACTCAGATACGCTGCATATATATATATTGCCACACAGGTGGGTGGCTGTGCAATAAGAATAGCTCTAAACCCCTATTTAAATATATGATAGCTATTCAGAGTGTTTGACATCTCTGGTATAAAGAGACATTCTCAAACTGTAATAATAATAATATAAGTGCTTGCTGCTCCCCTCAAATGTCAATTTCTGTCTGGTTCTTCCACCGCCCCAAAGATGGAACACTTCCCAGCAGATGGGATGATCTTAAAAAGGACTGGAGAGAGAGAGAGAGATATTCCCTGGCAGTCAATTAAGAGTTGGGATGAACCGGCTGTGCTTAAAATAACAAACAAACAGTCTAGATTCCTTCAAGTATTTCAGCATGCATTCAAAACTGCTGATTTCGCCTATTGTCAAGCACAATTGAACAATGCCACGGAAAAACAACTTTATATATATATTTAAAAAACCCTCTTTATTAACAGAATCCGGGAGACAAACAGGTATTTTGGTACATTGTCTAACAAACACGTCTATCAGCATCTTGGTGCATGCGTGTGCTCTCATGCTGATGTCTCCATCAAATCTATTTCTTCCAGAGTCCTTTATAGTCAAGAGACGTTAAAAATATCTGGACTCCAAGACGCTGGGACAAAGGAAGGGTGTTTTGTTTTGTTTCAAAGTGCTTTCAGATGAGCCGGCTCCAAAACAGTCGCTGGCTGTCATATATCCCTCCAATCCTCATTTGCACATCAGATTCTGCTTCGGTTATTTGAATTATTTGCTTCAGTTTTTGCTTCAGTTACTCAAGGAGGTTATCTTCTCAATGGACCTTCTACCTGTGAAGCATATGCCCTATCATTGTGCGCTGGCTGGGGCTGATGGAAACTATAGCCCAAGAATTTCTGGAGGGCATCAGTTTTGGTAGACCATCAGTCTTGGAATTGATGAATTGGAATCCACAGGTGACTTGTCTTGCTAAAGGGACCCCTGTCCATTAGGTCCAGTCGTGACCGACTCTGGGGTTGCGGTGCTTATCTTGCTTTATTGGCCGAGGGAGCCGGCGTACAGCTTCCGGGTCATGTGGCCAGCATGACTAAGCCGCTTCTGGTGAACCAGAGCAGCACACGGAAACGCCGTTTACCTTCCCGCCGGAGCGGTACCTATTTATCTACTTGCACTTTGGCGTGCTTTCGAACTGCTAGGTTGGCAGGAGCAGGGACCAAGCAACGGGAGCTCACCCCGTCGCGGGGATTCGAACTGCCGACCTTCTGATCGGCAAGCCCTAGGCTCTGTGGTTTAACCCACAGCACCACCCAGGTCCCTTGACTTGTCTTGATAGTGCTACACAAATCCACTGTGAGCTTGCAGTTGCACATAGACAAATCCCGGCAGGTGATTACAGAAGCCAGAATTTATCCAGCTTGCAGACCTAGTGACAAGGGCATTTACAAATGTATTATCTCAAGCTAGAGATTGCAGGATAAGGCCCCCCTGGGAGTTTGGAAGTGCTGTTACTGACCACCACTTCCAATTGAAAAATCAATAGCATCGATAGGTAGAATAAGCCTTAAAGAACTGGTTGTAAGTCCTCCGTTCAAATGCTAAATTTGTGAGTGACCCCAGGCCAAAGGTGAGTAACCTTGAGGTATGAGCATGGAAGTATCCACCAAACCAAAAAGCACAGAGTCTGATTTTAAAACCAAAAGCTTTTATTTTATGAAGAAGAAGCTAAAAACAATGCTCACAGTTTGCAGACTCTGAACAGCATTTATGCTCCTCACAGCGCAGGATTGCACAACTGCCCCTTTTCTGTTTATCCTTCTCAGGCCCTGCTTAAGAACGTACTATGGAAGGATTTGGATGAGAAAGGCCTGAGGAGCAAATTGAGGTTCTGCAGCGGAGATGGAATAAAATCAGCAGCATGTTTGTGAGAACACAGCATGATCCTTGGACGAATAGGAAATAAATAAGCCTTCCTGGAACATGTGTTGCCATGTTCTAAAACATGAGAAGAGCCTGCTGGATCAGGCCAGCAGCCCATCTGCTCCAACATCCTGTGCTGCCTCAGTACAGCTGAGTGCTTCCATCACTAGGCTCCACTGAAAATGGCTTTTCCACGGAAAGACTCTGCATTTCTTATATGTGTAGCTGCGATCTTCTGAGTGACATGGACACGGTTAGGCAGCTGAATGCGCATACGTACTCTGTTGGTTATCCTTCCTCCCTCCCACCACCTCCATGTGGCCCCGGGAGCTGGCAATCCATGCTATGCCACTGCCTGTTGGTCACTGTGAGAACAGGATGCTGGACCAAATGGGTCTCTGACCTGTTCCAGCAGAGCTTTTCCTTCTGCCTGTGTTGTCCTCCATGTCCCACCTTACCTGTCTATTCTGCCCCATCAGCACCCCCAGACTCTACCATAGAATGATAACTCACGTTTTACAAGCGGGATAAATACAGTCATACCTCATGTTACATTTGCTTCATGTTACATTTTTTCAGGTTGAGTCCTGCGGTGACCTGGAAGTACCGGAAAGGGTTACTTCCAGGTTTTGCCGCTTGCGCATGTGCACAAGTGCCAAATCGCTCCACGCACCTGCACAGACACGGCGCTTCAGGTTCCAGGCTTTGCATGTTGCGAATGGGCCTCTGGAACGGATCCTGTTCACAACCAGAGGTACCACTGTAAAGCAAATGTATGCAGAGAACCCGAGGAGCTTGATTTGCCTGCAGAGTTTGCGGCCTTGGTTATGATTCATGCATGCATTTGTCCCTTTATTCAAATGTTTTGCATACCGCCTTCCTGCCCAAGTCAGCATTTGGTGAAGCTTGTTGGGAGATCTCCGAACGAAAATCACAAAAAAAGGCAAATGAAATCAAAGTGCATGCAATTCTGCATAAATAATAGGAATGGAAGCAGCAGTTAAATAATTCAGGAAACAACAGGCCAACCTGAGGCCAAGGTAAAAGAAAAAAAGAAAAAGACACCAGCAAATGCAACAAATCAGCGAAGCTAGCAAAAGCTCATCTATACGGAACGGACATTGAGTCAGGGACTGGCTGGATGAAGAAGAGTGGTGGGAGATGCCAGTCCAAGAATCCCCCCCAGAGATGACACAGATGAAGATGTTGGTGTTTCGCAACTTTGACCTGTTGCAGGACCTTAGCAGAGCATATGCAGAGTTTCAGAAAGCAATCAGTTGCAGGCAGGATGGACGAAGCAGGAACAAAACGCTGCTACTAGTAACTTGGTTACTTAGATGTGTTTATTATTTACAGCAGACTCTACAAGTTACTATATACAAGAACAGAACAGATCTTAACTAGCTCTCTCTTCACAAACTCCAAACGACTCTCAGAACACCACACTGACCAATAAACTTTCCAGTCAGTAAAGGTCATAAGTCATCATGCCTGTGTGAGACCTCAACCAATGGTAGAGCTGTATCCAAGGTCTCATATCTCCAGGCGGTCTGCTCAGTCATCCTTGGCTTTCGGCCAACGCTTAATTGACTCTGTGTGAAGCTGCACAGAATGGTACGTGTCAAAAATCCCAACAGAAGACTTAGACCCAGGACAGTGGTGGTGGGACACTAAGAACCACTCTGCAGAAGGGACAAGCTGGGCGGTGATGGAAGCAGGAGGTTTGAGTGAACACAGAGGGGTCTGAAGAAGAAAGCCGTTCCAGGACAGGACTGGGCTGTGCATCTCAGTGTGAGCATGCAGTCTTGACAGAGAGGAGCCAGGCGCTGGTTCAGTTGCTCAGCAGTTGGACAGCCCCACTTCAGCTAGCCTTCCTCCTCCACTGACACCCAGATAATGAAGAGCCTCACTGAGCAGACAGGCCCAGAGGCAGATCCACCACCCCCGCCTCACCACAGTTTATGGCTACTTGGGAGGAGTCCAAAGGGAGAGGGCTAGAGAGAGAAGGAGAGGCCAGACGCCAGTCCCAGCAACATCTTCAACGAGGAAAGATTAGCCTAGATCAGCCTTTCTCAAACTGTGGGTCCCCAGATGTTGTTGAGCTACAACTCCCATCACCCCTAGCTAGCAAGGCCAAAGCTCAGGGATGATGGGAGTTGTAGTCCAATAACATCTAGGGACCCAGAGGTTGAGAACCGCTAGCCTAGATGAACTCTGCTGTGTTTTTACTTTTGTGAATAAAAGCTGATTGCGCTTCCTGACTTGTGAATAAACCTGCATTCCTAACAGCCCGTTGACATGTTGCAAGGACAGTAATAAGGATACCAGGCAGATCTCCGTTTGGAGGAAGTTCTGTAGTCAGGGTGCCAGAGCTGAAAAGGCCCCACTCCAGCATCCACCTGCCTCAGATCCACAGGTGAGGGCACTCAGAGGATGAGGAACATAGGAAACTGCCTTATGCACAGTCAGTCCATTGGTCCATCCAGTTCAGCATGGACTATACTAACTGGCAGTGGCTTTCTAGGCTTCTCTCCCATCACTACCTGGAGATGCCAGGGATTGAGCCTGGGGCCTTCTGCATGCCAGGCAGGTGTTCTCCTGAGCTACAGCCCCTTCCCCCCTTCAGGAGCTCTGGTGACAATCTCAGCTGCTAGACACAGGGACCACCAGCGAGATTTTGCTGCCTGGGTTGAAGCAGCTAATGGTTGCTCCCTGTCAAGCCAGAAGATTTAGGAAGCAGGGGCTGAAATTTAGGAGAAGGGGTGGTGCACAGGAATTGCACCCCTTGAAAGCCAAAGGATAAGGACTGAGTAGAGATCGGGAGTGGAAGAGGCGAGGAAGCTTTGCATATCAGTTTGCATATCAGTTTGCAGCCTAGGACCCACGTACCTATGGGACTGCCCCTCCTGGTATGCCCCGCGGAGGACCTTAAGGTCCACAAATGACAACACTTTGGAGGTCCCAAGCCGCAAGGTGGTTAGATTGCTCTCAACTAGGGCCAGGGCCTTTTCAGTACAGGCCCCGACTTGGTGGAACGCTCTGTCACAAGAGACTAGGGCCCTGCGGGATTTGACATCTTTCTGCAGGGCCTGCAAGACAGAGCTGGCCTTTGGTTTGGACTCGGTCGGACCCTTATGTTTCCCTCCCCTTATAGTTTTGATCTTTGGCCTACTTTTAAAATGAGGCTGCATTTTAAATTGCATTTTAACCTGTATTTTAAATTGCCCCCCATTATGTTTTTATTGCAATTTTACTGGTGCTAGCCGCCCTGAGCCCAGCTCTGGCCAGGGATGGCGGGGTATAAATAAAATTTTTTATTATTATTATTAAATAATGACTTGACTTTGCCTGCAGGCCTCCCATTGGTATTCTGCTACTGCTGGTGTCTGACTCCGCTAACATGCCAGAAATGTATGTCCTTCTGCATGCCGAAAAGTGGAACCACTCTTTTATTCCCCCCTGCTTGCCCTTCTGTCTCCTGCATTTGCTGGGCTTCCTCCTCCCCGTGGTCCTGTAGGGTAAAGGTTGCCGGCTTTACATCTCCTGCCATCTCCAAGGGCATCTGAGATTTCCCCTCCGAGGGAGGCCAGCTCTGATGTCAAGAAACGGCCAACCTCTTGCATAACCTCTGCTCTGGTAGTGCCCCAGCGCCAGAGCATGAGCACCAGAGCCAAGCTCCAAGGTCCACAGGACAAGATGTGGGTCAGGCAAGTAACAGCAGCTAACTGGTAGCGCCCCACCCGCTACTTCCCAGCCCTCACCCTTGTCAGGGTTTAAATCGTCTACCTCCGAGCAGGAAAAGGGCTGTTTGTTTAACTCATTTGCAAGAGGAGGGAAATGGGCTGTTTGTTGGGAAGGAGCAAGTTTTTCAGAAAATTGCAAAACATTCCTGCGTCACAGGTGGTGTATTCTGGGATAGGAAGTGGTTTGTTTGTTTGTTTGTTTGTTTGTTTGTTTGTTTGTTTGTTTGTTTTGCCAGCCATGCACATTTATGGGATGCTCCTATTTGGGCCTACTATAACGTACCGTTCAACAGTCTCGATTTGAGCAGGACATCCCAGAATTACCAGCTATCCCAGCTTCTGATTGGGTCCTGGAATGTCCCATTTTTTTGCTCTTGCGTTGAGTCAGCAGGCTCAGGCCAGACGCTGGACCAAAAGAGGGTGAGACCAAAAAATAGAGCATCTCGAGTTTGACCAGCAGGATGTTGGAGAGTATGCTCTAAGCAAGGGGTGTCCAAAAGGTCGATAGCGATCTATCGGTCAATTGCGGGCTGTCCCTGGTCGATTCCGGTTGATCACGGGACCCCGATCACTCCCCCAACAAACATAACTCAAACATAACTCAAAGCTCAACAAATTTGATGGGTAGATCACTGCCATTTTTTTTATAGTGGGAGTAGATCGCAGTCTCTTGGAAGTTGGACGCGCCTGCTAAGCAGATGGTGGTGATGACAAGGGCAACAAAGTGATCAAGGGGGAGGAGCAACTCTCCTATGAAGAAAAGTCCCAGCGTTTGGGACTTTCTTAGTCTAGAGATAAGGTGAGCATAAGGCAACATGATAGATGTTTATGAAGTTATACACAGCATGGAAAAAGTGGATAGAGAAAAGTTCTTCTTCCTCCATCACAACACTAGAACTCAAGAACCTCCAAGCAAGCTGAATGGTGGGAGATCCAGGACAGTTAAAAGGAAGGACTTATTAACACAGCGCATTGCTAAACTATGGAACTCAAGCCCAAGGGAGGCAATGATGGCCACCAACCTAGATTGCTTTAAAAGAGGATCAGACACATTAATGGAGGAAACGGCTATTGACGGCTACTAGGCACAATGGCTATGCTTTGCCTCTACAGCTCAAGGTAGTGGTACTTCTGATTACGAGTTTATGGGAATCACAAATGGGGAGAATTGCTATAGTGTTCATGTCCTGCTTACAGGCTTCTCACAAGCATCTGGTTGGCCACTTTGAGAAGAGGATGTTGGACTAGATCGGCCTTTGGCCTGATCCCACAGGCTCTTGTTTTATAAATGGAGTTTGTCCAGGGACAGCCTGAGCCTGTTTGCCAACTGAGACAAGCCAGTATTCCCACACCGCTGCCAGCTGAGACTGCTACTTACTGCAGACACAGCAGGCTCATGTCAGTGGAGCTGGAGAACTTCCTGATGAACCGTCCTTCAGTCTTTAACTTTTCTCCTTCCGTGGTCCCTTTTCTCCATCACTTTCCCCACACTTTGCTATTGCTCTCCCCACGCACAGCCACCCACCTCTCACAAATCTATTACTCCCTTTGAGAGTGAAAACAATCTCTCCATCTTCGCCATATGAGCAAGTATATTTATAGAACGTTTCTGTTATGTACTGAGTTGAATAGGATCCAGAATGCAGCAGTCTGATTGGTCCTAGAACAATAGGATTCAGAATGCAGCAGTCTGATTGGTCCTAGAACAATAGGATCCAGAATGCAGCAGTCTGATTGGTCTGCAGGAGCCACCCAATCCAACTCCAGGTGGAAGTGAATCCGCAACCTGATTGGCCTACAGGAGAATCCCAGAATCAGCCAATCACGTGGGGCCCATTGTGTAAATAATGTATATAAAGCAGACATTTTGTGGGAACTTCCATTCCTCACTACTATGAGCTGAATAAAGAGTTTGAAATCCACACTCGACTCCGAGTATATTTCAGTTTCCCTGCTTTGTTCCATGAATAAAGGCAGACCCAACCCGAAGCAGCAGCAGGGTAGCTCAAAGAAGCCATGTTATCTAGCGGGAGGCATTGAAAATGCAGTGGGGGGGGGTGCAGATGGGAGTTAACTGTTCCCCAGAAGCCCCCGCCAGTCTCGCATACAATGGGGGCCAGGAGGTTAAAACACAACCATCATAACCTTTATTACGCTTCGTTTTTGTGTGCAAAGCCATTAACGGCAGGAGGTATCGCAGATGTGCCACAACACCGGAGACAGAAGGGAAATTCAATATACGCATTGTAACCTAATTTATGGTGAGTGCCGGGGGGGCGGGGAGAGGAAGAGGGAGGCACAGAGGATGGGGAAAGGGTGGTGCGTTGCCTTTCAATGGGCCAACAGCAGCAAGAGAAAGTATGGAGTCTTGCATGGCAATGGCTTCACAGAGTCATAGAACTGTAGAGTTCCTGCAATATAGGAATCACAGCTCAAGAATCCCTGGCAGATGGCCATCCAACCTCTGTTTAAAACCCTCCAAGGAACCCATTCCTACGAACAATCTCTGCTCGCCTGCAGGAAGATTCTCTCAAAATTGTCTTTCACTGGCACTGCACTTCATCCAAAATAAACACCAGCATCTGCCCCTATGGTGGAAAGGCTGTGGAGAGACGGGCTCATATTTTCATGCAAGGTGGAGTTGCAGGTTGGCAAATTTGGGGTGGGGGGTGGAAGGTGTTTCACATTATTTCCAAAATTATGCAGCAACCCCTCCTGCCCAATTAGGTTCTTACCTTATTATCATTATGCATAGATTTTGTACTTTAACTGTTATCCGCAGCCCGATGAACAATAGCCTGAAACAACCCATAGAAATCTCCATTGGAATCTGGTTAAATAATACTGGGAATGTGGCTGTGTTGGAACGCCTTACTTGCCACAGAAGGGTAATTAAAGACACTTCAAGGATAGACACTTTTGGTGAGACTTGGCTTTCTTTCTTTCCCTTTATAAATGAGATAGAATATACTTTTTTTATTTCAAACCTGAAGCAATCTACCTGAGTAGACTCTGGGAGCAAAAGAAACCTGTAGACACTCATTTCCTTTGCTATCCTCTAGCTGCGCTGGCAATAAGATACAGCAACAAATTTTTAAAACCAGGTTTTCTGGAACTTCCAGGAACAAACATGAGATGTTTTCTGTCACTACCTATTGGAGTGTACACTTAAGATAGCCAAGTGATCTGTGTTGCAGAGTTTCGGTTACAGTATACCAAAAAAAACCTGTATACCCACAGGGACACAGCAAGACTAGAGATGTTGCAGAAAGGAGAGCTATGGCGGTCTATGTAGCTCCTAAATATACTTTTAATCCATGCTCAGAAGAAGAATCTCTGTGGACAGGCTGCTTGAAATGATAATATATAAATAAGAGTATTGCTTGTGTGCAGTCATGCCTCTTGTTACGTTTGCTTCTGGTTAAATCTTTTCAGGTTGCGTCCCACGGCAACCTGGAAGTACCAGAAAGGCTTACTTCTGGGTTTCGCCACTCGCGCATGCGCAGACGCTCAAAATGATGTCGCGCACATGCGCAGAAGCGGCGAATCACAACCCGTGCACAAGCAGACATGCAGGCACAGGTTGCGTTCTGATCGTGTTGCGAACGGGGTTCCGGAACAGATCCCGTTCACAACCAGACGTACCACTGTACTATGTATTGCATGTGAAACTTAGTACAACTGTACCGCTGGGCAGGTTACTGTAGTTATACAGCAGTACCTTGGTTGGTGAACGGCTTGGTTTCCGAGCAAATCGGCTCCCGAGCGCCACAAACCTGGAAGTGAGTGTTCCGGTTTGCAAATGTTTTTGGGAAGCCCAACGTCTGATGCAACTTGCATGGCTTCCAATTGAGTGCAGGAAGCTCCTGCAGCCAATCGGAAGCTATGCCTTGGTTTTCGAACGGTTCCAGGAGTCAAACGGATTCCTGGAAGGGATTAAGTTCAACAACCAAGGTACCACTGTATGTTATTGTATTTAAATGAAAAGCAATACCAATTTATGGCAATTTAACCATGGGTAAGACCTGATTCGTTCATTATTATTTTTTCCAAAATAGTCCGGCCTCCCACATGGACTGAGGGACAGCGGACCGGCCCCCTGCTGAAAAAGTTTGCTGACCCCTGGCTTAACTATTCTCAGAGAGGTGGTAAACCTGTCTCTCAGCTGGATATGAGGGCTCACTCCTCCAAACAAAACTCCCCCCCACACACACATGCATAAAAACAAACTTCCTCATCAGGAAGGCTGGTTCTAGACTTAATCCTTTATAGTCTTGCATATATAGGGATCAAGGGACGCTGGTGGCGCTGTGGGTTAAACGGCAGAGCCTAGGGCTTGCTGATCAGAAGGTCAGCGGTTCGAATCCCCGCGATGGGGTGAGCCCCCGTTGCTCGGTCCCTGCTCCTGCCAACCTAGCAGTTCGAAAGCACCGCAAAGTGCAAGTAGATAAATAGGTAGCACTCCGGCAGGAAGGTAAACGACGTTTCCATGCGCTGCTCTGGTTCGCCAGAAGCAGCTTAGTCATGCTGGCCACATGACCTGGAAGCAAGATGAGCGCTGCAACCCCAGAGTCGGCCACGACTGGACCTAATGGTCAGGGGTCCCTTTACCTTTACCTTTATATAGGGATCACTTTTGCATTCGATCATAAGATGCACAACCAGGGCTTGTTTTTTCAGCCACAGCTGAGCTCCAGCACTTCTCTGATGGGTGCCATTGCCATTATAAAAAGATAACAAGGGAGAAGTTCGTGGTGAGTTCTGGCGCCTCTTTTTCTATAAAAATATCACTGTGACACCCACATTCAGAAATACTTCAGCCTGCACATGGGTTCAAACAGGGCTATGTCAAACTATTTGTACCTGTGAGCACATATGCATAACATAATTAATGCTTGGGGGTGAGGGATGCCCCCTCCCAAATATTTGCAAATCAGGATAGCAACGGCTAAATCATGGAGGTGAGAGCAAGGGATGAAGCAGCCAAAACTGAGCCAGTTCTCTCTGGGGAGTGGGGGGGGGGGGAGAGAGAAATGATACCAAATGGTTGCTGAGCTCCCCACAGACAAATAAGCAGCAGTTAATGCAATCACTTACTACCGACAGGGCTAACAATACAGAAAACAAAATGCAAAGTCACACCAGTGTCTGCCAGCAGATCTCTGGCACCAGGCAACAGGGCCTGGTGGCTGATCTGCATTCTGCGCCAGCGATATCCTCGTCCCAAGCTGTGGGGGCCCTCAGGATGGAGAGCAGAAGGCATTGCAATGTCAAATCTGTCATGTTAAGTGGCGTGCAAGTGGGACTTGCCTTAACAGGGGAAGGGAGCAACGCCAGAACTTCTGAATGCAGGTGATGGAAGAGGGTTTCGGTTGGCAAAAGAATTCTCCTTTTAGTTCCAACGGGGCGGCAGTCAACTAAGTTTTGCAGTGGTACCTCGGGTTACATACGCTTCAGGTTACATACGCTTCAGGTTACAAACTCCGCTAACCCAGAAATAGTACCTCGGGTTAAGAACTTTGCTTCAGGATGAGAACAGAAATCATGCTCTGGTGGTGCGGCGGCAGCAGGAAGCCCCATTAGCTAAAGTGGTGCTTCAGGTTAAGAACAGTTTCAGGTTAAGAACGGACCTCCAGAACGAATTAAGTTCTTAACCAGAGGTACCACTGTACTTAGTTATGCGTTACTTAGTTATGCATTAGGGGACGCAAGTGGAGCTGTGGGTTAAACCACAGAGCCTGGGACTTGCCGATCAGAAGGTTGGCGGTTCGAATCCCCACAACGGGGTGAGCTCCCGTTGCTCGGTCCCTGCTCCTGCCAACCTAGCAGTTCAAAAGCACGTCAAAGTGCAAGTAGATAAATTGGTACCACTCCGGCGGGAAGGTAAACGGCGTCTCCGTGCGCTGCTCTGGTTCGCCAGAAGCGGCTTAGTCATGCTGGCCACATGACCCGGAAGCTGTACGCCGGCTCCCTCAGCCAATAAAGCGAGATGAGCGCCACAACCCCAGAGTCGGTCACAACTGGACCTAATGGTCAGGGGTCCCTTTACCTTTAGTTATGCATTAGATAAGATGTGGAGCTTCGTGTGCATGAAACCCCTTGAATCGCACAGGAGGTGCAGTGTTTAGGATGCATGATCCTTCAACCAGCCTACGAAATGCTGCTGGTGCTCTCGCTGTAATTCTTTTCACACCCCGTCCCTCAAACTTGGTTTTGCCTAAGGAGGAACTCCCATACCTGCCTCTCTTATTATATTCTTGGCGGACTGTTCTTTTCTAGGGAAATGTGATGTATTTCCCTAAGACTAAGTCATGGGTAGGCAAACTAAGGCCCGGGGGCTGGATCCGGCCCAATCGCCTTCTAAATCCGGCCTGCAGACGGTCTGGGAATCAGCGTGTTTTTACATGAGTAGAATTGTGTCAATTTATTTAAAATGCATCTCTGGGTTATTTGTGGGGCATAGGAATTTGTTCATTCCCACTCCAAAATATAGTCCGGCCCCCCACAAGGTCTGAGGGACAGTGGACTGGCCCCCTGCTGAAAAAGTTTGCTGACCCCTGCTAAGTGCTTAAAGGCAGAGGATTTCAAGATACTGCAGATCGCAGACAGAAAGCCGTCTGCTAGGAGGGAAAAGCAAGCATATCCAAAAGCCCATTTGCAAAGGAAGCCCACTAGGCAAGAGGCTCAGCCACCAATAACTTGGATGAGATATCTGCAGGGTCAGAGGAGCGTCTATTAGCATGCAAAGCACACCTTCGTTGCACAACTTTAGTCTGTCATCAATATGTTCCTTCAAGCCCCGAGGAGCTAAATTGATCGCGTACGCGCGCGCACAAACACAAAAGAAACAATCCAGGAGAAAGCTACAAGAGAAAGCTACAAAAACAGAAAAGCTTAGGAGGGGAAGGGATCAAAGGATCAGTGATATTTGTGCCACAGCCTCATCTAATGCAGCGAGTAACAACGACCACCGCCCCCCCCCGCTCCGATCCCCCCTGCCCCTTAATCACGCCGACGACAAACGAGACAAACACAAGGAGATTTGCACACTGCCGGGGTTGCTGTGTTTAATTAGATTTCATCAGGAAGGTTCTGAAAAATTAATATGGAGAGATTTCCGCCAGCCCCAGTGATAACCTCTCCCTGAAAGCTTCAGAATTTATAGTCAGCTGTCAGTTCAGAGGAAGTTGCAGGAACTCCCAAGACAGATGGATTCCAAAAGTGCATGCCTGGGTCCTGGCAAGAGGAGAGTGTGAAGGCTGCCGGGGTTATCACTAGGCATGATACCACTCATTAATACAGTAACTGGGTTTCAAATTGCATGAGGTGTAAGGAAAGGATATAAACCACATCTTACAACAAGGATGGGGAACTTGTGGCCCTGCAGGTCTTACTGGATTGTCCCCAAGTATAATCAATGGTCATGGATTATGGGAGTTGTAGTCACAGGTTTCCCATCCCTGATTCACAGGAAACGCAAGTCAAAAAGTGCCAACTCTTTATTCAAACAGCTCTATCATGGGACAAAATATTACCAGGCATGTCAAAAAAGGCTTATTGAGCCACATGTCTTATTTATACCCCATACAAGCCCACTTGAGGGGACACGGGTGGCGCTATGATCTAAACCACAGAGCCTAGGGCTTGCTGATCAGAAGGTCGGTGGTTCGAATCCCCACGATGGGGTGAGATCCCATTGCTCGGTCCCAGCTCCTGCCAACCTTGCAGTTCGAAAGCATGTCAAAGTGCAAGTAGATAAACAGGTACCGCTCCTGCAGGCAGGTAAAGAATGTTTCAGTGCGCTGCTCTGGTTCGCCAGAAGCAGCTTAGTCATGCTGGCCACATGACCCAGAAGCTGTACACCGGCTCCCTCGGCCAATAAAGCGAGATGAGCGCCGCTACCCCAGAGTCGGTCACGACTGGACCTAATGGTCAGGGATCCCTTTACCTTTAACAAGCCCACTTGACCTCATTGATAAGTGCAGCTGGTACATAATATCTATTCTGCATTTGTAAGAACACAAACTTTTTGTGCAGCAGCATCTAAACTTCGGAACTCCCTGCCTATTGATTTTAGGTTGGCGCCTTCTCAGTACTCTTTTTGGCACCTGCTAAAAAATGTCCTTGTTTAGACAAGCCACCCTGGAGGTTCAGAAAGTTTATTTGAGTTTTAATCTGTTTGTAGTCTACTGTTGTTGTAACTTTCTATCACTGCCTATGGAAGAAAAGAACGAGACTCAAATCAGATCCCCAAAATGATGAGCCGAAAGTACGAACATTGTTTTCCCAGGCCTTGAAGTCACTGTACTTCAACAAAAGTGTTTCAGAAGGAGACTCCTGCATGATGAAGATGCACAACAGGAATAAAATTGCAAATTTGGCGTTGTGGAACCTGGTCTCAGCTGCTCCTGGGAATTCCTTACTCACTACATAAAGTTACAGGTAGGTAGCCGTGTTGGTCTGCCGTAGTCGAAACAAAATTAAAAAACTCCTTCCAGTAGCACGTTAGAGACCAACTAAGTTTGTTATTGGTATGAGCTTTTGTGTGCATGCAGACTTCTTCTATTTCAGTGTATCTGAAGAAGTGTGCATGCACACGAAATCTCATACCAGTAACAAACTTAGTTGGTCTCTAAGGTGCTACTGGAAGGAATTTTTTAATTTTGTTGCACTACAGAAGTTTCTCTTTAAATTTTCAGTTACATTCTTGAGCTTGTTGTGCCTATTCATCACCAGTGGCTGCCACAAGTCAAGAGTGGATCACACCCACACCGAATGGATGTCATATTTAACTACTCTGCTTAACCATGTGCATCTCCTGCATTGCTTGGTCTTCTGGTCATGCTTCGTTGTTGGGGGGAAACCAACTGTGTTTACTTCTCTCAGAATTTGAGGCACATATGCAAGCCAACTTAGGAGACTACATCATGCATCTAACAAAGTGGTCTCTTGCCCATGGAAGCATACTCCACAGAGAATCTATCGGTCTATTACAGGGTTGTGAACCCCATGGCCCTCTAGAGGTTATTGTACTACAACTCTCATCACCCCTGAGCATTGGTCATGTTGTCTGAGACTTCCTGGAGTTGGAGTCCAGCAACATCTGGAGTTCTCCATTCTTTGTTTGTAAGAGGCCATAAAATTCTCTGTTGTTTTGGCTGCAACTGACTTAGAACTGGAATGGCTGGAAGTGGACAACTGGAAGCTCCCATGATTCATTTCGCTTCCATGTGGTTTCCTCCATATACCAAGACTAATCCATGAGGTCCCATAAAAAAGGGGTTGTCAATGGCTGCTTTCCTAGCTTCCTTCAGCAACATACAGGCGAGACCTCAACTAGACTGATACCCAGACAAAGGAACAGGCCAGAGCTGGTAGCACTCATAGCTCTGTTCGGAAGTTTTACTTGCACATTCCCCCAACACATGGAAGTTGGGAGTGGGGCCACAGCACACAACCTCACTCCCTCAAGTTTGAACTCTTATACAGAAGGTAGCCCCATGTTAAATAAATAAAACCAGGGACAGGGTTGCGTGCCTGGTGATGAAAAATGCATGCATTTGGTGACGAGGAAACCTGAATTTCTGCAATCTGTATGACTTGGGCAACTTTGCATAATTTATGCAGTTTTGCAGATATGCATACTTGTCCTTTGTCATAATTTATTTATTCTGCCATTTTTATTATTCTGCATTGTTCACTCTGCTTCTGCTTATCACAAGGGAAGGCAATGCGGAACATCCACTCCTCTCTTCCTTCTGATATTTCTTCAGGCATTCCCCGTGAGCTTTCCCAACACATTTTTATTGCACCCAATGGGGCTAGAATCACCCCAGCACCTCAAGATGCACCTGCCAAAAATCTACCTTTGACTCAACAATTAAAGGTGTAAGAACCTGTCCTCCTTCACACCTGATCACCCACAAAGAGTGGTTTTGGCAAGCAATGTCATGTTGGCACAACTATCTTATTCTTACTTCTAAAGGGGACTCGACAGTGTCCCTTTATATAAAGGTCATTTACTCAAACAAAAGGCAGAGAAAGAGGGAAATGGCCCAACATGAGTCTAGCAGGCTTCGCAAACTGCTCATTTCAGTGACCATAAGGAGATGAGCATTCAGGATAGCAGGACAGCCAGCATTAATAAGCATTCTGCTAGGATTCCTACCCCAGCTGAAAGTTGCTCACCCTAATAAATTGAGACATATTTTTCTGCCTTTAACTTTTTTTTAAAAAAAATCACCTTTGCTTACAAAGAACGATCCATCACTACCACAATCTTGGGCATCAAGTGAAGCTAAGATAAATGCTGTTTTTCACTATCCAAACATGTACAGTGGATGCTCGGGTTGTGAACGTGATCTGTGCAGGATACACGTTCGCAACCTACAACATCCGCAACCCGCAGCGGCACGTCTGCGCATGCGCAGGTTGCAATTCGGGTCTTCTGCGCATGTGCAAAGCACGATTTAACGCTTCTGCTCATCCACCGAAACCTGGAAGTAACCCATTAATTAATTTTATAACGAATGATTTTAGACTGTGTTTATGCTGTACTTTTGTACTGTTTTATTGTTGTTAGCCGCCCTGAGCCCGGCTTCGGCTGGGGAGGGCGGGATATAAATAAAATTTATTATTATTATTATTATTATTATTATTCCGGTACTTCCAGGTTTCGGCGGTCCGCAACCCGAAAAAACGCAACCTGAAGCATCTGTAACCCAAGGAAAGACTGTATTTGTCTTCAAGTGGTTAAGCCAAGGCCTGTAACTGGAACATGACCTGAGCTAAGGTAGAATTCACAAGCAGAACCAACAACTGCCTGTTGGAGAAAGAAAAGGGGGGAAGGAGAAAAAGAAAGAGAGTGTCAGAAAAAGAGAAGGAGAGAGAAGGAAGGAAGGAAGGATGGGAAATAAAACAATACATAATGGGGAAAACAAAAGTGGTTTCCACATTGCAGTGCAAGTTTGAATCACGGAAATCTGGAAAATTTTGATCAATTTGTTATTTTATTACATTTGAGTTCCAGCTCCAAGGGTCTTTTGGCAGTTTCCTCACTGCAAAAAGTGAGGTTACAGGGAACCAGGCAGAGGGCCTTATTGGTGTTTGCGTCCACCTTTCAGAAAGCCCTCCCATCAGATGTCAAGGAAATAAACATTTACCTGGCTTTTAGGAGACACCTGAAGGCAGCCCTGTACAGGGAGGTTTTAAATGTTTGATGTTTTATTGTGTTTTTAATACGTTGTTGGAAGAGTGGCTGGGGCAACCCAGTCAGATGGGTGGCATATTAATAATAAAATGATTCCAATTCATATTTGCACCCTCCCAGGTGGTGTACACAAGAGTCACCCACTTTTTTAGCACAACACTGCGAGGTAGGCCCAGTCAAGCAGAGAGTGCCTTCTGCACCCACCTGGCACTCTGACCACTGCACTACACTGTGCAGCCGAGGGAGCCACTACACTGGCATTGTTGGCATACAACCAAGGAAGCGGGGGCAATTGGCAGGCCCCCAGCTGGCTCCATCCCACTGGCCGGTGTCCCGGACGAACTCCAGTCCTTGGTGCAGCATGAATCAGCAACCTGAACTTCAAAAGCTAGGGCATGCTCTATTTAGCAGAGGTAACACTATGCAACAGAAGTAGCAGGAGAGGCTGTGTGAGCATATTTACAAGCAGTTTATTCAGCATACATCAGGATATAAGGAAAACATGTCCGATCTCCTTCGTGTCCAACGCAAGACAGCTTAAGCAAAAGCTATACACAAAACAGAAGTTCCCAGCAAGCTGTGCTGGAGTGTAAACAGGCACGTGACATACAACAGTTCCACACGTCTGTTCTTAAGGTGGAATGGAATATCCCAACAGGCATAACTCACTGACCCCCACATAGGAGAATCCATCCAACAGCCTGAGTTTCTGGGTGGCCACGGCCGCTTCAAAAAAAAACCCATCTGAAACAGGAACACTGGCACTTCTTCTCAAGAAATAAGCCACATCCTGATGGAGAAACCCTGCCCTCTGCAAGCACCTTCAGCCTGCCGCAGTGCCTGCTAGCTGATAGTTTCTTCCACAGCTTTGGAATGTGCTTGAACAATGACGACAATCAATCCCTGACAGTTTCGCACTCTCAGTGTGAAGCAGAGAGGGTCTACGAGACACCGATAGCACGTGTTGCTTTTTTGCAACATAGGTTGGGGGCTCAAACAGCTGAGAACGCATCTCAGCACTGCATTCCAGGACGAGTACAAAAGGAATGTCATCAGGGCATATGAAACCTTGACCCTGCGCTTTGACCCACAACTGTGTGTGAGAGTGAGAGAGACGAACAGAGAGTTCACGCACTCAGAGGCTTCCATGCTTGCTTTGATGAATGGAAGCCTGCTTGGAGCACATCCTCCCTTCCACAGAACTGAATAGTGAAGGGCCTATACAGGAAAGAGCTTCGGTGCCTGCAAAGGATGGCTGCATTGGGGCAAGTGACTGGACACCCAGGTCTGGAATAGCTCAGTTGATGGAGCCTGAGATTTGTAATCTCAGGTCATGAGTTCAAGCCCCAGGTTGAGCCAAAAAATCCCACATTGCAGGAGGTTGGACTAGATGACCATTGTAGTCCCCTCCAACTCTACAATTCTGGAATTCTAGATGGGCTATGGGCCTGATCCAGCAGGCTTTTCTTATGTTCTCCAATGGACACCACCTCTCCACAATCTCAGGTGAAGTCTTTCTCACCAGCTGCCCTCAGATATACAGTGGAACCTCGGGTTGCGGACATAATCCATGATGGAGGCACGTCCGCAACTCGCAACATTCACATCCTGAAGCACCGTGTCTGCGCAGGTGCCAGTGCAATTCAGCGCTTCTGCCCATGCGCAATTTAGCACTTCTGCGCAGGTGCCAGCGGCGAAACCCAGAAGTAACCTGTTCCAGTACTTCCGGGTTTCCCGTGGTCCGTAACCCGAAAATATGTAACCTGAAGCATCTGTAACATGAGGTATGACTGTACTATTAACTGGAGACTGAGACCGAGACTTTTTGCATGTGCCACATGAACTAAACTAATGCTCCTCTCCTACATTCTGTTGCTGTGCATACCACCCCATCAACAGGAGCCATTACACTAGTCTGCTGATCTGGCAGCCTTGCCTGTGCTTAAGTTCCATTTTTGTTTTGCTCTCTCCCAAGGGTGGTCGGGTGACAACAGTTAAAAATAACAAAACACACTTGCAAAATCCCACAGCTGCTTGGTCCTGACTGTTGAATACCCAAAAGGAGGGTCACACAGCTCTTCCAAAAAGTGCTCAGGCTCAGACCTGGTTGGACCTCTAGAGGGAGGAAGTTCTATAGTTGTGGAGTGCTGTTGCTGTTTGAATTTGACACATGGGTGATAATAACCTTATGGACTTTCACAGCCACAATGCAAAGGGAACAAGGCAGTCCCCAAACAGCTGAGGCTTTTTAGAGCTAAAACTAACAGCTCCAGTTGTAGAAGGAAGACAATGAGGAAATGGTACATATGCTGTAGTGCTAATACCCTTTCCAAGAGGACCAGGCCACCCTCATTCGTTCCTTAATAGCTTCCAGATTGGATTAATTGCTGTAATGTGCCCTATGCAAAACTGTCTTTGAAACGTACTGAGAAAACTTCAGTGGGTTCAAAACTCAGGCACCACAGTATTAAGTACAGAGCACAAGATTCCATGTTATACCATCTCCGTTAGCTATCAATTTGTTTCTGCGTCCAACTCAAAATCTTGGATTTGATCTTTTAAGTCCGTAATGGGCCTGGGCCCGGGATACCTTAAGGACCACTCCCACCCATAGGTGCCTATTCAACCCATTATATCAGCAGCGGACACTCTTCAGTGTGTGCTTTCTCCATCTGAAGAATGGTGGGAGGGCACAAAGGAAAGGGCAATCTTGGTTGTACAGTTGGGCAGGGAATGTCCTCCCAGGGCAAGCCTGCTTAGTTATAGCTCTGTCGAGATGTAAGAACATGGCTCCAGCTGACACCAATCTGCATTTTGACTTTTGACTTCTGTGGGCATGCCATGACTTTTTCTGCTTTGCTGAGCATACAATCATAGAGTTGGTAGGTGACTTCGAAGGCCATCAAGCCCAACTCCCTGCAATGCAGGAATCATAGCTATTTTTATTTTATTTTATGAAAGTATTTCAATGGAACAAAGTAAAATAAAAATAAAAAGTGCATGAAGAGAAGAGGCAGGTATATTATATCACTATATATCCCTACAATTCCAATTCCATATATGCTTTTCTAGTATATAGGTATATAAGTGCTTTTATTATCCAAATATCACAGCTAAAGAATCCCTGAGAGATGCCCATCCGATTTTAGCAAACTGTTCTTCCGCAGGTTTCAATATGCGAACACTGATTTTTTAAAAACTGCTTTTTTTGAGAGGGGGTATCAATAATCAGGCAGAACTGTGGGTATTGATATCAAATAACAATTTCTTTTTTTAAAAAAATGTGGTCCACCCCAGCAAAGAAGTGAGCCGCTTATTCCGCAGTGCAGCGTTATTTGTTTATTTCGGTTTATTTCGATTATTTGTATAGTGCTTGGATCACAGTAGTGCCCAGACAGTCGTCAAGGGCAGCCCAACCGTGAAGTTGGAAAGGTCTGAATGGAAAGGTTATCCACACATACCTTTCCTTCTACGCTTTCCAGGCACGGTCCACGATTTAAAGCTCCGTGTCTGAGCATCCTTTCTTTTCCTCCAGAGCTTTCCCCATGAAAACCCCCACTTCATAGCTCAATTGGAACAAAGTCAACCTGCAGAAAACCCTAATAGCTGTTTGCTCCAATGAAGCTTTAAAGAGCAGATTTTTGCAAGAAAAGCTCTGGAGAGAAAAAAAGGTGGGCATTTGGACACAGAGCTTTAAAGCGTGGACCTGTGCCTCAAAAGAACATGGCAAAAGGTATGTGTGGCTAAACCCTGACTTGAAATATCATGCTTTAGAAGGATCTTCCTTTATAGCTTGCTTGCTTCCTCTGGTACCCAAGAAAAGTGTCATGAGACAAAGGTTCTTGAGAGCAGAAGCAGCAGCAAGGCCTACAAGGCCTACACAATCATTCAAGCCTAAGCCTGCTAACTGCTGTTATCAGCAAACTGCTAAGTCACTGTGACTCATGACTTATCTTGGGTGATGACTCGTTCTCCCTATAAAAGTAGCCAGTCTCTCTATGGGCCTCAGTCAGAGAGGCTGTATGGATTGTGTATGGAGTAGTCTGTGGAATAGTGTTGTTCTTGTTGCTATGTAAAGCTAAGGCAGACAGAGTGGCTCCAGGACTCTAGTAAATCAATAATAATAATAATAATAATAATAATAATAATATTTTTTATTTATATCTCGCCCTCCCCAGCCAAAGCCGGGCTCAGAGCGGCTAACAACAGTAAAAATAGCACAGTTTACGTAAAATCACAATCAATTACCGTATTTTTCGCCCCATAGGACGCACCGGCCCATAGGACGCATCAAGTTTTTGGGGGGGGGAAATAAAGAAAAAAAAATTTATTTTCCCCCCAGGCGCTTGTGGGGCCGGCAGCGGGGAGAAGCGCTCTTCTCCCCGCAGTCCGCCTTCAGACCAGGTCCGGGGACAGCAGGAAGACGTGCTGCGTCTCCCAGCTGTCCCCGGAGCTTGCGGGGCCGGCGGCGGGGTCTCCCCGCCGTCAGCCTCCAAACCACTTCGGGAGACAGCGGGATGGCGGCGTTCCGCCTCCCTCTGTCCCCCGACCTTGTGGGGCTGGCGCTGGGGCTCTCCTGAAGCCTGGAGAGCGAGAGGGGTCGGTGCGCACCGACCCCTCTTGCTCTCCAGGCTTCAGTGAAAGCCTGCATTCGCCCCATAGGACGCACGCACATTTCCCCTTCATTTTTGGAGGGGAAAAAGTGCGTCCTATAGAGCGAAAAATACGGTAATTGAAATACATTCTAAAATCAATTCATTCAGTAACTAAGACTATGCCTCTGTAAAGAGTCAGATAGCTGCTATGAGCACTCTGTGTATGCTCTTTAACTATGCTGTTTCTGAACAAGTTTATTTCCTTCAGTAAAGTTTAATTCTGTTTATAAAGAAGACCCTGTGTTGATTATTTCAGTTATTTCAGAACTGAAATAATCCAGTTCTATGCTTCCTCTCGCTTTCTGCATCACAGAAAACTTGAGGTCGCTTGTCTCCCAACACCACTACCACCACAAGCAAACGCAAATTTAACACCAGTGTCTACTGCCTTTCCCTTAAAGGTAAAGGGTAAAGGACCCCTGACCGTTAGGTCCAGTCGCGGACAACTCTGGGGTTGTGGCGCTCATCTCGCTTTACTGGCCGAGGGAGCTGACATACAGTTTCCGGGTCATGTGGCCAGCATGACTAAGCCGCTTCTGGCAAACCAGAGCAGCGTATGGAAATGCCGTTTACCTTCCCGCCGGAGTGGTACCTATTTATCTACTTGCACTTTGACGTGATTTCGAACTGCTAGGTTGGCAGGAGCAGGGACCGAGCAATGGGAGCTCACCCCGTTGCAGAGATTTGAACCGCCGACCTTCTGATCAGCAAGCCCTAGGCTCTGTGGTTTAGACCACCCTTGCCTTTCCCTTACAAACCCACAAAAAGCAGTGATGGAACTGATGCCAGGATCTCTGTCCAACTGCCTGCTCCTGAATGCATCCGGGATCAAGAGCCAGGTCATTAAAAGATGAAACACAGGAGAGAGAGAAAAAACACACAACAATAATAGAAAACCCCAAAGATGATGGAGGAGGGAATCGTGGGACTAAAGATTGCCGACAGATGGGTGAGGAGCTCAGCTCCTGAAGGAAGAAAGAGATGGGTTTGCACTGTCTTATCACGGACCGGCTGCTATTCCAACAAGCTCCCTGATAACATAGAGAGCTTAATCAAATATGCAAATGAGGTCCTATCTGGAGAACGATGGAACGGAAAATAAATGCAGAGATTGTGCTTTTGAAGGCGCAAGGAGGGGTGGAAGGTTTCCCCCACCCCTGTCTCATTCTGACAAAATTTGTTTTCAAAAGATTAAATGAAAGCAAAACTAATTAGGAGAATCACCCATAAGCCGGCTGCCTGTAAGTGGGGTCAGAAGGCGAGAGGCGCAGGAATGAAAGGCAAATGCAAAAGGCGCTGAAAATAGCGGAAGAAATTGAAGCAGAAGGGGGTGGGAAGGAGGCGACACACCACCAAATGCAAGATGAGAGTCGAGGGTTAGGCCGTTCATTGGGCGTGAATCGAGAGTTGGGCTGATTGAAAACATCCTAACTTTGCCATCCATTTGAAGGAAGGCTAGAGAACTAGTAGCTCATGGCACCCTTATATGGGGAAAGGAAGAGAGTCATTTATCTGAGCAATAAGTACAGTGGTACCTCTGGTCACATACTTAATTCGTTCCGGAGGTCCGTTCTTAACCTGAAACTGTTCTTAACCTGAAGCACCACTTTAGCTAATGGGGCCTCCTGCTGCCGCTGCGCCGCCAGAGCACGATTTCTGTTCTCTTCCTGAAGCAAAGTTCTTAACCTGAGACACTATTTCTGGGTTTATGAAGTCTGTAACCTGAAGCATATGTATCCCGAGGTATGAAGAAATCTGCCTTGCACTGAGTTAGACCGTTGGCCTCTCTAGCTTTGTACAGCCTGCACTGGCAGGCAGTGGCTCTTGAGTGCTTCAGACAAGAGTCTGTCCCATAGCTGTCAACTTTCAGATTTGAAAATAAGGGATCAGCAGCCTCACCTGTCCCGGGGACAGTCTACGGGATATCTAACAATCCAGGATAGCAGCGGGAAATGGCGCTGGAATAAGGGAATTTCCCACAAAAAAGGGGAAGGTTGACAGCTATGGTCTGTCCCCTGGAGAGGCCACCAGGGATTGAACCTAGAAACTTCTTGCAAGCAGAGTAGCTGCTCCACCACTGAGCTACAGCGGGGCTCTTCCTCTCCATGCCAAATAGCCGTGAAGCCATTTCTCATGCAGTCACAAGGACCGAAGGTATGGGCACGCAAAGATCCCTGTAGCACTTTTTAAATCAGCTCCAAGCAGAAAGGTCTCGAGCTTTTCAGGGCAGGGAAATGAAAGCACTTCTTCGTACGGCACCTAGTTAAACCGTAGAACGGGCTCCCACATGCGGCAGTGGTGGCCACCAACCTAAATGGCTTTAAAAGAGGATTATATGGATTCATGGATAAGAGGGCTATCGATGGCTACTAGGCAGAGTAGCTGTGCTCTTGTCTCCACACTTGGAAGCAGCAATGGGTACTAGATGCTGGAAACCACATGGGGGAAGAGTGTTCTTGCTCTTGAACCCTGCTTGTGGGCTTTCTGACCCACAGGCATCTGGTTGGCCACTGTGAGAAGGCCTCTCCTCCCAGAGGGGAGGGGTTGTGAGTGGGAGCAGCTTCCCACTGGGGTAAGGAGGCGTACTCCGCTCCCTGCTCCTGATTGCTTCTGCTGCCGCGGCCAAGCCTTCCAGCCGACCAATACGGCCGGCTGGTGGGCAGGGCTAGCCGCATTTAAACAGCCACAACACAATCTGCTCCCAGTCTGCTCCTGCTCATGGTTAGGCATTGGAATATGTGTGCTGTGTTGGAGGATTGGGTATGCGCCATCATCTACCCCTCCTCTTTTAGGTGTTCCGTTAAAGGAATCCGGCGGTCGTGGATCCTGTCCGATGCCCTGCTGGTGGCTAGGGCCATGGCACGACCCCCGGAGACGTCAAGGGGGAGCTTCCAGTTGTATTTGCATCAACAAGCTCCTCCCATTGGTTGTTAACCCTGATATGACTCCCGGCTGTGTGGGGTGGAGTCTGGTATTGCTGTTTCATCCAGTGCCTAAGCCAATACTACTCACATGCTGTAACCAATAAAAGTTGTGGCCTAATTTTGCCCATTAACCTAAAATAATGTGTCTTTGTGTCTTATTATACTCCTACGCGGGTGGCGGGTCCTTGACTCACAACAGGATGCTTGAATAGATGGGCCGTTTGTCTGATGCAGCAGGCTCTTGCAGTGTTCTTATGTACAGAATTGGCTGCCATCAGGGTATTGTCTGAGAGGGGGGAAATGGGGGGACAGGCTATGTAGGAAAAAGCAGGAGAGGATGGGAAAGTAATGCATCTCCCAGGCACAACTCCTTTTGCTCTAACTGACACACACACACACACACACACACACACACACACACCATTTCATATACCATTGTGGTAGACCTGCATTTCACAGAGACATGAATCACAGAATTCTGGAGTTGGAAGGGATCCCTGAGGGTCATCTAGTCCAACCCCCTGCAATGCAGGAATCTCAAGTAAAGCATCCATGGCAGATGGCCATCCCACCTCTGTTTAAAAACCTTGAAGAAAGCAGAGTGCACAACCTCCCAAGGGATACCGTTCCACTGTCAAACAGCTCTTATTGTCAGAAAGTTCTTCTTGGTTTTTCCTTGGAATCTCTTCACTTGTAACTTGAAGTCACTGGTTCGAGTCCCACCCTCCAGAGCAGGAGAAAACAAGCTTGTTCCATCCTCTATGTGACAGCCCTTGAGATATTGGAATATGGCTAACATATCTCCTTTCACAGTTACAGATAGGTAGCCGTGTTGGTCTGCCATAGTCAAAATAAAAAAAATCTTTCCAGTAGCACCTTTAAGACCAACTAAGTTAGTTCTTGGTATGAGCTTTCGTGTGCAAGCACACTTCTTCAGATACTCCTTTCAGTCTTCTCTCCGTGCTTGCCACTCCATACTAGCTATGAATGGCTAGTAAGCACCATTCAATTATGCATATCTTAGGAATCAAGGTGGATTTGATTTGATTTTTAAGCGGTGTGCAAAAATCCAGCCCTGAATTTCCATGCATCTCCCCACTTTTCTGCACCATGGTCTCAGGAGCCCATGTCAATTCTACTGTGCGAGATCCAGTCATCTATGCTCTCAGGAGCTGTGGGCAAGGAGCTGAAAGTGGGATTTCCACCCTACTTCGAGCTTGTGTTAATTCAGTCTTATTTTGACTGCTCAGATCTTTACAGCTGTTTGTTGTTGTGGGTAGCAAGGAAAGGGAAATGGACTTGTTTATTTCAAAACACATTCTCGGAGGAAAACACAGCCAAGGAACGAGCAGGACTGTCGTCATGTGTGGGCTTGGATAATTGGGCAGGATGCTTGCAGAATACCAAAGCAGCTTGATGGACAGGGAGACAGTTTTTTGTTTTTCCTATCAAAGTATTGTTATGAGGAGGAGAAATCCCTAGGCTTTATCTTTATGCCAGGAACTAAGTCCACTTCACTGTGGCCAAGAAAGGGAGCAGTCTTGAGAGATGAGACCAAGTGCCATTCAGTCTAGCATTCCATCTTCAGTAGCAGCTATAGCCACACAAGTCTGAGCAAAGTCAGCCGCATTATCTGCTACTCAGAGGCATACTGACTCTGAGCACACTGATTGGTTAACAGCCACCAAAAGGCCTGTTCCTCATTATTTTTCATATCTAAACTACTGTTCCTGATCATGTTTTATGGTGAGGAAATGCACAAGGTAATTGTGCACTGAGCTAAGAATGCATAACTGCTTTGCAGATTTGCTTCCTACAAAACACGATTAGGCCCTGTAGCTTAAATATGACAGTAATGGGGAACAGGACCTCTTTTATTTGGCCTGAGCGGGCCTGTTTCAATAGAATTCTAATATCTTGAGTGAGAAAGAGAATCATTTCTCTTTCTCCCCTTCCTTGCCCCATCTGTAATTTTGAAAACTATCATGTCCTCATTCCAAGCCCGTCATCTTTGTTCTAAATTAATCTCTCTTCTCCTTGCCATCTCCGCCTTCCTTTTTTTAATGGGGCTGGACTCTTGCGCTTTATCCGATGTTCTGATTTTAGAGGCATCTCAGCGTGTCATTGGAGATGCGGATCTTGTGACCATGGAATGAGATTTGTAAATGGAAGATCTAATCCCCTCCAGATCCAATCTCTACTTCAAAGACTGGCAGCACTTGGCTGCCGGTCGTGTTTCGTCAGCGGTGCTGTGCTGTGCATTTTTATTTGGCCAAAGAACAAGCTTCAGAGCAAGAGGGGGAACGTTCTTGTTGGAGCATCGTCCGGAAAGGAGATGAGGAGAGCCATGCCATTGTGCACTGCAGTGTCACTGCAGAAGCACGTTGGGAAATGTTCAGCTCAGTGGTGTCTTGTGATAGGCAGGGGCTGTGGATTCCCCACAAAGTCCTTAATGCCAGCATCATGAGGACCAAACATGAGGTGACAGCAGCAGACCTTTTCCTTCAAAGGGCAGAGGAAGGAAGCCAAGGTGAGCAAGGGTATGGAAACCTAGCCTTATGAAGAACAGTTGAGGGAACTGGGTATGTTTAGCCTGGGGGAAAAGGAGACTGAAACATGGGCATCTTCAAATATCTAAAGGGCTGTCACATGGAAGATGGAGCAAGCTTGTTTTCTCCGGCTCTAGAGGGTGGGACTCGAAGCAATGGCTTCAAGTTGCAGGAAAGGAGAATCCGACTTAAACATCAGGAAGAACTTTCTGACAGTAAGAGCTGTTTGACAGTGGAGCGGACTCCCTCAGGAGGTTGTGGACTCCTTCCTTGGATGTTTTTAAGCAGATCTGTCATGGATACTTCAGTTGAGATTCCTGCATTGCAGCAGAGGGTTGGACTGGATGAACTTTGGGGTCCCTTCCAACTCTCTGATTATATGATTTGCCCAGGAGAAGTTGGAATGTTTAACCTTTCCCTGCCTAGCCATTTCCCCTTCTGAACATTCTCTCATCCATCACTATTTCACCAGTTGAGTTGCCAGTATGTCTTTCCTTGTAAAGCAGGGAGCAGCTGTTGAGGGGAAAGTTACAGAGAAGACGCAGTGGGCTGGAGAAAAATTGAATGGTCTATCCTGCATGGTCACGCCTGCAAATGTTCCAGATGCCACTTCTCATCAGCAGGCAATATGGAGTAGTCAGGAATCTCTCATCTGCTGTTAAACACCTGGTTCCATTCCATAGCAACAAAAGCCCATGCTCCTAGCCTATGAAATAATCTCAGGTCAGAAAGAGCAGGGCAGCATCTTCGCTGTGGACAGGAGGGAGAAAACTGTTTAGTTCACATACGAAGTCAAGTCTATTCTCAAAACAATATATGAACCAAAATGCAGCCATTCCTCTGGATTTTGTCAGGTGGTTCTCCAGCCAAAATATGTATACATGTGTTATATTAAGGGAAATCCATTGCCCAAATGTGTGTATTAAAAATGTGTATATGAAAAATGCATCAAAGGGTGTGCATTAGGAGAAATTTGCATTAAAATGCAGGGGGGGAATCAGCAAGTGTGTTTTTTTTAGCAAATCACAAACTGGTGTGGAAATGTAGAGAACTGAAGACTGGGAACATGAAAAAGGAGGAGAAACAGGAATCAGCAGATTTGCCCATCCCTAACTGCTAACTAATGACTTTACAGAGGTGTAGCAGTTGTGTCCCATCCTACAAACTTCCTTGACAAAGGGTGAGAATCATTTTGCTCCCTTCTTCGCAGGGCTCTGGCACTTTGTCGATGTAATTGCAATCCAAAGAAGGAAACACTCTCACACTAAACCTTGCACCTCTTGGCCATCAGTAACAGAGTCTAATGGATGTTTTCCATTGATTTATAGGAGCTGAACACCCGAAGCAGCTCTTTTATGCAGGTTCGCATTGCTAATACAAACGCTACACTAAGCTTTTCTCAAGTCATCTCCGCGGAGTGCGCCCTAATGGTCAGGCAGGATAATTCATTATCGGCACGTCTTACAAGTTGTCATCTCAACCATCACATAGAAGCTTCTTCTTCTGCGATGCAACTGGCAGCTCTATGGCTCCATATATCAATACTGCATGACAGTCCAAGGCAGGGGGGAGGGAGAACTCCTTGAAGACAAATATTCCAAAGCCAACTGGAACAGGAGGGAGGTAATTACTAGGAATGGGATTTGCCCTAGACACTACCCATCTATATATATCATAGGCAAGGTGCCACAATATCATTAACAACCACAGGTGTCCAAGACACCTCATAGCATTGCATTGGAAGGTAAACTCACAGATGACAGATGTTCACTCCAAACTTTTAAGACAGCGTTGAAACCTAACAAGTCCTTTGCCCTGCAGTATTTCACATTTCCTCTTGGAAATCCCACTCCATCCTACGCCTCGTTCTCTGTTCTATCTGTCTTTCCCCTTTTCCTTTGTCGTCTTGGTTACGTGGCCAGGCTCCTGATATGCTGCTCATTTTCATTTTAATAATACACTCTTGTAAAGCACAATATTTTACTTCAATTGCATGTGTCACTGGGAAAAAAATCCTTTGACGTGGATGACATTTGTATATCAACCAACTGGTGCTGCTTTATGATTCCAGGTACTTTGCAAGAGTTTCACGAATCGGATGTCTCGGAAGCCTGAAATATGATCTGTATCATCTTTTATATGAACGTATAAACAACAAACATCAATCAATTCTGAAACTGCATGAGGGAAAAGGAGGCGAGAAAAGTTTTCCTAACTGCTGTCTAAATTCCTTAGCAACAAGCCAGCAGGTAGAATGGACTCACATCACAAGGAAAACACATCACAAGAGGATGATGGTGGTAATGATTTATTCAGCACTTTAGAATGTCCAAGTGCCCATATCTTGTTGCAATTCTTACAAGAGCCCAGTAAGAAAGGCCAAGATTTCTGTCTCTACATTTGCTTGCCAAAGGCCACCTAATGAACTCATTCTCAGGCAAGATTCAACCATGGGTGTCCTACCAATGGTACCATGTGGTATGGGAAACAGCCTTACTAGAAAAATTAACCAATAAACTGAAACTGACACGGGGACAAATAGAAGAAGACGCCTTCACGCCGGTATGGCTCCCCTTTATCACATACACAGCCCAACAAGACAACAACAAGAATCCACCAACAGCATATGAATAAATATGGCTAACCTGATTCAAAAACACCCATCCACCCCACTCACACATGACAACACAGTTCACCACAGACAATCACAAACAAGCAACCACACCATAGGCCAACCCCAACTTCTCTCACCACCAAAGGAACACAAGCAAATAGCAAGGAAAACCCGCACAAACGATGCTGACACAAAACCCCACACATACATTAAGTAAAATAGAAACATTGCCACCTGACGCCACCCACCACGGCCCCCTCCACCTCTTCCCCCATTTTCTTCCTAATGTAACACTAATGTCTCATTAAATGAAACTGACCTGTAGAAAATGTAACTTGAAAAAAGAGACATTGCACATACAATGGATGCTTGGGTTGCGAACGTGATCCATGCGGGATGCACATTCGCAACCCGCTGCATTTGCAACCCGCAGCGTTCACAACCCGCAACGGCGCATCTTTGTGCAGGTTGCAATTTGGTGCTTCTGCGCATGTGCAAAGTGCGATTTAGCGCTTCTGTGCATGCGAGACCACCAAAACCCGGAAGTAACCTATTACGGTACTTCCGGGTTTTGGCGGGTCCGTAACCCCCAAAAAACCCCGTATGGGACAGCTGCACATCCCTGCATTGCAAGAGGTTGAACTAGATGACCCTCAAGGTCGCTTCCAGCTCTACAATTCTGTGATTCTATGATCTATATGCCGCCTTTCAGCCCAAAAGGCTCCCAAGGCACCTCTCAAGAATAAACAATTACGTAAAGGTAAAGGTAAGGTAAAGGTAAAGGGACCCCTGACCATTAGGTCCAGTCGTGGCTGACTCTGGGGTTGCGGCGCTCATCTCACTTTATTGGCCGAGGGAGCCGGCGTACAGCTTCCGGGTCATGTGGCTAGCATAACTAAGCCACTTCTGGCGAACCAGAGCAGCGCACGGAAACGCCGTTTACCTTCCCGCCGGAGTGGTACCTATTTATCTACTTGCACTTTGACGTGCTTTCGAACTGCTTGGTGGGCAGGAGCAGGGACCGAGCAACGGGAGCTCACCCCGTCATGGGGATTCGAACCGCTGACCTTCTGATCGGCAAGTCCTAGGCTCTGTGGTTTACCCCACAGCGCCACCCGTGTCCCTCAAACAGATACATACAAATACAATAATGTGAACGTGAACAACGCAAGTGATAGAAATCCAAAACATTTCCTGCACTCGTTCCAGCAAAGTCTGTATTAATATTATTTTTGCTTCATCCTTCTTAGGCAACAACTAATATAACCCCACCACAAAGTATTTCGGCTCCCTCTACACATCAAATGTGGATGCCAATTTGATGGTCTTATGTCTGGAATAGCAATGAGCACAGCTAGGAGGTCTTTTTTCCTTTTCTTTTTACACCTTCGTGCTGCGAAAGGGCTGCAGCTTGATTGGGAAGAGGGCGGAGAGGAAGAAAAAAGCTTCAAAACCAGAAAGGACCCCTTCATCCTTTTTATTATTTCTTTATCAGAGAGAGAAGACAAGCACGGAGACCAAAACTTTCAGATCTGTCGGAAGCATCTGTGTGGAATTATTTGTTGCTTATAACACTCACCCCCCCCCCATGCAGTCCCTGCAAGCAAAAGCCCCTATATATGAAAGGGAAATAGAAAGGCATATAGTGCTTTTAATGCTGAGCAAAAAAGATGGGGTGGGGGTGTCAGAGGGAGAAACAAGCAAACCACTACTGATACTGCCCACTCAAGAATTTAGTAACTCCAAAATTCAGAGAAAATGAATAGAAACAGAATCTAACAGGGCTGACATCTCAATGTTACACAAGCGCATTTTCCATGCTACCATGGAATTGGGGTTTTCAGTCATAAAATGAAAAGACAAAACTCCCAGTTCTAACCCACGATAACCCATAATCTAAGCCGGGGTGGACAACCTGCTTTGACCTCCAGATATTGATGGATTCCAGCTTCCCTCTGCCCCAGCCAACACAGCCAATGGTCAAAGATGATGGAAGTTTTAGTCCAACAATAGGACCACAGGTCACCTGCCCTTGCTCTAAAGCCCTCCTCAACCTGTCTTCACCTTCCACACCTAGAGAGGCATGTACAAAAATGAAGGCTCTTGTGTGCAGGACTCTCTGCCTTTAAATAGCCTCCTGGCCTATTCTCTCTCCCACTTTAAGAAAGTATTAAAAAGGCATTGTTTTGTCATTTGCTTTCTCGCTTGATTTGGCATTGCCCCCTATTTCCAGGTTAACTTCTGCATTCTTTTTGCTCTTTTTGCACTCTGTCACTCTCTCACAAAATAGGCAAATCCCCCCCTCCCAATCTCTCCAACTCCCTTGTCCTTTTGCATCAATCTTTTCTTCTTCTTCATTGTGAGCCTGAGTGTAGGGATATCATGAGTTGCATCCAACTAAGTTCTACTCAGAGAAGACCCATTGAAATGAATGAACCTAAGTTAGTCATGTTCATTATCAACTTCAAAGATTAAGACTAGCACAGGATACATAAACACACCACATACACAATAAATGAATAAAAGGAGATTCACCATATTTAAGTTCAGAACTTGCTGGCTTTGACATGCATTACCATTAGGTCTTTTTAGTTTTCTTTTCTTTTCTTTTTAACAGTAACCACAGTAACCACAGTGAGCTGATCAGCGATAATGAGTTTTAACCTCATGCAACTTGCAACTTAGAGCGGGCAGTTGCTCCTCCCCTGCCCTCATTAAATGGTACCACCGCTGCTGACATCACCATCCTGAGGACCAAAACCCAGGAAGGGTCAAGTCAATCACTAGGAGCAGTGTAGAAATGCAGTATTGCTCGTGGAGAGCAGCGACATCATGAATATGGATTTCAGACTTTATGTCATGCTTGGGGAAAATAATCCGATCTAAAGTCCAAATGATCTCCATCCAAGGAGAAGGTTCATTCTACAGTTCCTTTTTTAAAAAACTGTTTTAAGGAAAAGACAGCCATTTAATCATTCATCACTAGAAAATTTCAACATTCAAAAAGACCCAGTAAGTTAGCAAAGGTACAACATTCCACAAGAAGGCAAGTATCTCCTCTTCCGAGAACAGAATACGTGCGTAGACAGTTAAACCACCAGGCAGAACATACCAAGCCAATCTCTCTCCACTGGAAGGTCACCTCCAATGGATCTTGAGAGACAATCAAAACACCTGCCAAAAACTCAGAGTTAAATGCCTCCTTCAGCCTTTGCTTTGGCTCCAGAATACAAATACTGATGGCCCCACATGATAAATTGGAATTGATGTAATAGAGGAAAGCCGCAGCAAAGACAAGGGTGAGCTTCCCATTTTCTTGGATGGTGCCCAAGGGAGATCAGACCCTGAGGAAAGGACGCCTATTTATATCCAGTCCCTGGTGGCAACCCAGTAAATACAATCAACAAAGAGTTCTGTGACACTTCCAAGACTAACAAATTTATCGAGGCATAAAACTTTTGTAGGACAGAGTATGTGTTCTACTCTGAGGCTCTGGCCCAGAACAGCTTGTGCTAAAATCAATTTGTTAAGAAGCCTTTAAGGTGCCACAGAACTCACAATTTTTATTTTTGCTGCAAAGGATTAATATAATCACCCCTCTGGAATATGTCACTGGTCAACAGAACACTTAACATGACTTCCTTTTCATACATTGGAAGGAATGGGAATAAAGACTACTTTCCACAAAGCCACCAGTAACTTCTGCGACAGATTAAACTCAGCCATTCCACCACATCATGCAATACACAAGCTGGCTTTAAGAAATCATCTTTATCGTACTTCCAAATGCTAATGGACATCCTAGGGCAGTAGCCTTCAGCTTTTCCAAGCCGAGGAACCACCTTTAACATGCATTTGGTGAGACATTTCTTAATTTTCTTTTACCATATTGGTATGGTGATAGTCCTGCTGTTGTGATCTTAGATCAGGTTGTGACCTAGTTGTGATCCCTGATCCGCGAACTGAAAACCTGTTGTCCTAAAATACGTTCCACTCAACAGATTGCAGAATTGTTGTGCTAATTTGCTTTGGCTTAGGCCTGTTCCCAGATAACTGCTCTCTCTTCCTTCACACAGGCCAAACTTTGGCAGAAATAGCCCTCAGATAACATAAACCTACGCATCCATACCATTTCACAAGTCTTCTTTGCTACGGACCACATCAAGTTAAGAAAAGCCAGGCCTACCTTTTTCAGCTTGCCACTCTTGGTGCCCACGAAAGCCAGGGAGTGGTTCTTATAGACATAAGCAATGACGGACGTCATCCTGTCCTTGTCTTCTGTTAAGACGGGGAGTCCTCGTACCATTTCAGATACTCCGAGTGGGGCATTCATATCCAGGCCACAGAAATTATCATCAATTGTTAACAGCTGCAATGAAAGGAAGAATGAGAGAGAGAATCTCTGTTAAGGGGACAGGTTGATCTGCTGTGGGAAGCAAAGAACCTTTCTAATTTCTCAAATATTTTGCAAGTGGGCAGTGAACAACAGGAATTGTTTTGATGGCCACAACTGAAGCTAGCCTTTCTCTTAAAAAGAGCACTGAGCAATACGGTGGTGCCTATCAGAAAGGTTAGGTCTCAGTTTGTGGAATGCAGGTGGCGCTGTGGGTTAAACCACAGAGCCTAGGACTTGCTGATCAGAAGGTCGGTGGTTTGAATCCCCGTGACGGGGTGAGCTCCCGTTACTCGGTCCCTGCTCCTGCCCACCTAGCAGTTTGAAAGCACATCAAGTGCAAGTAGATAAATAGGTACCACTCCGGCGGGAAGGTAAACAGCGTTTCCATGTGCTGCTCTGGTTCACCAGAAGCGACTTAGTCATGCTGGCCACATGACCCGGAAGCTGTACGCCGGCTCCCTCGGCCAATAAAGCGAGATGAGCGCCGCAACCCCAGAGTCGGCCACGACTGGACCTAATGGTCAGGGGTCCCTTTACCTTTACCTTTATATATGTTGGAAGCTGCCCAGAGTGGCTGGAGCAACCCACTCAGATGGGGAGGGTATATTATTATTATTATTATTAATATTATTAATATTATCCATATTTTCATCGAGGGATGCTGCAGCTGTCAAGGGAGAAGGAGCAGAATGCTAGCTTTGCTCCTGGATCTGTGGTTCAACACATCCCCTGCAGCTCTGCATCCTGACATCGGCAGCTGAGTCCTCTTGCTGACATCACAGGGGATCTCTTGGCATGAGATGCCAGACAAGGATTAAAGCCATATCCTTTTTCCCTCCTCCTGATTCTGCATGCACTTGGAAGCAGATTGGCAGCACAGTGCGGAGTCCAGGTGCCAAAGAAGCCTGAGCCATTGCCTAGCAATGGCTGGAATGAGCCTCAACTGTCCTTTAAACATCTGCTTTAAAATGTACCTCTCCAGATAATTGCGATCACAGCCAAATCCACATTTTGGGAGAAGTCCTAGCTGAAGGATTAGCACCTCCTCCTGCCGTCCCTCCTCGCTTTCACTTTGGCAGTCCGTCTACCCCTACGTCAGAGCTTAGCCAGGCCTCTTGGAAAGGGAGACCTATTACTGAATCCTACAAAAGCCCCTGCCTCAGGGACTGGGGCTGCCACTGGCCGGCTGTAAATCTGTGATCAGCTCGCTTTATTCCTTCAGTTACTTGGGGAACTATAATTCGCTCATTTGATCGCTGTGCTTCTTCCAACATCAAACATCGCCTTGCGGAGAATAAAAGAGGCAGGGTGGACTGTTGAGATCATCTATTAGTTCAACCTCTAGCCAATGTTGGTCCTACTCAAAGGAGACTCACTGAAATGAATGCACATTTATTAAGGAGTTGTTGGACTAGGTGACCCTCATAGTCCCTTCCAACTCTATGGTCCTGTAATTCTATGGCTCTAATTAGGTCTATTAATTCAGTTGGTCTACTCTGAGTAAAATGTGGTTGGATACAACCCTGGATCTGCAATGCAGGATGCAACTCACTCATAGAATCATAGAACTGCAGAGTTGGAAGAGACCACTACAGTCATCTAGTCCAACTCCCTGCCCTGCACACTAATTACATAATTCTTCATTTGCCTGTGCAATTTCATTTTGTTAATTATTTGCTGAGAATTTCATTGTGCAACTTTTCTTGTGTCCATCCTTTAAGTGGGGTGGACACAAGACTTTTTTAAAACAGGCAGCAACCATTTTAGGCGCAACTGCGCATGTGCGCATCGCTCCAAACCCGAAAGTGACCCGAAAATGTCACAGAAACATCACTAAAAAGGGTGGGGGGAATGGGGCACTGCGTAAATTGGGAGTTGGCTGTATACTATAGTCATACCTCGGGTTACAGACACTTCAGGTTGCGTTTTTTCAGGTTGCAGACCGCTGAAACCCAGAAATACCGGAACGGGTTACTTCCGGGTTTCGGCGGTCGCGCATGCACAGAAGCGCTAAATCGCACTTTGCTCATGCACAGACGTGCCGAATCGTAACCCATGTGTGTGCAGACGTGCCATTGCGGGTTGCGGATACTGCGGGTTGCGAACGTGCATTCCACAAGGATCACGTTCGCAACCCGAGCGTCCACTGTACCGGGTGATTATTTTAGTGTTTTAGTTTATTGCTGTTTTTAAACTGGCTGCCACACTCTGCCTACAGAGAAATCACTGACAATTAATTTGGCAGTCAACCAATGCTTCCATCCTGCCAGCCCATGGAATCGTCAGGTGACCTCAGAGAGCCAATCCCACACTGCTGCCTCTTCCATAGCCCCAAGGTCTGCACATTCTCTCAGTTTGGGCAGTTCATTGCTGAGAGAAGATGTTGAAGTATTCCCATATGCTTCTGAGTTACTTCTCTGCCTACCCGCTCATCTTTTCACTCAGGGTACTTGCCACCTCTTCATGGAAAGGACTTGGATCCTGGCACCCAACAGTTTGTTTATTTTAATAGCATTTATTCAAAGGTTACACTACAGCTTTGACCGCTGCTGTAATATCACAGAATGATCACTCCAGTCCTCAATCCCACATCACTGTCATGTTGGCTTGCTGAATATCCTCACTTGTAACCCAGCTACCAATCAGGTGGGCTAGACATTTTCAAACAATATATCCCCTCCACAGACACGTCTGTGATGATGATGATGGCATTAAAATATCCTGTCTGTCCTTCTTCAATAAAAGAGAAAAAGGGAGACCAGGTCATGTCAAAGGTGGTTTTTTGTGTGCTTTTTTGGAAATGCCTTTGATTAGTCACCGATGGTATGTGAGACATTCTGATGTTATCAATTCAAGCCTCTGTTGGTTACAGTGGCACCTCGGGTTAAGAATTTAATTCGTTCTGGAGGTCTGTTCTTAACCTGAAACTGTTCTTAACCTGAGGTACCACTTTAGCTAATGGGGCCTCCTGCTGCTGCCGCTGCACGATTTCTGTTCTCATCCTGAAGCAAAGTTCTTAACCTGAGGTACTATTTCTGGGTTAGCGGAGTCTGTAACCTGAAGCATATGTAACCTGAAGCGGATGTAACCCAAGGTACCACTGTATTCTAAAACGGCCTCGGCCCAATATACCTGGGCCCAGTACACCCCCATTGTTCTGCCCAGACACTGAGGTCCAGCTCCAAGGCCCTTCTGGCGGTTCCCTCCCTGTGAGAAGTGAGGTTACAGGGAGCCAAGCTGAGGGCCTTCTTGGTAGTAGTGCCGGCCCTTTGGAACGCCCTCCCACCAGATGTCAAAGAAATAAACAACTCCCTGACTTTTAGAAGACATCTGAAGGCAGCCCTGTTTAGGGAAATTTTTAATGTTCAATGTTTTATCGCTTTATTAATAATAATAATAATAATAATAATAATAATATTCTGTTGGGAGCTGCCCCGAGTGGCTGAGGAAACCCAGCCAGATGGGCGGCGTATAAATAATAAATTATTATTATTATTATTATTATTATTATTATTATTATTATTATTATTATTTGAGGTGTCCTCCCATCGCTGGGCAATAACTAGTCTAGCTGCTGTGGACAGGAAGGAAATTAATTCTTTAGATGTAAGAGTAGAATTTGGGTTCGAATCTAGTGATAATATGGCAAGTGCTGAATTAGGAAGGATAGAAGGTTTGGTGATTTTGGAGGCCAGGTAAACAACTTTTCGCAGAAAGGCATGGACCTTTCACCCAAGAGTTAACATGAAAACGTAACTCCGGTCTTATCCCACTGATGCCCTCATTCCATCAGGTCTCCAGCAAGATAATGGGAGTTGGATGGGGAGACGCCGTTCAGAGCTGCATCCTAATCGCACACCGCATGTCATTCGTGCCAGCGCAGCAGTGGTTACCGTGCAATTACATGCCACTATGTATAAGTGACAATGCAGTTACAGCTACTTTACCAATTACAGGGGAATTGCAACCCTGAAGCTAAGAGGTTTTTCACTCAGATGTAATTTAGGCAAGAACAGAAGAGAGAATGAAGTTGCTCAAATTTACTGGGAGTTGTGTCTGTGGCTGCTCAGGTTTTTATTTTATTTTATTTTTTGCATCAGATCAAGGAGTGGTGTCAAGTTTCCAGAGAACTATAGAATCTTAATGTGCCACAGACTTTGTCGCCTGTCTTTGCTATCACCACACTTCCCAACATATGGCTTCAGGCAATAATATAGCATGTACCATGCGTCGTAAAATGTGCAATTTCCTGGAAGGAAGGCTGCATTTCTCTTAGACCAAAGGTTTCCTTCCTGGTGAGTCAAGCAGGCCTTTCATGGGTTACGTTTCATGAGCAAAAGCAAAGATCGCGTTAGTTTTCCAGGAGTAAAGTACACTTTTTAAGAGCATTTGATCCAAGGCGGCATAGAACTCCTTTTGGGGCTATATCAGCACTACAAACATATCAAATGTGTACCTGCTGAACTGTCATGGCTGCCAGAGAACCCTAGAAATTGTAGTTTAACAATAGTGCTGGAAATTTTATGTTGGGGAAATATTTCCAACACCTCAGAACTGCAGTTTCCATAGTTCCATGAGTAGTTGAAATAACCATTAATTGTTAGTGTGTGGCAACTCTTCGAATATCATAATTGTCTCTTCTACAAGCGAAACATAGCAAACTTCTTCAACCTTTCCTCATAGTCATGTGAGGGCTTGCTTCTCCACCACCTTCCAGAAAACCATATGTGCGCTCTCTCTCTCTCTGGTAGGTAAAAGGTAAAGGTAAAGGACCCCTGGATGCTTAAGTCCAGTCAAAGGCAACTGTGGGGTTGTGGGGTTCATCTCGCTTTTCTGGCAGAGGGAGCCAGCATTAGTACTCAGGCAGCTTTCCGGGTTCTGTGGCCAGCATGACTAAACTGCTTCTGGCGCAACGGGACACCGCGATAGAAACCAGAACGCACGGAAACACTGTTTACCTTCCCGCCACAGCGGTACCTATTTATCTATTTGCACTGGCGTGCTTTTGAACTGCTAGGTTGGCAGGAGCTAGAACAGAGCAATGGGAGCTCACCCCGTCACGGGGATTTGAACCGCTGACCTTCTGATTGGCAAGCCAAAGAGGCTCAGTGGTTTAGACCACAGCACCACCCAGTAGGTAGGGTAGGAGGGAAGGCTTAGAAGAAGCTTGGGTTATCAACTGGCATAAGGGGCAAGGTGGTGTGATCCAAAAGCAGAAGCAGCTGTTGCTTTTCAGAACAAGGAGGTGTGCACTGCAGCTACCTTAGCAGGTGAAATGTAGAGCTGGAACGAGCAAACCTGTCCATTTTGGTTTATCTCGGCTTCCCATTTGTTGAGTTATAAGTTCAGTTTCCCACATTACCATGTCGGTTCAACAATTCAAAACAAAACAAAAAAATCCATGTTTTTGTGCTTTTTATCTTGTATCTTGATGCTGTCAACTGCCTTGAGATGTTAAGATGAAGGGCTACATACAAATTAAATAAATAAACTGCAAAATTCAGAGGAGTATGAATTTTGTAGGATAGATGTTTCACTTCTTGCTTTGTTTCAGAAAGTGGAAGCTGAAGACTGAATCAAATTTCTCCTCCAGCCTTAGCTGAAAGAGACATCACGATACAATCCAGCTGCTACTCCTCTTTAAAAGATCAAGTGTGCCCAGAGCGAACCAAACCAATTACTTGCTGGGTCCTTTCACAGAGGCGAATAGTGAAGAAGACACTTTCCACCCTAGTCTCCCTTTTCCAGCACTCCACAGCAAGAAAGTTCTTCATAAGTACCAACCCAAGTCCTTCTGGATGAAGTTTCTTTCTACAGCTACCCCTTTCCATCGCACCCTGGAGTTTTGCACCATGCCACCCAAATCCATAGTTCACTTTTCAGACTTTCAGCTCCGTTTGTGTCACCTGCAAATGCTCAGGTACCGTCATTCTGAATCCATCGTACGGAAGCGAACACACCTCAAAGCAAGCCCAGGTGCAGCTGGAAACCTGGCACTAAGGCAGCCTCTGCCGAAGAGCAATTAGCATAATTATTATTTTGTTTTGCAGGCAAAATTGCGACTTGGGCTCCTAAGCGCCTCGGCGCGTGTGACAACAGTGCTTGATAAAATTTCAAAACAACAACAGAGAACGTTTGGCTTGGCATTTCTGGAGCATCTTGGCCCAACTTGAGATTCCTCAGCAAACTGGCAAGCATCCCTGAGTTATCCTGAGAAGGTAGGGGTTTAGCGAAGCAGCCGTTGCTGTGGCAAATGCTGCAATGAAGGTGCCTATTGGGCCATTCACGAGTTAAAAGTCTGATCCTAACCATGTTATGTCAGAAGTAAGCCCTACAGATTTCAATGGGATTTACTCCGACATAGTTATGTGCAGCTTTAAGTGGGACGTGTGCAGCATATTCCCATTCGTTTCAACAGGTCTGTCTCACACCAAACATTCCCAGCATGGGGGCCCTGAGAGGGAACGTGCAAAACCTCTGCTGTTTGCAATACCTCTTCTCTTATTTTGGTATTTAATACCCCCATCAGTGCAAAATTGCACTTCTCTAGGGGACACCTATCTATGCATGTGGGAATACAATTATTATGGCTTTTTTAAGGATAAAGGTAAAGGTAAAGGGACCCCTGACCATTAGGTCCAGTTGTGACTGACTCTGGGGTTGCGGCGCTCATCTTGCTTTATTGGCTGAGGGAGCTGGCGTACAGCTTCCGGGTCATGTGGCCAGCATGACTAAGCCGCTTCTGGCGAACCAGAGCTGTGCACAGAAACACCGTTTACCTTCCCGCCGGAGCGGTACCTATTTATCTACTTGCACTTTGACGTGCTTTCGAACTGCTAGGTTGGCAGGAGCAGGGACTGAACAACGGGAGCTCACCCCATCACAGGAATTCGAACTGCCAACCTTCTGATTGGCAAGTCCTAGGCTCTGTGGTTTAACCCACAGCGCCACCCGCGTCCCTTTTTTTAAGGATAGGTGATCTTATAAGCTGTTGTTCTGCAAATTAGTGCACATCAAAACATTAGTGTGCATGGTTCCGAACTGGAAGGTACAGAGACTGAGTTTCTGCTTTAGAAACAAAATCTCTTAACTTCCGGGGTGGCGCCATCGGTAATGGCGGACTCCCTCTGATCTGGAGGGACTAGCTGCACAAGAAATGGGTCTTTTCCGCTACGGCGAAGCGGGGACCCTTTCAAAAATCACAGGCGGATGAAGCCTGTGACCATGGGACTCGGCGGGCACCTTTAGCGCCCCCCCAACCCGCAAAAGAACCCACTAACGGGCTCCGGAGCGAAGAGGGGGAAGTGGCGCGGTGCTGAGAGTCAACTGCTTCTTCCGTGGAGCGAAGCCGCACAGCCGTTGCCGGAGAGCGCTGCCTTTTTCCTGGGACAATTTGGCTTCTAAAATAATCACCCGTGAGTACTTAAATTTCGGACAATTGGACTTTAAATAAGGACTTGCGAGCAGAAAGGAAAATTGGACTTAAAAGTTTACCTCAATTTGGCACTGAAACGGGAAGGTCCAAACAGGAAGTCAGCCTTCCGTTTCTTTGTAGATAGATTAAAGCAAAGACATGGCAAACTAGAGCTCAGAAAATCGCTTGTAAAAGATTAACTTTCATCATTTAAAATTGTTGAACCCCCTTTCGGAAGCAGGAGAAGAAGGGGGATTTTTTCGGTCTGTTTAAACCTGCAGAAGTGAGTGTAAAGTAAAGTAACTTTCCACCGTCCTGATCCTGGAGCGGGGTGTCAGGACTGACATTTTTTGAAGCTCATTGACCAGAGACAAACGTTTTTGACAGATAGCTATAAGAAGAGAAACATTGATTCCATTGTTCCCCTTCGCATTTTAAAGGAACAAATATTGACAAAATATCTGAAAAAGGAAACTTTGTTGTTAGACTTGTCTTTAAAAGAAAGAACAAATAGAAGTTTTCCCCCTAGAGGGAGACTGTGAAACTGTAACCAACTCCGGGGAGCTTGCAGCTGTTACAGATTACAATCGTGGGAATAGACTTCTGACCTTGCAGGACAATGTATTCAGAAGCTCTGTTGCGTGCTTTCTGTAAAACAAATACCCTACTGGAACAGCTACATGAGAAGACGGACTTGATGACTGATGCGATCAGAAATTTTGAACAGGCAGTGGGAAATTATATGGAGCCCACCCAGGAATTAAATCAGGAGTGTGCCCTGACAGAACAGATGAGGGAAGAGGATGTTACTGAATCTTGGGCGTCACAGATGAAGGGAGCTGTGGCCCAGCAGGAACATGAGCTTTTGGACTTGACAAATGAACTTGGAAAAAGCCAGACTTGGAAAGATAAAGTTTGGTTTGGTTTGGAAATGGGGGGTTGGATAGACCCCCCTATGCAGGGATGTTTGGACCTTTCAAGTCTGGCAATGGGCCGTGAGATGTTTGGGGTTGTGGGGGCTCTTAATTTTGGAGGGATTTTGAAACATGTTCTTAAATACCACATGGAGTTTAGTGTGGACTATGGAAAAGGGGCTGATTTGTCGAAAAGGGTCAAAAACATTGTTAAGCTGGAGTTCCCACGAGTGAAAGGAGCAGGAGACAAAGGAAAATACAGTTATAAATTTGAAGAAGAGCTGCGGAAGGGACATGGAAGAGACTTAAGGGCCTCGGATACAAGGTTACCAGGTTAATGCACTAGATCGATGGGATAATAAGGACTGACAAAACCCGGGACCAGGAGGAAGGGATGCTGGATGAAGATTGGATTGTTTTTATTTCTTTTTTTTACTACTAGGATTGTTTTATAAAATTGATGAATGTTAGAAAAATGTTGGAACGAAATTACTTGGCTTTAGCAAAAATGTTTAAAGAATTATGTAAGAATATTATGGTTATGAGAAGTTGGTAAAAATAAGATTCAAGTTTTAAGCTTTAAGGTTCTTTATAGTAAGATAAGGTTAAAATAGATTAAGGTAATGTAATGACAGAATATTATGAAATATGGAAAGGATTTGCTGCGACAATTAACAACTAGGATACAAAAAAAGGGAGGAGGAGGAGGTCAAAGAAAGAAGGTAATGACAGTTGAGGATTTGAGAATGATGGATTTGTTTTTGAGTGTTTGTGGTGTATTTTTGTTTTTTGAATTTGTATTGTTTGATGTGGTTTGGGGTTTTTTTGTTTTTTCTTTCTCTCTTTCTGCTTTGTTCTCTTTTGTAATTCTAAAAATTTTCAATAAATATCATTAAAAAAAAATAGAAACAAAATCTCTTAACTGCGACCTAGAGGAGGAGCTGTTGTCTTTTCTCTATTGAACTGAACCTCAGAGAGGATTGAGAAACATAAAGGTCAGGCACAGGCAAGCTCAGCACTCCAAATGTTTTGGGACTACAGCTCCCATCGTCCTTAGCTAACAGGACCAGTGGTCAGGGATGATGGGAGTTGTAGTCCCAAAACATCTGGAGGGCCGAGTTTGCCTATGCCTGACCAAGGTTCAAAGCTTCTTTGAGGCCCAGTGTGATATTAGAGAGATGCCCTGCACTTCTACTGAGCCTGGAAAAGGTCCTCAAACCTAGTTTGGAAAGTCTCAGAATATGGGAAGAAAGCTAATCATGAGTGCCTCTGAGACTGAGCGCAAAGTCTGGGAAAATCAGAACCTTTTTTAAAAAGGGGGGGGGGGGAATGTGCTTGCCACTGGTTGCAAGCAATTATACAGGCTTCTGACATTGCCAGATCCGGGGTGCTTCTCTGTAGCTGTGATGATGCAACTTCCACTGTCAAACAAAAAAACCCTCGCTGTATCCCTAGCCCTAAGCAATTTCAGACGGCATCTGCTAGGATGGTGTGTGGGTGTTGCTTCTGTTTTAACAAAGTACAAAAACTTGTGAAGGCAAGCAGAGTTCCCACCCACACCCTCCCTTTGCAGATGTCACAGCCCTGGGGTCGGAGAGGGATTTGGCTCTGGGAACGGAGCTAAATCCAGTTGAGCCCATTACCACACTGCTCAACAGAATGATTATTGTGCAAAACTCAAGTCGCGCCGCAGCCCCCAGACCAGCGGTGCTTTAAATAGCACCCAAACGTCTCTGTGAAGGAGCCTCTGATACTTTGCTTCCAGTTCTCTGGCTCCCCGGTTCTGTTTCCCTTTCACTTGGTTTAAAGAAGAAGGGAAGGGGGCAAAAGAGCCTCTTGCGTAATGATTCCCTTCAGCTTACTAACTGGCAAAGAAACATAACAGCAAGGCAATGTGAGGTCAGGTTTGGCTATAAGCGGCATGTAAACAACAGCACGGAGGAGCATGCAGGAAACCGCCAGCAAGGCCACATGTGACAAAAACCTACTGAACCACATACGAAAGCAGCCGGGGTCCCCTGCAGCAATGCCAGGCACAGCATCTAAAATCAACTCCTTCCTGAGTAAATCTAATCGGTCGTGAGGCGTACGGCGAAGATTTACTTGCAGCTGCCAAGGGAAAGCTCTGAAAAACTCGGGCTGGGGAGGAAGGTTTGGGGAGAGGGGAACAGGCAAAGAAAGGATCCCCTGGGCAAAGTTCACCTGCATGAGGAGCTGATTAGGATCACCGTCCTGTCCTGGGCGAGAACGTATCTGCCCCGGGGTGGTGGGCCAATCGCACAAAGAGCAGGCTTAATATAGGCTCCGCAGAGAGGGCATCGGGGAGGAGGATTTTGCCTGAAATATCTCAGACACAATAGCACCAGTCAGCCGCCCCAGGCCCCGTTCCACCCTGAATGAGCATGTTGTGTGAGAAGGGTCAAGGGGGGAAAACAAGAAGTCAAGGCACAGCGATGCTTTAAGTTGGGAAGGCTTGGCAAGCGGCCAGTTAAAGGGCCAGGCCAGTTTTCAAGACTCCTTTTCCCTCTGCAATGTCTTATTTGAGCACACCATCGTCCTCACATCCATCAGCCTCACTCAGAAAGCCTGGAGACAGAAGAACCTCTTAGAGGTGGCCTCGTATAGGCAGCATTTCATTGCTGTTCAAACAAGCATTGCAGGATTGCAAAGCACTATGAAAGCTTGCAGACCTACTTGATCCGAAATAACAGTGAATCGAAGTGTGCACAGTGCAGGCAATGATAACTCTGCTGTTCACCCTACAACTTTGTTGAAATTTACTGCCTGCCTTCAGCCATAATTGGCTCTATGATGTCAGACAGGGCTGACCCAGAAGCACTTTCCTGCACAGAAATCTTCTGTTTTTTATAATACTTGAAGCCAAAATGAAAAAAGCATAAAACTAGTGTTGAGCTGAAAGTTCTCAAAGGATAACTTTCAGCTCAAAGTTACAGGGAGCTTAAGAGGATGAAAGGGGAACTAAAAGTGCTAATTTCATAGGGTTGTGGAGTTAGAATCATCTAGTCCAATCCCCTACAATGCAGGAATATGCAGGTGCCCCATACAGGGATTGAACTTGCAACCTTGGCATTATCAGTGCCATCAGAAGAAGAAGAAGAGTTTGGACTTGATACTCCGCCTTTCATTCCCTTTAAGGAGTCTCAAAGCGGCTAACAATCTCCTTTCCCTTCCTCCCCCAAAACAAACACTCTGTGAGGTGAGTGAGGCTGAGAGATTTCAGAGAAGTGTGACTAGCCCAAGGTCACCCAGCAGCTGCATGTGGAGGAGTGGGGAAGCGAACCCGGTTCACCAGATTACGAGTCCACCGCTCTTCACCACTACACCATGCTGGCTCTCAGTGCCTAACCAATTGAGCTACTCAGGCTCCCAACTGCCCCCTTGCTTTGCTGCTGCCAGTTCTGCAGTGATAGGTCCCCTTGATCCCAGTCCCATCATTGACCCATGGAGGATCTGAATTCAGAGGAACTCCAGTTCACCCAGGGAAGAGCGCTTAGCGCCCTCTGCTGCACCCTCCCAGCCTGAGGACATGGCTCTCTCTGATTCTGGGGAAGACTCCCTTGTGGCTTCTCCTCCTCCATAGCCACAAATGTGACTGCGGAACCAGCTATGGATCCCCAGAGGGCTGCAGCCAGCCACCCCTGGGTGGTGGAGTCACTGGAAGGAAAATACCCTGCCAGTCGTTTTAAGCCCTCGGTCCTTCACTGAGACATCATCTATAGCCTAGACAACATAGTCCATAGCTCTGCCAACAGGGCCTACTGGGAGCTGTCCAGCATCCTGACTAGGACTTAACCTACCCTGGCGGGACTTGACTTGCCCAGACTTGACCTGAATGGAAGAGCAGTCCTTTCTTTTGTCTGCCACGGATAGCCTTCGCTTCCAATTTGCCCAGTCCTCTTTTAAAACCATCCAAGTTGGTGACTTCTCACTACCCCTTTGTTATATATATATTAGGGTCCAGGTGAAAATGTTCCTCTTCAGCCAAGCCTTTGGCTGATTAATACTCTACAGCCTTTTAAATGTTTTTGTGGAAAGAGGGGGTTTGCTGTTTTGTTTTAATTATTTACTTGTGTTTTTATCTTGTAGCTTATACCGGGAACTGCTATGAGATCCTAGGACGAAGGGTGGTGTATAAATCTAATTCAATCCATTAATAATACAGGTGGGAAGAGCATGGTTGCACTTGCAACAAGTGCATTAAAATCCAGTCTCTAAAAAGTCCTGAATGCACCTCTTTCCTTCATTTGAATTTATACAACTGACCACGCAATTGTATTTTATTTTTAATGAGGCTTCTTGGATTCTAAGCAAGCTGTCGCCAACCTGGAGTCCTCTAGATTTTTGGACTACAAATCCCATCAGTGCTCCCACCAGGGGCTGATAGGAGTTGTAGTCCAAAATGCTTCGAGGGCACCAGGCCCTCTAAGGCTGTTCTAAACCACAGGCAACCCCTCTTCCATACACAGCATCTTCCTCCCAGCTGCTGAGAAAACAGCAAAGCATGGCTGAGTTACCAACTTCCCGTTTGACTGGCTTGACTCTAGTGGTCACAGCTGCCACTATGGCTCAGCAGCGAAGCGTTCCAGCTTGCTGCAGAAACTGCAGACGCCGGGGCTTCAGCTTGATATTTCACTCTCTTGGTTCCCGCCCCTGCCCTTCCAGCCTGAGCAGCGAAACTTGGCCCTGATCCCTTCCTCCTTTGCAATTATTTGTGCTCATGCCGCACTCCATTACAGCCAGGGACAAGGATGCGGCCAGTCGGAATAGAGGCCCTGGACAAGCAATTACTCTGGGAAGGGAGTGCAGACAGCCAGGCAGAGGGACATAGATGGTTTCCAAAGCCATTTGCCGCTGCACTAAAGCAAAAAGGTGGAGGAGAAAGGAATAGCATGTGTTAGGTAAATGCCTGCTTGGGTTTTTCAACAGGTGGGCCCATTGTATGCAACAGAAGGAGACTGGCAGCATGTTTTTGGCACGGGGCATGCAAAAGCTCTCACATTCTTGGAGCAATTCAAAATTAAATGTGTGGCCATCTTGACTTTGAAAAGCCCTTTTAGCAATTATTCAAGGAAGCCCTGAGAACAGGGACAAAGTGCTTGTTCTAAAAGCAGTAGCAGCTGCATTCCCCATTGCTTTGCCCTGAGGAATAGCCCAGTCGGTAAAGCAGGAGATTTTTCATCTCAGGGTCATGGGGGTGAGCCCCACGTTGAATGAAAGATTCCTACATTGCATGGGGTTGGACTACTAGATGATTCTTGTGCTGCCTTCCAACATAAAATTCTATGATTCTTAGTGTTTTCTGTCTGCCTCTTCAGGCCCAAGCTGCCAGGATAAGGACAGGAAGCATTGTCCTCACTCTGACTTGACTTCAATGTTATCCTATCTAGAAAATCAGATGTCACGAAGCCAACTCAGAGGGAGGGTAAAGGTAAAGGTAAAGGGACCCCTGACCATTAGGTCCAGTCGTGGCCGACTCTGGGGTTGTGGCGCTCATCTCGCTTTGCTGGCCGAGGGAGCCGGTGTACAGCTTCCGGGTCATGTGGCCAGCATGACTAAGCCGCTTCTGGCGAACCAGAGCAGCGCACGGAAACGCCGTTTTACCTTTCCGCCTGAGCGGTACCTATCTATCTACTGGCACTTTGATGTGCTTTTGAACTGCTAGGTTGGCAGGAGCAGGGACCGAGCAACGGGAGCTCACCCCGTCGCGGGGATTCAAACCACTGACCTTCTGATCGGCAAGCCCTAGGCCCTGTGGTTTAGACCACAGCGCCACCCACATCCCTAGAGGGAGGGTAGCCATGTTTTAAAAGGGTGCTAAGCAGAGGCAGGGAGCAGCAGGTTGCAGAAAACTAGGCAGCCATGGACAGGAGGCAAAGACTGAGTGAAGAAAGTCATCAAAAGGATGGTTTTCATGTTTTGTTTTACCCACCTCAAGCTCAGTAGCCTGGTGACTACATTGCCTCCCTTCTCTGCCTGAGACCTGGCAGCCTTATCACCCTTATCCTGTAGCGCAGCGGTTCTCAACCTGTGGGTCCCCAGATGTTGTTGGACTACAACTCCCATCATCCCTGAGCTCTGGCCTTGCTAGCTAGGGGTGATGGGAGTTGTAGTTCAACAATCCACAGGTTGAGAAAGGCTGCTCTAGTGCTTAGAGTGCTGGACTAGGACCTAGGAAACCAGGGTTCAAATCCTTGCTCAGCCATGAAGCTCACTGGGTTACACTGGGCCCGTCACTCACTCTCAGCCTAACCTGCCTCACAGGGTTGTTGCGAGGATTTAAATGGTGGACAGAGATCCACGTATGCCACCTGGAGCTCCTTGGAGATACAGGGGGCATATAAATGAAATAAAGAAATAAAATAAAGCTGGCAACCATCAGTAAGATATCCCAGAATGCCCTGCTTGGAAGGGCATAGGGGTGGGGTGGGGGTAGAGAATGGCATCCCTGAACTGCCATTCCCATCTCCACTACCACAAAGGGGGGGGGGGAATGGCCTTCAGAATGGGGCATTCTGGGGAAAAGAAAAAATGGGTGGTACCGTATTTACCGCTCTATAAGATGCATTTTTCTCCTCCTAAAAAGAAAGGGGAAATGTGTGTGAGTCTTATGGAGCGAATGCAGGCTTTGAGGGCTATCCCAGAAGCCAGAACAGTGAGAGGGAGTGCTGTGCAGCGCTCCCTCTAGCTGTTCTAGCTTCTGGCGTAGTCGTGCGAAACCTCCGCAGGGCAGTGGGGAGCCTTCATCCCGCTCCCCTGTGGAGGCTTCGCTCAGCTATCCCTGGCTTTTGCAGGAGATGGGGGAAGGGACAGAGCCGCGTGCTCTGTCTCTTCCCCCACCTCCCAGAAAAGCCCCCAAGAGCCACGCTCCCTTTAAAGAGCATGCGGCTCTTGCGGGAGGTCATGGGAAAGCCAGGAGGCTTGCTTTCGCTGAAGCCAGGAGAGCAAGCGGGATCAGTGCTGCAAAGCCTCCTGAGCGAAGAGGGAGGAGCGCTCCCTCTTCGCTCAGGAGGCTTCTTATTTCTTGTTTTCCTCCCCTAAAAACTAGGTGCATCTTATGGTCAGGTGCGTCTTATACAGCGAAAGATACTGCCCCAATTCCCTTTATTTTTGAAAATGGGGCTGCCGAATGGAGGAAGTTGGCGGTTTGACACCGTTCAAAAGAATTCCCCTCCCAAACTGCACCCACAGACTTGCATTATGTGTCCCCCCTCACTTCCATCACCACCATTCCTGGCTCAAAGGACAACCAAGGGTTTCTTGTTAGCATCCTGACTTACTGCACTGCTGCAGCGGATATCCTTCACTTTAAGCCAGGCCAAATCCAAAGTGCCTTCGCCCCTATAGCAGGACTGCAGCCTGTCCTTAATGCGGTCGTTAATTCTTTTCAGAGCAAAGATGCACAGGGCCGACTCGTCCAAGGACTTCATCTTCCTCTTCTGCCCCTTGGAGAAGACGGTGAAGAGGACGTCGTCCTCCGGCCTGATGCCCAGTGACCTGGCCAAGATGGCTCCCGCCTTGGACAGGTAGGCAGCCTGCAGCAATCGGTATTCCACCCCATTCTTCTCGCAGCCAATGGGCACTTCAACGTACGAGTTGAAGGCCGTGTCCTCTTTGCACAGGCGGACCAGCTTGGAGGTATAGACTTGCTCCTTAGTGGTGGAGCCCGGTGGAGAAATCATCTCGGGCTGGAGGGTGAGAAAGTAGACGAAATTACCACTGCTGAAGCCATAGATGTAGTATATGTCGAAGTCAGGGATGATGGTGAACGTATCCGACGGGATCTTGATCATGGAGGCCACAAACTCATCGTGGAAAACGTAAGCAAACATCCCTTCTGCCTCAGAGTTCTTGGGTAGCTTTCTGCTAGAAATGGTGGGGAAGTACTCTGGCTTGCCATCCACTGCGGTAGCAATGAAGAGCTTGTCATCCATGTTGTTGTAAGAGACTATCACCCCAAAAACCGAGCCGCTCTCGTTCACCCCGGAGAGGTAGTGTTCCTTGTTGTGGAAGGGCTCTCCGAGCTTAAACAGGTCGTCCAACCTCAAGAGTTTGCAGATGCCCTGGTACAGGCTTCCACAAGCAATCAGCCTGTTCTCCTTGTAGTCTATGAGGAGCATCTTGTTGATGTTGTTTGTGGACTTCAAGGGTTCGTTGCAAGGCTGGACCAGTTTGGGAGGGTAGCACTTTGGGTTGTCGCTATCTGGGCCCGTCTGGTGAAACGTGAGCATCTCCAGATCGCTGGAGAGTTTGTAGATCCAATTGACGGCTCCCAGGTAGATGTTGCCTCTCCTCTCGTCCACCACCAAGTGGTTGAAAAGCACGTCCGCCGTTTCCACAGTGAAGGTGAGGAAAGGTCTCTTTGGGTTGGAAGGCTGCTGCCTCGTGGTAGAAGGCAGCATCACGGCGCAGGGAAGGAGGTGCAAGACGAGGCAAGTCCACCTCCACGTGTCTCCCGACATGGTTACAAAAAAAAAGAGTTTTGTATTCCTAGAGCGGCAGGAAGTGACGTTAGAGGTGTGAGCGTTGTCAAAGTGCCGACCCTCCGGTGGAGATTATCCTAAGGGGAAAAGGGGTGGGGGAGAGAGAGGGAGGGAGGGAGAAAGAAACATTATTGAGAAGCATGTCCCCAACCTCCCTACTTCAAAAACCATGCCATCATCAGAGAAAGCTTCTTTAATTGCTAATCCTCGCCTTTTCATCTCTGCAGCAAGGCTGGCACAAAGGGAGCCCCCTCAAACGATGAGATGCCAAGGCAGAATAAGCAAGCAGCCAGGCTCGTTGTCAAAACAGCAGAGAATATACTAGGAGGGCAAGAGAAGCAGGCGGAGGTTCAGATTAAACAATGCGCCTTTCAGGGCAGCAGCCTAGTACCATGAAGAGTACTCATGGTACTATTTAGGTGTTAAAGGTAAAGGTACTCCTGACAATTAGTCCAGTTGCAAACGACTCTAGGGTCGCGGCGCTCATCTCGCTTTACAGGCCAAGGGAGCTGGAGCCCATCTGCTTTCACAGACAGTATTTCTGGGTCATGTGGCCAGCATGACTACGCCGCTACTGCTGAAGTCAGAGCAGTGCACAGAAATTCCGTTTACCTTCCCACCGGAGTGGTACCTATTCATCTACTTGCACTGAGTGCTTTCGAACTGCTAGGTTGGCAGGAGCTGGGACGGAACAACGGGAGCTCATCCTGTCATGGCACAGTGATTTAACCCACAGTGTTAAGCAGGTGCAAATCCTCCAGCCATAAGCCATAGTTGTCCCATCTCCTGGTGCCACCCCACCTAGATGTGGTCCTCAGAGCTCCGCCACCACCATCACCTGTGCCAATCAGCTCCAGAAACCCAAACTCCTCCCACCTGATCTCCACCTGCCTTGAGCCATGCTCCTCTAGCTGCACTTTTACATGAAAGTGTGCAGAATGACTCTAAAAGTGTTAAGTAAGAAAGATGACCCAGTTATACTTGGGCAAATCCGGGAAGAGGGTCGCCATATCAAATCGCACGCACACATGTGCAGAAAAGCCTGCCAGAGCTAACCACTGGCTGTGTCCTGTATGCCTGTATTTATTTATTTGATTAATTTTCATTTCATTTGTAATAAAAATAACAACAATCCACAAAGCTGTTTGCAAAAAGGGTAAAACAAAATAAGAATTAAAAGTGGTTAAATAGCTGGTTAAAGAGTTTGAACAACAATTAAAATCAGCAATAAGCTAAACATGGGTTGAAAGATGCTACATATCTGTCTAGGCGTGTCAAAGCAAAAAAGAGTACAGTGGTACCTCGGGTTACAGATGCTTCAGGTTACAGACTCCACTACCCAGAAATAGTACCTTGGGTTAAGGACTTTGCTTCAGGATGAGAACAGAAATCATGCCCCGGCAGCGCGGCAGCAGCTGGAGGCCCCATTAGCTAAAGTGGTGCTTCAGGTTAAGAACAGTTTCAGGTTAAGAATGGACCTCCAGAATGAATTAAGTACTTAACCCGAGGTACCACTGTACAGCAAAGGGGCGTCAACAGGCCTGATGTCAACAGCCAGGGAGTTCCAAAGTTTGGGTGCTGCCACACAGAAAGATTGATTTGTTATAAATGTGGGATGAGTGTGTACGTCACTGAGAGTGCACCCCCCAAAAAAGTGTGAAGAATCACGGTTCCCTATTTATTGCACACATATTATACAAACACTTGTGGCATCCATACTTTCTCAAGCCTTCCAATGCAAATGCGTGATCAGCTGTCAGGAAGCAGCCATGCCTTCACAAACATAACTTGGAAATATTCCTTTCCTTCCTTTTTACTCATCGCTGCACCCACACAATTCTAATAATAGTAAAGATCCCCATTCAAGTGAATGCGGAGTATTGAGTGACTGGGCTTTGCACAGGCAGGGAGAAGCGACGCAAAGGCACCATGAGGTACCTGAGATATAGCGCGCCTTCAGAGCAATTGGATCACATTCACCATATGCCCAGCGCCATCCATGGAGCAACAGGTGGCTCAGGATCCGGCTCCCCAAAGCAAGTCATCAGGTATTTGCTGAACGAGGAGAACCTGCCAAGCTCTCTTGCTGAGTCTCCAGCACAGCATCTCCCAAAATGCAGAGACAAAGAATTGTAGCGCCTCCAAAACGCTCGTGGCTCATATCCGAGTACAGGGAAATTACAGCGCCTCCGTCAAAAAAACAAAACAAAACAGCTAATGTGAAAGCAATACCCAGCCTATCATCACACGCCGCTCCGAAGAGACTGATTAAAAGCAAACACCAAGGAAACAAAAGATAAAGAGCGAGGCAGAATGAGGCCGGAGGCTTCCGGATTCTGCCGCTTTGTTTATTTCCAGACAAAACTCAAGCCAGCTTTCTACAGCAGCTTTGAAACGACAGCAAAGAGGATGCTTGTAGGAAGACAGGAAAACAGAGGTGGCATTAGGTGTGTGTGGAACCACAAAGAGAAATGTCACCTTTAGTATCGAGGGCTGGCCAGACCATTAGCCTCGCTGAGGCAGCCACCTCAGGCGGCAAGTTGGGGAGAGCTGGAAAGGAAAGAGAAGGGCGTTCTCGTGTGTTTTTGCCTTTCCTTTTGCTGCAAATGCCGCAACGCGAAGGTCTCACTGCCACCAGCCTGGGCAGAGTTCAGGGCCTGCCAGCTTCTCACACTGCCTCCAGTCACCTCAGGTTGTGGCTATCATAAAACTACACTCTGCTCCATAATCCTTTGCGATTACAGCAGCCAGCAAAACGTCACCTAAACAGATGTTGGAAGCGAATGTGGGTGTCTCTCCTTGGACAGAAGATCCCAGGTAATTTTATGTTGTGAGCCACCCTGAGATCTACGGGTATAGGGCAGTATACAAATTTAATAAACAACATAAATAAACAAACAAACAAATAAATAAATAAATAAATATCCCCTGAATCTTATACTGTAAACCGCCCTCTGATCCTCGGATGAAGGGCGGTATATAAATTTAATAAATGAATGAAATAAATAAACCTCCATGGCAGGCTAGGAGAGAACCCTGCCTGAAACCTTGGAGAGCTACTGCCGGCCAGTGTAGGCAATATGAAGCTAGATGGATGCAGAGTCTGACAGGCAGCTCCCAGTGTTCACATGAGTGAGGCCAAAGAGAGTTTCAGTATGAAAACTTTCCAGCGGGGTTCTGCCGACCAGTAAGGTTATCGCCAGTTGCCACCTAAAGCAAAATCTGTTGTGGTTTTTGAAAGGTCCGTTCCCGGGCAAAACTGCTAACACCTGGTATGGTTTTGAACGTCCCTACCTGCAAAAACAGGGACTTCTCTATGGGACACTTAGGGACACGGGTGGCGCTGTGGGTTAAACCAGAGAGCCCAGGACTTGCCGATCAGAAGGTTGGCGGTTCGAATCCCCGCGACGGGGTGAGCTCCCATTGCTCGGTCCCTGCTCCTGCCAACCTAGCAGTTTGAAAGCACGTCAAAGTGCAAGTAGATAAATAGGTACCGCTCCGGCGGTAAGGTAAACGGCGTTTCCGTGCGCTGCTCTGGCTCACCAGAAGCGGCTTAGTCATGCTGGCCACATGACCCGGAAGCTGTATGCCGGCTCCCTCGGCAGGTAAAGCGAGATGAGCGCCGCAACCCCAGAGTCGTCCACAACTGGACCTAATGGTCAGGGGTCCCTTTACCTTTTTACCTGCAAAAACACAGGCAGAGGGCACTGGGATGGATCTGCTGTGAGATTTCAAAGATGTGTGTGGTGCGCTTCTCAAAACGCCGGGGAGCGTACTGTCTCGGGGTGCCCTTGAGCAAACATCGCAAGCGAGGCAGCAGCACCCGGGATGCGTGCTTTGCTGAATTCTCGTGCTGCAAAGCACATCCCATCTCCCAAGCCGCTTGGAGCTCTTTAAAGCAAAGGGCTGAGGCGCTCGGAGGAAGCAGCCAGCTGTGAGCTTTTTATTGGTCACGTTTGAACTGGCTGGGTAACCGCACAACGCTGATTAAATACCCCGAAGTCATGCGCCGCACTGTAGCAGACACAGCAAGAAATCTAGCCTGGCACTCTTCCCATGCTCCCTTGGTGGTGGTTGTGTTTTGTTGTTTTTCACCCTCTCGGGAATAATTCTCAGGGCCTTGGCTCTCGCTGTGGTAAATCTGCGCCTAGGCTGTCCCATTTGAGGCTGCAGTAGAGGCCTCACAAGACTGAGGCAGATCCCCATAAGCAGAATAACTTCCGCAATGAAATAATAATAATAAGTTCCGGCAAGTTCCGGATGAAAAAAAGCCCTGTGTGGAGGGAATTCGTTTGTATGGAGGAATGTTTCAGTCAAAACATCTTTCGGTCTCAGGTGGTGTGGCCCAAACGACACGTTTGCCACCTTAGCGAGAATTGTTGGGGTTTCCGGACAAATTTCAAAAATAAACCACTTCTTCAAGCAGTGCTTAGTTTAACTATGGAAGAGAAGGAAGCCTCCATGCTAGATGGCTTTAAAAGATGATTAGGCAGATTCCTGAAGGAGAGGGCCATCAATGGCTACTAGCCCAAATGGCTTTGCTGTGCCTCTACAGGGAGAAGCAGCTAGTATTCTGAATATTTATATTGTTCTCAAGTTGTTAACCAAGCCTCTCAGATGTGTGGCAGTTGCTGAGTCGCGAAGGGAGCACTCTCTGCATGATTTTTTTATTTTTTTTACCTCACGAGGGCCAAAACTGAGACCAAACACAGGTTTGCTATCTGAGAAAGAAGTAGGCCTCACTGGTACACAGCCCCAAATAGGCAGGCGCTATCTTCCTCCTAGCTCTTCCTGCTCAGAATCTATAATATAAATTATAGTGATGTATAATGAAGATGCCTCTGTGGGGAGGCTGTTCCACACTTGGGGCCACCACAGAGGAGGCCCTCTTCCCAGGCTGTCACCCCCGAGCCACTGAGGGTGCAGGAACTGCCAAGAGGGCTTCTTCTGCCTTTCTCAGCACCCAAAAAGGTCTGTAGGGAAGGAGGCAGTCTTTCAGATATTTGGGACTGAGTTGATTAGGGCTTTAAAACATGGCCCAAGAAGATGGGGGACACAATCAGAGCAAATCATGTTTCACTTGGCACGGAAGTCTCACAAAAATCACCTCAGAAGGCAGTGGATTCTCCTTCATTTGAGGTTTTTAGACCAATATTGGCGGGTGTTTTTTCTGTCATGATTCCTGCAAGGGGTTGGACTAGATGACCTTTGGTGTGTCTCCCAACTCTACAGTTCTGCAATGCTACAATCCAGTTTCACAGCTCTCCTCTTTTTTTGTGTGGAAAACCACAGAAACGGGAGTTAACGGGAGAGCCAAGTTGCGCCACCCACATGTCCTATTAACAAGCTGTGGCCTTCAGCTTTTCTCACGTCTCCCCTTTCCCGAGCTCTGCGAGGGGACAGCTGGCAGGATGGACCTCGCAGTTAATGAACCGCTGCCAGCGCTAATCCGGCACTGCCTCCCTCCGCTTACCTTTGCTCTGCTCCAGGGATGCCGGAGCAAGAGGGGGCCTTGCGTGGGATGCTGACTAAGGCAAGCTTGCGGCAACAGATTCGCTGTGCAGCAATTCAGCACCAAGCGCAGCTACACAATCCTCCTTAATCTCAGCTGAACATTTCCTTTCCCCCTCCGGCTTCTTTTAATAAACCCTGATTACCATGGGCAGAGCTTTTTCTTTGGGAACCTGCACAGAGAGAGAGCGAAAATTCAGACAAGGGACATTGTCAACAGCTCCCCCACCTCAGCAAAGCACACCTTCCAACTGCAGCTATAAGTCCCTTCTCCCTCCCTTTAAGTCACAGCCAGGTGGAAATTGAAGGCAGGCCCTCCCTCCGCGAGGATCCTGCCTGGAGAGAGTCTTTTCTACCGAGCTTAGAGTAATAAACAGATCTCAGCCGCACAAACACACGCCGAAATGATAATAATAAAAAAGCAAGCTGCAGCATGTCCAAACAGAGAGATTAAATTTCTACACCTCCGCGGGAAATCTCCAGGGGCTGTTTAACTCCAGACCAAACACCTGACCGATTCCGGCAACTGGCTCATCCGGTCCAGGAGATAATCTTCTGCGCTGGGCCATGCTGTGTGCATCAGACATGGCACACACAGAACATGAACAACATGGGACAATTGTCTCTCTCTGTGTGTGTTCCCGCGCTTGGTGCCTGTCAGGAAGGATATGCCCATTGGAAATCGGGAACAGCTCTCTTAAAGCACAAAGCATAAGAAGAGTTTTCCCATTTGCCATGGCGCTAGGCTGCAATTTGCTGCAAGGTTGGGAAGCATCAATGTTACATTTGCATCCCACCTCTCCTCCAAGGAGCAGCACAAGGTGACACATATGGGTCTCACCCTCCTCCCCATTTTATCCCCACAACATCCCTGTGAGGTAGGTTTGGCTGAGAAACTGTGACTGGAAGAAGAAGAAGAAGAGTTTGGATTTGATATCCCGCTTTATCACTACCCGAAGGAGTCTCAAAGCAGCTAACATTCTCCTTTCCCTTCCTACCCCACAACAAACACTCTGTGAGGTGAGTGAGGCTGAGAGACTTCAGAGAAGTGTGACTGGCCCAAGGTCACCCAGCAGCTGCATGTGGAGGAGCAGGGAAGCGCACCCGGTTCACCAGATTACGAGTCTACCACTCTTAATCACTGCACCACACTGGCTCTCTCAAGCTTCATGGCCAAGCAGGGATTTGAACCCTAAAATAATGATAAACCACTGAGTGGTACATAGAATATTCAAGAACAGTAAGCAGGACTGGCTGCCATCTCTCTCTCTCTCTCTCTGACTACATTCGTCGAAGAAGCAACATCTGCTTAGCCTAAGATGCTCTCTTGGCTTCCAGAAGAGAGGACAAAGGGACTATCTCTTTATGGGATAGATTCCAGGTATATTACTTTTGCAACTTAAGTCTGCCTTCTGGGATCCATCTATGAACAGAATGAGTGAGTGAGTAAACTCTTTCTATACTTTTATAGAAGACGGTGTCATGTCTATTTCTTTTATGAGGGACTAAAGGGGAAATTGGGACGCGGGTGGCACTGTGGTCTAAACCACACAGCCTAGGGCTTGCCAATCAGAAGGTCGGCGGTTTGAATCCCCATGTCCGGGTGAGCTTCTGTTGCTCGGTCTCTGCTCCTGCCAACCTAGCAGTTCAAAAGCACATCAACGTGCAAGTAGATAAATAGGTACCACTCCGGTGGGAAGGTAAACAGCATTTCCGTGCGCTGTTCTGGTTCGCCAGAGGCGGCTTGGTCATGCTGGCCACATGACCCAGAAGCCGTACGCCGGCTCCCTCGGCCAGTAGAGCGAGAAGAGCACTGCAACCCCAGAGTCATTCGCAACTGGACCTGGCGGTCAGGGGTCCCTTTACCTTTAAAGGGGAAAATACCAGGTAACTTATTTTAGAGGCTTTAGCGAGCCTGAGCAAACACATCCGCTGTGCAAGTTTAAAAGGGGGGATGTTACTCTGCTAAATTGTAGACCTTGTTAACACAAGTTGGAAAGGATATAATCAAACAATATATCCTCTCCTACATCCCTGAACATTCCCACACATTGGCCCAGTTAATCCCAATGGAATCTACTGGGAAGAGGTTCAAGAGTGGGCAAAAGCTTCTCTGGGCAACTCACTACCTTTCAGTCTAACTCTAGCCCTCACCAGGTTGAATAGCAATGTGAGAAACTAAGACACAGGTTAAAGAAACAATATAGAGTTGCCACTGCACATTGGCTTTGAAACACACCACCGGTGCCTACAAAAGCATGGCTCCAAGCAGTTTCCCCCTTGCCCCACTCAATTCCCAGGTAAAACCCACTCTTTAGTGACACATTGGAGCAAACGTCAATCCGGAGAAAACCCAAATTGCCACTTGCTCCGACCGAGCGCTAAAGAAGAATGCAGTTAGGAAAAGAGGAAGTGCGGAGAAGCCCCAAGTCAACGTGGATTGACTTCCCCACATCGACAAGGGCCTGGAAATTGAAAAGTGGAATCAGCATTGCATTTCCAGAAGAGGTCACTACACAGGCAGAGTAACCACTCGGCTGGACTGGGTGCCTCCATCCCTCCCCCCCACTCACCCGCTGGAAACCTCCTTTCTGATTTCCAACTGAGATTTATAAAAAAATGAAAATGAAAAAAAAATGCTATTATCCTCTACAGAGGTCCAGAAGTCAAAAAGAGAAATGACGTGAGCAGACTCTAATGGAATGCTTTGCACTTATGTTGACAGAGGTCTCCCGCCGTGAGAAAATTCCAGGCTGGGCTGTGGCAAGGGTGATTGACTATAAGTGGTCTGTGGATAGCTGTAATAAGGTTGTTTGGGTGGTTCTGCTAAGGCTCAGCTACTCCCTTCCTCACCACTGCAGATTAGCAGGGGAAGCTGCCCACTGCCCTATCTCCTTGGATAAAATGCCCCTAACCTGTGGTTAGCCCCCAGATTATGGACAGGGGCAACAAGAAGAGAATTCCCCCTGCTGTCTCTCCTCTAATGGGTAATAGACTAACACTCTAAGGCAGAGCTTTCCAAACGGTGTGTCGTGACACATTAGTGTGTAGATGTGTCGCACGAACCTTCCCTGCGCTCCTCCCGGGGCTGGAAAGGGGTTAGTTTACTGAGTAAAACTGAATTGCTGTGTCGCGAAATGGTGCATGTCTAAAAAGCGTGTCACAAACATGAAAAGTTTGGAAAGCTCTGCTCTAAGGGCTATTTTTCCTTCCTAGCCCCTTGTAACTTGCTTTTGCTCCAGCTGTTTTCATGTAGACCTTTACATACAGGAAAGCCTTTTTTCTCTGCTGGGGATCTTCAAACTGTGCCATCAGATAAGCTTTGCAAGGCCTAAGGTGACCGAAGCAGAGCTCCTTGCAAGACCCGAACTCATCCGCAGCTTATCAATAAAATTAGCTAACTGCGAAGTTTGCAAATTGGTGAACCCTGGTCTTCCAATGTGATGGGTCCAAGTGTGAAAACTGCCTTGTGTCTTTGAAGAGCAATTTGCTCTTCAAAGCTGTTCTCAGATAACATTATAGGCATGTAATGCGATGTAAACTAATGTAAATTGTGCAATGATCTGCTAGAGCTTGTTATCTGTTATCTTCACTGGGCAAAACCTCTGCTCTTTAAAGTTAGCCCTCTTGTGTTTTACAACCTCCTTGACTCTGCTGTTGAAATGCAAGAACTTTTTTTTTTTTCAAAATCTGTAGAACCTCTTCAACAAAAGGGCTATCTCTTCAAATACAGGATATTTAGGAAGCTGCTTTATTTAGGAAGCTGACTTTAGGAAGTCAGAGTATTGTTGTTTGTTGTTGTTTAGTCATTTAGTCGTGTCCGACTCTTCGTGACCCCCTGGACCAGAGCACTCCTGTCTTCCACTGCCTCCCGCAGTTTGGTCAAACTCACGTTGGTAGCTTCGAGAACACTATCCAACCATCTCGTCCTCTGTCGTCCCCTTCTCCTTGTGCCCGCCATCTTTCCCAGCGTCAGGGTCTTTTCCAGGGAGTCTTCTCTTCTCATGAGGTGGCCAAAGTATTGGAGCCTCAGCTTCAGGATCTGTCCTTCCAGTGAGCACTCAGGGCTGATTTCCTTCAGAATGGATAGGTTTGATCTTCTTGCAGTCCATGGGACTCTCAAGAGACTCCTCCAGCACCATAATTCAAAAGCATCCATTCTTCAGTGATCAGCCTTCTTTATGGTCCAGCTCTAACTTCCATACATCACTACTGGGAAAATCATAGCTTTAACTATACAGACCTTTGTTGGCAAGGTGATATCTCTGCTTTTTAGTGCTGGCTTAGTACTGGCTACCCTGACTGAAAGCAGCTCTCCAGGGTCGTGGATGAGGGATGCTTGCAGTTCTACCTGGATGAACATCCCACGGATTGAACCTGGGATCTGTTGCATACAAAGCAGTTGCTCCACCAATGAGCTACAGACTTTGCTTTGCCAGAATTGCTTCCTCCAGCACCAGATTTAAGCTATGCAAAACATTAACACATCATGGCGAAATGCTCTCGCTTGACTTTCCCCTTGATGTAATGCTTTGCATGGATTTTCTTTTCTTTTTTTAATGTGAGAGAGCATCTTAAAATGCAATCATTCATCTGCAAACTGAAATAATACACTCTCCAAAGCATTCTACCGCATTATTATTTTTTGACAGATCTTCCTCTAACTGTTGCTTTCAGTGTTCGAAAATTAAAATGTTTTTGGCATTCCCGCTGTTATTCAATACATTTGAGGGATGAAATTCCAAAAAAAAAGATGTGAATCAGTTTATGTATGCCACAACAGCCACAAGGATACTTCTGGCTCAGAAATGGAAAACGCAGGAGCTTCCAAGATTGGAAGAATGGTGGACTAAGATGGTGGAATATGTAGAATTAGCAAAGTTGACGGGGAAGATCCAGAATCAGCATGACGAACTGTTTCAAAAGGACTGGAGCAAATTTATATTATATATGAAAGAACATTGTAAACATCTGAAAACGTTTGTAGCTTGGAATTGAAATGTTTTGTAATGGGAATATAAGGAACTGATTTACATTTAATGAGGGGAAATATAAAAATAAGAGAGAAGGTAAAAAAAGTGGCTATGGAAATGCTAAGAACAAAGTAAATATGTACGGAAGTCAGAGAGAGGGGTGGGAGGAGGTCCATGCTCGGACAGAGCGATGTTTGAGTTTATTGAATTATGTATGGAAACTGTGATTGTGATAAAATTAAAAATGCAATAAAAATTATTTTTTTTGAAAAAAAAGCAATACATTTGAGGGGGGGTGTTACAATCAAGCAGTGTATAAATTTTATGAAATAAATTAGTTGCATGAATGCACGGGGCCAGGGCAAAGTGAAATGGGATGTCTTTGAAACATTGGGCAATGTGGAGGAAAGGAAAAATGCACCTTTTAAGAAGTTTCATCTCTTAATCTCAGGGTTGTGGGTTAAAGCCTCACATTGGACAAGTGATTGCATGGGTTTGGAACAAATGACCCTTGTGATGATGATAATAAATAATAATAATAATAATAATAATAGTAATAATAATTTTATTTATATCCCGCCCTCCTCAGCCGAAGCTGGGCTCAGAGTGGCTAACAACAGTAAAAATAACACAGTTTACATAAAATCACAATCCATTAATTGTAATACATTCTAAAATCAATTCATTCTAAAATCAATTCAGAATCAAATTAATGACAACCATTGGGCTAGAGTTCTATGAGGATTACAGAAGGAGGGGGTCAGACTGTGCCTTGGTCAAAGGCCTGGTGGAACAGCTCCATCTTGCAGGTCCTGCGGAAAGATGTCAGGTCCTGCAGGGCCCTGGTCTCTTGTGGCAGAGCGTTCCACCAGATCGGGGCCACGGCTGAAAAAGCCCTGGCTCTGGTTGAGGCCAGCCTAACTTCTCTGTGGCCCAGGACCTCCAAGATGTTTTTATTTGAAGACTGTAAGGTCTTCCGTGGGACATACCAGGAGAGGCGGTCCCATAGGTACGAGGGTCCTAGGCCGTATAGGCTGTATGATGCCTTCAATCACTACCATTCTATGATTCTATGCTCCCTTGGATTTAAGAATACACGTGCCGCTGCAACTTCAGTGTTTTTCTTTCTATCTTCTCCCTCCACCTCAAAGCAAGTAAGCTGTAGACGGAGTCTGCCCCTCGTGCTGCAGAGGAGCCCAAAATCAGGCACATGGAAAAGGATGTTTTCATCACAAAAATGACAGCAGTGAAAGCCAGGGAGCTATGTTCTTAGAAGTTCAAGTGAGTGGATAGGCAGCTGGAGGAGGAGAGGACAGAGGGTGAAGAAAGAGCTGTGAGTGAAGGGGCCCCTTTCCCCATCCTTTGGACCCCCCAGGAAACTCAACAAACCTGCTGCTCTTGGAACTGGGTGCGGAGAGGCTGCAGCTGAATTGAGTCAAAGGTAAAGGACCCCTGGACAGTTAAGTCCAGTCAGCTATGGGGTTGCAGCGCTCGTCTCGCTTCAGGCCGAGGGAGCCGGTGTTTGTCCACAGACAGCTTTCCGGGTCATGTGGTCAGCGTGACTAAACCACTTATGGTGCAACGGGGCAGAAGCCAGAGTGCACGGAAACGCCATTTACCTTCCAACTGCAGTGGTACCTATTTATCTACTTGCACTGGTGTGCTTTCGAACTTCTTTGTTGGCAGAAGCTGGGACAGAGCAAGAGGAGCTCACTCCGTTGCAGGGATTTGAACTGCCAACCTTCCAATCGGCAAGCTCAAGAGGCTCAGTGGTTTAGACCACAGCGCCACCTGCATCAACTGAATGGGACACAGCTGTGGGGAGCCTAAGGAAGGGCCATCTACCTTGGGCCTGCCCATAAAAACCAAGTCTAAAATGAGAGTCTAGGGTGATATCTACTGTTTCCAGGAACTCTTCTCACTGGACTTTTGTGGGTGAGCTGAGAGTTTGATGGACCCTTGGTGAGAACTCAGAGGCTGAGAAGGAGGGTGTGTCAGAAGGAAAATTAAGTGATATTGATTTATATATATATATGAGGAGCTTTGTATGAATGCAACATTTTTTATATGTGACTTGTGTGTCACTTCAGTTTTCTGTACGGTGCTTAGATATATATTTAATGTCAAGCGGTATAGAAATTAAATAATCCAATCCCATCATTCATCCACATAAGTGGAAATTTAGATGAGACTTTAAAAGCTGCTTCTGCAATGGCTTCAGCTTGCAAGGGCAGTAAAACACATCTGGAGAGGCTGCAGATAAAAAATTCTTTTTATCCCTTAGACTTTCACCAGCACCCTTGTTGCCCACGCAAGTCCTGAGGCTTCAATAGAAGCCTCCAGGTACAAGGAGGGGGCTTCCCAGGGATCGGGGCCCTTTGTTTGCACATACAGATGTTGGAGCGCCGTCAACACTCATTCTATAGCAGCAGCAGCAACGTAATTGCTCAGCCTCATTAGCAAATATTTATCGCTGCTGCAGAAGACGCCCTATTGTTTGGAGGTGCAATTAAAAAGCTCGGGAATGCAAGGCATGCCCTGTATCCGCACCTGTTGAACCATGACCTGCATCTGCACCTGTTGAACTAGGAAGTAGGGTTGCCACCAAGCAACCAGAATTTTACTGGAAGGATGGTAAGATCCATTGTCTTGACCAAGGGCCAAAACTGAATTGCACAAAGCTAAGGAAGGGACGCGGGTGGCGCTGTGGGTTAAACCATAGAGCCTAGGACTTGCCGATGAGAAGGTCGCCGGTTCAAATCCCTGCAGTGGGGTGAGCTCCCATTGCTTGGTCCCTGCTCCTGCCAACCTAGCAGTTCGAAAGACGCCAGTGCAAGTAGATAAATAGGTACAGCTCCAGCAGGAAGGTAAACGGCATTTCGGTGCACTGCTCTGGTTCGCCAGAAGCAGCTTAGTCATGCTGGCCACATGACCCGGAAGCTGTACGCCTGCTCCCTCGGCTAATAAAGCGAGATGAGCGCTGCAACCCCAGAGTCGTCCTCAACTGGACCTAATGGTCAGGGTTCCCTTTACCTTTAAGGAAAGGAAAAGGGGGGGAAATGCGTAAGTTGTTCTTGCAAACTGGTGCGCCTACATGGGCTGCCATGCAGCGAGAAAGGTTGCTAATGTTTAGCTGTGCCTTTAAAGAGCTATTTGATCCGCAGCAATTAACAGGTGACAACAGGAAATGCTTCAGCTGCTAATTATAGCCCATCAAATTGTTATTAAAGGCACAAGAGTAGGCCAGGCCTACTCCACCACCCCCACCCCCATCTGAACGGCTGGCAATGGTAATCACATAACTGCACACCGAGGTGTCACAGGGAGCTGGTGGATGCATTTGGTGTGTAATTCAGAAATCTGTGCAGTCAGGATTGTGGGTGCAAATGCATTCAGCACCCTGTCACCATATAGCATTCCACCCTCTCAGTATAGGGGGTCAGTCATGGTGGTGGCCAACAGAGGCAGATTAAGGGCAGCACGGCCAGTTCCCCCACACTGGCCACTGAGGGGGCACCACCACTGAGGGGGCCATTGTGTAGGCAAAGAAGCAATCGGCAGTACCTCCATGCATCCCTATTTTCCAGGGACAGTCCTGGATTTACAGAAGCCATTCCGGTTTCTGGTTTGATCCCAGAATGTCCTGCCTTGGATGGCATGGTAGGATGTCCCTATTTTCATAGGAAATTATCCGACCCCCCAAGCAAAGGAGATAAGTAACTATACAACCTTTAGACGATACCTGAAGGCAGCCATGAATAAAAAAAAAATCAAAATTCAACAATCTGCATCCCGCTTACAGAAATACCTAGGTATATATGTACTTTGTTTTTCTAGCTTGATCAAAATTCTTTATTATTTCATAACAGGTAGATAGTTAAGAGCTTAGGCAGCTTCAGCGACAGGCACCTGAAACCCACCCACCCCCCAGAATTCAGCGCCCGGGTGCCCCGCGCCACTTGCACCCCCGGGTAAAGACGGCCCTGGAGGCAGTGTAGCCATCAAATTTTGCACCAGTTGCAGTGCCTGAACAGACTTCAAAGGCAGCCCCATATATATCACATGGTGCTTCTCTATCCTAGAAGTTAGGCTACTCTTGTTCAGATATGGCCATAGCTCTGCCACTGGCTGAACGCATGAAAGAACTGAAACCTATAGGAAACTGTACATAATAATAGAAACGCAACTGTGTTGCAACAGTTCCTCTTTGTAAACAAGACAGGAAAATTTAGAACTCCAAAATCCAGGGGGAAATGTGGTTGAGATTCCCAGGAACCACGAATCCTATCAGCCACCGAAACTTGGCACGATCCATACTCTCCCAGCCTCATTTTTTTTGTTCAGGATGAGGGATTTGCAACATTTTTGTTTGCAATGCATCTCCTTGCATCGAGAAACAGCCCACCTGAGCCTCCGGCTAAAAACCAGTGGCTTTGCTTGCTTACTGCCACACAACAGGCCCAGTCTCTCCCTGAGTACAAATGGGGCATTAACTTATTTTTATCTGCCCATCTCTGGCAGGATCAACTATTTGAGCTGTGTTTTCCTCAGGCAGGGAAAAAGGAGGAGGTAGTCCCAATATGCAATGGGGGAGAAAATGTATTTATTCCAAAAAGAATCAGATAAAACCAACCTGGTGTGTTTTGATCACGAGTCCTTCTTCTGGGGGAAATCTCTGCTACCCATGTTCTCTGATAAAATATGTATTACATTGCTGGAATTAAATTATACAATCCCTGCCAAATTATGTACACAAACCACTGGCATATTTATAGAGCATGTGGGAGACCGCCCCTCTTTTTTCTGTCCTATTGGTGTAAGGCTATTGCATCTGAAGGCCGGTGCATGTGGCCACAGACACCAACCAAGTGAAAAACACAGGGAGTCACATCAGTCGGATAAGCAGAAAGAAACATTTCACTTTTTGTGCAGAGAAACTGACCCTAGATTGTCCAGCTGTTGAAGCACCCTGTACTTTAAAGGCCTTTTGTCTAATAAGGCCTTGAAAAAATTCCATTCAGGGAGTCACGTTGAGCACACTGAAGGTGACAATTGCATATCCCACAAGTGTCCAGGAAAACCCGGGACATCCCGCGTTTTTATCGCAAGAGAACGGCAGCCATTTTAGTTGCTGTGGTCTCACATTATTTCAAAGCAAATAATGTGATTTTTTTGTGTGATTTCCCCACAAAAAAACCCTTTGGGGTTGGCGTGATCTTGTATGGCACCCCAAAACATGAAAAAGGTGTTTGGGGAGGAACCGTGGTGCGAAATCGCATGTGATCACAGCAATGTGCTCTTTTGATAAATGAAAAGACATGTCAGGGATTGTGCTGCAGAGGGCAGCACTGAGGAGGAATGATGGGAACTGCCCCCTGACCCTGACCTTGAATCTTCCCAGTAGCAGGAGGTCAGTATAGATTTGGAAAAGTGGTTTACAGAGGGGCATAGTTTAGAAGGCAGAAGTTGGGAAATAGTGGATGGGGAACAGCTAGCAGAAGAAACACAGAAGAAGAAGAAGAAGAAGAAGAAGAAGAAGAAGAAGAAGAAGAAGAAGAAGAAGAAGAGGAGGAGGAGGAGGAGGAGGAGGAAGAGTTGGAGTTTGGACTTGATATCCCACCTTTCGCTCCTCTTAAGAAGTCTCAAAGCGGCTAACAATCTCCTTTACCTTTCTCCCCCACAACAAACACTCTGTGAGGTGAGTGAGGCTGAGAGACTTCAGAGAAGTGTGACTAGCCCAAGGTCACCCAGCAGCTGCATGTGGAGGAGCGGGGAAGTGAACCCAGTTCATCAGATTACGAGTCCACCACTCTTAACCACTACACCATGCTGGAGAGAGGGTCAGCAGATTCAGAGTCTCTGGACAGCATTCCCCCGCCCCCAATCCCCAAGGACATGGAGAGCTCAGAGAGTGTTAGAACAGAAAGTGCAGAGGATACAAGCTCCGATTACAAGACATAGGAGTGATGTAGATTAATAGGGATGGAGGGGGGTAAGCCTTAGTTGGGAGCACCACCATTCTAAAGAGAAGCTTTCTTTTGTCTCTCCCTGTGTTTATTAAAGAAACTAACTGGTAAGACTTTCCTTTCATCTGATCTGCTTATTACTGCCACGGAGGAGGAAGCCGATTCCACGAAGCCTGACAAGATGGTGTCCAGGAAGGTGGCACCCTGGATTTGGGCTTCAAGGTGTTGGAGGGTAAGCAATTCCAGGCTGTAAAAACAGATTCAAAGCCAGAATCGCTGAAAATCCATAGACTAACCGCCCTCATTTTGTCTCCAAGCTTCATTAACTACAAACCCCAAAATCTGGGATCCCCTCCAAACGCCAGTCATCTCCCCATTCATGAGAAGCACAGCAGGGAGTTTGCAAAAACACGGCTCCCTCCCTCCACTCCCTCCACACCTTTTCTATCCCTTGGGGAACGACTTACTCAATGAGTCATGACCATGTGGGTGGCCATGTGGGTGCAGCAGCTTCCTTGCAAGAGTTGCCCTGGGCTGCATGCTTTATGCAGCCAGAGCTGTTCTCCTCCTTAATGCCCCACACTCCCTTTGCGATGCAGAGTCGCTGCTTGGTCATGAAGTCCCAAAGCTGTTGTGCCACCAGCAAAGGGGGAGGCGGAACATTTTGGGAAAGTGACTGAGGGCTGCAGAGCTCTTGTTTACGTAAACCCCACAAATAGGTTTATTTAGCTCAGTGGTGAGGGGGAGTCACTCAAGGGTGCCAACTTGAATAAAATTGATCCCAAGACGTGGCACATACATCTCATTTTAATGGTTGTTGTTTAGTCGTTTAGTCGTGTCCAACTCTTCATGACCCCATGGACCAGAGCACGCCAGACACTCCTGTCTTCCATTGCCTCCCGCAGTTTGGTCAAACTTATGCTGGTAGCTTTGAGAACACTGTCCAACCATCTCATCCTCTGTTGTCCCCTTCTCCTTGTGCCCTCAATATTTCCCAACATCAGGGTCTTTTCCAGGCAGTCTTCTCTTCTCGTGAGGTGGCCAAAGTATTGGAGCCTCAGCTTCAGGATCTGTCCTTCCAGTGAGCACTCAGAGTTGATTTCCTTAAGAATGGATAGGTTTGATCTTCTTGCAGTCCATGGGCCTCTCAAGAGTCTCCTCCAGCACCATAATTCAAAAGCATCCATTCTTCGGCGATCAGCCTTCTTTATGGTCCAGCTCTCACTTCCATACATCACTACTGGGAAAACCATAGCTTTAACTATAAGGACCTTTGTTGGCAAGGTGATGTCTCTGCTTTTTAAGATGCTGTCTAGGTTTGTCAATGCCCATTAACTTTGGGGTGGGGAGGACCAGCCCCCACAAATATTTTATTGGGGGCCAAAGGGACCTCAGCCCCTAGGAGTTGGCTTCTATGCACTATATGGAGAGCTAGAAAGAGGGGGTTAAACCTTGTTCTGTTGGGAAGAGGAATATAACTTCTGGGCCCTTGTTGCCTCGTATAAGCCAAACTGAATTCACGTATATATGTATGCTAAATCAACATGCCCCCAAACTCTCCTTTTGAAGCATACACACAAACACGGCAACTTCAAATCGGCCATGAAGAGCAAGGGTCAAGAGCGGGCATTGTTGGCCAACCATTGTGTCCACACCCTCAGGCCTCAAAAAAGAGAAAATGAAATCCAAAAATGGAGGGATTTTTTTGTTTGTTATAATTGCATTATAAATGCAGGGCTATGTCCACCAGGCTGCATATTATGCTATTTGGGATGGTTGACCCGCTGCTTTGGGATTCAAACTCTTTGCAAAGAAGCAGTTTTGAAATATTCAGCACCTCAGTGGACTAGAGGAACATTTGGCCCAGCCGACTACACAGTTTGCAGGGGGAAATGGTATAATTTCCTCTTTGGACTCAGGGGTTCTACTGCATTGTCCATCCACTAAACAAATTATTTATGTGGGCAAATGCTGTATTGCTTTGAGTAATAACAATTTCAACGGTATTTTTATTTTGTTCCACTCAAGCCCTGCAGGACACACACAGGCATAGATAGTATTGCTCTCTCCACAATTATAAATAAAGGGCAATATATAATAATAAGAGCACAATCTTCAGGCCATGGCATATTTCTGAACCTCTCTTCTAAAACAGTTCAAGGCAGCAGAGTTAACTTGGCTTTCGTGAAAGCCTGCCTGCCTCTCCGTTCCAGCAAATCCTTAAAATAACAAGGTACAATACTACCAAAGGAATATAAGGGAACATTTTATGCAGTTTTGCTACTTTAGAAACTGATGCAGTTGCACCATCCATCTGAAGGGATACAGCAGGCAATCCTTGCTTTGTTCAGCATGCTCCACCAGCAATTCCCCACCACCACCAAATATTGTTCAGACAAACCTAATTTCATCACTAGGGATGATACAAAGCCTTTCCAAGAACGATTGCTCATTTCCTCGAAGGCTTCCTGAAGAGGACAGCGAGGCTCACTGAACGTCATTTTTAGCCAAAAGCCTAACCTCTGCTGCTGTTTGTACCATCGTTGGTGCAAGTTCAGCTCTTCACAGAACAGAAGGAGCCATTGTGCGGAGCGCCAACGATGCTCTTATGAATTTGTGTCAGACTACCTCCAAAGGAGGGACGCGGGTGGCGCTGTGGGTTAAACCACAGAGCCTAGGACTTGCCGATCAGAAGATCGATGGTTCAAATCCCCGTGACGGGCTGAGCTCCCGTTGCTCGGTCCCTGCTCCTGCCAACCTAGCCGTTTGAAAGCATGTCAAAGTACAAGTAGATAAATAGGTACCACTCCAGTGGGAAGGTAAACAGCATTTCTGTGTGTTACTCTGGTTCGCCAGAAGCGGCTTAGTCATGCTGGCCACATGACCCGGAAGCTGTACGCTGGCTCCCTCAGCCAATAAAGCGAGATGAGCGTCGCAACCCCAGAGTCAGTCACGACTGGACCTAATGGTCAGGGGTCCCTTTACCTTTACCTTTACCTCCAAAGGAAATGGTGCCCATTGGGACTGGGAGGGAAGAGAGCCCAGACAGCAGGTAAAGCCCGAACTTATGATGACCAGCAGCACCAAGGTGACCTCCCTGGGGCGCAAGCCTGGGCCATGTGTCTGGAGGTCCTGGGCTGCCCAGACAACAAGACCCCTGTCTTGGTGTAGCTGGTGGGGTCCAAAGGAAAGCAGAGCAAGATGTTTGGCACCAACTTGGCTGCAGGAGTTGCGGGAAGGAGGCATACAAAGTACCATCCAACCGTCATGGGAACTCACTCCTGAAGCTCTTCTTCTCCTGAAGATCTCCCAAAAGGCAGCAGAGGTTTGGGATCCGAGTTTTCCTTCTCCTAAATAGGCTACCTTTCCAGGTTAACAAGCCCCATCTGCCCCTTGCTTCTTCTGCAGCATGTGCAGAAATTGTCTTCTTGACCACTGGACCCACACTTGGTCTTGTCTGTTCAATCTGCCAGAGCCTGTCTTCACATGCAGGGGAAGTCCCTAACACTTTGAGGGTTTGAGACCCACTGGTTACCCTCTCCTGGTTTAGCCGGCCAGTTGAAGCCGTTTCCCAGGGTGTGGCCGCTGTCACCTGCTGAGAACTTCTAGGAGCCACAGGTGAGAGCTGAGTGCAGGCTGGGGACCAAAGGTGGACAAACTACCCCAGAAGGAGCATGACGTGTCCCCACCAGAGTGTCAGGATGGTGTCAGCGGCTCCCAGCTGGTCGCCCAGGAAAGTATAAAGACAAGTTTCTTACAGTCCTTTTTTATTTCAGACTTTACAGAGAGATGCTATAGAACCCAGCCTCTTGGATAATGGTGTTGTCCCAAGTAAATCTCCACACACACACACACACACACACACACACACACACACACACAGTCTCCCACTGCCTCATTCGTGCTGCTACACACCCTCTGTCTTTGAGCTCTTTGCTCTCCTACTTTTAAGGTTCTCCGGGTTCTGGGCGATGGAGGGTCTGGAATGCTTTCTAATGGCAACGTGGCTCTCCCATGATTTCCAAACTTTTCCCGTCATCTGCCTCTGAGCTGTGACCTCCCGCAGACCCCTGTTGTAAATCTATACTGCCTTCCTCTTCCTCCTCCCTGGAAGGGTCAGGATAGGGAGGCGGTCTCCACCACTCCTCCTCCTCTGTCCGGCCCCTGACAAAGAGGTACTACTACTCTCCTAACACCCCATATACCCCAGTTGAGGACTATGCTTCCTATTATACAGCTGCAATGCTGGAGCTATCAGACATTCACTCCCTAGTTGTGTAGAAACCTAAGATACACAACACTGTTTCTGCCGCTTTAGTAAACTGCATGTTGTGCCCAGCTTCTTGTTTAAGAAAACACAGAGAGAGAAAATGGGGGGGGGGATATACTCACTCAATTTCCACCCCATCAGACCTCCAAAGATATTTGTGAGGTGTTTTCCGGAAAATGACTACCTTGCTCTTTGGGTAGCTATTCTGCAAACATTCAGTTTTACAGTAGTTACCAGAAAAGACTGCAGAAGGCCGTGTCGCCCCTACCTAGAATAAGGCAGGTCATTCAAGAAAACCCCAAACCAGATCTAGGGTGGCTGTTGTTGTTTAATCCATTGCAAAGCAAACCTCATGAACTTGAATGATGTGATAATAGCTAAAGCTGCAGTTTGCAAGGTTCTATTCTGAGAAGCTTTTCTTTTTCAGCTCAGCAACATCTGCCCAGGAACTTGAGCGACCTGGCAGATGATTCTGGGGGAGTGTTTGTGTTGGCTGGGCGATGTGGACCTCCCTATGGCCTTCAGTTGAGAGTGTGATCTAAAACACAAACAAGAGGGGTTTGCAGATGTAGCCTCAGAGCCCTCCCTCCTCGCTCCTCCCTCCTCCCTCCTTCTCGGAAATTATGCTTGAAACAAGCATTCTATAGTAGACAGTAGAAAAGGCGGAGGTGTGTTCTTGGTTGTGGGGTTTGTGTGGTGCCTGCAACAGTTTCTGCAAGCTTGACCACAACCCCAAAACAATGTCAACCCCTGCCAACACTGCCAACACTGTGCGCTGCAAGGGAAGATTTGTGGTAAGCAAGAAATCTGGAATCTTGTCCCCCACTGGTGATCTTCTCCCTGAGGAACCTCTAATAAGATTCCGAGTAACCTTTGGATGTGATGGGACAAATTTGAAACAATTGTCAGCAGTTCTCAACCCGTGGGTCCCCAGATGTTGTTGGACTACAACTCCCTTCATCCTTGAGCTCTGGCCTTCCTTGCTAGCTAAGGGTGATGGGAGTTGTAGTTCAACAACATCTGGGGACCCACGGGTTGAGAAAGGCTGGCTTAGATGAACATGGCGGTTCTTTCCACAGAGAAAGAACTGTCAATGTATAGCCAAAAATCAACGCAGAAGAAATGCCAACCTATAGCCAATAAAAAGGAAAGGAAAGGCAAGGCAATTTCAGCTAGAATTGCAATGAACCAGAAGCCTTACAAGACCAAACATGTGTGAAGGCTGGTTTTACCAAACACCTCCCCGCAAGATAAGAACAACCCTCATCTCAAAACAGCTGCAGAAGAAAAATTTAGTTGGAAAACAATCTCACCCCAAGGCAATGGCGTATATTCCTTACAAAAGCTTTGTGGTAATGACGACCGATTTAGTATCAAAACGAGGATGCTCAGTGCACAGGTGTTGAAATGCTTAATAATCTAGGCAGGACACAAAGCGGGACTGTATAGTGGGAGGGAGAAGCAATCTGTGAGCAACCCAGATGGCTGAAGAGAAGTCCCATTTCTGTTGCATGGCATTTGACCGAAGAAACATGCAACACAAGAGAAGGTGAACTTAGACACCCCTGGGCAATTATCTCTCCTCCACGATGCCCAGTATGCCCCATTAATAGGGTTGCCATATTTCAAAAAGTAAAAACCAGGACACCCTGGTTGAGCTTTTTTTTTTTTTAGACAAACCCAACAGGCGATTTTTTTGGTTGACTTGTCTAAGATCAGTTCCGCCTTTGAAATCCTGGAAATGTCTGGAAAAATCTGGACAAACAATGGGAAGGGAAGAAACTTGACCAGCCCCCTCCATTGTCAGGAGCAGAGGTCGGATTAGAGTGCCAACTTCCAATTAACACCTAAATTATGTGGCATCTAAGCTATTAGCGAATGCGTAGGGAGTTGAAAGCTCTCCAAATAAAAGGGCCTCCACAGGTGGGCAGCCTTTGTGATTATTTAACTTCCCCAAACCAGGAAAGATCCTGTTTCAGAACATCACCCACCTGAACTGTCAGTGAGCTGTGTGTGTGCGCGCGCGTGCATGTAAATCATGCATCCAGCAACAGCAACTGCACACTGTTGAGAAAATGGAAAACAGCTTGAAAGTTGCTTCCCGCCCTAATGGGGAAAAGGCTTACCTAATTATGCCTTCTCACAATTTCCTCTTCCTGTTTTCCTTTGAGAAATTATGCAGACAAAAATTAGCCCTAAAGTTGTTATTTGCTTTCAGAGTGGGCCCCTTTGAGCCATATGTCTAGATAACTTAGAGCTAAGGAGACAACTCCATTATGGGAGAGGAAGAAAGGAAGACTTGCTGTGACACACATCATCTTGCGTCCCCCCTTCTTCCCCCACCAACACCAGGGCTGCATGACATTCGCTTCCCAGACTCCTGCCATTTTCCGATCAATGCCACTCCGAGCTTCTCTTTATTGCTTCCATGTTGACGAGATGTTATTAAAATATTATGACATCACCCCACTGTAATAAACTCCCTGTACAAAGCACTGTGACATTTCTCGACAAGTGGCTGACAAGGCTTGCTTTAGGCAGACTTCTGACACTCTTTGTGAAGTATTAAAATGGGTGTCTCTCCCGTCCTCTCCTCCTCCAGTCTCTGCTCACCAGGAACGCAACGGATCCCACAGCACTGTCCTAGATTGACCCCCCTCACTTGTCTCCCCAAATCAACACCTGCAAGTTTGGGGCACTCCTTTGTTGTTAAAGATCTAGAATCCTAGCACTGGAGAGTCAGAAGGGACCACAAGACTCATCGAGCCCATCCTCCTGCAACGCAGGAATCTTTTGCCCAGCATGGGGATCAAACTCACAACCCTGAGATTAAGAAGAAGAAGAAGTCTCATGCTTCTGAGCTATATAACAACAACAACAACAAATTATTTATATGCGGCCCACTGACTGGGTTTCCCCAGCCACTCTGGACGGCTTCCAACACATATAAAAGCATAATAAAACATCAAACATTAACAATTTCCCTATTTAGGGCTGCCTTCAGGTGTCTTCTAAAAGTTTTATAGTTCTTTTGGGGAAGTTTTTAATGTGTGACATTTTAATGTATTTTTAATCTTTGTTGGAAGCCACCCACAGTGGCTGGGGAAACCCAGCCAGATGGGCGGGGTACAAATAATAAATTATTATTGTTATTATTGTTATTATTTATTTCCTTGACATCTGATAGGAGGGCATTCCACAGGGTAGGCACCACTACCAAGAAGGCCCTCTGCCTGGTTCCCTGTACTTTTACTTCTCACAGTGAGGGATGTTGGAGAAGGGGAAGTTCTTAGTACCCATCCCACTTCTGACACCACTGGTACCTATCTCCAACAAGGGATGCGGTTGGTGCTGTGGTCTAAACCACCGAGCCTCTTGGGCTTGCCGATCAGAAGGTTGGAGGTTTGAATACCCACGACAGGGTGAGCTCCCATTGCTCTGTCCCAATCTAGCAGTTCAAAAGCACGCCATTGCAAGTAGATAAATAGGTACCACTGCGGTGGGAAAGTAAATGCCATTTCCATGCGCTCTGGTTTCCATCACGGTGTCCATTGCACCAGAAGCGGTTTAGTCATGCTGGCCACCTGACCCGGAAAGCTGTCTGTAGACAAACACCGGCTCCCTTGGCCTGAAAGCAAGATGAGCGCCACAACCCCATAGTAGCCTTTGACTGGACTTAACCACCCAGGGGTCCTTTACCTTTACCTACTCATCTCCAACAAGGGAACCACTGGAAGACCCTTGAAGCTGGACCTCAGTGTCCAGGCTAAACAATGGGGATGGAGATGCTCCTTTAGGTATACAGGGCCTGGTTTTTTAATAGTGCTGTGCTATTTTTTTTCCTGAATTTTGATTGATTTGTTTTTATATTGGTTCCTTTCTAAGGATTATGCTCGATATGTTGTTAGCTCTGTGTTGCTTTAGTGTAAACCGCCTTGAGTCCTGGTCTAGTGAAAAGGCAGGATGATATTGTTGTGGTTGTTGTTAATGGCCATAGTTTGACTTGTGCTGCCCCCCTTGCTTCATACCACCGACAGTAATGAACAAAAGGCTTGTGCAAACATACCCGTTAATAACCAGAAGCTGAACAAACAAGGTAAGACAGGCCACTGACCTGACGATAACGGCAGGTCCTACAAAGATGAGCATTTGCAATGGATGACTAAGCAGACTGTGATTGGACTTCTTATAATAAGGAGAGCAACACCTTCCAAACTGACAGCGTATGCCAGCTGCTTTGGAAGGCGCAAGGTGAACTGAAACAGAATTGGTGGAAGAAGAAGAAGAAGAAGAAGAAGAAGAAGAAGAAGAAGAAGAGTAGTAGTAGTAGTAGTAGTAGTAGTAGTAGTAGTTTGGACTTGATATCCCACCTTTCACTCCCCTTAAGGAGTCTCAAAGCGGCTAACCATCTCCTTTCCCTTCCTGCCCCACAACAAACACTCTGTGAGGTGAGTGGGGCCAAAGTGTGACTAGCCCAACGTCACCCAGCAGCTGCATGTGGAGGAGCGGGGAAGCAAACCCGGTTCACCAGATTACGAGTCCACTGCTCATAACCACTACACCACACTGGAGGGAGGGTTAACAGATTCAGAGTCTCTGGACAGCATTCCCCCGCCCCCAATCCCCAAGGGCATGGAGAGCTCAGAGAGTGTTAGAACAGAAAGCGCAGAGGGTACAAGCATGTGGAGGAGCGGGGAAGCGAACCTGGTTCACCAGATTACGAGTCCACTGCTCTTAACCACTACACCACACTGGAGGGAGGAATTCGCACACAACCAATGCTGTAGAACGGAGCAGAAGAGACAGGGGTGCCAAATTTTAGCATCACACAGGGCGTCGCTGAAAATTGAGAGCCCAGAGTCTGCCGCTGCTACCACAGCAATATGGCTCCCAACAGATTACTTTTGTGGGAACGCAACCCTCAACAGGAAAAGGTTTCCCACCCTAAGTGGGAAGTATGTATTGCCACTAATTCTAGTACAGTGGTACCTCAGGTTAAGTACTTAATTCGTTCCGGAGGTCCGTACTTAACCTGAAACTGTTCTTAACCTGAAGCACCACTTTAGCTAATGGGGCCTCCTGTTGCTACCGCGCCGCCGGAGCCCAATTTCTGTTCTCATCCTGAAGCAAAGTTCTTAACCTGAAGCACTATTTCTGGGTTAGCAGAGTCTGTAACCTGAAGCCTATGTAACCTGAAGCGTATGTAACCTGAGGTACCACTGTGGAGTAAAACCAAAGGTCTCTCTTTTCTAACGATAGCTTCTTCTTTCTCTTGGAAATGTCTCTTTGGTCTCCCACATAAATTTTCCTTAGGGCCGACTCCTTTTCGTCGGAAACCCGTTTGCTAGCAAATATTGACTCATAAAGTAAAACCAGACCAATCCTGTAGTGGTTGCGTTTTGTAACCCACGGAACCGCTCCTCCTCTTCATGTTTGGGGTAAAGAAAATGAAGGGGGGGAAGGAAGCACTGGTAAATCCAAAAATAGCTTATAGCTTATAGCTTATAAAAAGAATGAAATGGCAACTCTCCAATTCTGGAATAATATCCAAGTTTATTTGTGGGTGTTCTGACCCAAGGCGGCTGGGCTCTTCCTCACCGCAGAACAGCCTGACGCAATCCTGTTTGATTTACGATGACTTCACATCTCGCAGAGAAATCTATCATTTAAAACTGCAGGTTTGTCAGGAGAGGCACCGAGGGCTTGATTTACTACAGATTCATTCCTCGGGACACAATCATCCCAAATCCAACCGTCAAACAGTTTGCAAGGCTGATAGAAAACATCAACTCTCTTCTTCTTCATGCACGAGCATTGTGGGGAAAACTATGTCTGGAAACATAGGTTATTAGAACTGATTCCCTTTGGAGTGAGCTAAGCTGGAGTCTTAGCTGAGGTGGAAATAGGGGGACGTAGCGAAATGGAGCAAACATAAATCGGGTTTTCTCTAGATTGACGTTTGGTCCAATTTATCGCTAATTTATCGGCTTTCTTGGGGAAAGCAGTGGGGCAAGGGCCACATTGCTCAAACCCATGCCTAGAAAGCACAGAGACAAGCAGAAAACTGCTTGCTAGGTACCAGAAAAGTGCAATTCTGGATGAGCCCTTGGGTTCATAGTAGTGCTCAGGGCTTTTTTCCCCAGCTGGAATCCGCTGAAACTCAGTTCCAGCACCTCTTAGGTGGGCGCCATTGCCATTCTAAGAAAACGATAGAAATGTTTGTGGTGGGTTCCAGCTCCTCTTCTTCTAGAAAAATAGCGCTGGTAGTACTGGTGAACTTCTAGAAGAATGTAATGATGTAAGAAAAGCCTGCTAGATCAGACCAGTGGCCCATCTAGTCCAGCATCTCACAGTGGCCAACAAGATGTCAGTGGGAAACCTACAAGATGGATTAGAGGACAGGAGCCCTCTCCCCTTCGTCTCCTAGGCAACCAAGACTCAACCCACCCAGAGGAGTGTTTGTCTGCTTGCCCAATCTTGGGATTCTGGCCATTTTCCATGCTGGGCTCAGCCCATCCTTCAAACGAAGGGCAAAGTCATTTTATTTGATTATTTCATTTCTATACTGCTTAATATATTAAACACAGTGGTACCTCGGTTTTCGAGCATCTCAGAAGGCGAACGTTTCTGTTTTCGAAAGCTGAAAACCCAGAAGTAATTGCTTTCATTTTCGAACGCGCCTCAGAAGTTGAACAGCTTGCACCGCGTGTTTTTCAGCTTTTCCAATTGAACTTGCAGCCAGCCCTTTGAGCCTCAGTTTTTGAACGTTTCAGAAGTCGAACGGTCCTCCGGAACAGATTACATTCAAGAACCAAGGTACCACTGTATATATCTTAGCAATGTACAAGCAAAATGTTTTTTAAAACTTCAGTTACAGATTAAAATGTTACATTAATACAAAATTACTAATACAGTGGTACCTCGGGTTAAGAACTTAATTCGTTCCTGAGGTCCGTTCTTAACCTGAAACTGTTCTTAACCTGAAGCACCACTTTAGCTAATGGGGCCTCCCCCTGCCACTGCGCTGCTGGCACGTGATTTCTGTTCTCATCCTGAAGCAAAGTTCTTAACCCAAGATACTATTTGTGGTTAGCGGGGTCTGTAACCTGAAGCGTCTGTATATATAAGGTACCCCGGTATATATAAATATCAGTTAGTTTTCCTTCTGACACACTCTCCCTCTCTGCCTCTGGGTTCTCAAACTCTCAGCTCACCCACAAAAGTCTCACAACGAGAAGAGATCCTGGAAACAGTATACAGTGGACGCTTGGGTTGCGAACGTGATCCGTGCGGGATGGACGTTCGCAACCCGCAACATTCGCAACCCACAGTAACCCGTTCCGGTACTTCCAGGTTTCGGTGGTCTGTAACCCGGAAAAAAAACGCAACCTGAAGCGTTTGTAACCCGAGGCATGACTGTACATAACCCTAGTCTCTCACTCTAGACCAGCGGCGTAGCGTGGGTTGTCAGCACCCAGGGCAAGGCAAGTAATTTGCGCCCCCTAACCCGGGGCAAGGCAAGTAATTTGTGCCCCCTAACCCCTAACCTGCTGCCGCTGCCAGCTTCTTCTTGCTGCTGCCTGGGCTGGTCTAGTGTGGTTCTCTCCCGCGCTCAGCGCTGCGCTGGGCGGCCGCTGCACTGTCCCTCCCCCAGATAGTCCCTCGCTCTCTCTCCGCACCGCACGCCTGGCACCCACCCCCTCCACAGTGGGCGGCGACCCAGCGGCTCGGATCGGATTCGCACAGCCACCACTGCAGTGAGACAGAGTGAGTGAGCCAGGTAGGGGCAGAGAGCTGCGAGTGCGAGCGCCCCCCCCAGATGTTGCGCCCGGTGCGGCTGCCCCCCCCCTGCCCCCCCACGCTACACCACTGCTCTAGACTTGCTTTTTATGGGCTGACTCAAGGTGGATGATCTGCCTCAGGCTCCCCACAGCTGTTTTCCATTCAGCTGCAGCCTCTGCTCACACAGTTCCAGGTACAGCAGGTTTGCTGAGTTTCCCAGGGGGTCCAAACAATGGGAAGAGGGCCCCCCCTCCACTCACAGCTCTTTCTTCACCCTCTGTCCTCTCCTCCTCCAGCTGCTCCACTGGGTGTGTTGCTCGTTGGATCAACATCTTAGCTTGCACCTAGCTTTGTATCTAATCCTCTTCGACATGTTCCGTACCTTGTAAGTGTGCCTTGCTTATGTATCACACTGATTTAAGCATTAAAGTCTTGAGCAGAGACGGAGATGGGAGTTCGAGTTCTTCATCTGGCAGTGAAGGCCAGGATCAGGGAGGAGAAGAGATTTATGCTAGCTGGGAAGCTGGTGAAAATCAACCCCTCTTATTGTTCCCAAAGGGAGAGAAGTATAAGAGCAATATACAGAGGATTTAAGAAGGGGTCGGCTGTTGTCAGCTGCTTAGAGCCTTCTGATTATTATTTTTGAGCTGTAGGGTTCTTTGTAAACCTTGCTGATTGCAGTTGTAATGATATTGGGTCTACTTTACTGAAGACTTCTTCTCATTATCAATATATTGTTACATTTGTGTGCCTTTCAGCACTTCTTGTTGTGGTTCGGTAAGAACGCTAGTAACATCTTCCAATACCCAAAGGGCTGTCACATGGAAGATGGAGCAAGTTTGGGTTTTTTCCTGCTGCTCTAGATGGCAGGACCTGAACCAGGGGTAGACAAACTAAGGCCCGGGGGCCAGATCCAGCCCAATTGCCTTCTAAATCCGGCCCGCGGATGATCCAGGAATCAGCGTGTTTTTACATGAGTAGAATGTGTGCTTTTATTTAAAATGCATCCCTGGGTTATTTGTGAGGCATAGGAATTTTTCCTCTCTCTTCAAAATATAGTCCGGCCCCCGACAAGGTCTGAGGGACAGTGGACCAGCCCCCTGCTGAAAATGTTTGCTGACCCCTGGGTCCTGAACCAATAGATTCAAATGAAAAGAAAAGAGACTGCAGCTAAACACCAGGAAGAACTTTCTGGTGGTAAGAGCTGTTTGGCAGTGGAACGGACTCCCTCAGAAGGCGGTTGACTGTCCTTCACGGGAAGTTTTTAAACAAAGATTGGATGCCATGGATTCTTTAGCTGAAATTCCTGCACTGCAGGGGGTTGGACTAGATGACCCTTGGGGTTCCTTCCAACCCTACAATTCTATGATTCCATAATTCTAACAGCACCCTCGTGGATTTGGGTGCTGAGGAAGACCTTTGCCCGATGCTGAAATAGCATCAAGGTAAGCACCATTGCAGCCTCCCTAGAGAGAACTTTCCAAAGTTGAGGTGCAAACACCAAGTCGGCCTTTTGCCCTGTAGCCACTTGCCACATTTCAGTGGCACATGAAGAAAGGCCTCTGCTGGAGATCTTCGGAGCTCAGCAGTGATAGGGAACCAGCCGCTCTCCAAATGTTGCTGGACTACGAATCCCATCCTCCCCATTGGGAATCAGGAGCAGGTCAGCAATAGCTCATAAGGTGTCAATGAAGTTAAGCTCTACGTGGGGCTACATTTCTGTACATTTCTGGGCACAATTCAAAGTGTTGGTGCTGACCTTGAAAGCCCTAAACGGCCTCGGCCCAGTATACCTGAAAAAGCATCTCTGCCCGGACACTGAGGTCCAGCTCCAAGGGCCTTCTGGTGGTTCCCTCATTGCAAGAAGCGAAGTTACAGGGAACTAGGCAGAGGGCCTTCTTGGTAGTGGCGCCCACCCTGTGGAACACCCTCCCATCAGATGTCAAGGAAATAAACAACCATCTGACTTTTAGAAGACATCTGAAGGCAGCCCTGTTCAGGGAAGTTTTTAATGACTGATGTTTTAATGTATTTTTAATCTTTTTTTGGAAGCTGCCCAGAGTGGCTGGGGAAACCCATCCAGATGGGCGGGGTATAAATAACAAATTATTTATTTATTCAAATAAACAAAACAGCTCCGCCCTAGAGAGCCCAGCAACTCCTCCCAGTAGGTCCTACCCCAATGAGGCAGTTGCGAGGACTGAAGATCCCTGCCTTCCCACCGCTCTCTAAGGCTTCTTCTCTCCCGGGTCCTTCCAAAGCAATCTGAGACTTCTTTGCCTTGTCTGTCTTTGCTCTTCCCTCTTGGCCCCCTTCCTCTCCAACCTCTGCTTCTGCCTCTCGTTCTGGACTGCTCTCTGCCACAACCTCTTCTTGCTCACAGAACCCTGTTGCCTCTTCACCTTCCAACAACTCCTCCTCCCTGTCTGCTCCCTCTTCTCCTTCTGACCACGCATCATCGTCCCACCACCAATCCCCTGGCTCTGAGCCTTCTTCCCCTGGGGGTTCCCTTGGGGGTTCCCCAGCTAGTGCCTCCCACCACTCCTCTGCATCCAGCCAATCCATGACGGTTATGCTGGCTGTGGTGATGTCTGGAGGGCCACCTGTTCTCCATCCCTGGGGTATAGGCAAGCACAGGTAGGTAGTCTTTCTGGTAGGCCTGTTCTATTACCCAGAAAACGATGGGCAATCCAGCCTTTCATTTCAATTAGTGGGGCAAAATGAGTATGTCAACAAGGGGGTTTATTGGGACCACCGTGTGATTCTGGGGATCCAGCCACATGGTTTCAATTATTTAGTACAAAGCTGAAACGCAGGTTGCTAATGCCTAATGGTCTTTTTATCCCTTTAGTGACCTACCCAATAAATTTAGACTGGGCATGACAAATGGTACAGTATTAACTATTGCATTTCTGCAAACCAAATTAACCCTGATAAATGCACTCTTTCGAAAGCTGCTTGCTTTACAGCCTCCAGAGGACCCCTCTGCTCCCTTAAGCATTCATTTCTGAAGCCAATGGCAGGACTGATATGAGCTGGTTTGGACTAACTTTCGCCTTTGCGAACATAAGCTTCCCATAAATTCCCTGCACATTATGGGGGGAGCTCGTGACATACGAACAACCCATAATATTCCATATGAACCCTTTGTTTGGGAAGGCATGGGGCCATTTTCTCCCCCTCCCGGTTCAACATTACAAGAATATTATTTATATTGCTTCTGAATGCAATTGTCTTTTTTAAAAGTAGAGGCAGGTAAGGTAAAGGTAAAGGTACCCCTGCCCGTACGGGCCAGTCGTGTCCGACTCTGGGGTTGTGCGCCCATCTCGCTTAAGAGGCCGGGGGCCAGCGCTGTCCAAAGACACTTCCGGGTCACGTGGCCAGCATGACAAAGCCGCATCTGGCGAGCCAGAGCAGCACACGGAAACGCCATTTACCTTCCCGCTAGTAAGCAGTCCCTATTTATCTACTTGCACTATTACGTGCTTTCGAACTGCTAGGTTGGCAGGCGCTGGGACCGAGCAACGGGAGCGCACCCTGCCGCAGGGATTCGAACCGCCGACCTGACGATCGGCAAGTCCTAGGCGCTGAGATTTTACCCACAGCGCCACCCGCGTCCCATTAAAAGTAGAGGCAGAGCTGGTACTAAATCAGCACCTTAAGCTGTTTAGACATCATACCTTGAAAGCACATTTAAAGCACATTCTCCCCCTCCAAGGAATCTTGGGAAGTGTAGTTTCCCCCTTACAGAGCTATAATTTCCAGAGCCCTCAACAAACTACAGTTCCCTGGATTCTTTTGGGGTAGGAGGGAATGTGCTTTAAAGGTATGGTGTATACACAAGTCATAGTTAAAGAAACCAAATGTCAGAGCTGAGCCACAGGCAGTGGTCACTCAAAAGACAGGGGTTCAAGCACAGGAAGCTTTGTATTAAAGGTAAAGAGACCCCTGGCCATTAGGTCCAGCCCCGGATGACTCTGGGGTTACGGCACTCATCTCGCTTTATTGGCCAACGGAGCCGGCGTACAGCTTCTGGGTCATGTGGCCAGCATGACTAAGCCGCTTCTGGCGAACCAGAGCAGCGCACGGAAACGCCATTTCCCTTCCCGCCGGAGCAGTACCTATTTATCTACTTGCACTTCGTGCTTTTGAACTGCTAGGTTGGCAGGAGCAGGGACCGAGCAACGGGGGCTCACCCCGTTGTGGGGATTTAGACCGCCGACCTTCTGATCGGCAAGCCCTAGGCTCTGTGGTTTAACCCACAGCGCCACCCGCGTCCCCTCCCAGGTCCTAGTCTGACACTTTAACCACTATACCACACCGGCTCTCTTTTTCCATCTTTTCCCTTCTCCACACCTCTCTTCCCAAAAGAATATCTTTCGCTCTTGAGTAGCATGACAAGCCAATTCATATGGCAAATATTTGCATGAAAGGCGTGCTGTTTAACGGCACAGTACTCATCTTTCTAACGCCAAGATTTATATCCCCCAGATCTTTTACATGGCGTGTGTGCGTTTGTGTATGGGTTTGGAGGTTTGGGTAGGGAGTACGCAAGGATAGATCATGTAAATGTGCTGAATGCAAACAGATTCCAGATGATCTACATTAGGTCCCCACAGCCTCCCTGTCTGGTAGCACAAGGCAGGCTCCTACCACCAGCTGCCTCTCGTTAATTCACTGCAAAGCGGGGGGGGGGGGAGGATGAGGACATGCAAGCCACCAGTGAGGAGGACGGCTGGAAGGGAAATTGCAAACCAGCCCAGCCTGACTCGGGCTAGTTGCAGAGAATTATTCCCCTAGGTCGCGAGTTCAAATCCAACTGTGGCCAGCAGCTGTCTCCAGCTAATTACTTAGGCGAGGACCAGAGAGAGAACCTCAGGGCATGTTCAGGCATCACCAAAGCTGGTTCAGGGAGATACCTGCCAGTGCTCTAATCACTTGCTGCTTCTGATAAGATAATGCATCTCTCCTTCTGCTGCCGAGAGGGCTTTTGTGGCCTCCGTTGCAGCCGGCGAAAATTATGCAGAATCACAGTATCCTTGAATTGTAGAATTGGAAGGGAACCCCAAGAATCGACTAGTCCAGCCCTCTGCAATCAAGGAATCTTTTGCCCTAAGCGGGGCTCGAACCCACAACCCTGAGATTAAGAGTCTCGTGCTGTATCGACTGAGGCATCGCTGCCGAAGTAGTGGAGGCTAAATGGTGGAAGACCAAATATTATTCCAATATGCAACAGTAGCCGCCAGAACATTAATAGCACAAAATTGGAAGACACCAAAAATCCCAACTGTAAAAGATTGGTAAATTACATTATTTGAATACATAGAACTGGCAAAAATGACACAAAAAATTAGAAAACAAAAAGGTATAAAGTTTAATAATGAATGGAATAAATTTATGACATATATTGAAACAGATGTAAGAAATTTAAAAATCACAGTAGGCTCGATATAGCACCTGCGATGTAAAGAGTTTAAGAAAGTGAAACTGCCGAAAGAAAACCTTTTGTAATATAGTCCAAAACCGAGTTGAAGGGAAGTCAACTATTGTTGTGTTGTTTAGTTAATGTATATTTAATTTGTTGGCGTTTTGTTTCTTTTTTTTGTTATGTAATGTTTTCTTTTTCCCTTTTCTGTTCTTTTGTTCTGTTTTTTTTCTTGTTTTATTAATGTTTGGTGTTGTATAGTGAATTGAAACTAATAAAAAGAAAATAAAATAAAAAAATATGGTGGAGGTTTGTGCAGAGCTGCGATTCAGCTGCGTCATCTCAGGGTGGGAATCTTACATTTAGCGTGAACGCATTATGGAAACCGTCGCTCTGTCTAACAGCAGACTCAAGTCCTGAATGCCAACAGGTGAAGAGACAACAAGGAGGAAGAGGTGGGCCATCAGCATGGCCAGGGTGGGTGGAGACAGGAAAAAGAAAATACTTAATTACATGGAGATAAAAGCTATCAGTGGCTACTAACAGTGTTAGGATGCGATTAGATGCTAGGAGAAGATATATTCATTAGATATTATTCTTCCTTCCCCACATTTGTGAGTTGAACAGAATGTATCCTATTGTAGCTTAAAGGGAAGCTTAGATAGGCTAGGAAATCAGCCCTGAGTGCTCACTGGAAGGACAGATCCTGAAGCTGAGGCTACAATACTTTGGCCACCTCATGAGAAGAGAAGACTCCCTGGAAAAGACCCTGATGTTGGGAAAGATGGAGGGCACAAGGAGAAGGGGACGACAGAGGACGAGATGGTTGGACAGTGTTCTGGAAGCTACCAGCATGAGTTTGAGCAAACTGCGGGAGGCAGTGGAAGACAGGAGTGCCTGGCGTGCTCTGGTCCATGGGGTCACGGAGAGTCGGACACGACTAAACAACAACAAACAACAACTACTCCAGGATGCTTTAAGGCAGACTGGATTCCCCTGGTATTTCACCCTTTTCTCCCCCTTAAACAATAACCACACAAGCAGTCTTGTAAAAGGTAAAAATAACATTTACCCTCTGAGAACACTTGTTGAAGAGTAGCGGATAACAGCAACTTTGTTCAGGCAACCTTAAAATGGTAATTCCATAACAAAGACATACTTAAGTCTAGCTTTAAAATGTAGTCTGAGCTTGGAGCTCTGGCTTAGCAATGGGAGTGCCTCTCATAGAGTTCTCTCTAGCAAGTTTACAGGAAAACTCTGCGAGTTTCAGCCCCTGTCATGTGCCTGTCTAGCAAAACATGAATTGTTGGTTTGACTGCATTTTATACAGTCGTACCTTGCATCCCTTGGTACTCAGACATACTGACTCCCAAACGCCAGAAACCCGGAAGTGAGTGTTCTGGTTTGCAAACGTTCTTTAGAACCCAAACGTCTGACAGGGCTTCTGCTGCTTTTGATTGGCTGCAGGAGCTTCCAGTTGCTGGAAACCACAGGAAGGGGTAGGGCTGTTATGCTCGAATCCTGCTCAAGGAGCCTGGTTGTTCACTGTGAGAACAGGATGCTGGACCAAATGGGCCATCGGCCTGATCCAGCAGGCTATTATTATGTTCTCATGACACTTCTTGAAATGAAAATGGCTTCCCCCCTCGCCCCAACAGATGCCTGAAAACTGAAAGAGGAGGAGCTCAGTGGCTCTGCACAGAGGAAGCATCCCATGAGGTTGGTGCCACCATCAAAAAGGCCCCGTGCAACAGCATGCATCTTATCATCTACCTCATCTCACAAGACGATAGGATAGAGCTCATTGGGATGAAATCCGGATAGGGAAGGTGAAGGATATAAAGCATCTGTGTGTCTGATCATATATCCCTCAGGGTCAGCTGGGTACCACTGCAAGGAATGATGTGTGAGACATGAGGAAATTGCAGCTAGTTATCACCAGCAATTAATGAAGCACCAGGCGAGAGTGAGAGACAGTTCCTGTGACCCTCACTCAGCATCTGACCAACTCTGTCAACATACACACAAAAATTAATGAGGCAACACATTAATTAGCACTTGTCTACTACACAGTCATGATTCAGAGGTGGTTCTCCTAGGCTTATTATCCTAAAATAGTAACCAAAGAAGCCAGAAATGAGAGATTCCAGGCACATCTACTTGCTGATCATTGCTGGTTTTTTCAAAGGTAGCTATGTTTATCAACAGAACTGTAAATATAACCTTGAAAACCTTTGAGGCTGCAGCTCCCAGCTGAAAATCTCCACCATCTGAAACCCTGGCGAACTACTGCCACAAGGACCACCTCTCCCCATGTGAACTGACCCAGACCTTGAGATCAACATTGGAGGCCCTTCTTTGTGTGCTCTCTTCCACAAGAGGCCCAGAGGGTAGAAAACACAAAAGCAGGCCTTCTCTGCAGTGGCTCCCTGTTTGTAGAATGCTCTCCCCAGGGTGGCTCACCTGGCGCCCTCATTACATACCTTTAGGCGCCAGGCAAAAAGCTTCTCTATAACCAGGCATTTGGCTGATTAACATTCTATAGCCTTTTAAATGTGCTTGTGGGAGGAGGGGTTATTGTTTTTGTTTTATTACAGGAGGCCACCACTGAAAAAGTCCCGTCTCCAACATCCACCTGCCTAACATCCACAGGTGAGAGCACCCAGAGCGGGAGTTTGCATGACATGAGACAGCAGGCACAGGGCTGTCCAATCAGATTCTGTTCCCAACTCATATTAACAACAAGTAAGCTGCACCATACTTCAGACAAAATGGGTCTGCTCTGAGTCTAATTGGCACTGGAGGCAGCTCAGTCACTTTGCAGAAGAAAGCAATGGATGGAGCATGGCAGAGCATGCGATTTCAACATAGTAGGTCACAGGTTTAATCCTTGACACTTCCAGTCCTTGACACTTGCTTGGTCCCAGTTCCTGCCAACCTAGCAGTTTGAAAGCACATCAAAGTGCAAGTAGATAAATAGGTACCGCTCAGGTGGCAAGGTAAATGGCGTTTCCGTGCGCTGCTCTGGTTCGCCAGAAGCGGCTTAGCCATGCTGGCCACATGACCTGGAAGCTGTACGCCGGCTCCCTTGGCCAATAAAGTGAGATGAGCACCACAATCTCAGAGTTGGACACGACTGGACCTAATGGTCGGGGGTCCCTTTACCTTTACCTTAGGTCACAGGTTTAATCCTTGACACTTCCAGTTAAAAGTGCACAATACTGTGGGATGTAACATAAGCAGTCAAATACAACATTTCCTGTTTGCCACAGGGGGATGTTAATCTAGCCAGGAGGACTTCCTGTCACACCTGTCTGGGGCATCCTCCCCCTCCGTGTGACCAGGTAGACGGGCGTGACCGTGGCAGACCCCATAAAAAGGGCTGGTCATGCAGCCATCTTCCTACTGTGAACTGAATGTAAGTAAACTTCTTATTACTTTTAAGAGAAGACTGTTGTGTCTTTATGAAGAGGGGACTAAATGGGGATTTATCAGGAACAAATCCAATCTGGACAAGTCAGACTCAGGGATGTCCAATTGGTCGATCACGGGGTGTCTGTGGTCAATCATGGTTGATTGCGTGATCCCGATCGACCGCTCCGACTTTGGTGAAGCCTCCCAAAAAAAGCTCAACAACTCTGGTCAAGCCAATGGGTAGATCACTGCCAGCTTATTTATAGTAGGAGTAGATCGCTGTGTCTTGGAAGTTGGACGTGCCTGGTTAACTCAAGAGATTCTAACGAATCTACCAACTAGCTTCCTGCAATAGACAGGGGAACGTACTCTGCTACCAGATCACTAGCGTGAGTGAGGAATGATAATATTTAATCAATATATCCTCTCCTACTATCCCCAAAAAGCTAAAGGACCCCTGACAGTTAAGTCCAGTCGCAGACGATTCTGGGGTTGCAGTGTTCATCTTGCTTTCAGGCCAAGGGAGCTGGCGTTTGTCTACAGACAGCTTTCCGGGTCATGTGGCCAGCATGACTAAACCGCTTTTGGCACAACAGAACACCATGACGTAAACCAGAGCGCACGGAAACACCATTTACCTTCCCGCCACAGTGGTTCCTATTTATCTACTTGCACTGGTGTGCTTTCAAACTGTTAGGTTGGCAGGAGCTGGAACAGAGCAATGGGAGTTCACCCCGTCACGGGGATTTGAACCGCCAACCTTCTGTTCGGCAAGCCTGAGAGGCTCAGTGGTTTAGACCACAGCGCCACCCACATCCCTAACATATCCCCAACATTCCCACAAATACTAGGCTAGATGGGCCAACAGTCTGACCTGGAATAAAGCATGTTCCCCTGTTCCTGCTTGAGATCATGGTCATAGCTTCTCAGCACCCTGGCTGACCATTTTCACAGACAGCACTTGAATCAGTTTCCTCTGAATTTTCTCCACCTGGAAACCACACTATAAAAACTACATCAGCCACAATGTGGCTTTGATTTTGAATGGACTCTCTTCTGCTTCCCACCCCATAATAATAATAATAATAACCTCTGCCAGTGACTCATTTCGAGCCAAAAAGCATCACTTGCAAAAGCACTTGGAAGCTATCGTCCGGTGTTGTGCTTCCTAGGGTGTCGATCTTGTTGGAAGCAGTGGGGCTTTCTTCTGAGTCAACATCCTTATCTCTGTCTTTTGCGCCGTTCTCTTTCTGATCAGGGAAACCTGCATGCTGACATAGGACCAGTGCCAGATTTACGTATAAGCTAAACAAGCTATAGCTTAGGACCCCACGCTCTTGGGGGCCCCAAAAAAATTGAAAGGGGGGAAAAACTGGATGTACATTTCCAAAATAGAAGATAAAAAATAAATAAAATAAAACCTACATACAGCAACAGTGTTTTGTGTTGTGTAGGCTCCTATGATATAAGTCATGGGCCCCGCCTGCTAGCTTGCTCCCTAAAATATCACTGGTTTGTTCATTTCTATATATAGGGTGCCTACATTCTGCGTAGCCTTTGCATTCTGCATGGAGTTTTCAACAATTACTTTGATAAAATACATATTTTGTTATGTGCAAATGGCTTTAGATACCGATTACCGGTAGGTCCATAAATTACCGTATAACATATATCCAACACAAAAGCCAGCGACAATTTGTTGTTGGCAAAGGACAGCTGGACATATAAAGGGCCCCATTACCTTCAGTAGCTTAGGGCCTCATCAAACCTAAATCCAGCCCAGCATAGGACGCTGCTGCCTTATACCCACCAAGTCAGGCCCAGTGGTCCATAACAATAATAATTTAATAATAATTTATTATTTATACCCCGCCCATCTGGCTGGGTTTCCCCAGCCGCTCTGGGCAGCTTCCAACAAAATATTAATAGTCCATCAAACATTAAAAGCTTCCCTAAACAGGGCTGCCTTCAGATGTCTTCTAAAAGTCTGTTAGTTGTTGTTCTCTTGACATCTGATGGGAGGGCATTCCACAGGGCTGGTGCCACCACCGAAAAGTCCCTCTGCCTGGTTCCCTGTAACTTGGCTTCTCGCAGTGAGGGAACCACCAGAAGGCCCTTGGTGCTGGACCTCAGTGTCCGGGTGGAACGATGGGGGTGGAGACGCTCCTTCAGGTATACAGGACCAAGGCCATTTAGGGCTTTAAAGGTCAGCACCAAGACTTTGAATTGTGCCCGGAAGGTGTATAATTCTGAGGAAAACAAAAACAGGAGTAGAAATCCACAGAATTGTAGAGTTGGAAGGGACCCTGAGGGTCATCCAGCCCAACCCCCTGCAATGCAGGAATAAGCATGTTTGCTTATTCGACCCAGGTCTGGAATGGAAAGCAATTCAGCAAATATGATTGATTATCCGCTACTTGCTGTTACTGTTGCTTTCAGTCCACAAATGATATGCAATTGATTCCACTTCCCCCTGATGACATTTACATTGCAGTTCCTTTGCATTGCAGCGAATGGAGTAGAGTAGCAGAATGAGAATGTAAATTACATAGCTAAATACATAAATTGGCACGGGCTGCCAATTAGTTTCCAGGCCCAATTTAAAGCACTGGTTTTGACCTATAACGCCTTAAATGGCTCAGGGCTGCAATACCACAAGGACCGCCTCTCCCCATATGAACTGCCTCGGACCCTGAGATCATCATCTGAGGCCCTTCTTCGTCTGCCTCCTCCATCAGAGATCCAGAGGGCAGCAACGTAAGAATGGGCCTTTTCTGTGGTGGCCCCCCATTTGTGGAACACTCTCCCCAGGGAGGCTCGCCTGGTACCTACATTATACACCTTTAGACGCCAGGCAAAAATGTTCCCCTTCAACCAGGGTTTGGGGTGATATCCTTTTAAATGTGTTTGTGGGAGAGGGTCATTGTTTTCTTTTATTCCTGTTCTTATTTTTATTATATATTTTGTTTTTTTATCTTGTATTTTATACTGTGAACTGCCCTAAGATCTACAGGTGAACAGACCAAGTGCCCCCATTTTCTAGGGACGCCCCTGATTTAGAGAAGCCATCCCAGTTTCCAATTTAATTCCAGAATGTCCCACTTTTCCTTAGGATGTCCCTATTTTCATTGGAGAAATGTTGGAGGGTATGGAGTTATCTGAGCCATCTGAAAGCAATCCTGTACAGGGAAGTGCACCATCATGCTGCTTTTTCACATCCAACCATGGTTTGTTTCAAACTATGGCTTACTAATGCAGTGTACGAACCCAGCTACAGTCTGCTTATATACATGTTAGCCATTTGTTGCCTAATGCATTAGGGATGAGAATTGCAAAGCTTCATAGCCTGGTCACCTTCAGGGTGATACCAACTCATCAAAGGCGATCAGGCTAGTGGCTATTTAAAGGTAAAGGGACCCCTGACCATTAGGTCCAGTCGTGGCCGACTCTGGGGTTGCGGCGCTCATCTCGCTTTATGGGCCGAGGGAGCCGGCGTACAGCTTCTGGGTCATGTGGCCAGTATGAATAAGCCGCTTCTGGCGAACCAGAGCAGCACATGGAAACGCCGTTTACCTTCCCGCCGGAGTGGTACCTATTTATCTACTTGCACTTTGACGTGCTTTTGAACTGCTAGGTTGGCAGGAGCAGGGACCAAGCAACGGGAGCTCACCCTGTCGCGGGGATTCGAACCACCGGTTTAACCCACAGCACCACCTGCGCCTGCAAAAGCAGATACTGTCCTGAAACGAAAATTCTTACAGTGTACCCAGCCTAAGAATGCTGGCTCCCGACCCACAAACACACTACAGATTCAGCCAAAATTTCATCCAAATTTCAGGTGACTGTGAAAGCCAAGGAAGAAAGCTAGTCTTCCTTTAATCAGATTCCTTTCCCCTTATTTTAAAAGCCACCCATCTCCCAAGCTGGGTGGGGGAGTTAAATCATGGAATTATATATTTATGCATTTAATCTGCGCTTATGAAACAAAAATAAAAAACCAATTCGCACATAGCACATCTGTTGCACCGTTTGAAGCTCAGCTCCTTATTAACCGTGCTTCTTACAAGAGCTTTTTAGATTGGGGGGTGGGGAATAGATGAAAAACCCTCTAGACAATTAAAATTACCCAAGTAATGCTCTGATCCCTGAAACCTTAAGTCTGCTGCTCATGGCGGGGGGGGGGGGAGGCGTTTGAGGAAAGAGAAGGAACTAATCTCATACGAAGAGGCGCACACACTGTAATTATACCAGGAGAACAGACGAGCCAGTCCATTTCTCCACTGGTCTTTCGACTACAGCTCTGATTGCCTTTCACGTGAAATAAGGACAGCAGATAAAGGAAGCCCCGGAAGCTTGCTTTTATGCTTTCAAAAAATATTTGCCGAAAGCCAGGGCCCAAGTGAAATAAATCCTTCCTTTGGAGACGGTTGATTCTCCTGCAAACAATCTTTCCCTCTCCTCCTTTAGCATGACAGGCAAAGAGAACAGTGACAGCTGTTCCCTTGCCACACAGATTTCAAAGGATTTCAACGACTGGGGTTTCTCCCCTGCTCAGCTACCTGTAAAATATGTCATTCTCTTCCTCAAGATCCTCGACTTAGCAGGAGAGGTGAGGGACAAAAATGCAGCGTGTTTCTCCTGCCACTGAGACTTTACGGAAGTCACATGCCACAGACCGCATATGCGAGTGAGTGGAGGCAGCGGGAGATTTTGCCTAATGCGGGCTGAGATGTAACCACAGAATCACAAAATCAAAGACTCATAGAGCTGGAAGGGACCCGAGGGTCATCTAGTCCAACCCCCTACAATGCAGGAATTATCAACTAAAGCATCCATGACAGATGGCCATCCAACCTCTGCTTAAAAACTTCCAAGGAACGAGAGTCCGCAAACTCCCGAGGGAGACCATTCCGCTGTCAAACAGAAGAAGAGAAGAAGAGTTTGGATTTGATATCCCGCCTTTCACTCCCCTTCAGGATTCTCAAAGCGGCTAACATTCTCCTTTCCCTTCCTCCCCCACAACAAACACTCTGTGAGGTGAGTGGGGCTGAGAGACTTCAAAGAAGTGTGACTGGCCCAAGGTTACCCAGCAGCTGCATGTGGAGGAGCGGGGAAGCAAACCCGGTTCCCCAGATTACGAGACTACCGCTCTTAACCACTACACCACACTGGCTCTCACTGTCAGAAAGTTCTTCCATTAGAATCTCCTTTCTTGTAACTTGAAGCCATTGGTAGGGGCCCTACCCTCCAGAGCAGGAGAAAACAAGCTTGCTCCATCTTTCATGCGACAGCCCTTTAGATATCGGAAGATGGCTCTCAGATCTCCTCTCAGTCTCCTCTTTTCCAGGCTAAGCCTACCCAGCTCCTTCAACCGTTCCTCATCAGGCTGGCTTTCCAGACCCTGGATCATTTTGGTCGCCCTCCTCTGCACACGTTCCAAATTGACACAGACACGCAGAGCTCTGGTTCACACACACCCCAAAGTGGTGAAGCTGCTAACTGCTGCTCAGTCATGAAGCTCCCCGGGTGGCCTGGTCCCAGCAGAGTTTCTTGGCCCTAACCCACCTCACAGGGTTGTTCTGAGGATAAAATGGGGAGGTGAAGAACAGAGTGCGCCCCCTTGAGTTCCTTGAAGGAATGGCAGAATATAAACATAATGTATAGCTCAAAACTATTCAGTCTGTTCTAAGTAGGGCATCAAACGCATCTTTTAAATTATTTTTTAAAAAGCCTATAGAAGAGGGGAAAGAATAGATCTCCTTTTCGGAGTACACCAGTATATACAACTAGAGATATATGGAAGTGAAGCGAGGACTAAAGACCTGAGAATCACAGAATTGTGGAATTGTAGAGTTGGAAGGGACCAGAAGAGTCATCTAGAAGACCTCCCTGCAATGCAGGAATCACAACTAAGTTACTGTGGGTTTTTTAAATGCAAAATGCTAGGGGAGGATGCATTATTCAGTGGTGAACCCCTTCTCCCCTCTGCTACAACCCTTTCCCTCCAGCTACTCTCCCCTGTGAAACACAAGAGCAGTCAAGTACAACATTCCTAGAGTGAACATGTTTACACATGGGGAGGAATGTTTGTCCAGCCAGCAGGTAAACTTCTTGTTTCCTTCTGGGCTGGGACAGACTTCCTCTGCATGTGACTAGAAGTGGGCGTGGCCTCACCTGTGCAGGTAACGACAAAAGCACAGGGCAGGGCAGCCATCTCTCTCTTTCTGACTACATGCATTGAAGAAGCAACATCTGCTTAGCCAAAGATGCTCTCTTGTCTTCCAGCCAAGAGAGGATAAAGGGGCTGTCCACTTATGAGATAGTTTCCAGGTGTATGTTACTTTTCTATGCTAAGTCTGCCTTCTGGGATCCGATTGTGAACAGAATGTGAGTGAGTAAACTCTTTTTATACTTTTATAGAAGACTGTGTCGTGTCTTATCTTTTATGAGGGAATAAGAGGAAAATACCAGAACACTTTAGTGAGCCTGAGCAAACACATCCGCTGCAAGTTTAAGAAGGGGAATGTTACTCTGCTAAATTGTGAACTTCTTAACACAAGCTGGAAAGGCTATAATCAGACAATATATCTTCTCCTGCATCCCTGAACATTCTCACAGGAAGAAGGGAAAGGCCATAGCTCAGTGCTAGAGCATCCAGCTTGCATGCAGAAGGTCGCATGTTCAGTCCCTCGTATCTCCAGGTTGGGCTGGCAGCAGCTCCTGCCTGACGCCCTGGAGAGCTGCTGCCAGTCAGGGTGGACAGTCTTGAGCAAGACGGGTCAATGGTCTGACTCAGAATAAGCCAGCTTCCTACGTCCCTATGCAACAGTTCCATGATGCACTCCACATGCTTCCACACCACAAACATACATCGCCTTCAGATGTAGCTAAATAGCAGCTAACACTGCTACAAGGCTTTAGCAAGCTTTCCATTTGTTTATCTGGAAGGAACTCATCTGCTGTTGCTGGAGCATTACATTTCCATCAAAAGCATGTGCCTCTCCGCGTTTAGATCACTTTCCCATGTCTACATAATTTAGGGGTATACGCCTAGAGGGGAAAGAAGGGGGGTGGGGGACGTTAACAGCCAGGTTTCAGTTGTAGCTTGAGACACACATCAACACAATCTGGGATTCCAACACTGCTGGAACGCAAAGGAAAAGGATAAGCTTGAAGTGGGAGGCGAAGGGGAAGAGGGGTACTCTTCTGATATATACGTAAAGGTAAAGTGCACGGAAATGCCGTTCACCTTCCTACCATTGATTGCCGTAAAGGTAAAGGGACCCCTGACGATTAGGTCCAGTCGTGACCGACTCTGGCGTTGCGGTGCTCATCTCGCTTTACTGGCTGAGGGAGCCGGCATACAGCTTCCGGGTCATGTGGCCAGCATGACTAAGCCGCTTCTGGCGAACCAGAGCAGCGCATGGAAACACCGTTTACCTTCCCGCCGGAGTGGTACCTATTTATCTACTTGCACTTTGACTTGCTTTCGAACTGGTAGGTTGGCAGGAGCTGGGAGAGAGCAACGGGAGCTCACCCTGTCGCGGGGATTCGAACCACTGACCTTCTGATTGGCAAGCCCTAGGCTCTGTGGTTTAACCCACAGCGCCATTCGCGTCCCAAATTGCTCCCTACTTTCCTCATATAAGCGAATGACTGGCATTTAGAAGTATCAGGCAGAAACCAAGGTGCTGCGTTTAAGACTCTCTTGGTGAGGGTGAGCAAGCCTGCTTCCTGCCCCTAATGCAGTACTCGCCAATAACGTTTCTGCAAGATTGTACCCAAGTGTGTGATGTGCTTGCAAAGGGCCTCTGAACAACAGGCCCCCAGAGATGCAGTGAACCCAGCCAAGAGCCTTTACAATGCAGGATAGTGGCAGACATTCCAGTCGGTAGAGCCTGAGACGCACAATCCCTCGATCGTGGGTTCGAGCCCCACATTGGGCAAAAGATGCCTGCATTGCAGGGGGTTGGACTTGATTACCTCTGTGGTCCCTTCCAACTCTACAATTCTGTGATTTTGCTAGTTTATGCTGGGTATATATCATAAGATGGGATGCGGGTGGCGCTGTGGGTTAAACCACAGAGCCTAGGACTTGTCGAGCAGAAGGTCGGCGGTTCGAATCCCCGCGACGGGGTGAGCTCCCGTTGCTCAGTCCCTGCTCCTGCCAACCTAGCAGTTCGAAAGCACATCAAGTGCAGGTAGATAAATAGATACCGCTCCAGCAGGAAGGTAAACAGCATTTCCGTGTGCTGCTCTGGTTCGCCAGAAGCGGCTTAGTCATGCTGGTCACATGACCCGGAAGCTGCATGCCGGCTCCTTCGGCCAATAAAGTGAGATGACCGCCACAACCCCAGAGTCGGTCACGACTGGACCTAATGGTCAGGGGTCCCTTTACCTTTAGGGAGCAATTTGGTGGGCGGCATTATTGGAGTGGGTGCAAAGTTGCCCCTTGCTCTTGGGGAGCCCAGCCCTGAATCAAGTTTGCTCTTTGCATAGTTGCATCCTGGGAACTGGGATAAATGGATGGATGGATGGCCAAAAAGACGCACCCAGGGCGTATCTTCTATGAAACTCATGCAGGGCCCCTAATCCTGGAGGGGCCCCAGAAGCACATTTGAAATGTTGGGGTCTAGTAGATCCAATTTGAGGGGCATGTCTCAAATTAATTAATTGTTTTGTTGTATATATTTCAACAATCCCAAAGTTTGGCAGTCAGTAGCACAGTCGTTCTGAAAGTGTGGCGATCTGTCGTGGAACAACCCCATTGAAGAAGATGATGTGGTCCTCTTATCATAAACAAAAATTGGCTTTAAAAGATTGATAAGAGAATTCTCAGTGTATTGCCAGAGAGAACACCTGGTCGTAAATTGTCAGGAAACCTAAGTTATGGTTTTCTCAAGGCCCCACAGTTGGCGTACGGACAATCAGCCAATCGAACAGGTCAAAGCTTTCAAATATTTGGGTCTTATCTTCCAGTCCACAGGGTCATGGGGAGCACACCAAAAATGTGCAAAAGAAAAAGCATCCCAAAGTGCCAAGACTTTGACTCGCTTTTTCCATACAAAGGGTGGCAAACATATACCATCAGCCCTAGAAGTCTTCCAAGCTAGCAAAATACAAAATACAGGGCTCAGATTTGGAGTGGTAACCACCTTAGCTCTTTGGAAGCTGATGGCTGACAGGGGTTACCCAAACATCATTGCTGGTTGCAAAGGGGCCTCCATGACACGTCAAGCTTCAGGTTTCCAAAAAATGTAGGTCTGCCACAGGGCACAGCTCTAGTACACAACACCAGTATGGCAGCTGGGGCGCAGGTGGTATAGTGGGAAGGCCTAAAGACTGCCAAGGCAACAAAGGTGGGATACAGCATCCCAACTGCTCAGTGCACATAAAGCGGTTGTGCAAGCTCACACCCACCCCATCAGATTCCTGCTGGTAATGCAAGGAATGCCAGTATCAGAAATTGACAGCTGGCTTTGCCCTCCCTGTAGAGTCCCTATAAGTGTGGCACTTCAAATTTCCTTGCAGATGTAATGTGCTTATACAGGGGGTGGAAAACCCTGAAGCATTGCATACAATCGACTCTGTTGGGGACAGAGGCTGAACCTGCTCCTTGACCTCTGGTGACCTGAGCCATTGAGGAACAAGCTTGTCTCTCCTGGGTTCTGTTGCTTGGTCACTCTCCGGTGTGACGGAGCCAAGTCTGAAAGTTAGGTTGAGAGGCATTGATCTGCAGGGATTTGAAACCAGATCTTCCTCATCTAATGCCAAGACAGCAATCACGAGCCCAGTTGGATCCCCAGAGGTTGTTGTACTACAACTCCCATCATCCCTGGCTGCTAGCTAAGCTGGCTGGGGCTGATGGATGTTGTAGTACAACAGCATCCAGGGACCCACGGATGAAGAACGCCACACTAGGCCTCATTGTCTATCACCTGGGGCAAAATGAAAATAGCCTTTTTCATTCACATGCAGTTAGGTAAAGGGACCACTGACCATTAGGTCCAGTCGTGACCGACTCTGGGGTTGTGGCGCTCATCTCGCTTTATTGGCCGAGGGAGCCGGCGTTTGTCCGCAGACAGCTTCCGGGTCACGTGGCCAGCATGACCAAGCTGCTTCTGGCAAACCAGAGCAGCGCACAGAAACGCCGTTTACCTTCCCGCCAGAGTGATAGCTATTTATCTACTTGCACTTTGTTGTGCTTTCGAACTGCTAGATTGGCAGGAGCAGGGACCGAGCAACGGGAGCTCACCCCATTGCGGGGATTCGAACCGCCGACCTTCTGATCAGCAAGTCCTAGGCTCTGTGGTTTAACCCACAGCACCACCCGCGTCCCATTCACATGCAGTTAATAAGAGTCTAAATATCTTTTCAAGGGCTGTAATGGTGCACATGGTCAAACTGCTTAAAATCTCTTTGCTTTCTACAGGGTTCAAGAAGCCCAACTGTGCACAGGATCACAACCAAGGGGGTGGCAAACCTTTGTCACCTCCAGACTCTGAGTGGCCTCCTTTAGCTTCAAGCCATGGAAATTGCATATGACCAAAATCCCATGGTTTTGTATGGGATTCAAAGAGCTTAACTCTACGCAGAATCGCAAGCCAGGGAAGGATGCTAAGCTTGCCAGCTGCAGACTGATAAAGGTCCGGCACCTCCAAGAATAGAACAAGCATGGGAAGTCTACCAAGTGCTGCTGCTTCTCAGCACTTGATGGAGAGAGTTAGACCTGCTTGGATTCTCAGCTCAAGTCCAGGTGCCATCTTGGGGAATCTGTGCTCGGAAACCCAGCAGAGGGATACCTGGCCCTGACAAAATCCAGAGAAGTTTGGGAAACACATTACACAGCATTCAGGGTTGCTAGATGATTAATGTCAGTGGAGCAAGGACCCCCAGTCAATGCAAACAGGCTTTGCTTAGATATTGCCATAACACAACAAAGTAAATTATGTCTGTGGTGTTTTTTTCAGGGCGGGGTGGAGCTTATCATTTTGCCTTTAGAGTAAGAACATAAATGCACACTGGGGAGAAAGTACATAAATGTTTATACCATGTAATTAACTAGAGCACATTGCAATCAAAGTTAAGTCTCATTGACTTCAATGAGAAAGTTAAATACATTTTTTAAAAAAATCCATTTAAAGCAACGAGAATTTGAAATACAAGCTGGGTCGTTCTCGTAGTATATGGCACTGTGTATCATCTTCATGTTTTCCCAATGGTAATAATTCTTATAGAGTAGCCAAGCAACCATGCTTTGACCCTGAAACTCTTCCCCAACCATAGGAACCAACTCCTAGGGGTTGAGGTCCCTTTGCCCCCACCAATAAAATATTTGAGGGGGTCACCCCCCCAAAAGTTGATGGACATTGCTATTCAAATGGTATAGATGAGCCCCGTCATGTGATCAGTTATGTGGTGTGGGGCTTCCCTGCCCCTCCCAATATTTTATTCAAGCTGTCACCCTTGCCCCCAACCCTGCCATTCCAACATGTGCCCGGGTTGATTATGGCCATTCGCTGGCAAGGAGAAAAGCACTCATCATATGCTCGGTGGCACCTGCTTTCAGCTAGCTATAAATCACCTGTTCCTAAACTGTGCTTTGGCATTGAATGAGCCGTCTCTCAAATGAAGTCCTTGATTTTCAGGATATATTGAGAAAATATGACAATAGAGAAACATGCAAGCTGTAAACACACTGTCTTCTCTTCCTGATGATGAATTATTAGTCAGATGAAAGATGGAGATACAGGATGGAGATGGATAGAGAGGCAGAAAATGGTCCGGCGTGATACAGCATTATAGCTCAACTTGTCTTCATGCACTAAGCCATAAGCTCACTGAGAGGCCTTCAGCAAATCATTCAACACAACGTGGTTTTTTTTTATTATTCTGTAAAGAAACCCCCCTGGAGAGATTCGCAAGACACCAAAGAAACATCAGCCTCTCTTTCTGCCTCCAAACCCCTCTTCAAAAGTCAGCCCCTCCACGAAATCTGTGGCTTAACCCTTTAATCCTCCTCTGCAAGTGAAACAAAGCTTAAATATTTGTCCCCAGATCTAGCCAACTTCATCTCCCTTTCCAACTTTCCCTTTGCCGTCTCCCTCACTTTCAAAATTTATACTGCAGCCTCCTTGGGGCAGGGACCTGGCTTATTATTATTATTATTATTATTATTATTATTATTATTATTTCCCTGCAAAAAAAAAAAGGCTGTATGCACTGCTCACTCCTTATGAACAAGCACAGAATCAACTGTAATACAATGGAATGCCGGATCAATTTGGACTTTGCAGGAAGAGAGTCAAAGGAAGAGTAGACAGGAATCAAACTTCTATTACACAGACCATCCTTGACAAGTCCAACATGCAGCCTGCATTGCACTGTGACATTCTGGTCCCCGGCTACTCCCAACACGGATTGCTTTAAAAAAAAAAAAAAACACCCTCAAAAAACGGGCTACCCATATTGCCACCTCCCCCTGCTGCTTTCTCTGCATCTCACCTCTCCATCTGTAAAATGGGCACATCAGCGTCCTGCATCATAGGGTTGCTAGGACAATGACTGAGAGAGCACCATAGGTACGGCATGAATGATCTGAGGAGGAGATTGGTAAATGGGCATTGGCCAACAGCTAGCCCCTTTCCCTCTTCCAAACCCTCCCCCCCCCCTTAAAGCTGATCGTCTCCCATGTGTGATGTTGCAGCCCGAACCGAAAAAGAACCCCGCAGGACCGCAGGACCTCAGAGGCTGACCCGTTTCTAATGCCGACGAAAGCCTACAAACATCAAATGCCTGAGCTCCGGTGAGAGTCACTTCGCACGGGCAACACATGAGTGTGTGCAGCCACGGCCACCTAAACCCAGAACCTGTCAAACCTTCAGATTTTAAACTGTGGCACCCACCCTCCGCTTTAATTCCAGAAGAAGAGATGGAAAGGCTCGGCGCTGTCTGAGAACACCTGCCTGGGAGCCTTCCTGTGGCTATTCCCGGGTCAGCGGTGCCCGCACCTGTCCGAAGGCAGTTCTGCTTATTCCCGGGGCACGGTTGAGCCGGGGATGGTGCAAAAGAGACGCCAGGATCGAACCGCTGGCACATGTGGAGCTTCGTCCACGCTCCATGCACTGATACCAGCTTTTGAGGGGGTCAGAAACCCAGGAAAACAATATCTCTGGGCAAACCAAACCCATACACCTGCTGCCAAAAGGTGAGGGTGGGAGATTGGTGGAGAGACAAGCGCCTTTCCTTTCTCCTCTCTCTCTCCCCTAGAAAAGTTCATTCCCTGAAATAGACAAGATAGCATAGGGCGGAAGGAGAAAGAAGATGTAACATTTGCAAAGTCCGGTCGTCTCTTACGGGGCCTGAGCAACGCCAGCGAAAAGGCACCAACCCGCCTGGTGCCGGGCTCTGCCAAGGCAGCTGAGGAGGGATGGGTGTCGGAAGTTGGGAAGGGGTTTGGGGAGGCTGGAGAGAGCTCTTCGCATCTCTAAATGATCCAAGGCCCATAACGAGAAAGCTATGGACGGTGTCCACTGAAAGGTGGGAGAAGGGGCGAAAAAACCTAGCAATTTGGAGCAAACGCACGCACACTTCGCAAGGTGCCCACAGCCTCGGCTCTGCTTTCCTTGAACACCTGCCTGCCATCCTCAGCGAAACTTGACTGCTTAGAAGATCGGGGGTGGGCTTGGGTGGTTGGTGGCGGCGGAAGGGGGCTTGTTCAATAGTTGTCTTACACAGAGACTGGCACAAAGTCCTCGCAAGCCAGACGCCAACCTCAGTGTCACGTCTTAACGCGCGAGCGCTGCTGATACCCAAGAGCATCTCTCTCTCTCTCTCTCCATCTCCCTCCAATATAAAGGCAACCCTCGTATAGTTCATTCATTCTGAAGCCAAACTCGCTGAGCTCCGTGGATAATCCACGCTAGTTTTTCGCACGTTTTTAACCCGCGAACCCCAGTCTTCCTTTGGAGAGCAGTCCAGGAGGGCTGTTCCACAGTCGACTCTCCCCTCCTTCCTTTCCTTTTAAGTTCGGTTCAGCACCTCTGCCAACCCCATCCAGGCGCGGGAGGCGAGGGCAGGGTGTGTAAGGAAGGCGAAAAAGACTTCCCCTTCTCTTCGCCCCCCTCCCCTCCCCATCGCCCCACTCCACAGACAGGATCGTTCTTCCACCCCATCACCGCCCTATCAGGGCAGGTGCATGGGCTCTGGCCGACCCAAACGCCTTGGCGCGAAGGAAAGGGGGCGATTTCGGGGGCGGGGGGCGGGATGGGAGATGGGGAGTTCCGTACCTGGAAAGGCTGATGATGATTCCCCCCCCCCACCTCCCCGCCGTCCTCCTTGCTTCTCTCCTCCCCACACACGTTTGCTCAGCACAGGCGCCGCATTGACACTGCAGATGGTGTCTCGGTGTGTGTGTGTGTGTATGTGTGTGTGTGTGTGTGTATGTGTGTGTAATATATATATATATCTCACATACATTGTGTGTGTGTGTGTGTGTGTGTGTGTGTGTGTGTGCCTTCCTTTCTCTCCATCCCTTGCATGCATTGCATCCATGCATTTATTTGCCCAAAAAAGGAGCCTTAAAAAAAAGCAGATTAAAATAATAATAATACTGTATGCCTTTACCTCTGCACTGGTCCAGCGGGCGCTTTTCCTCTCCCGCTCCCTGTCCAAGGTATTTGCAACACCTCCTCCAGGAATCAGCCAGCAGGTGGAGAGGAATCGGCTACTGGGCTTGCAACAAACACCCTCCTCCAAATATATGTGTGTATTTTAAAGCAAAAAAAGGTGGAGGGACCAAGCTTCTTCTTCTTTTCCTTCTTCTTCCGTGCCCCCCTCCCCGCCTGCCCGCCCGACCCGGCGGCTCGCTCCCAGCCGGGCACGGGGCTGGATCCCGCGGCGCCCCCGGGTGCCCGTCTCACTCTGGCATCTCCGCAGCGCCTGGCTCGGCTTCTCCGCCTCCTCCTCCTCCGTGCCCGCCCGAGAGAGGAGCGCCCACTGCGGCGACTGCCTCTGCCACCGCCGCCGCCGCTGCCTCCTCCGGAAAGCTCCCGCTCCGCACGGCTCGCCTGCTTCCCTCCTCGCCCGGGAGGCGGCGGATCCTCGGCTGCAGCCCGGCGCTCAGAGCTCCACCCTGCATGCACGAGACCCGGCGGGCTGCAGGTTTTCCTTCGCACAAGGAAAAAAAAACCCACGCTGGCAAAAATAAATAGAGATTTCTCTTTCAAGGGAAAAATCCCTGCTTAGCAACGAACCGGCCACTCGCCCCGTTGGCAAAGCGCATCAAAGGGCGCGCGGAGGCTGCGGCTGCGGCTTCCCTTGCAAAGGGAGCTCCCGGCGGAGTCTCGGGCTGGCTGCTGCTGCTGCTGCTTCGCCGCCGCCCCCCTCCGGGCTCATGGCTTTTCTGCAACCGCCCTGGGGGGTGTTTTTTGGGTGGTGCTGGGGTTCAGGAAGAGGCAACGGGGGGGGAGGAGGTGCCGGTCCAGGCGAGCGAGCGGCAGCAGAAGCTGCAGGAAACGTCCAATGGGTTTCTGCTGTTGGTGGGTGCTTGGCTTGCGCGCCTCTCCGCCGGCCAGCTGGGCGGAAAGTTTGCCGGAGCTGCGGGAGGCGCTGCAGCCGCTGTCTGTTGGCGAGGAGGCGCCGGGCGCTGCGGCGGGTCTCGCTGCTTCTGCCGCGGCCGCTGCCGCCTCTTCGCCACTGAGGCTCTGGCGCTGGCGCTGCGTCCTCGCGCGCTCGCTTCCTACTCACTACTGACATCTAGGATCTCCAAGCTGATTGGGCTAATTGCGCGAGCCCGTTGCCAGCTACGGCCGGGAGGCGGGGGGTGCTGGGGTGGGTGGGGGTGAGGGTGGGGGCTTGGGGAGAGGGAGAAGATCTTCCAGCCAGCAAAGGCTGGCGACGCACATGCTGCTGCTGAATGCGCGCTGGTGGCTGGATCGTCGACTGGGGCAGGACCCCCAAAGGTCATCCAGGCCGACCCTCTGCGACGCAGGGGTCGCAGCTGAAGAAGCCCTGGCACTCCGGCAGGGAAGGGGGCACTCAAGCTCTGCTTGAGATGGATGGAGAGGCCGCCCTCTTCCGAAGGGGGTTCGTTCCGCGGCGGAGTGGTTCTTGTTCTGTAACGCTCTCTCGCACAAAAAGTAGTCGGGGGGTTTTCCATCGAGTCATGACAGCTGTTTGGAAGCTCTAGGTTCAGGCGCAGTGTAAATCTGAATGGCAGCGGCTGAGGCAAAGAAACCGCAGATCTTCCCTTCCCCACATGTGGGTTCTTTGGAAACACTGGCTTGCCCCTCCTTGGAAACAGAATTCCAAAAGGGGTGTGTCCGCAGTCCGATCCAGCAGCATTCTCTTATGAATTAAAAAGTGGGCTTTTTCTAAATCAACTGGTAGGGGAATATGCAAACTTTTGAGCCACACCGGAGTCTTCTTCACATTGGGGGGGGGGGCATCCTTCCTGATGAAGAATTCTGTGAAACCTGAAAGCTCTCATCCACACACATATGGATAGGACCAAGAAGTGCTGCTTCTGTAATCTGCTATCTGGTAGATGCCTCTGGACAGCTCCTCCAAAGCCAACTTTTAGGTGGAGACTTTTGGTTTTGGACTTTACAGATCAACCCTGTAAGCCCAGCTCAGTACCTTACAGTACAGTACAGTACAGTGGACACTTGCGTTGCGAACGTGATCCATGCGGGAAGCATGCTCGCAACCCGCAGTGTTTGCAACCCACAGTGGGTTGCGATTCGGCGCTTCTGCGCATGCGCAAAGCGCAATTTAGCGCTTCTGCACATCCACAAGCGCCGAAACCCAGAAGTAACCAGTTCCGGTACTTCTGGGTTCGGCGCAGTGCACAACCTGAAATTGCACAACCCGAAGCGTCTGTAACCCGAGGTATGACTGTATAAGTAAATGACACATAGAACCAATAGAGTTTCTTGTGATAACCCTGGTAGATTAGGGAGACGCCATCTGTGGACATACTTTGACTTGATTTCCCCAAGGCTTTCGACAAGGTCACCTAAATCCATGGGTGAAGGTGGCATAGACTATGATCTTGGGTGGCATGCAGCAGGGGCTCAGTCCTTCCAAACTGTCCTGAACCTCCAAGCGTTTGGGTGTGACATATACATGCAAACAAGCAAACTGCCCTGCTTATGGGCTTCTCAGCAGCATCCAGCTGGCCATGGGAAACAAAGGATGCCCTTTGGAGGGCTTTTCTAACATCGTTAAATAAGACGAGTGGCCTGTCTGGATAGGAGACCATGTCAGAGCCCTGTACGCTTGTGCACGGTAAGGCATAAAAGCCATGCATCAAATCATAGCACATATGGCCATTCCCTTAGTGGAGAACTGATGGCGTTTTTCTTTTCTTTTTTGGAAGCAACTTAAAAAAATAAATATTTTCTTGTGTAATAAAAAGGTACCTATAACTTTTTAGGTAGAGAGTGGTCCTCATATCTGAGGAGGCCAGTGTCCCATTGGGATTGGTGGAGTAGAAGTCAGGGAGACCAGCCATAGGTGGAGCCAGAACCTATAGCAGAGTGTTGTCCTGACAGAGTCAGGACCCTCTGACTGGCTGTACAGGAAGACATCAGGCAGGTGAGAGTTGGTTGATGGCAGGTTGAGGCTGGGGTTGCAATGCTCCATTTGCCTCCACTGCTGCAGGCAGATGACTCCTGCCTTTCCCCAGTCCCTACACACAGATTTCCAAAGCACCACCCACACTGTTCCATTACCATTCCTCTCCACAGAGGCAGCACGCTTCATATTTTGCAACAGCATTAGGTAACACATGAACACACTTGCCTGTCTGACCCTATCCAGAAAGGTGGAAGAGAAACAAAGTCTGATCCACACACAAAACAGTTAAGCCGGGGTTTTGGGGTCACAATAAGGGAAGTATCTGGATTTTAGAGACCCCTGGGTATAGGGCGGTATATAAATTCAACAACAACAACAACAGAAAGGGGGATTAATTTTGATTTTAATATTTGCAAGCCCTTTCTGCATTCTGGACTAAGCTCCTGGCTTACTAATGGTGGACTCATTTCTTAGGCCTGACTACACTAATTCAGTTCTCTTTTGGTGCAAAAGTTACTGGATTTAACCGGTGGGGTCTACAAATTTAGGGGGTTAGAACTGTTGACAAATGGAAGCTTATCTGGAAAGAGGATAATCCTGTCACCACAACTTTGGCAGAAGATGGGTCCCCTGTACCCATCTCTCATTAATTTTTATTTTATTTTAATTACGTTGCTGAATTGGACGATTATGGAGGATTTGAATGGAGTGTGATTTTTGGTTTGTGGATGGCAGCCATCTAGAGACCAGGGGTTTATATGCCTTAAGAGGCAGGCAGAGGTACCCTGGAAGGATGTCCTACACCTACCCCTAGCAATATGTTGGGTTTAGTTCCTTCCTTCAATGTGTCCTTGCTTTCATATAAAGCAATGAACTTGATTTTCTCTGCGAATTTTAACCATATAGACCAAACGTGCAATCAGTACCATGCTATTCCCATCTGCTACTTTCTCTCATTCACACACACACACACACACACTTACTTTTCAGAATATAGTAAAAAACAGAAAATGAGAAATAAGAAAGAAAATGAATAAGAAAGCAAACAAGCAAAGAGATAAGAATAATAACAGAATAAAGAGAAAGAGATAAGTAAAAGCGACTTCCAACCATCCACCCCTGTCAATTGTGAATGCAAGCGTTCCTTAAAATAGTCCAGTGTTCAATCCAGAGTAATATCCAGTTATTCCTCCCTCCTTTTTCCCTTCCATCCAAGAAGTCCAAAAGAGGTTCTCCAATTATCGTTATATGTAAAGATCAGCCACAATCTTCCTACCACCTGCTATTTTCTCCAGCTGGGATCAAGAATATAACAAACTCAACTTCATATTGTTGAAGTCCTGAATGCAAGAGCTGTGCTGGATCTCACCAAAGGTCCATCTAGTCAAGAATCCTGTTTCCCAAGGTGACCAACCAGAAGCTGATGGGAAGCTCACCTTCGTGACATGCGTGTAATCTCCTTCTCCTTCTCCTGCTTGTGATCCCCCAGGAAATGCTATTCTGAGGCCTGTGGCTTTCGATCCTACAGGTAGTATATAATGAGGATGAAGGAGAATTTTGTCCAGCCTGCATATTCAAGCAAGTTGATGTACACCTCCCAGACTTGGGTGGAAAAGTAATTGTCCTTGTATAAAGTAAGTAATAAATGCTGGAAATGTAAAGAAAAGGACGGATCTTTTCATCACATATGGTGGGAATGTAAAAAAGTGAAAAGCTTCTAGGAAATTATATATAATGAGATGAAAAAGATGTTGAAATATACATTTATTTTAAAAAACCAGTAGCATTTTTACTTGGCATTGTAGGGGAGGACATTAACAGACAGGACAATAAATTATTTTTATATGCAACAACAGCAGCAAGAATATTGTAGTTGTTGTTGTTTAGTCGTTTAGTCGTGCCCGGCTCTTCGTGACCCCATGGACCAGAGCACGCCAGGCACTCCTGTCTTCCACTGCCTCCCGCAGTTTGGTCAAACTCATGCTGGTAACTTCAAGAACACTGTCCAACCATCTCGTCCTCTGTCGTCCCCTTCTCCTTGTGCCATCCATCTTTCCCAACGTCAGGGTCTTTTCCAGGGAGTCTTCTCTTCTCATGAGGTGGCCAAAGTATTGGAGCCTCAGCTGCACATTCTGTCCTTCCAGTGAGCACTCAGGGCTGATTTCCTTCAGAATGGAGAGGTTTGATCTTCTTGCAGTCCATGGGACTCTCAAGAGTCTCCTCCAGCACCAGAATTCAAAAGCGTCCATTCTTCGGCAATCAGACTTCTTTATGGTCCAGCTCTCGCTTCCATACATCACTACTAGGAAAATCATAGCTTGAACTATACAGACCTTTGTTGGCAAGGTGATGTCTCTGCTTTTTAAGATGCTGTCTAGGTTTGTCATTATTGGGACAAAAATGGAAACAAGAAGAATTACCGATGAAAGAAGAGTGGCAAATGAAATTAATGGACTATGCAGAATTAGATAAGATGACAGGAAGAATTCAAAACCTGCGGGACCATAGATTCTTACAGGACTGGAGTAAATATTTGAATTATTTGAAAAGCAATTGTAATAAACAGGTTACACTAGTAGGACTGCAGGAAGTTTTGTAAGGAGGATTATGCAAAATATTGCAATGAAGACTATGAAGAGAGTTATTAGTTAAGGACAATTAAAGGTAATAGAGAAATTAAGAAATGTAGACTAAGTGATAAAGGCTGAAAAATCTTCAGATGCGGTTGATGGAAAAGATATATATACGGAAACGTAATTATCCTTTGAATGTTGTGCTTCCCTGGATTTTGTGATGTGGCTCCCAGCTCAAAAAAATTTTTTTTGCAAAGACATTGACATGCAAAATACATATACAAATGCATATGTTGAGATAAAACACACATTTAAATATTTTGTGATAAAAAGCAGTATTCAACTTAGCTTTAATGTGAGTCAAACCATTGAAATAAACTTAGTCACAATTTAATCAGAATAAAACTTAGGTAGGTTTTTACCTAAGGGCAGGAGATGCTGGGAGGCAGGGAGCAGGCAGAACTCAGTGTGCCACGTAAAGGATGTGGGGAATTCAATTCAGTTTGCATGTAAAGATGGTGAACAAAGCAGAGTATTCCTTGCTTACCAGTGGCCAGGGTCAACTGGTTTGTTTTCATTCCTACTTGTACAATGGTTTCCTGCTTTGTGTGGACTGACCTTCCAAATGGTTTGCCATGAACTCTTGACTGTTGGCAAGAGTGGAGCAAATTATGTGCAAAAGTCACACTATTCATTAAAGGCTGGCTGGCCATTAATAACAGTATCAAAATAGCACTCTCTGAGCATTTAGAGAGGCTCACATCCAGCCTGCCAGCCCTCTAAGAAACGCTTGACCTAATACCAGGCTTTCTTTTTCTTTCATTTAGTAGGAAGAAATGCTGCTTTGCTCCAGGAGAGAATTTTAGGAATGAAGAAAATGTGCTTGTTTTTAAAAAACGAATTGTTGCCACAACACCATTACTGGCTATCATGCACAGCAAAACCAACAAAGAAAAACTATGTCCCAAAGAGCTTACATTGTCTAACTTTTGACCATGGGGTGGGGGAGAGAGCCTGAGATAAAAAGGGAAATGTGAGCAAATGCAGTTGACTATATGCGCAGCCTGATGCTCTGCATATTTACCTGGGAGTAAGCCCAATTTTGAATCCCCGCAACAGGGTGAGCCCCGTTGTTCAGTCCCAGCTCCTGCCAACCTAGCAGTTCGAAAGCACACCAGTGCAAGTAGATAAATAGGTACTGCTCCGGCGGGAAGGTAAACAGCGTTTCCGTGCGCTGCTCTGGTTTTGGTGTTCCGTTGCGCCAGAAGCGGCTGAGTCATGCTGGCCACATGAGCTGGAAAACTGTCTGTGGACAAACGCCGGCTCCCTCGGACTATAAAGCGAGATGAGCGCCCCAACCCCAGAGTCGTCCGCAACTGGACTTAACTGTCAGGGGTCCTTTACCTTTTTTTAAAAAGCCCAATTTAAGTCAGAGTAAACACACTTAGAATTCCAGTTTTCTATTTTGCTGCATTTACGAAGGGATTAATGTAAAAAAATGTGTTCTGAGGAGTTTTCTTTTAAAGCTACACTGAATTCAAAAATCCGTGTGGATTTTTCAACAAATAACTGCGGGCCAAAGCTGTCAGGAGCCTGCTAAGGCTTTTTATTGAAGAAAACCCATGCGAGGTTTCAGACGCATATTCCTTTATGATGGGAATTATTCCCAAAACCGTCCCTTTGGAGGGGGGGAAAGAATGTTGATGTCCGAATGAGACCTTGGCATTTGACTTGCCATGTCAACAAGCTCAACTTTGCAATTCAGGTTTAAATCTTTGTAATGCCGTCTTTTCATGCGACAGAATGTGGATGGTTGGTGGTGGTGGGGGAATCAATCCCAGTCTTGTTTGCAATAATACATTCGTTCCTTTGTATTTTCTTTTCTTTTTTTTTAAGAAAACAAATATTCCCCTTTCCTTGAAGCAAGTATTATCTCTCCAGTAGATGATGTTCATTTCTGCGTCTGTGCCTCTGATGACTGAGGCATTTTACATTTTCTGATGGATGGATGAGAGCCTCAAAGCCTCTCTTTTTTTTAATATTGCTATTTGATTTTCCAAAGGTGGCGTATAAAACGCGCTTATTATTCTTTTATCTCCTGACTCCCACATGCAGCCATTTGTTTTCATTCACAGAAATGAATGCCATGTGCAAAAAAACCAAAGAGTAATAAACACTCGGCAAACTGAGGAGGGAAGGAGGGGAAGACCAGGAGATACAATGGGCAGGTGACTCACCTCTCCAGGCAGATGCTGTTCCAAGGCAGCTCTGCGTTATTAAATGTCTGGTCTTAATTCCAAGCATAGACTCCCCCCTCTCCTGGAACATTTGATATCCCCTCCCCTCCAAACTCGGCAATAATTCAATTAGAAAACACACTATGGACCCAGCCTGCCTTTTGCATCCCGATAAAAGCAGAAGAAAATGAGAATTCGCACTTAGAATGTTGAGATTCCTCTGGCATGATGGCGAAGTTTAGGTGCTTGGAGGAGGGGGGAAAGGATTCTTAAATGGCTTGGGGAGGGGGCTATTTCACACACTACACTGTAGCAAGCCTGGGTTAAGAACACAAAAAGAGTTTGTTGGATGAGGCCAATGGCCCACCTAACCTAGTATCCTGTTCTCACAGTGGCCAGTCAGATGCCCAAGGTCAACCAGAAGGCAGGATCTGGGCACCAGAGCCCTCCTGTGGTTTCCAGCAACTGGTGTTCAGAAACATTCCTGCCTCCATCTGCACAGGCAGAGAATAATAATAATAATAATAATAATAATAATAATAATTTTTACCCCACCCTTCCTGGTTCAAAAACCGGGCTCAGGGTGGCCAACAACAAATTTAAAACACTTTAAATCACATAATTATAAAGAAGCATAAAATACATAATAATAATAATAATAATAATAATAATAATAATAATAATAATAATTTATTTGGTTTCCCCAGCCACTCTGGGCGGCTTCCAACAAAACACCAAAATACAATAACCCATCAAACATTAAAAGCTTCCCTAAACAGGGCTGCCTTCAGATGTCTTCTAAAAGTTTGGTAGTTATTTGACATCTGGCGGGAGGGCGGGTGCCACTACTGAGAAGGCCCTCTTGCTAGTTCCCTGTAACTTTGCTTCTCATAGTGAGGGAACCGCCAGAAGGCCCTCGGCGCTGGACCTCAGTGTCCGGGCAGAACGATGGAGGTGGAGACGCTCCTTCAGGTATACAGTATAAAAACATGAAGGGCAATAACATTCAAAAATCAATTAGCTAATCCCCAGGGCTAGCTGGCTGAATTGGTCCTACCTGGGCCAGCGAGGAGGCCAGGGGAGAATTAGCTGTGGGGTCTCAGAGTGGGTGATCTTCATAAAAAGGGGAGGCGAGGCGGAATAGCTCTGTCTTACAGGCCCTGTGGAAGGAAGTTAAATCCTGCAGAGCCCTAGTCTCATGGGACAGAGCATTCCACCAGGTCGGAGCCATCACTGAGAAGGCCCTGGCCGTAGTGGAGGATAGTCTGACTTCCTTAGGGCCCGGGACCTCTAAACTATGGTTATTCGTGGACCTTAAGGTCCTCTGCGGGGCATACCAAGAGAGGCAGTCCCATAGATGCCTTATGAGGAACGGCTAAGGGAGCTGGGCATGTTTAGCCTGGAGAAGAGGAGGTTAAGGGGTGATATGATAGCCATGTTCAAATATATAAAAGGATGTCACATAGAGGAGGGAGAAAGGTTGTTTTCTGCTGCTCCAGAGAAGCGGACACGGAGCAATGGATCCAAACTACAAGAAAGAAGATTCCACCTAAACATTAGGAAGAACTTCCTGACAGCAAGAGCTGTTCGACAGTGGAATTTGCTGCCAAGGAGTGTGGTGGAGTCTCCTTCTTTGGAGGTCTTTAAGCAGAGGCTTGACAACCATATGTCAGGAGTGCTCTGATGGTGTTTCCTGCTTGGCAGGGGGTTGGACTCAATGGCCCTTGTGGTCTCTTCCAACTCTATGATTCTATGATTCTATAGATACGAGGGCCCTAAGCGCAACGTGGCTAATAGCCATTGGTAGCCCTCTCCTCCTTGAATTTGCCAAATCCTCTTTCAAAGCCAAGTTGGTGGCCATCGCTTCCTCTATGGAGCGAGTCCCATAGCTTAATTCTTGAGTGTGCGCTTGATTGCAAAGGCAGAGAGAGATCATCGAAGCACAGTGTCGGAAGGGGCCACGAGGGTCATCTAGCCCAACCCCTTGCGATGCTGGGATTTATTGCCCAACGTGGGATTTGAACGCAGAACCCTGAGATTAAAAGTCTCATGCTCTACCGACTGAGCTATGTCTGGCCTCATCACAGCTTGCTTTTTGACTGGCAGTGCTGCTTCCCTAACATTGCTGCAAGTAATTATTTTGTTTTATTCTTCTAAATGAGTGGTGGTAAAGTGCCTTGGTTGCATTGATGGAAAAGTGGGGCAGAAATGCTGGGTGGGGCAGGGAAATGGATAAGTAGATCCTGTCTGCATTTCCACTTACCTGGGACCAGGTATTGATGGGGGGGATCTGCCTGATCTGCCCTTTCCATAGCAATCCGTCAGCTAAAAAGCAGCTGCCCTTTGAAATCCACAGCTCTTTGAATTTTGCGAAGCAGTTACCCTGCCAAAACCTGCACACAACAAAAGAAGTATTTCTAAAAAATGAACCTTATTAGGGGAGATTGCTTGCAAATTGCATATGTTAGGAGATGTGCACACACAAAAAGTGCCATTCGTTTTTCATGATTTTTTTGATGAAGGAAATTGAAGCAGAAACGTGGCAAACTGGACTTCAAGACTAAAGTCGACAATATTCATCCATTTCTGCCTGAAAGCAAGCCCCACTGGACTCAATGCAACTTACTTTGCAGCAGACAAGTATAGTGTTGCGCTGTTCAGCAGCTCTTTTGAAAGGGAAGTACAGCCGTGTTCCCAGGAGAATTCAGACTTGCGTTGTTGTTTTTTGCAGCAAATTGCAGCTAGGGGGAGGGATTTTCAGTGTGGGAATTGGCATGGGGAAAGGGTTAAGTCTCCCTCACCCTCACACCACATTCCTAATCCAGCTCATGGAATCCCATGGATGTTTTTTTCTAAAGAAAGTAGCATAGGCCATTTTAAGTCTGCTATTTAATAATGCCTTTGCCATTATACAATTTGGCTCTTAAAAGGTAAAGGGACCCCTGACCATTAGGTCCGGTCGCGAACGACTCTGGGGTTGCAGTGCTCATCTCGCTTTATTGGCCGAGGGAGCTGGTGTACAGCTTCTGGGTCATGTGGCCAGCATGACTAAACCACTTCTGGTGAACCAGAGCAGCGCACGGAAACGCCGTTTACCTTCCCGCCAGAGCGGTACCTATTTATCTACTTGCGCTTTGACATGCTTTCAAACTGCTAGGTTGGCAGGAGCAGGGACTGAGCAACAGGAGCTCACCCCGTCGTGGGGATTCGAACCGCTGACCTTCTGATCGGCAAGTCCTAGGCCTTGTGGTTTAACCCGCAGCACCACCCGCTCTTACTTAGAAGCAAATCCTGTTGAGTGCTGTGGGATTTATTAACAAATAAATATGCACTGGATTGGACTATGTTGCCTGAGTTTGCTTATTTCCTCCTCCATCTCTATTTATTTTCCTTTTGTGTCATGACTTTTGGATTTTGTTTTGTTTAAGTTGATCTGGGAGCCTTGGTGGTGCTGAAAACTGGGGTGAGTGGTTTAAAAAAATAATAATCATCATGTTGACTTACCCATGTTGACCGTTTCTATTCTGAGACCATTCTGCATAGGTGACAGACGCCACCAAAAAAACCTGGAATCGAAACCCAATCTGAATGCAGTTCCAAAGGGTATGTGGGAATTGAAATATCCCAGGGTAACCTCCCCGGACACAAGTTTACATGGGGCACAATCCTTAGAGACGTTTCCTGCCCTATCCTTGATGCAATAAGAAAGAGCACTATGGTACTCTCAAGAAAAGCAATGTGCTCTGCTCTGCCTGGGATAGAATCATAGAATTGGAGAGTTGGAAGGGACCCCAAGAACCATCTAGTCCAACGATTCTCCACGTGTGGGTCCCCAGATGTTGTTGGACTACAATTCCCATCATCCCTGAGCTTTGGCCTTGCTAGCTAGGGATGATGGGAGTTGTAGTCCAACAACATCTGGGGTCCCACAGGTTGAGAACCGCTGATCTAGTCCAACCCCCTTCAATGCAGCTGTCCCATAAGGGGATCAAACTTGCAGCCTTGATATTAACAGTGCAATGCTCTAACCAACTGAGCTATGCAGGTCAATAGCCCTATGAGTCTTCCAGGGACAGTGACACCTTACCTGAGTGCTGGTTCCAAGTGAACCTTACTCTGGATCTAGTTTGCTCTGCACCAGGATCTCACAGCTGGCCACGGCGTAGAGCTGTCATAAAATAACATACAAACATAAGAAGAGCCTACTGGATCAGGCCACTGGCTCACCTGGGGCTCATTCACATTTTCCTTTTGCCCCATGCTTTCGAGTCACAGGACTGCATCTTCCCAGTCTGTATCCAAGTGCTTTTCCCCCACTCCACCACTTTCCCCAGGAAAGCCTGCTCTTTGATGTCGAATCGGAGCAAACAGCAGTTTGGGTTTTTCACAGACTGCCGTTTCCTCCAATTCAGTAGTAAAGAGCGTTTTTTCGCGGGGGAAACTCCAAGGCAAAAAAAGAAAAAAAGCATTTGGACACATACCTGGAAAGCCCAGACCTACTCCTAGAAATGCGTGGCAAATGTAAGTGTGGATGAGCCCCAAGTCCAGCATTTTGTTCTCACAGTGGCCAACCAGATGCCCATGGGAACCCTGCAAACAGGACCTGAGCACAGCAGCACTATCCCTGCATGCAGTTTGCAGCAACTGGTTTGCAGAGGCACACTGCGACAGAACACAGCCATCAGGGCTAGTAGCCACTGCCAGCCTTTTGCATGCAGGGTTTTATCCCAATGTCACCTGTTCCTTCGCACTGTCACTTTGCTGCAGAACACTTAAACTGACACAAGGAAAAAAGGCTTTGAACTAGAAATTCAAACAGCAAATGGAATCCTGTGCAAGGATGTAATTGTGCAGTCTTGAAAATTTCTGTTTTTAATATTGTGTGTGTGTGTGTGTGGGTGGGTGGGTGGGTGGGTGGTGTTGTTGTATTTACTGTCACTATGTAGCTTTCAACTGCACGGTTTAATGTGTTAAGCGGTGGTTGCGCTTCTTTATTATAAGCCTCCCAGACAATATCATGCTATGGGGCAGCGTACAAATATTGAAAATAAGAAATACTTGAGCATACAAGTGTTGGGATCCTGAGATCTCAGCAGCCGATCATGACAGAGTTGGAAGTTGGGTGCATCCATGAAACTGAATGTTGGAAGGTTCAGGACAGACAACTAGGGACAGGGCCTTTTCAGTACTGGCCCCGACTTGGTGGAACTCTCTCCCACAAGAGACTAGGGCCCTGCGGGACTTGACATCTTTCCGCAGGGCATGCAAGACAGAGCTGTTCCGCCTGGCCTTTGGTTTGGACTCAGTCTGACCCTCATGTTTCCCTCCCCTTACAGTTTTGATCTATGGGCTACTTTTAAAATGAGGCTGCATTTTAAATTGCATTTTAACCTGTATTTTAAATTGGGGTGTGTCCCCCATTATGCTTTTATTGTAATTTTACTGGTGTTAGCTGCCCTGAGCCCAGCTCTGGCCGGGGAGGGTGGGGTATAAATAAATTATTATTATTATTATTATTGAAACTCCTTCTTCTTCACACAACGCATCGTTAAACTACGGAACTCACTCCTACAAGAGGCAATGCGGGCCACCAATGGGGATGGCTTTAAAAGAAGAATAGACAAATTCACAGAGGAGAAGCCTATCAGTGGCAACTAGCCTACCACTGTCAGATACATTATAGCTCTGAATAAATGCTATTTGCTGGGAATCACAAGTGGGGAGAGGGCTGATGCGCTCAGGTCCTACTTTTGGCCAGGACAGGATGCTGGACTCAGTCAATAGAGCATGAGACACTTAATCTCAAGGTTGTGGGTTCGAGCCCCACGTTGGGTGAAAGATTCCTGCATTGCAGGGGTTGGACTAGATGACCCTCGTTGTTGTTGTTGTTGTTTAGTCATGTCCGACTCTTCGTGACCCCCTGGACCAGAGCACGCCAAGCACTCCTGTCTTCCACTGCCTCCCGCAGTTTGGTCAAACTCATGCTGGTCTCTTCGAGAACATTGTCCAACCATCTCGTCCTCCGTCGTCCCCTTCTCCTTGTGCCCTCCATCTTTCCCAACCTCAGGGTCTTTTCCAGGGAGTCTTCTTTTCTCAAGAGGTGGCCAAAGTATTGGAGCCTCAGCTTCAGGATCTGTCCTTCCAGTGAGCACTCAGGGCTGATTTCCTTCAGAATGGAGAGGTTTGATCTTCTTGCAGTCCATGGGACTCTCAAGAGTCTCCTCCAGCACCAATGACCCTTGTAGGTCCCTTCCAATTCAACAGTCCATGATTCTCTGACCAGAGGGGCTATCAACTTGATTCAGCAGGCTCATCTAATGTTCTTTAACTGTAACTTCCCAGCATATGTCAGTCCAGGAATTTACACATACAGTCATACCTCGGGTTGCAGACACTTCGGGTTGTGTGATTTCGGGTTGCGCACTGCGCCAAACCCAGAAGTACCGGAATGGGCTACTTCTGGGTTTTGGCACTTGCGCATGCACAGAAGCACTTACTCATGCTTTGCACATGCGCAGAAGTGCCGAATTGCAACTCGTGCGTGTGCAGACGCAGCGCTGCAGGTTGCGAACGCTGCGGGTTGCGAACATGCTTCCTGCACGGATCACGTTCGCAACCCAAGTGTCCACTGTATCTGAAAATCTACAAAGAGGGGGTGTCTTAATTATGGCACAGAAGCAGCTCATAGCTCCTTGTATCTGCTCCCTAAGTAACAACAGCCTGTTCCTCAAATTTTCCACGAGTCACATTTTTGTATCAGCACATGAAAAAATGGCGTAAAACAATAGATAAACAGAGGCAAATGAGCACGCACCAGTTTTACTACTTTAAAGAAAAGCTTCTAACAGGCAGCGCCTTGGATACATCCAGGGGGTTCTATTTTTTTATCATGATGAAAGCTATTTCTTTCAACAATGGCGAAGCCTCAAGTTAACGTATCCCATGGCAATTTGTAAGCAAGTGTGACAAATGTGTGTCTGTATTTATAGGCCTGAGATGCCAAAAAACAAAACAAAAATTAAAATGCTGCAGTAGTACAAAAGGGCCGTTCTGAACAACCCATGCTGCCCTTTGACCCTTCGAAAATGCCGTCATCCGAGGGAGAATTATCAGAGGAAGGAGAAAGTTTAAAAGTGAGTAGATGGAAGTGTTGGTGTTGACCTTTAAAGCCCTAAACGGCCTCGGCCCAGTATACCTGAAGGAGCATCTCCACCCCCATCATCCAGCCCAGATGCTGAAGTCCAGCGTCAAGGGCCTTCTGGCGGTTCCCTCACTGCGAGAAGCAAAGCTACAGGGAACCAGGCAGAGGGTCTTCTCAGTGGTGGCTCCCGCCCTGTGGAATGCCCTCCCATCAGATGTCAAAGAGATAAACAACTACCTGTCATTTAGAAGACATCTGAAGGCAGCCCTGTTCAGGGAAGTTTTTAATGTGTGACATTTTAATGTATTTTTAATCCTTGTTGGAAGCCGCCCAGAGTGGCTGGGGAACAAATAAATTATTATTATTATTATTATTATTATTATTATCACTGCCGCTGCCACCACCACTCCTGAGTTCTGCAGAAATATCTAGGATGGTGGAAAGCAAAATCTGAACAATTTAGGCCCAATCTTTGATTGACAGCCTGCAGGCTCAGTATCAAACAGGGCAGAGGCTTGGTTTGGAGAAGGAAATGGGGATTTCGGATGCTCTGAGATGTCGGTTCTCATCACCCCTGGCCATTGGGCATGCTGGCTGGGCCTATGGGATTTATAGGACAGAGAGCCAATGCAAAATTTTCAAAGAGAATTATAGGAATTTAGACCAGGAGGCAAACTGAGGCTCTTTCTCCAGTGCTGTGATAGAATCATAGAATCATGGAGTTGGAAGGGACCTGAGGGTCATCTAGTCCAACTCCAGCTAAAGAATCCCTGAGAGATGGCCACCCGGCTTCTGCTTAACAACCTCCAAGGATGGAGAGTCGGCCACCTCCCAAGGGAATCCCTTCCATTGTTGAACAGCTCTTAGCGTCAGAAGGTTTTTCCTGATGTTTAGTCGGATCCTCCTTTCTTGTAACTTGAAGCCATTGGTTTGGGTCCCAGCCTCCAGAGCAGGAGAAAACAAACTTGCCCCACCCTCCATGTGAATAGAACCGAACTAGTTCATTTTACAAAGGGGTGAACTTGAACTGCAACCAGTTCCTTTTTGGCCACATTAAACCTGATCCGGAACTAGTCCTTTTGTCAGGAGTGTGTGCAGGAGCCAGGCCCTGTGACCAGTAGGACTTTGCAGGACTGGGGCCTTCCTAAGTTTGTTCTGGAGAGGCAAGGTGCGGCTGCACAGGTGAGGCCGATTGGTAACTCATTGCACCTGGTGGCAAGAACCGGGAAGGGATATAACATCAGCATTTCTGTTCAGTTCTTTGCCACGGCAACATGTTCCCTGCCTTGCTGTGTTTGGCTCCTTGACTCCTTGCTTCTTGATCCTCGGACCCCTGACTTCGTAACTCCTTGCTTCTTGATCCTCGGACCCCTGACTTCGTGACTCATTGTTTCTCGATCCTCGGACCCCTGACTTCGTGACTCCTTGTTTCTCGATCCTCAGACCCCTGACTTCATGACTCCTTGCTTCCTGACCCTCGGACCCTTGGCTTCCTGGCTCTTGGCTCCTGGACTCCCGTTCCTGCTCCCACCTTGCCATCTTGCCCCCGGTCCCGACATCCCCACCTGGACTTTGATCACCCGTGAACCGGACTGTGACACCTTTATGAACCAGTGAACTTTCTGTGCTCTGCAGTCCTATAGCTTCTGAGGGGCTCTGCTGAGCCAGGTGTTGCCATGACAACAGAGCCACCTCAGAAGTTTCTGTGAACGTCCCTCTCTAGAGAAACCCCCTAAACCACACCTTACCAGGCCCTCTGCCTGGTTGGTGTAATAGGGCCAGCTTTAAGTAAGGGGGACTATGGTAATAAAAGAGAAATGACTGGGGTTCCTCTAGGCCCCAATACAGGGGGCAGATGAGATGTCCCACACAGATCATCGTCCTGAACCTACGGCCAAAATCTTTGCTTGTCTGCCATATCATTCACTATATGCTGCAGCAATTTTATTTTATGAAATATTTTTTAATGTGCCCCCAATTCCCTCCAACGGCAATCCTTCTACCCTATTTGAAGAAGCAAACTTGGAGTTGACTGGAGTCTCCCGCTTTCCAAACCAAGCAGGGATAGATCAAATTATTTCAGAGGTCTATTAAGCTATAACAGAATAAAAAATAAGTAAGAAACAATACATAGTGGTGGCCAAACTTGGCCCTCCAGCTGTTTTGGAACTACAATTCCCACCATCCCTGACCACTGGTCCTGTTAGCTAGGGATGATGGGAGTTGTAGTCCCAAAAAAACTGGAGGGCCAAGTTTGGCCATCACTGACATAAAGGAATTAACACCACCTACAAACGTTCTCAGCCAGGTGGGTGGGGTACAAATAATAAAATTATTAATTATTATGCCTTACCCCTAGATTCCTCACTTAGACATTTGTCACACTGTACCAAAAAAACCACATTTTCCCCCTCAACTTTCTATTTAAACTCACCCATGAGTTGTGCTTTGCTTTTGCTTATCAGTTATCAGCTTTTAGTTTCAATACACTGCTGGTCTCGTGAGTCCATGTCCTCATAATCTTGAGTCCAACTTGATTAATCAGAAGACAATATATTATCAACATAAATATAGGCAGGCGAATCTGCATGTGTTATTCTAGTCTTACAATGCAGACTCAAAAAACTAGCAGTATAATACAGCAGAAATTATATAGGACCCCAAAATGCCCATGCCATCATGAGCTGCTGTATTACTTAGCTAGCGATCCCTGAGTTTGGAGACAGGAACCCCTCAGGATTGCATCCTATGGATATGACTAATTTTAAGCCCATTAATTTCAATGGTTCTGGGTAAGATTTGCTTGGATGCAACTCACCATTCATATCTCATTGCAGCCAAGAACTCAATGAGCAGTCTTGGGTTACTTGCTATCCTCTCATCTTCAGTCTGTCTATCCGCAAAATGGGAATGAACTATTGTTGTTTTCTGCTAACTAGCACCTGAGTGTTTAACCTTAGATCCCATGAGAGGTATTGAGTTCAAATTCACCATCTTGGAAGGGTGGTGACAGGAATCATTGTTCTCAGACTCTTTGAGAGGAGGGATGTAAATAAACCTCTCCAGGTAAACAGCTCCAGGCTAATGGAGGCTAGAATGCAGGCGAGAGAGAGTCAGACCTCTGCTTCTAGGTCTGTTGGAATTAGTAATATTCTGCAAGTGCCTATGCCTTGAACTGAGAGACGCGGGTGGCACTGTGGGTTAAACCACAGAGCCTAGGACTTGCCAATCAGAAGGTCGTGGTTCGAATCCCCGCGATGGGGTGAGCTCCCGTTGCTCGGTCCCAGCTCCTGCCAACCTAGCAGTTCGAAAGCACACCAGTGCAAGTAGATAAATAGGTACCACTCCGGCAGGAAGGTAAATGGCGTTTCCGTGCACCGCTCTGGTTCGCCAGAAGCGGCTTAGTCATGCTGGCCACATGACCAGGAAGCTGTACGCCGGCTCCCTCGGCCAATAAAGCGAGATGAGCGCCGCAACCCCAGAGTTGGCCACGACTGGACCTAATGGTCAGGGGTCCCTTTACCTTTTTGCCCTTGGACTAGCATGTGTCTTATGGATCTGTTTTGATGTATCATTTGATGTTTTTGTTTTGAAGAAAGTTCTGCAAATAAAATTTTGGTGAATCTAATGGCTCTGGACAAAGCTTCATTTCAGAAGGAGACCGTTTTCATACATCCAGTTGCTTCAAACTGCACAATATTAACATCTGCAATAGGCTCTTCTTATGAGCTGAAGATCTCCAGAGAGTGTCTGACACGACCCAAAGCGTCTTCTTCTGCTGTTAAGCTGGGGTCCAGTATTCCTGTTTAGAGCCCCTGGTTTTCAAAGGCTGCCCATTCACTTCAATGGAGAGGAGAAGCACCTGGAGGGTATTGAATCTGCTCTTTCATTCCAGTGAGGTGGTAGGAGGGTGGGTAAAAGACCAAAACACGAGGTCAACCTTTTTCACATTTGAATAACTCCACAAATCCTCCCACAGCGAAGTCACTTTGCCATTTGTCTGATGACAGGATGGAAACACAACAGCGAGCATGTAAAAAACCTTCTTTTCATGCTTTGGAGGAAATATAGCCTAAGAGGCGGGAAATAGCTGTTACAGGATTATTCCTGACGACGCCTGGGGGGCTCAATTGCCCCTAATTACTATACACAAAAGCCAATTGAAGACAAATAAAAAAGTGAGAGGAGTAGAGTGGAGGGGGGGGGAGCTGAGGAGAGAGGTCTTAATTATTTCTGGCCCCCTCCCCATGCACTTAAATTCCCAACATTTTACAGGTCCATAAAGCAACCTGCCATTTAAAGTTGATAAAAGCCAGATTTGCTTGTTAAATAAATCAGCCGGTGCCACATTTGTTTGGGTATTTCCCCCTCCCCCAAGTTTGCTTTTTAAAAGCAGGAAAACTCAGGCTAGCAAATGGGTTTTTTGAACAAGAAAGAGGAAACGGCTTCAAAACCTACATTGTGGCGCCACCTGCAGGAGGCCAGAAAATTGAACAATGCTGAAGATTGTGGAAGAAACAGGGTGGAGCAGGGTGGAGCCTTTCCATTTGCTTTGATCCCTTTGCTGATTTCAGGAAGCCTTTGCAAGTGTTGCTGAAGTGCACCTGTGAGTGTTGTTCGTGTGGGACACAGAACAGGCCAGGAGTCCTGCTTTGTGCATCAATAGACATTCTCTAGTAAGCAGTGACAGGAGAGAAAAGAAATGAAAAAACTAGACAGCATCTTAAAAAGCAGAGACATCACCTTGCCAACAAAGGTCTGTATAGTTCAAGCTATGGTTTTCCCTGTAGTGATGTATGGAAGTGAAAGCTGGACCATAAAGAAGGCTGATTGCTGAAGAATGGATGCTTTTGAATTCTGGTGCTGGAGGAGACTCTTGAGAGTCCCATGGACTGCAAGAAGATCAAACCTCTCCATTCTGAAGGAAATCAGCCCTGAGTGCTCACTGGAAGGACAGATCCTGAAGCTGAGACTCCAGTACTTTGGCCACCTCATGAGAAGAGAAGACTCCCTGGAAAAGACCCCGATGCTGGGAAAGATGGAGGGCACAAGGAGAAGGGGACGACAGAGGATGAGATGGTTGGACAGTGTTCTTGAAGCTACCAACATGAGTCTGACCAAACTGTGGGAGGCAGTGGAAGACAGGAGTGCCTGGCGTGCTCTGGTCCATGGGGTCACAAAGAGTCGGACACGACTAAACGACTAAACAACAAAGTAAGCAGTGACGACTTTGTGCTCCAAGCCGGTGGAAGCCCCATCCCTGGCCAAAACGGGTCTCAGGTATTGCAATACAGCTGGCCCAGTTGTACAGGCAAGCCAAGCAGCTGCCTTGCTTGCCAAAAATGTAGAGGCCCCTGCCTGGGTGAAGGGCGCAGTGCTGCCTTTTCCTGGCTGCTTGCAAAGGTGAAATGTGCCCTGGGAAACCACTGCAACGTTTCAAAGGGAATGCCGATGGCATTTCTCAGGAGTTGTGTGGATGAGCCCGTTATCACCCAGGTCCGCTTTGGGCAGCAGACAAAACAGCCATGAGACAAGCAATGTTAGAAGGATGAGAAGTTGCCTTATTATACCAAGGAGAGGGGTTGGTGATCTGTCTGGTTTGGTATTGTTGGCAATGGCTGGAAGTCGATCTCCAAAAATTTCAGCCAGGCCGTAAGTAAGTAAGTAAGTAAGTAAGTAAAGATAAAGGGACCCCTGACCATTAGGTCCACTCGGGGCCGACTCTGGGGTTGCGGCGCTCATCTCGCTTTATTGGCCGAGGGAGCCGGCGTACAGCTTCCGGGTCATGTGGCCAGCATAACTAAGCCGCTTCTGGCGAACTAGAGCAGCGCACGGAAACGCAGTTTACCTTCCCGCCGGAGCGGTACCTATTTATCTACTTGTACTTTGACGTGCTTTTGAACTGCTAGGTTGGCAAGAGCAGGGACCGAGCAACGGGAGCTCACCCCGTCGCGGGGATTCAAACCGCCAACCTTCTGATCGGCAAGCCCTAGGCTCTGTGGTTTAACCCACAGCGCCACCCGCGTCCCTAAGTAAGTAAGTAAGTATATTTGTGTAACTGCATCCGTAGATTCCAGGGCAGTTTCTTCTTTCTTTGGCAATCACTCGTAGCCAAGTAAGATTGTCTTCCATAAACACGGTTTTAACAATGAGTCCGTAAGTCACTGTGGAGGCCAATTCTGGATCCACACGTCCTTCCACAGTGGGGACATAGGTTTCTGGGAGGGAGTTGATCACGGTGAGGGTTTGCCAAACGTGCCTTCCTCTTAGCACGTTTCTCCCTTTCGTCCTGCATTTGAGCGTCTTCAAAGCCCATGACACCTTTGCTAACGGCTGTTCTCCAATTGGAGCGCTCGCAGGCCACTGTTTCCCAGTTGTTGGTGTTTATACTACATTTTTTAAGATATCCCTTGAGAGAGTCTTTAAACCTCTTTTGTTGACAACCAACATTAAGCTTTCCAAATTTAATTTTGGAATAGAGTAGTTGCTTTGGAAGACGATAACCAGGCATCCGCACAACATGACCAGTCCAGCGAAGTTGATGTTGAAGAATAATTGCTTCAACACTGGTGATCTTTGCTTCTTCCAGTACACTGGAATTAAGTTCACCTGTCTTCCCAAGTGATGTGTAAAACTGTTCGGAGACACCGTTGATGAAATCTTCTGAGGAATTGAATATGGCAGTTTACAGCATGAAAGTCCAACATAATAAAAAAAAAGCATAATAAAAATAAGAACAAAAAACAAACCAATAATCCCTCCCTTCCACAACACATTTAAAAGGCTATCAGATTTTAATCAGCCAGAGGCCTGGTTGAAGAGAAACAGTTTCACTTGACACCTAAAGGTGTATCATGATGGCACCAGGTGAACCTCCCTGGGGGAGCATCCCACAAGCAGGGAACCAACACAAAAAAGGCCCATTCTCATATTGCCACCCTCCGGACCTCTCGGATGAAGGCTCTCAGATTATGGTCTTGGGGTCCAGGTAGGTTTTTCCAGACTGTCAAGGATGCATCCTGCATTCCATATCCTGCACTGAGAAGCGGGTTGGGCTGGATGACCTCTGAGGTCCCCCACAGCTTTACGATTCTGTGACATTGCCCTGATTCAGCTAGGTCATTCTCCATTCCCCCTGGGAGTGGGTGAGGGGACCTGTTAAGGAGCAAGGAAAAGCCTGAGATAAAGGAAAGAGAAGAAGCCATCCCTGAACGAATGGAGAGGAGGAGGAGGAGGAGGAGGAGGAGGAGGAGGAGAGAGAGAGAGAGAGAGAGAGAGAGAGAGAGAGAGAAATAGCGATGCTCAGGACGTGCTTTCCAAATTGCCATCCTGCACAATTGCACTGAGTTCCACTCCTGGCCTGGGTCACTTTGCACCTCTTCCCTGTTCCCTCAAGGCCTGCATTTTAAGCAGCCCTGGCTTGGGGGTTATCATAACACAAGCCGCCTTTTTAAATGCCTTTTTTAATGCTCAGGCATCTCTGCAAATGCACCCTCAATCGGAAGCCGTTAATTTAATTTCCCCTGGGCGCCGAATGCCACAATGAAAAGGCGACAGTGGCGATGCTCATGATTGTGATGATAATGATAACTACAGCTTGCTGATGAGTCTCTTCGGCGATTAGACCCTCCCCTGGCATCCCACGCCAGGTGCTCAGGCAGCTCAAACAGCTCCCTCGTCTTGCATGGCACCTGCTATGAAGTGGCTGTCCTCTGCCGAGCTGTTGTTTGGGAAAGCAGGGGGGGGGGTCAGGGGCTCTTAACAAGAACTGGGCCAACAAAATGATTTCCAGACAAATTTCCTGAAATTTCCCTTTTTTCAGAATCTCCTGGAACTGTTGGAGGACATCAGGCACTGCCACACCATCGCCAGAGCATTCAGCAAAATGGCCCCATCTTGTTTTCAAAGAGCGCAGAGACTTCCAGGCACAACTATGGTTATTTCTCAGAAGGGATTTTTGTAGGGAGGTTTTTTGAGTCTGCATTGTAAGACTAGAATAACACCTGCCTATGTTTATGTTGATAATATATTGTCTTCTGATTGATCTAGTTGGACTCAAGATTACGAGGACATGGACTCACGAGACCAGCAACGTATCAAAACTAAAAGCTGATAACTGATAAGCAGAAGCAAAGCGCAACTCATGGGCTGAGTTTTAAATAGAAAGTTGAGGAAAACAATGTGGGGGGGGGGGTTGGTACAGTGTGACAAATGTCTAAGTGAGGAATCTAGGGGTAAGGCATAATAATGGACTGAGTTTTAAATTGTGTGCATTATTCAGCCCAAATCTCATTTTGCCACTCACAAATATGGTGGAGGGTTGAGGGAGGCCATTTTCAATCAGCTTGAGTCTTCCTTCCTTCCTTCCTTCCTTCCTTCCTTCCTTCCTTTGGTTCTTTCTTTCTTTCTTTCTTTCTTTCTTTCTTTCTTTCTTTCTTTCTTTCTTTCAGACTATTCAAGTGCACAGGTTGTAATTGCAATCCATTTTGCAAAGCTTTCCCTGCAATCTGTTGTTCCTTACACTTGTGGGAAGAAATGCTTACAGCAAATATTTCTGGATCGGCAAAACCTAAAAACCATGGATTTGCCTCTTGGTTGGCACCAGGGATGGGGCTTGGCAGAGTGTCAAGCCTTGCCAAGGTTCAATTGCTGGCATCACCGGGTTAGGCCTGGGAGGGAGTCCTTTCTGAAACCCTGGAGAGCTGCTGTCAGTCAGTGTGGACAATATCAATAGTTTGACACAGGACAGCTTTCTATGTGCCAGTGTTCATAAAGGGGCCAATGTGTGGGATGTGATACATAAGTAGCAGTCAAGTACAACATTCCTTGTTTTCCTAGAGTGGACATGCAGAGGAATGTTTGGTCCAGCCAGTCGAAAACTTCCTGTTTCCTCCTGGCTGGAGCATACTTCCTTTGCATGTGACTAGAGGTGGGCATGACCTTACCTGCCCAGGTAACAAAAGGGCAAGGCACACAGCACTCTCCCTCTTTTCTCTCTTTTCCATCTTCCTTTCATTGTGTGAACTGCAGTCTGCAGTCACTGGGATTATTCCCCCATATGGGGTAGATCCAAATTCACATATTTGTAACTAAGTCTGCCTTCAGGGATCAGTATACCTGAAGGAGCGTCTCCACCCCCATTGTTCAGCCCGGACACTGAGGTCCAGCTCCAAGGGCCTTCTGGCAGTTCCCTCACTGTGAGAGGTTACAGGGAACCAGGCAGAGGGCCTTCTCAGTAGTGGCTCCCTCCCTGTGGAACACCCTCCCATCGGATGTCAAGGAAATAAACAACTATCTGATGTTTAGAAGACACCCAAAGGCAGTCCTGTTTAGGGAAGTTTCTAATATTTAGTGCTGTATTGTTTTTAACACTTGATTGGGAGCCGCCCAGAGTGGCTGGGGAAACTCAGCCAGATGGGCAGGGTATAAATAAATTATTATTATTATTATTATTATTATTATTATTATTATACTTTAAACAAGTTTGTGGCATGTTTATTCTTTTAAGAGGGATATAAGGGAACTTAGGTAAAGGTAAAGGGACCCCTGACCATTAGGTCTAGTCGTGACCGACTCTGGGGTTGCGGTGCTCATCTCGCTTTATTGGCCAAGGGAGCCAGCGTACAGCTTCCGGGTCACATGTGGCCAGCATGACTAAGCCACTTCTGGTGAACCAGAGCAGTGCACGGAAACGCCGTTTACCTTCCCGCTGGAGCGGTACCTATTTATCTACTTGCATTTTGACGTGCTTTCGAACTGCTAGGTTGGCAGGAGCAGGGACCGAGCAACAGGAGCTCACCCCGTCGCGGGGATTCGAACCGCCGACCTACTGATCGGCAAGTCCTAGGCTCTGTGGTTTAACCCACAGCGCCACCCGTGTCCCTACTATAAGGGAACTTACCAGGAACTTAATAGTGAAAACCCATTTAGGGCTTTCAAGGTCAGCACCAACACTTTGAATTGTGCTCGGAAATGTAGTTGGAGCCAATGTAGGTCTTTCAGGACTGGTGTTACATGGTCTCGGCGGCCGCTCACAGTCACCAGTCTAGCTGCCAGAATCTGGATTAATTGAGTGCAGGGTGGGGTCAAAAAGGTGGACAAACTACCCCAGAAGGAGCATGGACCTGTGCCCCACCAGGGGTAATGCCCCTCCCCCAACACCCCACGCACCCCAGACCCTGGAGATGAGGATGTTCTCTGCATCAGATAGAAGTGAGAGGAGCCACCAAAATAAGTTGACTGGAACAGGAATGTACCAAAAACCAAGGACGAGGTGAGAGGAGAGGCAAGCATGTATTATACAACAGGGGATGCAAAGATGAAATGAATGCTATCCCCGAAACACTCTGCAATTTTAGAAGAGTCTCTGAATTCTGATGATTAGATGCATTTATTGGACATCTGATGGTATTTGACATTATTTGATAGCTGACATGCAACAACACGTAATGTGATTATGCCTGTCTTGTTTCAGTGGGCTTTTAACATTGCATGATTAGCTCCCCTGGTTGTGCTGTTCCACAGCGATGCTGGCTGCTTGTTTTGCTGTGGTTAATTTTATTTGGTTTATTGTTAATTCTGGATAATGTTGTGCATTTTTATATTATTGCCGTGAGCCTGCTTTTTTGAGGGGGGGGGGACACTTCTGGCTGAAAAGCAACACAAATTATACATTAGATAAATTATAACCAAAGCGATTGTGTTCTATTTCACAGCTGACAGCTTACGAACTTTCCTATTGGATGCCTGTCAAAACGGTTGTAATCAAGATATATATTGGCATGTGTTCTATAAAGATGCAGCCCTATGCATCAGGAAGGGGCAAGGAAGGCTTTTCAGTCCAAGGGTGGCTTCCCCTGATTGGCTGCCTTCCAGCAGTGGGCGGGGCCAGGGGCAAAAGTGGGCGGGGCAATAAGTGGGACTCCTTGACTTTGTACAGGGCACTGCTACGTTCCAGCCATACAACAGCCAGAGGTTTCTGCAACATCACAGCCCTCTGCATCTGGTCAAGCATAGAATCATAGAATAGCAGGGTTGGAAAGGACTCCAAGGGTCATCTAGAGGAGATGTGACAGCCATCTTCAAATATCTCAAGAGCTGCCACATGGAAGATGGAGCAAGCTGGTTTTCTCCTTAGCTAGCGCCTAAACCAATGGATTGAGGTGACCAAGGAAGGAGCTTCCGAATAAACATCACAAAGAAATTTCTAACAGCAATGTGGGAATGTTCAGGGATGCAGGAGAGGATATATGATTTGATTATATCCTTTCCAACTTGTGTAAACAAGTTCACAATTTAGCAGAGTAACATTCCCATTTTTAAACTCACAGCGGATACATTTGCTTAGGCTCGCTAAGGCCTTTATAATAACTGTTCTGGTAAGGTAAAGGTAAAGGTAAAAGGACCCCTGACCATTAGGTCCAGTTGTGGCCGACTCTGGGGTTGCGGCTCTCATCTCGCTTTATTGGCCGAGGGAGCTGACGGACAACTTCCGGGTCATGTGGCCAGCATGACTAAGCCGCTTCTGGCAAACCAGAGCAGCGCACGGAAACGCTGTTTACCTTCCCGCCAGAGTGGTACCTATTTATCTACTTGCACTTTGACGTGCTTTTGAACTGCTAGGTTGGCAGGAGCTGGGACCAAGCAACGGGAGCTCACCCCATCGCGTGGATTCGAACCACCGACCTTCTGATCGGCAAGTTCTAGGCTCTGTGCTTTAACCCACAGCGCCACCCACGTCCCCAACTGTTCTGGTATTTTCCCCTTATTCCCTCATAAAAGATAAGACACGACACAGTCTTCTATAAAAGTATAAAAAGAGTTTACTCACTCACATTCTGCTCACAATTGGATCCCAGAAGACAGACTTAGCTTAGAAAAGTAACATACACCTGGAAACTATCTCATAAGGAGACAGTCCCTTTGTCCTCTCTTGGCTGGCCAAGAGAGCATCTTTGGCTAAGCAGATGTTGCTTCTTTGACGAAAGTAGTCATAGATAGAGAGATGGCAGCCAGTCCTATGCTTTTGTTACCTGCACAGGTGAGGCCATGCCCACCTCTAGTCACATGCAGAGGAAGTCTGTCCCAGCCCAGAAGGAAACAGGAAGCTTACCTGCTGGCTGGACAAACATTCCTCCCCATGTGTAAACATGTTCACTCTAGGAATGTTGTACTTGACTACTCTTGTGTTTCACATCCCACAAGCAAGTGCTGTTTGACAGTGGAACGGGCTCCCTTGGAAGACGGTGGACTCTCCTTCCTTGGAGGTTTTTAAGTGGATGGCCATCTGTCATGGATGCTTTAGCTGAGATTCCTGCATTTCAGGGTGGTTGGGGTAGATGACCCATGGGGTCCCTTCCAACTCTATGATTCTTACCATCAGTAAGTTCTTCCTAATGTTTTGTCGGAATCTCCCTTCTTGTCATTTGAATCCATTGGTTCGGGTCCTAACCTCTGGGGCAGCAAAAAACCAGTTTTCTCCATCTTCCATGAGAAGGCTGTATCACAGTTTAAGGATAAACCCCAGCAGCCAGGTAAATCAATGGAAGAGACTGTGGGGAATTAAAATCAATGGAAGAGAGTGTGGGGCTCAGGGGCTAAACTCGCCACTACCCCAGCAGGGAGCAAACATGTATAAGGCTGCAATCCTGTATCTGCATATCTGACAGTGAGCTTCGCTGAAGCCAACAGGACTTCCTTTTGAGTAGACGTCTTATGGGATTGCTCCATTAGGCATTCAAAGTTCTGAAACAGCAATTTGAATGTCCGAAGAGAGACAGTGTGGTGCAGTGCTGGACTAGAACAGGGAGATCAGGGTTCAAATGCCGCTCTGCAATGAAGTTCACTGTGTGAATTTAGGCCAGCCACTCGCTCACAGCCTAACCAACCTCACATGATGGTTAGCATAAAACAGGGAGGAAGAGAAGTATATACAGTGGTACCTTGGTTCTCAAATGCCTTGGTACTCAAACACCTTGGTTCACAAACGCCGAAAACCCGGAAGTAAGTGTTCAAGTTTTTGAACATTTTTCGGAAGCCGAACATCTGATGCAGCTCTCGGCTATTGTTTCCAGGGCGCCTGCACCAATCAGAAGCTGTGCCTTGGTTTTCGAACATTTCAGAAGTCAAACAAACTTCTGGAATGGATTAGGTTTGGCACTTTTGTTTTTGCTATTTATTTTGCATTTTTGTTTTTGAGGCTTTTTCGGTTAATTTGTTTTTATGACTGTGTGGAACCCGGTTCAGCTACTGATTGATTGATTGTGTGACTGTGGAAATGGATAAAAGCCCCCCATCCAAACAGTGACTATCATCAGTGCAGGTAACAAACAAACAAACAAAATTGTATCATCTACAACAGTGTTTTTCAACCACTGTTCCGCGGCACACTAGTGTGCCGCGAGATGTTGCCTGGTGTGTCGTGGGAAAAATTGAAAAATTCGAAAGATTTTTTTTAAAAAAAATTCCAATTTTCACCCACTAGGTGGGCGCCAGACTGTGTCCTGGGTATGGGGGGGTGGGGTTTTTGACCCCACCCTCGGCCAGCAGGGGCGCCGATTGGTGCTCCTCAGGGGGACACCCTCCACTTTTCTGATGTCCGGGCTGTGATTGGTCCAGACTCCAGCCTGGACCTATCACAGTAGGACATCATCTTCCGACTTCCTTCCCGCCCGAGCACACTGTGCACAGCAGCAGAGAGAAGAAGACGTCGCGACTCGAGTCACCAGGAGGACCGGAGAAGTTGTCATTTTATTTCTCTTCAGTCTCCACTGAATGCCTTGACTGGGTTAGAGACCCTTATAGCTCAGCATCAGTTTGTGGAAAGCACATGACTTTACAGGAGCAGGAGGAACTAACTGAACTGAGACAAAATCGTGGTTTCAAGCTAAGATTTGCTGATCTACCTTTGGACAGTTTTTGGTTGGATACTGCCTAGGAGTTCCCCCTTCTGGCAAACAAAGCTATTTTGACATTGCTCCCATTTTCCACTACATATCTCTGTGAGATGAGCTTTTCAAGCATGATTGCTATAAAAACTAAATACAGAGAGAGACTGAGAGCTGTTGACGAAGAGCTACGTGTGTGTCTTTCTTCGATTCCAGCCAGTATATCAGCTTTGTGTTCAGCCAAACAGGCCCAGGTTGCGCACTGAATAAAGTATTTTATAATTTTTCATATTTCTGTTTACTTACTATTTCATAATAAAGTAATTATAAAATACTTTCTTTGTGTTTATTTGATTCCTATTCAAGAGAATTACTTTATATATAGTCAATATAGGCACAGAGTTAAATTTTTTAACGTGTTCTAATGGTGGTGTGCCTCGTGATTTTTTTCATGAAACAAGTGTGCCTTTGCCCAAAAAAGGTTGAAAAACACTGATCTACAATACTGTCTTATTTATTTTATAGTTCAGTACATTGATTATTGCTTTCATTTTATGGATCAATGGTCTCATTAGATAGTAAAATTCATGTTAAATTGCTGTTTTGGGGGTTGTTTTTAAAAGTCTGGAACGGATTAATCCGTTTTGCATTACTTCCTATGGGAAAACACGCCTTGGTTTTGGAACGCTTTGGTTTTGGAACGGACTTCCGGAACGGATTAAGTTTGAGAACCAAGGTACCACTGTACACCATCCTCCTCCAGGTTAGCAGTTCCCCACTGCATGGCCCTGAGTTTTCACCAAGCCTTCCCCACTCCGGTTTCCCCATGAGGGCTAGGAACTTGAATTTTTTAAAAAAACTTCTCATTCTAGCAAATTCTGTCAGGCAGCAGGCCGGCCATTCAGGTCCTTTTTGACACCTGCGATTAAACGCAGCCTTTCCCTTCGCATCCTCTCTCTTCCCAAATCCAATCCCTGCCCATTCAAATATTTGCGGGACGTTATCGTAGGCAGGGCTGTCATTTGTGGAGACAATGCCAAGGGAAGCCATCAGCGTATCCGAAGGGCAGCTGGACAGATTGGAGGGTGGGCGAGGGGGTGGGGGCTAAATGGGAGCCGAGGGACCAGTCAGGGTATATAATGATAAGAGGCCATAAAGACGAGAGGAGTTAAATGGGAGGGCATGCGGAGAAGGCAAGCGAGGGAGAGGGTCTTGCAAAGCGGTGCTCCAAGGGGCAGGATATGGAAATGGAGCAGCTGGAATGATAAGATACAAGGAGCAGAAATGGAGACAAATTCTTGTTTCTCTCTGATTCGGGAGCACAAAGCCACCAGGATGAATCAATCAATGAAGATTCTGAAAGGGTTGACAAATATATCCAAAGGCGACAGGGACGCTAATGTGAAGCAGGGCTGGCTTATTTACCAAAAAAGGGGGGGGGGACAAGAAAGAGGCAAGCCCAGGGCAACCTCGCAGGCGCATTCGGATGGCAGGAGCGCAAAGCTTCCCAAATTGGGATTCCAGGAGAAGAGGTGGTCTTGGAAGTCCATTCAGGTGGGCTGGGGCTGCTCCCCAAATCAGGCATGTCCGTCATATTAAAATGGCTTAACTTCTTTTTTAAAACAAACAAACAAACAAACATATTACAGTGGTACCTCGGGTTAAGTACTTAATTCGTTCCAGAGGTCCGTACTTAACCTGAAACTGTTCTTAACCTGAAGCACCACTTTAGCTAATGGGGCCTCCTGCTGCTGCCGCGCCACCGGAGCCAGATTTCTGTTCTCATCCTGAAGCAAAGTTCTTAACCTGAAGCACTATTTCTGGGTCAGCGGAGTCTGTAACCTGAAGCGTGTGTAACCTTAGGTACCACTGTATTAAAAAGGCTGAACTTCTTTTTTTAAACAAACAAACATACAGTCATACCTCATGTTACGTCCGCTTCATGTTACGTTTTTTCAGGTTGCGTCCCGTGGCAACCCGGAAGTACCAGAAAGGGTTACTTCCGGGTTTCGCTGCTCACGCATGCACAGATGCTCAAAATGACATCACGTGCATGCTCAGAAGTGGTGAATCGCAACCCACGCGTGCACAGATGCACCACTGCGGGTTGTGAACGGGCCTCTGGAATGGATCCCGTTTGCAACCAGAGTGTCAGGGAACTGCCATCAGTGCCGGAGGGAGAGAGCAAAATCCAGAGGGATTCCGGAGAGCGTCCCGGGATTGGGAGAGGCAGCCCATCTTCTGGGGAAGAGAATCAGCGTAGCACCAGTGGAGAAGGGGGGCAGATGGGGGAAGCGGCGAGGCGGTCCCATGACTCCTTGACGGGGACCAGCGGGCAGAGTAGAGGTCCTCCGCTGCCTACACCCTCCTTGCGCAGAAGGCTTTCGCGCAGAGAGAGTAGGCGGAGAATAGGCGTCAAAGAGCTTCTTTGCTGGAAGAAGTTTAAGAAACGCCCACTGACGGATTCTGCCAGCGATTGAGACAGCCAAAGGTGAGTGGCTGTCCGGACAGAAAAGGTTCACTCAGGCAACCCAGCCAGGTGTTTGCACCGGCTTACGCACGAGCAACCCCTAGAACCATCACACAGAGGTACCAGTGTATTCTTATGATTAATTTTATTATTAACTGACGAAGAGTGCAGTAGTGGGGTTTAATGTCATATCCTATACAAAGCAAGCAAGCAATAAATAAATAAAAAGAAATGGGAATGTACCGATATAAACCAAGGTATCCGTATTTTCCAATGCTGGCATGCATGGTGAATATTGAGCATCTAGGTATAGGAAATAAAACCCCGGCAGCTGTCATAAAAGCGTTCTGGGTCCTCCAGCCCCCTGGAAACTCACAGTTTATGTGTGCTTGCCACAACCACCACAAACAAAATAGGCAAATTCCATTAAGTTCTTATACCACGCAGCAAAATGCATATTAATTTTTTTCTAGTTTTCCCATTGCTGGGCTCTTGAAACCTAGCTGCAGCTAACATCCATGTCAAAAATCCTTTGGAACGACAAGTCTTACATATTCAGGAATGGAGAAGACTGAGCAGGTGATTTGATTATTTTAGATATTCCTTGATCTACTTGGGACCAGAATAGTGAAACCTAAGGGCAACTCCACCAAAGATGGGTTAATGTCCCTGGCAGCCCAATATAACAAGGGAGGGCCTTGAAATTGCAAAAAAACACACACCAAAAACCGGGGACCTCAATTGCCAAAGTCTGTCAAAGATTCAGCTCTTGCATGGACAAGTTCCTGGCATGGTGCTTTCATCCTCTACAGCAGGCTTCCTCAAACTCGGCCCTCCAGATGTTTTTGGCCTACAACTCCCATGATCCCTAGCTAGCAGGCCCAGTGGTCAGGGATGATGGGAATTGTAGTCTCAAAACATCTGGAGGGCCGAGTTTGAGGAAGCCTCTCTACAGGGCTGACTTCAGGTGTCTTCTAAAAGTCAGATAGTTGTTTACAAGCATGCTGGGTTCTGCCCCACTTTGTGGGTGTCCTGTGTGTGTGTGTGTGACATGTGTGGGGCTGTGGGTACGCCCCACGAGGCCCGATGGGGCAGCAGGAGGACTTGATGGGGCCTGTTGTGGCCTCAGGAAAGCCACAACAGAAGTCCCACAGCAGAGGCAGAGGCCCAGTGGCCCAGTCGCTGTGGTGGCACCAGAGAGAGGTAAGGCAGGCAGCAGCAATGGGCAGAGACCAGGCACCCACAGTCAAAATTTTGTGGGTGCTCAGGCCCTCTCCCTCCCTGCCCCCCGCCCCCAAGATGGTGCTGGTGGCTGTTAATTTTCTTGACATCTGAAGGGTGGGCACCACTACTGAGAAGGCCCTCTGCCTGGTTCCCTGTAACCCCTTTGTGGCTAAGGGCCCTCGTATTTATGGGACCGCCTGTCCTGGTATGTCCCGCAGAGGACCTTAAGGTCCGTGAATAACCATAGTTTAGAGGTCCCGGGCCCTAAAGAAGTCAGATTATCCTCCATCAGGGCCAGGGCCTTTTCAGTGATGGCTCCAACTTGGTGGAATGCTCTGCCCCATGAGACCAGGGCCCTGCAGGGTTTAACTTCCTTCCGCAGGGCCTATAAGACAGAGCTATTCCACCTGGCTTTCAATTTGAACTTAGCCTGATCTTTTATTCCCCTTCCTTCCCTCCCTCTCCACTTTTTATGAAGATTACCCGCTCTGGGATCCCACAGCTAACTTTCCCCTGGTCTCCTCGCTGGCCCAAATAGGACTAATTTAGCCAGCTAGCCCTGGTGATCATCTAATGTTTATTGGATGGATTTCCCCCCTAAATTGATTTTTGAATTCTGGATATATTGTTATTCACGTTTTATACTGAATTTTATGCTGTTTTTTCTTGCATCGATTAAGTGTTTTAAATTTGTTGTTAGCCGTCCTGAGCCTGGTTTTCTGAACCAGGAAGGGCAGGGTATAAATGAAAAAAAAATATTATTATTAACCTCACAGTGAGGGAACTGTCAGAAGACCCTCAAAGCTGGCCCTCAGCATCCAGGCTGGACAATGGGGGTGGAGACACTCCTTCAGGTATACAGCGCCATTTAGGGCTTCAGAGGTCAGCAACAACACTTTGAACTAAACTCAGAAAACGTGCACCATGACCGAGTGCAGAACTGAATCCTGGTCTTCCATGTTCTAGTCCAACACTCTACCCACTAAGCCACACTGCCTCCAAGCTGTCTAGATGGAAGGCCACCCTCAGCTCTTATGGAAGTGCATTCCTTATATTAACCGCGCATTGTTTTTAGCCCTTCGCTGACTCCCACTTACAAGTATTGGCATGCAAGCTCTGAGCGCTAGCCCTATGTCTTCCTTTAAAGAGCAAACAGATAATATTGATGTGTTCATACATTGCATATAATTAGGGACAGCCCCCAGGTGAAAAATAAAAGACCCATTAAGGTGTGTTTTCCCTTCCACGGTTACCTTTTTTTGCCCCGCGAGACAGCAAATTGTGGCCTTGTCAGTGCATATTACCTCCCCGATGTTCTCCTTGTTTCTGAATAATTTGCTTCAGTATGGGGGAAATGGGTGGGTGTGTATCTAATTAATTAGAATGACCCAACACACTCCTGTTTGCAATGGAAGATTTAATACAGCGGCAAAATCTAGCAGGAGACAAATTGCATTCGAATTAATCTTAGGGAGATAATTTGGGGCACATCAAGTTTGTTTAGGATCAATTTTAATAAGCTGAAATAAAGTCAACAGCGAGTGGTCACGGCAGCCAATCAGAAGCGGTTCCCTGACAGCCCGGCTCAGGCACCAGACTGACAGCCGCTTAGGAAGCCATTATTTGAGAAGCTGTGTTTTTGATTGGCTCAGACAATTAAAAGGTCGCCGTCCAGCAGAGCCGACGGAGGGAGTAGTTATGAATAAATTATCGGGTGATCTGAGCCCTCTTTTTCTTCTCACACAGCACAAATGCTCAGTCGCACTTTTGCAAAGTTCTGCTCCCGCTGCGAAACTTTCTATTCTGAGGCAGCGGCCGAGGGTTTTGCTTCGTTATTGTTGTTGTTTAGTCGTGTCCGACTCTTTGTGACCCCCTGGACCAGAGCACGCCAGGCACTCCTGTCTTCCACTGCCTCCCACAGTTTGGTCAAACTCATGTTGGTAGCTTCGAGAACACTGTCCAACCATCTCGTCCTCTGTCATCCCCTTCTCCTTGTGCCCTCCATCTTTCCCAACATCAGGGTCTTTTCCAGGGAGTCTTCTCTTCTCACGAGGTGGCCAAAGTATTGGAGCCTCAGCTTCAGGATCTGTCCTTCCAGTGAGCACTCAGGGCTGATTTCCTTAAGAATGGAGAGGTTTGATCTTCTTGCAGTCCATGGGACTCTCAAGAGTCTTCTCCAGCACCAGAATTCAAAAGCATCCATTCTTCAGACACGACTAAACAACAACAATGAAGCAAAACCCTCGGCTGCTGCCTTGGAATAGAAATTTTCGCAGCAGAACTTTGCAAAAGTGCAACTGGGCATTTGTGCTATGTGAGAAGAAAGAGATGGCTCAGATCACCCAATAATTTATTCATAACTACTCCCTCCATTGGTCTGAAGAGTCGGATACGACTAAACGACTGAACAACAACAATTCTAATAATTCTGGTATTTTATCAGTTTTCCATTTTTTTGCTGGCTGCTTTTTCAATGGTAGGCTTGGGGTTCCAGAAGGCCTTTCCAAGGTCTCCGGAAGCTTTCAGAAAGGGCTGCCGGACCTACTCCCCCTTGAGGAGGGGATTTCTGAGTCAGCAGACGATTTGCACCATGTTGCAATGCTTTTAGGAATGGCTGCTGTGATTTTAATCATTGTTGTAAGCCACCTCCAGTGTTTGATGAGCTGGGATTGCAAGCAACTGTAAATAAAGCATGCCTCTCTCAGGGTTAGAATGTGGGGATCAAACGAGAGGGGGAGACCCGGCTGCAGGCTTTCTGAAGGCACCTGCCAAGCAATGTTGGAAGCAGAATCGCTGGGCGTTTTGTCTCATCTAGCAGGGCGATTCCTTCAGTGCAACCATACACCTGTCTGCTCAGATCCCATTGAATTCAATGGGGCCTGCTCCTAGGCGCTTCTCCCTTAGGCTGTCATCCTACACCTAGTTACCCCAAAGTTTGTACCCACTGAACATACTGGGACCAATTTGTGTGCCTAAGGAACACAGGAGGGTTGTGCTATTCCTGTGGATAGTTCAGTTGGTAGAGCATGGAAGCTGCAATTTCAGGGTCATGGGTTCAAGATGCATGTTGGGCATTGCAGGGGGTTGGACTAGAGGACCCTCGTGGTCCCTTCCAATCCTACTGTGCTGGTCCCGAGGGTTAACCATGCGGCGAGGTCCAAGTCCAGTCCGAGGTCGAGAGTGCGGTATGGAGGCTGTCCGTCAAAGCTGAAGCCAAGGCAGGGAGTCGGGTGAGGTCAGGAACTCTGGTAGAAGAGCTGGACAGGGTGCAGGCAGGACCAGGCTACCAACAATGTTGCTCCCGCAACCTGGGACTGGGGCTGGCTGGCTTTTATCTGCTCCAAGGCATAGGGCGGCCCCGGTCCACAGGTGACTCGCCTCTCCTGGCCTGGAGGTGAGCACTCCTCCTGCAGGAACTTAGTTCCCTCTGCCTCTCTGCCCTGAGCTTCTACAGCGCAGGAGAGGCTGGAGGGTTACCGGACCCAGAGGCAACCTCAGCTTCCCCTGACGGGGCTGAGAGTGGAGCACCTGCAGGCAATGGGTCCTCTATCACCTCAGGAGCTAGAGCAGACTCAGCTGATGCCTGCACCTGAGGACCCAGCACAGGTGAGGACCCTTCAGGCTCATGCCCCAGCCCTGGCTCAGCTGGTTCTGGAGGCAGGGAATCCTGTGCAGGCTGGGATCCCTCAGGATCAGCATCTGAGTCCGAATCCCAGGCCATCACACCTACAATTCCATGATTCTATGATTCTCTACTGACTCAGTTTGATTCTGTGTGAGTCATTTGCTCTGCATCTTGTGATTTTATAATTTTATGGTCTTTAGCATTTGTGTTGTACGTTGCCATGATATTTTCTGGATGATTTTAGAAAACACTCCTATAAGCAAACAAACAAACAAGACCGCTTTGAAGCTGGCCGTGGTAGTTGGCTTGCTGTGACCCTGCCACAGCAAGCCCCCCTCTGGTAAAAAAAAGGAAATGGGGGGGGGGGAGACGTGATTTGTGAAAGGTTTTGACGTGAGTTGTGCCATTTACGAAAGCTTAGGACCGCCCATCTTGCCCCAGGTCGCCGGTTCCTACTCTTAAATAGAAATAATTACCATTTCCGTTCCCTCTCCTTTTCATAATGCATGATGGCTCCATAATGAACACTGCGCGATTACTGCATTTATGTAGCATCAAATCCAAATGTTTGCTTTGAATTTATGTCCTCCGTAAGTATCGTTATGCAGGGCCTTTCATTTTATGTTAGCCACGAGTTTGTTAATTAGGAAACCAATAAAACAGGGTGAGATGGAGAGAGAATCCAGAAAGCTTTCGAAGCTCAGAAACTGCAGCCGGATCCATGGATCTGTCAGTTCTTTGGGGATGGGGTGGGGATATTCCTCTTCTTCCTTCCCAGCGCATGCATTTCTAAACATCTATTGCAAAATTTGGAGAGGTGTCAAACTAGAAGGCAATTATGTTCTGATCCCTGTAGTAGCCGGGGAGCTGCAAAATCAGGCCATTTGCTTTAAAAGGGGGAATAGCAGACAGCTAGTGAAAGCGACAGGAAGAGTAAGAGGCCAACCAAAAGAAAAAGTCTATAAGGATTGGAGAATCTTTAAAGAATATTTAGAAAACTATGGAATGAAAGGAAATGTCTTGGCAGAATAAGACTTATCACTGTATTGTATAAATATAAGTTTGTGGGGAGGTAAAAAGAAATTATATAAGAAATATGTAACTGTGCGGTATAAAGTAATGGATAGACAAAGTACAGTGAGATTAATTGGAAGTCAGTTTTAAATTTCTTTTCTATAAATTTTATAATTGTGTTCAATTCCAGGAGTATAAAGGTAAAGGTAAAGGGGACCCCTGACCATTAGGTCCAGTCATGACCAACTCTGGGGTTGCGGCGCTCTTCTCGCTTTATTGGCCAAGGGAGCCAGTGCACAGCTTCCGGGTCATGTGGCCAGCATGACTAAGCCGCCTCTGGCGAACCAGAGCAGCGCACGGAAATGCCATTTACCTTCCCACTGGAGCAGTACCTATTTATCTACTTGCGCTTTGACGTGCTTTCGAACTGCTAGGTGGGCAGGAGCAGGGACCAAACAACGGGAGCTCACCCCGTGACAGGGATTTGAACCGCCGACCTTCTGATCGAGAAGTCCTAGGCTCTGTGGTTTAACCCACAGCGCCACCCGCGTCCCCCACCAGGAGTATATATGATGATAATTATATTAATCTTCTTATATCTTATAGTGTGGTGGTTTGTTTGATTTTTCTGTTATTTGTTTGTTTGTTTACTTGTGTGTACGTCTGCTTTTCATAAATGTATTTATTTTAAATCAATAAAGCTATATTTTAAAAAAATAAATAAATAAAAGGGGGAATAACAATTGCTGGACACATTGTAGTCTGACTTCCCCACAAAGAAACCAGAATGAGTGATCAATAAATGGCCAATGTCATCTAACATCCCTGCCAGCAAATCTGGATGAATGATCAATTAGCGTCGCCCTAAACTGTGACATTCTTTTTTTTTTTTTTTTTTTTGAGGGGAATGTAAGATATTTATTGAATTATTTTTTTTTAAGAAATACCAAACATACAAATTACCATCACCATATAACATACAAGAATATAAAATAGAATTAACATAAAAAAAAGAAAAAATAGGAAAGAACAAAAGATACAGATTAAAGTAAATGTTGTTCACCAATCATAGTTTCATAATCTTCAGACTTCCTCACATCTCCCTTCCCTGCGTTCTCAATCTTAACATTACATGCAGCAATTTGTTACCTTATTTCCATTCTTATTATATAAATCTCCAATAGTGTTACTCCAAATTACGTCCTTTTCATTTATTTTCATATGTCTTACAATAAGATTACTGGAGCCATATTTCATTCAATCGTGCATTCTCCTAACATTCATACAACTTATAGTGTTTTTGTAGATAGTCCTTAAATTTTTTCCAGTCCTCTTCCACCATCTCTTCTCCCAGGTCTCGAATCCTGCCGGTCATTTCCGCCAGCTCCATGTATTCTATCAGTTGCATCTGCCATTCTTCCAGTGTGGGTAAATCTTGGGTCTTCCAATACTTTGCGATGAGTATTCTTGCTGCTGTTGTTGCGTACATAAAAAAAGTTTGATCTTTCTTTAACACCCCTTGGCCCACGATGCCGAGAAGAAAGGCCTCTGGTTTCTTAAGGAAGGTATATTTAAATACCTTTTTCAACTCATTGTAAATCACTTCCCAAAAGGCCTTAATCCTTGGGCACGTCCACCAGAGGTGAAAGAATGTTCCTTCAGTTTCCTTACATTTCCAACATTTATTATCAGGCAGATGATATATTTTTGCCAGCTTGACTGGGGTCATGTACCACCTGTATATCATTTTCATAATATTTTCTTTCAAGGCATTACATGCCGTGAACTTCACCCCGGTGGTCCATAACTTTTCCCAGTCAGCAAACATAATGTTGTACCCAATATCCTGTGCCCATTTTATCATAGCTGATTTGACAGTTTCATCCTGCGTGTTCCATTTCAACAACAAGTTATACATTTTTGAAAGTACCTTAGTTTTTGGTTCTAACAGTTCAGTTTCTAATTTCGATTTTTCCACCTGGAAACCTATTTTCTTGTCTAGCTTAAAGACCTCTCTAATCTGAGCATAATGTAACCAATTTTGCACTTTCTCCTTTAATTTCTCAAAACTCTGCAATCTCCAAGTAACTCCTTCCTTCTCTAGTATTTCCCAATATTTCGGCCAATTGGCCTCCATATTGAGTCTTTTCGGGGCCTTGGCTTCCATAGGTGACAGCCACCTTGGGGTCTTATTTTCTAATAAATCTTTGTATTTTACCCAGACCTTAAACACGGCCTTCCTGACAATATGGCTCTTGAAAGCCTTATGAATTTTTACCTTGTCGTACCACAAGTATGCATGCCATCCAAAAGCATTATTAAACCCTTCCAGATCCAGGACGTCAGTGTTCTCTAAAAGTATCCAATCTTTCATCCAGCAGAGAGCCGCAGCTTCGTAGTATAACCTTAAGTCCGGCAGGGCAAACCCCCCTCTTTCCTTTGCATCCGTTAAAATTTTAAATTTTATTCGGGGCTTTTTGCCCTGCCAGACAAATTTAGAAATATCTCTCTGCCACTTTGTAAAACATTCCACTCTGTCCACAATCTGTAGGGTCTGAAATAAAAACAACATTCTTGGCAATACATTCATCTTTATCACAGCGATTCGGCCCAACAAGGAAAGTTTTAATCTTGACCAACTTTCTAAGTCCTTTTTAATTTCTGTCCAACACTTTTCATAGTTATCCTTAAATAAATTCAAATTTTTAGCAGTCATATTAACCCCTAGGTATTTTACCTTCTTAACAACTGTTAAATCTGTCTCTTTCTGAAATCTTTCTACTTCCTCAGTTGTCAAGTTTTTTTCCAAAACCTTTGTCTTTTGCTTGTTTAATTTAAATCCTGCCATCTGACCAAACTCATATATCAATTCTAAAGCTCTGTTCGTACTAGATTCTGGCTTCTGCAATGTCAAAACCAAATCATCTGCAAAAGCTTTCAATTTGTACTGTTTATCTCCGACCTGAATCCCTTCAACCAACCGGTCCCCTCTGATCATATTTAAGAGCACCTCCAGGACCGAAATAAATAGCAAAGGGGATATGGGGCAACCTTGTCGTGTTCCTTTCTCTATCTTGAACTCTTCTGTCACCACATTGTTAACTATCAATTTAGCTTTTTGTTCTGAATATATTGCCTCTATACCATTTTCAAACCCCCGTCCCACTCCCATCCCTTCAAGATTTTTCTTCATAAACTTCCAAGAAATATTATCAAAGGCCTTCTCCGCATCTATAAAAATCAACACTGCTTTTGTATTAACATTTGTTTGTAAAAGTTCCAAAATATCAATAATATTCCTAGTGTTATCAGACAAATGTCTACCTGGGAGAAAACCAGCCTGGTCCTTGTGAATTACTTCCTTTAAAACTTTTTTAAATCTACCTGCCAAAATATCAGCAAAAATTTTGTAATCCACATTCAGGAGAGAGATGGGACGGTAGTTCTTAATTTGTGTCTTTTCAGTTTCTAATTTAGGTATCAATGTGATGAAAGCTTCTTTCCACGATTCCGGTGCCCTCTTCCCCTCCTAAACTGTGACATTCTTGTTTTGTTTTTAAATTACCGTATTTTCTGCTCTATAAGACTCACTTTTTCCCTCCTAAAAAGTAAGGGGAAATGTTTGTGCGTCTTATGGAGCGAATGCAGGCTGCGCAGCTATCCCAGAAGCCAGAACAGCAAGACGGATCACTGCTTTCACTGCGCAGTGATCCCTCTTGCTGTTCTGGCTTCTGAGATTCAGAATATTTTTTTTCTTGTTTTCCTCCTCCAAAAACTAGGTGCGTCTTGTGGTCTGGTGCGTCTTATAGAGCGAAAAATATGGTAATAAGGTTGCCCCTTCTGCATTAGCTGCCCATCTACTAATTTTGAAAGTGGACCGAGAAAGGTTTTCTCCCAGTGAAACTGAACGTTGGTAGGTTCAGGGCAGATCAAAGAAAGTTCAGGCAATGCAGAGTTAAACAGTGGAACTCACTCCCACAGGAGGAAGGCAGTGGTTGTCACCAGCTTCCGGTGGCTTTCAAAGAGAATTGGGGGGAAATCATGAAGGGTAAGGCAATCAATGGCTGGCCAGAACAGGATGTTGGGCCATTGGCCTAATCTAGCAATCTTTCCTTGTGTTCTTAAAAGTCAGCAACCACTTCACAGGCAATGGGCTGTTTTGGTCCAGCTCAATAAGCAGCTATTGGCTGCAGAGGAGCTGACAGGCAGCCAATGAGCAGCCAGGATTCAGACATCAAAGCTTGGGCGTGGAGGAAAAAAAGTCCTAACCAAATCACAATTACGGAAGAACTGGCTGTGGGGCAGGAACGGGCCTGGCTCCCTTTCAGAGAGAGACTCACTCCGGAGACCGCCTTCTCCCTTGCCTGCCAGTCGGTTTGAGATCAGAGATGCTAAACCATTTGAGAGGTGATGCAGTTATCTTTTAATTGCATTTCTCCATCCTTGCCCCTTTGATGAGGGGCTGCTCCACCCGCCGAGTCAAAATGCTAGAGCTGTGCTTGTTCTGCAGCCTGTTTTATTTGCGATACACAATTATTCAAATTACAATGAGAAATCATAAGGGAAGGGTCACAGCTCAGTAGGAGACCACTTGGTTTGCGTGCAGAAGGTCCCAGTTTCAATCCCTGGTGTCTCTAGGTAGAATCGTAGCGTTGGGAGAGCCCCACAAGAGTACTGTTACCAGATTTTTTTCAATGAATCCGGGGATTTATTTATTTATTAATAATAGTAGCAACAGGGAGTCAGTAGTGGGGACGGTTGAGGCAAAAGACCCTGGGCCCAAGCACACATGCATATTGTAGAAAGGTACAAATCCCTTCTTTCGCACCCTGCGAAACATAAATGCGCAGAGTTTTTTTAAAACTGGGCAACGGCCGGCCGGCCGCGACTCCCGAGCCTCCCCCGATCAGTCAAAACACAGGAGGAAGGGGGCAGGAGATCGCACAAGACACATCCTATGCTCACAAGACACATCATATGGGGACTTCTGGCGAGGAAAAATGGTGGGCGTCATGGCAGCGAGCAGCTCCTGAATCCAGCCAGAGCCAACTGCGCTACCAGGCTGGCTCCGGGCTGCTGAGGCTGCAGCTGCCACGTTTCCCAGGGACAGATTTGCAAATCTGGGGACATTCTGGGGATGGAATTTGTCCGGGGACAGATTTGCAAATCTGGGGACTGTCCCCGGGAACCGGGGACATCTGGTAACCCTACCCAAGAGACATCTAGTCCAACCACCTGCAATGCAGGAATCTCAGCTAAAGCAGATGGCAGATGGCTATCCAACCTCTGCTTAGATACCTCCAAGGAAGGAGAGTCCACAACCTCCAGAAGGAGACCGTTCCACTGTTGAACAGCTCTTACCACCAGAAAGTTCTTCCTGATGTTTAGTGGGAATCTCCTTTCTTGAAGCTTGAATCCATTGATTTTAGGCCTACCCTCCAGAGCAGGAGAAACAATCTTACTCCTTCTTCCATGTGACAGCCCTTTAGATATTGGAAGGTGGCTCTCATATCTCCTTCTCAGTCTCCTCTTTTCCAGGCTAAGCATACCCAGCTCCTTCAACCATTCCTCATCAGGCTTGCTTTCCAGACCCTGGATATTAGAACGTGGATGGACCAATAGTCTGACTTGGTCCTACGTTCCTAATGATTTAACAACATCAAGCCGGGGGAGGGGGGTGGCGGCGTAGTTTCAAAGCAAATATCGAGTCTATAGAAGACAAAAAGCTCTGAAGCACCTTGAAGACAAATGGATATAAGTTCATCAGTTAACCAAAGCAAGCAACCTCTTTTCCACACATTTTCCTGCGCCCAGAAAGGCATGACAGTGCTTTATAGAGAGTGAGACCATTGGTCTATCAATAATAATAATAATATAATAATTTATTATTTATACCCCGTCCATCTGGCTGGGTTTCCCCAGCCACTCTGAGCGGCTTTCAACAAAATATTAAAATACAGTAATGCATCAAACATTAAAAGCTTCCCTAAACAGGGCTGCCTTCAGATGTCTTCTAAAAGTCTGGTAGTTGTTTTTCTCTTTGACATCTGGTGGGAGGGCATTCCACAGGGTGGGTGCCACTACCAAGAAGGCCTTCTGCCTGCTTCCCTGTAACTTGGCTTCTCGCAGTGAGGGAATCGCCAGAAGGCCCTCGGAGCTGGACCTCAGTGTCCGGGCAGAAGGATGGAGCTGGAGACGCTCCTTCAGGTCTACTGGACCAAGGCCGTTTAGGGCTTTAAAGGTCAGCACCAACACTTTGAATTGTGCTCGGAAACATACTGGGAGCCAGTGTAGGTCTTATCAAGTCCAGCACTGTCTGCAGCAGGGATGGGGAACAGATATAGATGTGGGGCACAGGGTGAGAGTAGAAGAAGAGGATGCCCTATTGCATAAGTCCTTTGGCCAACGGGATGCCTTAGCTGCGTATAACCCATAGCTCAAATTTTCACCACTTTTGCTTGCAGTGCAGAGTTAAGGCTACTGTGCCATTTCCTCTATTTTGCATTTCCTTTGAAGTCATTCTGCTGTATTCTGTTAAGACTTCTGCTTTAACCCATGAGTGAAATACGGCTTGAGTTCTGTTCAGCGTGCTGGACAGCTCCCTACCTCACAACCAGCTCCTCATTCTATAGTTAGAGAGAGCCAGGGGTTTTCCTTTGTAATAATCGTGCGGTAAAGAGATTTGGAAGTTATCAGTGTTCAGCATAAGGCCCATAATTCAAACTGTGCCTCTCGCATGTGATGAAATCAGGTCCTTATCTCCCGCGGAGGAGTTCCATATTTACAACTCAGTTAGATTGCCTCTCTCCTGTAAAGATGTTACTTAGAGATCAGCCAAATGAACAGATCCCCTTTGATAAGGTTTCCCTCCTTCCACGGGAGACCTCGTGCACAATAACTATTAGAACTGGCTTATCTCTGTAAGATGAAATTGTCTTAGGTCACAGGCAGCCCCCTACCTCAGCCTATCTTCCCTTCCTGTGGATGCAGAAGAATAAGACTTCACCAGATTTTTCGCCATGAAACGATTCAGGACGAATGAGGGGCTCAAAGAGTTTATTGGGATGGGGCACTACCTTTCTCACATGCTGTTGGCCTGTTCAGAGCTCAATCAAGTCATTCAGCCAATGGCATTTGCATACATGATGACTTCGCAAAGTCCATTCAGAGCAAGGGCATTGCTTTCTGTACTCGCTCCAAATGGGCAAATCTTTTGCACTCACTGGGATAAGCACCACCACCACAAAGACTTGCCCAGCAAAGGTGGTGGGCATTTTGTAGTGTGTGCTCGTGTGAAAGCATTCCCCACACTTTGCAGCAGCCTTACAGATGACTCAAAGTAAAGCAATAAGATAAAATTCAACTCACTGAATCATAAATTAACCTCATGTCCCAGGACAGGATATTCTGTTCACAAAGTATGCATCATATATATCTGTCCAGATTCAAAGTAGTTATGATTATAACCCCCAGGTTTCCTAGAGAGTTTGCAGACTTTTTTTGTTTAATTGCACACATATTTTGCCTTTTCTCCAAGGAGTTCACAGCAGGAGTTCACATTATTCTCCCCAACTCCTATTTTATCCTCAAAGCAGGTTGCGCTTAGTAGTTTTAACAGGCCCAGGACCATTCCTCAGTGCTATAGGAGCACAGGGACAAGAATCTAATAGTTCTCTCAGATCCTACCATCCTAATATGGTGTCCTGCCAGCTTGGGCTGCTTCCAGATGACTTCTTAGAGGATTCATCCTGATTTGTTTACACAAATGTTACGTACTAAGTTGAATAGGATCCAAAAGGCAGCAGTCTGATTGGTCCTAGAACAATAGGATTCAGAATGCAGCAGTCTGATTGGTCCTAGAACAATAGGGTCCAGAATGCAGCAGTCTGATTGGTCCACAGGAGCCACCCAATCCAGCTCCAGGTGGAAGTGAATCCGCAATCTGATTGGTCGACAGGTGACTCCCGGAATTAGCCAATCACGTAGGGCCCTTTGTGTAAATATTGTATATAAAGCAGACATTCTGGGGGAACTTCCATTCCTCCTCACCACTATGAGCTGAATAAAGAGCATGAAATCCACTCTAGACTCCGAGTCTATTTCAACAAAGTTTGTGGGGAGTTCAGATGACGGCAGTTGTTTATTGAGCATTCATTATGATTTGTTTGCAGGGAGGTTATACATCAAAGAATCATCACTGCATACTTTTCAGTGCATTTTCCTGTAATTTATCAGAAGTCCAATTTGGGGAGGGAAAACGGGTTTGATGCACAAGAGCACCAGACCAACTTTAATTGTGCAATATGAATTTTCTGGTATGTGGTTGAATCCTGGTGGCAGGCGGCATTCTGGAAGCTCCCATGGTCAGAAAAAAGATACAGATATTTAATGGTTTGCATTTTGAGTTCATTTGCCTACACTTTTTGTTGGACTCCAACTCCCATCATTCCCCGCCAGCTTGGGCCAAGGCTCAGGAATTATGGGAGTTGCAGTCCAACGATGCCCTTTTCAGGCAGTTGTGGCCTTGCCAGCTTGATTTATCCCTCACGCCTGCGCCTGAGCTTCTTCTCAACCATACTATCAGAACCCCACAAAAACAGGCAGAGGAAAATGGGAAGGTGAAGGCCAGTCCATTTTAGTTGAAATTGTGGCTGAGGACCCTCCCCTGTATTGCAGCAGACCTGTAACTAAAGACAAAAGGAGATTCAGCCGTTTGCAATTTCATCCCTTTCGGAGCAAGAACATTCATCAATTCCAGGAAGATCCAATGAGGAGCAAAAGGAAGGCCATGAAATTGGATTATCTGGGCTCCAGCCTTCAGAAGGAAGATAGGTAACTCCCCTGGAAAGCCTGCAATAATCTCTCTGTCCTTCTTTTCTTTCTTTCTTCCTTTTTTCCATTGCTTTGGACTTTGCTAAACCTTGAATGGCAAACCTCACCGCTATTCTGTTCCGCCTTGCAGCTATTTTATTTTATTTTTTGTATTTTTGCCGTAATTGATTTTGTCAGATTACTTTGGGAGGGGGCATAAATGCCGTGAATGGATTCTCGCAACGAACCACAGAGCCTGCATCCCTGTCCTTCTGTTAACAATGGCGCATTCATGTCGTTGCACACAGGCACACACACACACACAAACACAAATGATAGGGAAGGGGAAGAGAAAAGAAAACATTGCTTTTATAAACCTCAGGTGTACATAGACAATGCCTGATCCTCCCAGCCAACCATTCATCACACATTTTTATCTCATCTACCCAACGGCGGAGAAGGGAGAGAGAGAAAAATCAAATGCAAAAAAAGAGGGAACAATTGAAGTATCATAGTAACCACGAGAGCAAGCGTTTGAGTGGATGGCGTATTACGGAGACCCTGCGATAGAGCAGTAGCCTTGCTTTACCCTTAGAATTCTAGCAGTGTTTGCCGTAAGAGCTGAAGCCAGAGGTTGAGATGGAGCCGCGTTCTGAGCAACATGCAGAGCCCAGCTCACATCGCAGTCTTGTTGCCGAATGCAGAGAGAGAGAGAGAGAGAGAGAGAGAGAGAGAGAGAGACGGTGCAGAATTTTCAAAGGGAATTCTAGGAATTTACACCAGGAGGCAAACTCAGGCTTTTTCTCTAGTGCTGCGATGGAATCATAGAAACTGTAGAGTTGGAAGGGACCACAAGAGTCATCAAGTCCAAACCCCTGGCCATCCAAGAATCTCAACTCAAGCATCCCTGACAGATGGCCATCCAGCCTCCGCTTAAAAACCTCCCGTGAAGGAGAGCCCACAACTTCCCGTGGGAGTCTGTCCCACTGTCCTAACAGCTCTTATTGTCAAAAAGTGGATGTTCCAGGAGAAGTCTAGCAGGGGAACCAATCCAACCTCCGGCAAAGCCTATGATCCTCTTCCTTTGATCTCTCCTTTCTATTCCACATTTCCTAGGCACTGGCTCATGGGAACTTCTTCTTCTTCTTTGGCGATCACTCATAGTGTTCCATGAACACGGTCTTCACAGTGAGTCTGTAAATGACTGTGGAGGCCAATTCTGAATCCACACATCCTTCCACAGTGGGGACATTGGTTTCCGAGCGGGCGTTGATCATGGTGATGGTTTGCCAAGCGAGCCTTCCTCTTAGCACGTTTCTCCCTTGCGTCCTGAGTTCAAGCGTCTTCAAAGCCCATTACACCTTTGGTAAAGGCTGTTCTCCAACTGGAGCGCTCGCAGGCCAGTGTTTCCCGGTTGTCGGTGTTTATACTACATTTTTTTTAGATTTGCCTTGAGAGAGTCTTTGAACCTCTTTTGTTGACCACTGGCATCATGCTTACCATTTTTAAGTTTGGAATAGAGTAGTTAGTTGCTTTGGAAGACGATCATCAGGCATCCACACAACATGACCAGTCCAAAGAAGCTAATAGGGCAATGTCCCACCAAACCCAGTCAGTCTCTACCTGCCGTTCTTACTTTCAAGCCATCCTGGGGGCACCACCACCCACCTGCTTCTTCCTCCTCCTTGGTCTCAGTGTATCCCCTTGTCGAAATCTGCGGGGTGGACGGGGGCGGGATGTAGGAATGTTTTCACAACATCAGTGAAAATCCCATACAGAAATGCTTTCCATTTAGGGGAAAACCCCTTGTTCAAATTAACGTCGTGCATCAGGCAAAATTGCGTACAGAAATGCTTTGGCAAGGAAAACAATTGCGCTAAGATGCTGGCAAAGTTTCATGAGGATTTTGCGAAGGAAGAATGGGGGAAGTGGTTTGGAAATATGGTGAGTAGTTAATAATAATAATAATAATAATAATAATAATAATAATATTTATATGCCACCCATTTGACTGGGTTGCCCCAGATTGGAAAACATGAAAAACAGTGTAGGGGGGAGGGGTTGATGAAATTAACAGATCAAAACCACTAAGTCTCCAGCAATGTCTCCTACAAAATGAAGTCAAAGGCTACTGGGAGGGGGCATGAAATAGTTTAGACTGTCAGTTCTGACTGAAATTGTGTCAACATTCCCTGTTCTGATGCGAACTTAGCCTCTTCGGTGGAATAGAAAGCTTTCCCAGAAAACACTCCAAATGCAAAAAACATCCCGTTTGGTGCCATTGTTTTCCACCTGGCTGTTTGCTACCACTAGATTAGGCACATGGGTGATATCAGGCGATCTGGGAACACACAATAAATTTGGTGCCATGCGATAGGCCGCTCCCACCTGTACCTATGCCGGCTGCAGCAGGACCTAACACCAAGAGCTCTCACCTGAAGGCACACCTGTGGACCCAAACAAGGAGGACAAGAAGTCAAGATTAAAAACTATGAAGGGTCTTGCTTCCTGCAGAGCTGAATGAAAAGGAAGCCCTTTCCCAGAGAGAGGATGTCCTGGTGCGCAGCAGCTCTTTCTGATTTGAATCACTAAGACTATTACTATGTTGATGTGATGGTGTAGAAAACCACCCACTGAGCATTCAAAGGGTGAGGTCCTCTTCTGCGACCACTGTTTAGCCATCCCAATGCAGTCGTCCTTGCACCTTGCTGCAGTAAATCCATTTGACATTCCCTCTTGCCCTCTCCATATTCCAGGACCACCATAATCCTTGCCCTCCTCCTCAATTTCCTCTCCACCCTTTGGTCTCTTTACAGCCTGCCTCCGAGTTAATTTGTTGGAAGAGGGAGTTCCATTTTAATGGAACATTAAGGCTGTGATTTAGACCTGCCTAAACCAGGCGAAATTCAGAGTTAAGGGTCCCCAAAGCCCACACTTATAGGGTCTTTCATTACGAGATCATATGTAGCATCATAATGACACCGAGGAAGGAGGGGGCAGAGTTACAAGAGTCCAGGGAGCCTTAACTCTCCACTCTCTCGACTTCTGTAGCCTTGAATCACAACCTTATCATCCCACTAATGTCCGCCTCCCTGCATTCTGCAACAGTTTTCAACTTGAGTGGGTGGGTGGGGAAGCAACCAACTTTTCAAATGGGGAAAAAACAAACACGCGAAGCTCGTAACGTACATGGGGCCCTGATCCAGCAGGCTTCGTTAATATGCAAGTGTGGGCAACAGGGCTTTAAAGATTTCTGTTTTTGTTTTAGCATCAGATCCCCACCCCCTGCCCCCAGTATCCTAACAGAAGCTATTTTGAACAGCCTCCCAAATTGCAGAAGTGAGTCATCTTCCGAATAGCAGGAAGGAATGGCTTATTTTAAAGAGAGAGAGAGAGAGAATTGCTGTGTGCATTTGACTCATGCATCAGACATATATGGTTTTCTAGCAATGTTATTCTGCTGCCTCGAGCGACGAGGTGGCTTTCTGATTATTATTTTTCTGCAGCATGTTTACTTCCTTAAAGGCCTTTGATTATGGGCGGATACCAGGCAGGAAGGCATAATGCGCCCAGCTGGCAGGTGTTGTGCAAGCGCTTATGACCAGCTGATTGTTGGGACTTCCGGCTGCTACGCATGGTTCTCAGCAAGCTCACATTCCCCACACCTGTCGCCATATATATTGCCAGGTGTAAGTACGGCTGGGGGAGCTATTTGACTCGGTTTGCTTTGAAAGAGGGATCTCCCTGATTCATGCTTTTTGAAACAAGGTGTGAACCAAAACATTGCCGGCCTTGAAAATCCAAACTTCTCCAAGTTTCGCAGTGCAGTTCTCAAGCCACATGAAAATGCACCGTCTGGAGTAAAGAGTGCATAGAAATGCGCATCTGAGTGAAACCATAATGTACAAAAATGCATTTTGTTAGGGGGCAGCTCTTCGCAAGCATGTTTATTTTAAGGGAAATTGCATACAAAAAGGTGTACAAGAATGCAAGAGAAGCTAAATGCACCACCTGGGCCAGTATCCTGTGGCCAACCAGATGTTTGTAGGAAACCCAATGTTGGAAGAAATTTGCACTAAAATGCAGGCAGTGCTTTACAAAACAAACAAACAAAATTGTAAACAGATGAAGGCAATGTGGAGAACTGAACTGACGATTGGGAGAATGCAGAAACTCGGAGATACTGAAATTGATAGGCTTGCCCATTCCCTAGTGTAGGGCAGGTGGCAATAGTAAAGGTAAAGGGACCCCTGACCATTAGGTCCAGTCGTGACCGACTCTGGGGTTGCGGCGCTCATCTCGTTTTATTGGCCGAGGGAGCCGGCGTACAGCTTCCGGGTCATGTGGCCAGCATGACTAAGCCGCTTCTGGCGAACCAGAGCAGTGCATGGAAATGCCGTTTACCTTCCCACTGGAGCGGTACCTATTTATCTACTTGCACTTTGACGTGCTTTCAAACTGCTAGGTTGGCAGGAGCAGGGACCGAGCAAAGGGAGCTCACCCCGTCATGGGGATTTGAACTGCCGACCTTCTGATCGGCAAGTCCTAGGCTCTGTGGTTTAACCCACAGTGCCACTAGCTTGGCCAAACAGGGAGGCCTCCTGAGGCTAATTTTCATTTCGCGAGGCTGAAAGATGCTGCTTCTGGCAACCCAGAAGCCATTGGCTGAGAGAACATCATTATTGTTAAGCTGTTTTTAGAATGTTGCTAATGGTACGTTTGCTGCCCTGGGCTCCTTTTGGAGGAAGGTCGGGATATAAATTGAATAAATAATTGTATTACTAATAATAATGATGCCAGGGGGGCAGAGATTCGCCACCACTGCTAGACTGGCAGCAAGCAGAGGGCAGCTGTTAGGACATGGAAATTAACAGGATGCCCATAAATTGTGAGCATCCGTCCGTCTCGGGAGACAACGGAGGCGTGTGCCTTCAGGAATCAAGTCAAACTGTTGGAGATTCCAGATCGATTGATCAATTAGTTTTATATCCCACCTTTCCACCCATTTTACCCTTACTATAATCCTGTGGTGTAGGTTAGGCCAAGAGTTGATGACCGTTCACCAAGTGCACTTCAGGTTTGAAAACCTGGTCTCCCTAATCCTAGAACAATACATTTGTACCTTGGAAGTTGAACGCCTTGGCTCCCGAACAAAGCGGCTCCCGAACAATCAAAATCCAGAAGTGAGTGTTCCAGTTTTTGAACATTCTTTTGGAAGCCAAATGTCTGACGGGGCTTCCACAGCTTCTGATTGGCTGCAGGAAGTTCCTGAAGCCAATCAGAAGCTGTGCTTTGGTTCCCGAACGCTTTGGAAGTCGAACGAACTTCCGGAACGGATTCTGTTCAATTTCCAAGGTACGACTGCACTCTAATACAGTCATACCTCATGTTACGTTCTTTCAGGATACATCCCACAGCGACCCGGAAGTACCGGAAAGGGTTACTTCCGGGTTTCGGCGCATCACGCAAAATGATGTCATGCGCATGCGCAGAAGTGGCAAATCGCAATCCGTGTGCACAGACGCGCAGATGCAGGTTGCGTTCTTTTCATTTTGCAAACAGGCCTCCGGAACGGATCCCGTTCGCAACCAGAGGTACCATTGTAGATGTGTATGATCTTGCTGCTGTGAATAGGGAGGCACTCTGCACATGCTCTGACAGACTGTGGATTTACTTTACTCTAACATCCCAAGTGAGTTGTGGGATTCAAACTGAGCTTTCTCTCTCTCTCTCTCTCTCTCTCTCTCTCCTTAAGAGCTCCAAGGAACCGAAGATCTCTGCAACTTAATCCCTCCAACACACGATACAAATATAGCCTGAGAGGGGAACCATGTCCATAAAATTGGATTTCCCCAGGAGAGCTGTGGGAGAATTTGTACCGTGCGCAGTTCTGAGCCAGGTATTAGAGGCATTCAGCAGAGGTGACCGTGCCCAAGCGACTCCAGGAGCAACAATGCACAAATCTCAAAAGGCGCCTTAAATACCACTGTGCGCATCCTAAGTAGGCCTTCTTGATGGCAGGCGCTGCTCTGGCTTGCAAGAGAAAAACATTGCCCTGTGGGTAGAAGCTCCATATGAATGAACGGCACCCCTCCAGAGGGTGATTGTGGGGTGGAGGGGGGTGGACAGAAATTACAGAGAGACGTTACCCTTTCTAGAGATAAAGGTGACCCGTGAAAGGAAAACAAACTGAGCTGCTGCCCTTTGATGCTGCTTTCTGATGTATAAATAGAGCCATGAAATTTTTTTGCAGGCAGTTATCTGTTCTATTTTTCTTGTTCTTTTATTTAAACATCACAAACAGCAGGCAAGTCTGGCCTTTTCTGGGATCGCTGTATGAGCGGAACACAAGCAGACCTCGGTCCTTGAGAATGGGGTTTTCTTCTCCTTTTTCAGAGCAAAAAGAGAGAGCATTAATTGACGAGCTGGGGCATGCAATTCATTAGCCAATGAATGGCTTGATTGCAGAGTTAATCAATTGCCTCCGATCAATTGGAGCCGACCATCTGGGCTTATTCATTGCTGCTGCTGGTGGACCCAGCTCCCTCTAAGCTTGTTCTCTTGATCCTTTGACAGCCTTTACCTTGCCAACAGAGTCTATCGAGAGAGGAGACTGCTACAATAACATCCATTCAAATGAATGCTGTAAAAAAGAAAGACTTCCATACTTGAAAAGTTCTCATCAGGAGACTCTAACCTTTCGTTGTTGTTGTTGGGATTCATCAGTCTCAAGCAACAATGGAGTGTGCCACCAGGGGTGAAGTAAAACCACTGTGTTGGCAGCACCAAAGTGATCTCCCCAGGGCACAAGCCTGGGCAGTGTGGATTTCGGGATTTGGGGCAGAAATGGTTGGCCCATATGTGAAGTAGGTTAAGCTGAGAGCAACTGGCCCAAGGTCACCCAGTGAGCTCCATGGCCGAGTATGGATTCGAACCCTGGTTTCCCAGGTCCTAGTCTGATGCTCTAACCACTACACCACACTGGCTATCAATGAAAGCACTGTCCCAGATGCAAGAATACAGCCTGGGCTAAAAACAAGTTAAGGAAGAACCAAACAGATGAAAGTTGAAATGGAAAACAACTGCAGATAAAGTACAGGGAGGGTTCTAATGCAGACAGTTCCCAAAGACAGTGGGTGGATGAGAGATGGTGAGGCGATGGGATGGTGGAAGATGGTTGTGGAGATGATGAAACAGCCAAGATGATGTATTTTTCCTTTATAGCTGTGCCATCATGGAAGATTCTTGCAGACTCTCTGGGCTCTGTCCACAGCGCATTACTGAATAAAGTCTGAGTAATTAAAAATTTGAGCGAGAGCCAGTACTTGAACCCTCAAGGGAAATTTTTGCCCACATAGACTTCTGTATATTTTGGATTTACTGAGGCAGTCTGCAGGCACCGTAAGAAGCACTGATGAGGGCACCCAGGCACCAGCGGGCATGGCGTCGGTGGCCCCTGTTGTACAGAAACAACAATAATAATAATAATAATAACAATAATAATAATAATAATAATAATAATAATAATAATAATAATTTATTTATTTATACCCCGCCCATCTGGCTGGGCTTCCCCAGCCACTCTGGGCAGCTTCCAACCAAATATTAAAATACAGTAATACATCAAACATTAAAAGCTTCCCTAAACAGGGCTGCCTTTAGATGTCTTCTAAAAGTTTGGTAGTTGTTGTTCTCTTTGACATCTGGTGGGAGGGTGTTCCACAGGGCAGGCGCCACTACCAAGAAGGCCCTCTGCCTGGTTCCCTGTATCTTGGCTTCTCGCAGTGAGGGAACCGCCAGAAGGCCCTCGGAGCTGGACCTCAGTGTCTGGGTAGAACGATGGGGTGGAGACGCTCCTTCAGATATACTGGACCGAGGCCATTTAGGGCTTTAAAGGTCAGCACCAACACTTTGAATTGTGCTCGGAAACCTACTGGGAGCCAATGTAAGTCTTTCAAGACTGGTGTTATGTGGTCTTGGTGGCTGCTCCCAGTCACCAGTCTAGCTGCCGCATTCTGGATTAGTTGTAGTTTCCGGGTCATCTTCAAAGGTAGCCCCACGTAGAGCATGTTGCAGTAGTCCAAGCAAGAGATAACCAGAGCATGCACCACTCTGGCGAGACAGTCTGCAGGCAGGGTGGGTCTCATCCTGCATACCAGAGGGAGCTAGTAAACAGCTGCCCTGGACACAGAATTGACCTGTGCCTCCATGGACAGCTGAGAGTCCAGAAGGACTCCCAGGCTGCGCACCTAGTCCTTCAGGGGCACAGTTACCCCATTCAGGACCAGGGCGTCCTCCACACCTGCCTGCCTCCTGTCCCCTAAAAACTTCTGTCTTGTCAGGATTCAACCTCAATCTGTTAGCTGCCATCCATCCTCCAACCGCCTCCAGGCACTCACACAGGACCTTCACCGCCTTCACTGGTTCTGATTTAAAAGAGAGGTAGAGCTGAGTATCATCTGCATATTGATGGACACTCAGCCCAAACCCCCTGAAGATCTCTCCCAGGGGCTGCATGTAGATGTTGAAAAGCTTGGGGGAGAGGACAGAACCCTGAGGCACCCCACAAGTGAGAGCCCAGGGGTCTGAACACTCATCCCCCACCACCACTTTCTGAACATGGCCCAGGAGGAAGGAGCGGAACATGAGCAGGGGAAAATTTTGCGAAATTATTTCAGCCAGGCTTTGCCCCTTTCTCGGTGCCCTTCCTTACTGCTCATTGGCAGATCAAGATCAGATCATGACCCCGGGAGTGGGGGACGACATTTGCGGATGTAAATGGGTGATTAGACATGCTTTGAATGCCCCCTTCCTTTTCCTTCATGTTTCTGCTTGAAATCGTGGGCAGAAGCCGCTAAGACCATCCGGAAGACGCCCAACCGGTTCACAAGTGTTTTGACTGAGATGGAGAGGAAGCATTATTTTGAAAAGATCCCCCCTGCCAGGCTGGGGGGGTGGGAAGCGGAGCCATTTGTCAGATCGCTTTTCCAGGTCTTCGGGGCGGGCGGATGTGCCGCTGTGTCTAAAACAGTAGGATTCTATTGGTTTTGCTCTTATCGCTGCTTGCTAAATGAGGGCAATTTTTCATGCCCTCTTTGCGGTATCCCTGAGTGAGCTCAGGCTCCTGAATCATATCTTTTCACCCTTGAGGCTAGAAGCTGCTCTCTGTTATACCACGGTAATGGAGCTAGCGCCTCGCAGGCCAAACAACAGCAGACGCATCGGCCGTGTTTACAGGTCTGCCCGTAATCACTCATTCGCTCTCAGTGCACAGACGCAGGGAACTGCCTTGCGTTGAGGCAGCCCCTGGTCCATCGAGCTCAATATTGCCAACACTGGCTGGCAGATTGTGTCCTCCCTAACAGAGGGCATGTGTTGCAGTGAGACCCGGAGACTGACCTCCCAGTTGTGGGTGGGTCTATTGGATAGCCACAACACCCGATTGGTAGGTCCCTCCTTGCTGGGTTTAATCTGGCCAATGGGGTGCAGTTTAATGGATCGAGGGACCTATATAATCCCTTGCACATGTCCCAGAGCACCCCCTGTCAGGGCACAGTGGGAGTGTCTCTCACAGAGCCCTCTCCAGCAACTTTTTAGGAAAACTCTGTGAGCTTCAGCTTCTATCATGTGCCTGTCTAGCAAAACGTGAATTGTTGGTTTGACTTCACTTTAAATATCCAGCATTTCCCAACCAATGCCCTCTGTGTGGAGCACATGCTCCTCACACTTCCCCCCATTTGTGGGGTATCACGGTTCCCTCTCTCGTGACACTTATGGAAGGGAAGATGAACGTTGGAAGATTCTAGACAGATAAACAAAAGGACTTCCTCTCACAGCATATAGCTCTGTGGTTCGTTTCCAAGCACAATTCAAAGTGTTGGTGCTGACCTTTAAAGCCCTAAACAGCTTTAAATAATAAATTATTATTCTTATTCTTAAAGGGTGTGGCATACCAGACTGGTGTGGCAAGAGAGGATGGCAGATGCGGCATGAAGATTCAAGGGTGATGAAAGAAGCATTTATACATTTCAACCAATATACAGTGGTGCCTTGGTTCTCAAATGCCTTGGTTCCCAAACACTGAAAACCCAGAAGTGTGTGTTCCAGTTTTCGAACGTTTTTTGGAAGCTGAATGTCCGATGTGGCTGTCGGCTATTGTTTCCGAGGTGCCTGCACCAATCAGAAGCTGCGCCTTGGTTTTCAAACATTTCGGAAGTCAAGTTGACTTCTGGAACGGATTAAGTTTGGCGCTTTTGTTTTTGCTATTTATTTTGTGTTTTTGAGGCTTTTTCGGTTAATTTCTTTTTGTGACTGTGTGGAACCCAGTTCAGCTACCGCTGCACAACCAGGAACAGCATCCACACCTCTCTTCAAAAGCATTGGCTATCCTTCTACAGTTCTCCACAACATATTGTTGAGAACAGGGATTTTGAACAAATACAGTGGTACCTCGGATTAAGAACTTGATTTGTTCTGGAGGTCTGTTCTTAACCTGAAACTGTTCTTAACCTGAGGTACCACTTTAGCTAATGGGGCCTCCCGCTGCCGCCACACAATTTCTGTTCTCATCCTGAAGCATCTTAACGTGAGGTACTATTTCTGGGTTAGTGGAGTCTGTAACCTGAAGCGCCTGTAACCTGAAGACTCTGTAACTCGAGGTACCACTGTATGGAAAAGAGAAATCTTTCCTTGTGTTGATGAGGAGATGAGAGTTTGTCTCAAATCAGGCCCAATGTAACTGAGATTACCCGGCAAAAGCAATCACTCACCTCTCATTGAGTTTGTATACATACTTAAAGTACCTATGCAAAAGACTCATTTATGATTAAACTTTGGGAACGATACGTGTTCTTATGTAGTTCTTCCTATATTTGCTCCCTCTACTACTCAGTTGGGTGATAACCAGTGCTGATCAGTTTGGAAGTGAAACACAGCCGCCCAAAAACAAGCCTGGGGGTTTCACATCATCTTTTAAGGCTTCTATAATTAATCCTTTTATCGTTACAAATTGAATGTGCTTTTGTTATGTTGTGTTTGTGTTTAGCTGCTTTTTAAAATGTATGTGTCTCTTCTGTTCACCATGGGACTTTATTTTGTACTGTATCATTGCTATATGAATGTGTGTGTTCTTTTCGTACTCCCTTAAAGAGTACAAAAGGTGAACAGCATCGTTCTGTTTGTCCCCCATTCTTCATGGGGTGAGACGCTCCAGGGGTTCGTTCCAGTGTTTATCTGAGTTCCGGTTCCTTTGGAATCAGGCCCCTGGAAACTGAATGGCATTTTGTAGTATTTACAGATACAGTGGATGCTCGGGTTGCGAACGTGATCTGTGCAGGACGCACGTTCGCAACCCGCAGGGTTTGCAACCTTTGTCTGCGCATGCGCGGGTTGCGCTTCAACACTTCTGCGCATGTGCAAGGCGTGATTTAGCGCTCCTGCGCATGCGCGACCGCTGAAACCCGGAAGTAATCCATTCTGATACTTCTGGCTTTCAGCGGTCCGTAACCCAAAAAAACGCAACCTGAAGCGTCTGTAACCTGAGGTATGACTGTACAGTGGTACCTTGGTTTAAGAACAGCTTGGTTTATAAACAACTTGGATTAAGAACGCTGCAAACCCGGAAATAGGTGCTTTGGTTTGTGAACATTGCCTTGGAAGCAGAACACGTTCCGCTTCCTGTTGAGTGTGTTCCATTTGTAAATTGAGTCCCCCGCTGCTATGGGAAAGCACGCCTTGGTTTAAGAAAGCTTTGGTTTAAGAACGGACTTCCAGAACGGATTAAGTTAGTAAACCAAGGTACCAATGTATAGTGGTACCTCAGGTTAAGTACTTAATTCGTTCTGGAGGTCCGTTCTTAACCTGAAACTGTTCTTAACCTGAAGCACCACTTTAGCTAATGGGGCCTCCTGCTGCCACCGCAGCACAATTTCTGTTCTCATCCTGAAGCAAAATTCTTAACCCAAGGTACTATTTCTGGGTTAGCGGAGTCTGTAACCTTGTTAACGGAAAAATCCGAGGGCTCCCTTGGACAGAAAACAAAGACACCAACCAGGATAACTTGGAGCAAAACAGCAGCCTATAGGCTTGGCCTTTATTGAACTGTTGCAACAGGGTGCTCCCCTCACTTGCAGGAGAGAGGAAAGACACAGAAAAATGGTGTGCAAGGCCTTATAAAAACTTTTGAAATTCCCACCCTGTAGATCAAGACCACCCCCAGAAACATCATGCATACATCACAGAAAGGCGGGGTTGAGGGAGGAGTTGTGGTGGTAACCTGAGTGTCCTGTCACCTGGCTGGTTCCCCCTTTCCCCCTCCCCATGAGTACTTTCCAGGTGACAAAGGGGAGTTTCCAGTTTCCTGCCCCCAGAGGGAAGATCTGATCATTGTCCTTTGTTCCAGTCTATGCTGAATCCACTCCCATATGCAAGTTCTTTGTGATCTTGATTGTCTTCTGTCTAGGACCATCAGGGTTAGCATAGCAACTGGGCAGGGCTCCTGTGGATGTGCTGGTATGCTCAAGGGATTATGGTGGCCTGTATCAAACCTTCCCCATTTTGTAGTCCTTCCTTCATGGAGTAAAATAAAAGTGGAACAGTGCAAATCTGATGTATGGTTGATTTTCTATGAATTTATAACAGAAGCATAGCGTATGTAGTGTGTGAGTGTGAGTGTGTGTGAAGTTTGTACAAACTGAATGATTGGGGGGGGGGTTCCTGCAACAACCTGAAGTGTCTGTAACCTGAAGCGTATGTAACCCGAGGTACCACTGTATATACTTTGAACAAAGTGCTCGCATTCTGGCTCCTTCAGGGTTCCAAGTCATGATTTGCTCACTTCTCCCCGGTGGATCATAGAATCATAGAATCATAAAGTTGGAATAGACCACAAGGGCCATCGAGTCCAACCCCCTGCCAAGCAGGAAACACCATCAGAGCACTCCTGACATATGGTTGTCAAGCCTCTGCTTAAAGACCTCCAAAGAAGGAGACTCCACCACACTCCTTGGCAGCAAATTCCACTGTCGAACAGCTCTTACTGTCAGGAAGTTCTTCCTAATGTTTAGGTGGAATCTTCTTTCTTGTAGTTTGGATCCATTGCTCCGTGTCCGCTTCTCTGGAGCAGCAGAAAACAACCTTTCTCCCTCCTCTATATGACATCCTTTTATATATTTGAACATGGCTATCATATCACCCCTTAACCTCCTCTTCTCCAGGCTAAACATGCCCAGCTCCCTTAGCCGTTCCTCATAAGGCATCGTTTCCAGGCCTTTGACCATTTTGGTTGCCCTCCTCTGGACACGTTCCAGTTTGTCAGTGTCCTTCTTGAACTGTGGTGCCCAGAACTGGACATAGTACTCCAGGTGAGGTCTGACCAGAGCAGAATACAGTGGCACTATTAGTTCCCTTGATCTAGATGCTATACTCCTATTGATGCAGCCCAGAATTGCATTGGCTTTTTTAGCTGCCGTGTCACACTGTTGGCTCATGTCAAGTTTGTGGTCAACCAAGACTCCTAGATCCTTTTCACATGTACTGCTCTCAAGCCAGGTGTCACCCATCTTGTATTTGTGCCTCTCATTTTTTTTGCCCAAGTGCAATACTTTACATTTCTCCCTGTTAAAGTTCATCTTGTTTGTTTTGGCCCAGTTCTCTAATCTGTCAAGGTCGTTTTGAAGTGTGATACTGTCCTCTGGGGTGTTAGCCACCCCTCCCAGTTTGGTGCCATCTGCAAATTTGATCAGGATGCCCTTGAGTCCATCATCCAAGTCGTTGATAAAGATGTTGAATAAGACCGGGCCCAAGACAGAACCCTGTGGCACCCCACTAGTCACTCTTCTCCAGGATGAAGAGGAACCATTGATGAGCACCCTTTGGGTTCGGTCAGTCAGCCAGTTACAAATCCACTGAGTGGTAGCATAGTCAAGACCGCATTTTACCAGCTTCTTAATCTTAACTCAGTTAAAAGTTCTTTGGATAGCCACCCTGGCTTCTTTAGGCACCTTTCTGGGGTTTCCGTCACAGGGAATTAAAACAGAGCAAGAGGGAATTAAACAGCTGTTGGGGTTGGGGGGGCGGGGAGGAAGGGAATGCCCACAGCTGGGCCCAGTAAGCGTGGGGGGGGGGAGATCAGGCAGCGCTCCCGGGAGGGAGACCAAATTGCAGCTGATGTGACAAGGAGCAGAGGAAGCTGAGGGGGTGGAGAAATGACAGGTGGCTGTCACGGGGACTGGAGGGATTTGAGACAAGGGGCGGGGGGCGCTGGATGGTTGGAATATTTTTCTTGCCACAACAAGTGGGTCTGGGCGTAGAGAAGTAGGTGCCCCTCCCCCGTTACCAAAATTGTTGGCTTCACTGGTGTTCTCAATCTCCAGCACCCACTCGCCAGTGGGGTCCTCGTCCCACGAATGCGTCGTCATGAAGGCCCAGTCACTGAAGCCGTCAGCCGAATAGTCGTGGGGCCTGGGGAGAGGACAAAAGTGAGAGGCATTGGAGGGCAGAGCCCAGAGGCAGCTTCCCAGAAGGGAGTGGGTCCAAGGAAGGCCATTATTACATTCCAATCGTGGGACTTATCCCACCAGGTTTCAGTGATGCCTATTATGTCATATTTAGTTTGCTGTACCAAGAGCTCATTTAGTTTGCTGTACCAAGATGACTCTGCCTGCCTGCCCCTGAAGGAAATTGCTTCCTGTTGTCCCTGAAGCTGTTTGCTCCCACTTTAGTCGGTCAGTGGGACGTTTTTTGAAGCTTCCTCCACCTCTCAGGATGACCCAGAAATTGCATCTCAATCCACCAGAGTGCATTTGCCTCTTCTAACGGTGACTTTCGTAGCCCTCTCTTTCTCCAGGCTCAGTGCTGGTAAAGTGAAGAGTCTCCGGCTGCTATAATTCCTTCATGGTGGATATATTAAAAAGAGAGGGAGGAGGCAGCAACAGCAGCAGCAGCAGCATTGCCAATTTGTGGTTTAAGAAAATGTGCAATGAGTGTCTCCAACCGATATTAAAGATGACAAATCGAAACCCAGCGAGATGAAAATGTTCACCGCAGATGAAATATTAGTCTCCATCTTCTACCCGGAGGGCTGGGAGAAGGTTCTGACAAGAGGGAGTTGGGCATTGATGCAAAACACGGAAGGGCTTTGTCTAGCCAGCAAACGGACGGCCTTCCCAATGGCTGTAACATCCATTCTGCAGAGTGCTTTCAATCACTTCTGCATGGAGATGGGCCGGACTGGTAGAGCCCCATTATTGCATCAGCGCTGCTTCCTTAATGGCCTGCTAAAAGACAGGTGACAGGAAGACGGATAGAGATAATCTTCCAGGCTTCTCTGCTTGCACGGCCCACTTTCATTAACAGCATTAATTAGCCTATAATACACTGCGTGGAAAGCATCAACCTCCCCCATTCCTAAGCAGGGCGAGTGGAGCAGCTAACCTGATAGCTGTCAAGAAACGTAATATTACACCATTAGCAGAAAGCGATTGTCCACTTTGCTTCCGGAAGAGACTCCCACAGTTCTTAAGACACAACTTTGCTATTCTTCCCCAATGCACATTGGAGGCCATAATTACAAAGAACATCCAAGGCAGGTAGATGCATTTAAATGGGGACTTGTGGGCAACATTTAACAATTGAGGAAAAAAGAGGGAGAATTGCAAAACGGTGCAACTCTCCAGAAAAGCCTTCAATCAACATTGCGATGTGCTGCCTGCACAACCGCTTACCATTTATAGCCAGATTAGTATTTTAGTGGGGCAGTTTGATTGAGCTTAATCTGTTTTTCTACAATCAACAGATTAAGGGGTGGATATAAAAATACGGTGGGGGGAAGGAAGCTGCAACAGAAGGTTGCAGTATGGAAGGCTCCTGTCCAGGGTTCTTATTCCGATCCCCTCCCTTCAGCGCTTTTCCTCTTCTGACATGTCCCAACCACAGACGCTGTTACATTGGCTCCCAGTACATTTCTGAGCACAATTCAAAGGTGCTGACCTTTAAAGCCCCAAACAGCCTTGGTCCAGTATACCTAAAGGAGCTGTTCCCTCACTGCGAGAAGTGAGGTTGCAGGGAACCAGGCAGAGGGCCTTCTCAGTGGTGGCGCCCACCCTGTGGAATGCCCTCCCATCAGACATCAAGGAAATAAACAACTATCTGACTTTTAGAATACATCTGTAGGCAACCCTGTTTAGTGAAGTTTTTTTTTAATGTCTAGATAAAGGTAAAGGTCTCCTGCCAACCTAGCAGTTCGAAAGCACGTCAAAGTGCAAGTAGATAAATAGGTACCGCTCCAGCAGGAAGGTAAACAGCGTTTCCATGCGCTGCTCTGGTTCACCAGAAGCGGCTTAGTCATGCTGGCCACATGACCCAGAAGCTGTAGGCCGGATCCCTCGGCCAATGAAGCGAGATGAGCGCCACAACCTCAGAGTCGGTCACGACTGAACCTAATGGTCAGGGGTCCCTTTACCTTTACCTTTAAAGGTAAAGGTACCCCTGACTATTAGGTCCAGTCGCGGATGACTCTGGAACGTTATTGGCTGTGGTATTATCTCAGCTAAGAAGACAGCAGAAACTTCAATATAGGAATTTGAAATGAATAAGAGGAACAAAACCAACAGCAATAGCAACAGCCATGAAAGAAAAAGAAGGCGCAAAACCAAAAGAAGCTGTAAAATAATGGTCTGGCCATGATTACAGAAGCTGACGGACAAGGCGCTAATGATTCTCTGACTGCTGTGTCCAAAGCGAGCTTGAGAGTCGCAGGTTGGGAAATAACGAGATGCGCTTTTCTGCATTGCTAATCATTTGGAATGTTCGTTTGGTTCAACTTTGATGAAAACCCACCTTTTCTTTTCAACAGAAGTGGCTGTCTCTCACCTACCTTCCACCTGCAGGGTGAAGAGTTAGTGTGTACGATTATGGTCGCCTCACCTCAAAAAGGATATTGTAGAGTTGGAAAACGTTTAGCAAAAGGGAGACCAAACCCCCATCGTTCAACCCGGACAGTGAGGTCTAGTGCTGAGGGCCTTCTGGCGGTTCCCTCATTGCAAGAAGTGAGGTTACAGGGAACCAGACAGAAGGCCTTCTTGGTAGTGGTACCCACCCTGTGGAACGCCCTCCCTTCAGATGTGAAGGAAATAAGCAGCTATCTTATCTTTAAAAGACATCTGAAGGTAGCCCTGTTTAGGGAAGTGTTTACTTTTTAATGCTGTATTGTTTTTAACACTCTATTGGGAGCAGCCAGATGGGCGGGGTATAAATAAATAAATTATTATTATTATTATTATTATTATTATTATTACAGTGGTACCTTGGGTTACATAGACTTCAGGTTACAGACACTTCAGGTTACAGGCTCCGCTAATCCAGAAATATTACCTCAGGTTAAGAACTTTGCTTCAGGATGAGAACAGAAATCATGCAGCGGTGGCGCAGCGGCAGCAGGAGGCCCCATTAGCTAAAGTGGTGCTTCAGGTTAAGAACAGTTTCAGGTTAAGAACAGACCTCCGGAACAAATTAAGTACTTAACCTGAGGTACCACTGTATTATTAAAACGATCAACTCTGCTATGGAGAAAGGTTGCAGTGTCAGGGAGTTTTTAGATTAGAGAAAAGGTGTGTTAGAAGGTTCATCCAATGAAGCTGGATGTTGACAGATTTGGGAGAGGCAAAGGAAAGTTCCTCTTTACAAAGCACACAGTTAAACTGCGGAACTCTCTCCTGCAGCAGGCAGTGAACCACCAATCAAGACAACTTCAAAAGAGGATTAGATCCATGAGTACCAACCACAACAGCTATGCTCTGCCCTCCGCAATTGGAGGCAGCAAGATCTCAGGGCTGTTCACAGTCCTGCAAAGCAGGGGGTTGGACTAGATGTCCTTTGGAGTCCTTTCCAACTTTGCAATGCTATGATTCCATGTTCTTAGAGCAAAACAGAAAAAGTGGTGCTGGCTCCCAGCTGCAGGAACGGTTTATTATTATTATTATTATTATTATTATTATTATTATTATTTAAATATACCCCGCCCATCTGGCTGGGTCTCCCCAGCCACCCTGGGTGGCTTCCAACAAAGTATTAAAATACAATGGTCTGTTAAACATTAAAAGCTTCCCTGAACAGGGCTGCCTTCAGATGTCTTCTAAAAGTCTGGTAGTTGTTGTTCTCTTTGACATCTGACGGGAGGGCGTTCCACAGGGCGGGTGCCACCACCGAGAAGGCCCTCTGCCTGGTTCCCTGTAACTTGGCTTCTCGCAGTGAGAGAACTGCCAGAAGGCCTTCAGTGCTGGACCTCAGTGTCCGGGCAGAACGATGGAGGTGGAGACGCTCCTTCAGGTATACTGGACCGAGGCCATTTAGGGCTTTAAAGGTCAGCACCAACACTTTGAATCTCTTATAGGAACAGTCTCTTATAGGAACCCTGCCCCCTTTGCAAGCAGAGATTCCCAAAGCTCTTGCTTCTTCCGTCCCTTATCCTGGTGACGCTCCTTTGCAAAGGGTGGCCGAATATGCACCCTGTGTCCAAAGGGCACAGAACAACTTTTGACGCGGCTCGGAACCAAAACGCAACAGCAGAAACAGGTTTCTGGAGTCGCCGACTCCCTGTGATCCTCCCCCCCCCCACCTCCCTGCGAACAGTGAGGAAAAGCAATCTGAGCTTATCATTACACACAAGGGGATTCCTGTTGCAATATTCTCCACTCCTCTGTTCCTTTCTTTCTGTCTTTGGTGCAATGCAGTCTTTGTTGCTCAGGCTGCTTAGCTCAATGAAACCTTAAGGGTGTTTAATGGGAAGATAAAGGAGAGTAGAAAGGCGGGGGGGCAGGGTGTTAAAAAGGAGCCGAATGCTGTAGATTAGAACAAGCAGGGCAGGGCAGGAAAAAATGCACACCTGGCCCAGGAGCCAAAGATGATGTGATACACCAGCGCTTCCTATAATCATATCACATCCACGTGATGTTTTCTTTCCAGAGTGGAATCATTAAGTGATATTTTAAATAGGGTAGAATAAAAAAAACCAGCAGCCGTGCACAGAGGTTTAGTAATGGCAGGAGGCCAGACAGAGAGGCACCGCTGAACATAAAAAAAAGCCTTCTGGATGAGGCCTCATCCAGCATCCTGTACTCACAGTGGCCAACCAAATGCCTGTGGGAAACCTGTAATCAGGATTCGAGCCCTCCCCGTTTGGCTTCCAGCAACTAGCCTTTAGATTGTCAAGGCAATAGACAACTATCTGACTTTTAGAAGACATCTGAAGGCAGCCCTATTTAGGGAAGTTTTTAATGTCTATGTAAAGGTACCCCTGACCGTTCGGTCCAGTCGCGGACGACTCTGGGGTTGCGGCGCTCATCTCACTTTATTGGCCAAGGGAGCTGACGTTTGTCCACAGACAGCTTCCGGGTCATGTGGCCAGCATGACTTAAGCAGCTTCTGGTGAACCAGAGCAGCACAGGGAAACGCAGTTTACCTTCCTGCCGGACCGGTACCTATTTATCTACTTGCACCTTGATGTGCTTTCGAACTGCTAGGTGGGCAGGAGCTGGGACCGAACAATGGGAGCCCACCCCATCATGGGGATCCGAACCACCGACCGCCGACCTTCTGGTCAGCAAGCCCTAGGTTCTGTGGTTTAGACCACAGCGCCACCCAACTCTAATGTCTCGTCCTTCCAGCAACTGGCCTTTAGATTGTTGCCTCCCAACTGTAGAGGCAGAACAAAAGCCACCATAGCTGGGAGCCGTCAACAGTCCCCTCCTCCCTGATTTGGCTCTCACGGCCTCCGGTGGGAGGGAGTTCCACAGATCATGTGCTGCTTAAAGAAGAACTTTTATCAGTCCCGAATCTCCCAACATTCTGCTTCACTGGATGACCACAAGCAAAAGAAAGTCTTGGAACAACTTGCACTGGAAGAGGCGGCATCCGGGAAAACAGTTGTAGCTGACTCTGAAAATGGCAAAAGGATTTAGTTATACAAGATCTAGGTTTCAAACGGAAGTGATTGAAGGGAAAGTGAAATTACTGAAGGCTGCATACAGCATACTATTAGAATGGGAGAGAAAAGATGAAGAGGTAAAATCAGTTATGATTAAATGGGCACAAGATGTAGGTCACAACATTATGATGGAAGATTGGGAAAAATTATGGAAAACTGATTTAAAATTTACAGATTGTTCCCTATTGAAGGAGAACTACATGAAGATGATGTACAGATGGTACACAACACCAGTGCAGTTAGGGAAAATGTACAAAACTAGTTCAAATATATGTTGGAAGTGTAAGGAAAGGGAGGGGACATTTTATCATATGTGGTGGGATTGTAAGGTAATTAAAAAAATTTGGGAAATGATATACAACGAATTGAAGAAAATGTTCCATTTAACATTTGTTTAAAAAAAACCTGAAGCATTTTTATTAGGGATTGTAGGGAAAGATCTGCCAAAAAAGCTGGAAAACATCTTCATGTATGCAACAACGGCCGCGAGAGTTTTAATGGCGCAAGGATGGAAGACTGAAGAAACCCCCACTAAAGAATCATGGCAAGAAAAATTGATGGACTGTGCAGAACTGGCAAAACTGACATACAAGCTACGGGACAAGGATAACTGTGACTTTAAAGATGAATGGGAACCCTTTACAAAGTATCTGAAGACACAACAAAGCGAACTGGACTCCTTGGCTGGTTTTTAATAAACATTCACAAACTTTTTATTGATAACAATCAGCTAAATAGTTTGAGGATCTATACAACTGTGTAACATGCAGAAAGCAGCATTTTTAGAGAAATCAAAGACTGGAACTGAGGGAAGTCGGGGGTGAGGGTGGGTGGGTTTTGTGGGGGAAGGGAGGGGAGGGAGGAAAATGGGGGGGAAATAAGGATGATATGTTTCTGGACAATATGTTTTGTTTTAATTTTGAATAAAAAAGTTATTAAAAAAAAAAAAACCAAGTCTGAGTGTTATGAGAGAGGGAGAAAAAAACTTTTCTCTATCTGCTGTCTCCATTCCATGCATTCAAGCTTTTTAGTCACCCGATGTCCACAGCTGTCAGGAGTCTAGGTTCCCAGCTTGATAACACGGTAAGCGTAGGTAATTAAAAAGGAGGATTTATTGCAAAAACAAATAGATAGCTTCGGACGGCTCTGACAAAGCCTCCAGCATCATTACTCAAGATGACCATTCTGAAGACCCCTTCCAGCCATGACAGAAGAAAATGAACTTCCGACTCTTACGTCTCTTGTTTTGATTCCTGTCTAACAGCCCTCCCATTTACCCACTCTTAGGACTGAGTGGATCAGCTCCAACATGTTCCTGTGAGCTTTGGCTGTGTTCCCGCCTGCTCTCATCTACTGCCTTATCAGCCAATTCGTCAAGGTCAGGAAGAGCCAAAGACTGCAGCTGCCAGCTCTCTCCTATCTGACTAACATCTAGGTCTCTCTGTTCCTGGCTGCTTTCTGCAACTGGCTGCAAATCTTCGCTGGGAGCTGGCTCATTCCTGACAACAGCCTACCACAGTAAAGCACATTCAGCTATGGAAACAGGGTTGGCAGAGTGGGAAGGCTAAAAGCAGGGGGAGGAGCGGGGTTCTGATCCTGGAAAGCCAGGCTTGGTAAACCTTTGCCCCGACCTAGCACAGTTCCTGTATTCTTATCCCCAAGGTAGGGAGTAGGGTAGGGCAGAACAAAGGCATGTGCATTGAATCAACTGATAAATTATTCCCATATTGCAGATGGGAGGCTGACATTGACCACAACCTCAGGGCTCAATGTTGAGAGTTGAACCAGGGACCCCCTGCCACTCTTAGCCACAATGCTGACTCGTAATACACTTTATTGATGACTCCCGTGTACAAACTTTTGACAACACGTAGACACTGTTATGTACTGAGTTGAATAGGATCCAAACTGCAGCAGTCTGATTGGTCCTAGAACAATAGGCTCCAAAATGCAGCAGTATGATTGGTTGGCAGGAACCACCCAATCATGCTCCAGATAGAAATGAATCCACAACCTGATTGGCTTACAGTAGAATTCCGGAATTAGCCAATCATGTGCAGCCCATTGTGTAAATAATATATAAAGCAGATACTTTGAGGGAACTTTCATTCATTCCTCCTCACCACTATGAGCTGAATAAAGAGCATGAAATCACTTTGCAACTCTGAGTATATTTCAGACACACACAAAAAAACCCAGCCAACAAACTCCAAGGTACTCAGAATGAAATTGTTTTGAGTAGGACTTGGTCAAAAGGTGGTTCGGCTGTAACTCAATTGCACGTTTGTGTTTATCTCGCTGCAAAACATTTGTGTTCTCTTTATGCTCTGCTGAGGCAATTAATTCCTGCAGGAAAGAGGACAAATTAAGAGGGGACAGCTGCAGAAATGGAAAACAGCAGAGCAGAAAGGAAAGGGAACCAGTGGAAAGGGGCGAGAAACAGCCTTGCGAGGGAGACCAGGCTCCCTCTGGCCTGCAGATTTAGTAGCCATAGAGATCACTCGCCTTCCTGTTTCCGGACAGGGGGGCCAGAAAATGAGCAAAGTACATTGTGAACCAGCATAAACATTTCTTCCCCCTTCTAAGCATAGGGGCAGCAGTCCCCAATTAATTTCATTTCGTTGTTTATTTTGTCGTTTAGTAGATGAGTTGTGTCCAACTCTTCGTGACCCCCTGGACCAGAGCATGCCAGGCACTCCTGTCTTCCACTGCCTCCCGCAGTTTGATCAAACTCTTGTTCATAGCTTCGAGAACACTGTCCCACCATCTCGTCCTCTGTCGTCCCCTTCTCCTTGTGCCCTCCATCTTTCCCAACATCAGGGTCTTTTCCAGGGAGTCTTCTCTTCTCATGAGGTGGCCGAAGTATTGGAGCCTCAGCTTCAGGATCTGTCCTTCCAGTGAGCACTCAGGGCTGATTTCCTTCAGAATGGAGAGGTTTGATCTTCTTGCAGTCCATGGGACTGTCAAGAGTCTCCTCCAGCACCATAATTCAAAAGCATCAATTCTTCGGCGATCAGCCTTCTTTATGGTCCAGCTCTCACTTCCATACATCACTACTGGGAAAACCATAGATTTAACTATACGGACCTTTGTCGGCAAGGTGATGTCTCTGCTTTTTAAGATGCTGTCTAGGTTTGTCATCGCCTTTCTCCCAAGAAGTAGGTGTCTTTTAATTTCGTGACTGCAGTGATCATGGAACCCAAGAAAGTAAAATCTTAGGATGTAGTTTATTTATAGAAAAAGTAAAGGGACCCCTGACCATTTGGTCCAGTCTTGGCCGACTCTGGGGTTGCAACGCTCATCTTGCTTTATTGGCAGAGGGAACCGGCGTACAGCTTCCGGGTCATGTGGCCAGCATGACTAAGCCACTTCTGGTGAACCAGAGCAGCGCACGGAAACGCCGTTTACCTTCCCGCCGGAGTGGTACCTATTTATCTACTTGCACTTTGACGTGCTTTCAAACTGCTAAGTTGGCAGGAGCAGGGACCGAGCAACGGGAGCTCACCCCATCATAGGGATTCGAACCACCTACCTTCTGACTGGCAAGCCCTAGGCTCTGTGGTTTAACTCACAGCGCCACCCCTAATCCATCATCATCATCATCATCATTTTATTTGTATGCCGCCTTTCCATAGTGAAAACGATGCTCAAGGTGGCTTACAATGTGACAAGATTTACATAATTACAAACATAACAAAGGTCATAAACAATAAATAAAGCACATCAAAAGGTACACAACCAAATGGAAAACAATTTCCGCATAAATAATAAAACCTAAAACTAAGAATATGGCATTAATATCAATCACAATTTAAAATGACATGGATAAAAATAAAAGCAATTTTTAAAAATGGAGCCCTCTCTGCCCAGCAGCAGCAGCAGCAGCAGCAGTAGTCCTTTATGGAACTTGGCCCTGCCCCAGGCCAGGTGGATGTCAGTGCACCTTTTAACCGATGTTAGCGACTGGGCTCAATAACTGGTTCTGCCTGGACTGGGCTAGGCAGCTGGAGCAGTTTCGGAGACCTTCCAGTCCTGGAAAGCAGGTCCCAGTGCATTGGACCCACAACTGTGCATTGTGAGCACCAGACTCGTGCAGAGTATAAATACCGCAGAAGCTAGCTGTGAAGCATAACTCCTTTTATTTCTAATAGCTACTAAAAACTAGAAGGGACGCGGGTGGCGCTGTGGGTTAAACCACAGAGCCTAGGACTTGCCGATCAGAAGGTTGGCGGTTCAAATCCCTGCAACGGGGTGAGCTCCCGTTGTTCGGTCCCTGCTCCTGCCAACCTAGCAGTTCGAAAGCACACCCGTGCAAGTAGATAATTAGGTACCGCTCCGGCGGGAAGGTAAACGGTGTTTCCATGCGCTGCTCTGGTTCGCCAGAAGCGGCTTAGTCATGCTGGGCCCATGACCCAGAAGCTGTACGCCGGCTCCCTTGGCCAATAAAGCGAGATGAGCGCTGCAACCCCAGAGTCGGCCACGACTGGACCTAATGGTCAGGGATCCTTTTACTACAAACTAACGAACTACTGGCTTGCATGAATGTTACAGCTCCCACTCAGCCATCTAGTCACTACATAGATAAGACTCTCTCCACACACAGAGTCAGGCAGTCAGGCAGGAGTGAAAGAGTAGAAGAGCAGTTTCCGCCCCCTCCTTTCTCAAAACATCAGATCAGGAGATTCTGTCAATGGGAGGGGTGAAAATATCAACAGTGGAGAGAAGCAGGATAGGGCCCTCAGGCTCCCGGCAGGTCAGTCCTGGGCAGCAGCAGGGTGAGCCAGAGTTGTGCTCTCTCCTGATGTTTCTGAACCTCTGGCCCACCCACTTTCACCTCTTGCTATGCCCAGCGCATGGACCCCAAGAGGTTCCCTCTAAGAAAATATGGCCCTTTGTATGTAGAAGGGGAAACCAGGGGGAGTCCTTACCCTCTTCTTAACATCTTCAGCGAAACAACTCCTCGTGAAGCTTACAGAGAAGCCTTGAAAGTTAGGCTAGCATCAAGCTAGTATACCGATTCAGTGCGTCAAAGGACCAGAAACTCACCTGTGGGAAGGGTCAGGATAAGCCCCTCCTATATCCTTGGGGTACCAAGTGGTTTGAGGACCCAAGTACTGAGGAAAAGATGGAGGGTGGCAGGCAGTGCTTCCTATACGCTAACAAAAAGGGCTAAAGATTACCAACGGGAAGGAGTGGCTAAAGGTTATTAAAACAGACTGACTAATCTCTGTTAAGGGATCCTGAGTTCATCTCCCACAACGGTCAGTCTGCTCTTATTCCAGTATCCCAGAGACTGAGGCTCTTGGGAAGGGGCATTGTGACATCACGGGGAGGGCCATTGTGACGTCAGGGGGTTGCCTACCCTTTCTCCAGCATGTCAGAGCCTGAGACGCTTGGGAAGGAGCATTGTGATGTCATTGAGTGGGGCGTTGTGATGTCATGGGGCTGCCAACTCCTGAACATCTGGAAAATAATCCAAATCCAAACTCTGCAGAATAAATCATGCGAAACAGGAAAATCACACAGTTGTGCTTATTCAGGATGCAGAATCCGACTTCTCTTAATGCAGAATTTAGACTGATCGCCTGAATGAGGTTTTGTTTTGTTTTTGGTTTTTTATTGCCAAAATATACACACTGGCAGTGGAACGGGGGGTGGAGAGAGCGCATCGCCCCCAGCACCATGCCCCCGTGGGCAGCATGCCACACCCCCAGAATGAACACCATGCCCCTGGGGTGCGGGCCAGCCACGCCCCCGCCTGCTCTCCGCCCCCAGGGCCGGAGCATGCAGCTTTGCCACTGGATATACACCCTGCCCCAGACCCTCCGAGTGTCCCTGTTTTCCAGGGACGTCCCAGATTCACAGAAGCCCTCCCAGTTTCTGATTTGATCCCAGAATGTCCCGCTTTTCTTTAGGACGTCCCTATTTTCACCAAAGAAACGTTGGAGGGTATGGTAGGATGTGCCCTTTTTCACTGGAGAAATACTGGAGGGTATGGAGTCGTCCAACCGCCAAGCCATTTAAAGGGAAGTTTTTCAATGTTTACTGTTTTATTATGTTGTTGGGAGGTGCCCAGAGTGGCTGGGGCAATCTAATCAGATGGGGGGGGGGTTATAAATACTAATATTATTATTATTACGGATTAGGACGTCCCTATTTGTATCGGAGAAATGTTGGCGGGTTGCATAGTCCTGGGTTCCAGCCCATCTTATTTCCAGGGCTTTTTTATTGTTGCACACAAATGCTTCCAAGACACCTATAGTTTCTGGCTCTCTGCCGTCTGTCCTAATGAGGCAGAGATGGCTCCTGCTTCCCACCCGTCCACCCCCATCAGCCAAGACACTTGTTGCAAGCAATTTGGAGTCAATTGGATGAAAAGGAATAAATAGGTGGCTGTAGCAGTTTGTGGATGGCTGACTCGAGGCCACAGGCAATGATTAGAAGGCTTTTCAGGCCCACAGCAAGGAAGGGACTTAAATTTGTCACAGTTTAGCTCCAGAAAGCGGGTGAATGTGCTGGAGGCTGGGCTACCTCTCGCGCAGCCTCTTGTATTCCCTCAGGAGAAAAGAGAACCCCACGACTCTACTTTTTCCCCTCCGTCTCCATTTTCAAAAGGCATCTGAACTTTAAAGCACATCTGCTCAGCTTTTCCATTCTCTCATCTAAATAAAGCAGCAGCCCAAGAAAGAAAAGATGTTTTTAAAAAGGCATTCTTGGAAAAAAGCTAAAAAAGATGGGGGGGATTATTGTCACACAATATATATATATATATCCTGCCCTGACACCAAAGAGCACAGCGGGGTCTGCATGGAGGATACTGTGTTTTATTGGGGCTTAAGGTAAAAAAAAATTTAAAAAGGGACGCGGGTGGCGCTGTGGGTTAAACCACAGAGCCTAGGACTTGCCAATCAGAAGGTTGGCAGTTCGAATCCCCACGATGGGGTGAGCTCCTGTTGCTTGGTCCCTGCTCCTGCCAAAAGTTCGAAAGCACGTCAAAGTGCAAGTAGATAAATAGGTACCACTCCAGCGGGAAGGTAAACGGCGTTTCCGTGTGCTGCTCTGGTTTGCCAGAAGCGGCTTCGTCATGCTGGCCACATGACCCGGAAGCTATACGCCGGCTCCCTCGGCTAATAAAGCGAGATGAGCGCCGCAACCCCAGAGTCGGCCACAACTGGACCTAATGGTCAAGGGTCCCTTTACCCTTTAAGGTTAAAATGATAAAGGACCCCCAACCCCTGGACGGTTAAGTCCAGTCAAAGGGGACTATGGGGTTCCGGCACTCATCTCATTTTCAGGCCGAGGGACCTGGCGTTTGTCCACAGACAGCATGACTAAACTGCTACTGGCACACGGAGGGCAGTGACGAGTGCCAGAGCGCATGGAAACGCCGTTTACTTTCCCGCCGCAGCAGTATCTATTTATCTACTTGCACTGGTATGCTTTCAAACTGCTAGGTTGGCAGAAGCAGGGACCGAGCAACGGGAGCCAGGTCAAAATTCCAGCCTTAGCTATACTAAGTAAAAGCCCATTGATTTTACTGGGTTTACTCCAAGTTTGAATCCATCACCAGGTTTCTCTAGCTCTAAGTCCAATGTACCCACAGTAATTTTTTTAAAAAAATTATTAGAAATTTCATCACAATAATTTTAACAAAAATACATCATCCACATTATTTCCCCCCCTCCATTTTTTCACTCCCCCCCTAAACAAAAAAACCCCAACCTCCCACCACCACCACCACCCCGGACTTTCCTCAGCTCCTTTCTCTGGTTTCTCAACACATCTTTCTGTCTGCATGTTGTAAAATTGTAAAGATCCTCAAATTTTCTATCTCTATATTACAATAAAGAATTTGTGAAGTACCCACAGTAATTTTAAAATTCTTTTAGAGTAGGGTTGTTCCCCACCCCCACCAACCTCTTCAAAAAAATATTAGCTGAACAAAGTTTCAGTCAGTTTATTAATCAAATAAATCTGCTTAGAATGATTGTTTCGAAGGAGCAAAGAATTGTTTACGACAATGTACATAGATGTCCATAAAAGCATCATGCTGGAGCTCACATTTTCTCCCGTGTGAGATTGGAGAAGGACTTAACAATGATTGTTGTAGTAATAATAATACATTTATATCCCACAGTTAATAATGACTGTAGTCATTGTCATTGTTGTAGTAATACATTTATATCTGCAAAGAATGCCTTTAGTGAAAAGGTGAAATAGACATTTTGCTACAGTCCTAGTTTATATTTCTGTCTGTCTGTCTGTCTGTCTGTCTCTCCACATGTGTGTCTATGTACTCTCATCACAATATGAGGAGCTTGGGATTGTATTTCAAAAAGGAAACGTCTCGAACAAAAGCAACGTGGAGCCTTGTGGAGGTTTTGAAAGAACAAGTCGCTCCTTCCATGGAATGTTGAAGGAGCAAAACACTTTAATGCACATTGATTAAACATTTGGATTCAACTGTTCGATACCTCCCAGCATTTCATTATCAAAATGTTACCATCTGTGAAGCGGCAGACAAAATATAATAGCAAAAAATTTCTCATCTCCCTTGAATCTCATTTGGTGTGCCTTTTGTTCAGCAAGTTCATCAATAATCTTCTTTAAATAGTCTTGCTTGGCTGTTTTTCAACAGGCAAATGTTACCAGGCCCCCAAGCGCCTCTATCTCTCATCACAACAGCAATCTGAGACAGCGAGTCTGTGCACATTTACTTAGGAACAAACTCCACTGAACTCCAGAGGACTTGATCTTCAACGGCGCCCAGTATGTTTCCAAGCACAATTCACTGTGTTGATGCTGACCTTTAAAGCCCTAAATGGCCTCGGTCCTGTATACCTAAAGGAGCGTCTCCACCCCCATCGTTCAGCCCGGACACTGAGGTCCAGCGCCAAGGGCCTTCTGGCGGTTCCTTCGCTGTGAGAAGAGAGGTTACAGGGAACCAGGCAGAGGGCCTTCTTGGTAGTGGCACCCACCTTGTGGAACGCCCTCCCACCAATAAACAATAAACAACTACAGTGGTACCTCGGGCTGCATACGCTTCAGGTTACATACGCTTCAGGTTACAGACTCTGCTAACCCAGAAATATTACCTCGGGTTAAGAACTTTGCTTCAGGATGAGAACAGAAATCGTAGGGGGGGCCACTAGGGGGCACATCGGAAGATGGCTGACAATAACATCTCTCCGACCCACACGAGGTAATTTGGAGGCTATGATGGGAGTAATTAGCCTCCCTAACCCCCCCCAGGACGGTGGGGGGGACTGCCCTTGCCTGCTGTGCCCTATACCACCCCCGAATTTGTGGGGATGGGGGCACCAGGCACAAAGCCCTCCTGTGGGATTCCGGCACTTCTGGACGCCGTGCCTGATTCGCGCCACTAGCTGCAAGAACTTCAAAAGAAAACAATTTGGATGAAGGAATGCACATATTTCAAGGAAGGAGGGGGAGTAAAGACTGCTATAGAAGAGATCTCTGATAAAACAAGACAAGAATAAAACATGAGAAGATACGCCAAGAAACGGTATGGCAAATGACTGATGGGGGAGGGGGAAAAAAACTTTCCTTTCTTTTCTTATGTGATTAACAAGAATCCCCTCCCCTCACGAGTTACGAGTCAGAAATGTCGTTTTAAGGATTTAAGCTGTGGATTTAAGGCTGTGTGGAGATAAACTTTTGAACCAAAGCATGTTTTAAGAAGAGCGAGGAATGTATAAGAGCTTGGGAATGACGCAGTTAAAAATGCCGTTGCCATATTAGGAAGTTCTGTCGTAGGTCTTGAGTCTGGGAGGAGATAGAGAGAAATAGAGCTGTTTATATATTGTGGGTGAAACTCCTCAGAGGGACTCAAGAGCGACAGTTTGGCGAGGTGGAAAGAGTGATGTTATCTATGAAGGCAATGATATATGGAAACCATCTTGATTTGAGGAATGGAAGAACGGAAAATTCACACAGGATTATTATTATTATTGGTGTTTATCGGCTTAAGGAGACTATCAGAAGAGATCATAAAGAAAAAAGAGAAAATATATAAACAAGATGTGATGTGGAAACAGCAAGATAAGACTGGATAGAATTATGAACTTTGTTTGGACTGATTTGGACATTAACGCAGTAGCAAGAAGATGATCAGAATCCCCCTTCGGATCTTGAAATATGGGTCCCCCCAACAAAATTTAAAATTTGGCTTTGTAATTCGGAACTTATATGATGTGATTTAATTTGATTTGATTGGCCAGTTAATAAAAATTATTAAAAAAAGAGAGAGAGAGAGAACAGAAATCGTGCTCCGGCGGCACGGCAGCAGCAGGAGGCCCCATTTGCTAAAGTGGTGCTTCAGGTTAAGAACAGTTTCAGGTTAAGAACGGACCTCCAGAAAGAATTAAGTACTTAACCTGAGGTACCACTGTATTTTACTTTTAAAAGACAACTGTTTAGGGAAGTTTTTAATGTCTGACGCTGTATTGTTTTTAATATTCAGTTGGAAGCCGCCCAGAGTGGCTGGGGAAACCCAGCCAGAAGAGCAGGGTATAAATAATAAATTATTATTATTGCTGTTGTTTCCAAGCACTGGCGGAGGAAGGGGTGTGTGGTGGGTGCGGCCTGCCCCGGGTGTCATCCCTGAGGGGCGGGGTTGACATAGCTACCCTGCCCACCTGGGATGCTAGCCCCGCCCCCGGGTGCACAGCTAGCTCCGCCTCTGCTTCCAAGAGGGCCTGGTGAAATCCAAGGATTTTATAAAACCTTCACAGTTGTGCAGCCAGCTTCCAGCAGCAGGTCATTCCCATTGGGTTGGACCCTGAAGGGGCAACAACAAAGGAATTTGAACCTTTGTCATTTTGTGTTTGGGACAAAGGCAAAGGTATCGCCCTGTTTGATTTTGATTGCTTTTTGTCTGGTTTGGTGTCTGGGAAGATGAGTGGTATGGCCCTAAGTTGCGGTTATGTGTATTGCTTTCCCCCCTTACTTGTATGTTAGCAGTCAAAGGTCTGGTCAAGGTGTGAGAGACTCACACTCCCTGCTGAGCTTCTGGTGCAGGACTTAAGACTTTTATCATTCCAGCAGGCACTGTCAGGTAGCACTTGGTTTTACAATACTGTGGTACCTCTGGTTAAGAACTTAATTCGTTCTGGAGGTCCATTCTTAACCAGAAAGTGTTCTTAACCTGAGGTACCACTTTAGCTAATGGGGCCTCCCGCTGCTGCTGCTGCTGCTGCCGCTGCCGCCACTGCCGCACAATTCCTGTTCTCATCCTGAAGCAAAGTTCTTAACCCGAGGTACTATTTCTGGGTTAGCGGAGTCAGCAACCTGAAGCGTCTGTAACCCAAGGTACCACTGTAATTATTTATTGTTCTAAACATCAGGAACGTTTCTTTTGGGAAATGTCAGCCAGTCAAATAAACCACACACACACAAAATGAACTTTCCTTGGGCAACAGTTACATGTTTTTGAAGGTTTCCTCCATTAAAGGTAAAGGGACCCCCAGTCGTGGCCGACTCTGGGGTTGCGGCACTCATCTCGCTTTATTGGCCAAGGGAGCCGGCGTACAGCTTCCGGGTCATGTGGCCAGCATGACTAAACTGCTTCTGGTGAACCAGAGCAGCGCACAGAAACACCATTTACCTTCCCGCCAGAGCGGTACCTATTTATCTACTTGCTCTTTGATGTGCTTTCGAACTGCTAGGTTGGCAGGAGCAGGGACTGAGCAATGGGAGCTCACCCCGTCACAGGAATTCAAACCGCCAAGTCCTAGGCTCTGTGGTTTAACCCACAGCGCCACCCATGTCCCTGTGTTTCCTCCATTAGCAGGTGACAAATTTTTATTCAGCCGTGTGTATAAATAGCTCCATGTTTTTTCATGATGATTCATTTTTTTAACCAGCAATTGCTTTGCATGTTTTTATTGCAATGATTGGAAGCCAACACTTGGTCGTTCCTTCAACTTCACATCTATATTGAGATCCGCAAAGGAATCGGCAATATTGAACTCTGCCTGCTTGCCGTTCCCAATGACGGATATGTAGATAGGATTAACATAACAGTCTGCCTTTTCCTAGTGCAGTTTGATCTTCCATGCATTTTTCATATTCTATTGTAGATAGATCATATCCTTCCGTTGCGCAAACTGATTGATTGCTGTTTCTCTCCAATGCACCCGCACCCCCTTGGTGACTGGAGGGCGATAAATTATTGAAATAAAGACATTTAAAGATAGAGAAGTCCCCCTAGATCATCCACACCCCTAACTGTACTCCCCTCCACCCTCCCAGCAACTCACAATTGCAATGAATTATTCTCAGCTAGTGTCTTGCTCTGCTTGCTTCCTGCAGAGTTATCATGCGCTGTGCAAGGTTGCTTTTCTCGTCTTTGAGATAGGTATAGCCCAGGGTTCCTTGTCTCCGCCTGCAGAGGCCAGCAGGAGCTGAGAATTATGAGAATTCTCTCCCCTCTGCTCACGGTCTGCTTCGCTCAGCAAAGTACAGCAAGAGGCAGAAGAACGCGGGATTTTAGTCACTGCAACTTCCTGAAGCTGTTTCCACAGCAGAAGAAGTGGTTGCAGCTAAAATATGAGCTCACCCGCCCTACCCCTACTGCTGCTCGCATCAGTAGATCCTTTTCGTGTGACAAAGGCTTTGAAACAAAATAAATTTAAAAATTCCTTCCAGTAGCACCTTAGAGACCAACTAAGTTTGTTATTGGTATGAGCTTTCATGTGCACGCACCAAATAACAAACTTAGTCGATCTCTAAGGTGCTACTGGAAGGAATTTTTTTGTTTTGTTTCGACTACGGCAGACCAATACGGCTACGTACCTGTAACTAAAGCCTTTGAAAAATTCCAAAATCCACATTAGGGCAATGCCTTTCTTGGGCCGGCCAAAATATCACAAATGGGTGTGCCAGCTTTTACCTTCCCCAAAATTCTTCTTCAAACCACTGGCTGAAGGTCACCTGAGCACTTGATGAAGAGTACTGGAGAATTCAAAAGCTTTCTCATTATTTTGGGATATGCTTTATAAATTGGGTATTTTGCTATGGTGTGTGTGTATGTGCGTGCGTGTGTGCGCGCGCGCATAGATAGATAGGTATGCACACATGTTATGCTTTTTGGACACTCCTTGACAGCATGGCTATGGGGGCTGTCACTAACAAATCCTGCATTTCAGGAGTGACCCTCATACTGCTGCTTTTCAAGACCCAACTTGGCCCTCTCCAAAGACTTTCTCCAGCATGTCAGAGCCTGAGACGCTTGGGAAGGAGCATTGTGATGTCATTGAGTGGGGCCTTGTGATGTCATGGGGCTGCCAACTCCTGAACATCTGGAAAATAATCCAAATCCAAACTCTGCAGAATAAATCATGCGAAACAGGAAAATCACACAGTTGTGCTTATTCAGGATGCAGAATCCGACTTCTCTTAATGCAGAATTTAGACTGATCGCCTGAATGAGGTTTTGTTTTGTTTTTGGTTTTTTATTGCCAAAATATACACACTGGCAGTGGAACGGGGGGTGGAGAGAGCGCATCGCCCCCAGCACCATGCCCCCGTGGGCAGCATGCCACACCCCCAGAATGAACACCATGCCCCTGGGGTGCGGGCCAGCCACGCCCCCGCCTGCTCTCCGCCCCCAGGGCCGGAGCATGCAGCTTTGCCACTGGATATACACCCTGCCCCAGACCCTCCGAGTGTCCCTGTTTTCCAGGGACGTCCCAGATTCACAGAAGCCCTCCCGGTTTCTGATTTGATCCCAGAATGTCCCGCTTTTCCTTAGGACGTCCCTATTTTCACCGAAGAAACGTTGGAGGGTACCCTTCCCTACCTGCAGCCCCCATCCCCAGGATCAGAGCAACTCCACCGATGGCTGACAAATAATTTCTTCCTTGCCCCCTTTCGGAGAACAGCTCAGCCAGTCACCAGCAGAAGCTTCGTCCAATGGAATATCGCCATGCATCATAACAGAGACAAAGACTGGCAGCAGCCCACAGTGGCTGTGCTAACCTGTGACCCTCCAAACATTGCTACTCCAATTCCCATCAGTGCCAGCCAGCATGGGCAATGGTCAGGGATGATGGGAGTTGTAGTCATGCATCCCTTGGCAGGCCACACCTTCGCTGCCCCACCCTTCAGACATCAGTGGCTTTTCATTCTTCTCCCGCTACGCTCAGAAGCTGCCGGGTACATTTCCAACGATACCACTGGTGATGCAACTCTGCAGAACTAAAATGCAGAACATGAAACCTTGGGCTTTGTTACAAGGGGTTTCTCAAAAGGGCTTCCTTGCTCTCCGATCCATTATGGCCAGGCTGCCCTCTGGGATCTCCTGAAACTCCCTCCTTCCTAATGGAAGCTAATGCAGCATTAGCTAATGGGATGATTTAATTAGGTCTAAATGCTCGGGTTGGTGGAGGTTGCCCATCCTCCACAATTTGCTGGGCTCTCAGAGATAATGAAGAAGCATTTGCCAGGAGGGATCCCTGCCTGTCTGAGACCTAGTGCTGCAGCAGCCAGCCACTGGTTGTGGTTTTGGTACTTGCATGGCCATATAAGAAGACAGGAATTCCTGGCGTGCTCTGGTCTATGGGGTCACAAAGAGTCGGACATGACTAAACCACTAAACAACAACAATGGCCATATAAATTGTAGAGTTGGAAGGGGCCCCGATTGTCATCTATTCAAAAGCCCTACAATGCAGGAATCTCAAAACAGATGGAGTCTAGTGCCCAGATCAAGGGGAGTAATAAAAGGTAAAGGGACCCCTAACCGTTAGGTCCAGTCGTGGACGACTCTGGGGTTGCGTGCTCATCCTGCTCTATAGGCCGAGGGAGCTGGCGTTTGTCCGCAGACAGCTTCCGGGTCATGTGGCCAGCATGACTAAGCCGCTTCTGGCGAACCAGAGCAGCACTACTTGCACTTTGACGTGCTTTCAAACTGCTAGGTTGGCAGGAGCAGGGACCGAACAATGGGAGCTCACTCCGTCGTGGGGATTTGAACCGCCGACCTTCTGATCGGCAAGCCCTAGGCTCTGTGGTTTAGAGTGGCACTCTATTCTGCCTTGGTCAGACCACAGCTGGATTACTGTGTCCAGTTCTGGGCGCCACAATTTAAGAAGGATGTTGACTGTGGGATTGTTAAGGAAGGTAGGAGAGGGTTTATTCTTTGGGTATTATCCCTCCACATTCATGCTAGTGAGTAAACAGCAGAGCACATTCCCTTTGCAACTTATTGGAAGCAAGTTGATGGTTCATTAGAATCTTTTAATTAAGCAATCCAGTCTGGATTGTTCCTGGTAACTTTCCCTGTATTCCTCTCTTAAAATATGACAGGAAGTCCTCCCTGTCTGGAGCCACATTCCTCTGTGTGTCCATTCTAGGCAACAGGAAACTGTTGTACTTGAATGCTCTAGTAATAATACATCCCACATGGACAAGCTGGAACGTGTGCAGAGGAAGGCAACTAGGATGGTCAAGGTTCTAGAAGCCAAGCCTTATGAGGAACGGTTGAAGGAGCTGTGTATGTTTAGCCTGGAAAAGAGGAGAGAAAGAGGAGACATGATAGCCATCTTCAAATATCTCAAGGGCTGTCCCATGGAGGATGGAGCAAGCTTGTTTTCTCCTGCTCTTGAGTAGGACTCAAACTAATGGCTTCAAGTTGCAGGAAAGGAGATTCCAACCAAGCACACAGAAAAACTTTCTTATAGTAAGAGTTATTCGATAGTGGAATGGATCTCCCTTGGGAGGTTGTGGACTCTCCTTCACTGGAAGTTTTTAAGCAGAGGTTGGGTGGCCATCTGTCAAGGATGCTTTAGCTGAGATTTCTGCATTTCAGGGGGTTGGACTAGATGATTCTTGGGTTCCTTCCAACTCTAAGATTCTATGATTCTATGTGACAGCCCTTCAGATATTTGCCTGATTCTTAGGAGAAAAGCAATGACAAACCTAGACAGCATCTTAAAAAGCAGAGACATCACCTTGCCAACAAAGGTCTGTATAGTTAAAGCTATGGTTTTCCCGGTAATGATTTGTGGAAGTGAGAGCTGGACCATAAAGAAGGCTGATCGCCGAAGAATGATGCTTTTGAATTATGGTGCTGGAGGAGATTCTTGAGAGTCCCATGGACTGCAAGAAGATCAAACCAATCCATTCTGAAGGAGATCAGCCCTGAGTGCTCACTGGAAGGACAAATCCTGAAGCTGAGGCTCCAATACTTTGGCCACCTCATGAGAAGAGAAGACTCCCTGGAAAAGACCCTGATGTTGGGAAAGATGGTGGGCACAAGGAGAAGGGGATGACAGAAGACGAGATGGTTGGACAGTGTTCTCGAAGCTACCAGCATGAGTTTGACCAAACTGCAGGAGGCAGTGGAAGGCAGGAGTGCCTGGCGTGCTCTGGTCCATGGAGTCACAAAGAGTCGGACACGACTAAATGACTGAACAACTACAACCATATCTCCTCTCACTCTCCTCTTTTCCAGGCTCAACATAATGCAGATTTGGTCCGGCAATGGGCCTGGTGCCTGAAGCAGCTCCCCATAGAGCAGGGGATCCTACAAACTTCCATTCTGTGGACATGGCCAACCCATCAGAGACAATTTAGCAGGAAGTATTTCAACTCAGTTTGCTTGAAGCCCGAGTTCCTGTAATGGAGGCTCTCTCTGCTTGCAGCTCCAGGCTGAAGCAGAACCTCCTTTCTCAGGTGCAGTCTACCATTCTTACATCAAAAGCTGGGTGTTGGAAGCTGCGGATTGGTCTACCTATATCTTGTGGCCGTCCCATAGTAGGAAACGATGGGAGACATTACAGAAACGAAGAGTGCTGTTGTCTAGGCACAGAACACATCTCTCATTAGTGTCAAATTGTTCGCATGCTAAAACTGAGAAACACTGTGCTTAATGAGGAGCCCTTAATAGGTGTTGGGCTTTGCACTAAATTATCATATTAACCACAAGATCATTATCAAGTGTTTCCTTAATGTGCCACAATACCACAGCCTCGTTGTGTGTAAGTCGTCATGCCATCACGAAGCCTGACATATATATTTTTAACCACCTTAACCAGAGAGGGAAGGAAAGGCATAGACTGAAGAAAGTCATGAGCTTTCCTTGTTCTGCAGAAGCAGATGAACTATTTTAATCACCAGCCTCATTATTATTTATTTGTTTAATAAAATTTATTACAACGCTCGACTGTAAAATCGGTTTACGAAAAAGACAAAACAATAAAATTATCAATGAGAAAAACTAACAGCAATAATTTAAAACTTTCAGAAAGTTAAAATAACAACAGACTAAAAAGAGATTCTGCCCCTTTTTCCAAGTAATGACACCTGCTACTGTTGTACTTTGAATTACGTTTAATACATGTGGAAAAACAATAGCATACAGTGGTACCTCGGGTTAAGTACTTAATTCGTTCCGGAGGTCCATACTTAACCTGAAACTGTTCTTAACCTGAAGCACCACTTTAGCTAATGGGGCCTCCTGCTGCCGCCGCGCCGCTGGAGCCCGATTTCTGTTCTTATCCTGAAGCAAAGATATTAACCCGAGGTAATATTTCTGGGTTAGCGGAGTGTGTAACCTGAAGCATACCGTATTTTTTGCACCATAACACTCACTTTTTTCCTCCTAGAAAGTAAGGGGAAATGTCTGTGCGTGTTATGGAGGGAATGCCTACGGGTGGCATGCCTACGGATTTTCCTCCTCTAAAAACTATGTGCGTGTTATGGTCGGGTCCGTGTTATAGAGCGAAAAATACGGTATGTAACCTGAGGTACCACTGTACATTTACAAAGTAATAAACAGTTTAAACATACAAAAATTAAAAAGCAAAAAATTAATGATTTTAAACTTTCAAAAAGTAATAATGACAATGGGACAGCTGATTATTCCTGCATTGCAGCGGGTTGGGCTAGATGATCCTCAGGGTCCCTTCCAACTCCACAATTCTATGATCCTTCTATGATGGCTACTAGCCTTGATAGCTATGCTCTGCCTCCTGGAAGCTCAAGAGGGGAGAGTGTGGGTTTCCCACAGGCAGCTGGTTGGCCACTGTAAGAACAGGATGCTGGACTAGATATGCTATTGGCCTGATCCTGCAGGTTCTTATGAATGAAGAAACCCAAGAGAAAGAGTGGGTGTGACACCCCAAGATACCCCAAGAGCCAATGGCCATTGAAAGAAGACCTTGGGTGCTCATTTTGACCCAACTAATACAAAGATCAGGACGTGGGTGGTTCTGTGGGTTAAACCACAGAGCCTAGGGCTTGCAGATCAGAAGGTCGGCGGTTCCAATCGCCACGATGGGGTGAGCTCCCGTTGCTCGGTCCCTGCTCCTGCCAACCTAGCAGTTCGAAAGCACATCAAAGTGCAAGTAGATAAATAGGTACCGCTCTGGTGGGAAGGTAAACGGCGTTTCTGTGCGCTGCTCTGGTTCGCCAGAAGTGGCTTAGTCATGCTGGCCACATGACCTGGAAGCTGTACGCTGGATCCGTTGGCCAATAAAGCGAGATGAGCGCCGCAACCCCAGAGTCGGCCACGACTGGACCTAATGGTCAGGGGTCCCTTTACCTTTAAGCTGCTTGTTCGCCAGGATAAAGAGGAATGGCCCAAATTCTCCAGACTGCAAACAGGCCAGCTACCTGCAATTGGCACATCTAGACCGTTGCCAGAGGCACAGAAGGAGGATGCAAACTGTTATAAACAAGGCAGGATACATCCAAAGTTGGGGGGGGGCGTGTCCAACCACAGCTTTCCTCAGAACCTCTCTCGCCACCATGCAAGCAATTGCTGGAATATCCTGCTTGCCTTTTGATTACAGCCCCGGAGCGATCAAATTCGCTTCATTCCATTCTTAAGAGTTCCATTAGTCCGCCAATATACCTTTTAAATTAAACTCAGCCTTTATGTCTCTGGGGAGATTTGGGCCAGGCGTAAGTTATTGCCAGGGAAGGAGAGTGGCAGAGAACAAAGGAATCAAGAGTTTCACAGCCCAGTGCTGGCAGCCAACCTCTGTCATAAGGCACCAGGTGAGAATTTTGGGATGGCACAGCAAGATTTTTAAGAATGGCCAAAGGTATTTTGCCCTAGCAGTGCACCTGCAAGGCTATTGCCAGGGGAATGATGCTGAGCAAATCTTGAAATAGCAGGAATGTAATAGAGCAGGGCTTGCTACATCATTCAGCCACGAACAAACACAAAAGCTGGGGGTGTAGTCTCCATGTATACAGATTGGAAAATGTGCACATTGCCTGGGGAATGTACAAAATGCACCCAAAATAGGCACATTCCGCAAGTCCTGTTGGGGGATTGTGCAGAATAGCTAGAGAATGTGCATAATTCAGGTGGTGTATGCACATTTCCCAAGGCCTGCTGGAGATTATGCTTCATGGAAGGATTATGTGCACATTTTCCAGGAGACCTGGCGAATGTGCACAATGGCCAGCTGTTATGATTGGCCAAGCTGTGCTGGGGCTCTGGGGAGTCCAGCCACATCTGGATGGTCACAAGTTCTCAAGAAACGCAGGTCCAATTTAAAGGAAAAGATTTCTGCTGGTCAGGACTCAGAAAATAGGATGTTTCCTTTACTTGTATATAAAAAGTATGACTTCTGCTTTACTTGTATATAAAATTATATAGGTGTGATTGATTTCATTTATCACACCTTTCTCAAAACTGAATCGAGCCAGCTTAAAAATACAGCCTGTCGTAAAACCATTGAAAGGTTTCCAAGAAGCACAACTGTTTAAGAATCCAGACATGAAACTATGAGATTAGCATCCTCTGCTTCTTCCTGCAAACACCCCTCCCATTGGTCACCACAACTGAACTAGGCAGCTAGGATGTCCCTGTGTAAGTCTGGTTTAGCCATGGATAAGGGCCAATAACAATAAAGCTATGGTTTTCCCAGTAGTGATGTATGGAAGTGAAAGCTGGACCATAAAGAAGGCTGATCGCCGAAGAATGGATGCTTTTGAATGATGGTGCTGGAGGAGACTCTTGAGAGTCCCATGGACTGCAAGAAGATCAAACCTCTCCATTCTGAAGGAAATCAGCCCTGAGTGCTCACTGGAAGGACAGATTGTGAAGCTGAGGCTCCAATACTTTGGCCACCTCATGAGAAGAGAAGACTCCCTGGAAAAGACCCTGGTGTTGGGAAAGATGGCGGGCACAAGGAGGAGGGGACAACAGAGGACGAGATGGTTGGACAGTGTTCTCGAAGCTACCAGCATGAGTTTGACCAAACTGCGGGAGGCAGTGGAAGACAGGAGTGCTTGGCGTGCTCTGGTCCAGGGGGTCACGAAGAGTCGGACATGACTAAACGACTAAACAACAACAACAAGGGCCAATAAACTGACTCTGAATCCTGGCAAGAGGGAGGCAGGGGTGGTGGTGGTCCCCAAGTCCAGATAATTTTGCCAATTGTCTTCTTCGGATGAGGTCATTCTCCCCCTGAGCAGGTTCACAGTCTGGGAGTGCTCCTGAATCCATAGACCCATAGAATTGTAGAGTTGGAAGGGACCCTGAGACTCATCTAGTCCAATGCAGGAATCTCAACCAAAGCATCCATGATGGATGGGCATCTAACCTTTGCTTAAGGACCTCCAAGGAAGGAGAGTCCACCTCTGAGGTCTCTCACACTGGCTCTCCAGGTTTCCAGGTAGGGGTCTCTCCCAGCCCTGTTTGGAGAGGCATGGGGTTTGGGACCTTCTGCATGCCAATCAGATAAGGACATAAGAAGAGCCTGCTGGATGAGGCCAATGGCCCACCAACAACCAGATGTCTGTGGCAAGCAAGCAGGATCTAGGTTTGCATCCATCATCTCCACCTGTAGCAGCAGGCTCCATAACTGAACTCCGTTCTGCGTGAAGAAATGCTTATATCTCTCCCGAATCTTCCAACGGCCATCTTGATTGGATGCCCACAAATTCTACTGTTATGAGAGAGGGACAAAATCTTTCAAAAGAAAAGAATCCCAAACGCAGGGACCTTTTTCTCATAGGGGAGCTGCTCCACCTCCTCGATAATTTGGGTTGCCCTTTTCTGAACTCCAACTCTTTCCCAGATACCCTTAACACTGAGCTATGGCTACCACACACCCAGAGTGTGGCTATTTACACAATTTATGCATAAGATTGTGGAGTGCCGAGACTAGTGGTTGCCTTTCCCAGCCACTGTTGCTAGTAGAATTCGCCTTCCTGCAAATGCGTTGTCGGATGCTGTTGCTGCTTTTTAATTTTTTAAAAAACTAAGTTTCTAGACCTTATGACCAAAGGAGTGCCTGAAAGTGCTCCCGTGTTTTTCAGTTAAGGTTGGTTCACCAGCTATAGCTCTTCTTTTTCAAAAAAAAAAGAAGCAAAAAACTAGGCCTTATGACTGTGCTGGGCAGTCTGGTAAAAGGAAAGGTTTTTGTTGTTGCCTTCTTGTATCTCAACCAGGTGTTCACACCTGTCCTCTGTTTCCATTAGCCTTTTTGGCTCTCCTGGGGCATTTCAGGCAGATGCAGGGAGGGGGGTGATTGCTAATTCCTGGCGCAAAATCGCTGATGGACAGGATCGCCAGGAACCCTTTGACTTAACACCCAAAAACAAATCTCCTCTTTTCCCCCCAAAGCAGCCTCACGTCCTGCCAACCTTGACATCGCTTGCAGGCGGCCGGCCGGATGCCTACTGAGCCTCCTGTCAACTCTTCGAAGACGAGTTTTGATCTGACGACACTGGGAAAATAAAGTCTCAGAAGAAAGGGGCTGAAGAATCTCTACCGGGGTGCCAAGAAATAGGGGGGATGTGAGCAGCAAGGGCAAAAGAGGTTCAGCAACAAGGTCTCTGGTTGCAAGAATGCCTGCCAGAGGCATTGGTGGGTGCCCAAAGTCTCAGGGTGCAAAGTTGCCTCTGGGAAAATAAAGATGGCAAGTGGCTTGAGTCTCACTGGCACTGTACTTTGCTGCATGCACAGAAATCCTGTAAACACTGGGCAAACATTTTGTGCCTTGGGGCCACACTGGCCTCCGAGGGGCTGCTGGTGGTGGGTGGAACCCCTGGGAAAAAATAGGGGGGGGGGGAGGCCTTCTCTTCGGACTCAGAACCAGAGCTGTCAGGCAAAGGTAAGTCATGGGGATGTAGCAGATCTTTGTGAATGGGTGTCCTCAGGCTAATCAAACCATCAGAAGGATGTTCCAGAAACTCTGGGCAAGGCAAGCCAAGGCTGGAGCTACAGATCATCTGTTGGACAAAGTCCCAGCATTCAAGAACAACCAACAGAAGGGGAAAATGGGTCAGGCTTCCAGCGGATAGAGAAGGGTGGAGAGCCAGGCAAACAGAGACCAGACTGGAGATTTCAACCAGTATCCCAGTGCCTCCCACACACTGCAAAAGTGCATAGGCATGTGAGGCAAAGCTGCTGTGGATTGCTAGGAGGCTGGCAAAATAGTCCATGCAGTCAAGCGAGCTGAAGGAACAGAGAATGGGGATTTCAACACTGGTCTCCAGGGTCGGTGTCCCACCCTCTAGCCACTGTGCTGGACATGCTTTCCTCTTCTGCTTCCCATAGTTAAACTGTGGGATTCACTGCCACAAGACAGAGCGATGACTTACATAAATTCACGGAAGGTAAGGCTATCAATGGCTCCTAACTATGATGGCTATGCACAGCACCACCAGACGCATTGTGTCTCTGAATGTCACATCCTGCAAATCACAGGCAGCGGGTTGGCCACTGTGAGAACAGGATGCTGGACTGAATGAGCCTTTGGCTGATCAAAAAGCGCTCTTCTTGTGGGAAATTGCAGTCAAACATATCTATGTATGAGTGCTAGTTAGTGCATGAAGGGGTTAAGATCAGAAAGTTATGTTCCTAGACTCAGCTAGCTCACACTCCCTCACCTCCATGAGGGAGGCAGCTGCTTCTCTTCCTGTTCCTCACTCACTCTTCCATGTAACTGACCAGAGCGGACATGTCTGAACCAGTGGTGGAGCAACATGCTGCAGCCCCAGAGCAGAGAACAGGCAGGGGCATGGCTGGCAAACATCCCGGGGGCATGGGACATTGCCCAAGGGGGCATGGCATGCAGCGCAGGGGTGTGGCACGTCACCCGCAGGGGCGTGGCGTGCCTGCTGGAGTTGCATTCCTGGAGTTGCGCATCCCGGGGGGGGCAGCCATGATGGCACCCTTTCCTGTAATGGTACCCAGTGCAGCGCACTCCCCACCTTCGTTCGCCAGTGGTCTGAACTTGCTCCAAGTTCAGACTGCATGTTTGAAACTATATTGTGTATTTTGCATCCACGAGTAATCTACTCCTTGCTGCTGCATGGAACAATTCATGAACCAGACCTCTGGATTTAGTAAGTAAAGCTTTTAAACTTATTTAAGTGTGTGGTCTGTTCATTGCAAGAAGGATAGAGAGGGGGACAAATAGCTTTAAAGCAGGCCAAATGGGACATGCAAAAGGGTCTAACAACTCATATCTCCACACTATTCTGCTGGTTATAAACTCTGCTGGGAGCTCTCTACCGCAGGAGAATGTACAAAGACCTGCATTTTGAATCTAGGTGCCCAGCCAATTCTTTTGCTAATGACCCACACGTGGGTCAGATCTATTTTCCACCTCCACACTTCTTATGTCTAGATCCTGGACTCCTGGCAAGTCAACCATGCAACGCTCTTCCATCAACTACACTCCTTCTTACCAGAATGTCTCAAATGGAAAGCAAAGTAGCCTGAAGAATTTTAACGCTCATTGCCCAGCATTACTCCTAACGAGGCAAAATGCAGATGTACAGATTGAGCTTGACACCTTGTCCCTCCTCCCTCCCCCCCATCCCCCCTCCCACCATACGGCCTGCATTATGCCTTTGAAGGCTCAGGCCCCATGGGAGATTAGCCAGGGCCAGTCTGGTTCCAAAGGATGTGTGAATCACACCCAGTTGCAGCGGTGGCAGATTAGTCAGTGTTGATTATCTCGTTCTCCAAAATGCTCCTTTGAAAGGCTAGAAATATTAAGCTGAAATGCTGCTCAAGTTTCCTTTTGCCTCCTGGAAAAGCCATGCTATGTGAAAGCAAAGGAGGAAGGGGACCAATAAGGCTGTGCGACCCTAAGTGAGGGGGGTCTCGTGGTTGCCATTACAAATCTGACTGCACATCTCCAAGCTCCAGAGCAGGCAAGAACCCACATAGCTGTTGACACTCAGCATCAGTTTATGCCAGGGGTTCCCAGGAAGCTGGTGGCGCTGTGGTCTAAACCACTGAGCCTCTTGGGCTTGCCGATCGGAAAGTCGGCGGTTCGAATCCCTGCAACGGAGTGAGCTCCCATTGCTCTGTCCCAGCTGCTGCCAACCTAATAATAAATAATAATAAAATTTATTTATACATCTCCCAGCCAAGACCGGGCTCAGGGTGGCTAACACCAGGTAAAAACAATTGATTAAAATACAACAAAAACAAGATTAAGTACAACATTAAAATGCAGCCTCATTTCAGTAGAAACTCAAATCAAAAACTTTTTGGGGATGAAAAGGTCAAATCTTCACCAAGGCCAACTATCCAGACTGGTCCTATGTGGGCCAGAAAAAAGCCAGGGAAGTCCCCAAATAGGAGTTCCATCACAGAAGGAGAAAGGGAAAAGGAAAGAGGGGGAGGGGATCAAGTTGATTCCAAGCCAAAGGCCAGGCGGAACAACTCTGTCTTACAGACCCTGCGGAAAGAAATCAGATCCTGCTGGGGCCTGGTCTCATGAGACAGAGCGTTCCACCAGGCCCTGGTGTTGAAAAGGCCCTGGCTCTGGTTGAGGCTAATCTGACTTCCTTAGGACCTGGGACCTCTAGGGTCTTGCTATTTATGGACCTTGAGGTCCTCTGCAGGGCATACCGGGAGAGGCGGTCCCGTAAGTATGAGAGTCCTAGGCCATGAAGGGCTTTAAAGGTCAAAACCAGCACCCCCTAGCAGCTCTAAAGCACACCAATGCAAGTAGATAAATAGGTACCACTGCAGTGGGAAAGTAAACGGTATTTCCGTGTGCTCTGGCACTTGTCACAATATTCCGCTGCGCCAGAAGCTGGCCACATGACCCAGAAAGCTGTCTGTGGGCAAACACCGGCTCCCTTGGCCTGAAAAATGAGATGAGAGCTGCACCCCATAGTCACCTTTGACTGAACTTAACCATCCAGGGGTCTTCTTCTTTTCCCCAAACCTTTTTGAGGCACTGCTCCTTTGATTCCAAAAACTCATTACCCTACCCCATAAAAAGCATTATTCATAATAGAGGTTTGCAGGCCCCACTAAGGAAGATAGTAACACCATAAAATTCAAAGCAGTAACAATTACTTGCACATTTATTCAAAATCCAATTAAAACTGTTCGGTTTAATTAATTCAATGAAGCTGATGAACTTGATCTAGTGGCAGTCTGGTAGTCATTTACACCTCCAACACCTCACTGCCTCTCAGCATCCGCTGCTAGGCAATCCCGGTGCTCCGTAGGGTAGGACTCGAACCCATGGCTTCAAGTCACAAGAAAGGAGATTCCAATTATACACCAGGAAGGACTTTCTGGCAGTAAGAGCTGTTCGGCAGTGGAATGGTCTTCCTCTGGAAGTTGTGGCCAGAGGTTTTTAAGCAGCGGTTGGATGTCCATCTGTCATGGATGCTTTAGCTGAGATTCCTTCATTGCAGGGGGTTGGACTAGATGACCCTCAGGGTCCCTTCCAACTCTACAGTTCTATGATTCGATGAAATGTCCAACTAACTCGTTCTGTCAGTGCAAGGATTTCCACTTCCACAATGAAACATCTCCTCCCCTCCCTTGTTCCTGCCCCTGCCCAGCCTGCTGCAAATTGCCGCTTGTTCCGATTTAGCACTAAAGAACGGGTTTTTCAGGGGAAAGCAGTGGGGCAAAAGGCAAAACCAGCCAGACCCATGCCTAGAAAGTGTGGGTCAAGCAGAAAACAGTGCAGACAAGCCTTGTGAAAGCAAATACAGTGGTACCTCGGGTTAAGAACTTAATTCGTTCTGGGGGTCCATTCTTAAACTGAAACTGTTCTTAACCTGAAGCACCACTTTAGCTAATGGGGCCTCCTGCTGCCGCCGCGCCGCCACGCGATTTCTGTTCTCATCCTGAAGCAAAGTTCTTAACCCGATGTACTATTTCTGAGTTAGCAGAGTCTGTAACCTGAAGTGTCTGTAACCCAAGGTACCACTGTATCGCAAATCCATTTTGCATCATATAAAGGCGTGCTTTCTTTAGTTCATCTTGAAAGCAGCATCATTTCTACCCCAAAAAAAGCAAGCCACATACCCCTTTGGTGCCCACAGCTGGTGAGAAAAGACAGGCTTCTGTCTTCTTTGCTGACAGCATACCAAACTTTCTCCCTTTGTTGTTGTTGTTGTTGTTGTTTAGTCATTTGGTCGCATCCGACTCTTCGTGACCCCCTGGACCAGAGCACGCCAGGCACTTCTGTCTTCCACTGCCTCCTGCAGTTTAGTCAAACTCATGCTGGTAGCTTGGAGAATACTGTCCAACCAACTCATCCTCTGTCATCCCCTTCTCCTTGTGCCCTCCCAGCACAGGGTCTTTCCCAGCATCAGGGTCTTTTCCAGGGAGTCTTCTCTTCTCATGAGGTGGCCAAAGTATTGGAGCCTCAGCTTCACAATCTGTCCTTCCAGTGAGCACTCAGGGCTGATTTCCTTCAGAATGGAGAGGTTTGATCTTCTTGCAGTCCATGGGACTCTCAAGAGTCTTCTCCAACACTATAATTCAAAAGCATCAGTTTTTTGGCGATCAGCCTTCTTCATGGTCCAGCTCTCACTTCCATACATCACTACTGGGAAAACCATAGCTTTAGCTATACGGACCTTTGTCAGCAAGGTGATGTCTCTGCTTTTTAAGATGCTGTCTAGGTTTGTCATTGCTTTTCTCCCAAGAAGCAGGCGTCTTTTAATTTCATGGCTGCTGTCACCATCTGCAGTGATCATGGAGCCCAAGAAAGTAAAATCTCTCACTGCCTCCATTTCTTCCCCTTCTATTTGCCAGGAGGTGATAGGCCCAGTGGCCATGATCTTCGTTTTTTTGATGTTGAGCTTCAGACCATATTTTGTGCTCTCTTCTTTCACCCTCATTAAAAGGTTCTTTAATTCCTCCTCACTTTCTCCCTAGTCACATATAAACAGGAAGAACGTTAGTCTCAGGTCCACCCTGCCTGCTAGGAGCCACCCACAATCAGAAGCTGTTGACAGAACAGCTGCCCAATGCCCCGGCCTTAAACAAAAGACCCGGGGGAAGGTCATCACCTCCTTTGACAGCCAGAACAACACAAGAGTGCCCTTTTAAAAATCTTATAGGGCCGCCTATCACATCTCGCAATCAGCCAATTAGTCAGTCAATCAAAGGGTTTTGAAAACCTGCATTTTCTCCATCACAAAGAACTTACCTTTCTCTTTCACACACACATAAACCTCTTTCTCTCGTAACTCTCCGAATGGAGCAATCACTCTTTTTATAAAGGTTCCCCCGTTGTGAGCAGTGATAGGCAATGTAATAATACTTTTTATTGGGTCAATATATCAGTTTAGAAAACAGAAGCTATTCCATTCTTGAGATGATGGTCAAAGGCTGACCTGGGAGCTGCAGGTACGCAGGACTCTTGACAGGTGCCCGGCGGGAGACCTGCTCTATTTACCTCACATTAAGTTTGTCTTTTCGGTCCTTTTACTGCACTTTCTATATTGTAAGCAGCCCTCATAAAACATTCTCCTGAAAGCCTGTTTCGCAGGGCGGTAAATATTCTCTCTCCCCACCCCACATCTGCTTAGGCAGGAATCAATCAATCAGAGAAATCCCCATGCGACAGCTGGGTATATCAATCAAAGTTAGAGCTCGGACGGGTGGGTGAAGGCAGTGGGGTTTCAGAGTTTGGGAGAGGCATCAACCCTACAGTGGGAGAGAAGACCATGGAAAAGAGGGAATCTGTGGCAAATTTAAACAAGAAGAGTGACTGCCATAAAACTTAGGGAACAAGCTGTACTACCAAAATGATTAAGGTTTTAAATAACAATTTTAGGTTCTATTTTAGTGATCAAGATTTAATATATATTTTTAACTGTGCTATATCTGTATTGTCTCTGTTACGCCCAACTGCGATTCAGTGTATTCCTGTAGTGTTTTATGATTTTCCTGATATTGTAAGTGAGCCGGAACTGGTCTGTGACCGTAATAATAAAATTCAATTCAATTCAGACAGGAAGGGGTTGGGTGAAGGCAGAAGTAATCTTTTAATTAAAAGCAGTCAGGCCAGTTGAAAGTGTCCTTCGTTAACTGAATACAGTGATACCTTCGTTTACAACCATAATCTGTGCCGGAGGTCCGGTTGTAAACCAAAACAGGTTGTAACCCAAGGCGCGCTTTCGCCAATGGGGCCTCCCCCCCAAAAATGGGTTGTAATTTTAAAAAATGGGTTGTAATCCAAAAAAAAGGGAAACACACTTCAGGGTTTGACATGGTTGTAATCCAAAACGGTTGTAATCCAAAATGGTTGCAAACCAAGGTACCACTGTACAAATGTACTTTTCTTCCTCCCAATCTCCACATTGAATATAAATGTACCCCCTCCCCCCAAAAAAAATCTCAAAACAGGCTGTGGTCCTGCAAGTTTTCATAATGATCCAGAGATGATTTGGCCACCGAACTTGAATTTGCACTTGCAAATACATTTAGCAACAGTTTGGAAATGCCCTATGTTTTTATCAAGCTATAATTTCTCATTTTTATTTGTGGAGCTGCCCAGGGAGCTTTTTGCTTCAGGGCGGCCTGTCAATAATGTAAATAATTTATCCGATGTTAGTAATACGCAGAGTAGGCCTATTGAAATGAATGGGCAACTAGCTTAGGTCTATTCATTTCAGTTGGTCTACTCAGAGTCCAGTTTGGTTGGGTGCAGCCTGCTAAAATGTTTATTTGTTTAAGATGTTCATATAGCACTTAATTACCTGCATTTCTAAGTGGTATACATGAAAACAAAATTTCACCCACGACGTGATCCTTTTAGCTAGCATTGCCAGAGGCAGAACTTGAGGCCTTCTGCATTCACAGCAGATGATTTTCCCCTGAGCCATGAGTTTGATGGTTTTCTTGCTCTTTTACTATTCTTAGCTGTTTGGGGGTAAAAATTTTTTTAAAAAAAATAAATCACACATTTGAATAAAACCACAAAGCTCAGAATCCTAGCATATTAGAAGGCAAAACATATTCATCCCAAGGACAGGCATAAAGATAAGAAGAGCCTCCTGGATCAAGCCAATGGCCCATCTAGTCACAGAATCATCGAAGTGTAAAGTTGGAGGGAACCCCAAAGGTCATCCAAACCCCCGCACTGCAGGAATTTCAGCTAAAGCTTCCCTGACATATGGCCCCCCAACCTCTGCTTAAAAACCTCCACAAAAGGAGAGTCCACAACCTCCCAAAGGAGTCTTCTTGTTCCATTGTTGAACAGCTCTTACCATCAAAAAAGCTCCTCCTGACGTTCCATCAGAATCTCCTTTCTTGTAACTTGAAGCTCTTGGCTTGGGTCCTAGCCTCCGGAAAAACAAAACTGCTCCATCTTTCACGTAACGGCCCTTCAGATATTTGAAGATGGCTCTCATATCTCCTCTTTTCCAGGCTAAACGTACACAACTCCTTCAACCGTTCTTCAAAAGGCTTGGTTTCCAGACCCTTGATCATCTTGGTTGCTCTCTTCCACACACATTCCAGCTTGTCAACATCCTTCTTAAATTATGGGGCCCAGAATTGGACACTGTATTCCAGGTGGGGTCTGACCAAGGCAGAATAGAGTGGTACTACGACGTCCCTTGATCTGGCACACTATACCTCTGCTGACGCAGCCTCAAAGAGCGTTGTTGTTTTTTGTTGCTGCTGCATCACACTGTTGACTCATGGTCTACTAAGACCCCTAGATCTTTTTCACATGTCCATCATCCTGTTCTCACAGTGTCCAGACAGATGCCTGTTGGAACCCGTGTGGCGTTTGCCCTCCTAGGTGGGTCATAAGGAAAGGCTTAAATGAGTGCGATGTGATTGGCCAGTGGGAACCCAAGGGGAGGAGTTAGAGTTGGAATTGTTGGAAAGTCAGTTGGGAGTTGGAGAGGGAAGAGGGAGGATAAGTCTGTGGGTTGGTCGAATTGTGTTGTGAGAGAGTGAGAGGAACTGTTAGGTGGAGTCAGATAGATTGCTGGGATAATCAGTTTGAAGTTGTTAGGAACGTATAGGTCAGTAAAGAAACTACGATTAAGAAACTGACAAGAAAAATTAACTGAAACCTTAAACTTGTTCATGCTTATAAAAATAAACTTGATTATTTGTTAATGTTAACAACTGTCTGGGCTCCGTGTATACCCGAGAGAAACGGGTTGGTGCCAGCGAAGAGGCAATCACAGTAGTGGCACAGGGATCAATAGACCGTCAAACGTCCGGGGACTCTGTGTGATCGCCACAACCCGCAATCAGGATTCGAACACAACAGCCCTCTCTCCTCCTGTGGATTCCAACAACCGTATTCAGAAGCATTGCCATCAATAGCCTTCTCCGTGAATTGGTCTAATCTTCTTTGAAAGTCATCCAACTTGGCGGCCATCATACTTTAGCTGTGTGCTGTGCACTCTGAATCTTTCAACAGTCAGTTTCACTTAATGTCCACAAATTCTGGTGTTATGAGACCAGGAGAGAAAAAATAATTCTACCCACTTTCTCCCTGCTGCATGTAATTTTATAAACTTCTATCAAACCCTTGCTCTCTTTTGCTCTAAACTACAAAGTCCCCAGAAGGAAGACGGAAATTTCAAGTTCCTCTCGTTGAATTTGCACCTTCTGTGTTTCCCTGCCCTCCTGTCGGTCTTCGGTTCTGCAGAACAAACTTCTAACTGCAACGTCGTGGCTTTCAATCTCTCTCTGAAGGATGCCAAACATTTTCCAGGGAGATGTTAACACTCCTTAACTGCACCGGCTCCCATCGCTACAACTCTGCGCCCCGCAGGATTACCATTTATCCGATGCCCTGCTTGTTCCCCTTGCTTTACAGTTACTTATCTATAATAAGGGGAGAGGAAATCCAGTCACTTGGAGATAACTTGCCAGAGCAGGTGGTTTGGCTGGAGATAACTGCTCATCCAGGTGACATACAAGAAATGCAGGTAAAGTCCAGATAACAGCCAATCTGGGCTGCAGACCTGATAAACTACGGGGAAACACATCTCTTACTCCCTCTCTAGTCGGATGGGAAACAAGCTGTTCCCTGCTGGATAATGTTTTCACAAGCTGAGCCTCGTAATTTTGACTGGTAGAAGTTTTAGCACCTGAGTACAGACCCAACATGAGCATTTACAGGGATGGTTAACAAGGCGTCATCAGTTCCAGCAAGGCAAAGAGGAAACAAAGGAAGACTCAGCCTGTAGGGAGCAAAAGTAGGTCTGATTGTTGCTTAGACCAGCAAGCAATCTTGATGCAGAAGTCTATGAACTGGGTCAGGAGGCATCAACTGACACTGTGGCCTGTTGCATCCTTGCAGAATGCCAGCCTAAGCTCTAAATTGACCTCTGGCATTAACTGGCAACTCTCTGGTTAACTTCAATCATGGATAATACTCCTTGGGGTAAAGTAGAAGAGAGCAATTTGCTTCTTAGAGGGATCACTGATTCCTAATATTGGGGCTAAGATGGTTAACAGTTATTAACGGAAAGCTCATGTTACATTTGCGATAGCTTGGGCTTTTGCAACCCATACTTTCAAAGCTCTTCCCACTTCCAGAAATATGCTACTTCTATTTTGTTGGTGCTTGCTGCCCACTTGGCCTTGACCTATGACAAGGCCTTCTAGGTGGTGGTTCCTATTTGTGGAATGCCCTCCCTGGTGAGGTACATCTCCCTCCCTTGTTGATAATGTTCTGGGGGAACTTAAAAACATTCCTGTTCATGCACACATTGGATAGCTGAAACAGACTGCTTTCAAGCATCAGTGATATTACGAGCTGTGACCATATGTAACCACTGCAAATGTTTTCAAGTGTTCAGAATGTTTTGTTTTAGTGGGTTATTGATTGCCAGTCCAGGTTCCTTTGAGAGGAAGGGTGAGATAGAAATTTAATTAATAGGGCCATCCTATTACATAACAACAACAACAACAACAACAACAACAACTGTTGTTGTTGTTGATTTGTACCCTGTCCATTTGACTGGGTTGCCCCAGCCACTCTGGGCAGCTTCCAACATATATAAAAACAGAATAAAACATTAAACATAAAAACTTCCCTATACAGGGCTGCCTTCAGATGTCTTCTAAATGTTGCATAGTTACTTATCTCCTTGGCTTTGGGGGTCACATAACTCCATAGCCTCCGACATTTCTCCGATGAAATTAGGGATGTGGTGCTGTGGGTTAAACCACTGAGCCTAGGGCTTGCCGATAAGAAGGTCGGCGGTTCGAATCCCTGCGACGGGGTGAGCTCCCGTTGCTCGGTCCCTGCTCCTGCCAACCTAGCAGTTCGAAAGCACGTCAAAGTGCAAGTAGATAAATAGGTACCGCTCCGGCGGGAAGGTAAACGGTGTTTCCATGTGCTGCTCTGGTTTGCCAGAAATGTCTTAGTCATGCTGGCCATGTGACCCAGAAGCTGTACACCGGCTCCCTCGGCCACTAAAGCAAGGTCAGCACCGCAACCCCAGAGTCATCCGCGACTGGACCTAATGGTCAGGGGCCCCTTTACCTTTACCTTTAAGGAAAGAGGGTACATTCCAGGATCAAATCAGAAACCGGGACGGCTTCTGTAAATCGGGGACTGTCCCTGGAAAACAGGGACACTTGGAGGGTCTGCTTCCCACTCTATGATTGATCCCTGCCCCCAGACCACAGTTTCAGACTTGTCTGAAGCAGGCAACATAGAGCCAAACATACTTTGGGAGGGTGCTTTGCAAATGTAAGTTAGGGGCCATGACTCAGCTAATGTCTTCCAGTCCTCCAATGGTAGTAAACACTCCTCTTTCTGTTGGCTGCTTCCACCGGCCCCCGCTCCCCCCGCCTCTTACAGCAACGAAGCCTAATCTGCCACTGCCAAGCCCCCTCTGACCTTGCCCACCCAGAGAAGCCAGCTCGCACTCAGCAGCCATCCTGGATTAGCCCTCTGTCAATACAAGTGTTTTTGTGCCGATGTGGTGACCTTTGGCTCTGCCCTGGCTCCCAACAGACATCCATTTGTTTGGTTGTTAGCCTTGATGTTTGCCCGCAGGACAGACGGATGGGGGGGGGCTGGCAAGCGAGGCAGCGGACCATCACTGGAGCATCTGAGGTTTATTCCTGGCTCCCTTTCAGGCTTCCTGGATGACCCAAGGCAAATTGCTGAGCTCTCTCTGTGGGTCGGGTGCAGCTGTGCTTGAACCGTGCCAGTATAATGGCAGCTCAGATGCCATTATATACCAGGCAGGAATTACAGAACTGGAGGAGGCGGGAGAAAGAAGAATGTCAGGGCTGGATCAGACACAGTCCAGAACCACATCTCCGAGAGCAGCCAAGGTGGAAGCGAGCATCCACTGAGACGGTCCTTGGAAATCAGAGACGTTCTTGCATGTGGAAATCAGAATCCTTCTGTCTCTGAATTGAGATGACGCTGATAATTCTGCCAGAAGGTTCCAGGTTCAATGGCATGGAGACATCTGAAACCCTGGCAAACCACTGCGAATCACTGCAGATGGTACTGGGCTGGATAAACCAATGGTCTGACTCAGTATAGGGCATCTTCCTACCTTCCTCTACTGCAAAGGGTGTGGCTCAATCCACTTTTATATGGGACATTATTGCAGTCAAACCAACAATTCATCATTTGCCAGATAGACACTGGAAGGGGCTGGGGCTCACAGAGCTTTCCTGTAAAAATTCCTAGAGAGAACTCTATGAGATCACTTCCTTTTTCTGCCTTGGCAGGAAGCTGCCTGCCTGAGCAGCCTCCTTTTTCTTCATCCTGCTTCCTGCCTCCCGCACATGCATGTCTGGGTTTTGCAGCTCAGACTTACATTTTCTGCTTTTGTAACTTAGTAGTTTTAAAACTATCTTCATTTTGCTACCGTAATTGCTGCTTCAAGACCTGTGCTATGTAAGTAAATCCTACTTTTATTTCTTCACGAAACAATGTGTGTGCGATTGTTGTTTCTAAGTGGGCCGGGAGAGGGGTAATGCCAGGGAAATCCAGTCTGCCTTAAAGCTTCCTGGATTACTGTTAAATCAAGCTTGTTTGAGCTTCTCTCTGAAACCCCAGAAAGCGACAGCTGCTCATTGCTGACAGTACTGAGCTAGATGATGTTAGCATTCCTGCTCTGTGATTGAAGTCATGGGATTGTTGTCTTTCACATGACGGTATATGTTTTGACTCCACAGAGTGGGAAGTGACGGGACCAGGATGTTTGTGTTACTGTGTTCCGTGGAGTGGGACTATTGTCCTTTGTTCTTTTTCTCTTTGCTGTCTGATGCTAGAGAGTGAGGGAGCCATGTTGCAGTGCTCTGAGTGTGTTTATATGTAAATAAAGTAGATTAGCCAAAATGCTGAGTTGCTGAGGTCTGTCACGCATGATGTGCAAACTCTGCGGATCCCTAAGTGTGCCAGTGTCGGTTGGCATTGGTCGCTGTGATGTTCGGGCTGAAGAAAGCTTAAGAAGCTCCCGAATGATCGACCAGGAGGGAGAGAACATGCCAGTTGGGCATGTGTCTCTGCCAGGGTCCTACTCAAATGTAGACTGAACTCCTGAATACAAAATCGGTTTGGTATGAGGTTTTAGTACTCTGTACATGCCTCATACCAAACTGATTTTGTTGTCAGGAGTTCAGCCTACACTCGAGTAGGACCCTGGCAGAGACACATGCCCGACTGGCATGTTCTCTCCCTCCTGGTCCTACTCTGCTGTCCCCCCAGGAGCGTTTTCCACAGATGAACCAGTGGTCTGACTCAGTACAGGGCACCTTCCTACGTTGCTCTACAGGAAAGGGTGTAGCTCAGTCTGCCTTAGGATGCAGCAGGTTCCAGGTTCAATCCCTGGCATCTCTGGATAGGACTGGGAAAGACTCCCTGTCGGAAGAATGGCAGATGAAGCTGATGGATTATATGGAATTGGCGGAAATGACTGGCAGAATCCGAGACCAGGGAGAAGAGTCGGTGGAAGAAGATTGGAAAAAAATTAAAGTATATTTACAGAAATATTCTAAAATTAATGAATGTTAGAAGGATGCTGGAAAGAAGTTATATGACTTTAGTAGAAATATTATAAAGAATTAAGCATGAATAGATCGACATTGGGTAAAGGTGTAAATTTAAGGCTAAATTGCGTTAAGATAAATTATGGAACTAAATTTGAGAAAGAGGGAAAGGACTTGCTGGAATAATTAATTGAACTAGAATACAAAAAAGGAGGTGTGAGGAAGTCGAGGAAATAAGCAAATGAAAGATAAGGATATGAAAATATGGGGTCCTTTTTATTTTTGTTTGTTCTTTTTGGGGGGTTTTTAAATGCTTTTGTTTTTTCTTGTTTTTCCTTTTTGTATTGTTGATGTTTTGTATTACTGTATTTATTTTTGTTTTTGAGGTTTTGTAATTGTTTATTGCTTGTATTTTTCTTTTGTTCCTTTTTTCTCTTCTTTGTAATGTTTAAACTTTAATAAATATCTTATAAAAAAAAAAAGGAAAGACTCCCTGTCGGATTCTGCCAGCCAGAGTTGACAGTACTGAACAAGGTGGATCAATTGCATGACTCAGTTTAAAATCCCATGGTGGTGTAGCTCAGTGGCAGAACATCTGCACTGTGTGCAGAAAGTCCCAGGTTTAGTCCCTGGCATCTGCAGGTGGGGCTGGGAATGTCCCATCTGAAAACTTGGGAGAGTCACTGCCAGTCTATGAAGATAACACTGACCTGGATGGACCAGTTGGTCAGACTCAGTATAAGGCAGCTTCCTGAGTTCATCCTGTCAATCACACAATGAGGACTGTGAGTGTATTTGTCTGTCCATCTCTCCTCCTTCCAGGGCACCTGTTTTCATACATTCCCTTCAATTGTGCCACAATGCAATGATATAGAGGCATTGTGTGTGAACTAGACCTTGTCCCCACTGGACTCAATTGCTTTAGAATAAGCATGCATCAAACCCAACGGTTGCTCTGTTTCCATAGGGTGGGGAGGGCCGACATGTCGTTTTCCTGTATCTGAAAGGGACTGGGGAAAGCAACGCGGTTCACTGCTGCCATTAAATTTTTATCTCTGCAGAAAGCAGCTGCTCCAGAGGAGCCATCATGGGGCATGGAATCTGCTTGCTGCAGCACCAAGATCTGAAAAGCAGTTTCTGTTTCAGGGGCAGTTTGGGCTTTTCTGTGCTCCTCTTGAAGCGTTTGGAAATAGCACAAGACTCTAGGCGCTTCCAGATGACCTGTTTCATGAGCTTTCATTCTGTTTTGTTTGTGAGGAAGGGTTGCGGGTGGCACTGTGGTCTAAACCACTGAGCCTCTTGGGCTTGCCGATCGGAAGGTTGGTGGTTCAAATCCATGCAACAGGGTGAGCTCCCGTTGCTTGGTCCCAGCTCCTGCCAACCTAGCAGTTCGAAAGCATGTCAGTGCAAGTAGATAAATAGGTACCACTGCAGCGGGAAGGTAAACTGTGTTTCCTTGCACCCTGCTTCTGTCACAGTGTCCGTTGCGCCAGAAGCGGTTTAGTCATGCTGGCCATGTGACCCAGAAAGCTGTCTGTGGACAAACGCTGGCTCCCTCGACCTGAAGTAAGATAAGTGTTGCAACCCCATAGTTGCCTTTGACTGGACTTAACTGTCCAGGGATCCTTGCCTTTTCGATGGGGATGCATTGAAGTCAGTGCTGTCCCACACTTTCCAGTCCATTTGCTGGTATGTGATTGAATCCCACCGCAAAATAGTGACAGTCTGAAAGTGCCTTCTGTGCAAGCTTAATTTACTCATTGATGAGCCCGTTGCAAACTAAGAAACCTCCGAACGTGGATTCAGGATGCAAAGCTGCTCCCAGTATATGGAAGTTTCTGGATTGGGAAGGAAAGACCGTTGCACATTATTATTATTATTATTATTATTTATTAAATTTCTACACCGTCCTTCATCCAATGTTCACAGGGTGGTTTATAATATGTACACATCTTAAGAGATACTCTCCTTCAATGCTTAACACATTTCACAGGCAGCTTCTGTTCTAACCTTTAAGCACCTTTCGACAAGCTTTTCTTTGCCACCAACCTTACGCTGGCAATTAAGAAAACACCCTTCTGTTAATAGTTGGCAGATCTCTCATTTTTATATGGTTTTTATTGTGTTGTTTTATTTTTGACTGTTGTAAATGGTTCTGATGTTTTTTTATGAGCAGCAGTATATAAATATTTTTATTAAGTAAATAAATATGCCTTGGCTTTGGGAGCTGTTTACAGAACAGGACTCTTTTGCCCAACGTGGGGCTCAGACCCCATAGCCTTCTCTACCAACTGAGCTATCCCAGTAGACCAGCGGTGGGTAGCATGTGATGCTCTAGATCAGCCTTTCTCAACCTGTGGGTCCCCAGATGTTGTTGGACTACAACTCCCATCACCCCTAGCTAGCAAGGCCAGAGTTCAGGGATGATGGGAGTTGTAGTCCAACAACATCTGGGGACCCACAGGTTGAGAACCACTGCTCTAGATGTTGTTGGACTCCAACTCCCATCTGCGCTGATAGACTCGTTCACGTGGTTGGGGTTGATGTGATTTGGAGTGCCACAACAACAGGTTGGCCAGCCTGGGGCAGATCAGAGCACTCAGGAGTCACAGCCAAGAAGTCATTTACGACCAAAGGAGTCAAGGACAGTCTCAGTATCTTCCCACAGATGTGAGGGGTCCCCCAGATAAGACATCAGTCCATCTGAAGCTCCCCTGACTAGGATGCAAAGGTCTTTCAGTTTCCTACGAAGAGACATTCTACGGCCCTGATATTCCTTCAGTTCAAAAGATCAAATCCCCGGGTGCTGTTGTCATATTTCACCCACATTTGAAAGGTAGAGAATTTTTTTAAATGGAACCCAGAATTTCTCTATTTCTAAAGCTGGATTTTAAAACCCAGTCTTAACATGTTATGGGTCCATATAGTTAAAGCTATGGTTTTCCCAGTAGTGATGTATGGAAGTGAGAGCTGGATCATAAAGAAGGCTGATCGGCAAAGAATGGATGCTTTTGAATTATGGTGCTGGAGGAGACTCTTGAGAGTCCCATGGACTGCAAGAAGATCAAACCTCTCCATTCTGAAGGAAATCAGCCCTGAGTGCTCACTGGAAGGACAGATCCTGAAGCTGAGGCTTCAATAGTTTGGCCACCTTATGAGAAGAGAAGACTCCCTGGAAAAGACCCTGATGTTGGGAAAGATGAAGGGCACAAGGAGGAGGGGAGGACAGAGGACAGTGTTCTCGAAGCTACCAGCATGAGTTTGACCAAACTGCAGGAGGCAGTGGAATACAGGAGTGCCTGGTGTTCTCTGGTCCATGGGGTCACAAAGAGTCGGACACAACTAAACAACAACAAAAAACATGTTATGGTGTAGAAAGGTCAAAGCTGAGCTGAACTTGCACAGCTTAGGGAAGGCAGAAAGTAATGACAACATTTTTTTATTGCAAATGAAAAGTTTGCTTTTTATAATGATCCGTAAACAACAATATAATTTGGATGCAAGACGGATTGCGATGACTTTCCTTTAGCATATATACTCATTTATTTCCAACATAATAACATTCCCTACGTGTTCACTGACTGGAATATGTTTTCTGGGTGCAATGTGGTTTTCCTTATGACTTAAAAAGATTAATTAAAAAACCGGTAAGGCAATTTTGATTGAAAAACAAAAAAAAGGAGTAAGGCAATATGGTTAAGTATTAACTTGGCGAATTCAATATTTTGCACTTTGCATTTCAAAAGTCCTTGAACCAAACAGCACCCTTAGCTGAGAACTACTGGAGGAAAAAAAAAAGTTTAGGAAAATATACACATTTGACCTTTTTAAGGAATGAAGTTAAAGCTTAGTTAAAGCAGCTATGGTTTTCCCTGTAGTGATGTATGGAAGTGAGAGCTGGACCATAAAGAAGGCTGATCGCCGAAGAATGGATGCTTTTGAATTCTGGTGCTGGAGGGGACTCTTGAGAGTCCCATGGACTGCAAGAAGATCAAACCTCTCCATTCTGAAGGAAATCAGCCCTGAGTGGTCACTGGAAGGACAGATTGTGAAGCTGAGGCTCCAATACTTTGGCCACCTCATGAGAAGAGAAGACTCCCTGGAAAAGACCCTGATGTTGGGAAAGATGGAGGACACAAGGAGAAGAGGACGAGATGGTTGGACAGTGTTCTCGAAGCTACCAGCATGAGTTTGACCAAACTGCGGGAGGCAGTGGAAGACAGGAGTGCCTGGCGTGCTCTGGTCCAGGGGGTCACAAAGAGTCGGACATGACTAAACTACTAAACAACAACAACAACAAGGAAGGAAGGAAGTTAGAAGACACTTAACTGAGGTGTCCCTGCCTCACAAATATACATTTAAGCTCTAATATATACAGTCGTACCCTGGTTCTCGAATGCCTTGGTATTTGGACATTTTGGCTTCCAAATGCCACAAACCCAGAAGTGTTCCAGTCTGCGAATTTTTTTGGAAGCCAAACATCCTACGCGGCTTCTGTTGGCTTCCAATTGAGTGTAGGAAGTACCTGCAGCTAATCGGAAGCTGCGGCTTGGTTTTTGAACCGTTTCGGGAGTCGGACGGACTCTCAGAACAGATTAAGTTTGACAAACAAGGTACGACTGTTATACTATACTTAAGCCTAATGGGCTGACAATCCATCCCAAATGCACGATCATCATATAGCAGAGATGAAGGACCATTTACCCTCCTGGTGCCATTGGACTCCCATCAACTTCAGCCAGCATGGCTAGCGGTCAGCAATTACAGAAATTGGAGTCTACCGTATTCATGCTTGAGGTCCCACAGCTGTTGTTGGACTTGCATGCAAAGACAGCCTCCGGGAGATTGAGCACATGAGACCAATTGTGGCTCCAGCAGTCAAGAAGGCGGTTTCTTCAAGTGCTGTAGATGGAAGTGAGGGGCAGATGGGGCTTGTCAACCTTGGAAGGTAGCGTGGGAATGTTCAGGGATGCAGGAGAGGATATATTGTTTGATTATATCCTTTCCAACTTGTGTTAACAAGTTCTACAATTTAGCAGAGTAACATTCCCCTTTCTAAACTTGCACAGTGGATGTGTTTGCTCAGGCTCGCTAAAGCCTCTAAAATAAGTTTCCTTGGTAATTTCCCCTTTAGTCCCTCATAAAAAGATAGACACGACACAGTCATCTATGAAAGTATAAAAAGAGTTTACTCACTCACATTCTGTTCACAAATGGACCCCAGAAGGCACACTTAAGTTAGAAAACTAATATACCTGGAATCTATCCCATAAAGAGACAGTCCCTTTGTCCTCTCGTGGCTGAGAGCATCTTAGGCTAGGCAGATGTTGCTTCTTCGACGAATGCAGTCAGAGAGAGAGAGATGGCTGACCAGTCCTGCTCTTTTGTTACCTGGGCAGGTGAGGCCATGCCACCTCTAGTCACATGCAGAGGAAGTCTGTCCCAGCCTAGGAGAAACAGGAAGTTCTGACTGGCTGGTCCAGACATCCCCTTTTATGTCTACTCTAGGGATGTTGACTGCTCTTGTCTTTCACATCCCACAGGTAGCCCATCTGGAAGAAGGAAAGCTCTGGTCCTCAGCCTCTGCTGCCTTGCCGGATATCTTCAGGAGACGTAAAGGCTAAGGAGTAAACCCTACACAAATCCGGAGTGGAGTCCATAAGGTGGTTGGATGAGGCCTTGTACGCCTCCTTCCGGCAACTCCAAGCTGCTACCAAATGTTTTGCTCTGCTTTCCTTTGGACCACACCAGCGGGCTTGAGAGGGGGGGTGTCTTGTCGTCTGGGCATCCCAGGACCTTCAGACACACTGCCCAGGCTTGCACTTCAGTGCTGCTAACACAGCAGTTTGACTTCACTCCCAAAGGTGCACTCCCTCCTTGAAAGTTTCATCTGGCTGGAAGGCATTTGAATGTTTTCAACTGGCTTGGATGCGGGGGTAGAGCGTGGGTGTTTGTGGAAAGTAGCCTACTGTACAACAGCAAAATATACATTTGCGGTTCTGCCACTTATGCTGCTGGCCCCACCCACAGCTGGAATGCGGCCCCAGCGAAGGGAAGGTGGCCCTTGAACTGGAAAAAGTTCTCCATCCTTGCAGCATAACAAGTGCCAGATCTAACCATTCTGAGCTTATTCCACCTCCATCGTTCTGCCCGGACACTGAGGTCCAGCGCCGAGGGCCTTCTGGCAGTTCCCTTGCTGTGAGAAGCTAAGTTACAGGGAGCCAGGCAGAGGGCCTTCTCGGTAGTGGCACCCGTCCTGTGGAACGCCCTCCCACCAGATATCAAGGAGATAAACAACTATCTGACTTTTGGAAGACATCTGAAGGCAGCCCTGTTTAGGGAAGCTTTTAATGTTTAATAGGTTATTGTATTTTAGTGTTTTGTTGGAAGCCGCCCAGAGTGGCTGGGGAAACCCAGCCAGATGGGCGGGGTATAAATAAATAATAATAATAATAATAATAATAATAATAATAATAATTCAATCAATACCCTCAGCCTTACTTTCAGAGCTGACACAGAGGGGCTTGCTTGCATGAGTCTACTGTTTCCTGGGGGAGCTGTTCAGTCTTCTGCGACATCTCTGAAGGAAAGAGGGGAGCGATAAGAGTAGAAGCATTGCAGAAACAATGTCCCCCTAGCAACCACTTTCTATAGAACACTATGGGCTCTAGCAGCAAGTATCCATGGAACATTGTCCTCCTAGCAACCATTTTTTACCAGGAGCGGACAGACGACACAACATGCCCGGCTCTGAGCCATCTAATAATGCCCCGTGGCAAGAAATGCCTTGTCCTCCTATGGGAGTTCTGGTTTCAGCCAGAGTGCATCCTGAACACTGCATTGGTTCACAGGTATCCTAAATCAGAGAGCCAGTGTGGGGCAGTGGCTTGTGTGCCAGGCTAGGACCTAGGAGACCCGAGTTCAAATCTCCACTTGGCCATGAACCTCATTGGGTGACCTTGGACCCACTGCCTCTCAGCCTAAGCTACCTCACAGGGTTGCTGTTGAGATTAAATGAGGAGGGGCAGAACCACGTGTACAACATTTTGATTCTTGGGGGGGGGGAGGAGATGGGATATAAATAAACTGGAACAAATATGTGCAAAGATTCAACACCTGCCCAGTTTTTTCTCCCCAGTTTCACCACTCAGGTTTTGAATGCTAACTTCTGGGGCTTCAAAAGGAGAAATCACATCTCAGCAGTGAAATCTGAGTGCTTTGAACCTGCCAGTTTCTCCCGACTATTTCGGCAGCCAGTCGAACATGAATGGCTGTCGTCTGTCACTGACAGCTGTCCAACGCTGTCAAGATGCTAAATACCATTGCATATTGTCAGGTACCAAATATTATGAAAGGTTGTCAGTGACTACGTGTCAACATTCAACTATGCCACCGAACACTGTCAGATATCAAATGGGATATCAATTACCTATGGGAAATAATATCAGGGAATATAGGAAGAATGGCCCAGATCAGCACCTGAAGAGGAAAAATTTGGGGAGCAAGCTTTGTTTGCCTCTAGTTTAAATAAGGCTGTAAATCCGCCTCCCAGCCAGATTCCCATTAAATTAAAACGAGCCCCTTGCAAACCATAAACGACCTCTTCGTCATTCCTTAGTGCCCACAAGGGCTGCGGAGAGAGGGTAACAGGCATTTTAAGCATCCTTTGTTTGACTTGCTTACTATTGCACTGCGAATCCCGCGTTAAGTGTAAAACAAAGCATTCGAGGCTTGACAAACGTTGGGTAGTGCGAGTCAAGTTTCATTACAGCGCCTGAGTCAAAGTTTCATTGCTGCAGCTTAAATCTGCTCTGCGTTGACCTGGTCTGGGTTTGCAATTTTATCTTGTTTTCCAACTCTCTTGGTGCCGCAGCACTGATATATCATGGGGGTGGGGAATCTCAGCATATCTGGCCCTTCGGACTCTCTCAAACCTCCTCCATGGTCCCGCTCCATGCTCCCATCAAATGCTTTTGCCTGTGGTGGCCAAGCATTCATAGCAACATCGTGTTACTGAGCGGTGATAATGCCTTGTCCTTGCCTGGGAAGAGAAATTGTGGGTTTAGGTCCCCAACATCTGCATGGATCGGATGCCTCCTACTGCACCAAGGTCCAGAGTCACATCTTTCACTCCAGCTGCTTGTGTCTCTGAACCTGCCCATCAGTGCATGTGGGCCCCAGGAGGCTGTTTGTGAGAGAATGCTGGGAAAAGGGTTCTTAGATATATACCTTCCAAACTGTCAGGCTTCAGAGAATCAGCTTCTTCCCTGCTTTAGCAGTAGCTAAGCAGAACAAAGGGTTTCGGGTGGCGCTGTGGTGTAAGCCACTGAGCCTTGGGCTTGCCGATCAGAAGGTCGGCGGTTCGAAGACCCACGACGGGGTGAGATCCCTTTGCTCGGTCTCAGCTCCTGCCAAACTAGCAGTTCGAAAGCACGTCAAAGTGCAAGTAGATAAATAGGTACCACTCCAGTGGGAAGGTAAACGGTGTCTCCATGCGCTGCTCTGGTTTTGCCAGAAGCAGCTTAGTCATGCCGGCCACATGACCCCGGAAAAACTGTCTGCAGACAAATGTCGGCTCCCTCGGCCAATAAAGCGAGATGAGCGCCGCAACCCAAGAGTCATTCACAACTGGACTTAACTGTCAGGGGTCCTTTACCCTTAAGCAGAACAAAGGGAAAGGAGTCTTCTTGCCAGTTTGAATTTTAATGATCACAGCGAGACAACAAAGAATCCATTCCTAGGAATGAAGATGTTCCCAATTAAGGGTACCACCCACTTCCTCCCTAGTCACCCACGTCACTACTGTGTCTTGGACTCTGATCAACCACTGTGCTTTCTGTTCTGCCACCTTGTCTGCTCTTCTTGACCTTGGGCTGAGCAGATGGACACTTTTTAGAGACAGTGAGTCTGTTAACTCTCTCTCTTCCGGTGATTCTTCTGCTTGCTGTTCCCCATCCAGTATTTCCCAGCTTCTGCCTTCTGAACTATGTCCCTCTGCAAACCACTGTTCCAAATCTATACTGTCCTTCTGCTCCTGGGAAGATTCCAGGTTGGGGGAGGGGCCAGCTCCCACCATTCCTCCTCAGTGCAGCCCTCTGTAGCATGTTCCCTGACACAAACCCAGTATAGATGCAAAGTCCGGATCCTTTAGGAACTACACAGTGTCAGAGCAGGCATCATTTTCGCCTTTTGAACAGGTTGTGATGTGTGAAAAAGAGGTTCTGAGAATAGAAAGAGAGATGTGCTTGCTGGGCTACCTCACACAGCATCACCTGCTGCCACAAGGGCACACAACCTGTTTCAGAGCACAGTTCATCAGTTCACTTGCGCAAATTGCTGCAAAGCATCATAGAATCGTAGAGTGGGACGGGACCTCAATATCATCTAATCCAACCCCCACTGCAATGCAGGAATCACAAATAAAGAATCCCTCGCCCCAATTGTCAAAGCATCAGCTGGGAGGGCTTGTGGCTGTCATTGAGAGCAGATCAACAGCTGCAGCAACAGGGTCTGTGGGCCAGACCTCCCTGCCCATTTGTCAAACACATCTCCCATTATGGTGGAAAGAGAAATCCTGACGTGTTTGAAGAAAGTTGCCTGTGAATCAACTCTGGGACCCTTCTTCTGCCTCCGAGTCTGCAGCTCTATGTAGGGTTCCCAAAAGGCGACACCAGAAAGAGGGAAGGAGGTAGACATGTAGTTGCATAAAATTTGCATGTGCTAATTTATGTGGGCGGGTGCAACTGCAGAAAATATGTATAGGATTTCAAAAGAAATACAAGGCACCTCATAAGAACGTAAGAGAAGCCTGTTGCTTCAGGCCAACAGAGCAATGGCGCCCAGCTGTATCCAAGCAGGGACCATGATGCAAAATCAGTGCGGTTTTAAAAGCTGGAGTCCACCATCTTGATTCAAAATGGCACCCAAATGCACAGAGGACAGACAAGCATCTTCCCAAAACATATGGTAAATGGGGCATATCCATGGAAAATGACTACTGCTGCCACCATTGTTGCTGTTCTCACTGTCCAGTGGTGGTGGTAGTCCTGGGGGAGTTGCTATAAGCAAACCAAGGAGTCCCTTGTTGCCATGAATTCAGGAAGTGGCCTGCCTCTTCACCCTTCCCATCTGCAATATGGGCTACTCATGCAGGACATGCCTTGGAGGGGTGTGTTCCATGAAACACATTTTGACGCTTCCACATTGCATAAACACTGTTGTGCATGTAATACATTGCCTCTCATCTGGGTGCTAATAGGCAGGGCTCTGGGATTATACAGGGCTGCCTGCTTGTGGAGTGAGACAGCGCATGCATGCATTAGAGGCGGAGACGAGGGAACATTTGCTTCGTTGCAGGAACATGCCTGGCGTGTGGCGGAGGTGTGCCTGGGAGCATATTCGGGCTGGCTCTCCCCTTGCCATCCAAGCTGTCCAGTCACGTGGACCAGCCAAGAAAGTTCCAAGAGCTTTCTGGTGTTCTACTGGTTGCCATGGAAACCCCTTTCTCTCTCTCTCTCTCTCTCTCAGCATCCCAGGCCAGCCAGCAATGTGTCTGCCTCACTTTATCAAGCGGGCTGTGTAGGGGAGCAGGAACAGAGAGCTCTTGGAGAGGGTGTGACAACTGCAAAGGCTTTGGTTTCCTGGGCACGTTTTTCGGTGGCTGCCTATTAAGCGGCACAGGTTCCTCTTGGATTTGAGGCAGGCTGAGTTCAAATGGGGTGTGTGTGTATTTAGCTGTGTTATGTAGCAAACGAGAGAGAGAGAGAGAGAGAGAGAGAGAGAGAGAGATTGCATGTGTGTGTTTGTGTGTCCCCACGATGCATCTGGATGTAAATAAAGCTGTTTGGAAATATTTGGTTCCCTGGAGCAGGGAGTCCATAACTGGATTTGGACAGGGAGAAATGTCCACATTTCCCTCAGGGGTCAGAACTTTTATGTGATTATACTGAACTGGTGGGACGAGGACACTGCCTGTTGGTTTATTGACCGTGTGTCTAGCCTGCTTTCAAGACAATGATAATTTCCCCCAAGCAGCTCACACTGCCCTTTTCCTAACAACAGGGATAGGTCACCAGCAGCCCTCTAGATATGTTACTGGACTCCAGCACCCATCATTCCCTGAGCACTGGCTGTGCCAGCTGGGACTGATGGGAAATGGAGTCCAGAAATAACACGGGACAGACTCTCTACCCCTGGCCTAGGAGACCTGATTTGTGCCTTCTCTTTCTATTTTTTTTTTTAAATGATTTTTATTAAGATTTCAGTAAAAGATTAAACAGAAAAACATAAGAAAGAAATACACAAATACACAGTACATAATCCAAAGAAGAAAAAAACACAGAAGACAAAAAACAAAAAAAAAGAAACAGAACAATTAAAAACAATATCACCTTTTCATTTCCGTTTTTAAATTTACTTATTTTCTGGACCTCCTCATACCTCCCTCTTTTGTATTCCAGTCCAAATTGTTTGTCCAGCAATTTCTTTTCCACTTTTTTAATCCCAATCTTTAATCTTAATATAATATAGCATTAAAATTTTACCTCTTAAATACCAAATTTCCATTTCCTTAAACTTCTTTAATCCTAATCTTTAATCTTAGTCTATCTATAACTTTGAATCCTGTACAGCTGGAAACCACTTATTTTCAATCCAACATCACTCTAGCATTCTTTAATTTTGCAGTGTTTCTGTAGATAATCTTTGAATTTCTTCCAATCTTCCTCCACCGACTCTTCTCCCTGGTCACGGATTCTGCCAGTCATTTCCGCCAGTTCCATATAGTTCATCAGTTTCATCTGCCATTCCTCCAGCTATCCCCTCCGCTTTCCTTCCCAAGTATTGTTAAGTATAATGATGTAATTGTCACTGAAATGGGAATGGCTATGTGTATTGCCGAAAGGTTTAACACTGGAAAATTCCAATGAAGTGGTTTCTGAACTCCTTAATCTGTTGATAGTTAACTGTTGTTTTCTGCTAGCTAACACACGAGTGTTTAACCTTAGATCAGGTGGCAAATGTGTTTGCTGTCAAATCTCCATTTTGAAAGGGAGTTGCCTTTAGTTCTTTGTTCCCAAGCTCTGCGAGAGTAAGGATGTAAATGAGGCTCTCCAGGTAAACAGCTTCAGGCTAATGGAGGCTGTAAAGACCTTTGCTTATAGATCAGTTTGGAGTATTTCATATTTTATAAGATGCTGTGCCTGTGCTGGGCGGCACAAGATGTCTTGTAGAATTATTTGGATTATCTTTGATGTTTTTGTTCTGTTACGAAGAAAGTTCTGCAAGTGAAATTTTGAACAATTTAATGGGTCTGGGCCATGCTTCATTCCAAAAGGACTTAGTTTTTATGCATCCAGTCACTCCAAACTGCAATATTTATATCAGCAATAGCTGTTTCTCTTTTCATTCTGCAAGCCAGATCTCAGGGAAGGAGAAAACACACACTCTCTCTCTCTTTCCTTACTGAATTCCAAGAGCCAAAGAGGAACACGTGAAGGGTCCAGTGTTATGTACTGAAGTTCTCACCCTGGGCCAGCAAGGGGATACTGTAGATAGTTATGCAAATGAAGGATTGAAAGTGACGTTCAGTGATTGGATAGTTTGTATGCAAATGAAGGATCGAAAGTGACGTTCAGTGATTGGCTAGTTACAGAAAATGGTTACTGTTGCATTCTAGTGGAGCTCTATATAAGCAGGCTGACTGAGCTCCTCAGTTCAGTTCTGTTCCAGCTTACAAATAAAGAGCTGCTTTGGAAGAATTGCTGTGTCGTCTGATATGTTCGCCCACAACTTAACATCCAGTATGGCCCTGAGCCTTAAATTCCTCTTCTTGTCTTTCAGCACTGCATGAGTTCCATCTTTGTATGGGCTGCAGAGATTTTCTGTGGCCAGGAGCAAGAAGGTCCATGTCCCAAGTACCGTCCTGCTCCTCCCTGTGATAAGGCAATGTGTAATCAATTTCATTTTGCAAGACAATGGAATCTGCAGATTTTATTGGAAATTCCAAAGCTCTTCCTGGCGACAGTGGTGTGGCTTGCTTGGCTGCGGAGTTAGGATTACTTGTTTTCTGCTTTCAAACAGAGAGCCTGTTTGCTCATTCCAAAAGCTCCCCGTGCCAAGCTATTTGTAACTGGGAACCGGGCGCTCTCCATGTTGATCTTAATCATTCTAATGGGGTCCTTGGAAACTTGGCCTTTGCTAATGACCCAAGCGGGTCAGATCAAATGGGGAAATGGCACGGCCGATCTGGAAATGCTTTTATCGTGCAAAGTCGAGGCAAAGGGGAGACTGCAGAGGTCAGCGGAACAAGAGGAGCCACAGAGTAAATAGTAATTAGGCTCACTTGGAAACTGTTGTATTTATGATGCTGATGACATCGGGAAAGAGGGGGAAGTGTTGCGTGTGTGTGTGTGTGCAGGGATTTATTTATTTTTTAAGATCAGGGTGGAAGAGATCTGTTTGCCAACACTTTGCTCGCAAGCCAGCAAAACAAACCACTTCATGTTAAATCCGCAAACTGTATTTAATGACTGTCCTTGGCAGTCACTCTTGCCTTGCATCCATGTCTCTTGCGATCTATCAGCAGAGACATTGCCTGCTTGCTTTAGAACCAGTGTCCAAAGTGTTAATGGAGAAATCCGAGGGCTCCCTTGGACAAAAACAAAGACACCAACCAGGATAACTTGGAGCGAAACAGCAGCCTGTAGGCTTGGCCTTTATTGAATACTGTCGCGACAGGACTCCCACCCGCAACAAGATGAAGCAAAATGGAAGTCCAGAACAAAAGAAGACCCCAACTTTTATTAGTTAGTAATCCCCCAAGCTACACCCCTAAGACTACATCACAACTACATCACAAAAAGGAGGGGTTGAGGGAGGAATTGTGGTGGTAACCTGAGTATCTTATCACCTGGCTGGTTCCTCCTTTCCCCCCTCCCCATGAGTACTTTCCAGGTGACAAAGGGGAGTTTGCAGTTTCCTGCCCCCAGAGCGAAGAGCTGGTCGTTGTCCTTTGTTCCAGTCTGCATAGCAACTGGGCAGGGCCTCCTGTGTATCTGCTGGTATGCTCAAGGGATTATGGCTGCCCTGTATCAAACCTTCCCCATTTTGTAGTCCTTCCTTCATGGAATAAAATAAAAGTGGAACGGTGCAGATCCGCTGTATGGTTGATTTTCTATGAATTTATAACAGAAGCGTAGCGTATGTAGTGTGTGAGTGTGTGTCAAGTTTGTACAAACTGAATGATGGGGGGGCGTGTTTCCTGCGACAAAAGGCAAAGAGAGAGACGGCTGGACAGCTATGCAGTTTGTGGGTTGCACAGAGTTGTAGCAGAGCGGGAATATGGGGCAGCACAGGTCTGGAGATTTTCCCACAGCAGGAGTGGTGATGTCGCCTGACGGAGCGTCTCCACCCCCATCGCTCAGCCCAGACACTGAGATCCAGCACTGCGGACCTTCTGGAAGTTCCCTCCCTGTGAGAAGTGAAGCTACAGGGAGCCAGGCAGAGGGTCTTCTTGGTAGTAGCACCTGCCCTGTGGAACACCCTCCCTTCAGATGTCAAGATGAGTTACTAATATAACAGCGGTTCTCAACCTGTGGGTCCCCAGATGTTGTTGGACTACAACTCCCATCATCTCTGAGCTCTGGCCTTGCTAGCTAGGGGTGATGGGAGTTGTAGTTCAGCAACATCTGGGGACCCACAGGTTGAGAAAGGTTGCTATATAACCTTTAGAAGACATCTGACAGCAGCTCTGTATAGGATAGTTTTTAATGTTTTGTTAAGTTTTTATGTATCGTATGTTGGCAGCCCCCCAGAGTGGCTGGGGCAACCCACTCAGATGGGTGGGGTACAATTATTATTACTATTACTACTACTAATACTACTACTACTACTACTACTGGAGTGATGGCATCATCTGAAGGACTGATGATTTCATCTGCTGAGGTGGTATCTGCCAGTGGTGAAAGCAGGGATGAGACACCGCTGGAGGGCAGGTCTGTCCTGGGCGCATGATGCAAACCAGACCTGGATGTTTAGCCTGGAGAAGGGGAGACTGAGAGGAGATATGACAGCCATCTTCAAATATCTGAAGGGCTGTGACACAGAGCGTGGGGCAAACTTGTTTTCTTCTGCTCCAGAAGCTAGGAACTGAACCAATGGCTTCAAGTTACAAGAAAGGTGATTCTGAATAAACACCGGGAATAACTTTGTGATGGTAAGAGCTGTTCAACAGTGGAACAAGACTCTTTCAGAAGGTGGTGGACTCTCTTTCCTTGGAGGTTTTTAAGCAGAGGTTGGATGGCCATCGGTCATGGATGCTTCAGCTGAGATTTTTGCATTGCAGCAGAGGGCAGGACTAGATGACTCTTCTAACTCTACACTTCTATGATTCTACAATCCTTTTGTTACATGGGTCTGTCCAGCCCAGCCATCTGTTCTCACAGTGGCCAACAAGATGCCTGTGGAAAATCTGCAAGCAGGATTCGAGCACAAGAACATTCTCCCCTTCTGCGTTTTCCAGAAAGTACCATATTTTTCGCTCCATAAGACACACCTAGTTTTTAGAGGAGGAAAACAAGGAAAAAAACCATTCTGAACGAAACAGTGGATGCATGAGTTTTGTGGTTCATGCTGTTGCCACAGACATGATATGTGATTTGATGGTGGGTTTGGGGTAGCCCAATGCAAAAATCCTGAGGATCCATGTGGATCTGTGCTTTGTAACCACGTTTTTGTGCCATTGTGGCCCCACGAAACAGTGGATGCACGGGGGTTTTTTTGGTGCAGGCTGTAGCCATGGTCATGCTATGTGATCTGATGGTGAATTTGGGGTGACCCAATGCAAAAATCCTGAGGATCCATGGGCTTTTACCTCCCCCCTCCCAGGCAGCCTCCTTTATCACTAGTGTCCCTTGTATCCCTCCCGATCGCTTGCTGATCAGCTGCTCAGCGGCTTTGTTTCAACACCCCCTTCCTCCTTTCTAAAAAAAAAAAAGCGCAATCTGCTTTTTGCTCCTGGGCAATTCGGCTCCAGGGACCACACATTCACTCCATAAGACACACAGACATTTCCCCTTACTTTTTAGGAGGAAAAAAGTGTGTCTTATGAAGCAAAAAGTATGGTAGTATTCAGAAGCATTGCTGCTTCTCACCATATAGGCATAGCATAACCATTGTGGCTAGTAGCCATTGATAGGTCTCCATGAATGCATCAAATCATCTTTTAAAGTCAATGCAGGAGAGACATGTTTTGTTGCAGCTGGGGCAGATGAAGGCGTCCGGTTGTGCTACTGCAGATGCACCAGGGCATTTCTTCTCTCTGTGCTCTTACCAGTGGTCATTCCTCCTCTGGTCACTGACTGTCTCCAGACACTGCGGTCATCTGCAAGGGATTCCCATATGGCAGGGTGAATATTGCCAGCCTTCATGTCACTTCTGCAAACCTCTTTGTAATGCAGAGTTGGTCTGCAAATTGGTTTCCATGCTGTGCATAACGTCATAAAATTCCATCATTTCACCTCTTGCTCACCTTTTCTCTAAACTAAAAAGTTGCAAAGGATGCAACCTTCCCACCCCCTTGATTATTTGGGTTGCCTTTAGATTGCCTGATCAGAAAGTTAGCGCACCTCTTCCCTGTGGAGAGCCAGTGTGGTTAAGAGCGGTGGACTCGTAATCTGGTGAACCGGGTTCGCGTCTCCGCTCCTCCACATGCAGCTGCTGGGTGACCTTGGGCCAGTCACACTTCTCTGAAGTCTCTCAGCCCCACTCACCTCACAGAGTGTTTGTTGTGGGGGAGGAAGGGAAAGGAGAATGTTAGCCGCTTTGAGACTCCTTCGGGTAGTGATAAAGCGGGATATCAAATCCAAACTCTTCTTCTTCTTCCTGTGACAGAAAGGACCAATCTTCTTCTTTGGCGATCACTCGTAGCCGAGTAAGATTGTCTTCCATAAACACAGTTTTAACAATGAGTCCATAAGTGACTGTGGAGGCCAATTCTGGATCCACACATCCTTCCACAGTGGGGACATTGGTTTCCGGACAGGAGTTGATCACGGTGTGGATTTGCCAAGCGTGCCTTCCTCCTAGCATGTTTCTCCCTTGCGTCCTGAGTTCAAGCATCTTCAAAGCCCATGACACCTTTGTGTGGTAAATCAGAGGGGACATTTATACATGTTTGATGGACCTGTGAGAAATCAAAAGCTTCTGGAACACAGTGCATGACAAGCTTAAAAAAATGTTTAAGTATAACTTTATGAAAAATACAGAAGCTTTTCTACTAGGGATAAAGGACACAGGCATAGCAAGAGAAGATCAGAAAATATTCCTCTATGCCACAGGAGCGGCAAGGATCCTAACTGCTAAAAACCGGAAAAAAGAAACTGTGCCAACCAAAAAGGAATGGCAAGACAAACTGTTAGAGTATATTGAACCGGCTATCTATCTAACAGAGGCAATTAGAGATCACACTAGATAAGAGTTTCAAAAAGCATGGGGGAAATGCAGAGAATACTTCACAAAACAGTGCCCTAAAATACATACCTGGCCTTGTTTCAATTAATGTCTGCAAGATATTTTTCTATCTTAATAATTATTTATAAAGGACACAGTTTATAAGTAAATAAGGGGGCCAGGTACAGGATAAAGGAAGTCTTTTATTTGGTTGTTTGTATTGTTGTATGTTATGTTCACATTTAATGTGTATTGGGGGGGTGAGGGGATTGTGTTATGTTGTAAATAAAATTCCAGTAATTTAAAAAAAACAAAAAAGCCCATGACACCTTTGGTCAAGGCTGTTCTCCAACTGGAACACTTGCAAGCGTTTCCCAATTGTTCGTGTTTATACTATCATTTTTTTAAAATTTGCCTTGAGACAGTCTTTAAACCTCTTTTGGAAAGGACCATTGGAGCTGGTCTTTCCTGAGAGCTGGTTATAAACGATCCCACAAAGAGAGATCCTTGCTGGATGTGCCATTTATCCAACACGGCTACACAGATTTCTCCATGAATCTGCTTTATTCCCTTTGGTGTAGTGGTTAAGAGCGGTAGACTCGTAATCTGGGGAACCGGGCTCGCTTCCCCGCTCCTCCACATGCAGCTGCTGGGTGACCTTGGGCCAGTCACACTTCTCTGAAGTCTCTCAGCCCCACTCACTTCACAGAGTGTTTGTTGTGGGGGAGGAAGGGAAAGGAGAATGTTAGCCGCTCCTCCTTCGGGGAGTGATAAAGTGGGGTATCAAATCCAAACTCTTCTTCTTCTTCTTTTCAGGACAGCGTTCTTGTCGATAGCTAGAGCGCCAAACCAACTTTAAATGTGCAACCTGAATTTGCCAGTATGTGACTGAATCTCCCACTCCGACCTAAAGCAGTCACAGTCTGAAAGTGCCCTTCATTGTTTGGCTGAGGAAGTTCCTCTGTTCATAACAGCTTTTTAACCACCAGATTCATTCATGACAAGCTTCTCATTCGCTCCCTTTGTCAAGGATGCAGGTGAACTATAGAATTTCTCATTTCCCTTGCAACAAACGGATCCCTCCCTCTGCTATTGATGCGCCCCAACACAATCTTGTTGTTCAAAGTGCTTAAACAAGGATAAGCCTGGCTAAGCGGGGCTCCTAATTGTCCCCATCTGGCCACTGTGAGCTTAGAAGAGAAAAAGGCACATTGCTTCAATTGTTTGCAATTTATAATGCTTTTGGCTCAATTTAGAAGGGAAGTAAATCAAGCAACGCCTATAAATAAGGAGTGTGCAAAAAATAAATAAAGCAAAAATTACTCCATGCTAGTAAATGAAAGAAGGGACGCGGATGGCACTGTGGGTTAAACCACAGAGTCTAGGGCTTGCCAGTCAGAAGGTCGGCGGTTTGAATCCCCGCGACGGGGTGAGCTCCCATTGCTCAGTCCCTGCTCCTGCCAACCTAGCAGTTTGAAAGCCCATCAAAATGCAAGTAGATAAATAGGTACCACTCAGGCGGGAAGGTAAACGGTGTTTCTGTGTGCTGCTCTGGTTCGCCAGAAGCAGCTTAGTCGTGCTGACCACATGACCCGGAAGCTGTACACCGGCTCCCTCGGCCAGTAAAGCGAGATGAGCGCCGCAACCCCAGAGTCGGCCACAACTGGATCTAATGGTCAGGGGTCCCTTTACCCTTTACCTTTACCTAGTAAATGAAAGCGGAGGAGGGGTGGGGGAATTAGCATGAAAAGCAACAATCAGAAAATCCAGGTCACCCTAACTGCATAGAAACCCAGATTACTGTGTTAGCATTAATATAATTATGATTGTAAAATAGATTAGCTGTGATACCTGCATTGCAAGGGTTGGACTAGATGATCGCTCAAGTCCCTTCCAACTCTACAATTCCATAATTCTATGAATAATAATAATAATTGGATTTATTACCTGACCTTCACCATGAGGTCCCAGGGCAGATTGCAATGATATAAAATACATCTTGGGGTTTTTGGAAGGGATAGTATTTCATTATGTATCTACCCCACCAGCGTTCAGAAGCAGTATGAGCCAGAAACAATTTGACTGTGTGACCAGGGTTTTAAAGTGGAAGTGGGGTCTGCAACAAAATGTTGCAGTGCATCATGCACCACTTCAGGGCACTCCATCCCATATTCCTACCCAACCTGTTTTCTCTTCGGTTTTTCCCCTCCCCCGTTTCAGCCATCTTGACATTTAAATAATCAAAGTCCTCCTCACAGGGCTGTTTTTTCCATAAATCATAGAATTGTAGAGATGGTAGGGACCACCACGGTCATCTAGTCCAACCCCTTGCAATGCAGAAATCTTTCCCCCAATGTGGAGCTTGAACCCACGACCCAGATTTTGCAAACCTCGGGCTTCCCCAAAGCTTGCCTGATTCTCCCCTCTCGTGCAAGAGTGCTGCCCTTCTGACGGCAAAAGCAACAGCACTCACAGCCTGAACACTGAAAATAGGAAGAATTCACGTAGGCATTGAAATTTCTGATAATTTCTCTGTTTTACTCTGCCGGCTGTTTTCAGGCTGTGATCTTTGTTTGCTTAGGCCAGGTGGCACAATCAGGGCCACTGAGATGTCCGCCCTGAGGGCAGCATATGGAACAGATCAGGGAACGACATCCGACCAGGTTGGGGAAATGGCTTTTTTCTTGTCACAATTCCCTTTGGTGATGTCTAAGGGCAAAATTAACCCCACACAGGAGGAGAGGAAGGAAATCAAGTTTATGCCATCTGCCACAGATGCTTTAGTTGAGATTCCTGCATTGCAGGGGGTTGGACTAGATGTCCGGGGGGGGGGTCTCTTACGACTCTACAACTCTGCGATTCTTCCAACTCTGCGATTCTATGAACCTATGCCTCGTTGCAGCCCCTCGTCTAGGGGATGGGGAGCTTGACAAATTACACACACACACAAACAAATATTCAAGAGTTAGCAAGTGCTTTTGAAATGTCGCATTGAAATTGAAATAACTAGCCTCTCTTCCTTACTACAGTGGTACCTCAGGTTACATACGCTTCAGGTTACATACTCCTCTAACCCAGAAATTGTGCTTCAGGTTAAGAACTTTGCTTCAGGATGAGAACAGAAACCGTGCTCCGGTCGCGCAGCGGCAGCAGGAGGCTCCATTAGCTAAAGTGGTGCTTCAGGTTAAGAACAGTTTCAGGTTAAGAACGGACCTCCGGAACGAGTTAAGTATGGTACTTAACCCGAGGTACCACTGTATGTGAAAAGGGAAGTAAAGCAGCAATAGCTGAAAAAGTTGGGGAGGGTGGGTGTGGCGATCACACAGGGTCCCTGTACATTTCACTGTCTATTGATCCCTGTGCCACCACTTTATTTCTCGCTGCCACCACCCAACCCCTACCTGGTACAATACTGAGTCCAGTCAGGGTTAAATTGGAACATAAACTTTTGTTTATTTATTGCAATTTAACTAGCGTGTGCCCCTTTCATGGATCACTGCCTTGCCGCGGCGAAGGGGCTTGAATAACTCAGAGAAGCTATGGGCTATGCCGCGCAGGGCCACCCAAGATGGACAGGTCATAGTGGAGAGTTTTGGCCAAACGTGATCCACCTGGAGCAGGAACCAGCAAGCCACTCCAGTATCCCTGCCAAGAAAACTCCATGGACAAAGACAACAGGCATATAAAAGTTATGACGCTGGAAGATGAGCCCCTCAGGTCAGAAGGCGTCCAACATGCTACTTAGGAAGAGCAGAGGACAAGTACAAGTAGACAGAGGACGAGATGGTTGGACAGTGTTCTCAAAGCTACCAGCATGAGTTTGACCAAACTGCGGGAGGCAGTGGAAGACAGGAGTGCCTGGCGTGCTCTGGTCCATGGGGTCACGAAGGGTCGGACACGATTAAACGACTAAACAACAACAACAAGCGTGTGGTTTCATAAACGGTATCGGTCCATTACAATCATGGGGTGCCTATCCAGACCTATAACTTCCGCTACCTGCTCTCACTCACTAAACAACCTTTCAGATATTTACTTGTCTTCCTATCCCCTAACTATTCCTGACTCAGCTTATTTCGCTACAGTAACTCAACCTACCCACAAACTCTATCCCAATTCACTCCCACTCTAACCAACTCCTCCTTTCGCCCCTCCCAGAGCTAGTTTTATAGTCCCTCTGACTCCACCCCCTGGGTTCTGATTGGGTAACTTGTTTAACTTTCACCTCCAGCACTCTCATATGTTAACGTCACAGTGGGTTTGTCCAAACTGCTGTCATGGGACCAACATTGAGCCAAAGATTCTAAATTCAAAAGCCTGGAGTCTAGAGTCAGGATTCCACAGCACCCTCAAATACTTCCTGCCACGGTCACCTGCCAATCTTAATTTCTTGTGGTGCTGAGCTAGCCTGAAAGCAAAGTGCTTAGTCCTCTTACCACCTTTTCCCAGAATGCCTCTGGGGAGGGGGGGGTAGAGATGAATGTTTCATTTTTTTTATTCTCTCCATTTTTCACACACACCCCCCCCCAATATTTGGGTCTCAAAATTTCCACACTAGTGTATGCAAATTACCATTTTTTTTAAATACAAAAAGGTTCTCATGTAAATACCTAAGACGCACATTTGGGTATGCAATTTTGCGTAATACGCACACGTCTGCAAAACAGTTTTCCTAATACACATTTGTGCCCTACTTTCTGTAATACATGCAATTCTGAGCCAGAATAAGATGTTACTGCCCAACCCATGATGCAGCGCGATCTCTAAATCTACATGTATAAAGAGCATTTACGTAGCTATACTCAGATTCTGCAGGAATTGCTTCATTCTGTTTTAAAATGCTGTACTCTGGTTCAAGGCAGGCACATTCCCGTGCAGGTATGGCAGCTATCAGACCTCATAGAAAACCATTTCTCGTTCCCTCCATTTGATGAGTCAGACACCCACGGAATGCAAAACAAGTGTAACATTTTTCATCTGACAACTGTTGGAAGGCACTCAAAACTATCAGCACTGCTAACATTATCAGCTGCTATTTCTTATTTAAGCCACAAGAATGAAGCTTGGCACATTTAAAGTTCACCTGGAGACAGAGATGAAAAACACATCCCAAAGTGCAGATTTTTTTAAAAAAATGGGAGCAGGGTGGGAGAGAGAGACTCTTCTGTGTTGTATTTTCAGCAAACTTCACCCTGGGGCAGCCACAAGGTACAGCCCAGCCACAGCTACCGTTCCATTCTGCCTGAAGAGGAGTTCTGTGTGACCAGAAAGCTCACATACTGGTGGCTGGCAGCCCAATTAAAAATCAGGCTGACTTCTTACAGCGCATTTGCGGGCAGGCAAGATAGCATTGCGTTTCCTCCTAATGTCGCTTCAGCCCAGTTTAGAGGAGCTGCGGTTTAGCAAACGCGATGGGCAAAAGAGAAAGTCGCTGAATCCAAAATAACCCCTGGCTGCCAGACTTCCTGGGGGCTTCTGAAGCTGTGGGGCAAGAAGAGAGATGGATTCCTACCCATTTCCTCCTCCGCTGGCACAGAGAACAATGCAACACAAAGGCGGGTTATGGGGGAGTTTACTGCCAATATTTCCTTTCACATGCAAGTTCTTTTCCCACAGAGCCTCTGAAGTTCAAATATTGAACACCGCCCCATCTTAAAACACACACACACACACACACACACACACACACGCAGAGGGAATGATGAATTGCAGCAGAACAGAAGCTGAAGTCTGAAGCCAACAATTATTCTGCTCTGAAGACTTTTGTCTCTCTAGGAACCGGGGAACAAAATACCCTTGAATATATTTTTATATGTGAACAGGGCTTTCTCGCTTGTGCTCACAGCCAGACGATTCTTTGAAAGGAATGTGGGTTATGTAAAGTTCTCTCTTCTGCAGACGTGCGAAGGAAACTACATGGCTTGTACAGGAGCATTTTCATGTGCAGAGTTTGGGGAGGCAATTAATTTTCAGAGCTTTTTTTGAGAAAAGATTACATCAGAAATACCATTCAAGTTCTAGATTTTTATTCTTTGCTGCAAAACAACAGTTAATTCCTATGCGTGCGCACTCCAAATAAATCTAATTGAGTTAAGTGGGATTTGCTCTCAGATAAATGTGCACAGGATTGCAGCGTCTAATTGTTTTCTTTTCTGCATTGTAAAATGTGGGCGGGTTCACTCGCTATTGCAACTGGTTGATGACAGCCAGTTTGTCAGATTGTTCCAGGCTTGAAAAATCTTTGGGCTGATTTACACTGGCAAATGCATTACTTGAGTGGTGGATTACAGAATCAGAGGCCTGGAAGGGGTCCCCAGACATCATCCAGAATGATCTCCTGCCAAAAAAATACCAACCGAATAACAATAGCATCCTCGTCACTATGACTTCTACAAGTTTCTGTTGCAATGGTTATTTCCTTTTGTAACCTGCCTGACAACAGGTCTGTCCCAAGACATTTTACAGCCTGAGACACCGAGTGCCAGAGGGGAGGGGAGAATGACTCCCGACTGCCACTAAATCAAGATGCATAGTAAGGTAAGGTAAAGACACAGGTAAAGGCAAAGGACCGCTGGACGGTTAAGTCCAGTCAAAGGCAACTATCTTGCTTTCAGGCCGAGGGAGCCGGCGTTTGTCCACAAACAGCTTTCTGGGTGATGTGGCCAGCAAGACTAAACCGCTTCTGGCACAACGGGACACTGTGATGGAAACCAGAGTGCATGGAAATGCTGTTTACCTTCCTGCCACAATGGTATCTATTTATCTACTTGGACTGGCGTGCTTTTGAATTGCTAGGTTGGCAAGAGCTGGGATAGAGCAATGGGAGCTCACCCCATCACAGGGATTCGAACTGCCAACCTTCTGATTGGCAAACCCAAGAGGCACAGCGCCACCCGCATCCCTACAGGCATAGTAGCCAGCCAGGACTAGCCAAGTGATTCTGGCTCCCCTTAAATCCTGCAAGCACCTCTTCCCTTCCCTGGAAGAGAAATGCAACATTTACAAATTAAACAACTAACAATTTGCTGCCCTTTCATGACAGCTAAATCTGCCAACGGAGACAGGCACCTCACTCTGCCTAAAGGCTGGGGTTGCCCTGTGCCTCAACTTGTCATTTTGCAGAATGATTTACAATGCAACAGAGATCTTGAATGGGGAAACCCCCACAGCAAGAGCAAGAAACCTTCCTTTCTGCATTACCATGGCCACTTGCTGTATGGCGGAGATCCTGGGCTACTCTATGCGGTGCTACAGCGCCACCACTCTAGGTGGCCAGAGGGTGGTATTGCAGGTACTGATCCAAAGCAGACCAGGTGAGACAAATGGCCAATAGGGTTGGAGCTGTTCATGTACCAAGCTCACCAGTCTGAGCAATGAGTCTCTCAAGCATAGGCAGAGTTACTCACAGAAGGCCTTCTTCCCCACTGGACCTGCCATAAATAAACAAAACAGCCCACTCACCCTTCCATGTAATGGTGCGGCAAATCTAAAAAAATGTAGTATAAACACTGACAACTGGGAAACACTGGCCTGCGAGCACTCCAACTGGAGAACAGCCTTTGCCAAAGGTGTCGTGGACTTCAAAGATGCTCAAACTCAGGACAAAAGGGAGAAATGTGCTAAGAGGAAGGCACATGTGGCAAATCCACACCATGATCAACTCCCGCCCAGAAACGTATGTCCCCACTGTGGAAGGACATGTGGATCCAGAATTAGACTCCACAGTTACTTATGGACTCACTGTTGTTAACAACAACAACAACAACAACAACAACAACAACAACAACAACAATATAATAATAATTTATTATTTCTACCCTGCCCATCTGGCTGGGTTTCCCCAACCACTGTGGGCAGCTTCCAGCAGAATATTAAAATACAATGATTCATCAAATGTTAAAAGCTTCCCTAAACAGGGCTGCCTTCAGATGTCTTCTAATAGTCAGATAGTTGTTTATTTCTTTGACATCTGATGGGAGAGCGTTCCACAGAGCGGGCACCACCACTGAGAAGGCCCTCTGCCTGGTTCCCTGTAGCTTTGCTTCTCACAGTGAGAGAACCGCCGGAAGGCCCTCGTAGCTGGACCTCAGTGTCCGGGCTGGACGATGATAAAACCGTGTTTATGGAAGACAACCTTACTCAGCTACGAGTGATCGCCAAAGAAGAAAGCAGCAACTTGTAACATTCTCCATTCTTTCTCCGACAGCTGTTTCTGAGCAATCCTGGCTAAATGAAGAGTGACCATCTTCTCCGTCTCATTCAAAACTGATTCTGCATTTGCAGGTTTTCACAGCCAGAATTCAGGGAAAGAACCCAGGCTACTTTCATGCCTCATAATGTTGCTCAAAATGACCTGAAGTTGACATGTAAGGTAAAGGTAAAGGGACCCCTGACCGTTAGGTCCAGTCGTGACAGACTCTGGGGTTGCGGCACTCATCTCGCTTTATCGGCCAAGGGAGCCAGCGTACAGCTTCCGGGTCATGTGGCCAGCATGACTAAGCCGCTTCTGGCGAACCAGAGCAGTGCACAGAAATGCCGTTTACCTTCCCGCTGGAGCGGTACCTATTTATACACTTGCACTTTTGTAGCACCCTGCTTGTGGTTAACGCTTAGCTGGAATGAAATATTCAACGCAGCAATAGAGAAATTAAAATAATAATTTATTTGTCAGACAAATAAATGAGAGACACAGTGGTATATGGTTACCAAAGCTCTGCCCTTCCAGCCCTGATGGCCAGCACTTATATTTCCTCAGCCCAGCCCCCTTGCTCCTCCTTTGGCTGCCTCTGTCCAATCAGCCTGGTTGAAATTCCTATTGGCTGTTTGCTAGAACCAATCATAAAAGATACACCCATTTCCTATTACCTTTTATGGGAGACAAAGAGCTATATTTCCTTCTATCCATAAATGGCAGAGAAGTAGCCATATATCTTACATTTGCCTCGACCAGGCACCTTAATTACCAGATAACCTTTTTGCCCTATTGCCCTATTACCCTATTGCCCCTTCACTCCAAAACAGATGGCTAAAACAGATGGCTCATTAAATTTTATCTTAAACAGAGATCTTGGGTTCACCTTCTCACACACCATCAATGAAATAAGAATCTAACATAAGAATCTAACATTTCTTACTTTCTAAATCCTTTGCATAATTACATTTAAGCCAATATATTTCATACATAACATATATAGATTTTTAGAAGAAAGGGCCTTTTCAAAGTAAAAAGGAACTTAGTAAAAACAGTTTCCAAAAGCAACCCCTTAAATTTACACCCCCCTTTCAAGCCAGCTGCTGTTTCTATTAGCTCTTGCCCTTTAACCTTAGGAAGATGTGGCTCGAGTCTGATGGGAGGCACATGGTATTTTCTGTTAAACAATAAATTTCACTATTTACCAACTCTTAATTAGTGTTTTTGCAGCTTGATTGTATTCTGTAATTTGTATGGTCAATATGACCTTTTGCTCCCAGCCTGTAATTTCCTTTTACAACTTTAAGGTACTGCTATAGATCAGGGGGGCCCTTGATCAAGAAGATAAACAACTGCCAGAGTACTCAGCCAGCTGCTTTATGTCTGGCATAAAACATACAAACATTTGCAAATATATTTTTAAAGCTCATTTTAAAATGCAGGCCTTGATCTGATGCCTCACTTTGACATGCTTTTGAACTGCTAGGTTGGCAGGAGCAGGGACTGAGCAACAGGAGCTCACTCCGTTGTGGGGATTCGAACCTCCAACCTTCTGACCAGCAAGCCCTAGGCTCTGTGGTTTAACCCACAGTGCCACCCACGCCCCTGAAATTGCCATGTACATTGGCATTATTAAGGAAATGAGAAGAGCCTGCTGGATCTGGCCTGTGGTCCATCTAGTCTAGCACCCTCCTCTCACAGAGAACAACCAGTTGCCTGTGGGGAAAACACAACAAGGACCCACAGGATGAAACCACAATAGCACTCTTGGGAGTCCCAGCAGCTGGTATTTTGACAGTGGAGGCGGAAAACAGACTTCATGGTTCTAGGGATTATGGGGGCAGAAGTTCCAAAAATAAAAAGACGGTTGTTTACATATGTAACTACAGCAGCTAGGATTCTTTAGGCACAAAAATGGAAAGACGAAGAAGTTCGCAGCAAAGAAGAATGGATAACTGAAGTGAAGGGACTATGCTGAATCAGCAAAGCCAACAGCTAAAATAAGAGAACTTAATTATGATTGTTTACCGGAAGAACGGAAGCCTTTTTCGTATTGTTTAAAGAAAGATTATAGGATGATGAATTCGTGAGCAGGATTTGAACCATGAGCAACATAAGGAATTAGAGATTACTGTATGGGAAGTCGATAAAATGAAAGGATAACCTATTAGGCATTGGAATGTTTATGTGAAAGTTTTGGTGATTTAATAATATATATCTAAGCGGGTCTTTATATAAAGGAAGGAAGGAAGGAAGGAAGGGTGGAAGGAAGGTGTTATGTACTGAAGTTCTCACCCTGGGCCAGCAGGGGGATACTGTAGATAGTTATGCAAATGAAGGATCGAAAGTGACGTTCAGTGATTGGATAGTTTGTATGCAAATGAAGGATCGAAAGTGACGTTCAGTGATTGGATAGTTTGTATGCAAATGAAGGATCGAAAGTGACGTTCAGTGATTGGCTAGTTACAGAAAATGGTTACTGTTGCATTCTAGTAGAGCTCTATATAAGCAGGCTGACTGAGCTCCTCAGTTCAGTTCTGTTCCAGCTTACAAATAAAGAGCTGCTTTGGAAGAATCGCTGTGTCGTTCTGATATGTTCGCCCACAACTTAACAGAAGGATGGAAGGAAGGCAGGCAGGCAGGCCTTAGTGGCCAGTAACTGTTGATTCTGCGGAGTAGAAACTGGGGTTTGTTTGATTTTTAAAACTCTTCTTGCCACTACATGTGAATCAATCACCAAATGGCATCCATTTCCCATCCATTTCCTCCTCTGTTACTCTAACCAAGCAGAGACTGTGCATGTGTTTTCAGAAAGGTGCTACCATGAGGACCAGCAACTTGAATTACGTTGCAGAATTCTTCAGGGAGCTCCCCAGCTGCGTCAGTGTAGATTCGATCACTGGTTGCGTGGGGATCTTAGCCTGGGGAGAAAAGAGTTAATTCCGGTATCTCCTTAGCAAGGCAACAGGCACCCTTCTGGATTGGAGTGTTCAGAGCCTTTGCACAGCAGTCACTGGCTTGAGAATCAAACTAATTACCTCCATAATTACCAAAACTAATTGTCTCACTAATTGCCAAGGATCTTTGGAGCAGGCATTATTTCCTGCAAATGTTCCACCAGCGAGGGTTATTGAGCCTCTTTGTAGCTGAGAGGTAACTCGCGTCTCTCCCCAGCAACAGATAACCTTGCCTTGTTTTTCCTCATTGCCATCCACTCGCCCAATCCAAGATGGCTCCCTCAGCCAGCCCAGGTGCAGGAATCAAGTTCTCGTGACTGTCAAGGGATGAACCAACCATTGCCTGACCCAGTCAGGAAATGGATACTCTCTGAGCTTTTCCCTATTAGGATGGAGTCCTGGGTTGATTCTGAGGTGGCCATCTTAGGTCTCCTCCTCCGATTTAGCTTCTTCTGAGAGTGGAATATATTTCCCTTTAATTATCACCTCCAGCACATTCAACACATAATGCTGCTAATGGGATTTTCCCTTCCCTTTTCCAGAAGAGCGAATCTTTTCTAGAGGCCTTGATTAGGCTGAGGCTAAGCAAGAGAGAGAGGGAGAGACAGACAAGACAGACAGAGAGACAAAAAGATTTCCACCCTCGTTTTACCAAAGGGTATCTCTCTCAGGGGACGCGGGTGGCGCTGTGGGTTAAACCAAAGAGCCTAGGACTTGCTGATCAGAAGGTCGGCGGTTCGAATCCCTGCGACGGGGTGAGCTCCCGTTGCTCGGTCCCTGCTCCTGCCAACCTAGCAGTTCGAAAGCACATCAAAGTGCAAGTAGATAAATAGGTACCACTCTGGCGGGAAGGTAAACGGCATTTCTGTGCACTGCTCTGGTTCCCCAGAAGTGGCTTAGTCATGTTGGCCACATGACCCAGAAGCTGTCTGCAGACAAATGCTAGCTCCCTCAGCCTATAGAGTGAGATGAGCGCACAACCCCAGAATCGTCCATGACTGGACCTAATGGTCAAGGGTGCCTTTACCTTTACCTTTTATCTCTCTCACAGCAAACTTCATGTTTCTTGCAAGCTATGAGACACCGTGGCTAAAGCCCTAGGCCTGTGTCTCAGGTATCCAGCCCCTGCTTGGCTAGGATGGAAAGCTGTGTGGCCTTTCAGTTCTGTAAAATGGGGATATTAGGAATGTTAGGAAAGTAGGGGCGGCCTTCCTTTACAGTCCCTTGAATTCATCACACGATGCTGTGCCTTCTCCTCACCTGGCCCACCTTGCAATGGCTCTGCTGTCTAGGGGCACACTCACACCATGCATTTAAACCACCATGACACCACTTTAAACAGTCATAGCTTCCTCCAAGAAATTCCGTGGCCTGTCCTTTGCTAAGGGTGCTGAGAATTGTTAGGAGAACCCTGCCTCATTCTCCTCCCAGAAGTAGGATCTCCAAGTTTCCTTGCAAAGTGGGATTGATGGTCAAGCCATGCTGGAAAGTCTAGATCTCTGAAGGGGATAGAACCAGTAGCTACTGGTGGACTTCTCTTCCATGAGAAGGATCATCTGGGTGACTATAAGCCTCTCTTTTCTCTGACCGAGTCCCTAGGTGTTATGGACTGGTTGGACTCAGAGGAATGGTGGTAGGAACCAGCTGGGAAGCCCCCAGGAGAAGATGGCCTGGAGCCTGGAGATTGGTGGTGGGATGATGCTGAGTGGTCAGAGGGAGAAGACTGGAAGGAGGTGTCAGTATTGAAGGGTAACAGGGCTTAGTGAGGAGGAAGAATCTGTGGCAGAGAGACGTCCAGAATTAGAGGCAGAAGTAGGGGGGTGGGAGGCCAAAAGGCAGAGATGAGTCAGGTTGGTGAAGAAGCAAGGGTGTCTCCCCCTCCCGCTGCAACCAGCTCCCCTCCCTGCCGGTCTCCCGGAACCAGAAGAGGTATGAAGAGGGAGAAGCAGAGGCATGTTGGTGGAATCTCAGATTGCTTGGCAATGACCCAGGAGAGGAGGAGGCTTAGGCAGCTGTGGGAAGGTGGGGACCTTCAGCCCCCACAACTGCCTCATAGGGGCAAGATCTACCACGACAAGCTGCAGTGCTCACAAGGCCTGGCATTCCTGAGCAGCCCTTGTTTCTTCTAATAAAGAGTTCATTCTCGATGTGATTTATTGCTGACCCACTCCTGAAACCAGCTCCTGACGATTTCCTTGTGAAGTGGGATTGAGAGTGAAGTCATGCTGGGAAGTCTAGCTCTCTGAAGGGGAAAGGGCCAGTAGCCATTGATGGACTTCTTTTCCATGAGTAGTGTTATAAGAATTTTAGGGTCAAATTGGGAAACCTCCCCACTGTCTCTTTCCTCACAAATCCTGTCTTAAGGGCACATTCAAGATATGAACAGGGTGTGAGCCTGTGACCTAGATTCAGGAATTAAGTAGTTATAACAAAAGAGTTGCCAAAACCCAGACAACGCAATGAGGTAACTGTTACGATATGGATGCAATGCAGCTGCAAACTGCTAGCTTGAAAGCAAAACATGATGGGGATGTTGGGACTGTCCGTGGGAAACAGAGGGACAGTCAGTTCACAGGGCGATGCACCGGAATTAGCTCAGAATGTAATATGAGCTCTTTGTATGTACAGGAAGTATAGGAAGTCTTTGTCACTTGACTGCTGGAGTTTGAAGTGAGCAGACATGTTTTCTGTAATGCTGCAAAGACAGAAATAAAAGCATGTAAATACGTTTCTGTCTATCTCCTTTTCCCTGCCGGGGGAGCAGGAGAGAGTGGGTGTGTTCTTCCCACGTTTGGGAAGAATCGCCTATTGTGACCTAGCCTGGATCTTGCTGGGGAATGCAGCCAGGGAGGTCAACAGGAGACCAAGCCGGGTGCCTGGGAGTGTTGCCAGTTACTCCCGATATAGGCTTGATTTCAGACAGTAACTTGCCAGAGAAGAGATAAACAACGCACTCAGATTTCTGTTGTAGACCGTCTTTTCTGTGATGTAGGTATGATGTTTCTGGGGGCTGGTCTTGGACTCCAGGGTGGGCAATTTAAAATGTCTATATAAGGGCAGGCACACATTGGTTCGGGGTCCTCCTCCTCCTCCTGCGTGTGAGGGGAGCACTCTGTTGCAACAGTTAATAAAGTTCAGGCTTACTAGCTGCTTTGCTTCTCAATATTCCCTGGTTGGTCTCTGTTATTTTCTCCGACCGATAGAGAACCTACAAAAGGACTCTATATGGGCTCTTGGGTACCCCATAAGGGAAAAGGAGAGGTTTTTTTTTTACTTATATCAGTAGGATCATCTGGCTGACTATAGGACTCTAATCTCTGTGTCCCCAAGAGGAGGCCTTGGGGCAGCAGCTTGTGACGTGTTCGGTTACTCTGGATGGGAAGCAATGGAAGTGAGGCAGGTTCCTGCGAACTACAGTCGTCCACCAAAGCAGTCCTTACTGCCACTTGATTCTCTCCATTTTGATACTAATGAGGGCTTGTGCAGAGATGGTGACAGAATTTTCTTCTTGCATTACACCGGGGAAAGGAGCGGGCGGGGAAGATGCAATACTCCTCTACATCTGGCACCTCAGACGTAAAGAGCTTCTCCTTTCCAGAGGTGACATTTTATTCCAGCAGATGTGATCCCAGTTGGGGGGCATCCCTGCTCCGCTCAGAAGAAATTCTCCCGCCCTCCCTAGAACCAAAGACCCCCTTCGCAGGGGCAAAGCGACGGACCTTTGAGCCACGGAATCTACCTTGTCAGCAACTCCGCTCAAATATTAAAGATAGTATGCAAATACCTTTTTTATTTTTTAATTTGAATCAGAGGTTACCTTCAAATGTTTTTTTTTTTTTTAAGGAAGAAGTGCTATCTTCGCAAGGTTATAAAAATCACGCGATTCTCCCGAGAGACGAGGCCAAGAAGAGGCTGTCGAAATGTAAAGCTAATATTGAAAAGAATTTTAATGCCAGGAGTGATTGTTGGAGAAACAAGGCAAAGCTGCCCTTCTCATCCCTGCAGTCTCATTGCGTTGAGGCTGGTGGAGGGGTCAAGGGACTGACCCTCCATCCCCTGTGAGGTGCCATTGGTGGGGGGAGAATAAGGGGCAACAACGTCTTCCTCGAGTGGTAGTAGACCTTTGAGCCGTGGTTTTTTCAGTGAAACCCGGAAGGTCATTAACCTGGGTCCATCTGTCTCGGGATACAATGGAGGAATGAGCCTTTGGGGGTGAAGTCAAGCTCAAACAATTGGGAGAGTTACAGTGCCTGCTGTGGCTGCAGAGACAGATAGAGACATGTTCTGTTGCAGCTGGGGCAGAAGGCAATGTCCAGTTGTGCTGCTGCAGATGCACCAGGGCATTTCTTCTCTCTGCGCTCCTCCCAGCGGTCATTCCTCCTCTGGTCACTGCTGTGGATGCACAACCCGACTGTTGTCTCCAGGCACTGCAGTCATCTGCAAGGGATTCCCATATGGTAGGGTCATCTTGGTATTGGTTGCCAGAGCTATTTGGAGAGGTGAGCTGTTGTTCCCCAGCCACTCTGGGTGGCTCCCAACAAAATATTATTGATGATGATGATGATGATAGGTAAAGTAAAGGTAAAGGGACCCCTGGCCATTAGGTCCAGTCGTGGCCGACTCTGGGGTTACGGTGCTCATCTCGCTTTACTGGCCGAGGGAGCTGGCGTACAGGTTCTGGCTCATGTGGCCAGCATGACTAAGCCGCTTCTGGCGAACCAGAGCAGCTCATGGAAACGCCGTTTACCTTCCCGCCGGAGCAGTGCCTATTTATCTACTTGCACTTTGACATGCTTTCGAACTGCTAGGTTGGCAGGAGCTGGGACCGAGCAACAGGAGCTCACCCCATCATGGGGATTCGAACTGTCAACCTTCTGATCGGCAAGCCCTAGGCTCTGTGGTTTAACCCACAGCGCCACCCGTGTCCCACTAATAATAATAATAATGCCATAAAACATTAAAAACGTCCCTAAGTTCAGTGTTGATGGAGAGGTTGCTTGTTATGGTGGATCCCAGATAGACAAAATAATCGACCACCTCCAACACGTGGTACACAAAAATGTTAATTGTGTTTCATCAAACAAAGAGGGATTAGAGGCAGGAATCTCAGGCCTGAGGGCCAAATGTGGCCCTCAAAACCAGACCACCCCCCTTGCTGGCCCTGCTTCAAAATCTCCTTGAACATTTTTGCCTGTTTGGAATGTGTCCTTAAGCTCTGAACATGCCTGGGTGGAGGTTCGAGAGAGGTGTGTGAGTGCGCACAGAGGCTAGAATACTACAGGAAGGTAAAATGCCCACCTGTTGCTTTGGCCAGTTTTGCCCCTGGCCCTTGCTCATCCCTGGTACATTTGCTTTGGCCAGTTTTGTGTCCTAGACCAAAAGATGTAGACCTGTTGCAGGGAAATGGCTGACGGAAACCTATTCAGAGACCCCAGCTTTCATGGGCCTGTTAACAAGGCAGATAACTGTGTTTTAACAATTCACACATTACCCTGTCTATCGAGGCCTTGGGATGGCTCCTGGCACCTACGGAACGTTATGGCTGTACTTTGAAATACACTTTCTATATTTGGAACGGCTCTTTCATTTTTAGATCTCTTACGAAGAAGCCCCGAAGGTCTCCCGACAAGTGGAACAAGGTGAGGGAGGGGAAATGTACTTTTTTTTCTTATTCTGGGTTGTCGGGATTTGTGCGGAGTCCAAGGACAGTGGAGAGACGTAATTTCAAACATCTCTTCCTCAGAATCCAGAGTGCCTTTAGGTGATTTTTTTTTTGCAGAGAATGTCACAAAAGACTTCACAAGTTGTTTGATTCTGAAGGGCTTGGGTTTCCCATGTGACCACAACAGAAAATATTGCCCTTGTTCCAGTAGAATTCATTCTCTTAGTGCTGGCGTCATGTATCCAAGTTTGTCCACCATGTGGCAAATATCATCATCTCCAAGAGTGTTGGCTGATTTGTGTTTACCTCAGGTTTCGTATCGGTTGGGATCATTTGAGGAGGAATGAAAAATGGCTTTCAAAACATTGTCAAAAGGGTAAAATAGTGGTAGGATTGAGAGGTGAGGTGGGAATCTGCTTCCTGTTTCTGCCACTTTCAAAGATGAAAGCTTGAAAAATGTCGGGGTCATCACTAATCCACATGAGTAATTTAAACATTTGGTCACAAGCACACCAACTCTGGGGGGGTTGAGGTGTCTCCAGCCCCCTCAATATTTGCTGGAAAGGGGGCCACGCTGCGCATTGCAGAGTCAGAGGCCAGTCTCTTCAGGGCTTTTTTACAGGGGAACTCAAAGGAACTCAGTTACAGCAGCTCTCAGGTGAGCGCCATTGCCATTCTAAGAGAACGAGGGAGGTGTTCATGGCGAGCTCTGGCACCTGTTTTTCTAGAAAAAAAGAGCACCAGCCACTCAGCCTCCCCCAGACGCAATGTTGCACTCATGATGCACACCAGGCCTCCTCAATCTTGGGAGCAACCTGGTGCCCTTGTTTGGTCAGAGAACTCTTCCTCCTTATTATAACTTGCTGCCCTTGCATCTGGTCTGGAAGGTGCAACTGGTGCAGAATGCAGCAGCCAGACTGCTCATGGGAACAGCAACATCTTACTTAAATATATTAGTGGCCATGTGATAATTTTAGCTTATAAATTTTATTGTTTAATGTCTTAACTTGTATATTAAGGTACTTTTATAGCTGTTTAGAGCAGGTAATGTCTTGATAATATAAATGTTTTAAGTTTTTTGTATCAATCCAGTATATTTTCTTCTAATTGTTGGATAAACTGACTGACATCTTACTTGGCTGTTGAGAGAACTGCACTGGTTGCCCTTTTGCTACTGGACCACCTTTCCTTTCCTTCTTCGGTCTTTTGAAAACCTAAAAAAAGTTTTGACAGGTCTTTACAACATGCTTTCCCCCCTTTTCATCAATCAGTATTTATGCGTGTTATGTTAATATTTTTAATGATGTTTTTAATGAACCTTTGGTTCATTGTGTGTTTGTGTGTGTGTGTGTAACACAAGTGGGTTATAGATTCTTAAAAAGGTAAAGGGATCCCTGATCATTAGGTCCAGTCGTGGCTGACTCTGGGGTTGCGGCGCTCATCTCGCTTTATTGGCCGAGGGAGCCGGTGTACAGCTTCCGGGTCATGTGGCCAGCATGACTAAGCCGCTTCTGGCGAACCAGAGCAGCTCACGAAAACACTGTTTACCTTCCCGCTGGAGCGGTACCTATTTATCTACTTGCTCTTTGACGTGCTTTCGAACTGTTAGGTTGGCAGGAGCAGGGACCGAGCAATGGGAGCTCACCCCGTCGCGGGGATTCGAACCGCTGACCTTCTGATCAGCAAGTCCTAGGCTCTGTGATTTAACCCACAGTGCCACCCGCATCCCTATAGATTCTTAAGTAATAATAATAAACCATTCCCTGGTTTTGTAGTATTATCTGGCCCTCAAATATTTTTCTTTCTTTCAACAACTCCTTCTCCAGGTAACCCACCCAACAGCTCTGCCAATGTCTTGGCTTAAAAAACACACACCATTATTTGCAAGTTAACTGATTTGTATAAACACTCCATAGAGCGCCCATATAAACAAGTCGTTCATGTGCCTGTTTTTTTCCACCCTGTGTGCCAAGTTAGCATACCCGGGGGCGAGATTATTCCCCTCTAGAATCATCCTGGCTTCTTCCGCTCTTCACAACCTATCTCCAGTTTTTGCACCGTTTAAAACACACACACACACGAAATACCATCAATTAAACTGTAATCACAACGCACCTCAGTAATTAATGCAGGAGAGCGACTGGAAGCTCTCCTGAATACCAATGAGATATGCAGGTGTGCCTGCAATTCCACACTACAATGCAGTTCAAATGTTGCCAATTAGGGAATTAGAACAGGTAAATAAATAAGAGAAGGTTGTAGGTATTTAGCTGAGTTTACCCTCTCTTGTTGCTTGCAAGGAGATGCACACTTTAAAAAGCTGTCCACGGAAATAGCAATGTAAGGAAAACCAACCTGAACGGAAGCCTCTTTAATTCACAGTGCCAAGACAGTATAAAACAAATTGGGGGAACAGGGAGGGGGATATACAGGGTTTCAGTAGAAATCCAACACTGACTTCTTATCCATGAAGACTGGGGGGAGGGGGAGACCATTGTGCCTTTCCTGGATGTAGAATGGGAGAGAGCGCAGCCTGCTTTAAAAGAAGAGGACATATCAACACCTGTGAAAGGTATTCAGAAGTATCACTGCCTCCAACTGTGCAGGCAGAGCATAGCCATCCTGGCTAGTAACTGCCCACCTATGAGGCAAGGTAAGACGACTGCCTCAGGGGGCAGATCCCAATGCAGATCTTTATTACTCCTTGTTACTGATGGGTGTCTTCTCTCACCCCTTCTTCCCTGGTGGAGAGAGGGTGTCAGGTGTGCGTGCAGGAGCCAGGCCCTGTGACCAATAGGATTCTGCAGGACCGTGGCCTTCCTAAGTTTGTTCTGAAGAGGCAAGGCGCGACCACACAGGCCGATAGGTAACTCACAGCACCTGGTGGCAAGAGCCGGGAAGGGATATAAGGTCAGCATTTTCCCTTCGGCTCTTTGCCACAGCAACACGTTTCCTGCCTTGCTGAGTTTGGCTTCTTGCTTCCTGATCCTCGGACTCTTGGCTTCCTGACCCCCATTCCTGCTCCCACCCTGCCATCTTGCCCCCGGTCCTGATGTCCCCTGCTGGGACTTTGATCGCCCGTGAACCGGACGGGACAGAGGGGCAGCATTTTGTGGTTCACTTCAGGTGCCAAAACGTCTTGGGCATGGCCATCAGTGGCCAAAATGCACCACTTGTCTCCATTCAAACACATATGCCAGTCTGCCACCCATTCACTCAGTTTGGAGAGGTCCTTTGGGAGCTCTTCGCAATCTTTTTGTTTCCAAGGACCCTGAACAATTTAGTGTCATCAGCAAGCTTGGCCCCCTCACCGCTCACTTCTAACTCTACCAATCGTTCATGAAGAAGCTGGAAAGCACAGGCCACAGAATCGATTCCCCAGAGGACTTGCACTTTCTACTTCTCATCATTTGAAGAACGGTGCATTTAAACTCCATTGTCTTGGGAAGTGGCTCCCTCAACTCCAAGCCTGGGACGCCAGGGATTCTCTTTAGCTCTGCACCAGCAGGTCCATGCTCAGTCCAAGTGGAAAGAATGGGATCCTCCTGCTGCAGCAACAGCAGCTCATTGGCCATACGCCACACCAGTCCCTTAATAAACAGGGACCCAAGTCAAAACAGTTGCACTGGTTAAACCTGGAACGTTGCATCATCTTAAGATTGCAAAACAGGGGACCTTATTTAGAAGGCTATCTTCATTTACACCTGAAAAGAATTGGACCAAGCAGCTGGAGAGCTTATTATTATTAAGGATGTTTATATGCAGTAGTTGCATGTTAATTATTTATTTATTTATTTATTTGTTTGTTTGTTTGTTTATACCCTGCCCATCTGGCTGGGTTTCCCCAGCCACTCTGGGCGGCTACCAACAGAACACTAAAATACAATAACCTATTACACATTAAAAGCTTCCCTAAACAGGGCTGCCTTCAGATGTCTTCTAAAAGTCTGGTAGTTACTTTTCTCTTTGGCATCTGGTGGGAGGGCGTTCCACAGGGTGGGTGCCACTACTGAGAAGGCCCTCTGCCTGGTTCCCTGTAACCTCACTTCTCGCAGCGAGGGAACTGCCAGAAGGCACTTGGCGCTGGACCTCAGTGTCCGGGCAGAACGATGGAGGTGGAGACAGGTATACAGGACCGAGGCCGTTTAGGGCTTTAAAGGTCAACACCAACACTTTGAATTGTGCTCGGAAACGTACAGGGAGCCAGTGTAGGTCTTTCAAGACCGGTGTTATGTGGGATCGGCGGCCGCCCACAGTCACCAGTCTAGCTGCCACATTCTGGTGTTATGTGGGTCTTTCAAGACCGGTGTTATGTGGACCGGCCGCCCACAGTCACCAGTCTAGCTGCCACATTCTGGTGTTATGTGGGTCTTTCAAGACCAGTGTTATGTGGGATCGGCGGCCGCCCACAGTCACCAGTCTAGCTGCCACATTCTGGATTAGTTGTAGTTTCCAGGTCACCTTCAAAGGTAACCCCACATAGAGCGCATTGCAGTAGTCCAAGCGAGAGATAACTAGAGCATGCACCACTCTGGCAAGACAGTCCGCGGGCAGATAGGGTCTCATCCAGTGTACCAGATGGTGCTGGTAAACAGCTGCCCTGGACACAGAATTGACCTGCTCTATGAACTGAGCACAATTTTAAAACACTGCAGCAGGACCCCACACGCCCTGTAAGTGGTACTAAGTGGAGATATGTTACCTGTTTTGTTAAGGGCACCATGTTGGCGATCCCTTAGATACATTATTTGAGCTGGCAGCTCTGCGCGCAAACGCATGGGCGCGGGAATCTGAAACGAGGCCCTTCCCGGAGCCACAAAACTCCAAAGAAAACACATTCATCATTAGCATGTAAAAATGCTAAAAGAATTAAATTTTGCAATTTGGAAATCAGCCTGATGAGAAATAGGAGGAGAGCAGCTGCTCAGCATGATGCCAGGGACTGGCTGTACGAAGAGGAACGGTGGGAGGCACCAATCGGTGAACCCCCAGGGAAACCTCAGAGGAGGAAGGCTCCGAGCCTGGGAATTGGTGGTGGGACACAGAGGAGAGCTCAGAGGGAGAAGATTGAGAGTAGAGGTTGAATGCTGAAGGGGCAACAGGGTTTAGTGAGCAGGAGGAACCTGTGAAAAGGAGACGTTCAGGCTCTGAGGCTGAAGCAGAGGGGCAGGCTCAAGAGATAGCTGAAGAAGCCACGGAGTCCCTAATAAACATGGAAAAAGAAGGCTTCCAGAACACCACCTGGCTTAGCATAGATTAAATCCCACTGACAGTCAGACTGTATCTCCAAGATTTACCATTTGAATACAGTTATCTGGAAAAAAATGATTTACAAGTACGTTCATCGATAGCAGGAAGTCAAGAGATATGAAATAAGGAGCCAAGTCGAAGTTGTTTAAAAAAGGCTTGAACTCCCTATGTAGAAGTTGATATGAAAATATTTATCTATTTTTTGTTCTTTGTTCTGTTTCTTTTTTCTTTTTATATTCTCTATTTTTCTTTTTAGTTTTATTTATGTACATTTGATGTACAGTGGTACCTCGGGTTAAGTACTTAATTCGTTCCAGAGGCCCGTTCTTAACCTGAAACTGTTCTTAACCTGAAGCACCCCTTTAGCTAATGGGGTCTCCTGCTGCCGCCGCTGCACAATTTCTCTTCTCGTCCTGAAGCAAAGTTCTTAACCCGAGATACTATTCCTGGGTTAGCGGAGTCTGTACCCTAAAGCGTATGTAACCCGAGGTACCACTGTATTTACGTGTTTGCAACTAATAAAAATAAATTAATTCAAAAAAAGGGGGGAGAGAAGCAGCCGGGGAGTCTCCCTCTCCTGCTGTGACAAGCTCCCTTCCCGCTAGTCTCCAAGAACCCACAGAGTAATGAGGGGAGCAGAACAGAGGCCAGAGGTTCTTGGGAAACATCTGGGAGAGGAGGAGCCTTAAGGGTTGTAGAAGGCAGGGACCTTCAGTCCTGGCAACTGCTCCAAAGGGGCAAGTCCTACTAGGAGTTGTTGCTGTGACAACGAGGCTGAGTTGTATTTCATTTCCAGCTAACTTCACCAGCATGAGATATTTTCTTCCTTCCTTCCTGACCTGCGTCTGACTCCCCGCATGGGACACATGAGCCCCCGTGAAATGTGTCCCTTTCCATTCCATGGGTCCTGCAACCTACCCAGACTTCCCTCCCCACAACAAGAACAGGCCAGGGAGAGACAACCCTCCGTTTCACGAAGCGCGTTTTATTATCGATGCCGAGAGAACATAATTGTCAGTACTTGGTGACAGCACAGCACAATCACAGGCTACGGTTACCGTGTAATCAAATGCCTTATTACAATTATAATTTGCAATCAATGAACTCCCATGCAATGGAGTTTTAGAAACATGATTCCAGCAGAGGGGGGAAGACAGATGACCCTCCCAGTGACATAATTTTGGCAATAAATTAAACCAACATTCTCATGATTATGCAAAGGAAAAACACAATTCTTTGAGGGACGCAGCAGGAGGCGGCCAACACAGGCCCAGGGAAGGGCTGGCAGCAAAAGCAGGTTCTTTAGAGAAAATGGCAGTGTTGGGATGAAATATTCTGCCTCCTCCTAAGGTCAGGGGAAGGTTTCTGCCTTGCCTTCCTGCAATCACCGGCAAGTGGGTTTCACAAGCTGCCCTCCGATGTACGATATCTAGTATAATGAGATTCAGGTCTTGGCCACGCTGATTGAGCTGCCACATCCTACGGTCTTGATTTGGCCCTTCTAGATTCTCCTCTTTCTCTCTCTCCCGCCTGCCCTGCAAATGGGCTGCTGGATTTCTCTCGAATAAAACGCCCCGTTCTGCTGCTGGAACTGGAGTTGATGGGTTGACACTTGACGCGGAGGGGCTTCTATCCTCCTCTGCCAGCCAGGCTCTGCAAGGGAACGAAAAGGAGCAAGGTGAAGTTTCAACCCTGCCGTGAAGGGAAACAGTGTGCCTGAAAACAGAAGGGTTAAGGGGGGCTAATTTGAGATTTCGACAAGGACTAGAACCTCCAGACACTTTTAATATGATTTGGCATTCCTTTATTGTTACATATGCAACGGAACCATCCTTTGAAGATGACCCTCATCACAAGCCTGGCAGATTTGATAATCAGATAACACTAATGTGCTTTATTTTAGTTGTTTTAACACATGTGTAGATGTACTCATTCAAAGTGCCTGCTTTATAGCTTGGTTTTTCATCTCTCAAGTTTCATCTTCTTTTTTGGGGGGGGGGGTATGTGTAGTAATAATAATAATAATAATAATAATAATAATAATAATAATAATAATAATAATATAATTTATTTATATCCCGCCCTCCCCAGCCGAAGCCGGGCTCAGGGCAGCTAACAACAATAAAATAGTACAAAAGTACAGCACAAACAACACTCTAAAATCATTCATTATAAAATTAATTAATTCAAGCCACCGGCAACCATTGTGCCAGAGCTCTGCGAAAATTGCCGAGGGAGGGAGTCAGGCTGTGCCCTGGCCAAAGGCCTGGTGGAACAGCTCTGTCTTGCAGGCCCTGCGGAAACATGTCAAGTCCCGCAGGGCCCTAGTCTCTTGTGACAGAGTGTTCCACCAGATCGGAGCCACGGCCGAAAAAGCCCTGGCTCTAGTTGAGGCCAGTCTAACTTCTCTGTGGCCTGGGACCTTCAAGATGTTTTTATTTGAAGACCGTAAGTTTCTCTGTGGGGCATACCAGGAGAGGTGGTCCCGTAGGTACGAGGGTCCTAGGCCGTATAGGGCTTTAAAGGTTAAAACCAGCACCTTAAACCTGATCCTGTACTCCACCGGGAGCCAGTGCAGCTGGTATAGCACCGGGTGAATGTGATCTCGCAGTGAAGACCCCGTAAGGAGTCTCGCTGCAGCATTCTGCACCCGCTGGAGTTTCTGGGTCAATCTCAAGGGCAGCCCCACGTAGAGCGAGTTACAATAATCCAGTCTGGAGGTGACCGTCGCATGGATCACAGTGGCTAGGTCAGGGCGAGAGAGGTAAGGAGCCAACTGCTTAGCTTGGCAGAGATGGAAAAATGCCGCCTTTGTTATAGCTGCAATCTGCGCCTCCATGGAAAGGGAGGTGTCGAAGATTACACCCAAACTCTTAACGGACGGTGCTGGCACTAATTGTGCCCCCGCAAGAGATGGGAGTTGCCCCCCCCAATCCCATAGCGTCCCGTCCCAGCCACAGGACCTCTGTCTTCGAAGGATTTAGCTTCAACCGGCTCCCATGTAACCATCCAGCCACAGCTTCCAAACATCTGGTCAGTGTGTCTGGGGCCGAGTCAGGATGGCCATCCATCAACAGATAGAGTTGGGTGTCATCGGCATACTGATGGCAACCCAGCCCAAAACTCCGGACAAGCTGGGCGAGGGGGCGCATAAAGATGTTAAAAAGCATCGGGGAGAGTATCGCACCCTGAGGCACTCCACACACCAAGGAGTGGCGCGATGACAATTCCCCCCCAAGCGCCACCCTCTGTCCCCGACCAGAGAGAAACGAGCGCAGCCATTGAAGGACTGTGCCCTGGATCCCCACGTCGGCAAGGCGGTGGTCCAGAAGTTCGTGATCGGCCATGTCGAAAGCTGCTGACAGATCTAGAAGATTTTATTAAGACCTTTCATAATGCATTACAACGAAAAACAAACTAATCTAAACATAGAAAGAAGAAGAAGTAAAGAAGAATACAAAGTCCTCATTCACAGGTAAATCTCAGCTTGTCCCACAGAGAGAGAGCTGAACCTTTCTAGCTCTCACCTGTGAGGTTCCCTTTTTTTCTGTGATATCTTCCCTTCCCTGCCTCTGGCATATCTGTTTCCATCTGTTGTTAAAGCTGTTCTCTCTGTTTTATTTACATTATAAAATGAAACCAAAAAAACTTTACACCCCCCCCAACTCCCCCAAAAAGGGGCCAGGACATCTTCTGACCCAATGACACACCCAAAAGGCAGGGCGATTATTCTCCCATAGTAGCAGCCCCACTCCACCTGCCCCCACGACAGAATCTGAGCCCAGCTGATTGCCACCAGGAGGCTGCAGGTGTCACAGTCCAGTTCATGGGCGATCAAAGTCCCGGCAGGGGACGTCGGGACCGGGGGCAAGATGGTGGGAGCAGGAACAGGGAACCAGAAGCCAGGAGTCAGGAAGCCAAGAGTCCGAGGGTCAGAGAGCCGGGAGTCAAGAAGCCAAGGGTCCGAGGGTCAGGAAGCAAGGAGGCACAAAGTCAGGGGTACGAGGATCAAGAAGCAGGGAGTCAAGTAGCCGAGGTTCAAGGATCAGGAAGCAAGAAGCCAAATGCAGCAAGGCAGAAAGCATGTTGCTGTGGCAAAGAGCCAAAGGGAAATGCTGACCTTATATCCCTTCCCGGCTCTTGCCACCAGGTGCTGTGAGTTACCAATCGGCCTGTGTGCCTCTTCAGAACGAACTTAGGAAGGCCCCAGTCCTGCAAAGTCCTATTGGTCACAGGGCCTGGCTCCTGCACGCACACCTGACAGCAGGTGAGATGGCTGCAGACCAAAAGAGCTGCAGGTGGCTCAGACAAGTGAGCTGGAAGGCCCCCTCCCAAGGACTGCAAAGGAAGGCAACCCATGGTCCCATTCAGAGAGCCCTCACCAGCATCACCCTTTTGAAGTATCCTTTAAGCATCCTGAATGCAAAGTGAGAAGCTTGGGAGACCAAACTGCCTATGTGTCACCTTGCAGGTGGGGAGGCAGGCAACATACTTTTTGCCTCTCTTTAAGTGAGGGAAGGCAGGTGACCATTGCTTGGGGCTCCAGCCATATGCAACACAACTGGGCTCTGTCTGGTAGGAAAGTCCTGGGCAAGTGTTGCTCCCTCCACCTCCTAGAGAGCCAGTGTGGTGTAGTGGTTAAGAGCGGTGGACTCGTAATCTGGTGAACCAGGTTTGTGTCTCCGCTCCTCCACATGCAGCTGCTGGGTGACCTTGGGCCAGTCACACTTCTCTGAAGTCTCTCAGCCTCACTCACCTCACAGAATGTTTGTTGTGGGGGAGGAAGGGAAAGGAGATTGTGAGCCGCTTTGAGACTCCTTAGGGTAGTGATAAAGCAGGATATCAAATCCAAACTCTTCTTCTTCTCTTCTCCTTCTGTTGCCTCCTAATTCTTACCCACTTCCAAACCCTCCACAAAGCCACTATTGCAGTGAAGCTGTTGGCTTAACTGACACCCCCAAAACTGATACTTGACTGCAATGAAGTCTAAAATGTCAAGATTCATCCCTCGTTACCCCCCTTCTCCCACCCCTCCGTTTGGTACACTTAGTGCTCCCCTCCTTTTGTTGAAATGTAGACTGTATGCTCCCTGGGGCAGGAACCTTTTCTTCTTCCCTCCCTTTGCTGTTGCTGCTGCTTACTCTGCAAAGCTCAATGTGCCTTAAGGGTGCTATTTCAAATAACAAACAGCAGCAATATTGCAACGATCCCAACAACCTTTTTTTGCGATCTATATGAAAATCAACACCTGCCACTCAATCTTGAGAAACAGCACTGCCAGCAGAACAGGGGGGAGCGCCGACGTGCGGAGACTAGACACGTCCCCTTGGCAAACACACTTTGCGTGAAAGCAGCTTGCACCTGTGATGAAAATCGGTGGCTGCGCCACATTTCCCAATATTTTAGCCTACTACTAAGGGCTTGGTGAGTTCCCAACTGCCCCTGCGTGCAGAGTGAGCAGATGAGACCAAATATGCTGTAGAGCAGGCATGTCCAAAGTCCGTTTCAGGGGCATAATCTGGCCTGCCAGTCGGTTTAATCTGGCCCCTGTGGCAGTTTATTTCCTGGGGTAAAATCCTAAAAATAACCTCAACAACTTCAATCCTAAAAAAAGTTCAACAACTTTGGGGTAAAATCATAAAAAAAGGCTCAACAACTTCAATCCTAAAAAGGTCAACAACTTGGCTGGCCCTTTGGTCGACCCCCACGGCCCTTCACGCCATCAAATCTGGCCCTCTTTGGAAAAAGTTTGGCCACCCATTTTATGCTTAATCTTCTGATCACACTTGGCATTGATAAACGGTACCAGCGTCCCTCTGGCATTGATATGCAGGCAACCCGGGAAGACAGCCCATCTAGGAGAAGGAAACTCTGATCCTAAACCTCCACTGCCAGAGAGCCAGTGTGGTGTAGTGGTTAAGAGCGGCGGACTCGTAATCTGGTGAACCGGGTTCGCTTCCCCGCTCCTCCACATGCAGCTGCTGGGTGACCTTGGGCCAGTCACACTTCTCTGAAGTCTCTCAGCCCCACTCACCTCACAGAGTGTTTGTTGTGGGGGAGGAAGGGAAAGGAGAATGTTAGCCGCTTTAAGACTCTTTAAAGGGAGTGAAAGGCGGGATATCAAATCCAAACTACCCTTCTTCTTCCTTGCAGGATATCTTTGGGAGAAGAAAAGGCTAAGGAGTAAACCCTACACATATCCAGAGTGGAGTGCCCAAGATGGTTGGATGGCGCCTTGTACGCCTCCTTCCAGCAACTCCTGCAGCCAAGCTGGTGCCAAACATATTGCTCTCCTTTCCTTTGCATCACATCATCAAGGCCAAGAGGAGGATCTTGTTGCCTGGGCATCCCAAGACCTCCAGACACACTGGCCAGGCTTGCGCCCCAGGGAAGTCACTTTGTGTGCTGCTAATACAGCGGTTTGACTTCAGCCCACGGTGGCACCCGCCTTTGCCTCTCGAGGCAGACGTATGTCAACAACAAGGGCTCCTCTTCACATTGCCACTGTGGTGCGGAGGCTCCTGAAGTGGGGTACAAGCGAGAAAAGTTTGCCCCAGCATATTTTCCCTCCCGATGTTCTTGCAAGGCATTTTCTTCCCACCTGTGATGATGGCACAGTGCTGCAGGGTCCTGGGTTTATATGGAGTGTGTGTTTGTGTGCATTTCATTCTACGCTAGCTTGTTTCTCCCATTCGTATAACCTTGATGGCTTCTTCCTTGCAACAGGAAGGCATCTTCTGCAAGAGAATCTTATTATGAAAAGCCTGGCTACACGTTACTCTCATGGTGTGAAGAGCGTGAACTGGGCTTTGACTATTAAAAAACCTGAAGACAAGCAAGGTAACCTATTGGGGCTTTCAGGAAAACAGGAGCCCTTGGTAATCTTTCTTCTCCCTCTTGTCTTTCTACTTGTCTAGGTCTCCACTCCTCTCCCCACAGACAGCTAACCCCTCAAGGAGCTTTGCAGGGAGAAAGGGGGCCAGAACCTTCTCTCTAGTTTTCTCCACCTGCCTCCAGGGAACCTTCAGAAATCTCAGCAGCTAAAGCCTGGCTTATGCTTGGATACTTTCCGTGTGATGAATGCAGCACATAGCAAGGCTCTTAACATTCAACACTGCATAAATTTAAACACTGCATAAATTAACATAATATCTTTCGGGGGCAAAGTGTGGGGGGGTGAGGAATGCCACAACTTGGAAAGCGGAACCCCGCTACTTCCCTCTAGGAATCTGCCAGGTGAGGCAGGAAAATACAGGTGGCTGCCCATCACACAGATTGCTGACAGATTAAAAAAACACAAAACACCATTTCCACTGTAAGGAGAGAGGGGGAAACAACCACCCACATTTCCACTGCAGGAGATGCCCTGTATGACACAGAGAAGATTGAGTTGGGTACGCAGGGGGTTCCATTCTGTGTTTTTGAAGCAGCAGCAGCTACACCTGCAACATTTTGGATTAATTGCTCAGAAAACTTGCTAATTGTTGGACATTTCCCTTGGTTAAAAACAATCTCTCTCGCATGTGCGCCAAATTATTCACTGCAATGACTTCAATCAGAACAGCAGGCGCAGGACTTTCAGGCAGAAAAGCAGAATCGTATGTGCCTCCTCAGCATACTTTTTAGCTGCTTAGATAAAGGACAATATTATAGCAACGATCAAGGCAAACAATTCTGAGCACAAGGGGCTTGGCTGAGGGAAGGGAATATATTCCCTCCCACCCCCAATAGCTCTCAATATATTCCAAGAATGAAGCTGATGAACCTGAGCTGGGAAATATATATACCGTATTTTTCGCTCTATAAGATGCACCAGACCATAAGATGCAACTAGTTTTTGGAGAAGGAAAACAAGAAAAAAAATATTCTGAATCCCAGAAGTCAGAACAGCAAGAGGGATCGCTGCGCAGCGAAAGCAGCGATCCCTCTTGCTGTTCTGGCTTCTGAGATAGCTGCACAGCCTGCATTCGCTCCATAAGACGCACACACATTTCCCCTTACTTTTTAGGAGGGAAAAAATGAGTCTTATAGAGCAAAAAATACGGTATTTTTGGTGGGAGGTGGTTATGGTGAGGAGAGGTACTAGGACAGGGGTCGGCAAGGCTTACCTCGCTTGGGCCGGTTTACTCCAGCGGAGATCCCTCCGTGGGCCGGATTGCGCACGCACCTGCCCAAGATTTCCGGAGTCTGCATCTGTGCAGGCGCAATTTCCGGCATCACGGAAGCGAGTCCCCATGCCGCGCTGGTTTAGCGCAGCGCGTGGGGACTCCCCGAGCGGTTGGCTAGGTTTGTGGACAGCTCGTGGGCTGGTTAAATGACATCCATGGGGCGCTTGTGGCCCATGGGCCTTAGGTTGCCAACTCCTGCACTAGGAGCAAGAGCGCATCTGGTTGCTTAAGACATTGGCATGGTGCATGTGGCGAGACCAACTGGCTACATCCCTGCTCAATGCAACCAAGCTAGCTGTCAGACCAGAGGCCTATCTAGTCCAGCAACCTGTTCTCACAGTGGCCAACCGGATGCTTATGGGAAACACAGAGGAAAGACATGTGGCAGTGAGTTCCACAGTTTAACTAAGCATTGCATGGAGAAGCACTTTCCGTTATCTGTTCTGATCCAACAGTCAGCTTCATTGAATGTCCACGAGTTCCAGTGTTATGACAGAGGGAGAAAAGCTTACTGATATGTTTCCCCGCCTTCAAGATCCCATTCTTGCTGTAAGTGCGCATAAACGCTGATTGCCACCGGCCGCCACTGCCTTGCCTTGATAAACTTGGTCACGATAAACAACTGTCGTCATCGGAACCCTGCTCTGGTGGAGGGAAGGAATATATCAATAATATGCTTCGCTTTATCAAACTGCCTTGAGAGAACTTCAGATAAAGATTTAACTCGAGATACAGCCAAGTGTCAAAGCCCTCAATATTAGCAGCTCCACGAGGTTTTTCTAAGGGAGAGATGGAGTCGGGAGATTACCGAGTGCGAAATACGGAGTGTGCAGATGACAAGACGAGCCGATTGCAATCGAGGCAGGAAGGAAAGAGGAGTCAATAAATTCAATTTATGAGCAGCACAAAAAGAGTCTTCGGCTGCCGTGCTGGTGGAAGGCATCGCTACCTGGATTTCAGATTCCCTCCTGTGTCTGCTTCTCGGCGTTATTGAGCCGGTTTCCAAGTGCAATTTTTGTTGCTGCTGTTCTTCTTCTTCTTCGGTAGTCGATTTCGGATTGGCTTCTTCGTCCCCTGATTTCCCTCTCCTCGGTTTATTCATCCCCTCGCATGCATCTGTCTGTGTTAATCACGGTCTGGTTTTCATACAGCCTTTTTTGGAGCAGCTTCAAAGCCAACTATTTGTTTAGACTCTTCAGTCATCGGCAGCTTAAGGGGGGGGAATTGCACCCCCACCTACGACCCACGAGAACTACAAAAACACCCTCCCTTGGGATGTATGGGATGTATATGACCCCCTCTAAGCCTTTTCAATAGCATGATAAAAGCGCTTTCTGTTCCCATATGGGCACATCCAAACATACATGAGCATGGTTTAACTGCTACTGCTGCTCTCAAAGGACTCCAGGAAACGCCATTTTGGCAGGGTACTGTCTTAGGGACCCCCAGCCTCCTCCTAACCTGTCCAGGATTCCTCGGCAAAAAATCCAGGACCACCTGCTTTAACATGCACCGTAAGCTGTGTTCTGTATATCCATACCCTAGAACAGGTTCATGAGAGTGGAGTGAAACCCCACTAACAGTTAGAGGGCCACCAAAAATTAACATCAGAAAGGAAGCGCGGTACTGGGGTGCTGATTTTCTTCCAGAAGGCACAGCAGCGATAGTATGCGATGCTACTCTGGACGCTCAGCAAATATGCAGATGACAGCCATGACTCCACCTTCTATTCCTGCCGTTTCGGGAAGTTTGACGATAATGTCTAACTTTATGTTGCTTTCAACATGCTGCAATAATGATATTTCTTTATGCTCTCTCTCCATTGGTTTATGTTGTTTATTAATAAAACAATTTTTTAATTAAAAAAAAAAAATAAGAACAGCGACAGATTTTGGAACCGTTGGGGCATTGTTGCCAAGTAAGGAAAATGCTTCGTTGTCTGTCTACAGGAGGACTTCTGTGGCATGGGGCTGTACATTTGGGGGGGGGGGGGAATGAAGCACAAAATGAACCTTTGCTCAGGCGTTAGGTAGGCAATTGCACCTCTTCTTCTTCTTCTTTGGTGATCACTCGTAGCCGAGTAAGATTGTCTTCCATAAACACGGTTTTAACAATGAGTCCGTAAGTGACTGTGGAGGCCAATTCTGGACCCACACGTCCTTCCACAGTGGGGACACTGGTTTCCGGGCGGGAGTTGATCACGGTGTGGATTTGCCAAGCATGCCTTCCTCTTACCACGTTTCTCCCTTGCATCCTGAGTTTGAGTGTCTTCAAAGCCCATGACACCTTTGGTAAAGGCTGTTCTCCAACTGGAGCGCTCGCAGGTAAGTAGGTAAGTGTTTCCCAGTTGTCAGTGTTTATACTACATTTTTAAAGATTTGCCTTGAGACAGTCTTTAAACCTCTTTTGTTGACCACCAGCATTGCGCTTTCCATTTTTAAGTTCGGAATAGAGCAGTTGCTTTGGAAGACGATCATCAGGCATCCGCACAACATGGCCAGTCCAACGAAGATGATGTTGAAGAATCATTGCTTCAACACTGGTGATCTTTGCTTCTTCCAGCACACTGGCATTAGTTTGCCTGTCTTCCCAAGTCAGTGATGTCACAGGTATTATCTGAACTGGGTGGGCAATCTTTGGCATAAGCCTAGTTGGACCTGCGAGGTCTCCCCATTTAGCCTGCAACGCTATTTCAGCCAAGCCACACCCATGTGCCCTATGCTTGGCATCGTATATATGACACCAGGTGTGGGGGCAGGTGAAAACCTGGCTCAGCCAAAAGGGGTTTTGCAGGCACTGCCAACCAGGTGATTGGCGGTGCCTGCAACACCGCATGCAAGCCAATCTGAAAGGGGTTCCCTAAGACCGAACCATCAGCTGACTGTCTGGGTTTTCCTAAGCTCCTTTCAAAGCGCTGTCCTGTGGAATGCTTTGAAAGAAGCCCTGAAAGTGCAGGGCAAAAAAGGTATCACTGTGGCGTCAGGGGACTTGGCCCACCCACCAGTCAAACTTGGCCCGCAAGGGGTGGGGGACATAACCATCTGGCCCACCAAACAGATGCAGTTCTTTACCCTTGATGTGTAAGGAGACAGTGCAGGCCACATGTGAGCCTCAATAGTTATACAGATGTTACAGACCTTGGTGTGGGGGAAAGACTTGAATTTTTATAGCAAAACCAAATTGCTGTTTGGTTGCGGTGGGGTGGGGGAAAACAGAGGCGTGACTTACAGGGAAGACATCCAAATCCTCTGCAACAAAAGAATTATGTGGCCATTTCTCAAAAAACCTGAATTGTTTGTACAGTCATACCTCGGGTTGAAGTAGCTTCAGGTTGAGCATTTTCGGGTTGCGCTCCTCAGCAACCTGGAAGTAACGGAGCGCGTTACTTCCGAGTTTCGCCGCTTGCGCATGCGCAGACGCTCAAAATAACGTCGTGCACATGCGTGGAAGCGGCGGATCATGACCCGCGCATGTGCAGACGTTGGTTGCGTTCACTTCAGGATGCGAACAGGGCTCCGGAATGGATCCTGTTCGCATCCGGAGGTACCACTGTACATCGTGAAAGCCAGCATGCTGGACCCAGGGGTGAAACCAGAAAGTTAACTCAGGATAGTGAAAGGATGATTGTCAGAGTGGCGGAGAGAATTAAGCATAGCCGACATTCTAGGTTCTTAGAGTCTGAGTTGCACACCACAGACGCTGAAGTATCCCATGTAATTTGATGGTGGAAGTGGGAACTGAGGTCAATTTGAGCAGTGAGGACCAGTGGAACCCAGAGGAACGAGATTTGATTTTGAGCAGGGCAACGGTGGTTGGTGATTTGAGTATCGGGATTATATAGCTTCCTCCGTTCTTCCCCGGCAAGCTCAGACTTTGTAGGCTTGAGTGGAGATAAGGGAATAGAGGAGGGCTCGGTGCTGCTTCCCCTCTTTGCCACCAGCTGAATCAGAATAGCAGGAGTGCTGTGAGGGGCTACTATACTGGAAGAACAAGCGTGAAACTCGGAGGCGACAGCGAGGGAGCAAGCAGCACACAGGGCAGGCAAGGGGGAGCAGGCAACAATCATGTATCTATAAAGATGCCGTAATTGTCCCTTTCCATCTCTCAGTTCCATGCATACGGTCTACGCCAGATTACTGTGTTCTCTTGAGAGACTCCACAAAGTAAACTTGGCAAGCTGCCTTGACAACCATTATAAACTGGCGTGTCCCTGGATTTGCAGACATGCAAAGCAAGCAAACGATAGCCATACAAGCTAGAGCGTGGCTTCTGGCCCTGCCGGTCCACCGGGGACGCTCTCTGAAAGAGAGCGGGCCAACTTGGTGGAAATGGAATTATAACAAGAGCAGAAGAGGATAATTTATAAAGCACCACCAGAAGCAAGCCAAGAGGATGTGTGCAACTGCCTTTGCTGGCAACGTTCGCCGCGGAGCCGCTGGATGCATTCCAGCAAAAAGTTCAGAGCTTTGCTGAAATAAATGGGAACTGAGTAAGAGCAATGCTACCAAAAGAAAAGACAAGACAAGACACTTTCCTCTAATTTGGCGGTTCTCAACCTGTGGGTCCCCAGATGTTGTTGACTACAAACTGAAGGGTTTGCCCTTAGCTTAGCTGGAACAGGCAAAGCAGACGCAATGCTTGAAAAGCTGAAGAACATCCAAAAATAGGTAGAGTGGTATTACTGGGGCAAGGAAGGAGGTTATATCTAGCAAGGAGGGTGGCAGGCGATGCTGTATAGATTTGACAAAATGTGAAGAATCTCTACTTGCAACAGCGTGATTCAAGGCCGGCTAGAAGCAGCGAAAGGCGAGGGAGGATTTAAATGCATTGCAAATGCAGACATGGATCCCAACACCCAGCAACTGCAACTAAGCTCACCCGCCGTCAGCTTAAGCAAGGTATATGGAGAGAACGACAAAGAAACTCTATGAATTGAAAGCAAATCGGAGGAAGAGAAATCCAATATTAGATGGGGGGGGGGGGATTCCTTCCAGTAGCACCTTAGAGACCAACTAAGTTTGTTATTGGTATGAGCTTTCGTGTGCATGCAGACTTCTTCAGATACACTGAAACAGAAGTCACCAGACCCTTATATATAGTGAGAGGGTGAGAAGGGGTATTACTCAGAAGGGTGGTGGGAATGGGTGATTGGCTGATAGGTGTGGTAAACCTGTTGACGACAGCCAATCAGCCATTCCCACCACCCCTCTGAGTAATACCCCTCCTAGTAAAAGGTAAAGGGACCCCTGACCATTAGGTCCAGTCATGGCCGACTCTGGGGTTGCGGCGCTCATCTCGCTTTACTGGCCAAGGGAGCCAGCGTACAGCTTCTGGGTCACGTGGCCAGCATGACTAAGCTGCTTCTGGCGAACCAGAGCAGCGCACGGAAACGCCATTTACCTTCCCGTCGGAGCGGTACATATTTATCTACTTGCACTTGATGTGCTTTCGAACTGCTAGGTTGGCAGGAGCAGGGACCGAGCAACCAGAGCTCACCCCATCGCAGGGATTCAAACGGCCAACCTTCTGATCGGCAAGTCCTAGGCTCTGTGGTTTAACCCACAGCACCACCCGTGTCCCAATACCCCTCCTACCCTCTCACTATTTATAAGGGTCTGGTGACTTCTTTTTCAGTGTATCTGAAGAAGTCTGCATGCACACGAAAGCTCATACCAATAACAAACTTAGTTGGTCTCTAAGGTGCTACTGGAAGGATTTTTTTTAATTTTGTTTCGACTACGGCAGACCAACACGGCTACCTACCTGTAACCAATATTAGATTGTTCACAATGCTAAGTGTTAAACAATACCGTAGAAATAAATGGAACAGGATCGGCCGGATCCCTAGACCACACCATGAAATAATGAAAAAGAAGTGCAGAGAATGGCAACGACCTTGCAAAATGGTCTAAGGCAGGAAACTGCCCAGAAGGCCCAGAGGGAGCTCCACGGAGGTCTCGCCGTTTCCCTGCCCCCTCCACCTGCTTTTTGGGACTCACCTGCTTGGCATGGTTGACACACTTCAAGTACTCGCTGGCCAGAACTGAGCAGCTCAGCGTCTGCTGGGAGTTTTCCTGGTAGCACTGGAAGATTTTGCTCTGCAAGTCAGCACACACAGGGCGAGACTCGTATCGCCTGCAACGGGGGGGGGGGGGGGGGAGATAAGATGAAGGAGGAGGAAGAAAAAGAAGAAGAAGAAGAAGATAGGTGTTGAATGGCTACTTTCATACTAATTTATATGAAACAATGTATTATTATATAGAATATTTTGCTGGCAGAAAGTAGGTTCTTTGTATTCTTAATTATATGATCAAGATTCATACAGATTAAAGGTCCATCCAGTCCAGCACTCTGTTTCAATAATTGCCACCCTCATGCCCTGAACCAGGAACTGTTGCTTGATATCAGAAGATATCGTAGGCGTACTCTTGGAAATCAGATGAGACTGTTAGCTTCCCCCCGCCTGCCAGGTTATCAACGTACCACAAATGACTACTGTGGCTTCATGTGGGCCAGTACATTTTTGGGGTGGGGTAGAAACATATATGGACTTATTTCCAAAGCTAGTTTCATACAATATCCAAAAGAAACATTCATTAATTCATTCATTCCCTTCACCCCAAGGTCCCAAGACAGGTATAGCCCAAGGAAGTAACACATGCAACATTAAAAGAAAACAGTAGACACAGCGCAATCGCAGAGCATTTGTTCTCCCAAGAATTAATGAACGGGAACCAAGATTTCTCAAGTACTCAGTGTATATTGCCAGCCTTCCCTAATCCATGCAAACACAATACGTTTTGGCAGTTCAGCTGGTTTCCACAGTTCGCCCAGCCAGTCTTTCTACAACAGATTTACAATCAGCATTTCCAATGTTGACAGATCTAAGATTAACTCAGTACGCTCCCTCCGCCTTACAATCCGTCTTAGGAACCTACCTTGACATTTACTAGATTTGCAGGACTTATGTAGTCACTCGTGGTTTGGGTTACCTGGCTTGCCTCTCTCCAAAGGTCTCCCATCATCATCATCTTTTAGAAATTACGCTGGTGCAGATTTACATTAGAAATAGCTGGCTTTTTACCAGCCGACATCTGCGCCGTCCAGCTGCATAGATGCCACGCAATCCTACGAAATTAGGCATCAACCTTTCTTCCTGTTGTTCTCACTATAGCAGAAGTGGGAACTGAAAGTGCCCCATGGGCCAGATCCTCAGTTTCCCACTCTGCAGGCCACCCACCTGTCCAAAGGGGCATTGAATAACAGAAGCAACTACAAGCCAGGCACGTGCGCGTGCGCGCGCACAGACACACACGGTCCCTCTGCCATCATCACTCTCCAGCACCCACCACCAGACTTGAGAAGTGGTTGTTTCTGCTGTTTGGTAAATGAAAACCACATAGCATTCCAAATACACCTCATTCCTCTCTTTTGAAAATCAATATGTGAACACGCACGTTTCCCCCATAAATCCAATATCCAGCTCAATCATATCTTCCACACAGTATCATTTTAAGTAGAACATGGTGAGAGAGAGAGAGAGAGAGAGAGAGAGAGAGAGAGAGAGAGAGAGACGCTCATCTGTGAGTGTGTCCTGCAATGAATATTTTTATGCTCCTTATTTCGGATTGGTTTGGGAATAGCCATATTTTAACAAAAAGGATGAAAGCGAGATGCAAAGCAGTCAACTGCTCCTTAGGAGGGCTGGGTTCTTGGCAGCCTTGCAAGATGTAGAAGCAAAAAAGAAACCAGAGGGTGACTGCTAAATCTCCTTTATTTTACAGCACACGCCAGATTAAAAAAAAACCAACCCATCTCTCCAGCGCTCTTGATCATTATGCTGTTTCACTGCAAAATGTTGGGAAGCCAAATTAAAAATCCAGCCTAGTGGCCTTGCTCTGTAGGCTCCAAAAGTTGAGACTTCTGTAGATACTTGAGGCCAAGAGGCTTTCATAGATTCATCGAGTTGGAAGGGACCACAGCGGTCATCTAGTCCAACCCCCTGCAATGCAGGAATCTTTTTTGTCCAACATGGAGCTCGAACCCACAAGATTTAAGAGTCTCATGCTCTACCAACTGCTCCTGCTGTCAACAAGTATTTTTACAGGGGGACCCTGGTAAAGCTAATGCTCTGAATGTGGAAGATCCTGGGTTTAATTTCCTTTTTTAAAAAAAAGATTCATGTAGCAGCAGATGATAGGAAATACCCCTCCCTCCCTGAAACCCCAAAGAGCTGCTGATTGACAAGCCAGGATAAAGGCAGCTTCCTGCATTCCACATCACATCGTGTGTCACCCCTAAATGTTCAAGATCCAAAGACCTCATATTGAGAGAGGGCTTCCCTGAGGAGGTGCAGGCCGCTGCCAATGGAGAGGCAAACGTCTGCCTGAATAGCCCTCCACCACTTTGGATACAGGATGTGACCGAGTCAGGAGGCACAATCCAAAGTGCACCCCTATGTCATCTGCAGAACTGATCTGCACGTTGCATTTCCTGATCAAAAAGTTGGGCTTTGTGTCTGGAGAGACAGGGTGTGGTGTGTGACACTGCTATGCCAACTGCTTCCTCACCAACTTGCGACCTTCAGGATTTGAGCTAAAGAAAGCAATTCTCCCCATATTAGCACATTCATCTACTATGCTTGCAGGGGTTGGGGGGAGCAAGAGCAAACTCACAAGGATGATCCAAAGCAGACTTTTGTGGACCAGGAGCCAGGAGCCAGAGTGGTGTCCAGAGTCGGTTTACTTGTGACAGGTACAGTGGTGCCTCACAAGACGAAATTAATTTGTTCCGCGAGTTTTGTCGTCTTGCGATTCTTTTCGTCTTGCGAAGCATGGTGTCGGGAAAGTTTTGGAAAAGCTTCAAAAATACCAAAGTCTTTAAAAACCTCAAAAAAGGCTACCACACCGCGTTCTATGAGTTGCTCCTCGAAGTCAAGTCGCAACTGTATTAACGGTGTTAAGAAAAAGGAAACAAACCTGCAAGACGTTTCCATCTTGCGAAGCAAGCCCATAGGGAAAATCGTCTTGCGAAGCAGCTCAAAAAACAAAAAACCCTTTCGTCTAGCGAGTTTTTTGTCTTGCGAGGCATTCGTCTTGCGAGGTACCACTGTAGTTATAACCCACTGTCAGGGAACTGCCATTGGCTCAGAGGAGAGAGATAGAAGGGCAGTTGTGTTACAGGGAGCCTCCAAAAATCTTGCGAAGCGGTTCCTCTTCCGGCGAGGAGGAAAGCCCCACCTCCAGTTGAGAGTAGATGCAAGGACCAGAGGATGCTAGTAAGAGCCTTAACACTGAGCCTGAGCAAGCCGGAAAGGAGGGGAGTACGCCCTTGCCATCGCCCATCATGCGCAGTAGTCTGAGGCGCAGGGAGGGGCGGAAAAGGCTGGGGGTGACGAGACTTTTATGTTGGGGGAGGTACAAAAACAGACCACTCCCGGATTCTGCTAGCGACTGAGCCAGACATGAACTCATAAGCTCTTCACTGTAAATAGCTTGCACCAAAATAAAGCCTGTAAAAGACAGGTCGGAGTCCTGCCTGGTTACTCTCGAGCAACCGCAACAGCACCTGACACCCACCTTTTAGGACAAAGGCCTCCCATGTGTGCTTCCTCAGAGAGCCTCTTTAGGGAACCTCGGGACACGAGTCACTGAAAGGACCCACTTGCCCCCATAGCTCTTCTTCTGAGTGAGCAGAGATGGGCCTGAGCTGAGCACCACCCTCTTTAATTGTGTCCTCAGAAGCTGACTGTGTCACAATATGAGAACTGATGCTGCAGCTTCTGTGACTGATAACCGTGAAGGCTACAGCTGCATCCATCCCCCCGAAAAAGCTCAGAGGGACACAGCGTGCACATGCTTCGTATGACTTATGACTCACCACTCTCATGATTCACCACTTCTAATGAAACCTAATGGAAGCCCAGCTGCGGACGGCTAATAGGGTTTGTTTGGAGAGTCACTGCAAGCAAAGCAATTAACCTAAACTTAGAACAGCTCCTGAACTGTCCAGATGAGGTAATTCCGATGGCAAGGCTTTGCTCCCTTAGCAAAAGCATCCTCAATGCGCAGGACAGTTCAAATTGAGAGTGGTAGACACGCGGCCTCTCAAAATTCTCCACCCTATCATCCAGTTTATCAGGAGGGAGGAGAAATTCTCCCAGCAGCTTCTTGTAGGAGGGGGGGCTCATCATTCGTAGAAAAAGTAGGACTGCTCCATTCCCTTTTTTCTGTTTTTGCTGCCACAGCAAGTGCTGCATAGGCAGCTGCCTTAAAGCGAGTCAAGATGTTCTGATCTTAGGATCTTCCTTGACAAACAGAATCATGGAATTGTGGAGTTGGAAGAGACCCCGAGAGTCATCTGGTCCAAACACCAGAAATGAAGGAATCTAACCAAAGCATCCATGACAGGAGCTGTCAGGTGGTGAAGTGGTTGCTCACGAGGAACCAGGCAGGACTCCAACCTGTCTTTTCCAGGTTTTTATTTGTGCAAACTATTTACAGTGCAGAACCACAAAATTCATGTCCATCTTAAGTCACTTGCAGATTCCGGGAGTGGCCCCTTCTGGTTTCTCCCTCAGCATAAGAACACCCCAAATCTCCGCCTCCCCTCCTTACGTTTCACCCCTCTGCACAAACTGGACGACGGAAATGTAGGTGAGGTGCTTGGGCTCTCAGTAGCATCTTCGAGCCCTCCCCTTGCTCGGCTTCCCCCTTCCCCCTCTGCTCCACTGGAGGTGTGGCTTACCCCACCATTGGACAAGGAGCTGCTCCTCAGAAACGAGGCTCTCTATATCCCACTGCTCCCTCCGCTGTTCCGAAGGCAGTTCCCTGACAGGAGCCATCCAACCATGTGTCTGATTTAGAAGCAAAAGGGCAAGGGAGATCTGTTCCAGTTAGGGGTGGAAGCTAATAATTCAGAGAGTAGTTCAAATCATAGTTGTTATGGCCAAGGCAATGTATGCCTTAGCACTGTCAAGTGGAAGAAAGGTTTTACAGAGCTTCGGAGCTCTCAAGAAGTACGTAGTGTAGGCACTTTTTGCATGTGGGTTCTCCTATCCTCCAAAGGAAACCCTGAGATGACCAAGTATCAATATGTCTGGCTGTGTAAATGGGATCACTTCCTTAGCAGACAATGCACTATATTAGCCTACTAGAAAGAAGCCCTGGCTACATATTGAACAATTCCATTTATTGTGCTCCCCTAATGTGCCGTTTACCCATTTGGAAAAAGGCCAAGCGGGATTAACTGCCTAGCATGAGCTAGCGACAAAATGTGCAGTAAAGTATCCTCCAATCCAGAGATTTTGCCTATACCTGTACAATACAACACAACAACATATCCAAGTAGCTGCCCGTTCACTGCGATGAATATGCTGTATTATATGCAGGCCTGTTAGTGATCTTCTAGATGAGGAAGTTCTAGTATTTATTTACACCCAGCCATATCAATAAAATAATGTCAAAGCTGTTTCCCAAAATAGGTCAGGATCCCGCAAAACACAGTCTGGAAACAGTTGCAACTAGGCTACTGTTTGCAAACTGGCAAAACGGATCGGTCTGCTTCTACTTCCCAGTTTAACAGTAGTAACAAGCAATATGGAGAAGAATGTTATGATTCCTCTTTGACCTTTCAAGCAAGCATTTCAAAACTGGATGACGAAACTTTTGGGCCTTTAACTGAAATGCTCTACTAGTTCCACCAAAGTGGAGAAGCACCTTCACATATACTTTGCAAAAAAACCAAGAACCCCGGTTTCCTAAGAGACATGGAAAGAGCTGCAATGTGTGATCATAGCACACCGGCTACATTGCTTTAATAACTGGCTTGTCAATCGAAAGCAGTCTTCTAATGCACAAGCAATATGATTTGGTGAACTGAAAATTAAATTCTGATTGACCAAGCCATTCCCCCACCCCCATCAAACTCTGAAGGTGGTCTTAAAAAATGTATAACCTGATTGTATTACTGCACACACCACTCCCATTTTGAGCAAAAACAGCTCTCCTGGGGCAGAGAGACTGTGCCAAATGGAAGGCATAGCCTTTCTTTTCAGGTTTACATAAATCTAATTTAAAATCTGTTCATTAATTTATTTTTGTAGGGCTGCTAGGCACTTTGCAACAACGCTGCAAATAGGATGATTTACTACTCGTTTAGGTGCTCTTGTTCTTTTAACAAAATCAACTCCACCCTTCCTTTTCCCCATGCCATTGAGAACACCCACTGTCCTTCAGTGTGACCAGCTCTTGACTGACTAACCATCCAAAATATATCCAGTGAAGTCTTCTTCATCCGCAATTCCTGCCCCTCGTACATTGAACCTCGCATGCAACCTTCTTATTTACCTTCTGGCATTCCTTAGCTTTTCTTAGGTAAAGGTAAAGGGACCCCTGACCATTAGGTCCAGTCGTGACTGACTCTGGGGTTGCGGCGCTCATCTCACTTTACTGGCCGAGGGAGCCGGTGTACAGCTTCCGGGTCATGTGGCCAGCATGACTAAGCTACTTCTGGCGAACCAGAGCAGCACACGGAAACGCCGTTTACCTTCCCACTGGAGCGGTACCTATTTATCTACTTTCACTTTGAGGTGCTTTCGAACTGCTAGGTTGGCAGGAGCTGGGACAGAGCAACGGGAGCTCACCCCGTCTCAGGGATTCGAACTGCCGACCTTCTGATCAGCAAGTCCTAGGCTCTGTTGTTTAACCCACAGCACCACCTGCGTCCCCTAGCCTTTCTTAGCATGTGCCTTTTAACTTGTTTATAAATGTTCTGGAGCTTGGAGCAAGCAGTGAACTGGCTAAGTTTGAATTATGACACCAAATTATTTGGGGTGAGAGAAGGAGATGGCAAAGAGCTCCAAAATGAATGCCCCAAACTGGGTGAATGGGCAGATGCGGTTCAATAAAAATAAGTGTAAAGTGATGTACACAGATTCCAAAAAAATCTTAACTGATGCATAGCATACACTGATTATAAACCAGCGGCAAATGGCCAGGAATGGGCTCTGGGTGGAAAGTTCAATGAAACATTGAACGGTGCCAGTGGGCAGCTACTGCAAAAAATGTGAATTTCATGTTGGGGATCATTTAGGAAAGGTTTGAAAATATTCTATTTTGTGTGCTCACTTTGGCAGCACATATATTAAAATTGGAATGATACAGATAATATTAGCATGGCCCCTGTGCAAGGATGACACGCAAATTCATGAAGCGTTACATATTTTTGCCAGAAGCCTTTTTGCTGGGTATTTCAGGTCAAGAATTGCCAAAAGAAAAAACGGAAAATATTTATGTACGCTACAACAGCAGCAAGAGGTTTGCTAGCCCAAGGCTGGAAGACAGGAGAAGTACCAACGAAAGAAGAATGGCAAGAAAAATTGATGAACTACACTGAATTAGCAAAGTTAACAGACAAATTACATGAAAAGGACAATAGTGACTTTAAAAAATAATGGGAACCTTTCACAACTTACCTACAGAAACAACAAAAAGAGATGGACTCACTGGCAGGTTTTGAATAAACATTCACAACTTTATGTACGGTAAGTAGAAAGAAAGACAGTACAACAACATGTATGAAGATAACACGCAGAAGATAACAAGTAATGTAACAGGCACCCAAAGATTATCAGGGGGCTGGAGCAACTCCCCACAAAATATTTAAAATTATGCACAATATGGAGAGAAAACAGATTTATTTTTTCTCCCTCTTATGTAATATTAGGCGATGGAATAATCTAGGATGGTCAAAGCAAAGTAGTTGTTCCCATCCATAGGGCGGTATTCATCACCTTTACAACTTGACATATGCTACTAAAACAGACACAGACGCAGATACGGTGGCAGAGCTCATCACTATGAATTTACACAAGTCTTGGAAGCACAAGAATCTCACTCTCTCTTTCCCCTCACTTTCTCATCTTTCCTCCTCACTTTGCAGCAATTTTTAAATGGTTAAGTCTCAGGTTGCTTTGTTCTATTCTGTACATGTTCCATGTAAAAAAATTCTTTTTTCAGCAGACGATCAAATGCTTTGGAGCAAATACACTAATTCTTGTTGGTCTCCATGTCAAAAGGGGGGAAAGTTCTACCTCTTCTTTTTCACAACAGAATGACGCTCCGGGGATAATGATGCTGAAATTTAGTGTTGTGCACCTTTAAAGGTGTTTGATGCTGAGCATTGCAGTTGACCTTAGAGAGAAAGAGAGAAGCTGCTTCCACTTAAGGATAGAGTACAGTATATATTACTGATATAAAAGGAAAGCACAGTTTCTGTGGTAGTGTGAGGCACTATAAAGATTTTATTACTATAAGTTTGAGGTGGCTGTATTGCTCCCAGGTCTACTGAGCCAGGAGTGAGTTATGCAGCTCTTCCTAAAAGAGTGCCAATAAAAAATTTACAGTGCTGCTGGACTGTCATGTAGTTGGGCTTCTGTGGGTCGTGGCTTCAGCCCCCTCTATTTTACTCTGAATATTTAGTTTCGCAGAACTGGAGCGGGAAAGCAAAGTATTACTTGTCTGCTCTTACCAGTAGCAAGTTATCCCCGCCCCCCGCAAACCCCTATCCTCATCACTGCAGAATGAATTTAAGACTGAGCTCAAGTTCTCAGCAGAGAACTATTGAAGTAAAATAAGGGTATGGTGCCTATGGGGGAGGAAGGATGCTCTAAAATCACCTGCTCTGGCTCACCTTTCTCACCACCACCTGTTAGACAGCTGCCCTACTCAAAGAGGCTCCTAGCCACTGGTGGCTTCGATTGCTTTTACCCAGGGGTCCCTTGAGCCAAGGCTGGAAGCACTGCCCACCTTCCAGCAGACAATTTGTCAAATTGTAAAGTTGGAAGGGTCTACAGGGGTCATCTAGCCCAACCCCCGGCAATGCAGGAATATTTTGACCAGCTTGGGGCTCAAACCCATGACCTTGAGACTATGAGTCTCATGCTCTACCGACTGAACTATCCTAGCTCACTCAAGGGAAGGCATGGATATCTATCCAGATGTTGGGCTCCATCTCATCAGCCCCAGCCAGCATGGCCAATGGTCGGGGGTGATGGGAATTTTAATTCAACAAGATCTAGCTGTAGGTTAGACCATCCCCTACAATGCTCTCCAGATATTGTTGGACTGTGACTCCTCGTCATCCCTGAACACAATACGATAATCTTTATTGTCATTGTCCCATACAGAACAACAAAATTGAAAAAATCTACATCAGACATTCAAAAACCAACAAGCCTGCTATCCCAGCTATCCTAGCTTGGTTAGCCCCCTAAAAACTCTGGTACCCCATAATTAAATACAATATACTTCCATAGAGACTGGGTTTAAGCTGGCCACCTAGGAAGTTAAGGAGGAAGAACGCTACTCTAGAGCAGGGGTCGGCAACCTGCGGCCCATGAGCCACAAGCAGCCCATGGGGGCAGTTTAACCGGCCCACGAGCTACCCCCAAACCGAGCTGCCTGCTCCATGAGTCCCCACACGCTGCGCTAAACAGACACAGCACGGGAACTCGCTTCCACGACGCTGGAAATCACGTCTGTGCATGCCCAGATGCCGGAAATCACACGCGTGATCCAGCCCACAGAGAGATCTCCGTGGGACTTGACCGGCCCAGGCAGGTAAAACCTTGCCCACCCCTGCTCTAGAGGACTTCCAGGTAAAGACAAAAACATGAAAGCCACCGGCTGGCAAAACTGAATGCAATAATAATATTATTATAATAATTTATTATTTATACCCCGCCCATCTGGCTGACTTTCCCCAGCCACTCTGGGCGGCTCCCGAATCGAGTGTTAAAAACAATACAGCATTAAGTATTAAAAACTTCCCTAAACAGGGTTGCCTTCAGATGTCTTTTAAAGATAAGATAGCTGCTTATTTCCTTCACATCTGAAGGGAGGGCGTTCCACAGGGTGGGCGCCACTACCGAGAAGGCCCTCAGTTCTCTGTAACCTCAGCATCCGGGCAGAACGATGGGGGTGGAGACGCTCCTTCAGGTATACAGGACCGAGGCCGTTTAGGGCTTTAAAGGTCAGCACCAACAATGCCACCACCACTGGCCAGTTTCTGCCCTCTCCCTTTTCCTTTCTCAAAAATCACTGAAATGACCCCTTTGCTTGGAGACATGAAACCAGGGCTGGGGCAGGTTTTCGTTCAGCCCTATAAAGTCACATCCTGTTTATGAGTTCTGGTTTACCCTGAGTGAGCTTCAGGTGAAACCACCTCCTCTTAAAGGGCACAGTATCTTAGTCATTATTGGGAAGATTTTGTTTTTAAGGGAGGAGGGGTTATGCACACAGCACAGGACTCTTACCCACACTGATGTAAAGGCAGTTCCTTTGCAGCCCCTGCTCAGTAGGGCCTGAGAACAACCCATCGAGAAGCGAAAAGCTCAAGGAGAAGATAATGAGCATAATTATAGTTAGTTATTGTTTGGTCCCCTTACAGACCCATTTTGTAACACTTCTGCCAGCAGAGCTATTTTATGCAATGCCTTTTTCGCATGGCAATCTTTTCATAAGTCAAAGCAAAAGCCAATAGCTGGCAGTATCTCCTGCAGCCTGTTTGACAATAGAAGTTAACATGGAGCCCTGCCTGTTATCAATCTTCATAAATGCGCCCCCGCGATGGAAAAAGCTCCTGTCACAGTTCGTGAGCCCTTCGCTAATAATGCAAGCAGAAGAGTGAGCCTGGGGCTTTAATGGGTCTTCAAAATTACATGTGTGTGTGCATTTTAGTTGGGGATTTAGGTGTCTTCGGGGGTTTTAGCCATAACAAATGCCTGCATCCTCCCTTCTTTCAGAAGGGAAAGACACCCATGCTTCTTTTTCTTTCATTGTGTTCAACTGCAATGGAATTCACATATGGGTTTCCCTCCGTCCTAGTCCACAGAGCAAAGATGCAAGGTGGCTACCCTCAAATTTGGAACTTCATTTATTCGGGAATTTAAAAAGTCTAATTCTATATGTGCAATTCGCAAAGTAAGCCTTTTATGTACAGGAAAGCAAGTTATGGTAAGGAATGAGCAATGGTTTCTTTTGTGGCTGATTTTTAAAGGTGTTTTTTTTTGTCTATGGCTGTGGAAATATTCCCTCCAAAAGCTTTTGAGTCAAAGGAAGGAATTCAGCGGAGTAGTGAAAAGTGTTATCTTGCTCACAAGCTGCCCCATTCCTTTATCTACAGCTAGGGTTGATGGGAGTTGTAGTCCAAAAACAGTTGGAGGCACAAGTTTGGGAAACCCTGATCTACTGCTTCAGCAAGTTCTCTTACAAAAAAAGAAAAAGAAAAAAGTGAAAAGGAAGATAGGAGCCATTTCCTGTAGTATCCCAGCCAATCCCACCTCAGTCAGGCAGCGGCAAGGTGATGACATCACACAGCTCTATTTGGTTCGATGATGACATCATGAGGGCAGGAAACTTTGCTTGAATAGTGTTGCCAGGAAGCCAAATCAAAGTGAAGGCAATCAGATTTGGGTTTATGTGGTGACATCAGCAAGCCAAATAGGGTGAGGTAAAATTCCCTGCCCTTGCTCTGAATGGGCTTTTTCAATTTTTCCTGTGAAACCACCCCCAAACAGCCAAAACTATGGATGCAGATATCTGTACCATGAGGTAAACTTTTCTGCAAAACAATCTGCTTAGCCCTTTTTTTGGTCATGTCTTTCGGAATGTCACCTGCCCCGAATCTTAAGAGACTTAAAATCCTCCCCTTCTCCCACTCAAAAAAAATAAAATACGCAGTTGTAAAAATAAATAAATAAAAAATACAAATGGGTGAGAGGGAGGAGATATGGCAGTCATGGTCAGATAATAATAATAATAATAATAATAATAATAATAATAATAATAATAAATTTTATTTATACCCCATCCTCTCCAGTCAAGACCGGGCTCAGGGCGGCTAACACCAAATATAAAAACAATTGATAAGCTAAGCTTATCGATAAGGATCCTGTCACTTCTGTTTGATTCACTCCTTTTTAGCATGTATCTACACGAAAGAGGTTTGGTCTCCAACAAAAGAACAAATAAACCACATCTGACTCAGATGTCATACATCAAGCCTGAGAAGGCCCATAAATCTTGCTTAATCATTACAGAGGAGGAGGCTGATTTATACGGAGGTTTTCACAGAGCGGCGCAACCTGTGGCTCCAGGGTCAGGAGGGGCCTTGACAGCTTTTGTATTTAAACTCTACAAGGTCTAAGGGCAAGAACACATCTTGCTTGTCTATGCATTGTATGAATGAAAACTTTCACGGCCGTTCGATTATTATTATTTTTTAATGTCACCTAGAAACAGCCAATATCATCATAAAACCACCTCCACATCCTCAAGTCTCATCACTTGGTAACTCCCAGATATGCTAAACATAGGCTGGAGGCCAGGGGTAACTCAGATGTTACAAAATTGTAAATGCGAACCAAACCCCCAAAGCAACCGTCCTTCAACAACCAGATTACCAAAGAAAGAGGACCAACTGCAAGAGTGTGTTGCTTCATCAGCTTAAATTAAGCATTGTGAGCTCCCTTTGCATCAGTGGGAGAATTAAGTACATATTTAAGCCTCTTTAACACAGGTGGTTTTTTATGGAAGAAGCTGCACACTAGAACGATAGAAATGCAGAATTGGAAGGAACTACGCGAGTCATCATTTAGGTATAAGAACTAAGCGGTGATGTGATCCTCGCGAGGACGCTCTCTCTAAATTCCTGCATTTCATCTGAAATAGGCTTCTCCGTCTACGTTTACACCTTTCGCTCTTTAGTGGACGCTTTCATTCAAGATGGCAGCCAGATGGGGAGGGGAATCCAGAGAAACAGACAAAGGGGCAAAAGAGGAAGAGTTTACGCTGCCATAATGAAAGGTTTCTGTGGCTTCAGTTACAGATCCTTTGCAAGACAGCAATTGTGATCACAAACACAGGGAAATCTGACACTCATCGCTTCTGCACGTTCTCTCACTTTGCTTTCAGCACAGGGAGAACAAGGTTCAGTTAACCTTTCCCATCCACTACCACAAAATAGATGTTCAGACAGTAACTACAGCTAGTTAGCATCAGGTTCAATAGGAAGAATCTTAGTTTTCCTGAACCACCCCCTCTGAAAAATTAACAAGATGGATCCAGTTTCTTATGAAATGAAACATGCATTTTAGAAATCAGAGTTTGCCATGCACTGAAGCAATATTTTTTGAAAGGACAACACTCTTTGTGGTAGATTAATTTTGCACACCATCTCAAGACTGCTTGGGTGAGGCATTATATACAACCACCCACACCTCCAAAACAACAACTTTGGAGTTGTTTGTTGTAAAGAATGTACATTATGGGAATAAAATAATAAATATATCTACACACACACACACACACACACACACCCTGGTAATAAAGAAATAAAATAAAGAGAGGATTGCTGGAACTCATGCCCCATGCCCTCAGAGTAGTATGTTATATTAGGTACATCTAAAAAAAATGTAGTATAAACACTGACAACTCGGAAACACTAGACTGCGAGCGCTCCAGTTGGAGAACAGCTTTTACCAAAGGTGTCATGGACTTTGAAGGCACTCAAACTCAGGATGCAAGGGAGAAACGTGCTAAGAGGAAGGCATGCTTGGCAAATCCACACCGTGATCAGCTCCCGCCCAGAAACCAATGTCCCCACTGTGGAAGGAAGTGTGGATCCAGAATCAGCCTCCACAGTCACTTACGGACTCACTGTTAAGACCGTGTTTATGGAAGACAAAGTTATTCAGGTACAAAGAAGAAGAAGATTAGGTAAAAGGATGACCAGGCTCCCAACCAGCCGAGCAGTAATGAAATAATGGGAGACCTGGGACTCCGAATGAAGTGGAAATCTGAAACAGCAAGGAAGCCTGACACTGAAGTTGCCAAAGAGAAATAAAGTAGAACTGGTGCCTCCAAAGCTTTGGGCTGCTCCAGAGGCAGTGCTGCCCTTTTCTTAGATTTAGAAATCCTGGCAAGCCCCTAGTGTATATTAAGCATGGCTGGCAGATACACAGATTTAATGACTAACCTGTGGCTATGATTGCCCAGGGAAGGCTGGGGAGAAATTGTGCAGAAGAAGGGAAGGAGTCTGCCATCCCAGACCTCCTTGCAGCCCCCTAACCATTGTTAAGGTGCAGGGCGAGATATCTCTGCACCAGTCACAATTGCACAAAACTAGAAAAGGAAGATTGATAAAATTGTGAGTCCACTGGGTGACAGGCAACTAATGCTGATAAAAATGTTATAAACCACCCTAAGCACTCCATGCTATCTCATGAAGGCAAAGTCATCAGAAAGGGGACGCACATACTATGTACTGCTAAAAACTAATAATGGGAGCCAAGTCTGAATTTACTTCATATTGCATTCTCTTTCATGAATGCTATAAAGTACCTCCTAGTAGCAGCAGTTTCTGGCACTTGTTGCAAACAATGCATGTGCTGTTTAAATGCTTTTTCTTCCTGGCACCATCTTCCTTAAGTCTTTGCACTCTGGACCAGCCTCATTTCCTCACATGTAATCCCATTAGCTGAGATGAGCCATGTGATGTGGCTGACATCAAACGTGCTTCATTATGATGTCACACAATGGTGCTACCATTCCTTGCGAGCGAAATCATATGGGTTGCCATGGCTAGATTAACAGCAGTGTGGGCAAGCTATGACGAGGACTATAGGGGCAAAAAAACTATAGGGACAATTGTGTCAAGCAGCAGTTGCAAAGCAAAAGGGTCCTGAACAGTTGTGAAATGTCATGAACACTTGGTTATTTACTGACAACATTTCAGCGAAATCTCGGGGGGGGGGGGGTGTCCCAGCCCAAGGAATTTGGTTACAGAGATTGTGCTCCTGTCCAAGTGAATATTGCAATCAGAAAATATTTGGTACGATATTACTAATAGATCTTTCCCACACCAACTAAAGAGTGCCAATTCCCACAAAACTTAAAGCTTTGGACAATTGGCTGGGTGAATTACAGAATCGTTACATGGGATTCATTTCCACTGAAGCATTAGACATTAGTCTTTGATGGAAGTGGGACTTTGGACTCGATGGATCATTGATCCAATCTGCTACAATAAGGCAAATGTATTGTTGTTGTGCATGCGTGTGCATATTAACTGAGACACAAACTTAACTGGATTTTGTTGCCAGCGTTTGGCAGCCTGAAATGCGTTATTGATCCCCTGACTAGTAAAAAAAGGTGGTTATGAAGGATGCTTACAAGAGGAACATGTCATCAAATTCAACCTGCAAAGAATCATTTTTTTAAAATCAAAGCTGTGTTTTGCAGGGAATTATTTTTAAACAGTAACTTCGTTAGTAGGGGTTACAGTGACTTGGATTCTAAACGGTATGATGGGTTTTCCGTATAGAAAACCAACCTATTGAGTACAAACCTGGGTGCATAAGCAAAGGGCAAAAATTCCTTGACTTACACGAGAGAGCAAGTGAAGGTTATATCAAGGTGCAAGTGGTATCAACAATGCTCACTTGCTCAAAGCAGCATTGATAGAAACCACCTTGTTCAAAGAGCTCTTCCACTGCTCAAAAGGTTTCGTCTTCAGATTAATTCTAGCTTTGTCCCCATCCTCCTTGCTGCTGGGTTCTGCAAGGTCAACACTGAGACTGAGGAAGAAGAAGATGCCAGGCAGTGCCAGCCCCTAGACTAGGAGTAAGTATGAAGGTAAGTAAGAAGGGTTGTGGAGAAGTGCCCCGTTTGCTCTAATGCAGGGGTTGGCAACCTAAGGCCCATGAGCCACAAGCGCCTACAGGGGTTGCTTTACCAGCCCACGAGCCGCCCCCGAACTGAGCCACCCACTCGGTGAGTCCCCTGTGCGCTGCGCTAAACCGAGACTCGCTTCTGCGGTGCTGAAAATCGCATCTGTGCAGACAGAGACGCCAGAAATTGTGTCTGCACAGACACAGAGGCCGGAAATCACAGGTGCACGTGTTATATAATAATAATAATAATAATAATAATAATAATAATAATAATAATTTTTTATTTGTACCCTGCCCATCTGGCTGAGTTTCCCCAGCCACTCTGGGTGGCTTCCAACAAAACACTAAAATACAATAACCTATTAAACATTAAAAGCTTCCCTAAACAGGGCTGCCTTCAAATGTCTTCTAAAAGTTTGGTAGTTGTTTTTCTCTTTGACATCTGGTGGGAGGGCATTCCACAGGGCGGGCGCCACCACCGAGAAGGCCCTCTGCCTGGTTCCCTGTAACTTGGCTTCTCACAGCGAGGGAACGGCCAGAAGGCCCTCGGCACTGGACCTCAGTGTCCACGCAGAACGATGGGGGTGGAGACGCTCCTTCAGGTATACTGGAACGAGGCCGTTTAGGGCTTTAAAGGTCAGCACCAACACTTTGAATTGTGCTCGGAAACGTACTGGGAATGTACGTTCACGCGCGCCCGCAATCCGACCTACAAAGGGGGCTCCGTGGCAGTGAACCAACCCAGGCAAGGTAAGCCTTGCCAACCCCTGCTCTAATGGACCAGCCTGCAGTGGGCATTGTTCCTCAAATGTTTGCAAGCGGACGAGAGGTGAGGAAAACTCTGCTCACGGCCGTGTGCTCACACCAAACCTGTGAGCCCCCAGAGCTTTTCTCAGAAACTCACCCTTGGAGTGTGGGCAGGTGTTGGCGAATCCTCTTGGGGCCCTTCAACTAGGGACCACCCATCGTTTTCATTTATTAGAAGGTCTGTTGAGAATCCTGGAATGTACTTTTGGAGCACTAGTCAAGCAAAGATGCTTTGCCAGGCCCCGTGAACACAGGCCCAAACCTTGCATAATTCAAGTTCCTGTGGCTTGGGGAAATTATTTTGTAAAAAGGAGTGCATGAAGTTTAGCAGCAACAACAGCAGCAACAACAGAGGTTTCAACAGCTTTTGTGTGAAGCGAAAATATGTAGAGTAGTAAAAATGTATTAGAATAGAAATTTTGGCCTAACATGTAGAAACCTGAAGATGGTTATGAAAGTAATAGTCAGAACTGAAACTTATGCCCATGATAATGATGTTCATCATTCAGAACTGAACTTGGTTTTTAGTTTCTGAATTGCCAACTGGAAGTAGTGTGGTCTAGTGATTTGAGCACCCGGCTTCTGACCATGAAGGTATTTTATTTACAGTCTCTTAAAAAGGAACCGGTTGTCTCCTTTCACCTGGCTGTATGAAAAGATGGCAAACCCAGCTCTCCTAACTACCTTCCTGCACTGCCAAAAGTGAAGGTCCTCTTCTGCCAGGCTCCCCCCACCTGGTTTGGCACCCAGCAACACCTACGAGGCAGCTAAATCTTTGCCAGTCAAAATAGCTGTGGCATGTTGAAGGGGAAAGTTGTTGGTACAGCACAAAATAAACTGAATTTCATTTTCAAAATTAATAACACCAGAGCTACTGTACTGATTGCATTAGTCATTTCCATAAATAATTAAAAACCTCAATTTGCACAGAATTCCCAATCTGCTGCACCACGGCAGCGCAAAACACAACGACCTTGCTGCAAAATCGACTCCGTCTTGCCAACGAGGACAAGGGGCCTCCAGTGTTGGCACCGGTCCGGTCACCCTTAGCCGCGTTGTTGCCCCACGAGGCTTGATCCACGGCCAGATGTAGCTCTCCGCAAAGACACATTTCTCGTTCTCCAGCCTGCTCAATAAATACAGCTCAGCTGGCAGGCCAGAAATAGGTAGGCTCAGTGCTTTAGATGTCACGGCAGCCAAGCATCAAACTGTGGTTTGGCAGTCAGGAGTGCCCCACAGGTTCTCAGGCGCTATCCCCAACCCACATCATCCATACCGCCTCCGTTTTCTGGTTTGCTCTAACGTCTGCATCAGCTGGTGAACTACGCTTAGTGCTAAACGAAATTATTTTTCGGTACAGAGAAAATATTGGCTGCATGTGGGTCTGTCCCAGAAACGGTGATCTGAATCAGGGGCCACTGCATGCCCATGTGTTTATTATTTTAAGTTCAAGAAGATGGAAATATTTCTTGTCACACCCAGCCTGGCCCTAGATCAAGATCTGGCGATAGAATCAGAATTCAAAATGACCACAACAGATTGGAGAACTGGGCGCAAGCTAACAAAATGAATTTCAACAGGGACAAATGTGAAGGTTCTGCACTTAGGCAGAAAGAACCAGATACACAAATACAGGATGGGGGACAGCTGGCTTACTAGGAGTACATGTGATAAGGATCTAGGGGTCTTGGTGGACCACAAGCTTAGCACAAGTCAACAGAGCAACTGCAATTTGGCTTGACCTTTGCTAGAAATGCCCTCATCACCAGCCCTCCCACCTAGTCATTATGGGACTTCACTACGCAACAGTACGAAAGAATCATTACTTTAATTTGCTTGTTTTCTTCTTCCTCTTCCATTCCTTCTATGCCATGCCTCTTAGACTGTAAGCCATTATTTTAAACGTAAACTACCTTGATTGCTTTGGGAGAAAGGAAGTATATGAACGTAATTAGTAAATAAATAAACCAAGCTAGCCAAACAGAACAATCTAAGCAGTGTGGAACGAGAGAGACAAAGGGAAGAAGAAGAAGAAGAAGAAGAAGAAGAAGAAGAAGAAGAAGAAGAGGAGGAGGAGGAGGAGGAGGAGGAGGAGGAGTTTGGATTTGATATCCCGCTTTATCACTACCCAAAGGAGTCTCAAAGCGGCTAACACTCTCCTCTCCCTTCCTCCCCCACAACAAACACTCTGTGAGGTGAGTGGGGCTGAGAGACTTCAAAGAAGTGTGACTAGCCCAAGGTCACCCAGCAGCTGCATGTGGAGGAGCGGGGAAGTGAACCCGGTTCCCCAGATTACGAGACTACCGCTCCTAACCACTACACCACACCGACCATCTTGAAGTTATGACTCAAGCCATTTATGGCTCTACAGGTTTGGAGTCCTCACCTTGAACTGTGCCCAGGACACCTGAAGAAGCTGGCACAGTCACCTGCTGACTATTCTCTCTGCTGAGCTTTCAGATCAGCACAACTTCAAGAAGGAGAAAGGAGCCTGTTAATTACAAGCAGCATCAGCAGCAAATGAGCTGTAATGGAGGTGTTAGGAATGTAAATCAGACCATGCCCACAATGCAGCTAAGGCAGCATCTGTGCATGCAGCTTGCAAAGTAATGAGGCTGTGACGATGTCCTGGCATCCTGCTTTGATCACTTCATCTTGTTCAAGAGCTCTGCAGGGATAAGAGAGGTTAGTGGCGCTGACCTCCTCCCTCCTGCAGCTTTGCCCAGCCACAAACGCGACACACAATTTACAGATATTTGAGTTGCAACTCCATCTGCCCTCCACCGTTACCCCCATTCAGAATACTGGCAGCTTAACAGGTGTGAGGAGGGCAGGAGGTACGGAAACAGAATAAGCCATTCCACGTTTCAACATGTAAAAAGGTAACCGACAGCCTATCCTTCTCCCTAGAACCAGAAACACTATCCTTCTTCCTATAACCAGAAACAGGTGGCCCGCTACTTTACACGAAACAAAAAGCACCCATATAATCAGCTGTGCAGACGTACATTCCTTTTCATGCAATCCGGTGAAGTCACTGGGATATGTTTAAATGCACACAGATGTTCAAAAATCTGCAAAATGGCTCTCCCTGCAAAATGGGAGTGGGCGGGGAGGAGAGCGCTTGCAAAACTCATCCATACAGGAGGAGAAGGCACACGAGATAGATTGCAGCTTTTAGCCTCCCACCTTGTTTCCATACTGTAATTGGGAAATGGGTGACTTGTACTCATGTAAATTCCCAACAAAGCATGTTCAATACATGAAAACAAGAGGCTTTAGAATCTCTGAAAGGAAGCTGGAAGCCAGATGTATCACGGCGGAGTATCACTTGCCAGCGCTGAGCGTGAACCGCTGCTTCCCATTGGCGGCGGAGGCTTGTGAAACTGCAGCCGGCAGCAAGAACTGCCCTTAATGAGCACATCTATCAATTTTCAGAGGACTTGGTTGATTACGGATACACAAAAATAAGAAACGTGCCAATTTAACTGTTGGGCACTGATGTGTAAAGAGAAAGAGAGAGGGAGAAGAGAGAGTTTCACTCACTCACTTGATTTCATAAAAGGTCTATTGAAAATTACGCCATCTATCCTTGTGAGCATGCATGGGAAGCTGCTGGAATTTTTCCACATGGACCACCGTCCATCCATTTTTACTGTGTGATGGGGCAAGTCCCAGTTATCAAGAATGTACATCGGACTGGGTGCTTTTCTTCTTTTCTTAAAGTTATCAGAGACCAAGCTCATACATCTTTTAGGAATGCATTTTTTCCTTTAAAAATATATATATTAGGAAGATGCTTCAAGTGTTCAGCTGTGAATGTGACCAACACAAGTATTATAGCTCATTCAGAAGCCTTTAAAGAAGACTGGGAGCCTTTTCTAGTCTATAAAAAAAAGTCATTTCCCATATGTGAAGACCACAGCATGGTTTGAAGTGTAAGAAAACAGCAGAATATATTATGAAACATGGTAGAGAGGATGAAATTAGATAAGACGGAACCTTAAAACACAATTGTATGTAATTTGGGTTACAAACATCCATGTTGGGTGAGCAGGAAGCCACTACTGTCATTGAACTGGAATATAATTGTTGAGTAACAAATGTAATTTTCTACATGGAAAAAAGAATAAAATATTATTATAAAAAAGGGAGAGTCCTTAATTGGCTGCTGACAGCAGCCTTGACTTTCCTAATGAACACATATCTTAGGGCTTGTCAGCTTGTCTGTATATACAGCTGCTCTCCCTCTTTGTTCCTGTATAACTATGTTGGTATAGACTCCCACCTGGAATAAAGGTACCCTCAGGCACAAGGGAATTGCACTGCTATAGCTATTAAGATCCCTTTAAAGTAGTTTTACTGGGATAAGAAAGTGTGCTCTAACCAGGCTCCACAATCTGACACATGCTCACAAATTGTCAGAAAGGACATGCTCACAAATTGCCTGATGAAACTTTTATTTCAGAAGTCTATATAAGAGTACGCATGATTTGCAGAAAGTGGCGAGGAAGAGGATTTTACTCCCTTTCTCATTATGCTAGAATACACCCGTGAAGTTGATGGGCAGGAGATTCACGGCGGACGAAAAGCAAATACTTCTTCCCACAGCACATACGTAGATTTATGGAATTCACCATCACAAGATGTGGTAATGGTCGCTGGCTGCAATGCCATTAAAAGGAGTTTGGACAAATTCATGGAGAATGTCAACCAATAAGTATGAGAGCCAGTGTGGTGTAGTGGTTAAGAGTGGTAGTCTCGTAATCTGGTGAACCGGGTTCGCTTCCCTGCTCCTCCACATGCAGCTGCTGGGTGACCTTGGGCCAGTCACACTTCTCTGAAGTCTCTCAGCCTCACTCACCTCACAGAGTGTTTGTTGTGGGGGAGGAAGGGAAAGGAGATTGTTAGCTGCTTTGAGACTCCTACGGGTAGTGATAAAGCGGGATATCAAATCCAAACTCTTCTTCTTCTTCTACTGGCCATGAGAGCCATATGGACTCTCCATCTTCAGCATGCCTTTGAATGTCAGCTCTTGGGGGCAAACCAAAGCTAAAGGGTTGCTGGCTAGCTGGCTTCCTGGACCCAGTGAACTGGTCACCTTTGGAAACAAGGTGTTCATTTAGATCAGGGTTTCCCAAACTTGTATCTCCACCCGTTTTTGGACTACAACTCCCATCATCCCTAGCTAGGACCAGTGGTCAGGAATGATGGGAACTGTACCCCCAAAACAGCTAGAGACCCAGGTTTGGGAAACCCTTGGTATGATCCAGAAGGCCTCTTGCAGATGCTGGGGCACAACAACATGGCACATGGAAAGAGTGTACATCACTATCATGCAAACGTATGAACATGTATTTATAGAACTGTGATTTGGTAAAATGGAAATACATGCACTCCTTCGGCACCTCCTGCTTTCACTGGATGCAGAGTACACATTTATCTAGCTAAAATGTGCTTAATTAATATTTCATATAGCAGTGTTGGATACTCTACATTCCTAATGGATTGTATTGATCAAAGGAAGAAAGGAAAACGTCTCTGTTGCTGTAGGGAAAACTAAAGCTGTCAGTTATAAAGCGATCACTGTTCAAAGGTTTAAGACTTGAAGCAGAGCTTCTGTAAAATCTAGGCAACTCCTCCTCAACCTGCAAAGGAAGCTACAATATTTAAGACAATGAGCTGGGAACCAACTGAAGAGACTACCCTCGCAAAGCAAAGCATCGAGTCTGTAATAGCAGCAGATACTGCTAGACCCATGATTACAGGTATGCAAGGCTGCCTTCTTTAGGAATTCCACTAACCCTGATCTTCTCTCTGAACTGCCTAAGGCCAGGAATATGTTTGCAGAAGTTTTAAACTAGTTGGTAATAAGGTTGTTGTAAGCTGCCTTCAGTTTGTAGAAAGGCACAAGTAAGAAGATTTAAAATAAGAGCAACTTCCACTTTTATTTTTCTGGTTTTGATCACGTTTTCCATTAGCACCATTCTAATACACCTTGTACCTTAACACAAGAACCACATCAAAGTCATGCCTTCATCTCAGCTGGGCTATTAGCTTTCTGAGTAGTTCCAGGCAAGTGCCTAAAGAATGGCTTAATTCACTACAGGGTATGGTTTGCTGTTCCTAGGGTTCGCCCTTCTTCCAAGTGCACTATTCTTCCTTCCTATTTGTACCATGTTTTGAAAATGCAAAGTGCTCTCAAGACCTGGTTTCCTTTATCCTCACAATCACCAGGCTAAACAAACATGAATTCTTCCCAGATCATAAATGAGGAACTGAGGCTGATGTGAGAGAATATGTGGGTAAAATAAATCAATGGTCTTAACTTTCCAGATACAGGAATCAGATGTAACAATTGCTGGGTTAGCTTTCAACAACTGATCTGCTTTAATTCGTTTCATTTATTTTTGGCATGCTATCTTTTATCTGTCTGGCTTAGTTGTCTCAAAGAACAAGGTGAGGTGGTGAACCTATGTCTGAACTATACCACTTCTGACTTCTCTGGCAACTTATCGCAAAGAAAACAAAACAACAAAAGAGAAAATGGTGGTAACATCTCTGCTGCGACCCACTTGTTGAAGACCAGAGATCCTAGACCATTGTTGGTCTCCCAGTACAATTTTTTACTTTCTATGTATGTAATTCATACACATGGCCAAATCTGTGGTGTGGGTGCTGCAAATGTTGTGTTAGTGGCACACCTCCAGAAATGAGGAGAAAGACACTCTAAGCTCTGCTACCAGCCAGACAAACTGGGAGTTTGCAACCTGGAGAGCTGCCTAGCCTCAGCCATTGGCCAGAGAAAGGACATCTGCCAGGGCTTGTTCTCACCTCCTTAGGAGAAAAAAGACACTCTACTCTGGGACTGCAGAAGCAATGGGAACATTACTCTGGACTCTGATGCCAGCCAAAGTCTCCGGGGAGTACTTTGCATTGTTGTAATATGTTGCAAACTGCCTTGAAGAAATTTGATCAAGGGCAGGGTACAAATCTGTCAGATGGCAATGGTGGTTGCTCATGAGTAACCAGGCAGGACTGAGACCTGTCTTTTACAGGTTTTATTTGGGTGCAAACTATTTACAGTGCAGAGCCACAAGTTCATGTCTGCCTCAATCGCTAGCAGAATCCGGGAGTGGTCGTTTCTTGGACCTCCCCCAACATAAAAGTCTCGTTACTCCCAGCCTTTTCCTTCCCTCTTTGCGCTTTAGACCTCTGCGCAGGGTGGGCAACGGAAGGGGTGTGCTTCCCTCCTGGCCGGCTTGGCCAGGAGCGGTGCTGAGGCTCCCCGCAGCATCCTCAGGTCCTTTTACCACTTCCCCACTGGAGATGGGGCTTTCCTCATCACTGGAAGAAGAACTGCTTCGCAAGATTTTCGGAGGCTCCCTGTGACACGACTGCCCCTCTGTTTCCCGCCCCTGTTCCGATGCCAGTTCCCTGACAAAACCTTTAAAATAAGAGCAAAAACAATGACCCGAGGGGCCACTTGTGATATGCAGACAGGCCTTCACATCTGCATGGGTCAACTGGCCAGCAAGCCAGAAGCTAAACCATATTAAGGCAAAGCAGGATGAATATACTACAAAGCATCTTATATTGTTGCATGGTTGCCACCACAATTGGCCACCACAATTCTATGTCTTGGGGAAGTAAGTGCAAGAGCTTGAGGTCCATTCCTAATCTCACTGCACATCAGGGTGTGTGGGAAAAGAACTATCTCAGACTCCAAGACGTTGTGCAGTCAATGGACAAGACAATCAAGTGGGTCCACCAGAGACCTGGAATATCAAATCAGGCTTAAGCTGCCTGCCAAAAAGTCAACCAGACAAAGCAGGATAACTCTTCTCTTGCAGTTAAGATAAAGATAACTCTACATATATTCTAAGGGATGCGGGTGGCGCTGTGGGTTAAACAAGAGAGCCTAGGTCTTGCCGATCAGAAGGTCGGTGGTTCGAATCCCCGTGACGGGGTGAGCTCCTGTTGCTCAGTCCCAGCTCCTGCCAACCTAGCAGTTCGAAAGCACGTCAAAGTGCAAGTAGATAAATAGGTACCGCTCTGGCAGGAAGGTAAACGGCACTTCCATGTGCTGCTCTGGTTTGCCAGAAGTGGCTTAGTCATGCTGACCACATGACCCAGGAGCTGTACTCCGGCTCCCTCAGTCAATAAAGCGAGATGAGCGCCGCAACCCCAGAGTCGGCCACGACTGGACCTAATGGTCAGGGGTCCCATTACCCTTTACATATATTCTCTTGCAGGGCAGAGGCTTGACTATTCCCCATTCTGAACCCCTAACTGAATGATCAGAATGTTACTTGGCCCTGATGGTCATGGGAAAATAAGATGCCATCCCCAGAGATGCCAAGTTTCCTGCCTTTAGCCCTCGAAAGTGAAGTGTAAGAAAGGAATCCAAGAGAAATGCAAAATGCAATTACTCAGTAAAAGCCCAAAGCCAAGCTTTTCCTGTAATACTGCACTTTCCTCTCCCCCACCTTCTTCTTCCTTATGTAAACTTTTCATTAGGAACAAGACATCTTTGTAACATAATCATTCTGGTTATAATGCAACTGTGAATAACATAACGCCTGCATTAGGAAAAAGCAGCAGGGCCTGGTAATGTTGTTTTAATATCATTTGTGTACTGCAGGAACTGGCTCAACCTGATCATTTAGAATTCGATCAATGCGAATTAGTGTCTTCAAGGGAGATAAACCATTTGACAATTTAGGATTTGATCAATGCAATTTGAGCCCCACAAAGATTTTTTTTTAAATCATCAGGTATGTTTTGGAATATTAAAGCAAATTAATGCAGCACTGGAACAGGCAATAAGCAGGCATCAAGGTAAGTATCGCAGACAATGTACAGTGAGCCTGCCAGCTTTCCAATAAATTCTAGATAGGTTATGCAGTGTGCCCTCCATTCCTCTTAAACTTGGCAAATTAGCCATTAAGACTACTCAAACCACATCTCATGTAATTCAAAAGGACTAAAAGTAAAACAGGAAGGGAAGGGAAGCTCAAGGGAAGAGATGAGTTGCTTGTTCATTTCACTATTGGAAGTACTTTTGTGTCAAGACAGAAAAGAATCACAAAGGCTGCCTTCAAAGAAGGTAGAGCTGAAAACTATGCAGAAAGTATAAAAATGAATTAAAAGAAAGCCTATCATATCCTGAATTAAGAACCATCCTTTCTGGGGAAATTTCCAGTTTATCGATTGCTAAAAAGCAGAGACATCACCTTGCCGACAAAGGTCTGTATAGTTAAAGCTATGTTTTTCCCAGTAGTTATGTATGGAAGTAAGAGCTGGACCATAAAGAAGGCTGATCGCTGAAGAATTGATGCTTTTGAATTATGGTGCTGGAGGAGACTCTTGAGAGTCCCATGGACTGCAAGAAGATCAAACTGATCCATTCTGAAGGAAATCAGCCCTGAGTGCTCACTGGAAGGACAGCTCCTGAAGCTGAGGCTCCAATACTTTGGCCACCTCAGGAGAAGAGAAGACTCCCTGGAAAAGACCCTGATGTTGGGAAAGATGGAGGGCACAAGGAGAAGGGGACGACAGAGGACAAGATGGTTGGACAGTGTTCTCGAAGCTACCAACATGAGTTTTACTTCCAGGCAGTGGAAGACAGGAGTGCCTGACGTGCTCTAGTCCATGGGGTCACGAAGAGTCGGACACGACTAAACGACTAAACAACAACAACAACTATTGATGGCTACTAGTCACAATGGCAATACGCAACCTGCAGGATGAGAGGCACCTTGCCTGTGAACATCAGCTGGTGGGCAGCAACATCGCCTTCATGGGCTGCTCATAGGCTTCCCCCAAATGCATCTGGTTGGCCACTGTGGGACAAGATAGGCCTTTCATCTGACCCAGCAGGGCTCTTCTTGCATTTTGTGCCCACATGCCTATACTGATCACCACTGATTATGAAAAATACCTTTTAATTGACTACAGTCATCGTAACGGATGGCATTCATCTGAGCAGTGCAGGAACTAGCTCAACCTGACCAGTTAGAACCTGATCAATGCAAATGTTATGTCTTAAAAGGAGGTAAACCGCAGCGGTAGTCATACGTATCATATGGGTTCTTATTACACCTGGAGGCCATTTCCTGAGCTGTGCTCACTGTCTCATGCTGACAGCTTCGAGGAGTCAGAGGTGAGAGCTGAGAGCAGGGTGGGGACCAAAGGAGGACAAGCTACCCCAGACAAGCTACAACATGTTCCCCATCAGCGGTCCCACCCCCCTAACACCCCATACACTCCGGCACAAGCCCTGTGTCCATTCTTGATTACCAGGCAGAGGGCCTTCTCGGTAGTGGCGCCCGCCCTCTGGAACGCCCTCCCATCAGATGTCAAAGAAATAAACAACTATCCGACTTTTAGAAGACACCTGAAGGCAGCCCTGTTTAGGGAAATTTTTAACATTTGATGTTTCATTGTGTTTTTAACATTCCGATGTGAGCTGCCCAGAGTGGCTGCGGAAACCCAGTCAGATGGGCAGGGTATTATTATTATTATTATTATTATTATTATTATTATTATTATTACATTTAACCTCTCTATTCCAATAGGAATTAATACTGGCAGCATACCTTCTGCAGCACAACTACTAGGCCCAGTATGTGAAACTTTCGCTTCAAAAACGAAGCAGGAAGTGAATATTTCAGTGGAAAACTTGCTGAAAATTCTAGGCATGTTTGCCATTCTGAAGTGGAGCTGCTTTGCAACAATACCACAATTAGCTCTATTAATCTCACACTCCCAACTTGAAGTCACACTGACACGCAGCACATTGGTTTATGCATTTAACAGAATTATAAATTTAGCAGTTCAACCTTATTTAATTCTCCTTTTACAGACAATTAAACAAGCTCTTTAAAGCACTTTTAGCTGGAAAAATCTGTCCTCAATCCTCACGTTCAATTAAACTGAACACGAGGCATCAGAAGAGCATCGATGTTTAGTTTTCTACTGAATCTTTCATAATTTACTTATCAAGCTATACTCCAGAAGACAGTTAAAAGAACATCTGTTTAAATTAAACTCTTGGGAGCATGAAAATAACACTGACTATTTTTTAATATGCATTTATGTATCAAGGCAGACAGGAAGACATCTTCCCCCACCCCTCCTAATATTTCCACGGGCCGAAAAAGGGAAATAAAAAGATGTTAATGGGCTGTAAGAAAATCATATGCAATATTGGGTCTTGAATTAACAGGAAAATAAGATGCCCAGTAATGTTTTAAATATCATGTTTTATTATACTAGTTATAAGTTTTACTCATAAATTAACCCAAAACAGTGAATTATGGTTGCATCAAACACTACATGTCAATTGCTTCTGTGCCCACACAGACAACAAGTGAGCATCTAGCCCACTGTTTCCCAAACTTTGGCCTGCAGTTGTTTTTGGACTACAACTCCCATCATCCCTAGGGAGGACGAGTGTGGTCAGGGATGATGGGAACTGTAGTCCAAAAACAGCTAGAGACCCAGGTTTGGGAAGCACTGTTCTAGTGAATAATAAGCTTGTACTCAATAACTTGAGTGATGTACACATTTAAAGCAAGCTTTAATATTTTCAGGTTCCAGAGAATATGCTGGTATCTCTGCTTAAGGGACATCTTACCCACTTCCTTCCTACTGTCACTTCTGCCCTAGAAGTTGAAATCATGCAAGCAGGAAAGGAGAAAGAAGGTCCTGTGGCTGAACAACTACTAGAAAAATGTGAGCTTCCTCTTCACAGAATGGGCAGGACTGATACCCTGCCTCCCAATGAAATACACCTCTGTGTTTTCTATCTTTTTTCTCTATAAAGGCAAACAGATAACTCCTGAGTGCTGTACCTTAATTGCATGTCTAAAGCTTGCAGGTATTATTTGTTGATATTATTTGTATGAAAAGGCATGCCAGAAGTTTGCCAGAAGTGCTTTGTGTCAGGTTATACATAAACGTTTTGCACTGGGAACGTTTAGCTCGGGAAAATAATGCAATCAATTGTTCTTCCCGGGCTGTCTTAATTTCTAGTCGTTTCAAGCTCTTAAGTAAGGAAAACCTTAAACTAAAAGAGAAAGTGAAGAATGGTCTTGCGGGATAAGATCAAAGCACCCGTGCCCAGCCTATAGTTGTCATGGCTAGAAATTTGGGGTGACCAGAACTTTGGGGTGACCCCCATGAACTTGCCTAGTCTTCTTAAATAGTGGGGGGGGGGAATAAGCCTGTTTAAGTAATTCATAGGGACACGGGTGGTGCTGTGGTCTAAACCACAGAGCCTCTTGGGCTTGCTGATCAGAAGGTCGGTGGTTTGAACCCCGGCGACGGGGTGAGCTCCCGTTGCTCAGTCCTGCCAACCTAGCAGCTCGAAAGCACGTCAAAGTGCAAGTAGATAAATAGGTACCGTTCCGGCAGGAAGGTAAACGGCGTTTCCGTGTGCTGCTTTGGTTTCGGTGTTCCGTTGCGCCAGAAGCGGCTTAGTCATGCTGGCTACATGACCCGGAAAAACTGTCTGCCGACAAATGCTCGCCTGTAAAGCGAGATGAGTGCTGCAACCCCAGAGTCATCTGCAACTGGACTTATCTGTCAGTGGCAACTTTGAGAATGAAAAGTATAGAAGGCTTATTCTCTCTCCCCCCCCCCCAAATTCTTTTTATTGATTTTCATTAGACTTTTCTCAAACTTAATCTGTTCCGGGAGTCTATTCGACTCTTGAAACCGTTCGAAAACCAAGGCGCAGCTTCCAATTGGCCGCAGGATCTTCCTGCACTCAAGCAGAAGCCGCATCAGACGTTCAGCTTCTGAAAAAGTACGAAAACCAGAATACTTACTTCCAGGTTTCTGGCATCTGGAAGATGCTTTGTTCATCAACTAAGCCGTTCAAGAACCAAGGTTCCACTGTATATGGAAAGTTGTGATTTTACCACACTGGTTGCTTTTCAAGACCATAATACCATGCAAGTATTGAATGGGGTGTGGGAAGAGAAGGGAAGACTCCTCAGAAATCCCTGTAAATTGGGTCTGAGAGTTTCTAGGCCTGAAGAAATCATCTAGTGACTTATTTTGCAGTCCAAAGGGAAAGCCATAGAGGAGACTCCTTGAAAGGCTCCATATTGGCAGGACTGTGCAATGACTCAATTTTAGAGTGTTTGCTAAAGACCTTATTTCAGTGCGCTTTTAGTGTTTTCCATTTTAGTTTCCTATAGGATGGTTCCTGCATTTCATTTCAATTCAACTACTACAGTTGTACCTCGGTTTACGAACTTAATCCATTCCGGAAGTCCGTTCTTAAACCGGAACCATTCTTAAACCCTAATGAGGCCTCCTGCCGCCAGTGCCCTTCCACTGTTCAGATTCCGTTTTTAGACCAAGGTAAAGTTCGCAAACCGGGACACTACTTCCGGTTTTGTGGAGTTCGTAAACCGAATAGTTCGTAAACAGGGCTGTTCTTAATCCGAGGTACCACTATATTTTAAACTGCCTTTTGTTAAATTGTGTAGTCTGTATTATATGTGAAAGTTTATTTTTAAAAAAATGTTTTTAATGTTTAAATGTTTTTTAAATGCTGCTTTCTGTGGGTTTAACAGAAACAGGAATCCAGTCGGCACTTTAGGATGTGGAAACATGCCAGATCACCACAATTATTAATACAGAGCAGAGCTTTCCAAACTTTTCATGTTGGTGACACACTTTTTAGACATTTCATGACACAGAAATTCGGGGCGGGGGGTTTAACTAGCAAACTGGAGATTAAACTAACTCCTTTCCAGCCCCGGGAGGTGTGTGACACACTTGCACGACACATTTGCACGACACACCTACACACTGCAGCCAACACACTAATGTGTCGTGACACTCAGTTTGGAAAGCTCTGATACAAAGCTACCAATATTCACAGTGCATTAGAAAAACTGCATGCAACTGGCACCCTTCAGATGTTTTGGATTGTAACTCCTGCCTGCCCCAGCCAGGATATACTGAAAATGCAGAAAATATCTCGTCCTTTGGATGTTTTCCTATGGGAAGGCTGACTAAAGCCATGAGTTGTCATAAGGCTCCTTTATGATCTTTATCAAGTTATTAAGTAGCTATAATGATATGTTGTCATGGGGGCTGAGAGCCTTTCAGCAACAACAGACTTCCAGATAACAACAGAGTACTGGTCTCTGTCTTCTACTGACAGCATTCATCAGAAAACAGCAGGAAAATGGGAGGGGGGGTTACCATTTCTGAAATGAAAGCCATGAAATATGATGGATGATGCCTTCCTGCAAGAATTAGCAGCAGAAGAAGGAAAGACCAGGGCAAAAGGTCAGAGTCACTTCGGTCCCGCAATTACTGGATCTTCATTAAGCCCTCCGGAGAAATAAAGAGAATTCAACCCAACCTTCAACACAAGGGCAAAGTTAAATTACTGATTTAAATACCTTTCAAGCCATTGGGGGGGGGGGGAGAGAGATTTTACCAAAATGGCTGAAATCTAATCACAGAAGTAGCAATATAATCTAAGGCACTTTAAAAAACAGAAAACACTATATGATTAATAAAATTAAAGAAGAGCCCCCGTCCATTGGTCTGCAACCTAATGTACAGTGGTGCCTCGCAAGACGAAATTAATTCGTTCCGCAAGTTTTTTCTTCTTGCGAGTTTTTCGTCTTGCGATGCACGGTTTCCCATAGGAATGCATTGAAAATCAATTAATGCGTTCCTATGGAAACCGCCTTCAGACCAGGTCCGGGGACAGTCTGTCCCCCGACCTCTTCTGAAGGCTGGGGGGGGGGGGGACAAGGGCTTTTCTTCCCACCCCCAGCATTTTAAAAAAACCCCGGGACAGCGGAGGACTTCTCCGCTGTCCGGGGCAATCTTAAAATGCTGGCGGGCGGCATTTTAAAATCGCCCGGGACAGCGGAGGACTTCTCCGCTGTCCGGGGCGATGTAAAAGCCCCTGGGAAGGCAGGCAGGGGGGACAAAGACTTTTGCCCCCCGCCCGCCTTCAGAAGAAGTCCTGGACAGCTTCTCCCCGCCGCCCCTTGCTTCAAAAGAGGTCTGGGGACAGCGGGGAAGACGCGCTGCGCTTCCCGCTGTCCCCGGAACTGGGGCTGCGGGGAGAAGATCGCTTCTCCCTGCCGCCCCTTGCTTCAAAAGAGGTCCAGGGACAGCGGGGAAGAAGCGCTGCGCTTCCCGCTGTCCCCGGACCTCTTTTGAAGCAAGGGGCGGCGGGGAGAAGCGATCTCCCCGCAGCCCCTTGCTTCAAGAGAGGTCCGGGGACAGCGGGAAGCGCTTCCCACTGTCCCCGGACCTGGGGCTGCGGGGAGAAGATCGCTTCTCCCCGCCGCCCCTTGCTTCAAAAGAGGTCCGGGGACAGCGGGAAGCGCTTCCCGCTGTCCCCAGACCTGGGGCTGCGGGGAGAAGATCGCTTCTACCCCGCTGTCCCCAGACCTCTTTTGAAGCAAGGGGCTGCGGGGAGATCGCTTCTCCCCGCTGCCCCTTGCTTCAAAAGAGGTCCGGGGACAGCGGGGAAGAAGCGCTGCGCTTCCCACTGTCCCCGACCTCTTTTGAAGCAAGGGGCGGCGGGGAGAAGCGATCTCCCCGCAGCCCCTTGCTTCAAAAGAGGTCCGGGGGCAGCGGGAAGCGCTTCCCGCTGTCCCCGGACCTGGGGCTGCGGGGAGAAGATCGCTTCTCCCCGCTGCCCCTTGCTTCAAAAGAGGTCCGGGGACAGCGGGGAAGAAGCGCTGCGCTTCCCACTGTCCCCGACCTCTTTTGAAGCAAGGGGCGGCGGGGAGAAGCGATCTCCCCGCAAACCCTTGCTTCAAAAGAGGTCCGGGGGCAGCGGGAAGCGCTTCCCGCTGTCCCCGGACCTGGGGCTGCGGGGAGAAGATCGCTTCTCCCCGCCGCCCCTTGCTTCAAAAGAGGTCCGGGGACAGCGGGGACAGTCTGTCAGTGGCAACTTTGAGAATGAAAAGTATAGAAGGCTTATTCTCTCTCCCCCCCCCCCAAATTCTTTTTATTGATACACTGTACAGTGGTACCTCGCAAGACGAATGCCTCGCAAGACGGAAAACTCGCAAAATGAAAGGGTTTTTGGTTTTCTGAGTTGCTTCGCAAGACGATTTTCCCTATGGGCTTGCTTCGCAAGACGGAAACGTCTTGCAAGTTTGTTTCCTTTTTCTTAAAACCGTTAATACAGTTGCGACTTGACTTCGAGGAGCAACTCATAGCACTCGGTGTGGTAGCCTTTTTTGAGGTTTTTGAAGACTTTGGTGATTTTTGAAGCTTTTCCAAAACTTTTCCGACACCGTGCTTCGCAAGACGAAAAAAACCGCAAGACGAAAAAACTCGCGGAACAAATTAATTTCGTCTTGCGAGGCACCACTGTAATCTTTGGGATTCCTATGATGGCAAGTGCATGCTTTAAAAGTAATAACAGTGCTTGCAGTCACCCCCTGCATCTTAGTGGGCCTGATCCAGGAGACGCATCCTTCTTTGAAGATTCCATCCCATTCTTTCCAATAAGCATCATGCAAAAGTTAAGAACATGTGTCTGCTTTGAATTTCTATGCTGCAACCAGGACACAGTTCAGCTGATTTGGAGCCCTGGTCACAAGGCTTTTCCTGCAATGCCAATACCCGCAACTCACTTCATTTCCATTTCCGCTTTCCCAGCAAAGGCCGGGGGTGTGTGTGTGTGTGAAATCAGATTCATGGTCTTCCTTCAAAAACAGTACAAGGATAAAAAGAGAGGAACTTACTTGAATCTGGCATCTACTTCCTCAACAGCTTTTTGGTACTGCTCCGTGGTGACTTTATAGAACTGCGAGCTCTAGAAATAGAGAGAGTGAGAGAAATAAGGGTAAGCAATCAAAGAAGCATTTTTTTCGGGGGGAGTTTAGTAATTCATAAGGCCCTAACGAGACATCCACAGCTGCTCTCACTCCAAGTCCAACGATTACTAAGAGAACCTCGTTAAATTTGCTGCTGTGGTTATTCTAAGTGGCGAAAAACTTACTGGGTGGAATTCAGTTGTCTCCTTATTCAGGTGTTCTCCTAATCTGGGGGGAGCATAGCTGTCAACTTACAGATTTGAAAATAAGGGACCAGCAGCCTCGAAAATAAGGGACCAGCAGCCAAAATAAGGGATTTTAGTCAACCAGCTCCTGAGCCAAGGGCAGAAAGCCCAGCCAGCCCAGCAGCCAAACTGTGATGGCCTGGTAATCCGATTCAGAGGCTGTACCGGAGGAATCCCAGCCTGCACAGGAGTCCCCGCCTCCAGGGCCGGCTGAGCTGGGGCAGGGCCTTGATTCTGAAGCGCCTGCACCTGTGCCGGATCCTCAGGGGCAGGCACCAGGTGAATCCACTCTGGCTCCGGAGGCGATTGAGGACGCATTGCCTACAGGTGCGCCTCTCCCAGCCCTGTCAGGGGAAAGTGAGTCTCCCCCTGGGTGCAGTAACCCACCGGCCTCTCCTGAGCTGCAGAGGCTCAGGGCAGAGAGGCAGAGGGAACTGGTTTCTCCCAGGAGGAGTGCTCGCCTTAAGGCCAGGAGAGGCGGGTCACCTGGGGGCCGGGGCCGCCCCTGGCCTCAGAGAAGATAAAGGCCAGTCAGCCTGGTCCCAGGTTGCGGGAGCAACATCATTGAAGAGCTGTTTCGGCCAGCATCCAGTCCTGTTCCCCCAGAGTTCCTGTCCTTGCCCGGCTCCTCGCTGTGGACCCCGCTTCGCCTGTGGAGAACTGTCTGCCGACCCTCGACTCAGGTCCTGGACCTCGCCCCACGGTAACCTCCCCCCTGGACCAGCACACAAACAAAGCCTCAAGTGGTGGTTCCCACAGCGCAGCAAACCAGCAAAGGGGATGCAGCAAGGAAAACCACTGTCACCTCTCTGCTGGGAACTGCTGAGCAAAGGCGAGTCCCCAGGCAACGCGACCGATTTGATCGGCACAAGGCATGCAAGCTCCACCCCCCCCCAGTCGTTCTTAGACTCCTTATTGGGTGAGCAACGGAGCCAAGCAACACAGTTGGAACCTCCCTCCTCCCTGGCCGGCAGGAAGGGAGGGAGAGGAGCTGCTTCCTTTGAAACCCAGGAAATTTAAGGGACATCATCAATAAGGGACAGCAGCAGGACATGGCGCTGGGATAAGGGAGTTTCCTGCCAAATAAGGGATGGTTGACAGCTATGGGGGGAGGCACAGGAAGGGGCAGAAGGAGAGGCGAGAAAGCCCTGTTGCACTAGGAGGGCTCATTGCACTAGTTGAATTCAGCCTATTGACTGGAAAGTAGATAACCAATTTATTCCTAATCATTCCGACATTCAGCTTCTTCAACCCTGCTTTTCTCCCGTCCTACCTACCTACCTGTTTTCCTTGGCCCTCTTTTCCCTCTGCTTCTTGTTTCTTAGGCTCCCCATTTCCATCTATTTTCTGCTTCTTACGCCCTCTGTCACTGGGCTCCCCTCTACCCTTAACATCCATGGCATTCACGACTCATGTCTCCTTGTCTTCCATTTTGACTCTGCTCCCCAGCCTCGCTCTGAGTTTTGTGACATCGTAACAGTTCAGCCAATGGGAAGATCAAATGCTCACAGCAGCTTCTACTGCTTTCTCTATTGCCCATTGCTAGAGCTTGCCGTTTCTGATAAACTGATAGAACCATGAGAGGGAAAAAGAGAGAGAATGGACGCTTGCTTTAGTTTTATAGTTAAAATAATCTCTCTGCATAATTGGACCCTGAAATGGCACCCACATATATATAATTCTGGGGAAAGGTGGGGAGGGCTTTTGCAGAACCTCCCAACTGCTTGTGCCTCTGAAAGGGGACATGCTTTGCAGAATCAGAATTACTGAGTGGCAGAACCGCACATTCTATCTCTACACATGTCTTGAAATGCTGTCTACAAAGTGAGGCTGGGGGAGGCAATTTTTAGTGGGGAAAGTGGTCTGACGAAGGATCTACAGCCGCCTCACTGCTCAGAATCTGCCACCCCCTGTAACAAAAAGATCCCAAACCCATCTTTCCAACCCAGATGTGGAACTCTAGCTGGCGGTTGGGGAAACAGCAGGAGGGCAAAACTTCAAGGCAGATTAAAAACCGTGACGCTAATTGTAATGAGGCCTAGAACCTGGGTGCTAGTTTAATGCAAACAACAGATGGACTGCTTATCCATAATGCCGGGCATAGAAAGTGGATGCAGAACCTGATCCATCAACAGCCCCTTCATCCTGCCTTGATGCAGGGGCCATGTACGAGATGATTAAAGGTTTAGAAGGCAAGTTGCAATAGCTGGCCTGTACCAACATGGTGATTAAAATGGCGCCTCTGTATTGCACCATTGATGCCTTATGCATTTTGTATTTATGTAGACTACACTTCACACATAATAAATGGGACACCATGCTAGGACCCTGCTCTCAGCACTCTTTAAATGAGACTAGCTAATTTTTTGATTGGGATCTGCATATGCAATTCTTCTCTGTGCCCTGCCACAATCTTCATGGTCAACCAAGAATGTCCTCTTGGACCAAGCCATAGCAAACATAATCCTTACTATTAGAGACCCCTTTTATGTAGTAGTGCAGCACTTCCATTAAGCAAACCTGATAACAAACCTGTAAAGGAGACCAGTATTACTATGATCCTATTATGGATTGGAGGCTGAAGACAAAAGAGAGCAGTTTGTCATCCAGCAAGTTCTTGGCTAAACCTAGACCAATCGTGGGAATTTCCAGTTTAATTCTGTCCTGTGCTTCAGAGATGGTTGCATGTTAAGTCCTCCCACCAGCTACCGTAATAATCTAGCTGTAAACATTATCACGTTGCAAGTATCCCCACCTCACATCACTGGCTGCCACGCGGGTAAAGAAACTCACAATGTCCATGTGGTAAATACAATCAGACATTTGGCTTGGGGAGAGCTTACTTATGGGGACATCATTTTTGGAGACATCTCTATGGCTTGCAAAATGGGTAATCTGTCCCTCAGGCACCAGCTTTCTTAAGCTGAAAATCCCCAGAGTTTTTGAATCAGCAGGTAGAGGCTTTTAACCTCAGGCACGCTCCTATCTATCAGATCCAAACCATGGTTATGCGAAGTCAGAAGAAGAAAACATCACAAGACATTTTCTTTCTACTTGTACCACGTTAGAGCAGAAGACAGGCAACAGGAAACAAGGCTCCTTTACTCCTTTACTATGCTGATGAGTGAAAGAAACTACTCCATCTGGAAAGGTAAAAGGACAGATATTTAATCATCTGAGCCTGTGTCTTATGCTTTACCAGGCGGCTCTGAATTCGCTGGGGATCTACAAAAATCACTGGAAAAATCATTAAGCTGAGAAGAAGGGCAAGATTGTGTTTTGAGCCTCACACTTTTTACGCAAATTATAATAAATTGTGTAACAGATACCACAGTCAAAAGGGCACACAAATATTAGACAGAACATGGTGGTCTCTCAACTCGGAGCTTGCTCCTGTGATCCAGACCTAATAATTCATTTGTCTGCGGACCCAAGTTCCAAGCATGTGATTTTGGGGGTAGTTTATTTTTTAATAAATCATTGTTGGCTGCTAAGAAAATGAAAATGAAATCCTCTTCACACTGCTGACCCCCGTTGCATTTAGCAATCTCGCTCGCCCAATGACAGTCACATCCAGGTTCCTCAGATACAGATAAAATCAATAGGGATGTGATTAGACAAGCAGACGAACGACAATGCACATACGGACAGGTCACCATTTGAGATGATGAATAGTCCTCTATCAACCAACAGTCCCCTCTGATGCTAACATTTACTATAATCTTATTTGGGCAGCGATTTATCTTTCTTGTGCCTGATCAATAAAGATGAACACAACAGTTGTAAGGATCGATTGCAATTTTTTATCATTTTAAAGCATGAAGGCACATTTCTGACACAAAGGCAATATTCATAGTGTAGTTGTTCAGCTTTTTCTTTCTTTCTTTTTAAATCTGCCATTTGAGGGAACAGCTGAGTCGCGACACGTTGAGAGGCTTTAATCTGACTGCAGACTATCAAGCAGCCGTTTATCAACTTAGATTCAGTTTAGTGTGGCTTTCAAATGACACAGCTTTCGCTTGAAGTTGTGTAAAAGTATGTACGCGCACGCGCACACACACACACCACATGTGCAGAGTGGTGTGCTGAAATGAGCAAATAGGCTTTCATTGTCTAACGAAATTCTTTATTTTAAAGAGAAACTCCACAACTATGCAAACATTAGCTAGAAATGATGGTGGTTGCTTTAATGGACTGTCAATTAGAAACTACATTACTGTACAGGTTCTAATGTGCTGCCAGAGAAATGGCTTTTCACTTCTCAGCTGGTTAATTGAAATTGTCACTTAATAGGACGATAAATTGTGGGGCTATATTAGCTTTAGGTCAGGTAAAGTGGGGATCAAGGGTTCCATTCTGAAACGGGCTCTGGAACCCTTCACCAAAACAGTAGGATGGAAACACGCAAAGTCTTCACATTTTTCACTTGTGGCATACGAACGAGAGACAGAGTTTTAAATACAGAACCTAATGTGCAACGAATTCCAAAGATGCAAGAGACAAAAACTGTTTGCAGACTGTCTTTTTGTATCCGCAATCACACGCTGAGCCCTACAGAGTTTTAAAAATTCCCTGCATTTTAGATGCAACTTGCAGGGCAAACTAGGTTTAAAGAATTGCTGGCCCAAATGGCAGGCGTTTCCGGGTGGAATATAGTTCAGTGGAACAGGAGGAGGAAGAAGTATCCATGGCTCAGTTTACTAGCACACCTTTGCAGCATGACAGCCGCCAGAAAACTGAGCCGCATGGGTCCTCTTCTCTTAGGAGAACAGTGTGTGTGAAGCAACACTTCGAGAGGTTGCTGCCATTTTATTTTTGTCTCGTAAATACAGCAGAAAAGCCAATTTTATAGCAATTTTCATCTTATAGTACATTACAAAATTGCATGTTGACACAATCAGAGCAAAACTAATGAGAAAGAAATGTGGCGGCATGCAGCTACTACAAATGCCTTTACACCAGAATATCAACTCCGTGTTTCTTCTGCAGGAGCTTGAGGGGTATGCTGTAGCAGAGCAACAGGCAAATCTTCTACTCTTTCAATTCTGATGGGACTTGAGATTGTAACAGAACCTGAAGGTGGGACTGGAGGGATAACAAGCAAGGAAGCAGCCTGCGCACCAACACGAAGCTCTGGCAAGGAACGCTGGGGGAAACCAACTAGATCAGCCAGGAAGCATATGAGCAGCGATAGGCCTATTGCACTGCTTAAGCCTCTGTAAAGGTTTTCAGATCGAGCTCCCTCTGTGACTAAGTGTAGCTGAGTGCTCACTGGAAGAACAGACCCTGAAGCTGAGGCTCCAATACTTTGGCCACCTCATGATAAGAGAAGACTCCCTGGAAAAGACCCTGGTGTTGGGAAAGATGGAGGGCACAAGGAGAAGGGGACAACAGAGGACGAGATGGTTGGACAGTGTTCTCGAAGCTACCAGCATGAGTTTGACCAAACCGCGGGAGGCAGTGGAAGACAGGAGTGCCTGGCATGCTCTGGTCCATGGGGTCACGAAGAGTCGGACATGACAAAACGACTAAACAACAACGAAAGCTCTACTTCTCCCATGCTAGACCAGCTTTTCTTTGCCGTCCCATTCTCCTCCTCCTGTGCCCCATAGCTCAGCAAGGTCCAACACTGGTAGATAAAAGCGATCCACTTGGCGTTGAGTGTTTGGACTTTCAGAAAGCGCTTCTTTGCAATATGCTTGGTTCAGCTACGGAATACGCTCTCGCAATAAGCAGTGATGGACACCAACTTGGATGGCTTTAGTTGGATAGCTCAGTTGGTTAGAGCATGGTGCTGATAATGCCAAGGCTGCAGGTTTGATCCCTGTATGAGACAACTGTGTATTCTTGCATTGCAGGAGGTGGGACTAGATGATCCTTGGGGCCCCTTCCAACGCTGTAATTCTAAAAGAGAAATTCATGGAGGATAAGGCTATCAATGGCAACTTCCCAAAGTGGCTATGAGCCACCTACACTGTTGGATTTAGTGTGCTTTTAAATGCCAGCTGCTGGGAACCCCAAGGAGGGAAAGTGCTCTTGTGCTCAGGTCTTGGTTTGTGGCTTCCCATAGGCATCTGGTTGGCCACTATGAGAACAGGATATTGGACTAGATGGCCCACTGGCCTGATTCACAAGGGCTCTGCTTATGTTCTTTCCACATTTTTCTCTCCCCCCCCACCCGATTTCAGTATTGTTGTTTCCTCTGTTACAGTACACTGTCCGCAAGTTATACTCAAGTGACTTACATTCATTCATTCATTTACTTATTCATCATTCATTCAGATAACAGATCCTCCCAAAGCAGCTTAGTAATAAGTAATTATTAATTACTGTTGTTTTATTGTTTTGTTGCGATTCTTTCATTGCCAACTCCTTTGGGAAGATCTGTGCCCCTGAAAAGTGGCACAGAAATAGTTTAAAGGAAGCACATAATTTAGCTCGTTAAATATAAATCAGAGGAGCGGGGAAGAAGAAAACCTTCTACGAATTCCAAAGTCAGCGTCTGCATTCCCAGCCCATGATACCAGCAACCTCAGCTCATCCCATCTGAAAGCCAACTGGGAAAGTAAAGTCTTTGGGCTCATCAGAAAGAAAGGCAAGAGCAAAACACAACTCTCATGGAAGAGATTGCCATAACACACAGTGGCCCCTGGGGATTAAAATACTGGAAATAAATAAATAACTACTGAAAAACCCCTCTATTGTGTGTCCTTCATTCTAAATCTATTCACTGGCAGTGGCAGACCCAGAAGAAAGGCCTCGGAATCCACTCTTAAAGCCTGGGCAAGTTATGTGGGTGCAGGTGGTTCTTAAATGCCTTTCTCAGACACTGTGGTTTGCTGAAAACAGGCCTCTTTTTCGATAAAGCTGTGGCAAGGGTTAAATTAAAAACAAGTGAGGAGCTACTTCACCCAACCAACTTCTGATGTGGAATGAAGCTCACTGGCTTCCATTTAAAAACTAATGTATGAATCACACCTTCAATGGGACATGCTCTACATCCTCAGTAAAAAAAAAAGGTCCCTGCAGAATTTTACAAGGTCAGCTGTTTTCTCAGTGTATGGAAACTCAGCAAGTATGTGTGTCTTTAACCTAGATTGAAAATCATCTCAGGGTGCTTCATTAGAAAAGGTGCTAAAAGACCTCATGTCATCCGAGCAGACGAAATGTTATCCCCATTGAAATGCATCTGAGTCCTCGCTTGCACTTCACAGAAACAGACAGCTCTTCCATGGGCCTTCCCACTGCAAATCTGCTGGAACCACCTTTGCTTCAGAGACAGAGTGTATCTCCTTTCTGTTGTGTTAGTTTGAACTCTGATGCCTCATGATACAACAAATTCAGATGAAATTTATGTTCACACTTTAACTCTGTGTGGAGGCTCTGAGTTGGGGACTGGCAAAAACTCACTTTACCAAATACAACTCTTAATGACAAATGGGAATCACCATTAGGGTGGGCAGGGGACCTTCAGGGTCAACAGATTGACATCAGAACCTACAAAAGGTCACTGAACTTCCAGGTTTACTGTTCTGTACAGGGAAACGGCTTGTGCACCATCACACGTGACAGAGACACACCTGTCTACCTGGTGAGACACATAGATGGGTGTCTCTCACACTAGTGGTGTATGAGATGTTTGCCTACACCATGAATGGAGAATCTCTGGCCTTCCAGATGCTGTTGGGACTCTAAAAATCCCATCAGCCCAGCCAGCGTGACCAATTGTCAGGAATGATGGGAATTCCAATATGTGGAAGGCCACAGGTTCCGTACTCTTGACCTAACAGTACCAGATATTCATGTAGGAACCTCGTGCCTGTCCAGAAAGCCTTGGCAATAATCATACAACCATAGAATTGCAGAGTTGGAAGGGATCCCAAGGGCCATCAAATCCAACCCCCTGCAATGCAGGAATCTCAGCTAAAGCATCCATGACAGATGGCCATCCAACCTCTGCTTAAAAACCTCCAGTGAAGATCTTTGGAGAACTCCATCAGTCCTAACAGTGAACTCCATTTATCCCTAGGGGACATAGTTAAGCCTGTGAGTCTTTCCCCCATGCTCACACCTTCACATCGGGTGCACATGTGTTTTTTCTCCTAAAAGAGGACATCCATTCAGGAAATTGCCACATGTGAAGTAACCCTTAGTCCCTCATCAAGACAGGGATTTCCCCTTTGAAGACACTGACGCCTGGAGGTGTTGCTCCATTCCTTGACAAGAATAGAAAGCAACCCATGTTGATCTTTGAGATTATGTCTGTTCACTGGGAAACATGTGTTCCCTTACATAATTCAAAACAAATGGCTACAACTCCAAGAGTACATGAACAATATTCATGTTAAAATAAAAATCAAACAAGAAACCTAAGCCATGATAAAGGGAGGGAAACACATTCTTCCCATCACATATTTCAGTTACACACTTACCCACTGCCCTTCATCCAATTAGGATCACAAGGCAACTCACAGTATATGAATGAAACGATAAAAATACGATCCAGAAACTGTTTAATAAAACCAGAAGTTTACAATTCTTCATATCAATCCAGCAGATTAAAAAAATACTAACAACCCAACTAAAACATTAATATCACCGCAAGGCCTGGGTGAATAAGAGTGCCCTCAAAACCCAAAAATGAGGCTGATTGATACACCTTAAAAGGGACAGATTTAGCAACTTATGACTACTGAGTCAGACCACTGGTCATCTATCTCAGTAATATCAACACTGACTGACAGCAGCTCTTCGGGGTTTCTTGTAGGGTTCTTTCCCTTCCCTACTTGGAGATGTTGGTCATTGAACCTGGGACCTTTCCTATGCAAAGCTCATGCTCTACCACTGGGCTATTGCCCTTTTGCCCCCATAGGCAGGGCCCCATCACAAAGAATGCCCTATCTTGAGGGACCACATGAGGGACCGTGCCAACTGGTGGGACCACAAGATGGGTCTCAACTGCAGACTATAATGCCTGGGCCAACCAATATGGGGGGGGGGTGCCTTCAAGTATTTGGGCCTCAAGTTGTCCAGGGTTTTATACATCAACATTAATACCTTGAATTTGCCAAGCAGTGTAAGGGCAACCAGTGTAGAACCCAGAGAACTGGTGTTATATGACTGAACTTGATACACCACTCAGCATTCAAACAGTGACATTTTGCACTAGCGGCAGCTTCATGATTGTCTTCTAGTCTAGCCCCACACGGAGAGCATTACAGCAGTCTACATGCCAGGTTGTTTGGCAAGACTATCCTGGATCTGGAATGGCTGCAGGGTGTGAAAATAGGCACTCAGCCATTGCGCCCACCTGGGCTTCCAGTGGACTTAATAGAGATGGTATGGAGAGATTGTCCAGCAAGCACCTCCTATCTGTCATGGGCCAGGCCCAGGAGTCAGCTTTACCAGCTGAAGGGAGGAGAGCAAGATGACTCCACCTGCAGTTGATCAGCCTTCAAGGACACAGAACAGAAGGCACTGATGAGAACCAGCTGGCTCTGGACTTCTGAAACAGAGCTCTCAGCAGCAGTCAGATGCCAGAAACAACACCTGTGGTTCCTGGCCCTACTTTGATGCTTCCTGCTCTCCATCTGGAGTCCCTGACCTCTGGACCGTCTGACTTCGTATGTGGATTCTGCTCTCAGACAAGTGTTCATTGGAGACTCCTAGCCCCTGCATGCTCAGCAACAGGACCTGGATGGGACTATGACACTACCTTGCCCCAAAAGAAGATATATGCCACTGAGCAGTAGCTGTTAACCTCAGGGTTCAAGGAAGGACCTCTTAAGGGTGCACCACCACCTCTTTTAAGGTGAGTGGCACTGCCCCATCGTGAAGAGAGGCATTCCCTGCCACTTGACCCCCACCACATCAATTTCTCCAACCTAGTTTTTTGTAAGCCAATATGGACAGGAGTTGAGGGCACATGTGATCAGCTACCTAGCTTCAAGCATCTTTTGCTTCTATGGTGTCAAAGCATTCTAAGTAGACTGTCCAAACCCACCACTCAGGTAAAGCTAACTAACTGGACCCCCTTTTCAAAAGGTACGGATGCATCACTTCACTACTAAAACATTCACCAGCTAATTTTGAGAGATGCGAAAGAAAATGGAAACCTCTCATCAAAGGACGTACCTATTTCACAAGCCGTGTAGCTATTCACTCAACCATCTAATCTGCATGTAATTGAAGCACATTCTGCTAATACAAATGTTCTCGATCCCTGGCACATTCTTAGATGCTCAATGAGATCTACACATTCTATTGACAGGATGCCTAATCAAAGCCATTCGTGTTTACAACTTTTTGTTCCTTGGCGCCTTGTATCTGTGATACTACATATTACAAATCTCATCCTCGCTAAGCCACTGTTTGTGATTCTTCTGTACTCTGAAGGCCCTCTGTCATCTTGCGCTGCTTTGAGAAGGCTCCGGAGGCTTAACTGGCAAGCAAGAACTTACCATTGTTCCCGCTCCGATAATACCGGCATTTCAGACTGTGAACATGCATTAGCAGAAATGGCACATCTATAATATTGCTGGGCATCTACTGAATTCTGTAGCGCAGGACGCTAGCTGATTTCTTCACATTCAAAAATATGCAAAAGGGGGGAGGGATAATTTAGTTTCTCAATGAAATAAAGCCGTCTCTGGGGATTAAAATACTTGCTGATAAATGTTATTCCAAAATGGCTTGGGCATCAAGACCAAAAGAAGACACCACCTGCTTTGCATCCTTCAGTGGTATTCCAGGATCAAAAGGGCATACCCTCTTGAGGTGTCATCCAAGTAGCAGAACAAGACAGACAAGCCATAAAGTTAGTTGTCTGTGGCTGCCACAAAATTATGGATCTCTGTCTTGGCAACTTACAAACAAAGAAAGACAAGAAGATAGACATATGTCTTTATACTGAGAAAGGCGATTGATATGTCTAAGTCAGTACTGTCCACAATGTCTGGCAGGGGTCTCCAGGATTTCAGACAAAGGTCTCTCCTAGCCCTTTCTGGAGATGCTTGGGTCTTCTGCATGCACATCAGATGTTCTGCCACTGAGCTATGTTATTTCCCCAATTAATATTGCTCAATCCAGCAACCATGCCTCAATAATCTCTGGAGTTATTGCATGATATCTCTGCTTCCAGTATTTTTTAAGAATGGCAGGGTTGATAAAATCCCATGCACAATGACCTGAGCAACTTAGAAAGAGGGTGAGACAGAAACAGAACTAACAATGATGGATAATTACTTGTAAGACTTTGGGCCTTTTAAGAATTATAGATTACATTTAACCAGGATATTTTCTATTTGTATTTTATCCTTAGAAAGCCCTGCTCAGCCAAATCAAAGGCCACATGCCTTTCAGTACTCCATCTATAGCTCTGGTCAGTTGGAGGCCCCCTGAAAAGGTTGAAGGAGTTTGCAAATCATTCCTGTTCTTTACATTCATTCATGTATGGCGTTCGCTCAACTTATGAATGGGCAAAAGGAACATGCTCCCAAATTAGTTCCTTGTTGAGGACCACAAAGAACTAGTATGTTACTTTTGCTCACTCATAGGCATAAGTCCTCAATCCATGGCATGAATGAATCCCAAATGGTGTTGGTGGAGGTGGCAAAGAATGTACCACCTGCTCAGCATTTAACCTCACGATGGCACATTCTCCAGTTGCAGACCAGAAGCACTGAGTCACTCTGTGACTCCCCCTCACATGGGCAGCAGCGCACTGTTTCACGGTCAGCCTCTGCAAATGCTGTGCCAGTATTCCCCATCTCTTCCTTCCTCAATTCGACATTTGTCTCTGAGAATCAATGTCAGGCCTACACGGCTTAAATTCCCACCTGGTTCACATCTACCTACCAACTCGGTATGAAAACTCGCTGACTGTTCTCTGTTTCAGAGTTCTCACGGCCCCTTCCTTTACTACCAAACTACCAGCTCATTCATTTCATTATTTGCATTCTTTCTTTAAGAACAGAAAACACCACAATCTTTATGGCAGCTTCCTATTCAACATGATTTCCTCACTCAGCTTTGCAATTATCCGCCTTCTCCCTGCCCTGCCTGCCCCCATCAGTTTCCACTGTCACTTTATCCACCCCAATAACTTTCACACGCAACTTACTGTAATGCATGCATAATCCCTCTCTGCTCTCATCTGCCCAAATCTCTTCCTCAAGCTCCCCCTGCCCCATCTTCATGTGAAGATAGTATTTCCATTTCTGTCCGTTTTCTGAGCACCAAAAGCAAACCCTAAACTCACGTAGAAGCATGGGCATGCTGTGTGCGGGGTGGCTGTCTGCAAGCAAGCGCTTGCTGCCGAGTCAAAAGTAAAACTTGTCTCTTGCTTAGCATTCATTTCACCTTTTCCCAAAACCAAGCTTTTAAACCCACGTAGCAACTGCAATCTGCCAACAGCTTGACCTCGCTCCCAAAGGCGCACTCCTCCATTGTCTCCCAAGACAGATGGATGCCAACCGTTTCCAAGGAAAGTTAGTAGATATACTCTGAATGCTTTCTAAGTACGGGGAGGGGATTACAAGAACTGCACAGCTCCCTGGCCTCACCTTAAACCCAAATGCTCACTGATTGCCACATTAAAGTAAAGGTAAAGGGACCCCTGACCATTAGGTCCAGTCGTGGCCGACTCTGGGGTTGCAGCGCTCATCTCGCTTTATTGGCCGAGGGAGCCGGCGTACAGCTTCCAGGTCATGTGGCCAGCATGACTAAGCCGCTTCTGGCAAACCAGAGCAGCGCACAGAAACGCCGTTTACCTTCCCACCAGAGCGGTACCTATTTATCTACTTGCACTTTGACGTGTTTTCAAACTGCTAGGTGGGCAGGAGCTGGGACTGAGCAGCGGGAGCTCACCCCGCCGCGGGGATTTGAACCGCCGACCTTCTGATCGGCAAGTCCTAGGCTCTGTGGTTTAACCCACAGCGCCACCCACATTGCTTGCCCCCTTTTAAGGTGCAAATGCAGTATCTGAAACCTTTTCCAGATCTTGCCGTTTGTTTCTGCAGGAAAGACTACGGTTTAGTGGCAGAGCAGAAAGGTTGCCACTGCTGAAGGATCGAGGGTTAACCTTTACCATCTACAGTTAAACCACCTCACATGGCAAGCTAAGGTGGAGAGCTGCTGCCAGCCAGGAACAGCAGACAGGCGTAGTTCACATGAATCAGTGATCCGAATTAGCACAAGGCGAATTCATCTCAAAATCAGTGAACAACTGAGCCTTCGCTGTGATGAGTCCTTTCAATGTTGCTTTCTCAGGAAGCTCTCCTGCCAGATATTCATCTCAGCACCCCGTGCATCACTTCTAAATGCTGTATGAAGACTTTTTTTATTGTTTGCCTTCCTCTCCCTTTGTTTCAAATCCATTTTAACTGCAGTAAGTGATTTTTATCGTATTATGGGATTCTCCCAGAGCTCTATCAGTGTGCTATATAAGTGCTATATAAATAAAACCACGGCTCTTGTTGTGGCTCTAGCAGTTTCTTTGTGTCATTTCATTTTCTATTTTCAGTACTATAATTTCCTTTAGTGTGCACAGAGTCCAGGGGAAAAAAGAAAAGAAAACTCTATATATTTAGTGTATGTCACACTTGAAAGTATGGTCATTACTTTGTAACTGAAGAATTCTGGGAGCCTGAGGATGACTTATTAGGGAGATACTATGCAAGAGAAGTGGTATTTAGCTAATCTGAATATAATAAAAGCCCAACACATACGCTATCTATTACCAACCGAAGGGTTTTTTTATATAGAAAAAAAGAGTTTGGCATTTAAATTTTCTTGTTAAAATTCACAGCACTAACCTGTCCAACTTGCACGCATCTGAATTCAGCAAGAAACACCTCTACATATGGAGCTGTTCACAAGAGAGGGAGCTTGCACATCTATTTTTGTCACCTGGATATGGCAATGCTAGCGTTCCAGGGAGAATGAAAATGAACGGAACCCCATAACAATTTATGCTGCAGAAAGCAGAAGCAGAGATTACTATCTTCAAAACAAAGCACTGAGTACTTCAGCTGCCAGGCATTCCAGCCTTGCATGAAAGTAAAACCAAGATGAATGAACAGTTACCTGGATTAAAACTAGTTGTTTGGATAAACAGGTTTACAATTCAGCCTGGTTTTGATATTCAGTTGCTAGAGAGATTTACTAGTTTAATGTGTTAAGATTATAATGGATATCCACTAAGGCAGCCTTTCTCAACATGTTGTTGAGTTGCTAGAGAGATTTACTAGTTTAATGTGTTAAGATTATAATGGATATCCACTAAGGCAGCCTTTCTCAACAACCAGATGTTGTTGAACTACAACTCCCATCACCCCCAGCTAGCAAGGCCAGAGCTCAGGAATGATGGGAGTTGTAGTCCAACAACATCTGGGGACCCACAGGTTGAGAACCGCTGCACTAAGGGGTTATCTCCAGAGATGCTGAGGATTCCAGAGGCACCTGTTTCAATTGGGATGGTTTTATTTTGTGAGCCACTTTAAGGACTTCAGTAGAAAAACAGGTGAGGCTGGTAGGACACTTACTAGCACAGGGTCATCCGGTGAACTTTACGATTAAGTGCACAGAGTGAGGAACATTAGGTCCTACGTACCGTGTTGTACTCCAGTGCCCATCAACCCCAGCCAGCAAGGCCTTCAGTCTGGGATGATGCAAGTTGTAGCCCAACAAGAAATTTAGCATCCACCCTTGCTTTAGTGGATGGAGACAAGTGAGGGGGTTGAATGTGGGTTGTGGTCCAGCACTCTATCCATTGCACAACACTGGCTCCAATATGATAGAGGATATGTCCTTCAAGAAGCCCATCTCTTTTTAAGAACAGTGCCCTCCAAGTAGTTCCTCGACATCACTGCTGTGGTAACAAACCTTCAGGAAAGCAATGCTTAGAAGGCTTACTGGGCTTCCGGCTAAAAGGCACCAGAAAGATTTCCAACAGCAGGTAGATGAACAAAGACCCCAGCACAATGGCAGAACAGGTGAGGACAGAGGGCCGTGATGGCTATCAAAAACGAAGGAATTCGGAGCCATCTGGAGCATCACTTTGCTGCAGTTTGTGCATCTAGGTACACACAAAGAAGCAATACCATGGGAATATGTGGTACACAATAAGAAAGGGTTAAATCCAGTTTTTCTGGGGGGGGGGGAAGTGTGAATGAAGATTTCAAAAGTGGCAGGGGAGTCACTATTCATTTCAAAAGGCATGATTATCTTCCTATATTTCAAAGGAAAGGCCTTTTGAAAGATCTGGCATGGAAATATGCATCTGAATAGAGGCATATTGAAAAGCCGGGAGCTTTCAGGTATAATGGTTCTCAGTCAGAGCGCTGGATGTGCTACAGGACTTGATTCCCTGTGGCACATTTTAACACAGTGGAGCAGAGCCATCAGACCTACATTATCACCCCTGCCCAGCTACAAAAACTGATGGTTCATTAAATTTCCTCCCTTCCCCGCACCCCTCCCCCCCCCCTCGCAGCCCTCTCATAGCTACTGCAAGCTCCCCATAAAATTTCTGGAGAAGCTTTATTCCTTTAGTGCAGAAGATCTTATCTGAAACAGACATTAAAAACCAAGAAAATAAAAAAGAGCCTGAAATGTTTAATTTCATCACAGAAGAATAAAGCAAGGAAGGCGGTTAATACGAGTCATGCAGGTTGTTAAAATATTAGTATAACACTCGCCTGAGCTGTGTGTGGAAACACAAATCATTTCCCCCACACACATACACCCTGTCCTTCCCCTGCAGAAGAAATCCAGGTAGAAAAATTCTAAGTTAAAGCTAGTCAATGGATTTTCTTTCTTGAAAACTGAAAGTCATCACAGGGATGCGCCAAAGAGGTTCGGGATTGACTTCTTCATTGATTCCAGATGCTGTGTTAATTTAGTCCTCCTTCAAAATCTATCCTAAAATCTCCATGCCAATACGGTGCACTCTTCTTGCATCAAAACCCATTTCACTGCTCTGCCTCTAGAGCAGCCTTTCTCAACCTGTGGGTCCCCAGATGTTGTTGAACTACAACTCCCATCACCCCTAGCTAGCAAGGCCAGAGCTCAGGGATGATGGGAGTTGTAGTCCAACAACATCTGGGGACCCACAGGTTGAGAACTGCTGCTCTAGAGGGTACTTGTAAGCATATTCATGTGCACAAAGGACATTACGCTAGGGTCCACAACCTGCAGGTTTCAACTGGCACCATATATTCAGATATCCCCACCTGATCTTCCGCAGTTACAAACTCAACAAACTCAAGCTTCTGCTTAGGTAAGAACTAGACTTGTCATTTCCCACCTCCGGGGGTCAAGAATACTGCAATGCACCCCCATATTCCTGTTCTCCCCAAACTGTGTGTCTGAGAAAGGCATTCAAGGCTGACCTGGGAACCAGTTCTTTAGTGGAGGTAAAACAGAAGAGTCAAGGGGAGCAGGGTTGGGGGAGAGGCTGCAATATCCCAACATCTAGTGGTTTGGCCATTTGCTGCTATGCATCCGTGCCTCAGCACTTTCAAACTCTTGGCGTAGGAGGTGACAACGCACCACACTGAGGAACTGGGAGGTCTATCAGAGGTACCGGAGGTGATGATGGAACTCGTATTGTGAAAGGCAGTATGTTTATTTTTGTCATATAAGCTTGATCAGTACACATGCTTAGTTTTGAAGCAAACTTCAGACTTATTTTTTTCTGCAGTCTGTATTTTGAAGGCAAGGATCTGCACCGATGCAGGGCTACATGTGAGGAAGTATGAATTTGTGGGGGAACCACCAACAGGAGAGGGGCAAGGAGCTTGATGGTGAAGCTCTGAGCCCATTACCTTTATCTGTGGATGACAGCAAGGTCATCTACCAGTATGTAATGCATAAATGATTATTAGCATTGCTGTTGTTATTACCTGCACTCATTAAGGGTGATACAGATGACTACCTGAACAAAAGACTTTTTGAGTAATTTTGTACATTTTAATATGTACTTCTTTAACAAAGTTTTCCATTTCTAGTGAAAAATTAGTTTGTATTTCAGTTATATTGGTTTCCCGAATTTCATGGGGAAAGCTGCTCGTGGTCTCAAATTAGGAACTGGCAACCAGATTATAGTTCAGTGCTTCTCTCTCTCTTTTTTTTAAATAATATTTATTAAAATTTCAAAAAAAAGAAAAATCACATTAATGAGAAAATTAACAATAAAAAAGAAAAATACAAAATACAAAGAAGAAAAAACAGTTAAAAACAATTCCATCTTTTCATCACTTCTTTTACATTTACTTGTTTCCCGGACCTCCTCATACCTCCCTCTTTTGTATTCCAATTCAATTTGTTAATCCAGCAATTCCTTTCTCTCCTTTTTAATCCTAATCTTTAATCTTGATATATTATAACATTAAATTTTTACATATTAGAAACCAATTTTTCCATATTATAGTTCAGTGCTTCTCAAACTTTTTTATTTGGGGTATAAAAAATTGCTCACACCACACCAACTTTTTAATTGATAAGAAATACATAGGGACGCGGGTGGCGCTGTGGGTAAAACCTCAGCGCCTAGGACTTGCCGATCGCATGGTCGGCGGTTCGAATCCCCGCAGCGGGGTGAGCTCCCGTCGTTCGGTCCCAGCTCCTGCCCACCTAGCAGTTCGAAAGCACCCTTAAGTGCAAGTAGATAAATAGGTACCGCTCCGGTGGGAAGGTAAACGGCGTTTCCGTGTGCTGCTCTGGTGCCGGTTCGCCAGAGCAGCTTCGTCACACTGGCTACGTGACCCGGAAGTGTCTGCGGACAGCGCTGGCTCCCGGCCTCTAGAGTGAGATGAGCGAACAACCCTAGAATCTGTCAAGACTGGCCCGTACGGGCAGGGGTACCTTTACCTTTACATGGGGAGGGGGGAGAGCAACACCCTTAGCAGTGCTTGATTTATAACACTCCACAACTACTTTATAATATGATCATGGGACACCCAGAAAACATTAAACAATGCAGCTACATAAGAACAAGAATCATTTCCAAAATATAATACTGATTGTCCTCAAATCTTCATGCCAACTTTCCGTCCTCCTTCTGCCACACCCTTTAAGAAGCACGGTTCTAGCTCTTCACTTCCTGTGCCACCCAGGCAGCTTGCCAGAAGAGGGAGCCACAGACCCAGTGTGCCAAATAGTCGTGGCTCTCTTGCGCACTGCCAAAGCAACTGGCTAGAAAAGAGAGCTTCAGGGGCAGAGGGGACTGGAAACCTATGTCCCCACTGTGGAAGGACGTGTGCATCCAGAATTGGCCTCCACATCCATTTATGGACTCACTGTTAAGACAGTGTTCATGGAAGACAATCCTACTTGGCTACGAGTGATCACCAAAGAAGAAGAGCAGGTCTCAAGCCCACCAATGTAGCCATTTGGCAGATGTCCTGAAGGACCAGTGATGTGGTCTCTATGGGTCTCTAGAACCTACTAGACTCACCTAGCTAATTAATTTGCTAGCTGCCCTAGTCTCCTCTCCACCTCATTATGTTTAGACAGTTTACCTGGCTCACACGCCTTCCTGGCCCTGCCTCTGACTATGCCTCCAGCTACCACCCTTAGAACCACTGCACTTTCTTCTTCCATGGCCACAACCCTGTTACATTTTTAAACTTGCTACCCATCAGACGCCAGTTGGGGCAGAACTGACTATATCTGGGTTTGGAAAACACGTTTTCAAAAGCAAGTCCCCGGTATTAGATATTAAGCAAAAATGGCTGATTTGTCACAGTCTTCGGTCTGCTGAGTCAATGGAGAAGTCAACACTCTGGCTTTGAGCATACTACCTTCCGAACCAAATTCTTCCCCAAAAAGTTTCTGGAGCACTGTAGTTTGTCAAAGGTTGCTGGGAGTTGTGAATCTCTGAGGGACAACTGCGGTGCACAGAATTCTTTGGAGGGAAAGAACGAGCTTCTAGAGTGGTTTAAAGGGTTGGGACAGCATTCACTGCTATTCCTACTCAAGAGCAGACCTGCTGAAGTTAACAGAGATGACTAACCTAGGTTCATTAATTTCAATGGGTTTACTATGAGTATGACCTGGCTGACTATAGCTCACAGTGTGTGTACACAGTCTCTGCATGCTGAATTTCTGGCTTGAGGCAAACAAAGTCTATTTTAGTTTGTTTGCATGTACAAGTGACCGTGTGCACACAAATGACTGCAACTGAAAGCTCTACCTGACATGATGTAACATGTGTGCTACTTTGGACGAATGTTCAGTTCCTCCCAGGTGCAAGACAGAAGTGTGTGGTTTTTTCCCACCACTATTTATTCACTCAGAGTTAAGTTTGGGGATTTCACTTGCCGGCATACATATGCACTTACAGGAGCAGCGAACGAGCAATGCATCACGTGAGACGGGTTGTCTCTGAACCAGAGCTTACTGCTCAGTGAACCTAGAAAGCAGACCTACAAAATCCATCAGCTGCCACAGACGCACGGCCCTCTCTCAGGGCTTTGCCTCAGCAGTTCCCCGTGGCCAGTGAAAAGACCTCTATTCAGCTGAAGACCAAGTTATTAAGAAATGGTTTGTCGTCTTAGATTGGATTGATCATTTGTTTCCCGAATTCCTTTTCCCATCATTTACTCATTATACGCCTCCTCCTGATGGGAGAGGACATTTATTAGCTCCCACATTTATTGCACTGGCAAACGGAAACACTCTGGCAGCAGCATTTCCTGAGGGCTGACTCATTTATTTACTGAATAAGAGACTGAAGTTTTCTAAGGGGCAGAAAAATTAAAATATCACTCAGGCTGACAGGAGAGAAAATGAAGGTCTATATGCAGATGAGAAGGATGTTTGAGCTTTCAGTTTACAAGGCTATTGACTAAAGAGGGTTTGAAAATTGCACAGGGATAACACTCCTTGCATAATATCCTCACACTGATAAATGAAAGGGCCTGGCCACTTCCACTAATGCATGTTTTGCAAAATTCAGCAGCAGAACCGGGGAGAGTGTCTGGAAAACCTACCTTTTTTGTGTCACATTTGTGCACAACTAACTGCCCAAGGCCACAAATATTTTACATGCTTCCTCTCACTGTCACTCCATCTCAGCTTTGTAAGTCAAAAAGCACCACACATCCATTCACAACAGAGATCTGCCTACAAAGATATGGCTGGTTAATCTACAGGCCACTTTTGCCTTCCTAAGCCTTAAAAAAGGAATCTAGTCCTAACTCTTTCCCTCAGACTTCCCAAGGGCACATAATACAGTGGTACCTCCAGTTGCGGATGGGATCCTTTCTGGAGGTCAGGCCGGATCCCAAGGTTTTTGCAACCGGAGAGACGCTTCTGCCCATGCACGCACAGCAAAACCCCAGAAATAATACTTCTGGGTTTGCCGCTTATGTATCCCAAAGTTTATGTAACTGGAGGGATTCATTAGCGGAGGTACAACTGTACCCTCTTCTCCCCAGCTGCTGCCTGAAAGGTTTCTGTTTAGCCAAACCAATCTTCCGATCCCTTCATCACAACAGCAATTTTTAAAATCCCAGTTAACGGGTCCCCTCCAGATACTCAAGACAGGTCACGGACGTTCCATGAAATCACAGCAATTCAGCAAAATGGATGGAGCAAGATGAGGTAGTTCCCACTGCTTTTTATCACAAGACTGCAGAACACATGAGCAGCAAAGTACAAACCAGCACAGCATCCCAAGGTGGCTGCTGAATAAAAGGTACTGCACCACTCTCTGAAACGTCCCTTAACAGATGAGCAATTCTGGACGTCTCTTTATAGTGTTTTACTTCAGCCTTTGGGGACTCAAGCAATTTCTAGACAGGAGCCCCTTGGCCACCCAAACCGTACAGGATACTTTTAAAGCACAATACTAATAAGTTGGCCGTCTCAGCCAAGGGCAGGTACATGCAGGGAGCAGAGAGAACCAATAAGTGAATACAGGCTGGGATGAGCTGCTTCTTCAAAAAAGAACTGTTTCCTGTATTACAATAAAAAAATTCCTTCCAGTAGCACCTTAAAGACCAACTAAGTTAGTTCTTGGTATGAGCTTTCGTGTGCATGCACACTTCTTCAGATACACTGAAACAGAAGTTGCCAGATCTTGGTGAGGTTGATGGACTTCCATTTCATGCGGCTCAATGTGGTGCCTTCCATAGTTCCAGTTACAGATAGGTAGCCGTGTTGGTCTGCCATAGTCAAAATAAAAAAATTCCTTCCAGTAGCACCTTAAAGACCAACTAAGTTAGTTCTTGGTATGAGCTTTCGTGTGCATGCACACTTCTTCAGATACACTGAAACAGAAGTTGCCAGATCTTGGTGAGGTTGATGGACTTCCATTTTCAGTGTATCTGAAGAAGTGTGCATGCACACGAAAGCTCATACCAAGAACTAACTTAGTTGGTCTTTAAGGTGCTACTGGAAGGAATTTTTTTATTTTGACTATGGCAGACCAACACGGCTACCTATCTGTAACTGTATTACAATGCGGCTTATCGAGCTCAGCTTTTACATAGGCTCTGTCCAAAACTGCAAAGTAGCTACAAACTTATTCCGATACGTCTCAGGCAGGGAATGGAGAAGAAGAGAAATGCCACAAGCACTTCAAAAAGCACAGAACAGGAATGTTTGGGTTTAAACGCAGGCATTAATTTCCATTAATAACAATGAACCGTTCTAGATGCCCAAATCATTTAGGCAATCGAGGTTCGAGAAGGCTCTTCAATCAAAGAGCGCTAGCCCCCTGCACATGTGTGAGCACACAGGAAGTTATTTTCAGCTGTGGTCAATGAAGTGTGAGATATAGAAGACAGAAGACAGGGAGTGTGGGGGAGAGAGAAAGTGAGCGGAATCAGCTCTTCACTGGCTCCCAGCAGAGAATCAAGAGGAAAAAGGAATTTCAGCGGAGCTGTCCATGGTAGCCTGCTCTTTAATCAATGATGCTGAGGTTATCTTCCTATGTATCCACCAAGGGCTCATCCACACTCCTGCTTGCCGCATGCCTAGAAAGCAAGGGGTCTAAGCAGTTTCCCACTTGTCTGAGAAGTTTTCTGTCTGCCCCACCCCTTTCCCCAGGAAAACCCAATTTTTAGTGCTGAATAAAACAAGCATCAATCTGCAGAAAACCCGACTGACGTTTGCTTCAATTCAGTGGTAAAGATTGGGTGTCCCCGAGAGAAAGCGACCGGAGAATCTGGGCAAGCCCTAAGTCTCCATTTGTCCAGATAATTGCCATATTTGCCTTCTTTTGCACTAGTGTGCCCCAGAGAATTCAAGAAGTATCTTCAAGCAACTTTTCAGTTTTTTCCCTTTCATCAATTCTAGCTTCACTTTGTTGAATAAAGGGGTTAATGTAGATTGGGGGGAAGGGGAAACCGGGAAGGCAAAGCTGCGTGCTGCAGCTCCCAAGTCTTGTCTTAAAAGTTCAAAAACGAGAGGCAACCCAGAAGCAATCTGCATCAAAAAACGAGGCATGCAGCAACCAACACACTTTTGTAAGCAAAATTCTTTACCACCGCTGTTTCCCTAAACACACTGCTTTAGCAGCTGATGGATAATATTGTTTCTAACTATTTTTTTATATATAAGTAGCTTCTGAGTAGGGGTTTGTTTTGTTTTTTTAAAAAAGTTGAGAAAGTTTACAATAATTTTCAAATGGTGAGCAGCAACTTTCAATACTTCTCTTGTTACCTTTTATAAATTACAAGTAGATCCTGCAACAAAACGTGCTGGGTGCTCATGCTAAAAGCCCTTTTCCAGAATACTCCATTCTATCCTGCATCCTCCTCAATTTTCCAGTGCCGACCCCAAAAGACAGCATTGTGTGGGCAATGAGCATGTGAAAATCTCAATGGTCCATTCCCCCCCCCCTTTATTTTACGATTTGTTCTTAGAAGATTTTCTTTTGTGTTTCTGCAAATCTTGGGGTCACTCAAGTCTGCGTGCGGATGTTGCCATTTTGATTATGTAATGATTGGCACTCTGAAGAGTCCTCTGTATTTATTTCTGTCTAATCCTGTGTGTTCCTTGTCTTCACCTGTATATGCATTGAAAATTGAATGCTATAGTAAGGAAATAAATACTGAAACGTAACAAAACAAAGTGGGAGAGGCGGTATTTTACTTATCAAATCCACTAATGCTCAATGATGGATAAGCCTCAGACCTTGTTTCCATAGAAGTCATACATGTAGCTATTTTGCCCTGGAAAAAGGCCAGTCTTCCAGCTAAAGGTGCTGTCTCTTTCCAAAGCACAGCTACTGCAGCTGCTGTTTTAATGCTTAGCACAAATCCTGGCACCAAGGAGAACCAGTCTAAAACTTAAATGGCCATGTTTAACTATAACATACGATATGTCTGCCTGGGGAAAAAAAAATTCTTGCAAGAAATATAAGATTAATGCTTATTATTCAATGTGAAAAACAACTTGGGAGTTTTTTATATAAAAAATTAAGTGATACTTCAGTGTTGCTATCTATCATAAGGACAGTAATGAATGAGAAGAATAATTTCTTTTTAACAAAGGAAAGTGTCATCAAACATAGAGGCTCTTCAAGTTGTAACCACAGTTGGGTAGCATATCTTTGCAATGATTAAATGTATGTAAGGATTTGTCCCTGCTGTCATATATAAAAATGCTTAGGTCTCGCTGACAGAGGTATCATGAGAGTACTTCCATACCAGCTAAAAAGCTGAAATTTTGTGTGCACACAATAAAAGATAGTGCATCTCTCTCTTTCTTTCTTTCTTTCTTTCTTTCTTTCTCTCTCTCCCCACTGATAAAAAAGGAATGTCTGCATTCAATGGCTAAAGTGCCTCAGCACAGGATACAGACAAACCAAATTGACAGTTTCTGACAGTTTCACCTTCATATACGTAGAACAGATTGCGGGGAGCAGGGGAGCTGCAGTGGCACCCCAAAATGGATTGAAGATTGTAAAAGACAAACTCTGTTTTCACATGGCAATGAAATTAATGAATAGAGTTGGGGCAATAACGCAACCCAGTTTAACACTTGATCACACTGTGAATGGTTCACTTTGAGAGCCATTGTTATCTGTGATTGTTGCTGTCATATTATCATGGAGGAGCCGAATGATGTTTACAAATTTATCTGGGCAGCCAATTTTCAGAAGGACAGTCCACACAGGGCATTACGATTTACAGTGTCGAAAGCCTTAGTCAGGTCAATAAATGCCATATACAGGGGTTGGTTTTGCTCTCTGCATTTTTCTTGTAGCTGTTGAGCGGTGAGAATCATGTCCACTGTCCCCATAGAAGGCTGAAAACCATTTTGGGATTCAGGAAGGGTCACCTCGCATATTGTTACGAGATGGTTTGCTAAGATCTTTGCAAGAATTTTGCTGGCCGCAGCTAAGAGAGAGATGCCTCGATAGTTTCCACAACCAGTTCTGTCACCTTTTTTAAAGAGATTGATAATTTTGGCATCCCTAAAGTCTGCTGGGATTTCTTCTCTTTCCCAGATTTTTTCGATGAGCTTGTGAAGTTGTTGTGTAAGTTCAATTCCACCCACTCTGAAGATTTCGGCAAGTATCCCATCAGATCCACTGGCTTTGTTTTTCATTTGGTTAATAGCTGTATACAACTCTGCCAAATTTGGAGATACTGCAAGCACATCTCTAACTTGTTTTTGCAGAATTTGTGAGAGGACCTCAGCAGCTACGGGGGAGTTGCGGTTAAGGAGATGTTGGTAATGTTCTTTCCAGAGCAATGCAATAGCTTCTTTATCTTTTAGAAGTGTGGTACTGTCTGCTGAGCGTAGGGGGCATATGCCATGATTTATTGGCTCACAGATGGTCTTTGTGGCTTTAAAGAATCTCTGTGCATCATGTGTGTGGGCTAAGTGCTGGCTCTCTTGAGGGGTTTTTTTAATCTACCAGGTATTTTTTAGTTCTCTGGTTCTTCTTTGAACCTCAACCTTAGCATTGGCATATGTTTTTTTCTTAGTGGCACAGTTTCTATCTCTTTGCCAAATCTGAAAGGCCTTCCTTTTCTTGTCATTCAATCTCACTGCCATTCTCATCAAACCAGTCCTGGTGTTTCTTGGTTTGGTATCCAAAAGTTTGTTCACAGGCTGCAATAATGGATGTTTTTAGCTTGGTGGAAGGACATGTGGATCCAGGATTGGCCTCCACAGTCACTTACGGACTCATTGTTAAAACTGTGTTTATGGAAGACAATCTTACTTGGTTACGAGTGATCACCAAAGAAGAAGAAATGTGGGGAGGGGGAGAAGTAAATGAAAATGAGCACATAGCATGGTCAGGGGAAGACTGTGCACAACTTACGACAGTCGGGAACTGGGATATGGAGTTTGGAATGCTAATATAGTTGAAATCGGGTTGGACCCAGAGGCACCCGTCCAAAAGAAGAAGAAAGGTAATTTCTGCTGCTTTGCACACTTTGTGGTAGACCATGGGTAGGCAAACTAAGGCCTGGGGGTCGGATCCGGCCCAATCGCCTTCTCAATCCGGCCCGCTGACGGTCCGGGAATCAGCGTGTTTTTACATGAGTAGAATGTGTCCTTTTATTTAAAATGCATCTTTGGGTTATTTGTGGGGCCTGCCTGGTGTTTTCACATGAGTAGAATGTGTGCTTTTATTTAAAATGCATGGCTGGGTTATTTGTGGGGCATAGGAATTCGTTCTTCTTCTTTTTTCAAAATATAGTCCGGCCCCCTGCAAGGTCTGAGGGACAGTGGACCGGCCCCCTGCTGAAAAGGTTTGCTGACCCCTGTGGTAGAGCATTGTGTGAAGAAAGTGGAAGTAAATCCAATCAGGTTCTTCTGCTTGCATAAACAAGAGAAGAACTACACTACCATAACACAAAGTGTCTGCACCCACTCTTCTGCTACGGATATTGCAAGTGTCTGAACAGCAACTAGTGGTTAGCTTCCTTCCACTTGCACTTCTTCAGATCCAACTCATCATTTAAAAATGATACTTCATTTTCCACCTGCACCAGACAAGCTGAGGTCTGAGATACTGTAATTGTCATTGACAAACTTGCTAGTCTTGGCCTAACTGGCACAGAGTTCTCCCATCACAATACCCTCTCCAAATGCAGTGCAATCTACAGAGAGGAAGGCAGGAGCTCTGCTGACAGAGTGTCATGTTTTGGACCAAACTGACAGCTCAATTGTGTGAAGCTGCCAGCAATATTAAACTCTGACCCACAATACAGAAGGTATTGTGTTAATCAATGCATTGTTGTGAAGCTGTGATGAACTCTCTGTTTTTAATCTTTCCAGTGCAGAGCCCAGAGGTTCAGAGAGTTGAAAAATGGCCACTGCGGACAGCATGGGAGCCAAGACTCATCCTAGTCCTAAGCAATATTTGGTCCTGGGATATCGCCTGCACGCCAAAGCAACCTGTCCTTCGGATCCTCGGAAACGGAGGGTAATGCCATTTAGGTGACAAGAACGATCACCTCGAGCTGCAATCCAATGATCTCTGCGCACATGACCCTAAAGCACTTTTGTGAAGTCAGTGGGTTTATTAGAATCCCAAGAATCACAGTGTTCAGTAAATTACAGGGCCTCATAGTTGTGGTGATAAGATTGAAAGCAGCAGGCCAGTGTGCCTGAAAAGCTCCAGAATGCTTGCAACTAATGTGACAGTGAGGAACGAAAAGATGCAAGTCGGGACTTGTGCTAGGATATCAAGAAAATCCCCTACAAATTATGGGCAACTGAAATAAAACCATGTATTTCTCCCTCTGCTTATCTCTGCCTCCATTTTCCTCCCCTATCTAAATTGTCCACCCTCTATTTAATTAGTCTGTTTGCTCATCAGGACAGTAACCTGTCCTGTCACTGAAGCCAGGTTCTTGGTATCCAAGTAGAGTTGTGGCTGCTTGAATAAAATGGAACACTGGGGGGAACCTGAAGTGGTAATTCAATAGGGTTGATCTGAAGTCCCCCCAGCAATAACTTCAGAAAATGCTCCTCCAGGTATAAGTGGAATCACTGTAGATAAGCACCACCCACGCCCAGTTTGGACAGCCTTTGCAGAAGGATGCCGTGGTTGATGGTACTGAAAAGTCCAGGGAAATCAACTGAGCTGCTCTCCCTCATTTCTCTCGCCCAGCAAAGGTCACCTCACAAGGCTGTTTCAGTGCCAAAACAAGGCCTAAACCCTAACTGAAGTTGCTGAACATCAGAGAGTGCTTGATATTGATGAGCTAACACTCATTCAAGCACATTGCCCAGGAATGGGTCTTTTATGTTAAGGACTTCCTGGTCCTGAGCATTTTCTTTTCAAGGGTGGTCGCACTACAACGTCCTTTGTCTCATATGCAGAATCTATTGCAATTTGGAAACACAGCTTGGTTAGTAAGCATGGGTAGTCTTGGCCTTTTCTAAGAGCTTGTGGGGTTCTTTATTTGCTAAGCAAATCACCTCTCTCTAAAGGGAGTGGTCTGAATTCTGTGGTGAACCTTATACCGTATTTTTCGCTCTATAAGGCGCACTTTTTCCCTCCTAAAAAGTAATGGGAAATGTGTGTGCGTCTTATGGAGCGAATGCAGGCTGCGCAGCTATCCCAGAAGCCAGAACAGCGAGAGGGATCGCTGCGCAGCGCTCCCTCTTGCTGTTCTGGCTTCTGGGATAGCCCCTCAGTCCCTTCCCCCACCTCCTGGAAAAGCCCCCAAGAGCACGGAGCATGTGCGCGGGCTGCCCTTCTCTCTCATCGGGGAAAAGCCTGCAAGCACCACACACACGCTCCACGCATCCATGGGATGCATACAGGCTCTGCTCAGCGCTACCTTTAAAGAATATTTTTTTCATTCCCCCTCTAAAAACTAGGTGCGTCTTATGGTCAGGTGCGTCTTATGGAGCGAAAAATACGGTAATTGGAATGATTCAGTACAAATAAAGTGGGGAGCCAATGTTGGGTGAGATGACCTTCTGCTCCCTTCCCAGTCTATAATTTCTGACAATTACTGTTTTTGAAAGCTCAGTGTTTTCACACGATAGACCAGGAATGCCTACCCTATGACCTTTCAGTTGTTGCTGGACTCCAATTCCCAACATTTCTGATTGCTGGTTCTGCTGGCTGGGCTGATGGGAGTTGGACTCCAAGAACATCTGGAGGGCTATAGCCTTACCATCTCTGTGTTAAGACATTCAGAACAAGAAAAGTGAATAGCCGACACAACTTTCTAGAAAGCCCAGCAGGTAAGACAGTCTTCCCACTATCAAAAGTTCTGGTGTCCACCACACTGATGCAAATTAAATTCATGAATGTGACAAGAGTAGATGCTGCTTAGTGGCTGCCCTCCAGCTTGCAGTACATTTGCAAAGCAGCCCTGGGGTACTTGCCCCCAAATTCCACAATAATGAGTTCCAGGACAACGGTTGGCAAGAAAGGAAATGGACTGCAAGTCCCATCTCACAATTGTTTCATTTTTTTTTTTTTAATAATATTTATTGGAGTTTACAATAAGAATAAATGTAACAGGCAATATAACAAATATCTTAACATACTTTCACATATATATTTTTTTGGACTTCCTCACATCTCCCGCTCCCACTTTCATCGTTATAACTTTTTACCAGCAATTTGTTATCTTATTTGCATTCTTATATCCCTTCTATATATTCATAATCTTATAGTTCTCAAAAAGAGTTATATTTTCTCAATCTCACTTATTTTCTTAAATCATCTAAGTTAGTGGTGCTCAATTATTTATGATCTAGCATCCTGCTTAGCATTCACTCAAGTTGCAATGTTTTTGTAAATAGTTCTTAAATTTCTTCCAATCCTCCTCCATCTTCTCTTCTCCCAGGTCGCGAATTCTGCCAGTCATCTCAGCTAGTTCCATGTAGTCTATCAGTTGCATCTGCCATTCTTCCAGTGTGGGTAGATCTTGAGCTTTCCAGTGCTTTGCAAGTAGTATCCTTGCTGCTGTTGTTGCATACATAAAAAATGTCCGGTCCTTCTTTACCACCCCTTGGCCGACAATACCCAAAAGAAAGGCCTCTGGTTTCTTTGTGAAGGTATACTTAAATACCTTTTTCAGTTCATTATAAATCATTTCCCAGAACGCCTTCACTTTAGGGCAGGTCCACCAGAGGTGGAAGAATGTTCCTTCACTCTCTTTACATTTCCAACACTTATTATCAGACAGGTGGTAAATTTTTGCAAGTTTGACTGGGGTCATATACCATCTATATATCATTTTCATTACATTTTCTTTCAAAGCATTGCATGCAGTAAAGTTCAATCCAGTACTCCACAACCTTTCCCAGTCCTCAAACATAATATTATACCCAATGTCCTGTGCCCACCTTATCATAGCCGATTTAACCATTTCATCTTGTGTATTCCATTTTAACAGCAAGTTATACATCCTTGAAAGTACCTTAGTCTTTGGTTCTAACAATTCTGTTTCTAGTTTCGATTTCTCCACCTGGAACCCTAGTTTCTTGTCATTTTTAAAAACTTCTTTAATCTGAGCGTAATGTAACCAGTCTCGCACTTTATCCTTCATTTTCTCCAAACTCTGCAATTTCCAATTGTCTCCATCTTTTTCTAATATTTCCCAATATTTAGGCCATTTAGCCTCCATATTGGGTCTTTTTCGGGCCTTAGCTTCCAAAGGTGAAAGCCACCTTGGAGTTTTATTTTCCAGCAAGTCTTTATATTTTGTCCAGACATTAAACAGTGATTTTCTGACAATATGGTTCTTAAAGGCCTTATTTGCTTTAACCTTGTCATACCATAAGTATGCATGCCATCCAAAAGCATTGTTAAACCCTTCCAAATCCAACACGTCAGTGTCTTCAAGAAGTAGCCAGTCTTTTAGCCAGCAGAACGCTGCGGCCTCGTAATACAACTTTAAATCTGGCAGGGCAAAGCCCCCTCTTTCTTTCGTATCGGTTAAAATCTTAAACTTAATTCTGGGCTTTTTGCCCTGCCAGACAAATTTAGAAATGTCTCTCTGCCACTTCTGAAAGCACTCCGTTCTGTCCAATACCTGAAGTGTTTGGAACAAAAACAACATCTTTGGCAATACATTCATCTTGATAGCAGCAATTCGGCCTAACAAAGAAAGTTTCAATTTTGACCAACTGTCTAAGTCTCTCTTGATTTCTGCCCAGCATTTTTCGTAATTATCCTTAAATAGACTTAGATTTTTTGCTGTTATGTTTACCCCTAGGTATTTTACTTTTTTAACCACATTAAGTTCTGTCTCTTTCTGAAACCGTTCTGACTCTGTATCTGTCAAGTTTTTCCCCAAAACTTTAGTTTTCTGTTTATTTAGTTTAAATCCAGCCACCCGACCAAAGTCATTAATCAGTTGTAATACTCTTTTCGTACTAGACTCTGGCTCCTGCAGGGTCAAAACCAGGTCATCTGCAAAAGCTTTTAGTTTATATTGTTTCTGTCCGACCTGGATTCCTTCCACCAACCGGTCCCCTCTGATCATATTCAATAGCACTTCCAGAACCGAAATAAATAACAAAGGGGAGATAGGGCAACCTTGTCGTGTTCCTTTTTCAATTTTAAACTCCTCTGTAACCACATTATTAACTATCAGTTTAGCTTTCTGCTCTGAATATATCGCCTCAATCCCATTCTCAAAACCCCGTCCCACTCCCATTTCTTTTAAGTTTCCCATCATAAATTTCCAGGAGATGTTGTCAAAGGCCTTCTCCGCGTCTATAAAAATTAAAACTGCTTTTGTGTTTATATCTGTTTGCAAAAGTTCCAAAATGTCAATAATGTTCCTTGTATTAGCAAACAAATGTCTACCTGGGAGAAAGCCTGCCTGGTCCTTATGGATTACTTCATTTAAAACTTTTTTAAGTCTACTTGCCAAAATGTCTGCAAATATTTTGTAATCCACATTTAAAAGAGAGATGGGACGATAGTTCTTAAGTTGTGTCTTTTCAGCTTCCGTCTTTGGTATTAATGTGATAAACGCTTCCTTCCACGACTCCGGTGCCCTCTTCCCCTCCATAATTTCATTGCTGACCTCCATCAAAGGTTGTATCAAGTAATCTTTTAATGTCTTGTAGTACTTGGAGGTCAGCCCATCTGGCCCTGGAGATTTGCCCAATTGCATGTTCTGAATGGCTTGTTCAATCTCTTGTCGTGTTATTTTGCTGTTCAGGACTGTCCTATTTTCTTGTGACAATTTTGATAATCCATTTTTTGCCAAAAATTGTTTAATCTCAGCCTCGTCTTGCGGCCCTTGGGTGTATAATTTTTTAAAGTATCTCTGGAAACACTTTCTAATGTCCACAGGATTCTGGATGTTTTTTCCTTCAATCTCTAAATTTGTAACCGTATTTAATCTTTGTCTTCTCTTCAACTGCCAAGCTAGCAGTTTTCCACATTTGTTCGCCGACTCAAACGTTTTTTGTTTCATTAATTTAACCTTCCACTCTATTTCCTGATTTATCAATTTAGAATATTGTGTTTGATAAAGTTTAATTTCTCTCAGAGTTGGCTGTGACTTCGGATTTAATCTTAACTTCTTCTCTAATTCTTTTATTTTGTCCAGAATCTTGTCTTTTTTCTCATTTTGTGTCCTTTTCTTTACAGCATTCTGTTGTATCAAGAATCCCCTCATTACAGCTTTACTTGCGTCCCAGACGATTCTTTTTTCCACCGTAGCATTCATATTTATCTCAAAATAGTCCTTCAAAGCTTTTTGGGCCTTCTTGGTAATTTCCTGGTCTCTAAACAAATTGTCATTCATCTTCCATCTAAAAGAGCCGGTTGGTAGTAGTGTCATATCCATCTTTACTGCATTATGGTCGGAACAGGTCTTTGGGCAGATTTCCACTTTTCTGGCCTTAGGTGCCAGGCCTCTAGATATCCATATTTGGTCGATTCTTGTCCAGGTCAGCTGAGCTTCAGAAAAGAATGTTCCCTCTCTTCCTAGTGGGTTCTTTGTCCTCCAGATGTCAATCAAATCCATATTGTCTGTCATTTCAAAAAAAGTTTTAGGTAGTCTGCCGTCTTTTGTGACATTTTGACTTTGTGACTTGTCCATGTTAGTTGATACGACCCCATTCATGTCTCCCATCATTATGATGTTGTTATAGTCCAGATAATCCAGCATAGTCTCATGCAACTTATTGTAAAATTCCGATTTCCCTTCGTTAGGTGCATAAATTCCTAATATCAAAAGTTTCTCTCCTTGGTGTTGTATCTCAATTGCCAAAATTCTTCCATGTTCATCTTTAAATAAGAATTTGGGTGACAGGCTCTCTTTCGCATATATCACCACACCTCTCTTCTTCACTCTGTCTGAAGATATAAATTCCTGGCCCAATCTTTTATTTATTAACACTTTTCTGTGGAGCCTTGTCACATGTGTTTCCTGTAAACAAATAATGTCCAATTGTTCTTTTTTTAATATATGAAATATTTTCTTCCTTTTTTCCGGAATGTTACAGCCATTTATATTCCAGCTCAACAGTTGCAGAGACATCCTGAATAGATCTGATTATTTTTCAAGGGGTGGTGTCTTATTCACAGGATCTTCAGGTTCCACAGGTGCCGGTACTGCCGGTGCTCCAGGCCCAGAAGGTAATTCAATTCCTTTTTGGAGGTCCTCTCCGTATGTAGACAGAAATTTGTCTCTCTCTTCCGGTGTTCTAATTTTGACCTTCTTCCCTCTAAAGGTAAAGGATATTCCTTGGGGAAATTCCCACCTAAAAGCAATTGCGTTGCTCCTTAGTAATTTAGCAAGTTCAGAATAGGCGGCTCTAAGGTCCAACAGTTGTCTCGGGATATCTTTGTAGATTTCAATTCTTCTGTCCAAAATGTCCAGTGACTTTCCGTAGTGTAGGCCCAAAATCTTGTCCCTTTCCTCCTTTGATCTCAATGTTATCAGGCAGTCTCTGGGCCTCTCCTTTTTTATAAATCTTCCAAGCCTGAAAGCTGACACAATTTTAAAATCCTTTTCCTCTAAATTCCAAAACTTGGAGAATTCTTTAGTTAAAAACTCAGCTAGGTTACCTTCTTCTGCTTCTTGTAGCGACCTAATCCTTAGATTATTCTCACGATTTCGCAGTTCTATCATAGAAAGATAAATCTGATGTTCCCCTACTTGTTTGGTGAGTGGTCTTACCTCTTGTTCTAAGTTTTCTAATTTTTGTCTAGTATCCTCAGCCAATTTCCGATTTTCTGCTGTGGCCTCCGTCAACTGTCCAATTGCCTGTGTGTTCTGTGCCACTTGTCCAGTTAATTTATTTAGGCATTCTGTATTTTGATCAATCTTAGCTGTTTGCTCATCTGCTTTCTTATCCAAAGCTTCCAATTTTTCATAAATTTTCTCTAAAATAGAAGCAGATGATCCTGAGGCCATATCTTCCAATTGTAACTGCTCTATTTCTCCCTCTTTTGGCTGTGGCAGAGCGGCTTCTTCTACTTCTGAAGGCAGAGTAGGTACAGATGATCTACGTATCTGCGAGGCTGAGGTTAGGGTTGTCAAAGTTGTTTGTCTAGCTCTTCCTCTTCTTCTTGTGCCACTCATTCCAACGTTATCTATCAGTCAAGGTCACACTGAGTTATTCCCATGGGAATAGAGAGGCCCAGAGAAAGCAAGCAGCCGGGAAATAGAAAGTAAATGTAAAGTCACTGTTTTAAATCTCCAATCCTCTAGAGGGAGCTTAAAATGTCTTTCAGAGTCTGATTTAATGTCCAAGAACCTTCAAATACAAGTATTTAGCAGAGTTGATATTAATAGTCACTTTGTTTCAAACAGTGCTTACTGGTCTCCAAAAGATGTTTCAAATTAGCAGATCCAAATACCCTCAGATTGTTGCAAGTTCTGATACACAGTAGCCAAGTCTGCAAAACTGACAGCTCAGTCTCTCAAAGAGCTCAGGCAGCTCCGGACCCTGGGTTTCACCTTTCAATTGTAATCCAATAAAGGAAGGATAAGTCAAATGCAAATTAGTAATTCCAAGTCATAAACTTAAAGTCTTTACTTTATATAGCAGGTTCAGTGGGTGCTCGGATCAATAAGGTTAAAAGTTCTTTTTTCAGCCTCCACTCCTCCAGCTCTTTGCTTTTTAAAGTTCAATGGCAGCGGAAGATGGACTTCCTGTTTCCACGTCTCTCCGCTTTCAGCCAAGTTCAATCTTTTAGTTTCAGCTTTTAGTCTCAAATTTAGAGTATTTCAGTCTTTACTCACGAATAGGTTGTTGTTTTCATCCGGATCCAAAATTTGCAGGAAAAGGGATCAGCGCTCACCGGCAGCAGCAGATTGCTCCGCAGATTGCGAAACGGCTCACAGCGCCGCAACCCCCCTCCACGTTCCGGAGCCCCTTACGGGGTTCCTTTAACGCTAAGAGGGTCGCTTCTGGCGCCCACCGAGCCTCAGGACCACAGGCTCTTACTGCCTGTGGGTTTCCGACGTGGGTCTCCGCTTCGCCGTAGCGGACGACCCTTTTCTGCGGAGCCTCCTCCTCACTAGTGGAAGAGGACCGCCATTGCCGTTCGCGCCGCCCCCGGAAGTCCACAATTGTTTCAATAAGTCTTGTGCAGTCCCTTGAAGGTAAACAGGTACTTCAGTCCCTCAAAGGGGGCTTTATGGGAGTGGGGACGTCCCATTATCATATAACAGCACTTTCTGCTGAAATTAATCAAGCTCCTCGTTTCAGAATATTGCCTCTGAAATCCAAAAGCATGCAGTCAAGACTCGCACAAAGACTACACAAGTCGGCCTCTCTTAAGGAGCTGAGTGTTTTTTAACTATACAGTTGCCTTCTATACCCAAGGGAGTGATGTGTTTACGGTGCCAAACACATGCTTCAACTATTCACGGAAACTGCAGGGAATAAAGAGGTCTGAACAGCTTTACTTCATTACAATATATAATCATGGGCTGTTCTTACCAGAAGTACAGCATTCCCAGATTCAGAGCTGATAGAAAGAACTTTTTAGCACTAGGGAGGAACAGATATCGGTGAAATCTAAAGTCAGTAATAGGGCCTGACCTGGTAATGTTACCACTGGCTTTCTGTCTTTCCTGGAAGTCATTATTTGGGGGTAGCGAATGCCAACCTACTTTTTGAAAGCCAAATATCTTTGCTTGTATTTAAATGTGTAGCTTTGGGATAGGCTGGGGATAATGTACTAAAACCCTGCTGAAAGTTAAGATTAACAGCTAAAAACCTGCACTAATATCCTAGTCTTTTTCCAGTTAAGCCTAAAGCAAACCTAAAACAGAGATTTAAAAACTTTTACATGTTTCTTTAAAGGTAAAGGGACCCTTGACCATTAGGTCCAGTCGTGTCCGACTCTGGGGTTGCGGCGTTCATCTCGCTTTATTGGCCAAGGGAGCCGGCGTACAGCTTCCGGGTCATGTGGCCAGCATGACTATGCCGCTTCTGGCAAACCAGAGCAGCGCACGGAAACACCGTTTACCTTCCCGCCGGAGAGGTACCTATTTATCTACTTGCACTTTTGATGTGCTTTCGAACTGCTAGGTTGGCAGGAACAGGGACCGAGCAACGGGAGCTCACCCCGTTGCGGGGATTCGAACCGCCGACCTGCTTATCAGCAAGTCCTAGGCTCTGTGGTTTAATCCACAGCGCCACCCACATCCCTCATATGTTTCTTTAGCCGAGCACAAAGCTTATTCTCTTCCCAAGTGTTTGGAGTGGGTAACTTTATTCTCATTCTCCTTCTTGAGCCCCCTCTTACCCCAGCTGTGAAAAGCTGATTTGAATAAAAACATCTTGGGGGAGGGCAACCGAAACAGCCCACTGGTAGCTGAGCATGACTGGTGGGTACAGAATGCAAAGTGTCTGTTGGGGGCGGGTCAATGGAAAATTAGGGGGAGGGTTGCAATGGCATGGCATGGCATGGCATGGCAGGCTGACTTGGAAAAGAGAAACACTCTACGCTACAACGTTTTGTTGCAGGCCCCACTTATTTACATTCCCTGTGGACAGCGAACTTCATGAAAAAGCTCAGGTTGAATGAGAAACGACCTCTTACATAATCTGCAGCTGTAAGACATGCAATAAAAACCTCCGCACAACATTGCTGTGGAAGGAACGTGATGCCTAAATTCCAAAGAACGTGCTTTCTGCCTCTGAAGTTATTATGTGGCTCAGAGGGCAACACGGTCCCTTTGCTATAGTTAAGCCTAACATATAGGTCAGAAATGTTTGCACAGCTACAGCCAACGTTTGCAAGCCGGAGTTCACCAAACAAACTATCCAATTGCTAGATCATTCACCTGTTGAACCTCTGAGAAGATGAATACAGCCGTGCGTGCAGGGAAATCTGAAACCCGCGTGGCTTGCATTGTAATACTTTTGTTCACGGCAAATGTACACACACATGCACAGAGATGATACTTGGCTTAGAAGCTGAATTGCGCATTATCTCCTTTGTCAAAGCCCTAGAGCTATCACTGCAAAAGCCCAGCATTCCTTTCTGAGCCTTGAATGGAGCGGGGGGTGGGGGGTAGTGAAGAGATCATTAAATTATAATTTCTCTACACTATTGGGATGAGGATTTCCTACCAACAGGATTAATGCGAGCACAAAAATCCAGACTAAAGCCGCTCAGCGGAGAGGAGAGCAGTTTAGTGTCTAGTAAATTTGATTGCTGTGAAAACCCTGACACATCATAATAGCAAAATCCTATTTACTGCAGCAAGCGGGATGGATAATACTGGTTAATACCAGGTATAGTGTGTGCCATCAACTCGCAGCTTTACTGTCTGTGTGCTCATCTTATTTGAAGTTTAATACTCCTTGACAGCCTGCGCAGTAAACTGATGCTGCAAATGAAGCACCGATCCTACGAGCTAAAAATCCTACCTGCAAGCATAAGCCACAGAGGAAAAACAGAAGTTATAAAAAAAGAGAGGATTGTAACTTATGTCTGCATTTTCAGGAATTTGAACCCAAGCATGATTCGTGAAGACAGATCCCATTCGCCTGTGCGAAATGTTGTTGTTTAGTCGTTTCCGACTCTTCGTGACCCCATGGACCAGAGCACGCCAGGCACTCCTGTCTTCCACTGCCTCCTATTTACTGCAGGGGTCAGTCTCAATGCTGGTATTTATCTATTTCCTTTTTCTGTAAGATTTTATTAAAACTTTGCCATGATACGGTGCTAGTGTTTCTGAAGCTGCAGCTATGTGGATCACTTCTGTTCTTTAACAGTGGAGGAGCTTAAAGAGCAAATGGAGGCAAGAGTTCGACTTGCGCTGGAGGAAAACCTCCATGAAGCACTCAGGCCAGTCAAACTCTCAGCCAACCCTACATCACAGTGTTGTTCGGGAGTAAACTAGATTTCCTTCCACATATATCATAACCACCCTGATTTCCCATAAAATTTTGAACTGGGAATTTTTCAGTATGCATCGGAATATTTTCTGATGCCCTAGAGCAGTGGCTCCCAAACTTTTTGAGTCGCAGAGCACTTTCTAGGAGAGAAATTCGTCACGGAGTACTATTGTCGCCCTTATGAATCATAGAATTGTAGAATTGGAAGGGGCCCCATTGCAACCCCCTGCAATGCACAAATATGAAGCTGCCCCATACGGGGATCGAACCTGCAACCTTGGTGTTATCAGCACCAGTCTCTAACCAACTTTTTCTTTCCAATCTCTTCGCGGAGGACTTGGAGATGCTTTGGGGCAACACCAACGCTCCACAGATCACAGTTTGGGAACCACTGCCCTAAAGAATGATATAACTTAGTATGCTTAAATTACTTGTATTTTGCAAACAAAGCTTTAAAAAAAATGAAATTGGCAAGCTTCCCTAACACTGAGTTGTATTCAGTGCTAGTCAGAACAGACTCACTGACATTAATGGCTAATTTAGGCCCATTAATTTCAGTGGGTTTACTCTGAGTAGAACTTCACTGGTCTGCCTATCCACATCCTGCTGCTGTAATTTGGGGATATGTGCGAAACTGCACTAACTGCTTAGTCTGTGCCTCAAGTGGCCCTTATCCTGCATGTGATTTCTGCTCAAGGTTAGGACGCCAGCTGTGGTCGGCCTTTCGAAAGAGCTGAAGGCCACAGGCTCCAACCCTGCATTCTGCAGTCAGGTGTGTATTGGCAGTGACTGTGACTGTGTTGGCAGTGACTGATGGAGAGCCAGTGTGGTGTAGTGGTTAAGAGTGGTAGTCTCGTAATCTGGTGAACCGGGTTCGCGTCTCCGCTCCTCCACATGCAGCTGCTGGGTGACCTTGGGCTAGTTACACTTCTCTGAAGTCTCTCAGCCCCACTCACCTCACAGAGCGTTTGTTGTGGGGGAGGAAGGGAAAGGAGAATGTTAGCTGCTTTGAGACTCCTTAGGGTAGTGACAAAGTGGGATATCAAATCCAAACTCTTCTTCTTCTTTCTTCAAACTTGGACCTCTCTGTATATTTGAACCTTTTCAGTTTAACCTCTAAGACCAGGTTACTGCATTTAGTAGTACAGCATTTGATGCATCAGCATCTCTTAACTTTAGTTACAGAGTGTGTCTGAATTGTCTTGTGCCTTCGAGTTGATAAAACTCTTTACACTGAACTGTGCGGGCAAGTTTTCTTCACCGTCAGCTTTGGAAAGGATGACAATGGGAAAGGGAGAAGACTCTGAAGCTTTGCTGGACTACTCTTCAGGTCACACTAATACAGGTGAGATATCAGAACGCTATCACATTCCACTCCCAAACCGCTTTGTGGAGAATAGCATTTGAAAGCTGCTTGGGAAAACTGCAACCTTTTGACTGTCTGGGTGAACACCCAACCTTCCCCCCAAAACGCATTGGGGAATAATATTGCATTACTCTCCTCGACCAGCCCTAAATGGCATTTGCACTCATTAGACCAATCTCAGACCTATTTGCATGCCTACATCCATGGGTGATATCCTCTACCATATTTGGGGACTTATCTAATTTTGGAGGGGAGATTTTAGGCAAATTCTGAAATAGAGAGGTGGTTTACGATGGCAGTGGGTGGCATCTTCCTTTAAAAACAACAACACAGTCTTCTGGGTAGGAGTTGGATGGGTAAAGCCCACTGCTAAGGAACACTGGGGCTGCCACTCACTCATCACTCAACTACCTTTGAGGAGACTGAGAGGAGATATGAGAGCCATATTCAAATATCTAAAGGGCTGTCACATGGCGGATGGAGCAAGCTTGTTTTCTCCTGCTCCAAACCAATGGATTCAAGTTGCAAGAAAGGAGATTCCGACTCAACATCAGGAAGAACTTTCTGATGACAAGAGCTGTTCGACAGTGGAACGGACTCCATCAGAAGGTGGTGGACTCTCCTTCCTTGGAGGTTTTTAAGCAGAGGTTGGATGGCCATCTGTCATAGATTTAGATTCCTGCATTGCAGGGGGTTGGACTGGATGACCGTCAGGAGGCTTCCCACTCTATGATTCTAGAGTTATTTAGTTATCTCCCGCTTGGATTACTGCAATGCACTCTACATGGGGCTACCTTTGAAGGTGACTCGGAAACTGCAATTAATCCAGCTAGACTGGTGACTGGGGGCGGCCGCCGAGACCACATAACACCGGTACTGAAAGATCTTAATTGGCTCCCAGTACGTTTCCGAGCACAATTCCAAGTGTTGGTGCTGACCTTTAAAGCCCTAAACGGCCTCAGCCCAGTATACCTAAAGGAGCGTCTCCACCCACATCATTCAGCCCAGACACTGAGGTCCAGCTGCAAGGGCCTTCTGGCGGTTCGCTCCCTGCGAGAAGTGAGGTTACAGGGAACCAGGCAGAGGGCCTTCTCAGTAGTGGCGCCTGCCCTGTGGAACGCCCTCCCATCAGATGTCAAGGAAATAAACAACTATTTTACTTTTAGGGAAGTTTTTAATGTCTGATGCTGTATTGTTTTTGATATTTGGTTGGAAGCTGCCCAGAGTGGCTGGGGAAAGCCAGCCAGATGGGCGGGGTATAAATAAATAAATCATCATCATCATCATCATCTCTACACCAACTCTTCCATCATCATACTGTTATTATTTGGTGGGTGTTTCCTCAGTATTAAAGGCAATAGTGTCTTTATGTTATCTATCTCCCATCACAGGATTTATGGATTAAAGTCTAAGAGCTGTGAGAGTTTCTATTATTCTCAGTTAGGTCAGGCACAAGTTCAAGTGAATGTTGTGCCCTCTTTTTCAGGCACAGAGGCTGCAACTGGTTCAGAGAGCAGCTGCCCTCACCCCAATGGATTTGAGGGTAGAAGACTGCTAACACAACCGCATCCTTACCTTTACTGACTTCACCTTTCATCCTCTATGGGCCAAGAATACATGCATTTTGCTCTAGGAAGTTACACACATAAACCGCTCGGCGCATTATGCCTTTTCCATATGAAATTAAGGCTGATTTTGGGATGCTTACACTCACGATGAGTGTTTGCACTGTATGTTGAGGGTCTTCATTATATCCATATTTTGGTTTGGAGTCTGACACTCTCAGGATCGTGACACAGCAGGGTAGCTCACTTTTGCATTTCTAGGTATGCCAGTTCTAGTCACCAAGAGAGCAATCACTAGTCACAACTAGCAACTGGTTGAATGGCAAATTGCAGGTCTGATTAAAAACCCAGGTCTCCTAGGTCTAAATCCAGCAGATAATGTGCTGAGCGACACTGGCTGTAATTATGCGCGTCCCGGCATGCGCATTTGAAACAAGATGATGTGTTTTGTCTCAACTACTCGTGCACAATTTTGAAACATGCCAGGCTGGGGCTGGGGCTGGGGGAGTCTGGTAATGATAGATTGTGGATTCTCTTCAATTTTTAACATCTGCACTTTGGAAATGAAGTAATGACGCAGTATAATGATGGAGTATCTCAGGGCGTTTTGCTGATGTCTCCTGCTGGAGGAAAAGTGAGCGTTTCCCTTCTAAGCGGCTTCATTATTTCAATCTATTTTCCCATTGATTTGCCATTTCCCATACAAGAATGGCAATTAGCCCACTATGGGCTCCAAGTGCATTAGATGCAGCTAGTGGGTTTTCGGCTAGGAGTGTCAGCTAGGACGTATTCATTCAAAATTAAGGCAGGGGGCAGAAAGGGGGGGAGAGAACCAAGCCTATACCCTTACATCCCCTTCTATTGTGTCTCCTGCTGAAAGCTCAAGAGGGCTGCTCTGATATCAATGTGAATCAGGAGAATTGGCTCATATTTTCTCAGGGTCTGAAGAGGAAAATGTCCCTTTAGTACTGATGAATGAATCTCTCTCTTGAAATCTAATGTGGGGAACTCTTAAATAACGAGTTTATAGCCTGAGCAGATATACTGCATAGGAAGGTTATTCTTTAACTCCTTTGTTAAACTATTCCATCTTGCTTAGCCGCCGTGAAGCAGGCAGTAACTCACAACCTGTGTGCCATTGCTGACCTACAAATACTGTCAGCTGTTTGGGGAATCACTTCCTTCCTTTTCCTTTTTTTTCTTTTTAAGTATCAATGCCTTTTTCTTTTTTGCACATAAATGAAATTTATGGGTGGCTATTGCCCCCGGGGAACAGAATTGTTTATGTTTCAGCATCCCAGCTGTCATGGATGCCGTGTCACTTTGTCCTGTATTAATCCTCACCAAAAGGTTGGCGCATCTTCACTCCTGCCTCTGAAATATTTTCAAAGTGACAGGCGTCATCTGAAAGTGAATATGTATAATAACTCAGCTCTAGAAGGAGCACACAGGGGCTGACACTAATCTGCTCTGTTGTCATCTCCCTTTATTATCAATGACTGCGGTGGTGTTCCTGCTGCAGAGAGAAACATGAATATGAAATTGCTAATTGAAAAAAAAAAAAAGCTAATAAAAATGGCCAGTTAATTATATGGAGGAGCTCTGACACTTAGAGATGCAATATGCTCAAATGCCACCTTAACAGGAACCAAGGTACTTTATCTGAGAATTGGTCTAGGAATTAATGAGCATTCTTTGCAAAGATGGTCAGTGATTGCTTGCTTTCTCTCTTTTGGTTTTGAGAGGTACACTAGCTCAAGCCTTCCTTAAACACACAGCTTCTGTTCACTAGTACCAGGGATTCGCTCTCATCATTGCACAATCGACTCTTTATCAATTCACATATTCTTCCTGCTTTAGCCTTCTTACAGGATTATAGACATATTCATATTCATACACCTATCAACAGCCACTGAAAAGTAAAACAAAACCTCTGTAGTCAGAGGTGGTATATATTTAATTGGGAGGCGCAGGTGGAGCTGTGGTCTAAACCACAGAGCCTAGGGCTTGCCGATCAGTTGGTCGGTGGTTCGAATCCCGGCGACGGGGTGAGCTCCCGTTGCTCGGTCCCTGCTCCTGCCAACCTAGCAGTTCGAAAGCACATCAAGTGCAAGTAGATAAATAGGTACCGCTCCGGTGGGAAGGTAAACGGCGTTTCCGTGCGCTGCTCTGCATCATGCTGGCCACATGACCCAGAAGCTGTCTGAGGACAAACGCCAGCTCCCTCGGCCTATAGAGCGAGATGAATGCTGCAACACCAGAGTTGTCTGCAACTGGGCCTAACAGTCAGGGGTACCTTTACCTTTACATATTTGATTACAAACTGGTCAGTACAATTCCACTGCCACCATGGACTCCTTTGGGAGAACAGGTACAGTATAAATTTAATTAATTAATATTTTTTTTAATTAAAAAAACCAGTGCTGGGGAGAAGCCACATCACAGCAGCAAAGCACACATTTTGCATAACGTAAGACCCAAGTTCAGTAACTGGCATCCCCAGTTAAAAAGATCTCCACCAGCAGATCTAAAAAATACCTTCTATGTAAAACATCGGAAATCCACTGCTGAAGTATTGAACTAGACATACCAATGGTTTGACTCAGTACACAGCAACTGACATACAGTCCATAAAAACAAAACTGCCAACTTTTTTATTAATATAGAAAGAAGAGCCATTGCTTCTTTGTCCCAGTACAACTTGCTGCAACCGACAATTGTTTGCACCAAACATGATCTCACCTGATTAGTCTGAAAGCGGATGTAACGTGTGTTAACATCCCTGTAACGTATTGCAAGAATATGGAAAAACTACCATGCTCCCAATATATTACATCCCCCCCCCCCCTTCTTCCTCGCCTGCCTCCCTTTTTCGGGTATTGTTTTAACATTGAACCAGAGGAAGAATCCTAACAAAGGCCTTATGTTATTTTCCCCTATTACCAACTTTGGCAGGGAAAAAGGGAAGGGCATCTGTTTCACTGTAACAGCCACTTCATGCATATAGTGGTACCTCGGGTTAAGTACTTAATTCGTTCTGGAGGTTTGTTCTTAACCTGAAACTGTTCTTAACCTGAAGCACCACTTTAGCTAATGTGGCCTCCCGCTGCTGCCGCGCCACCGGAGCACGATTTCTGTTCTCACCCTGAAGCAAAGTTCTTAACCTGAGGTACTATTTCTGGGGTAGTGGAGTCTGTAACCCGAAGCGTATGTAACTCGAGGTACCACTGTATTTTAAAGCCAAAAAGCCAAAGTATAGCAAATATTATGTAAGTCATCAGCACAAATAAACAACATGAGAACACAGAAGTTTGGACTGCTCTCTGACCACATGGAGATGACCTTAGTGGCTAGACGAGGAATGGGGAACCTCTGGGCCATGAGGCCATCCCTGAGAAGCCAAAATGACCCCCACACACCCTGGCCAGGCTAGGCGTCAACTGTGGAACTGCTTTCCTCCAGGGATGTGTCAAAATCAAAGCCTCAGCATTTTCTGAAAAGTTGAAAGTCTTAAGAAATTGAACTGCCTTCCAAAAGCTCTGGTTCAGCCACTGAAACAGGTTAACCTCAATAATGAGACACAGCCATCCACGGTGTGAAACAGTTTTACAAGACCTTGGAACATACAGAATGCCAATTTTTCCCCCAAGAGGGAAAAGAGCTTTGTGACAAAGTTCTTACCCCTCCTCCCTGAGCTCCACACCCTATTTAAAAGTTAGCCAAAAAGCAAGCGCAGAACGGGAATTAGCAGCAAACCCCTTCATTAAAAGAGAATAAACTTTCTCACCCTCTCTTCCAGTCGAGCCAGCTGCTCTTTGTAATAAGCATCATGCTTCTTCAGCTCTCTGTCTTTCTCTTCCAGCTGCTTAGCCTAAAAAAAGCAACACACACACACATACACAAAAGAGAAAACTGGATCAGAAAAAAAAGGAACACTGGCAAGCCAAAAGTCTAGTGCAAATTGTGCCCGTTAACTCTTGCATAGAGACTGAAGCCTGCAGCCGGCCCACTTTTGCCAAGGCAGTATATTAATAAGATCATGATTAGCGTATTGAGAAAGTTAAGTGCTTGCCCATTGTATTTCCCTGTTTGCTCAACAGCTGTGCCACAGTTCATCCAAACGGAGCTGGGAAGAGTCAGAAGGCAGTGCCAAGAAAACAGCGTCGGGGTGAATGTTTAGTGAAAAATTGGTACCATGAATCAAAAGAAATTTGAAGATCAATGATGAGGCAGCTAACCTGCAGTGACATTCCTAGAATATGTGTTTTGAAAGGAACGCTTGGAGCACAAGGTGAAATGTTTCAAAAGTGTCTGATTAGATTATTAGTTCCAGCACACACTCAAGTAAAACTGTTTTAAATTGTCAGGAACACCCCTCAATGAAACCTAGTAACTAGCTGTACATTATGAGTGGTTTATCAGGGTTGATGGTATATTCTGGTTACTGTAGCTATTCGAAGTGGAGATTTTTATCCCAGTTAGCATCTGCACTGGATACGAAATTGTTTTCATATACAGTGGTACCTTGTGTTAAGTACTTAATTCGTTCCGGAGGTCCGTACTTAACCTGAAACTGTTCTTAACCTGAGGCACCACTTTAGCTACTGGGGCCTCCTGCTGCCGCCGCGCCACCGGAGCACGATTTCTGTTCTCATCCTGAAGCAAAGTTCTTAACCCGAGGTACTATTTCTGGGTTAGGGGAGTCTGTAACCTGAAGCGTCTGTAACCTGAAGCGTATGTAACCCGAGGTACCACTGTATGTGGTTGTTTTAACTGTTTTTATGCAGGAAATTGTTTTATAGGCTTTTTTTACTGTATTGTGAAATTGCTTCAAGGTGCTTCATAAGAAGTGATTCTTACATGAAAGTAATGCTATTATTTGTTTGTTTGTTTGTTTGTTCTGGGTTGTCCGAGGCAGTGGTCTAGCAATAGGCAGATGTTTTAACAGGAAAAGGCATTGCGGCAGCACATCTGCTTGAACTTACTATGCTGAGGAAGCCAGCAGTTTTATTGTATCTAATATAAACACATTGGTTCCTTATATCACATGATCTGTACTACACTGATCTCAGCAGCACCCTCTACAATTATTTTTCAGCATTCGCAGAGGCAACAAAACGTCACATTAGTCAAAAGAGATTGGGGTTTTACCATAGATATCCGAGCCAAGATGGCAAGATTACTCAAATCCTTTCAACTACACAAAGGGCTATAGGTTTGGTGAGAACATTACCCTCTTAAACACAAGCTAGCTCCAAGAAAACTACCACTCGTTATCAAGTAATTTTGTGGAACTTTAATGTTTGTGATGACACTGATACATCCGCACACATTTTCAGTGAAAGTATACGTCTTTCATCTTCAAATAATATTTTTGCTTACAAATGGTTTTCCCAGCTGCTGATCAAAGAGATCATTTTAGTCCCTCCCTGACCAGAGCAGGCTGCGTAGGAAAAGTGAGCCTTGTGAAGAACGGTCCTTGAGAGTGGAATGATTATCAAGAGATCAGGAGGACGTGGGATATTTCGACTCTGTGAAATTTCATCCCAAACTGACAATAATGAACCTGCCATTAACAAAAACCTTGGCCTATTGGTGACTTTCATAAAGCAAGTTTCACTGGGCCTGTTTCAGCCAGTCGGTTCTCATATCAAAACTAATCACTTGTGTCAAAATTAATTAATCCTGGCAAAATCTGCAGGAAACTTTGGAAATTGATGCTTTACTCCTCAAGGTTGCTTTGTTAGTTCTTACCGTCAAAGATACAGGAAGGAGCATGCCAAAGCCCTAATGGAGTACCTGATTTGAACACATAAAACAGACTGAGAGACTCATTTGATCTGCATAATGTTGAGAGAGCCCTCCTTAGGAAAGTCTGGGATGCTGTTAAGAGGTGAAAGATACCCTCCTCTCTCCCTATTGCCCCCTATAGTCCCAGTCAAAGAGCCAGTTTCGTAACCGTAGTGAAGACCTTCTAAGCCTAACACACACTGGGATTTTGATGTATTTTGCAGAATTTAACCTGAATCATTTGCAACTTTAATTTCCTAGTAAGAAACAACTCCATGCAAAGGAGGCTTTCCTATAAAAAGGAAGAATGAGGACTCCTGTACGAAGTGGAAGGTATATCAACAAAATAACTCCTTTGGAGAGAACGTGTCCCTTTTTAATGTTTTCTGTTTCTTCCCAACTTGCTTTGTCCCCCATCCACATAGCTATTGTTCCTGAAGAAGTAGAAACCCTATTTCCACACACAACATATGGTGTATATTCTGTACTCCTTACTGAAACTCTGACTTTACTGCTTACCTTAATTTCCATCTCCTGAAAGCATGTAAATCCAGAAAACAAAGCCATCAATTTATGAAACAAACAGAATATAAATAGAACCAACAAATGTGCAAGAGACAATTATGAAACTCTCACAGTTCTGGACACCTAGATCACTTTTTCCGTTTTGTTTTGGAAACAAAACAACATTAATCAATTTGATACAAAAACAGATGGGCAAGTTTCTTGACTTTTCAAATATATAGAAGGTCAAACTAGATAGTCCCAGTATCTGAAGATGTTGGAGCATAAGATAAATTAACAGTATGGCAAAATGAAATTGGATCAAAGTTTAGCCATCAGTTCTCTTCATTTGTTTCTGTTTACAATTACTTCTTAAAATGATTTCCATGCCCTCCAAAATTTCATGGGTGAAAAAATGGATAGGTCTATCAACAGTATTTAATTTATTTATAATAAAATCTTCACCAGGCTATTTTATCTTCAAACAGGGACAATCAATGTGTCTAACAAAAAGAGACCAAGCAATTCAAATGCAGTAAAACCACAAAACAGCACACCTTAAAATATAAAACCAAAACTGGAACAAGACTTTTTAAATAAGAATAGAAAGAACATGTAATATTCTAAGCGGCAGTAGACTCAAGCATCTGTTGAAAAAGATGCCTTCAGAAAAGAACAAAACACGGATAAAGAGGTAGAAAGTCTGTCTCAGAAAGGAGAGGGAATATCTCTCTGAATTCCGTGTCTTCCAAACAAACAATGGGGGAGGGGTTATTGCCTAATTATCATTATTATTTATTAACTTATTTATAACCCACTATTCATTCTTTGCACGATCCCATAACAAGAAACAACAATATAATGCAACAATATTTTATTTGAATACAATTTTATGTAAAGACAGACAGTATACTAACAACATAACTGCACCAGCCAAGCAAGAGACATTCCTTGGATGAATAACCTGGCATCTAAACCCCATCAATGTTGTTGTTGCTATTGAAATTTGTATACCACCCTTCATCCGAAGATCTCAGAAGGGTTCAGAGCATAAAAATACAAAAGAAAAGCATGAAATACGTAAGAAAAACAAGAACAAAATAAACCAATAACACACACAACCTGTCCCACAAGCACATTCTTTTTGTACAACATAAACGAGAGCTGGAGCCCTACTGAAGTTGTTGCAACTACAGAACGCGGGTGGCACTATGGTCTAAACCAATGAGCCTCTTGGTCTTGCCAGTTGGAAGGTCGGCGGTTTGAATCCCCACAACGGGGTGAGCTCCCGTTGCTCGGTCCCAGCTCCTGCCAACCTAGCAGTTCGAAAGCACGCCAGTGCAAGTAGATAAATAGGTACCACTGTGGTGGGAGAAGGTAAATGCCATTTCCATGCACCCTGGCACTCGTCACAATCCTCCGTTGTGCCAGAAGCTGCTGGCAGCATGAACCGGAAAGCTGTCTGCAGACAAACGCCGACTCCCTTGATCTGAAAGCGGAAATGAGCGCCGCACCCCACAGTCAAATTCGACTGGACTTTACCGTCCAAGGGTCCTTTACCTTTACCTGTTGGACTACAACTTCCATCAGCCTTAGTCATCATGGCTAAAGGTAAGAGATGATAGAGCTGTAGTCCTCCAACATCAGGAGGGCCACATGTTTCCCAGCCCTGGCCAAGACATACACAGTAGTCTTCTAATATGCAGTATGTGAAACGGTAGACTAAACACTACATATTGGCATGAATGCATGTGCACAACAGTCAAGATGCATCAAGTAGCCAACTAAGATATATCTTCTAGAGATATGGGAGAGGCAACTGAAATCTGAAGAGCAACCTTTTCACAAGTCGGCCCAAAACTTCCACTTTAAGACCAACAAGGATGGTGGTTTACCATGGACAGGTATGAAGAAGAAGAAGAAGAAGAAGAAGAAGAAGAAGAAGAAGAAGAAGAAGAGTAGTAGTAGTAGTAGTAGTAGTAGTAGTCTGGATTTGATATCCCACTTTATCACTACCCTAAAGTGTCTCAAAGCGGCTAACATTCTCCTTTCCCTTCCTCCCCCACAACAAACACTCTGTGAGGTGAGTGGGGCTAAGAGACTTCAGAGAAGTGTGACTGGCCCAAGGTCACCCAGCAGCTGCATGTGGAGGAGCTGAGACGCAAACCCGGTTCACCAGATTACGAGTCCACCGCTCTCGTAATCCAGTGTGGTGTAGTGGTTAAGAGCGGTAGTCTCGTAATCTGGTGAACCAGGTTCGCGTCTCCGCTCCTCCACATGCAGCTGCTGGGTGACCTTGGGCCAGTCACACTTCTCTGAAGTCTCTCAGCCCCACTCACCTCACAGAGTGTTTGTTGTGGGGGAGGAAGGGAAAGGAGAATGTTAGCCGCTTTGAGACTCCTTAAAGGGAGTGAAAGGCGGGATATCAAATCCAAACTCTTCTTCTTCTTCTTCTTAACCACTACACCACACTGGCTCTCTAGTATGAGAACATTAGGACCATCTCTGGTAGATGGGGATCCTTGGAGCATGCAGACTTTAGTTCTAAGAATTTCCAACCAAATGAAGCCTCAGTCTCTTCCCACTCCTTTACCGAGAGCAAGTTTAAAAAGTCAATAGAGCGGAAAGAAAAAAAGTCACAAGGCAATTTGAATTTCTAACAATTTACTGATCTAGGAAATTTAAGGGTATTAAAAAAAGAGAGAAGAAGAAAAGGTCACCTATGCATAGTAAGCAAGAAGGGGAGGCTTCAAGCTACCTAATCACAAATAACTTCTCCCCACCTACTTCAACAGATCAATTAAAAGCAATTGCCTGGACCTCTCCGAAGGAAAACAAAAGCAGCAAATTAACAGACTCGCTGCTGTGGAACGAGGAGAAAGAGAAAGAAAATTAAAGGGATTCTAAACTTTAAATAGGAAGCAAACAAACACAAATAGCATTTTGTAAGCCACAGTTTACCCAGGTCTAGATAAAGCCTGTTTTTTCCAAACAGTTTTCATCACTAGATCCCTCATTCAACACTTTTATGAAATGTGCAAACTAAGTCTCCTGAAAAGCATTAGTGAAAGGGGATGTGAGTCACATTAGTCGCTGGTGTTTGATCTGTGGTGGCCCCATTCACACAAGCAAGTCAACCCTGGATGTTGCAGTAATCCAGTGGTGAAAATGTTTGTGTGAAGCCCTCTCTTGTTCCACACGCAGGCTGCTTCAGATGAGGGTATGGTGCCACTGAATATTCGGGGGGGGGGGAATATATGGAATACTAAAATGTTGAGGGCAATGACAAACCTAGACAGCATCTTAAAAAGCAGAGCCATCACCTTGCCGACAAAGGTCCGTATAGTAAAAGCTGTGGTTTTCCCAGTAGTGATGTATGGAAGTGAGAGCTGGACCATAAAGAAGGCTGATCGCCAAAGAATTGATGCTTTTGAATTATGGTGCGGGTGGAGACTCTTGAGAGTCCCATGGACCTATCCATTCTGAAGGAAATCAGCCCTGAGTGCTCACTGGAAGGACAGTTCCTGAAGCTGAGGCTCCAATACTTTGGCCAAATCATGAGAAGAGAAGACTCCCTGGAAAAGACCCTGATGTTGGGAAAGATGGAGGGCACAAGGAGAAGGAGACAACAGAGGACGAGATGGGTGGACAGTGTTCTTGAAGCTACCAACATGAGTTTGACCAAACTGCGGGAGGCAGTGGAAGACAGGAGTGCCTGGCGTGCTCTGGTCCAGGGTGTCACGAACAGTCGGACACAAATAAACGACTAAACAACAACAACAACAACAACAAAATGTTGAGGTGCCCACTAAAATATTGGTGCTGAATATTAATGTGTACCCAACAAGCTTTATGCTTTTGGGAATTCTAGGGCCACTATAATCTGGACCAACTGACAGGACTATTGTGGGTTAGTGAACAGAAGCCTGCCTTTCAAAGGACAAGCTTACCCAGCCTGCCCCACCTCCCAGACCATAACTCCCTGGTTGGATTGCCATCTGTCATGTATCATCTCGCTGAGATTCCTGCATTGCAAGGGGTTGGACCAGATGACCCTTGGGGTCTCTTCCAACTCTAAAGTGCTATGATTCTATGTTTCTCAACACAGGCTTTTAGCTGCTACACTACATTGTAGCGCCTCTGTTACAGTGTCAGTGGCATAAAGAAATTACTCCTTGCTGCAACAAAACCGATTCACTGACAACCAAGAAGTATGGTTTTTCTGTTCTCTAAGAGGAATTGCAAGAATTGCCAAGTCCATAAATAATTCACAGGAACAGTATCCACCAAGTGGCCAACGACATTTGTATTTTCCAAATAATGCAGAGCAAGCAAAAAATAATAATCTAAATATATAAAAAAGGAAGCCATGGCAACTTTTATACAGGGGACAGCATAAACATGCCAGTGGCAGAGAATTCATTGCTGATATATACACTTGGCAAGGTAATATTATATTTATGGGGCTACAGAACATGATCTCAGTGAATATCAATTAGCCGTAACAAAAATAATTAACAGTGGTCATGTATTCAATTAGCTGAATGTTGCACTTTAGTTGTAAATGAGAAATTGTACAAGGTTCACTGCTTCTTTTGCAGAGTGGTTCAAACACACATAATGCTGAGCTTAGGAAGACTTTAAAGTAGGAGTCCACCTCTGAAACTGTAGCCTTAAACACTCCAATACCCCAGGCTAAGCCAATGTCAAATCACATGTGGCAATAACCATTCATTCATTCATTCATTCATTCATTGGAATACTCCTGATCCGCACTTTCATGAAATATATCAAGGCGACTTACAAAATAAAACACAATAAAAATCAATCAATAGCTATAAAACATAATTTCAAAAAGCAGTAGATACTGGTGGGTTTGCAGGTTGTCGACTCTGTGGGCCAATGCTTGGGCTGCATCTCCTTAATCTTCAGCTTCCCTGGGAAATGTGTTTGCATGTGGGGTTCGAAATAGAATGTGGGGATGTTCAGGGAGGCAGGAGAGGATATATTGTTTATTAATATCCTTCCTAACTTGCGCTAGCAAGTTCCTTTACTTAGCAAAGTCCATTCCCCTTTACACAGCAGAAAACTAGTTGCAAACTCGTTTGAGTTTCTTAAGGCAATATGCAATTCAACCTGGCTTGTCCAGATTGAAATTTGTTCTGATATTTTCCTGGTAAGACCCCTTTAATCCCTCCTAAAAGAATAAAGACACCACAGTCATATTCACAAGTAACAAAAAGAAAGTTTACTCACCACCAGGCAGTAATAATAATAATAATAATAATAATAATAATAATAATAATAATTTATTATTTATACCCCGCCCATCTGGCTGGGTTTCCCCAGCCCTCTGGGCAGCTTCCAACAGAACACTAAAATACAATAACCTGTTAAACATTAAAAGCTTCCCTGAACAGGGCTGCCTTCAGATGTCTTCTAAAAGTCTGGTAGTTGTTGTTCTCTTTGACATCTGGTGGGAGGGCATTCCACAGGGCAGGTGCCACCACCGAGAAGGCCCTCTGCCTGGTTCCCTGTAACTTGGCTTCTCGCAATGAGAGAACCGCCAGAAGGCCCTCGGCGCTGGACCTCAGTGTCTGGGCAGAACGATGGGGGTAGAGACGCTCCTTCAGGTATACTGAACCGAGGCCATTTAGGGCTTGAAAGGTCAGCACCAAAACTTTGAATTGTGCTCGAAAACGTACTGGGAGCCAGTGTAGGTATTTCAAGACCGGAGTTAGGCAGAGCACAGTGTGATCCCTGAAGGCAGGCTTAAGGCTTAAAGTTTCAAACATATACAAAGAGGTTTACCCCATAAGGGAGATTTACCCAGTGACTGCAGGCAAGCAGTCCAACAGTTCACAGGACGAAAGGAAGATGGAAAAGAGAGAGAGTGGCAGCATGCCTTGGCCTTTTACCAGGTCTGGAAAGGTCACGCCCCCCCCACTAGTCACATGCAAGGAAGGATGCTCCAGCCCAGGAGGAACAGGAAGTTTCAACTGGCTGGACCAAGCATCCCCCTGCATATTCCCTCTAGGAAAACAAGGAATGTTGTATTTGACTGCTCCCAGTGGATTACATCCCACATTGAAAACTACTCTCTTTTCCTGCATGTGAGCCATCAAGTTGCAGACAGCAGCTTGATCCTTTATTCCCTCTGTGCAATAGTACACTAGTGGTAATCAATGACTTCATCTCAAAGAAGGTATCTGAGAGATCAAGAAGAAGTCTTAGTCGGAAGAAGTCCAAAGGAGGGAGGGGTGGGGAGCAGCAAGATCTGGGAAAGATGATAGCAAAAGGCTCAGCACTTAAAAGAAGAGAACTGAATGCCAACTCCCTGCTTGAATAGACATTAAGCAAAGTACACATGAAAAGTTGTACATTAAAGGGATATAGTGGAGTTCTGTAATGACTTGCCTAAACATACCGATGTTACTTTCTATGGCAGCCACCCCCAACCTGCTGCCCCAACCTTCAGAGGTTGCTGAACTATGCTCTCATGAGCTTAAACCAGCATGGTCAATAGTTAGGGATGGTGTGAATTCTAGTCCAAAATATCTGGAGAATAGTGAGTTAGGAAAGTCCTATGGAGTCGGATTCTGATAACGTAGGGTAATTTAGATTCCCAGTACCCCAGACAAAGCAGCATTTCAGTTTTCCCCATTCACTCTCACTGAGGTCAACACATTCTCTCTCTTTTTTCTCATGGGGTTGAAATACCATAAAACTAATCAATCCTCATTATAGGAAAACACAGAGACTATGAAGAGATACAGATTAATGTGGAAAGTTGTACATAGTTTATATACTCCTTCCAGGCCAGTTTTGATCCATAAAAATGGACACACACACACACACACACACACACACACTTAGGGTGATATTCAATCAACTTTTACTCAGAGTAGACTCACTGAAATTAGTGAACATGTCTAAGTTAAGTTGATTCATTTCAACACAGCTACTCTTGAGTAAAACTTGGCTGAATGCCACCCTTAAAATGTAAGGATGTAATGATTGTTAAATATTTACCAGGTTCTTAGAAAAGAGGTTTTGAGATCGAACTGATTGCCATTCATCTGACAGAAATCCATCACTATATTTACCATGCCACGTTATACGCCTGGAAGAGTTGCAGCCGTTCCATCTAAGCTGCTTAAGCCACTTCCTCCTCGATCCCAGGAGGAGAGACAAACAGAGGGATGGGTCAGATGAAGGATGAAACAATCTCTCTGCCTGAACGGCCGACAACTGACATGCCTCATGTTTGTGAAGGGAATAAAGATCTGTCCATCAAGGCTGACTTGACAGGGCTGCCCGGTGAAATGTTAAGTGAAGAAACAAGGGCTTTTTGCACTGAATAAAGCAGGAGGTTGTAAAAAAAAGTGTCTATGGGCCTTGAGGCGCAGTACAGAGAGCTTCAAAGGGAAGGTTAATGTTAAAAGAGAGCAGTTGCTTAAGCACAGGGCTTGTGGGGGCAGGGAATGCAAAGTTCTGCCCAGAAATCTGCTGGCGAGGTCTCTCAAAGCAACAGGGTCAGTAAATGCCATAAAGTTATCTTACATGATGATCTCATTTTAGGAGCATGGAGGTTGTAAGACAGGCTGACGGGCTGGGAGGGAGGAGTTGAAGGAAAGCACAGGGTAGCAAGACTGCCAGCCTTCCACTTCCCATTTGTTAAATCTACGAGCTCCAAGGAGTGCATCTGTTTTTGCCCATGCAACACTGCCATCTGTTTATCATCCACTGCATCCCAATGTGCCTTGCAGCCTGACACTCGATTAATCTCTCTTCTTAGGCCTTTCCTTGCTGCTCCGCAAGCCAACTTCACACGGCATGAAGCGCGCTTGTTTAAACCGGCAACCATGAACGTTAACCAGAGTTCCTAGTTTGAACGGGGCAACAAGCTTCGGTTTATCAAAAACAGAAGCAAAGTGTGATGGCCTGGGACTCGGGCTCGGACTCGGAGCTAGAGGAGTCTCAGTCCGCACCGGATTCTTTGCCTCAGGCGGCATCTGAACCAAGTCTGGGGCCTGATTCTGAAGAGCCCCAGTCTGCACAGGTTCCCCTGCAACAAACACCAGCTGGGCCGTGTCAGGGGCCTGAGGCTGCCCTGGCTCCAGATGCGGGGATTACCTCGTTGCCTCCAGCTAGGCCATCACTTACAGCTGCTCCACTACCAGTTGAGTTAGGAGAGGCTGAGGCAGCCTCTGGGTCTAGTAACCCACCGACGTCTCCCAAGCTGCAGAGACTGAGGTCTGAGAGAACGAGAGACCTGAGTACTCACAGGAGGAGTGCTCGCCTTCGGGCGAGACAGGGAGGTGAGTCATCGGGGGATCAGGACCAGCCGTTACCCCGACAGAGATAAAAGGCTGCTGGACCCCGCCCCAGGTTGTGGGAGCAACATTGGCTGTTTGCCAGAACCTGCCTGTGATCCTGTGCCTGACCTTGCCTGGTTTCCTGTCTTGGCCCTGTTGCACTGACTCCTCGCAGAACCCTTGGATTCAGGACCAGACCTGGACCACGTTACTAGGGTTACTGCCGGACCTAGCATACAAAGGCTTCCAAACCCCTTATGGTAGCACCAGAGGAGGGTTTGGGGCTGTGGGGAGTGGGGTGAACAATCTCAGGAGGCATCTTGGTTTGTACACATGGTGCTGAACTGTACTCAAGCTTACCGTGACGTGCAAATCAGGTCCACCCTTGTATGCTGACCTTAGATGTGCATGTCCCAGTTTAATCAAGGACTTCTGATTTCAAGCACACCACTCTCTCTTTCTAAAATGGCGCTAATGATTTCCATAAGCTCTGGCCCAAAACCAACACACTCTGACTTTTATGGTAAGTCATAAAAGATATGGAAGACACAAAACACTTTACCTGAGAAAAGGAGTTGCTAAACCTTTTGTTTTAAAAAAATAATAATTATAAAGCTTCAAAACAGAATTTTTTAAGCTTCCATAATTTCCAAGGCGTTGCCAACCCTCACCCCTCCCTCTCTGTGGCTTGGGAACCACCCTGCGGTAAGAAACAAATCTAACACACTGTTTTACTCCTCATTCCTCCAGTGCCCTTCAGCTTTGGGTTTCTGCTGGCTTTGTCACTACTAATGGACCGCCTAATTGCTTGTAATATGCTCTTTTAAAAAGTTTATATGGAATGAGCTACTCAGGTGGAATACAGTAGTAATACATACCCTTACAGTGTAATGGTAGGAAGCGGAATGTGTCCAGTGACACACAGCCTTTCTGAAATTTGCACATGAAGCTGCCTTTATTAATTAATTTTTAAAATATTCTCTTCCCCCACCCCCAATGTTTTTAGCCAGTTCTATTTTAAGCCCTACTGAGTCTCTGTCAGGGGGAAAAGCAGGCTATATCATCATCATCATTATCAATTATTATCATTATTATTATCAAGAACAGCAGCAGCATCTCTCCAAAGTCTCAGGTGATGATCTTCCACTGCCTAGCTACCCTTCTAACAATGATCTTGGCTGAAGTACATTCACCTGGGATTCCTAAATAAGGCTCTTTCATCTCCCTCCTTGCCAGGTAGTATGAGGTTTGCTTCTTGGCTAAGGGAGCAAGTATTTGGCGAAACTGAGGAGATTTCACCCCTCCCATATCCAAGAATCTCCTGAGGAGTCTGCTGATTCTCCAGAGAGGAGGAGGCGTGTTCTGCTCTCTACTTATTCTGCTCCAGCACCAAGTCAGTCAGTCAGTCAGCCAGTGTTGGAGAGAGAGAGAGAGACTGAGTGTTAGAGATTGTGTGTAGAGATAAGGTTGCTGCTAAGAGCAGCTGCAGACACTCAGTACAGTGCAGCATTCATTTATGCTTAGACCTATTTAGCTCTGTATATAGTTGTATAATAGTTGTAGATAGAATAAAGAAGATATTCTACAGAGCTGCTCTCCGAGTTGTTTATATACTCTGCTAGAGTCTGCTGTACTCTGCTGTGCGATGACTGTCTTCTTGTGGAAGTGAATCCGGTGCTCACAACTCTAAGCTGTGAGTCCACAGCACTTTGACCTGTTCCTGTGCAGAAGGTGGTCTCTGGAAGTGCTACCCAGCTCGCCTAGCCCAGTCGGGGCTGAAGTGGATGAGTCCAGTTGGTGGTACTGGCTCAAGGGCGATGCACAGGGCCTCTCAGCCAAAGGATAGCCACTGGTGGCATATAGGAAGAGTTTCAAGAGCATGAAACACAGCAGCAAATCTTTCTGCTGGTGCTAGGGAAAGAGTGTGGGGTAGCTGGGAGAGGGGGCTGGAGACTGAGCACTGTTCAGGTGGGAGCTGAGAAATGGTAGCTGATGACAAGGAAGACGGCTCAACCTCAGAACGCAACCCTAACACAAATGAGCATCGTTTAGTGAATGGCATGCACTGCTATTGGGTTTTTTAATTGGGGTTGGTGGGAGTACCAGTGCTGCAGTGTGGTCTTTCTGTATCTGTACCCAGGGGATCGTTTGGACCAGTAACTGATAAGAATGGGGAGAGAAAGAGACAAAATGAATGTGTGCAGGAGCAGGCCGAGTGTGGTATGTGTGTGTTAGTGGATGTGGAATTTGTGTGGGTATGGAGTGAGTGGGATTTCGAACTACTCTCAGGTCTTCTTAATTCTGCCTTCCTGTATTTTAAATCTACTTCATTTTTATCCTCAAAGCACTGGGTGAAAAAACCCCTCTTCTTCTGACTGTTTCAAAATAAAGACATAAATAAATAAAGCTCAGGAAAGCAGGATCCTGGTAAGTAAATCAAAAGAGTCACTTGCACAGCCATTCCCATATGACATGAATACCTACCTGTTTTCCCCAAATTGGATGTTAACACCAGCAGTTAAAGCAGCGGGTGAAGCCACCTTCAGGCTGAAGATATGAACCACAGAGCAGGAAGACAATGGAACAACAATGGGCATTCCAAGTGAAATATACTTATCATCTTCAGGGTCAAACTTGATTCTGAAAGTTTGCAGCAGAATCCAACTATGCATTTTCCACACTGGATGGTGCCCGTGCTTTAATCAATAAATTTAATCAATTCCTTCAGGAGCATTTCATGTTTCAGAAAATGTTTTTGGAGTCTTAATTACAGTGGTACCTCTGGTTACGTACTTAATTCGTTCCGGAGGTCCGTTCTTAACCTGAAACTGTTCTTAACCTGAAGCACCACTTTAGTTAATAGGGCCTCCTGCTGCTGCCACGCTGCTGCCACATAATTTTTGTTGTCATCCTGAAGCAAAGTTCTTAACCTGAGGTACTATTTCTGGGTTAGCGGAGCCTGTAACCTGAAGCGTATGTAACCCGAGGTATCACTGTATAGCAATAAATGAACAGACAAATGTTCATACAGTTTATTATTGTACCTCGCCCATATGACCCAGCTAGGGCAACACTGATGGCAGAACCAACGTCCGATGTGCTGGTGGGTGTATCTGCCAGTTGCAAATCTGGAAGGAGTCTGGGCTTTGAAGGGGAGAGCCCCAGATCAGCGGTAAAGCTCATGTCACATGCAAAATGCCACAAGTTCAGGTAGGGCTGGGAAAGACCCCTGCCTGATATCTTGGAGAGCCACCGCCAGCCAGTGTAGGCAATACTGAGCTAGATAGACCAATTGGACAACTCAGAATGAGGCAGCGTCCAGCGTTCATTGCAAAGTGAACTCTATCTTAATACATCTCCAAGTTTTTTAAAAAACCCTGAGTCACACACATAAAGATAAAGGGACCCCTGACCATTAGGTCCAGTCGTGACCGACTCTGGGGTTGCGGCGCTCATCTCGCTTTACTGGCCAAGGGAGCCGGCATACAGCTTCCGGGTCATGTGGCCAGCATGACTAAGCCGCTTCTGGCGAACCAGAGCAGCGCATGGAAACGCCGTTTACCTTCCCGCCGGAGTGGTACCTATTTAACTACTTGCACTTTGACATGCTTTCGAACTGCTAGGTTGGCAGGAGCAGGGACCGAGCAACGGGAGCTCACCTCGTTGCGGGGATTTGGACCGCCGACCTTCTGATCAGCAAGTCCTAGGCTCTGTGGTTTAACCCACAGCGCCACCCGCCAGAAAGAATTGCCGTGTGTCACCAATTTCATGCCAATAAGAGTGCTCTCAGTTCTGCAAAAGAATATACCTGATGATCTATAAATATTAAATATATTTTAAATTTTAAACTATATATTTTAGAGTGCTGGAGATCACTGTTCAAATTGTTTAATGCAATCTAACCCTGCAGACAGTCATCTTTGGGAGGCTTTATCCTTGACCTTTGTATCAAAATGGGAATATCTGCTGTGCTGATTTCATCAGTGCTTTTTCCATAAGTGACAAAGATCATTATCATGGCAAACATATCTAGGATGTTTGCGTGCCAGCGCACAGAAAAACATATGGAGGTTATCCACAAGAGCACTAGAGTGGGTTTTTCAACTCTTTGCTGATTTTCCTTTGCGTTTAGCACTTCTGAAACCAAATCTGAAAGGATACCCATGTGTTTTTCTGCCGACTACTCTGCTTCACTTTAACTTAAGAGTGTCCCAGTACTGTACTCCTAGAAGTAAACAATGCCTGCCCTCTGCTCAAAATGAGACAGCAAAAATACTAAAATCCTGTAGCACAAGTCTCATATTAAAAAGGCAAAAAGAAAAGGAGACTTGCTTTAGTTTAGAGTAAGGATGACAAGAAAGCAGATCAGACATTTCCATGCTTCGCTTTATGTTTGCCACGGTAAGAAAAGGGGGGTGACCAGTGAACAGTGAAATTGAAAAGCAACAATATCTGAAACAGATTAAATGCACAGTTAACCTGAAGAACTCATGGCCACAAGGAACAACAAAGTTTAGGTTAAAAAGGGGGGGTACTCAGGTGGACCATAGAAAGTCAATTCTCTTTTAAATAGCAATTCTTTGGTAGTGCTTTATATATAGTTTTTTTAAATTACTAAAGAAGGAGTATTAAAAGTGCCTCGCATGCAGAGTGAACAGCAAGCAGATCTAATTCCTAGTGTGTTATGAAGATTCTTTCTAGATATTAATTTCTCCAAAATGAGCACAAATTAACACTTTCCTCTATCAGGGAGACTTCTAAAAGATGGCATGGGAGTCCACACAGTTGGCCAAACTACACTGGAAGGGAGCTCTTTCATCCATGGATGGCTTGATTGTCTCTAACATACAGAGGTTGATCACCTGCATCTACCCCATGTTTCACAGATTCATGGACCATGGAGCAGGAAGACATTGGAACAACAACCAAAAACACCCAAATCCCTTAACTATTTAGGATTGCAACTAATCTTAATCCTACTCAGTGTAAACCCACTGCAATTAATACCCATGGCCCACTTTGGTCCATAGTTTCAATGAGTCTACTCTGTCTAAAATTTAGCTGGATACAATCTACAATAATTAAAACTCTTGCATAATACTTATGTCCTGCCTACAAATATTAACTAACAGGAAGCATCTCTGCTGTTCTCAAAGGGGCAAATAAGTAATTCTGTTTATCACCTGGTACAGTAGTCCACAGCTAGGAAAAATTATGCTGGCCTGTATAATTTCTGAGAATTTTCTGCATTGGACCATGGGGTCCCTTCCGACTCTACAATTCTATGATTCTGCACCCGAAACAAGGAAATTAAATGAAGCTGGTCAACCCCTCTGTCTCTGAAACAACTATTTTTTGCATTTCATCTTCCCAACAAAACTCAGGTACAGTATACCGAGTGATGGCATCCTGGCTGGGGTTTGCAAAGGAGCTTTTATGGGTGAAGAGGAAGTTGAACCCAAGATTTCCTGGTTTACATCCAATTTTCAGATTGCCCTTCAAAACATTAAGAAAAAAGTTTAGACAACAAGTTCATGGTGTCAGAACGTATGCAATGGGGGCAAAACCTTCTTGGCAATGACCTCTGAAACGAGCGCACAAACTTCCATTACCTTCACAGCACACACCTTCAGCTACAAAGCAGGGTTGTAAAAAACATACAGGTTACATAAAAGTACAAAACAAGCTGAAGAATCATGCAGTGTTCAGGCATCAAAAATTTTAGTACTGCCCAGGAAGTAGCTTATACACATTGCTCACTACGATTTATGGGAGGATTCCTTCTGACAAATATTTTATGTCTCTTTTTCTCTGTTTATAGCCATTGGCAGGCTTAACAGCGAAGAAGCTGTACACCTGGGGTTGACAGCAGCCGCAGAGTGAAACGGCCACCCTATCTAATCTCTGAAATACCTGAACCACTGGCTGTTGAGAGATTACTATTTCATTTAGACTGGTTGAAATATTGATGCGTTAGTACGGAGCTACTAAAAGAAGAAAAGAACCTAGGTCCAAAAGGATTCTAAATTTCTCACTTCTTTACAAACTTTAAAATCCGCAAGGCACCATTTCAGGTGAAGGGGTGTGTGCTTTTATTAAAAACAAGTGTTTTTGGTTTGTTCACTTGTGTTTTCTGTGGAGCCTCAGGCTTTGCAGCAAGCCGGAGGAAAACTGAATTGCAAATTGGCCAATTCTCGCTCTGAAGCCAATTGAACACTATACATAACTGTGTGTACAACATTGCAGTGCAGCACAGCTGCAAAGAAGGTTCGTATCATAGCTGCACTGCAGTTTCCAACATCTGGCCAGTGGAGTTAAATCGGATGGTCCTGGAGGTTCCTGAATCCTACATTGAAGGAGGAACTCCTATGTGAGCACCCATTGTGATCCACTGGCTACACACTTTGAAGATAAAGTTGCTTGACTATGGATGAAGTACTCAATGCCAGAGTCAGCAATGTCTTCTGAGATCAATTTCAGCTTATGCACTGAGCTGCTGTGGACAAGGTGCTGCACTCTAACAGCCCCTGTCCCTCCTGGCTTATTAAATCCAGCAGAGGGGAGTTTGCTGGTTGGGTCTAGAGTATGGCTAATGCTTCTCTGGGTAAGGGGAGGTGTCCCTGCTTCCTTCAAAGAGGGTGGTGCTTCAGGCATGCCTTATATGCTGGCATCACATATTTATATTTGCAACTCAGGACTTTGTCTGATGTTCTATGACAGGCACGTCCAACAGGTAGATTGTGATCACTGAACATCTGTGGCAGATCACTGGCTCCCCCCAAAGCAGCTCAACACCTTTGCCCTGCACCCCCTAAAACAGGGCTTCCCTCCTCCCTAAAAAAAAAAAAATGGAACCCCCCCCCAAAACAGGGTTTCCCTTCCTAAAAAAAGCTCAACAACCTTGACCTGAATATAATAATAATAATAATAATAATAATAATAATAATAATAATAATTTATTTATACCCCGCCCATCTGGCTGAGTTTCCCCAGCCACTCTGGGCGGCTCCCAATCAAGTGTTGAAAACAATACAGCATTAAATATTTAAAACTTCTCTAAACAGGGCTGCCTTCAGAGGTCTTTTAAAAATAAGATAGCTGCATATTTCCTTGACATCTGATGGGAGGGCGTTCCAACCTCACTTCTCGCAGGGAGGGAACCACCAGATGGCCCTCGGCGCTGGATCTCAATGTCCGGGCTGAACGATGGGGGTGGAGATGCTCCTTCAGGTATACAGGCCCGAACCCCCCAAAACAGGGCTTCCTTCCTAAGAAAAGCTCAACAACTTTGACCTGAACCCCCAAAAAAGGGGTAGATCACTGCCAGCTTTTAACTCTGTGAGCAGATCGTAGTCTCTTGGGAGCTGGCCTCCCCTGTTCTATGATATGCAGCACACATAAGCATGGAAACATGGAAACAAATGTTGTAGTGGACAGCAGCCCCCAGTGATGTAGTTTGCCATGAGTAACCAGCTTCTGAGGACTCTGAGATGATAGATCTCACAGGGGACTGTTGAGAGGCAGAGGAATGGTTGCTGCTGGGTCAGCACACTGCCACTGAGCCAGGCCATGACATCGGCACTGCCAGTCAGTCAGTATCCGCATGTCTGCCCATTGCTGACTTTGCAAGTGCGATGCCTCACCTTGAAACACCAGCCAGCAAAAATGTTCAGTCTCTCCCCAGGTCTTGCTCAGTGATGGCAGCCTGTTATGTAACAGCAAATCACCTGCGCAGCCGCCACTGATTGCACACGCACCTGTTTTGCCTATGGGCACAAACTCAAAGCCACCTCTGGATGTTCAGAGTTCACATGTCTATGGCAGAGCCAGATGTACAGACAGCATATTCTCATGTGTAGGCGTGTGATCATCGTGCAGCTGCGAAACTATGCCTAGAAATTCCAACCGGGTTAAAAACGAAAACAAAAATACGTAAACCTCTGGCAACATTAGCCAACAATCAACAGCAAATATGACTTCAGAATCATCAACAGAAGCAATCACTGAATAGGCATCTAATTACTCTTTATTTGTTTAATGCCAACTATAACTGTCAGGAACGCTTCCTCATTTAAAGGATGCAAGAGATTTCATAGATGCAATATCAGCATATCTTGCAAGTTTCAATTAAAAGAATAAGCAATGTGTAAGAATTACCCTTTAATTACACAAACCACTTGAGACTGATGGCAAGAAAATAAAAGGGGTCATGTAACCATAAAAGCCTTGCTATTCTCAACCATAGAAGCTTGTGTTTGGGCTTTCATAGCCTGCTGTTTGACTGAAAACCCATTTTGCCACATTCTAAGCTATCAAACGCAGCTATTCCAATTCCAGCATTCTCATGGATGTGTTTTTAAATTGCAGAAACAGGGAGGGCCCGCCTGTGAGCTTAATCCAAGCCTCCAGGCACTCTCAGGAGGGTCCTGCCCCCTCCCCTTCGACGACCGGGTCTGCTGCCTTCATGGCTTTCCTGGCAGGCAATGCTCCTTCCCACATGATTGCAGTGCCCGCCTGCATACGTAACTCGCCCCTCTGCCCATGTCTAGGAAGCCATTCCAGGAAATGTTGGGGGTCCCTCACGAGAGTTCGGCTATAATTGGAAGCACTTAAGCATTTTCAGCGGCCCTTGCCCATTACTGGAATGCACTGCCCACCTTCCAACGCAATGGTTCCCCCAGGAACCTGTTTCCAGTCCAAATGGAGAGGACTCTGAGAGGTCTGGGCTAAGCCAGGAGAGAAAGAGAGAGGGAATGTGTTGGTCATATCCAAATTAAGCAAAAGGGCACACTTAAAATTGCAGAAATGGGCTAGCCTGGCATTGCATGAAAGGCTTTCTTTCTGTTTGGGAGAGGCTCACACGTTCTCTCAATTGATGTTCCTGAGGTTTGCAAAGGAAGAGCAGGATAAGGGTTTTGAAATAGCAAAAAGTAAAGACGACGACCATTTTGCGCACGTTCAAAGCACGCACCACGGTGCACACGGCATCACTGCAAACCCAGAAGTGACAGGAAAAGGCGGGCTTATATGCACTCCACTGTTGCACGTGATGACCCCGTGCAAATCGGGGGTTGTCTGTATTCAACAATGGGGGGGGGGAATTAGGACTGTATCATCTCCATGTTTTACCACACCCCCAATTTGGTCACGAAGCCAATTTGCTTTATTATATGTAGATGGTGCCATACTTACACATGCATGCATACATACACACTACTTTACTAAGAATGACTCTCTCTGCCCAGTGAAGGAAAAAACAACAACAGAGTTCTTTGTGTCTGTCCCTTAAAAGGGCAGATTTTCTATGCAGTTTTTTTTATTCCAGTTACTTAATATGGTTTTGCTTCACCCGAATAATCCAGAGTATACAACAACCAGCTAGCCAACATGTTGTCTAAACCAACTAGATGCAATAAGATAGAAGAGGGGGGAATTCTAAATGCTCAAATTCTGTCATCTCCATTTAAACAAATGTACGTAAGCCGTGCTGTAAAAGACCTTGCACTGACCTAAGCCTGGGAGACATAATGCCCATCAGAATGGAAGCTACTGGGCTGACAAAGAAGAACTCAACTGTCTATGCTGATATCGAATTGGGAAAGTTCCATATAAAGGACAAAATCAGTCCCAGAAGAGCCCCATAATGGAATGTAACTGTAAAAGTCATACGAATACGTGTTTGTGAATGGAAGTACAGAAATCAGGTCGTAATATATCTTGTTTTGACATGCTGTTGAACCACAGAGGTACGGGGTGCAGTTTTCCCAAAGGAAACTTTGGGGAAGAGCTGGTCCCGACTGAATTCTATTCGCCATGCTTTCAGGCAGCATGGATTATTACTTGCTAAAATCTTGTTTTATCCTTTTTCCTGGTAAAGAAATTACACCGGCACACTCCTTGAGAAAAATGCCACAGCTTATCCCGCAAATGGATGTCTTGGAATTTTCATTTTACCTTCACGAATGGCTTTTCAAATGCATGGTCCCGTTTTAAATAGATTCAAAACTCTTTCAATGTCACCATTCTACAGCGAGGTCTGTATCAATAGACCATTGTCACGGAGCCTGAAAACATAAAACTCCTATCTATTTTTTATTTATAAATAACCGAAATCCATCACAAAAGCAAGCACTCTGCACGCCTTCAGAGAGATCTAAGACAGCAACAAATTAAACTGGATCCTATTACTTGAAGGTCCAGGACCACAAAGAGCTGCTGAACACCGGCGGTGAACCGGTGTCACTTTGATCTCCATTGTAACAGAAAAGCAAAATGACATGTTCAAATGAAAATCATTTATAATGGATGAAAGCAAGGCTGCACTTTCTCTGAAACAGATATGTCTAGAGGGAGGCCAAAAAGGGAGTGGTGTGTGTTCAAGAAAGCAGGGGACGGCTATCATCAGAACAGAGTGCTCCGAGGGAGGTGACATTAAAAATGGAATTATTAGGATGTGCATTTTGGAACTTTGCATCTCATTTAGTTGCTGGGGACACTGAACTCATTTCTGCTACTGAATTTGTGGCTTTCTGCACTATCTGCCCTGCAATGTACCTTCCCCACAACCTGCAAAAGATGGAACCCCCCCCCCTTTTTATGGTGGAAACCCTTTTTGAGCCATAAGGATTTTGTACAAACCTTATGATACGATACGATACTCTTTATTGTCATTGTCCCATACAGAACAGCGAAATTGAAAAACCAACATTCAAAAACCAACAAGCCTGCTATGCCAGCTATCCAAACCTGATTAGCCCCCTAAAAACTCTGATACCCCATTTTTAAATACAATATACTCCCATATACTTTTTCTGAACACACATCATCCCTGACCATTGGCCATGCTGGTAGGAGCTGGCAGCAGGGCCAATGAGACAACACTGAAAGGGGTGTGGCAAGCAATAGGGTGGAATATGAAAGGTATCCTCCTCGTGGCCCCAACCAGAAACCCACCAGCTCACAATGCTGACCCAGAAAGAGATGTCACATTCCTGGCTGTAGGCTGTGGTCAGGAAGATGTGTGGTCAGAGATGTCATGATTCCCTGTCTGGGGACGAGCACACAATGGCCTTCACTGCAGGTGGACCTCTCCCTGTCCTTTTTGAACTGTCAAAAAGCAGCCCTGATGACCAGAGCATGTCTATTCAAGCTTTAGGAAGAAACATCTGACAACAAGAGCTGTTCTGGCAGGGGAATGGACTCCCTCGGGAGATGGTGGGTTCTCCTTCCTTGGAGGTTTTTAAGCAGAGGTTGGGTGGCCATCTGTCATGGATGCTTCCTGCACTGCAGGGGGTTGGACTAGATGATCTTCAGTGTCCCTTCCAACTCTAAGAGTTCACCAGTTACCCAAGAACCTTGAAGAACCCAATGAAATACACAACACCATCTAGACCCCAGGCCACCCATCACTGAAGAGGTGAGACTTGGGACTGTTTCAGTCACAATCCTTGGGGGGAATATTATATATTACTGATCTGATATGTAATGCAGATCCTCTACCACTGAACTAAGTTCTTGCCCAAAATGTTGGAACCCACCAAACATAATCAGTAGTGACAAGCCCCCAGGCAGCCACTCCCAAGACCTTGATTTTAAAAAAATAAAAATAATCCTAAATTGTCAACCTTATCCAAGAAAAAGCTTTGAAATCTTCTTTGAACAAGTGCACAGAAAAGCCAGGTGCAACTTCTGGCCAGACCCGATAGCCTCCTTTTATAGCAACCTTGAAGAGCACACTTTATACTCAAGTGCTTTCATCAGATGGATAGTTAAATGAATGACCAGGGAAGTACGAGGCTTTTTGCTACACTTAGCTCTTACATTTGCACTTACAGATGCTTTTAAATAAAATATGACACTTGGGGCTCATTCAGGTAATTTAAAGCCATGATTCTCAAAGTGCGTCATGGGCTTCCATGAAGGTAGCAGGAGCATTCTCCTGTTCCCCCTCAGCTCCACCTTGCATGTGCCCCGACCGAAGGCCAATTTGTACAGCAGAACTAAGTGGTGTAGCTGGAACACTTCAGACTGCTGGTGGGGAGTGAATGTTTGAATGTTGCTCCGTGAGGAGAAGAGACTCCTTGCAAATAGAAGAGTAGCACATCAGGAAGAAGGGTTCAACCCTAGGAAGATTTTTGGCATGTCTGAATGGTCTCCCATCCAATCTGATGTGGCACAGTTCAACCGAAGCTTTAAGCCTTCTCCTATGCTGATCCATAAACAGTAACTAGAGTGTCAATCTATCTCCCCTCCCAAACATTGCTTCAGCCCGGACACCGAGGTCCAGCTCCGAGGGCCTCCTGGTAGTTTCCTCACTGCAAGAAGTGAAGCTACAGGGAACTAGGCAGAGGGCCTTTTCAGTAGTGGCGCCCTCCCTGTGGAACGCCCTCCCTTCAGATGTCAGGAACTACACAACTTTTAGAAGACATCTGAAGGAAGCCATGTATCATGAAGTTTTTAATGTTTGATGTTTTATTATGCTTTTATATGTGCTGGAAGCTGCCCAGAGTGGCTGGGGAAACCCAGTCAGATGGGACAGGGTACAAATAATAAAATTATGGAAGATTATGATAGGATTGTCTGCTGTACGGAAGACCAGGGAACTGCCCGCCTAGAGCAGAATGAGGTAGTTGATAGCACTTCCCAACCTGCCATATAACCCCAGGAACTGTAACCAAGAAATATTTTTTTGATTTGAGGGTCCTGAGGTGACCCTGCTTCAGAAGAAACAGTTTAAAAGACAGTGAAATCTTTATTCTGTTAAGAAATGTATTAATATTGTATTAGAATATTTATATCGCAATTATATACACACACCCATTTTGCCTTGAACAATCCCTCATGGTGTACCCAATGCCTCTAAGAAAGCTATGACATCTAAGAAAAAAAAAGTATGAAATATCTCACCAATCACATAAGCACATTCCTTAAAGGCTCAACATCAAAAACTTCCCATCCAAGGGCAGGAAGTGTTCATGGTTCAGTGTCAAAATGCCTGCTTTGTGTGTACACTGATTCAGGTCCAGCCCCCTGCAACACCATTGAAAAGGATTTGCATGTGGCAAGACGGAGAAAGCATTTCTGCTCTGCTCAAGATGCCAGTCATAGCAGTAGCCAACCTTGAGGAACTGGTGGGATGCTCAATATAAGGCAGCTGAGTCAAAGGTGTGGCTTAGTTAAAGGTAAAGGTAAAGGACCCCTGACAGTTAAGTTCAGTCGCAATTGACTCTGGGGTTGCAGCGCTCATCTCACTTTACTGGCCGAGGGAGCTGACGTTTGTTCGCAGACAGTTTTTCCGGGTCATGTGGCCAGCATGACTAAGCCGCTTCTGGCGAACCAGAGCAGAGCACAGAAACGCCGTTTACCTTCCTCCCGGAGTGGTACCTATTTATCTACTTGCACTTTGACGTGCTTTCAAACTGCTAAGTTGGCAGGAGCAGGGACCGAGCAACGGGAGCTCACCCCGTCACAGGGATTTGAACCGCCAACCTTCTGATCAGCAAGCCCTAGGCTCAGTGGTTTAGACCACAGCGCCACCCATGTCCCTGTGGCTTAGTTACACAGCTCCAAAGCTAATCCTTTCTCCTCCAACCCATCCCTAACAAATGAATTAGAACAGATTCACATGGTGAGTTATTTTCTCTCCCCCCACATAGCGCAAAACCAGACTGTATATCCATATTTTCAGCTCTTGGAAAGGCATACTTAAAGAGAGTTACTCAAACAGATATTTTTTTTAAAAAAGGTTCTGCTTATTTCTGCAATATGACTCCAACTTTGCAGTAGGTGTTAAGGCAGCTTTTCATGGCATCACAGAATGGAAACACTGCCTGGGTATTAGAAAAATACGAGGAACAGAAGGAACCTTCACATGCAGTTACAAATATTATCGGCTTCATAACTGAATCGGCTCATTTTGCTATATTCTGTGGGCTTGTCGTAGGTGTCTCTATAATCTTGCAGGTCAAATGCAGCCTCTGTTTATCTGCAAAGAGCTTCCATCAATCAGATGCGGACAACACTTTCAAAACAGCCTTTGATTCCAATTAGGAATCTGAAGAGAGAACCTGCTGCTGCTCGTTTGTACTGTTGCCAATTAGAGCACTTACTGGGTGCTCAGGACGGGGGGAGTTGTGGCACCCCAGGTCAGCTGAGAGAAGAAAAGCCCCTTGACAATAAGGAAGCTGGGGCAGCATGTGGGGCAGCACAGAGATGCAGAAGAAATGGGGGCAGAAGAAAATCTCAACAGGTATCGTTCAAACAGGCTGCTTTCAAGCTGAATCAAAGTTTTTTCATATGGGCAAAGAAAAATGAGACCAAGGAAAAATGAAATCCCAGCCTTGAAAGAAGAGAGCTGACCAGTTGAATTGGCCACAAACTTTGGCGGGTATTGTCAAAAAAAGGTTTGCTATTTCGGCCATAGTTGAAGGGCTCATTTGTTTGGAAGCCCCGTGCCTTTCACTCAATCACCAGCAATTATTTAACCAAATAATTAAACAAAGGGGAATCCTGTCATTTCAGTGCTTTTGAGCCAGTAATAGCCAGCTTTCTAAGTCCCATTTTTAAGGATTTCCTCTCAGAACCTGCTGACTGTATCATCCACCCAATAGCACTTGGGACTACGATTGCTCTAAGCAGCTGGGAAGACCAAATTCAACTCTCAGATTCCAACAAGCTGCCTGTTCCGAGTGAAGCTGTATTCCCTTTGAAGGCACGGCCATATAGTTTGAAGGTGTTCCTCGATTCAGCACTGAAGCTGGAGGCACAAGTAGTACCCATGACAACGAGTACCTTCTGCCAGCTTTGCTTGGTGCACCTGCTATAGCCACTCCTGGAAGAGGTAGCCTGGCCACAGCAATCCACCTACCAGGAACCTGAAGGTTGAACTACTGTCGTGAGCTCCATGTGGGGCTGCCTTCGAAGTTGGTCTGAAAACTGCAGTCAGTACACAATTCTAGGCCAGTGTTCCCCACACTTGGCTCTGGCTGTTTTTGGACTACAGTTCCCATCATCCCTGACCTCTGGTCCTACTAGCTAGGGATGATGGGAGTTGTAGTCCAAAAACAGCTGGAATCCCAAGCTTGGGAAACACTGGTCTAGGCCATTATGAGGGACAGCCTACCGAGGGCACTTTACACCTGTTGGAGGAAGGGTACTGGCTGCATATATGCTGCTGAGCCAAGTTCAAGAGGCTTCCATTCACATACAAAGCTCTAAACCACTTAGGATCCAGATTCACAACAGGCCTGCCTATAAGTTATTCCTGAGAGCCAGTGTGGTATAGTGGTTAAGAGCGGTGGACTCGTAATCTGGTGAACTGGGTTCGCTTCCCCGCTTCTCCACATGCAGCTGCTGGGTGACCTTGGGCCAGTCACACTTCTCTGAAGTCTCACAGCCTCACTCACCTCACAGAGTGTTTGTTGTGGGGGAGGAAGGGAAAGGAGAATGTTAGCCGCTTTGAGACTCCTTAGGGTAGTGATAAAGCGGGATATCTAATCCAAACTACTCTTCTTCTTCTTCTCTTTCCAAATATGGCTGGTGCTGACTCTTACGGAGTTTCCGGCAGCAGCTGCAGGCATATATCTATTTATTTAGGACTTTAGAGAAGCAGAGCAGCTTGCTATGTTTTGTTATTTATCAGACCTGAAAGCCTGTTGTGCTGTGTTTTTACTTCTTTTGTTGTTTTCTGGTGTCTCCTAAATGCGACCTGCTCTGGGATAATTTTTAGACATGGAACCTGGGGAGGTGTTTTAAATGAACAAATAATAAAACCTGCTATAAAGCTCTGCAAACCTTCACTTATATTGAACGTGCTCCAGCCCAAGTTGAGAACTGTGAATACCTATTGGTCCCAAGGTAAGGAGAAGCAGAAGTCCACACTCAACCCTCCCATTGACATCAACGGGACTTCTGCAATAATTAACACGAACTGGATCATCCCCTTTACTTTTTAAATATTTTATTTACTTCATTAAATCTTTCAAAGCTCTTTTAACTTTCCCTACTCCTCAACCTGCATTATATACATTTCACGGTTCCCTAAGTGTCTTTAAAATTACAAGCACTTTAGGTCAGACTCTGTGCTGTTCCCTCTTCTCTCTACCCCCCTGGCTCAATTATATCTTAACATTATGGGGACTGCAATGCATTAAATAAATCATATTGCACAGACTCCCAGTAAAGTAATAATACTTACATGCGTTTTGGAAGAAATTGGCCTGCATTATAGATGTATGTATAATGTCATTACCTTATTTTCAGCACCGACTGTAATATCAAGCAGCAAGCGACTGCTTCTAGCTACGGATGGAAGCTTTTAGCAAACCTTATGTTTATTCTGTTGCTGGTAATTAGCTGCTTTGGTTAATGTAATCCAACATTTACAAACAGCAATTTACCCAATATATAAACCCGCTCCAGCAATTAACAAAGCATTGTTATTGATTAAGATTTAATACAGCAGTTACTGGTTCTGCAAAGCACCACATAACAAAAATGATCCCCATTTGTCAGAGGATATTTTATTGTCAAAAGGACTTCACTGGCAGACAAAGCCTTTGAATCACATCTTCTTCTAATCCTAAAAAAAACAGCTTCTAATGCCCAGGTGGGGAAGAGCAACAGGTTGAGTGCACAATACTTTGTCCTTAATTAAAAGGTATGCTGGGTTTTTTAAAAAATTCTAGGACAGTTACTATAAAGACCAGCATGCTAAATTTTCAAACACTGTGCATAGATTGCTTTGGGGCTCCAGACATTAGATGCTATGAATGTTGGTTCCTCATACCACTGCCTGAGGTGTTCCACTCCTACTCAGGGCATTCTTCTTTTGCCATAACCTTAACCATAGTATAGAATCATAGAACTGTAGAGTTGGAAGGGACCCAAAGGTCATCTAGCCCAACCCCTGCAATGCTGGAATCACAACTAAAGAATCCCTGGCAGTGTTCAGATGCGTCTGGGGAGACGGGGGCATCTGGCAGGCCGCCAGCTGGCTCCAGCCACCGGCCAGCAGCCGGGCAAACTCCGGTTCTCAGAACAGCATCAATCAGTGACTCAAGCCTCAGGGACCTTTAGAGACTGAGCACGCTCTAATCAGCAGAGTGAATAACCCTTCACAACGGAAGTGGAGGACAGAGGCATATGTAAGAATATTTACAGCATTTTATTCAGTAGCAGGACAAAGGAAAAACATGTCTGCTTCCCTTCGTGTCCAAGCAAACAGCAGTATAGCAAAAGCTATATACAACGGACTTCTTTGGAGAAAAGCAAAAACAAACCTAAACAGCATCTTAGAAAGCAGAGACATCACCTTGCCAACAAAGGTCTGTATAGTTAAAGCTATGGTTTCCCCAGTAGTGATGTATGGAAGTGAGAGCTGGACCATAAAGAAGGCTGATCGCCAAAGAATTGATGCTTTTGAGTTATGGTGCTGGAGGAGACTCTTGAGAGTCCCATGGACTGCAAGAAGATCAAACCTATCCATTCTGAAGGAAATCAGCCCTGAGTGCTCACTGGAAGGACAGATCGTGAAGCTGAGGCTCCAATACTTTGGCCACCTCATGGGAAGAGAAGACTCCCTGGAAAAGACCCTGATGTTGGGAAAGATTGAGAGCACAAGGAGAAGGGGATGACAGAGGACAAGATGCTTGGACGGTGTTCTCAAGGCTACCAGCATGAGTTTGACCAAGCTGCAGGAGGCAGTGGAGGACAGGGGTGCCTGGCGTGCTCTGGTCCAGGGGGTCACAAAGAGTCGGACATGACTAAAGGACTAAACAACAACATATACAACGGAAGTTCCCAGCAGACTGTGCTGGAAATAAACAGACATGTGACATACAACAACTCCACATGCCTGTCCTAAAGGTGGAATGGAACTATATCCTAACAGGCAGGTGGCTATCCAACCTCTGCTCCAAAACCTCCCACGAAGGTTCGGAGGTAGTCGGTTCCACTGTAAAACAGCTCTTACTGTCAGAAAGTTCTTCCTAATGTTTAATCAGAATCTCCTTTGTCATTTGAACCCATTGGTTCAGGTCTTGCCCTCTGGAGCAGCAGGGAACAAGCTTGCTCCCTCTGCCACATGACAGCCCTTTAGATATTTAAAGATGGCTACCACATCGCCTCATGAGTCTTCTCTTCACCAGGCTTCAAGTTCCTGGGCAGCAGAAATGATGCCTACAAATCAGGCAAGTGTGTGGTTCTCCATGCTCAGTGTTGTTGCGGAGCAGGAAGAAGGCTTATTCAGAAAGATGAGCCACTTCGGGCTTTTCCTAGAGAGGTTTACAGGGGAGCAGCAACTAAAATCCACTCAAGATGACCAATCCCTCTAAGGCTTCAATCCTGTGCACACTTAATAGGCAGTGAGTCTCACTGATTCAGGCATCCCCAAACTCGGTGTGGCGTTAACATATGAGAGTGCTGGAGGTGAAATAGTTAAACAGGTTACCCAATCAGAACCCAGGGGGTGGAGTCAGAGGGACTATAAAACCAGCTCTGGGAGGGGCACAGGGAGGAGTTTGTTGGGAGTTGGGTGGTTGGTTGAAGTGGGAGTGAATTGGGATAGAGTTTGTGGGTAGGTTGAGTTAGCGTAGAGAAATAAGCTGAGTCAGGAACAGTTAGGAGCTAGGAAGACAAGTAAACATCTGAGAGGTGGTTTAGTGAGTGAGAGCAGGTAGCGGAAGTTATAGGTCTGGATAGGCACCCCATGATTGTAATTGACCGATACCGTTTATGAAACCACACGCTTGTTAAACTGCAATAAATAAACAGAAGTTTATGTTCCAATTTAACCCTGACTGGACTCAGTATTGTACCAGGTAGGGCCTGGGAGGTGGCAACAAGAAATAAAGTGGTGGCACAGGGATCAATAGATGGTGAAACGTCCGGGGACCCTGTGTGATCGCCACACTCGGCCCTCCAGATGTTTTGGGAATACAACTCCCATCATCCCTAGCTAACAGGACCAGTGGTCAGGGATGATGGGAATTGTAGTCCCAAAACATCTGGAGGACCGAGTTTGGGGATGCCTGCACTGATTTAAGGGAAACTTACATCAGTATACATTCCTAGGTTTCCATGTTAGTATTTTACTTTATTTATTTATTTATTTATGTATCGAATTTATACACTGCCCTATACCCGGAGGTCTCAGGGTGGTTCACAGAATAAAATCAAAATACAAAACCACAAGATACATAATTAAAATAAATGCAACAACCCAATCACCCGCCACCCCCTCTATATCCTGGGATGAGAGCTGCCTGACTAAAGGGCACCTTCAAAGTGGCAGTCAAATGCCTCTGTAAACACATCTTATGGAAGTGAGAGCTGGACCATAAAGAAGGCTGATCGCTGAAGAATTGATGCTTTTGAATTATGGTGCTGGAGGAGACTCTTGAGAGTCCCATGGACTGCAAGAAGATCAAACCTCTCCGTTCTGAAGGAAATCAGCCTTGAGTGCTCACTGGAAGGACAGATCCTGAAGCTGAGGCTCCAATACTTTGGCCACCTCTTGAGAAGAGAAGACTCCCTGGAAAAGACCCTGATGTTGGGAAAGATGGAGGGCACAAGGAGAAGGGGATGACAGAGGACAAGATGGTTGGACAGTGTTCTCAAAGTTACCAGCATGAGTTTGACCAAACTGTGGGAGGCAGTGGAAGACAGGAGGGCCTGACGTGCTCTGGTCCAGGGGGTCATGAAAAGTCGGACATGACTAAACGACTAAACAACAACAAAACACATCTTGTAAGAGAACATTCCAGGCTTCCTGAACCATTGGAGCTCAATCTCTCTCTCGCTCCTCTCTCTCTCTCTCTCTCTCTCTCTCACACACACACACACACACACACACACACAAACACACACACATATCATTGGGGGGGCAGTTTGCAGCTACCCCACACTTTGCTCTCAGAAGCCATGCAAGTGGCTGCAGAAGAGGGACCCTGAGCAACATCATTGGGAGGGTTCCTAGGACTAAGGTGAAACTGTGAAGCTCCCTTGTTATTTTTGGCTACCGGATGCTGCATGTGGTTTAAGTAATCTTGTTCTATTTATAGTATTGAAACGTGGGGGGTTTTGTATGTTATATTTGCTACTGTTTTGTTATGTTATTATGAAAGTGTTATGGTGCTATTGTTTTGCTATACAGTGGCACCTTAGTTCTCGAATGCCTTGGTACTCAAACAACTTGGAACCCAAACACTGCAAACCCGGAAGCAAGTGTTCCCGGTTTGCGAACTTTTTTCGGAAGTTGAATGTGCTTCGTTTTGAGTGTTATGCTGCCGATTTGAGTGCCACACTTCCGTTTTCCGTCTTACGCTGAGGTCTGTCCGTTTTTGCTATTTATTTTGCGTCTTTGTGGCTCTTTTTGTTTTGTTTTTGTGACTGTGTGGAACCCAGTTCAGCTACTGATGGATTGATCGATTGTGTGACTGCAGTACATTGTTTATTGCTTTCATTTTATGGATCAACGGTCTCATTACATAGTAAAATTCATGTTAGATTGCTGTTTCAGAGGTTGTTTTTAAAAGTCTGGAACGGATTAATCCATTTTGCATTACTTTCTATGGGAAAGCGCGCCTTGGTTTTGGAACGCTTTGGTTTTGGTACGGACTTCCGGAACGGATTAAGTTTGAGAACCAAGGTGCCACTGTATTATGAAACTATGTCTGTAGTGTTTGTTCTAAATATGTTCCTGTTTTCTTTGTTTGTGAGCTGCTTTAAGCGTGATTTTTTTTCCCTGTGTGAGAAAAACCGGCATACAAATACAGTGGTACCTCGGGTTACATACCCTTCAGGTTACAGACTCCGCTAACCCAGAAATAGTACCTCTGGTTAAGAACTTTGCTTCAGGGTGAGAACAGAAATCATGCTCCGGCAGCGCGGCGGCAGCAGGAGGCCCCATTAGCTAAAGTGGTGCTTCAGGTTAAGAACAGTTTCAGGTTAAGAACGGACCTCCGGAACGAATTAAGTACTTAACCCGAGGTACCACTGTAAAACAAATGAATGGATGAATTCCTCTACAGATATGCATCAAGGTACAGAAAGCTCGCCTGAGAACTTATGCTGCCTGCCTACATTGCATTACCTTTGTGCCTCTTTGCACCATAACCATGGAGAAATCTATTCTGCAGGAAGCCACACAGGATTCCCTCGATATCTGCATGCAGCAAGACCCACACACAGCTTTTTCTCACAAGGAAAAATCAAGCAGTCCATCTGCTCTGGCTTCCCAGACCCATTACTTTGGTTCAGTTGCCCAATGTCCCCGACATTCACAGAAAAGAGGAATGACGGGTCAAGGTGCCCGTTAATGAAAAATTCTCTTTGATAGTCGCAGCACAACATGTATACTCTTCACAAACCTGAAAGGGAATATTGCGGCAAGGGGCGGGGGGGGGGGGGAGTACTCTTCCAATGCTCAAAGAAATTAACTCGAAGTATATTCGCTCCTTGATATATGCACAAGCATAATAGCATTAATGGAACTGACACATATGCATTCGCTGGCAACTATATCCCTTATCTCCCAGTCACAGATCTGGTGTAGTCAGCTACCCGTTAGCCATATCCCATTATTTCAACGCTTACAAACACATTGTTTGCTTTTCATAAAAATGCTAACAGTTGTAGGAAGAGCAGTATCAGGTATTTAATTAGACTTCCAAATCACTTCAACACCTTCCTACAGCATAATTTAGAATGAGGAGGAAGCTCCAGAATTCTTCTATTTATCTTTATGACCAACAGGCACTCGTTTGCAGGATAACCTACTGTTTAAAAGATGATTCAACCATTGTATGCTTTTTTTTCAACCACCATATAATTACCTCACTGTCTTAGGTCAAGGCTTATGTCTATCTGTTTTATGAACAGAATATGAGTAATCGACCATCCCGTGATGGGAAACTGTTCCCTCTAACACCACCAAAAGCAAAACACATCCCTTGGCTTAACCATTAATACAAACAAGTTTAGGCGTTTATGCTTCTTTATTTTCATTTCATGGTCTATGAAACTCCCTGATACAATAGCTCAGAGCACCTCAACATAATAACCCTTTCCCACTGCCACCATCCCCTCAACATGTCCTGTCTTTATCTAGACTGGGATAGCCGAACTACGGTTGTCTATGCTCTGGTAACCTCTAGGTTAGATTACTGCAACACGTTCTACACAGGGCTGCCTCTGAAGACGGTTCAGAAACTTCAGCTAGTGCAGAATTCAGTGGCCAGGTTACTCACCGGAGCAAGATGGTTTGAGCCTATCACACCAATCCTCGTCCACCTGCACTGGCTACCAACTCGTGTTGGTTTGGACCTATAAAGCCTGAAATGACTCAGGACTGCAATATCTCTAGGACCGCCTCTTTCCATATGAACCTACCTGGACCCTGATACCATCATCTGAGGCCCTTCTTCGTGTGCCTCCTCCATAAGAGGTTCAGAGGGTGGCAACACGAAAACGGGGCCTTTTCTACAGTGGCTCCTCATTTGTGGAACGCTCTCCCTGGGAAGGTTTGCCTGGTGCCTTCGTTATGCATTTATAGTGCCTGGCAAAAATGTTCCTCTTCAATCAGGCCTTTTGCCTTTAGCTACCTGTGGTCTTTAAGAAGTGGGTGGGATGATTTCAATATATTTCTCTTTCCTGGGGAGTGGCCAGTGTGCCTTACGCTGGTACCATGTCAAAGAAGTTAGCACTCACTAGAAAAACATCATGTGTAGGGTCACTTGTAATCATGCACATTCATCCCTATTCAATAGTTCAGTTGCCTAATGCTCATTGAGCAATAGCTGCTTTCTCCATGTGAAAATCCCCAAAAAAGTTACCATCACATTATTTACAAAGGCACCACACACACACACACACACACACACCCTGCATGGAGTCAGCCAGCTGCTTTCTACATATTAAAATCCACTTTCTGATCATTTAATCCTGTTACAATTATACAATGACCATGGGAATTCAAGAATTGCACAGCTCCGTTTTAAGAAAGTGAGAATAAAGAAAACTATTACGTTCGTTAAAATGCTCCGAAAATGACTAGTTTATCATCTACGTTGCAGAATAGAACAGGGCTGAGCATAAATTATTTATGATGTGTAACAGTTTAATGGAGCATAAAATGGATTTTCTTTTCCTCACTATTAGCAAAAGTTGTGGGTTTTCTGTGTGTTAGTTCCAAACTTGGCAGTGTACCTTACCCATTTAGAATTATGACAGATGCATCAATTTTCTAAATTGTTCTATATCAACTGCAAGTTAAGAGAAAATTGCTTGCAGTAGGCTGTAACTGCTGTTTTCTAAGGTACCACACTGGTACCCTGCAGAGATCTCTCATAGTTGCTTTATGGAGTCTTTCAGCAAATGCATAACTTTTGACAAAACCTTCTGAAATTTGGGGAGCTTCCATCAGCAGAGCAGCACACCAGCGGAGAATGGCAGCAACAGCAAAAGCTATCATTCTGAGATGGCTGGAGTGTGCTTGCTGATATAATTCACTGCAGCAAAGGTGATGCACTGCTTAAGCTAATGAAGCAAACTGCAACCACAAGGAAGGAGCAGCCACATACAGTATTCTGGTCATGCATTGTGTCCATCTTCTGGTCAGCCATGAAAAATGGGGAACATTTTTGAAATGGGGGGGGGGGGGGGGACTGGACTAAGTAAAGATAATTCCAGGAAAAACAGCACTATATATAATCAACAGGCCATATACGCTTGCTTGTCACTGTGAATATGCAACTAGGCATACTATGATTAAACTTTTTGGGTTAATGGTAAAATGACCACCCTTGAGATAGAAAGCAACAGTGCAGTGACTATTTGCATTCCTGGAGGAATAAACGAGGAATGGTGCAGTATTTATTTATTTGTAGACTTATTGATTGCCATTTGTACCCCACCCTTTGGCCAAAAAAGCTCTCAGAGGAAGGAGGGGAAAGCAAGCTCAAGCACATATTTATAAAGTTCTTAAAGTTACAAACTTCAGATAAGGTAATATTGGGGGCTATTTATTACCCATGTACACGGAGCCTTAATGAAAGAGTTTTGGAGGCAAAAATGGACGGGTCCCATATATCAAGGAACTTGATATATTAGGGGATTTTTTAAAAATGCATCTTGTGCACAAAATGCAGGTGCACTGTTCTAGGCCAGAGGTCTTCCTGCAGATGTTTGCCGGACGACAACTTGCACCATCCCTGGCTATAGGTCATGCAGGCTGGGGCTAACATCTCTGCAGACACTACATTGGCTACCCGTGATCAAGGTCAACCTGAGCTTCCCCTTCCACAGCCCTGGGTCCTCATGTTTAACCAGAACGACATTACTCTTCAAAACTATTTCTATGACCCCAGCTCCCATTGCAAGTGCTAAACCCCAATTCATATTCTGCTCAAGTAGTTCCTCTCTTGGGCTGAAAAAGCAATAGCGCTTGGCTCTCCCTGTGATGTGTACTACCTTGACTTCATTCTGCAAACCTGGCCGGCGGCTTTTGGCTTTCGCTCACGTAATGCAAAATGTCTTGGCTGCTGTTGCGTTCTATATATTTCTGTCCCCTTTGTTGAGATGCTTCAAGTAGCACTATGCTCGACATACTAATATAAGCAGTACAGACACTGGATGAGGCCGAGACCAGGGCTGTCAGCGGATTGCTGGAGGGGAAATGCTGGCTCTGGGTGTTTGTGGGGAAGGGAGGAACTTTCGAGAAGTGTTGAGCATAAACTAGTAGCCCGAAGTGCATCAAATACCCTGTTGACTGTGCAGAAGAAATGCTCTCTCACTGCAGTACACACACACACACACACACACACACACACGGACAAGAACATTTTCTTGCATTCAGAATTCTCTTCTTCCTGATGTATTCTAAATGCCCTGGCAGAAATTATTACGAAAAGAAACCATTAAAGGTATGCTAATGACTATGAATTGTGACAGATGCTATAGAAACAGGGCGTTGGCTCAGTCACAGCACCATTAACTATCTATCATAAAGTACTCTGAACTTGCTCATTTATTACTACTGTGCCGCCCAAGGGGGGGAGGCAAGCAGCGAGAGCTTCTCCAAGGCAAAATCATAATCCACTTACTTATCCTAATGTCATGATCCCTACTGTTTATCTGCATGATAATTAGGAAAATGAGAAGGACTGAAATATTGTTTTTAAAATCGTGACTGGAATCACACGGCCCTGTGAAACAGGGCAGGGGGGCAGCACACCATCTTAGCAGGCCGCTGGATTTCCAAAGCGGGGAACTTAATTAGATGCTGCATCTTCTATGTTAGCAGAGAGGGAAAGGTTGCTAACCTTTGCTGTGGATGGCTGGAGAAGGAGGGGGGAAGAAGGGGATATAAAAAGCAAATTTCTATCAAGCCAAAAACAAAATTAGCAGAAATGCTTATTTGCTCATTGAAGCTACTTTCCCAATCTTGACTGCACCAAGTGAAAACTATTCCTATGAACCATTTGCACAGCATTTAAATGGTGCAGACTGCTTGCTATGAATCCTCTGTCTACAATACAACTCTTGACATAATGTATTGCTATTCTCATTGCATAGCTAAGGAACCAAAACAGAGAGTGCTTCCAAGACCACACCACATAAATAACCACCAATATTGGGGAAGAAAGCAGGGTGAACGCTTTACTCGGCGAACCACTTTGGTCTTCGGTTTTTGGAATAACTGATAATACCATTCATTCAAAAGCTGGACACTATCAATCACACAAGAGAAAACTGGGCAGGATCCAGTGCTGTGATCATACCGCTTATACCAGACACCAATTCCCAGTTCTACCTAGGCTAACCCTCAGTGGGTACTACAGACCTTTTTAAGCTAGAAAACAGACACTGAAGAGTCCAGCAATCCAACAGATTGCTACTACCAGCATTTTACTGATTTAAACTATATGCAACTACAAGGTCTCCCTCCCTCAGGCTGGCCACCTTCAACTATGTAAAGGACTGTCACATGGAAGATGGAGCAAACTCCGGAGGCTGGCACCCAAACCAAGGGATTCAAGTTACAAGAAAGAAGATTCCAACCAAACATCAGGAAGAACTCTATGATGGTGGGAGATGCTGGACAGTGGACTCTCCTTCATTGGAGGTTTTTAACCAGAGGTTGGATGGCTATCTGTCACGGATGCTTTAGTTGAGATTCTTGCATTGTAATCAGGACAAGACTCATGGTCCCTTTCAACACTACAATTCTATGATTCTATGAATACCACTTTTATATGGAGTTTTCTTGGCAGGGATACTGGAGTGGCTTGCTGGTTCCTGCTCCAGGTGGATCACATTTAGTCAAAACTCTCTACTATGACCCGTCCGTCTTGGGTGGCCCTGCGCGGCATAGCTCATAGCTTCTCTGAGTTATTCAAGCCCCTTCACCACAACAAGGCAGTGATCCATGAAGGAGTCACCTCATGAGAAGAGAAGACTCCCTGGAAAAGACCCTGATGTTGGGAAAGATGGAGGGCACAAGGAGAAGGGGACGACAGAGGACGAGATGGTTGGACAGTGTTCTCGAAGCTACCAGCATGAGTTTGACCAACTGCGGGAGGCAGTGGAAGACAGGAGTGCCTGGCATGCTCTGGTCCAGGGGGTCACGAAGAGTCGGACATGACTAAACGACTAAACAACAACATGAATACCACTAAAGGAAGCCACTCAAGTTATCCCTTTGTCCTTGCTTCCCTTCTCTCACCCCTTCCTCCTCATCTGTTCTCGAAGCCTACAAAGAACTTCCAATGAAGGAGAGTCCAACAGCTTCCTAGAGAGTCTGTTCTACTGTGTTTTAGTGGTATAACCAGAAACATTGAACCGAATAAACTATTAGTCGGAATCTACCTTTTTAACCAAGCATACTTAGTTGTAAGCATACTCACTAAAAATCAAATCCCATTAAAAAATAAACAGGACTTGCTTCCATGTAAACACAGTAAGGATTGGGCTGGAAGTTTATTGTATTTCCCCCCTGTCTCTCTTCCCCCTGGAAATGGGTACTTTTTGTCAGGGATTTTAGCTCCTGCATGCAGATATATAGAGTATACTGCAATTCATTCTTCAAAAGGCACATTACATAAATTACAGAAATCTACCATGATTGCAGGCACTTATATAGCTGCACATAACTTTTATATTGTACAAATGTCTAGAAAACCTGGCTATTCCCCCCACCCTTTAATAATACAGGCAATTTCCCTCTAGTTTTGCTACCAATCAAAGAGAATATGCTAGACAAGGAAAGTCCCTTTACAATTCTGCTTTAACAGAATGTAATCTCTCTCTCTTCCCCATCCCACTTTTATCTTTTTTTTTTTCTTTTTTGGCACTACAAAAAAAACCAAACAATAGAATAAACTAACAAGCAAGTTCTTCAGCTCCAGGTTAAAAAATATTTATGCTTAAATAAGCAAAAATGTATTAGGACAGACTTGTCAAGCTACATCGTCAGAAATTTTTAAATGCAGCCAAAGTTCCATCAGGGACTTGGTTGTACTCTGTGGCACACACTTGCATCATAGCATATAGAAGGTCAAACTCTGGCATCTTTTAGATTCAGCTTTTGCTCTGCCAACTCAGCTTGTGGAGGAAGGGGAGAGATACATGCCAAAGGCCCAGAAGTTATCAAAGTTTGTGGGAAGGGAAAGTAAGAGACACATATACAGCATATCAAATGTTGTTTAGGAAGTATGTCCTCAGCTTTGTATCTTGGGGAAGCAAGATCCCTCAAAAGAATGCAAAGTTGTGTGAATGTGAGGTCAACGTGCTTCTCCCTTTCCTGGACATGACAAAAGATGGTGGCGCTCTTTTCATCAGGTGGCATGTGCATCTCGTTCAATTATGAAGGCAATGTGTTCATGCAGGAACTGCTATGAGGTAAGTATAGGGAAAGGACTAGCAAATATGAACTCAATTCTAATCAACTACAGTCGAACCTTGGTTGTCGAATGCCTTGGTACTCAGACGTTTTGGCTCCCAAACGCCACAAGCCCAGAAGTGAGTGTTCCGGTTTGCAAATGTTCTTTGGAATCCGAACATCCGATGGGGCTTCCGATTGGCTGCAGGAGCTTCCTGCAGCCAATCAGAAGCCGTGCTTTGGTTTCCAAATGTTCTGGAAGTCGAACGGATTTCTGGAACGGATTCCATTCGACTTCCGAGGCACGACTGTATAATGAACAACAGGAAAGGGTGAGGGGAACCTATTATATTATATTAAAGATTTGAGTTTTCAAACGTCAGTCTGGTTTCGAACGTCAGTCTGGTTTCAGTCTCCTAACACTTAGAGAAGAACAGACCAGCAACTGGCAGAAACAGGCTATTGCAAAGTAAACTAACCCTGCAGACAGAGACCTCAGCAACAATTAGTAGTGGAAAGGAGGGAACCTGAGGCCATGAGTCTTTCCTAACATTGAAATAATACAAGCAGGCCCCTGTTTTCCTCTGCAAAACGTTAGCAGGAAGAGGGCCTCTACTCTTAAAACTATTTTTCATTAACTTTCTGTGCATACACCATTAAGCTTTAGGAAACATGCTGGGATAGAATTCAAGTTTCTGAAAGCTAAAATACTTCACACAAACTCACAGAGGTTTACTTTTAGAGAGTATCTTCACCCATCTTCAGCAGAGTCAACCCCTTTTATTGCCATGCCTCCTCACTGAAAAGAGGACAGCCCAGTGCCCAGTGATTCAATGGGCAACCTCCCCGAAGGGTGATTCTTCTCCACACTAAAAATGACTGAATGATCCAGGCACACTTGATGCAAAGATGTGGCAGAATTAGAGCAAAGAGATGGCAGGAGGCAAGTGAGCTTATGTCCTGCTTTGTGTTTCCTAAGAGATTTCTGTGGAACAGCAGCATGTTGCCCTAGAAAGGCCTCTGGTCCAATCCAGCAGAGCTCTTTGTATGTTTTTACTCAGGCCAAAAACAATGAATCAGGCAACCTCTGCAATGAGTTGGTTCTCTAGACTCACGTGAGCCTAACTAATGAATGAATTTATTTCTCACAGCCTTCTTGCTATTTTCTCAGCCAATTCACAGCTTGGCTGCATGCAATCCAAATGGGGGAAATCCCCACTTATTTCTTCATTGGACTGTCTGCGACAGGCATCAAAACGAAAGTGCATTCAGCAATCTATGCAGGATTTAGCATTTAGTGGTTGAACAATAATTTTATTACAAGAGCTCACAGGACACACGTCATCCTGGGGTTAAGCCATGCAACAATAGAAAATGCTGCATCACCTACAGGGCATTTCAGTTAGCTGCGCTGTTTAACTATCAGGAGGAATTAATTCTGAATTTTGTGGATTTTGCAGACGTTTGCTCAAGGCCCTGGACAGTACTGCAGCAGGCAAATAAATTGTTTTCCTTTTACTCAAGGTTCAAAGCAAAGCTGCCCAGTAACTGCATTATAGGAAACAGACGATGTGCTGAATGAAGAAATTGTGGTAAGCGATAGGCGGTGCTCCTGCCTACGAAAAATGAACAAAAGGTCTTCTGCAATCAGTAGCCAACTTGCTTGATGCCTCTTGATTATATTCTAAAGCAAACTATTTCAGCAGCTATTAAAACTAGTATTGACCTCTGCCAGCAGTTCAGACTTTAAGATGGATGCCTGAACACTTCTGGCACCACAACAGAAGTTCACATTGAAAACTAGCACATCAGCGAGAATGTTGAGCTAGAATGGTTCTCCAGTGTGGTGAAGTAGTTAAGAGCAGTGGGCTCGTAATCTGGTGAACCGGGTTCGCTTCCCCGCTCCTCCACATGCAGCTGCTGGGTGACCTTGGGCCAGTCACACTTCTCTGAAGTCTCTCAGCCCCACTCACCTCACAGAGTGTTTGTTGTGGGGGAGGAAGGGAAAGGAGATTGTTAGCCACTTTGAGACTCCTTCGGGTAGTGATAAAGCGGGATATCAAATCCAAACTCTTCTTCTTCTTCTCCCCAACAAGCTCGTTTTCTATGTGCAATAATTTAGCAACGCAAGAAGGGCCCGCTGGATCAGCCCAATGGCCCAACTATGCCAGCATCCTGCTCTCACAGCGGCCAACCAGATGCCTCTGACACACTTGTTGGGAATCTGAATACGTGCAGCTTCACACACAGAGTCAATTAGGGTTTGGCCAACAGCCAAGGCAATATGAAGGAGTAAATCTGCCTGGTGATACAGAGGCATGGAGACAGCTCCATGATTGGTCAAGCTCTCTCACGGGAATGATGATTTATGGCCTACTAACTGGAATGTGTTAGTGAGCGGTTCAGTGTCGAGTGTAGGCGTTGAGAGATGTGTAAGAGAGAGCTAGTCAAAGATCCGTGTTCTGTTCTGTTCCTGTAAATAGTCCACTGTATATAATAAACACCTATAACTACAAGTTACTGGTTCCTGCTTTGTCCATCCTGTCTGCAGCCAAGTTGTCAATTGCTTTCGTGAACTCTGCGTTTACTCTGCTAGGTCTGGCTAAGGTCCTGCAACAAGTCAGAAAGTTGCGAAACACCAACAGGTTATGACAATAACACCAAGGGGCAGAACATGAGCACAAGAGCAAAATTCTCCCCTCCTGTGTTTCCCAGCCACAGGTATTCAGAAACACTGCTGCCTCAAACTGTAGAGGTACAGCCCAACCATCATGGCGAGTAGCTAGACTTGCTTTGCTTTGTGTGTGTTCTGCATGGAGAAACTATTTATGTAGGCGAGTCCCCACCTGCAGGATGAAGTGGTAGAAGCCAGGAGCAGTTTTACTATTTCATTTATATATGTGCAGGCCGGTCATATCTGTACATTAATACCTCAAGCATTATTCACACTTTTATCGAAAAAAATAAATAAATCATGGCAGCAAAAACATGGGGCCATTGGGTTTAAATTCTGTTCTGGGGCTGGCCCTAATTTTTAAGTATAAACACTAATCTCTTGAACATTTTCACCACACAGCAAATAGTCATTATTGAACTTTCTAGTCTTGCCATTTTGGTTTTTCTGCTTGGATGGGCCTAGAATAACTAATTGCATTCAGTTTTAGGCTATGTAGCTTCCCTCGAATAATTTCAGAATCATATAAAAGAACTTGTTTTTCTATTAAAATGATGAATGGGCTAAATGAGGTATGTAATAAAATACTGCAGGCTGGTAAACAAACTAGTGTTCTCTTACGGCAAAGCGCTTTACCTCGTTTAGCAAATTCTGCCCTGCAGTATTTTCTAGCCAAGCCATCCTGAAAACATAGTTAGGAGAGGAAGGATTATTTGGCCGGCAGCAAGAAAGGTCAAGTGTAATCTGCTTCAGAAGAAAATCAGAAACCTTCCTGCAGTCAAAGGTGAGCAAGTGGGGAAAAAACAATGGAGACAAATGGGGCTGTTAGTGAAAACCCAATCTGTGTAGTCTGAAGGAGATGGATCTAAGCAACATTTGGGGGGGAATTATCTGGTTTACCCAATATCATATGCATTGGGGGAACTTATCAAGCAGAGTGAAAAGGTGAAGAGTAACTGGGTGTTGATGTCAGCACTCTCAGCTTTTGAATGAAACTGCTTTCATGGCAAAACTATAGAAAAATGGGGAGGGGGGCAGCTTTTAGAACATCTATGTCCTTGCCCAGTGGACATGCTCAGAGCTAGAGCAGCCCCCATAAAGCTTGCCCAGCCCTTCCTTAAATCCCTACCACCACCCTTCTAGGTCATTAGTTTCACTGCCAAACTGCCAGGGGCATCTTACCCATAGAGGCTAGTGATGCAGGGCGCCAGGAAAGAGGCGGAGGCCGGATGCGGCGCCTTCCGGCATCAGCTCGCCACCCTCCGCCATGTCGCGACGAAGCAGCACCGCGCCCGGAGCCTCCGCCTGCCGTGGCCACCGTGGCACGAAGCAGCCAACTGAGCCGGGAGCTGCCGCGTCCAGCCTCCGCCTCTTCCCCACCGGAGGAGCTGCCCTCCAGCTTCTGCCCGCCTCCTCCAGCCCCACAAAGCTGGGCATGTCACGGGCAGCGCCATCCTCCCTGAAACAGGTCGGCAACTCTGGGAAGGGGGGGGCAGAGGGATCTTTGCATCATGGTGCTAGATGGGCTTAAGAGGGCCCTGCAAACTGTTATTACTGTCATGAGGTTTCTTCTAATGTTCTTGAAGTGGTAAGGATGACCACACACTCTGGACACTTGCTCCTCTTGGCTGCTAAAAGCCAGCAGCGAGGGTACAGCCGGCTGAGCCAGGGAGATGATTAATGCCTCCCTGGGAAACGGGGAGGTCCCTGCCCATTTTGGCACAGAAACCGGTTGCGATTTCAACTAACTGCAATTTCTGGGCACTCTTCAAAAATATAGCTCCACATACAGTACATTACAATTGCCGGTCCTTGAGGTTATCAAACATGGATAGATACAGCTCTTTATTATGCTGTGTTTGTAGTTGTCAAGATGAAAGGACTGCTTTGTTTTAATTAACAGAGACAATGAATCAGAAGCTTGAGCCCAGGATAAAATGCAAAAGACAGTGCACAAATGTTTCAACACTATGGACCATTCTTCCAAACAATTGTCAGCTCCAAGTGCACAGAACTACATTTCTTTGGCTCTTCAATAGGAAATGAGACTTTAATGTCGCTGGCAACCCAAACAGACCTGCTTTCCAAATTGCAAGGTTTTAAATGACAGCTCATTTCAGTCCAAGCAGTAAAGCAAATATGTTAGCAGCAAATGCCAGGTCGTTATAAGGAAAGGGAAATATAACTGCCTTTGGACACCATAAATAAATCTATAGATTTATTTATTTATTTAACTCCGTGTTCTCCACAGCTCACCTTGACACTCCTTACGGCTCCACTGATGGGATGTCAATAAGATATTTGTGGCGTTGTCACCACATTGAAAATTATTCCAAGATGAATGAATTCAGCTGGTCCCCAAGCAGTTTTTGCAACACAGAACACTTCATGTGGCGTTCTGGATGCAGAATTGTTGTAGACTTAAAAGGCTGGTCACTAAAATGACCTGTGGAGTCTTCTGAAGCAAAATAATGGTCCTGTGAACACCTCATTGCCATGAAAGGTCTGCTTCAAGCAACTCAATTTACTTGGAGCGCTTCATCCAATTTCCAATGCCTCCTTATGAGCAGCTTTAAAAGGCTGAAAGTTTGCCTTCTATTTCATAAGCTCAGGTCCATGGAAGATTATTATTGTTGGTTTTTAATACATAAAAGAACTTGAAGGCCAAAGTAAAGAGCCTTGCGTGCATATATATTTTTCCCCTTGATAAATTATATTCTGACATTGAAAAATCTGCAGCACAAGAGGAACACAAGGGGGGAAGGTATATTTTTAAAGCTTGGTTTGGGGTGAGGAAAACAATCAGGGCTTCCTGCACAAGGAGACCACTGGGGCATCTTTTAGCCACACAGTGGCATAGATCCTGAGGTGAATTTAAGGAAGGTCACAGGTGGGATGTTTGTGGTCCCCTTCACTTTCCTGAAGCCAACCTCAGCTCCCTGAAACCCCCTCTAGAACAGGGGTCAGCAAACTTTTTCAGCAGGGGGTCGGTCCACTGTCCCTCAGACCTTGGGGGGGTAGCTGGACTATATTTGGGGGGGAATAACAAATTCCTATGCCCCACAAATAACCCAGAGATGCATTTTAAATAAAAGCACACATTCTACTCATGTAAAAACAGGATGGTTCCCGGACGGTCCGCGGGCCGGATTGAGAAGGCGACTGGGCCGGATCCGGTCCCCGGGCCTTAGTTTGCCTACCCATGGTCTGCATCAGAGGAACCCACCAGAAAATGGTGGAGTGGGGTGCAGAGGCGAGGAAAGGATAGAAATAGACCCTTTCATGAACTTCCTTACATTATTTATCATAGGATCAAAGCCATTAAAGCTGAAGCAAAGATCTTGAAAAGTACATTTACCGTATTTTTCGCCCTATAGGACGCACCGTCCCATAAGGCGCACCTAGTTTTTTTTGGGGGGGGCAAATAAAGAAAAAAAAATTCTTTTCCCCCCCAGGCGCGGGGCTAGGGCGGGGGAAGCCCGAGCTTCCCCCGACCCCAGCCCCCAGAACAGGCAACTCTCCGCAAGCCGCGGGAGCCCGGCGCCGGGCTCCCACGGCTTGCGGAGAGCTGCGCGAAGCTCTAAGCCTGGGCACGCTGAGCTCAGCATGCAGGCAACTGAGCTTCAGCATGCAGGCAACTCTCCGCAAGCCGTGGGAGCCCAGCACCGGGCTCCCGCGCCTTGCGGAGAGCTGCGCGAAGCCTGCATTCACCCCATAGGACGCACACACATTTCCCCTTCATTTTTGGAGGGGGAAAAGTGCGTCCTATAGGGCGAAAAATACGGTAATCTGAAACGATTCCATTTGTTCAGTGGAAGAAGCCTTTCAAAATTTTGATTTTTTTTAGTCCTTTTAGAAAATAGTTCCATGGAGAATCTTACCAACCACATCTGCAAAGAGGAAGCACCTAATGCCAGATTTGTGACTTCGCATCTTCATGAGAGCACTCAGCTACTGTAAGCATGACAACCTCTCCAATTATCTCATCATCATATACCAAAATACTGTTTCCCTGTCACTACCTACCACTCAGCACCTAGATGGATTCCAGCCTCCCTCGAACTGGTTCTTCGGCAGCGCCTTCTCACGGCTTGATAATTGGGGGGAAGATGACGACTCTACACTTACCAGCAGCTGTGCCTTGAGGCGCTCATCTTCGGTGGCTGCTCTCTCTCTCAGGATGGCTCTGGACAAGTGCTCGTTTGAGGCAGCCCGCTCTCGCTCAAGAACTTTGCTGATTTCATCTCGTACATGCATTTGATTCTGCTTCAGTCTACAAGAGAGTAAAGAAAGAAAGGCACGGAACTGAACTGTGTACTCAAAACTTAACACCTGCTTGGGTCAAAGCAATACAACGCACATTTCTTGGACCTGTTCCACAGATATCCTGCAGATATCCCATTTCTACTATCATTTCACGTCAACAGAAGCAGTGCAGTGAGGCACAAGGAAGCATTTCCCACAGTTTGTGCCCATTGATAATACCACAAGGTATCCAGCAGCTCTGGCAGGGAGACATAATTACTGGTTTTTAAAAAGCACAAGGAGCATATAAACGTGAATGCCAAATTTTACAACATGCATAAAGCTTGAAGTACGTATCGCAACCAACACAGTTTCAACTTATCAGTGCTACACCCAGATATAAAATCATTATGACTGTAAAAATCCCATTTCCCAGAAAGATTAAATACATTATTTATATCTTTTCATCTGCACATGGAGTATAACCCGGGCAGAGAGTTATCCTTATTCCAAGCCATTCTTGTTTAAAGTAAAGTTGTTTATCCTTCACCATCTATTTGTTGCCACTAAAAGGACTTAATAATAATAATAACAACAACAATAATAATTTTTTATTTATATCCCGCCTTCCCCATCCAGAGCTGGGCTCAGAACAGCTAACAACAATAAAATAATACAGCATTCTAAAATCAATTCATTATAAAATCAGTTCAAATCAAATTAATGGCAACCATTGGGCTAGAGTTCTGTGAGGATTACCAAAGGAGGGGGTCAGGCTGTGCCTTGGCCAAAGGTCTGGTGGAACAGCTCTGTCTTGCAGGCCCTGCAGAAAGATGTCAAGTCCCGCAGGGCCCTAGTCTCTTGTGACAAAACGTTCCACCAGATCAGGGCCACAGCCGAAAAAGCCCTGGCTCTGGTTGAGGCCAGCCTAAGCTCCATGTGGCCTGGGACCTCCAAGATGTTTTTGTCTGAAGATCGTAAGGTCCTCCGTGGGACATACCAGGAGAGGCGGTTCCATAGGTACGAGGGTCCTAAGCCATATAGGGCTTTAAAGGTTAAAACCAGCACCTTAAACCTGATCCTGTACTCCACCGGGACCCAGTACAGCTGGTATAGCACTGGGTGAATGTGATCCCGCGGCGAGGACTCCTTAAGGAGCCTCGCTGTGGCATTCTGCACCCGCTGGAGTTTCTGGGTCAGTCTCAAGGGCAGCCCCACGTAAAGTTGTTAACTGTTCACTATCAGGAGCTTCCCCAGAGAGGGAGAACTGCACATGGGTGAAGGTACCCACCCAAAGAGCCATACTGTAGACTAGAGAAGCAGAACGGGTAAGAGATTATTGAGAACTGGAGTGGAAGAAAAAACTAAGATGACCTAACAGCTTGGGTCAACAGATCCCTGAATTACAAGCAGGAGGTCACTAGCAACATACTAAAAGCCTGTCGGAAGCATACATTTTAGAGGACCCCAGCCCAGTAACAGCTCATGAGTGGGGGTGCTGCCTTCAACGCCTGTGTTGGTTCACCTATATCAGCTGAACAAATAATGGGGGGATGGAATGGGGGGTGAAAATTGGCTTTACAGTGGTACCTCGGGTTAAGTACTTAATTCGTTCTGGAGGTCTGTTCTTAACCTGAAACTGTTCTTTTTCAAAAAAAATAATTTTTATTAACAGGCCAATCAAATCACATTAATACCAAATCACATTAATTCCAAATTATACAGCCAAATTTTTAAAATTTTGTTGGGAGTACCCATACTTCGAGCTCCGAAAGGGATCCAAACATCACTCTTGCTGCTGCTTTAATTACACAGTTCTGTCCAGATAGTCTCTTTGTTATTTTCCTCATCTTCTTGTTGTTATCATATATTCCTTTCTTTGGGATCTCTGATAATCTTCACAAGCAGGTTGAAAACAAACATATCCTGTGTGGATTTTACACTCTCCAAGAGCCATATCACATAAAGGACAGACGCCATTTCCACACCTCCGTAAAAAACATTCCCACAGTCTGTCCGTTGATTTCCACAGGCCTGTCAATCTGTATCTCAGGGGGCCCTGCCAGGTCAAATTCACATTCCGATAACGATGGTCCTCCTCCCCCTCGTCCTCCTGTGGGCAGGCCTGTCTTAATGAATCTCCATTTGTAACTGCATCACAAAGGTTTCTTTCCATTCCCGATGTTTCCACCAGTCCTCTCTTTGATCAGTAATTCATTTCCACACAGTTCTTAATCTCCTGCTTGTGATTAGTAATTTGCAACAATTCTTTCTCCCAACCTGAAACTGTTCTTAACCTGAAGCACCACTTTAGCTAATGGGGCCTCCCGCTGCCACCACGCTGCCGGAGCACGATTTCTGTTCTCATCCTGAAGCAAGGTTCTTAACCCGAGGTACTATTTCTGGGGTAGTGGAGTCTGTAACCTGAAGCATATGTAACCTGAAGCGTATGTAACCCGAGGTACCACTGTATGTTCCTCAAATATATTTCACATCAAATTCTGAAATTAACGCACATGCCACAAGACCTTTAAGATCCTTCGGAAATTTGATTTTACATACAAATGGATATATTTTTTAAAAAAAACCTTTTCTCTATACTATATCAAATAATTTGTGTTAACAATTGGAGGGTGCAACTCTGTGAAAACAGCAATAGAACTCTGATCTAGGGATAGAGATTGTGGAGGTGGGTTGGAATAATTTGTGGGTTTAAAAATCAATAAAAAACAGTATCAACTCGGTTATGAGAAAATACATTTAAATTACAACACCAATGGCATTTGACACCATTATGGTGTAGTTATATTAATAAATATAATCTTAAAAAGCAGAGACATCACCTTGCCAACAAAGGTCCGTATAGTTAAAGCCATGGTTTTCCCAGTACTGATGTATGGAAGTGAGAGCTGGACCATCAAGAAGACTGATCGCCGAAGAATTGATGCTTTTGAATTATGGTGCTGGAGGAGACTCTTGAGAGTCCCATGGACTGCAAGAAGATCAAACCTCTCCATTCTGAAGGAAATCAGCCCTGAGTGCTCACTGGAAGGACAGATCCTGAAGCTGAGGCTCCAATACTTTGGCCACCTCATGAGAAGAGAAGTCTCCCTGGAAAAGACCCTGAGGTTGGGAAAGATTGAGGGCACAAGGAGAAGGGGATGACAGAGGACGAGATGGTTGGACAGTGTTCTCGAAGCTACCAGCATGAGTTTCACCAAACTGCGGGAGGCAGTGGAAGACAGGAGTGCCTGGCGTGCTCTGGTCCATGGGGTCACGAAGAGTCGGACACGACTAAACGACTAAACAACAACAACAACATATTAATAAAACTATGCTGGAAGGTTTTGTTGCTTCCAGGATGGGCTAAAATGTTTCTTCTTTTCCTGCTCAAGTTCTTCCTGGGCTCAAAAGACCCAAGTTCTTCTGCAAGTGACGCCGGCTTGTGACACCACCCTAGAGACCGATGAGGATTTTAAGCCTGTATTTTGCATTACGCTTTGGGATCTTGACCGTGTTGGCAGTGTTCTTTGGACCGCATGATGCAAGAAGAAAACTTGATCCGAGTCTGTCTGTCTGTCGTGGGGAATTCCGACGTTCCGAGCGGGCAACCTCTAAAGCCGCCAAAGCTAATGAAATCATTAATGAAATACCTGCCGTTCTAACGCTGCACATTTTTATATGGAGACTAAAATATGTATTAAATAATGTAGCTAATAAAATACACCTGCTTCATATGTGTTCCCATGCTGAGCACAAAGTCAACATCTGAAAGTTTGCCGCTGGTGACAGAATATCAAATACGGCTCTTCAAACGGGCTTTGGAAATTGCAGCAGAGATGAGGTTTCGGAGTTCTTGCCACTTTTGTGCATTACCGAGGGAGCTTCTGAGAACAAATCATCATGTCTAGGGTCACTTTGTGAAAGGTACACACACACACACACACTCCATTACAGAGCTTTATATTCTTCCCCAAGGAAATGGTTAGAGGTTGGGGGTGGTGAAAGCAGACAATAACGATTTGAATTGCCTTTGTGCTCCAGATACAACCCTCTGGAATGTGAACCAAATGGGAGTTTTTATCAAGTTTATTAAGCAACGTCTTCAATTACTCGAGCAGAAAGCTAGATTATGTAGACACGGACCAAATTCCATCAAGTGATTTCCCAAGATCCTCCAAATTATTCCAACCAAATCGAATCTATCGCACAATCAATGATGCGGAAAACAGGAAGGCCAAATCAACATACACAAATCTGAGTTTAGGGAAACAGAGGAGTTTAAAAGAAACAGCTTTTCTTCACTGTTTTATGAGTGTTAAATTTGGTGCAGTAACTAATTTGTGATCATCATTCAGGGTAGGTTCTACAACAAAGGGCTAAACTGATGGAAAGTTTGACACACACGGGAGAACTCCAAAGTGTCATAATATTTGCAGGGTGTTATGACAGGCTTGGTTGTCTACAAGGAGAGGGTGCAGTAACCATCTGTAGTCACCCTCAGGTCTCTTATGGCAGAATGCCTGTTAGGAAACTGAAATCTGGTAGCTCCTGTTTGGGGTTCACAGAGAACACCCTCATCCTCCTGAAACTTTCCCCCGCTTAACCATTTACTGCTGAAATTCTCAGAATTAGGGCCAGTTGTCAGGTGCTTAGCTGTTTTCGTGTAAAGAACTCTGAAGCATTCATTAAGATATACCACTTTTTTTAAAAAAAAACACACCTCTTTTTCAGCATAAACTTCAATTACTATTTTCCCACAAGGGTCTCATGGCATTATTATTTGGGCGGGGGGGGGGGTCGCTACAGTTAAGGAACACCAAGTTTGCTTTATCAATTGCAAATGTTCCCACAAGGCATGAAAAGAAACCAAGAAATATCACCTGGAACAGCCTAGATGAAGGCAAACCTCTCAGCCTCTTTTGGAGCGACGCAAGTAATTTCTTGTTCTGCATTCTTGCAATGTCATTGTTCTCATTCCTCGCTTCATAATACAGTGGTACCTCGGGTTACATTCGCTTCAGGTTACATACGCTTCAGGTTACCGACTCTGCTAACCCAGAAATAGTGCTTCAGGTTAATAACTTTACTTCAGGATGAGAACAGAAATCGTGGTCCGGCGGCACGGCGGCAGCAGGAGGCCCCATTAGCTAAAGTGGTGCTTCAGGTTAAGAACAGTTTCAGGTTAAGTACGGACCTCCGGAACGAATTAAGTACTTAACCTGAGGTACCACTGTACCATTTAACAATCATTAGAACTAACTCTGTTAAAGAGCCAAAATATATGGGATCGTATCCAGAGTGGAGCAAAGTGAAACTCTTCCAACTTAATACTCCCATGGATGGAAGACAGAAAACAATTTCTGCCAATTCCCCATCACCTTAACCCCCCCCCCAAAAAACACCCCTCCAATCTGTACTGGAAGGTTGGTGAACCCTCCAGAATAGTATGGGAGGTGGAATTATGGGCTGCAGGAGAGATGGAGAATCAGCAAAGACTGCCTTTCCTTCCCACTGCAGAAGCATCCAGTTCATGGACAGGGAATCTTCCACTGGGTCCAACTCACTTCCAAAAACAAAAAGGAGTCCTTCTGTTTATGGAACAGCTGGTCTGGATCCAACCCATGGCATGGAGAGGTAAAGGAAAAGTTCCAAAGCAACTACTCTATTCCAAACTTAAAAATGGAAAGTGTAATGCTGGTGGTCAACAAAAGAGGTTTAAAGACTGTCTCAAGGCAAATCTAAAAAAATGTAGTATAAACACCAACAATTGGGAAACCCTTGCCTGTGAGCGCTCCAGTTGGAGAACAGTCTTTATCAAAGGCGTCATGGGCTTTGAAGATGCTCAAACTCAGGACGCAAGGGAGAAACGTGCTAAGAGGAAGGCACGCTTGGCAAACCCTCACCATGATCAGCTCCCACCCAGAAAACTATGTCCTCACTGTCGAAGGACATGTGGATCCAGAACTGACCTCCACAGTCACTTGTGGACTCACTGTTAAGACCATGTTCATGGAAGACAATCTTACTCGGCTATGAGTGAACACCAAGGAGGAAGATACATGGAGACCTAACTGGCAGCTGCTTGTTACCTTTAAAGCAGAGGCTGAATAGGTGGAAGACACCTTGACCATGATTTCACTTGATCACATGTAACGCTTAACCACAGTTCATGCAAACCATATTCATTAAAGCCATGCTTTTCTCCCTCAATACGAGCCATGCAGATCTAATTCAAACCAATACGAAAACAAGTATCAATAAAATAAATATAAATAAAAATGCAAAGCAGCAGATGAGATAAGCCTGTTGTCATGGACTAGCTGGATGCAGAAGAGTGGTGGGAGGCACCAGCTGGGAAACCCCCCAAGGGAACCCCCAGGGCAAGAAGGCACAGAGCCAGGGGATTGGTGGTGGGACGACAATGAATGGTCAGAGGGAGAAGAGGGGACAGACTGGGAGACGGTGGTGTTGGAAACTGAAGAGGCAACAGGGCTTAGTGAGCAGGAAGAGTTTGTAACAGAGAGCAGTCTAGAATCAGAGGCAGAAGCAGAGGCTGGTGAGGAAAGGGCCAAGAGGCAGAGTGGAGGAAGGCTGCTGAAGAAGCCAGGGAGTCTCCCCTTCCTGCTGTGGCCAGCTCCCCTTCTCTTGGTCTCCCAGAACACAAAGAAGAATGAAGAGAGAGAGGATGAAGGAGCCTCAGGTTGCTGGGGTAGGAACCGAGGGAGGAGCCTTAGAGAATGATAGGAAGGTGGGGACAATCAGTCCTCAGAACTGCACTGGGACAAGATCACTGAGCCTGAGCTGTTTTGTTTCTTTGAATAAAGAATTAACTTCACTGACACCTTGTGAGTTATTCTTGACTTGCTCCCGACTCCCTCCTTGCCACCTGCTAATAATGAAGGAGCAGGTAAAAGTCAGAACTAAATGACTACAAAGATCTGACACGCCAGACACCTACCGGGAAAATGGTATTTAGTCAAGAACAAAATGTCAGCAGTAAAGCGCCAAATAAATATCCTGAGGTAAGGTAAAGGTAAAGGGACCCCTGACCATTAGGTCCAGTCGTGGCCTACTCTGGGGTTGCGGCGCTCATCTCGCTTTACTGGCTGAGGGAGCCGGCGTACAGCTTCCGGGTCATGTGGCAAACCAGAGCAGTGCACGGAAATGCCGTTTACCTTCCCACCGGAGCGGTACTTTTTATCTACTTGCACTTTGACGTGCTTTCGAACTGCTAGGTTGGCAGGAGCAGGGACCGAGCAACGGAAGCTCACCCACTGCGGGGATTCGAACCGCCGACCTTCTGACTGGCAAGTCCTAGGCTCTGTGGTTTAACCCACAGCGCCACCCGTGTCCCTATCCTGAGGTAGGGGATTCCAAAATGGTTGGATGCTAACACAATCCCGGTTGAGAGCCATGCCTCAACCATGGTTGGTTGAGGTATTCTGATGAAGCACTTAATCACGCTGAAGTCAAGCAGCTCATGGATAGACATTACGTCTGCAAAGGACCATTATATAAACAGGCATAAAAGGCACAATTATCCAGATGAAATGAAAGGAGACAAGAAATGGGGACATGGGCCTTTCAACTTCATACAATATAGGAAGTTAAAAGCCCAGGCTTTTTAATGTTAAAATGGGGACAAGGATATGAGAAAGCCATCTTAGTAAATAAGACTCATTCTGGACTTCATGACAGGCTCTTCATAATAAGGAAGCCTTTTTCCCCCCCTTGGAGTTTTCTCAGAACAAAAACTATTTCAAGTGAACTTTGAACTTTTGTGCCTTTTCTGACATCAGACATCACCACTGCAACGAAGCCAGCCAAGTATTATTGACCAAAGTTTATGGACAAATATCCCAAACTCATTTTAGATTCACCACCGTTTCAGTGCAAAGCAGGACCGTTGTGAATGCAACCTGACTTATTTGCATTATGTAATTGCCTGGCTTGAAGGAGCTTAATGAAACAAACACAAGTCAGCGCTGTCCTAAGATCTCAAACACTTGCGTGCATCAACTTATAGTAGTTTTCTCTCCCAGAACATTTGATTGGCATTCAGTATGCACCAGAACTGAAAGAAAACACACACCAGCTAAATCTCCAACAATGAACACTACTAACTACCTTAATGTTAAAAGAAAACCTGAGACCTAAAATTTATATGCAAGCACACAGATGCACACCATGCCCTATCATTTGAGTTTAATGATTTCAAGAACTATTCAAATATACAAAAAAAGTATCAAAATGATTTTCTCTGCACTGCAATCGAGTCGAGCAGCTCCTGCAGTTCAATATGAAACACCAAATCAAAGGGAAATTACGAAAGATGGGAAATGACATATTTTATTGGTGGCTGTGCACCAACAAATGTACCAGGAAAGTATCACGCTTGAAAATTTGCAACATATAGACTGATCCAGCTTGTTCAACACAGACCTGATTTAATAAATTAATGGGACCTAGCCATCATAAACATAAAATACCGCATTCAACCATCAAAAGTCTTATGCTACAATATAGTATCACAGAATCCTAATGCTGGAATGGACAAGGGCCATCTAGTTCAACCCCCTGTAATGCAGGAATATTTTTGCCCAGCACGGGTGTGATGGCCGGGGAATCCGATTCAGAGGCTGAACCGGAGGAACCCCAGCCTGCACAGGAGTCCCCGCCTCCAGGGCCAGCTGAGCTGGGGCGGGGCCTTGGATCTGAAGCGCCTGCACCTGTGCCGGATCCTCAGGAGCAGGCACCAGGTGAATCCACTCTAGCTCCGGAGGTGATTGAGGGCACAGTGCCTACAGGTGCGCCTCTCCCGGCCCTGCCAGAGGAAGGAGAGTCTCCCCCTGGGTCCAGTAACTCCCCAGCCTCTCCGGAGCTGCAGAGGCTCAGGGCAGAGAGGCGGAGGGAACTGGTTTCTCCCAGGAGGAGTGCTCGCCTTAAGGCCATGAGAGGCGGGTCTCCTGGGGGCCGGGACCGGCCCTGGCCTCAGAGAAGATAAAGGCCAGTCAGCCCGGTCCCAGGTTGTGGGAGCAACGTCGTTGAATACCTGCTCCTGCCCAGACCCAGACCTGTCCTTCCAGTGTTCCCGTCCCCACCCGGCTTCCTGCTTCGGACCCCGCCTTGCTCTTTGTGAACTGTTTCCAGACTAGTAACCCAGGACCGGACTTTGACTACGCCAACGGTAACCTTCCCCCCGGGACCAGCACAACGGGGCTTGAACCTACGACCCTGAGATTAAGAGCCCACTGAGCTATCCTACCTAGCAGTACCAGTGGACAGGGGGATGATGGGAATTGTAGTCCAAAACAGCTGGAGACCCACATTTGGGAAACCCTGGACAGCAGATCACTGCATCTTGTAGAAGCCAGTCCCCCAGTTTAACTACGGTATGTATTGTGTGAATAAGTCGTTTATTTTCTGGTCTGTACTGAATCGTCACAACATTCAGCTTCTTTGGGTGCCCCTTGGTTCTTGTATTCAAGGAGTGGGAACCTGCTCTTATCTACTATGCATAATGTCATATTCCTCTGTCACGTCCCCTCTCCCTTACTCACCTTATTCTACACTCAAAAGCCCCCTCCCCCCAAATTAGCCACTTAGCCCCTTGGTTATTTTCATTGCCATTCTAGCTGTTCTACAGATTGGAAGGGAAGTTTGGCAACTACAGTCCTACCTCGGGTTGAAGTAGCTTCAGGTTGAGCGTTTTCGGGTTGCGCTCCGCGGCGACCCGGAAGCAACACGTTCCATTACTTCTGGGTCGTGTTACTTCCGGGTTTCGCAGCTTGCGCATGCTCAAAATGGCGTCACGTGCATGCACAGAAGCGGCGAATCACGACCCGTGCATGCGCAGACACGGGTTGCGTTCTGCTTTGGATGCGAACGGGGCTCCAGAACGGATCCTGTTCACATCCAGAGGTACCACTGTATGGGATGCAGGATCCTGGAACACATGAGCCACTGATCTGATCCACCACGGCTCTTATTATCTTGCATTTGTTGTTACCACGACATTCATGGAGCAATTCAGGGGGGAACTTGGTTAGATATAGAGCCACACCTAGATTTCAACAAAATGTTTCCCCCATACCAAACAATCATGCAAAGGGTCATGGACACAGTGCCAATAAATAAACTTCCAGTGCAGGACAAGAGAATGAGAATCCCAGAGCAATCAGCTGAATATAAAAGCACATCACCTTGACCCTTGGCATCTGCACCAGATGACTCCCACAAGATTTACGCAGGCAAAGGCTGTGCTTGTCCTGCAATCAATCTGAATGTGTTCTTGTGGGAGGGCAACAAAAACATGGCACACAAGGTTCTTTGCCCCAGCAAAAAGAGTGGCTCCTTCAAGGATGGCGTTGAAACGTTAAGGCCTTTGAACATATAGGAAAGGAAGCCGGTCAGCTTTGCTCTTGAGCAAATAAATAATGAAGATAGAATCAATGGGCAAAATCGGACACTGCTATGTAGGAGGGATACCTGTAGGCATTTTATAGACTTACTGCATATTGCATAGTAACTGTTGTGGGTCTTTTCTAAGAAAGCTATGAGAAAGAAGAAGAGTCAGAGGGGCTGCTTTATACCCTACTTTTTTTACTCAGCTATACTTAAAGGTAAAGGTACCCCTGACCGTTAGGTCCAGTCGTGGCCGACTCTGGGGTTGCGTGCTCTGTCAGCATCGCCCTAGAGCCAGTGCACCAACTGGACTCTTGCACCTCAACCCCGACTAGGCTAGGCGAGCTGGGTAGCACCGCCAGAGACCTCCTTCTCACAGGAAACGGTCACAGTGCTGTGGACTCACAGCTCAGAGCTGAGAGCACCGGATTCACTGTCTCAATAATACAGTCGTTGCGCAGCAGAGTTTTGCAGAGTCTTGCAGAGTATAAACCACTCGGAGAGCAGCTCTGTAGAATATCTTCCTTTTATTCTATAACTACAACTATGATACAAAACTATATACAGAGCTGAATATTCTAAGCATAAATCAATGCTACACTGAGAGTCTGCAGCTGCTCTAACAGCAATCTTATCTCTAGGATCTCCAACACTCTCACTCTCTCCGATACACTGACTGACTGACTCTCTCTCTCACACACACACAGATATGTTGCTGGGCAGAATAAGTAGATAGGCAGGACACGCCTCCTTCTCTCTGGAGAGTCAGCAGAGACCATCAGGAGATGATCAGGAGATTCTTGTGTATGGGAGGGGTGAAATCTCCTCATCCTCCCCCATTTCATCCGACCATTTCAAGAATCTTTAACATAACTGCAATTTGCACATACACTCCAAAAGTTGTTCTCTGCTTACAACCTTGGTTAACATATCTGCAGGTATCTCTCTCCCGGAATATAAAACACTTTTACAATACCATTGAATAAGCAGCTTCTGGAAAAATCTTCACACACATTTCTTCCTTTCAAATACAAATTGACATTTCTAATTAGGCAGATTTGAACAAACCATTTTTCAGAACTCAAATACACGCTTTCCTTCAAATATCAGGTAAGGAAATAAATAAAGCGTTTTGTGCTACTACTCTCAGCACACTTCATGCTAGGTTTGAAAACCCCACCAGAGTTGCTCGTGACCGCAGTCTTTGCAAACTCTTCAGAAAACCTTTTCGGTGGTACACCCTTGGTTGTTCTCTCGGACCTGCGCAGAACTCTTTGATCCTCTTGTTCTGGTGCTTCCTCCTCTTTGGGAGAATGGGGAGCTAAAGTATATGAAGCTGCTAAGTCTGAGTCAGCGTCAGACTCACCTGAGGCTTTTGTGCTCTGATAATCTGTGCCATCATCTGGAACTACATTGGCATCAGGATTATCACCACCAACAACACTTGCCTCCCTCTTAACTTTCTTTGCCCCTTTAGCACCATCATCACAAATGGGATGGCACTGAAAAACGCCAACTCTGTCCCATTGTGGATTGTCATCAATACTCCTGGTCAGCCTTATGGTTTTCGTGTCTGTGATCAGAACACGATAAGACCCTTTCTCATATCCTAGGAAAACACCATGTTCTCCACGCTTGCTCAGTTTGTCACCCTGCGAGGTGTGCACCCAAACCTCCGAACCAAAAATTTTAAAATGCTTTACACATGGCTTTCTTCCGTGAAGCATCTCATATGGGGTGCAATTTACACTAGACTGGTATCTCCTGTTATACACATGACAGAAAAACGAAAGAGCTTCAGCCCAAAAAGGATTGGGCAGCCCTGAATCATGTAACAGCGTTCTGATTCCTTGCTGCAGAGTCTGGTTTACTCTCTCACATAAACCATTCTGCCAGGGTGATCTGGGCGTGGCTGTCCTATGCTCAATGCCCTGTTCAGAAAGAAAACTCTCAAACTCTTCTGAACAAAACTCTCCACCCTTGTCTGTGAAAAGACAACGTACATTCTCATTATGTACATTTCTGAGCCATTTACAAAACTGGTGAAACTTGGTAAAGGCTTCAGACTTTTTCTGCAGCATATAGACCCAAACATATTTCGAATAGGAGTCTATCAGAACCATGAAAAACCTTGAATTGCCTCTAGAGAGCGCTAGAGGCCCCACTAAGTCTGCATGAATGACTTCATATGGTTTCTTGGCCTCTCTCCCAGACTCTGTACCTTTGGGAGCTTGCCTTGCCTTACTCTCTGCACAAGAAACACATTTCATGTGGTAGGGACATTCTTTCAACTTCATACCCTGAACCATATCAGGCATTTTTGCCACAGCCTGGAAATTCAAATGACCATAAACGTGATGGTAATAATGAATACATTGGTCATGCAACTTCTCATTCTTATCTACAGATAAATTGCAACACTCTTTCTCAGTAGCTTCTGCAGTGCCTGTACCTGAAACAAAAGGCAACTGGTACAATCCATTTACACATTTTGCATACAGAATGAGCTTGCCATCTCTAAGAATTTCACAGCGAGATTTAGCAAACACCACCTTAAACCCTTGACGATCAAGCTGGGAAACACTCAACAAATTGTCCTGAATATCAGGCGCATACAGGACATTCTTAATAGTTGCATTCAGGCTCTTTAAGAACACAGTTCCCTGAGCCACACTCATGAGAACTGTCCCATCTGCTTGATGAATTTCTTTCTCTTGCTTCTCAAGCTGAACAAAGAGATTCTTATCTTTGGCCACGTGGTTTGAACAGCCAGAGTCGACCACGAAGAAACTCCGCCCACGTTGACTGGAACAGCGAGAGATCAAGGCCTTTGAAGTAGCAGGTGCTTGGGGATTTCTTCCTCCTCCCCCTCTGCCTCTGAAGTTTCCCTTCTTCTTTGAAGACTTCTTACACTGGAAACTCAAATGGCCTTGTGCTCCACACGAAAAGCACCGCTTCAATTTCAAAGCTTTAACAGCAGCAGTTTCACTTTCACTTTCCCCTGCTGAAGACTCAGGCACATTTTCAAGCATATTTTTAACAGCACAGTCCCGGCTTTCTCTAACAGCCTGTCTGCGATCCCACTCATTCAAGAGCACGCTAGACACATAATCTTCTGTTAGCCGGTCAGAAGGCATTGTGGAAATCTGGGCAGCCACTCCATCATAAGACTCATCTAGGCTATTGATCATCAGCATTGCAAACACAGCCTCTGAAATAGCCAGGTCTCGCTGAACAAGGTCCTGTCTGAGACGCTTTAATTGAGATAGATGGCTAGGCAAATCACCACCTTTCTCCAACTGCAGCCTGCACAGCTTCTTAAAGAAAATCACACTGGAACCAGCATTCTGCCTCAGATGCATATCTCTCAACTTATGCCAAACAGCTTGTGCAGTCTCTTGACCCTCTAAGTTCACCAGCAAGTGGTCTGAAACACTCAAAATAATTGTCCCTCGGGCTTTCATATCTGCAGCATGCCACTCAGCCCAATCATCATCATCCTTATCTGGAGGGTCATCTTCTATCGTGTGAAATAGCTTTTCCCTCTGTAAAAGCGCTTTCATCTTTACTTGCCAAACTGCATAGGTTTCAGGCGTGAGGAGAGGAAAGGACAGAGCCATCTGGCCAGAATGTGCACAGGCCATGTCTGCTATTACTTAGAGCAAGACACTTCCCTTGTGCAACACAGATAAAGCCTTGACTCCTTCAGCCACTCTCTCTCCCACTCAGAGCGCAATTAACAGGCAAACAGGGATGCTATCTTCTTCCTTTGGCAGTCAGCAACATACCTCCATAAATCAAGCAGCAGCAACAGCAACAGCGGCAGCTTGAACACTCTGCTCCAAAACAGCTCTGCTTCTGGGCACCGCAAATCAGTCCAGCATGCAGCGTCCGTTCCACCGTCCGGCAATCAGCAACAGAAACCTCTGGCGACTGGGACGACTGGGATGACTGGAACAACGTCAGGTCAGACGACTGGAACAACGACTGGGCCCATAACCGATGTCAGCATCGCCCTAGAGCCAGTGCACCAACTGGACTCTTGCACCTCAACCCCGACTGGGCTAGGCGAGCTGGGTAGCACCGCCAGAGACCTCCTTCTCACAGGAAACGGTCACAGTGCTATGGACTCACAGCTCAGAGCTGAGAGCACCGGATTCACTGTCTCAATAATACAGTCGTTGCGCAGCAGAGTTTTGCAGAGTCTTGCAGAGTATAAACCACTCGGAGAGCAGCTCTGTAGAATATCTTCCTTTTATTCTATAACTACAACTATGATACAAAACTATATACAGAGCTGAATATTCTAAGCATAAATCAATGCTACACTGAGAGTCTGCAGCTGCTCTAACAGCAATCTTATCTCTAGGATCTCCAACACTCTCACTCTCTCCGATACACTGACTGACTGACTCTCTCTCACACACACACACAGATATGTTGCTGGGCAGAATAAGTAGATAGGCAGGACACGCCTCCTTCTCTCTGGAGAGTCAGCAGAGACCATCAGGAGATGATCAGGAGATTCTTGTGTATGGGAGGGGTGAAATCTCCTCATGCTCATCCCACTCTATAGGCCAAGGAAACTGGCGTTTGTCTGCAGACAGCTTCCGGGTCATGTGGCCAGCATGACTAAGCCGCTTCTGGCGAACCAGAACAGCACACAGAAACACCGTTTACCTTCCTGCTGGAGCGGTCCCTATTTATCTACTTGCATTTTGACGTGCTTTTGAACTGCTAGGTCGGCAGGAGCAGGGACTGAACAACAGGAGCTCACCCTGTCGCGGGGATTCGAACCACTGACCTTCCGATCGGCAAGCCCAAGAGGCTCAGTGGTTTAGACCACAGCGCCACCCACGTAGAGACTAGGTACCGTATTTTTCGCTCTATAAGATGCACCAGACCACAAGACGCATCTAGTTTTTGGAGGAGGAAAACAAGAAAAAAAATATTCTGAATCTCAGAAGCCAGAACAGCGAGAAGGATCGGTGCACAGTGAAAGCAGCAATCCCTCTTGCTGTTCTGGCTTCTGGGATAGCTGCGCAGCCTGCATTCGCTCCATAAGACGCACACACATTTCCCCTTACTTTTTAGGAGAGAAAAAGTGAGTCTTATAGAGCAAAAAATACGGTAGCTATTTATAGCTATTTCAGGCTGCGTTGGGAGTGTGTCTTAATCTGCAGGAGTCGCCCCAACAGTAAGTGTTCTCTTTCAGGTTGCAAGGGCTCTTGGGAATCATGGGGCATCAGGAGCACATTAAGATGAAGCTGAACTCTCCTTCGTTGAAGGTTTCTAGGCAGAGGTTGGGTGGCCACCTGCCAAAGATGCAATAGTTGAGATTCCTGTATTGCAGGGGATTGGACCAGATGTTCCTTGTTCCTTACGGTCCCTTCCAACTTTATAATCCTATGAGTCTATGACAAGCATAGGGGCACCTGTGCAGGCATTGGGAACCAATGTAGGCAGTACATTCAGATACACATACCTTTACTGGCAAGTGCTTATGACTGTCGGAGACGGAGTTACTCTTTTGGTCTTTTTTTTAGCAATTAGACATAGAAGCACGACCGGCTTTCTTAGCCTTTCAGTACCTTTGGCTGCGCTATTGAGTATTGGAAAACCAATACGTCCGGGTAAGTGGTGTAGCTGGCGGAGTGAATCCTCTCTTGCTAAGTTAAATTATTCATTTTCTCAAGCTAACGTGGTTCATACTGTGTGGGATGACTTTTAGCATGGTATCGTAGACTAATTACAGCATCATTATTGTCAGTTCAATATGGAAGTGGGGCTTCAGAAAATATTATGAATCCTGCCTGGAAGAATATATATGGCGCTCTCCCCCCCCCCCCACCTCCACAAAAAAATCTGAAGTAGAAATGCAAGATCATATCCCCAATACATTATTTAATATCAATTATTACTGCAAGCAGCTTAAGACTTAAAGCAGTAGTCTCCAGCCCTTTTAGACTTTGGATCCACCATTAACACAAATGTGCATTTGGACACCCATTTTTTCACATCTCAAGGAAGTCAGTTTACCCCCTAGAGCATGGGTAGGCAAACTAAGTCCTGGGGGCCAGATCTGGCCCAAACGCCTTTTAAATCTGGACTGCGGATGGTCCGGGAATCCGCATGTTTTTACATGAGTAGAATGTGCCCTTTTATTTAAAATGCATCTCTAGGTTATTTGTGAGAAATAACCCGCTCCGGCGGGAAGGTATACGGCGTTTCTGTACGCTGCTCTGGTTCGCCAGAAGCGGTTTAGTCATGCTGGCCACGTGACCCGGAAGCTGTACGCCGGCTCCCTTGGCCAGTAAAGTGAGATGAGCGCCGCAACCCCAGAGTCGTTCACAACTGGACCTAATGGTCAGGGGTACCTTTACCTTTACCTTTTTAGTCTCTACTCAAACCTGGTTAGTATTTCAATAGTTTTACCACATTAAACGCCCACGGAATATCACAGGGAAGTAAAGGACCCTACTGGTGGGAGGACACATCCCACGAGAGTTGCAATTTTAAATGGGTCAACGTGCACCTGCACAGTTGCAGCTCTTGCTATCTGGTGGTCTCCGGGGGTCAAGAAAGTGATTAGGACTTTACTGTGCCTTATGTAACAAGGTGTGAATCTCCTTGCTGTTGAACAGAATACCAGGATCCCTTTATGTTTAGCGATGATGTACAGCAGATGTTTTGGTGAATCAAAATACCCATCCCATCTGGTTGGCTTCAACTTTTAAAAGGTCTTGTCACAGAACACGGCGGTGTGTGTGCAACAGCTCCAGCCTAAGAGCATTTGCACCAAGCCAGACGCACAGCGCGGGACACATTTACGGTGCAAGGCCATTTGTCACTTTGTGCTTACTTTCAACGTGAGCAGGTTTGTTAATGTCGTTTGACAGACTTGTGTAACATCCTAAAATGTTTTGAACAATGCAGTTTAGGTCACAATGCAATATTGATGAACGAATAATGTTCCTGAATGCCGACCTCAATATTTAATGAGCCTGAGTGCTGCAGAAAGAGATGGAAGCTGGAAATCACTGCAGTTGTCAGGGACCCAAGGAAAGGGCTACCAACTCGAAGGAAGCCTTCAACCCAGAGCTTGAACTGGGAAATAAGGAAGGTGCAAAATGTGAGGGGTAGGGTTACTGGAGGCAACAATCCTGGAAAAGAGGAGACTGAGAGCAGATAGGATAACCATCTTCAAATATTTCAAGGGATGCTCCATTTTCCATGCTACGGTAGTTTTCTCCTGCTCTGCAGGGGAGGACTCGAACCAATGGCTTCAACTTACAAGAAAGGAGATTTCAGCTAAACATCAGGAAGAATTGTCTAACAGTAAGAACTGTTCAATAGCGGAACAGACCACCTCAGAAGGTGGCAGACTCTCCTTCACTAAAGGTTTTTGAGCAGAGGTTGGATGGCCATCTGCCATGTATGATTTAGTTGAGATTCCTGCATCGCAGAGGGCTGGGCTAGATGACATTGGGATCCCTTCAAATCCTACAATTCTTTGATTCTATAATTTACTACTACAAATCCATTGAAAGGTCGGAGGGAATGATTCCAAAGACAGGCGCCTTTGGGAGGAAGAGTAGAACACAAGTTAAATAATAAATAATAAGTCAATCATGTAATGTACAATATCTCCACGCCTTAACAAAAATCAATGAGAACTGGGCAGGGCCACAGAAGGTCTGCTGAGCAGCTCCCCTGCATTTCAGCAGGTTCTGCCAAGCAACTTCCCAGTACTTTAGATGCCCATTAGTCCTTCAGCCAAATAAATGACAGATTAACACGAAACAATAATCTGAATGGCTCTTCAATGCTTATTCCATTTTCTATTTTACAAAATGAAAAATCTCCATCTAGAAGCAAACATTCCTTCTGAATTCCCACTGGTGAAGATGATGAGGAGAAAATTACTTCTCCAGCCAGTAATCTACAGTGGTATTACCTAATGTGCCATCACCAAACATAGCAAAGTAGCTTCCAGTGTCTCATTTCTCCAGTAAAACACAACATTTATCAAGCTGAACCTCTACATACAACCTGTCTGTTGAAATACCACACTTTAAGGCTGAAGTGGGCGGGGGGACTCACCTAGAAATTGGGGTTTTATGAGAGCTATCTCTCTAATTCCCATTCCCATGCTTTGAATTCTATTTTCTCATGTGACTTTAGCACTTATCTTCTCCAGACGTGTCCATGTTTTTAAAATGAGTCCGAATAAGAAGCTCCTGGGAAGAATTTAGATCCAGGAGAGAGCTGGCAGAGCACAGGAGTTTACCTATTTACCACTAAGCACTAAGCTAGTTATGGTAGCATTTTGTGAATAAGCCTGCGTGACCCTCGGCCAATGCACACCCTGCTCCCCTCTAGTGTAGTCACAAGAAAGAGATGAGAAAATTTTGCATCCACTTTAACTAAACTGTGGTTAGTCTGAACTATGGTTTATTGAAACAAGCCAGATTCAAACTGTGGCTTATGAAACTGGCCTGTTTCAACAAAATATAATAAAGATTAACCACAGTTTGGAATCTGGCATCATGCCAAACTGTGGCTAATTAAAAACTGAAGCAAAAAGTTTCCAATCCCATACTTACGGCAGTACCAGAGGAAAGGAGTGGAGTGTGCAATTCACAGGTTCATTCATATAACGTTAAACAGTCCTTGAGATATTGGGAGTCCTGAGCTCTATAATGTTTTGTAGGTAAAAACCTAACACTTTGAATAGAGGCCAGAAATGATCAATACAGTATTGGGATGGGATGGGTCCTGCATTGGGCCCCACCCAAATTGTCAGAAATGAAACAAAAAATGCACAACTGTCAAAAAAAGCACTCAGCAAAAGGTATTATAAATATTTTTCTGCATCAATATTGAACTAGTTTTGAGAGACAGAACAGCCATCAAAATCTGAAAGACTGCACAGTGTGCCTAGATTTCATCATGACATATAGCAAATATCAAAACAGCTCTGAAATCTGTTACATTACCACTCACCACACTGAGCAAACGCAAGGCGCACATACAAAATAATTTATCAAGTGTTTTGTTCAAAGCCAGGTACAGAAGAAAAATTTTGTTTTTATATTTCCTCAGATCTTTGCCAGTCCTCTAAAATAAACATGCTATTAAAAGAAAAATCAATAGAAAGCTTTAAAATGTACAGTATCATAAAAGGTCAAGGCCTATCATCGATTTTAATATCACATTTTCGGGGGCAGTTTCCCAATGGGTTCTTTCTAATGCTCCTCTTCCTTTCGCTCTCTTTTTGTTCATTCTGAAGATGAAGAAAGCAAGACAGCATCTCGCAGCAAGGTTGCTCAGAGACTGAAAAGCTGAAGACAGACACGTTCTGGCAACGGCCACAAGCTAGAAGACCCTGGGTCCCTGGGAGGCTGAGCTCCCTGCGTCCCAAGAAATGGAAGAAGAGCCCCGTTGGGTCAGGCCAAAGGCCCATCATGGGAACTGCAATTTAGCCCTCACAGAGCTACAGTTCCCAGTGTCAGGAGTTCAGCCTACACTCGAGTAGGACCCTGGCAGAGACATATGCCCGACTGGCATGTTCTCTCCCTCCTGGTCGATCGTTCGGGAGCTTCATAAGATTTCTTCAGCCCAAACATCACAGCGACCGATGACAACAGACACCGGCACACTTAGGGATCCGCAGGGTTTGCGCACCTTGCGTGACAGACCTCAGCAACTCAGCATTTTGGCTAATCTACTTTATTTACATATAAACACATATGGAGCACAGCAACATGGCTCCCTCTCTCTCTAGCATCAGACAGCAAAGAGAAAAAAGAACAAAGGACAATAGTCCCATTTCACAGAACACAGTAACACAAACATCCTGTCTCCGTCACTTCCCACTCTGTGGAGTCAAAACATACACAGTTATGTGATAGACAAAAATCCCATGACTGGATCAGGAATTCAACAGCCAGCACCTTTAACAATCTGCATTTCTCAGGATCCCTTGCGGAAGCCTTGTGTTTTAAACATATGGGGTGGATGTGACTCTTCTCCAGCATCCTGTTCTCACAAAGGCCAACCAGATGCCTCATTGAGAAGCCCATGAGTGGAACCTCAATATAACAGCGCTCGCCCCATTTGTGATTCCCAGCAACTGGTATTCAGAAGCTTACTGTTTCTGACAGCAGAATCATAGAATTGTAGACTTGGAAGGGACCACGAGGATCATCTAGAGCAACCCCCTTGAATGCAGGAATCTTTTTGCCCAATGTGGGGTTCGAACTCACAACCATGAGATCAAGAGTCTCATGCTCCATATCTACCATTGTCTAGTAGCCACTGAAAACCTTAAGCCCCATAATGTCATGGCAAGGGAGCGAACAGCCTGGTGCCATCTATCAGTCACTGAAGGAGCAGCTACTCCTAGACTTGCTTTCCTCTTCCCTCCTTTTGCATGCACCATGTCCATCAGCTGGTCAGCTTATCACCCCACTTTTATTGTCCATTCCGGGAAGCCCAACCACTGCCACAGTGTCCTTTCTCTTGGCAGATCAAGATAAGCAGGTGACAGCAAAGGTTGCAAGGTTTTTAGTGGGGCAATCAGAATAAGATCCACTATTTGACTATTGATTCAAAACCCTAAAATGTATTTTATATAACTGACTTTTTACAGTGGTACCACAGTTTAATAACTTAATTCGTTCTGGAGGTCCGTTCTTAACCTGAAACCGTTCTTAAACTGAGACACCACTTTAGCTAATTGGGCCTCCCACTGCCACCACGCCGCGACCGCACAATTTCTGTTCTCCTTCTGAAGCAAAGTTCTTAACCCAAGGTACTATTTCTGGGTTAGTGGAGTCTGTAACCTGAAGCGTCTGTAACCCAAGGTACCACTGTATTTCTATTCTTTGTGTATCATATTGTTATTTTATTGCTATGGCCAATGGCTGACGCAAAGATTCATTCATTCAGCTGGTCAGTATCCTGGTACAAGTTGTGTTATTTTTTTACTACCTGTTTAGTGTTTAGAAAAATATTAGGTGCTACGTAAGTCAATAATGACGACGGGGATGATATGACACAGTTTGCTATATCTACGATGTACTGCTGAGGAACAACCAAAACAAGACTGGGGAAAGGGGAGAGGTTCACACAGGATGGAATTTCTATTAATTTACCATGATACTTCATTCTTCTACACACACACACACACACACACACACACAAAATGCAAGAGAAATTAATTATTTCTATCTAACACTCTTCCACTGAGTGCTACATCCAGACACTGCCACGTACACATTTTTAAAGTTGATTTAGTGTTTACAGGAATTTTCCTCAACAAATGGATGTGAAGATTTAGAAATATGGCGGGCAAAGGTTGCAGTATGTTATCTAGCAAATGACAGATAAAAATGCCACACCATATGGAGTCCAGCTGCCCCTTGCAGAACACACTCATTATTTGGGACCGTCTGAAGAGCTATTTGGAGCACTGCGCAGAAGAAGGGAGGGGAAATACATTTGCTGGAAGCTTCAAAGCCACATTTCTAGAAGCCACCGCTTCCAAATGGAAGGCTAAAAATGAGAATGTTCGCTCTTGCTAAGTTGTTGCCATCTGTTTGGCAGCAAACAATGGCTTGCGGGGGTAGGAAATCGCACAACTGGATGCCCTGCCAGAAAACGCATGGAAATTAGACTGTGGGACAGACTACCCTAGATTGTGGCTTCTTCCTATAGCAGCCATTGGCAACCGGGTGCCCTCTTGGCCTTTGGAGCTACAACTCCCAATGGCCAAAGTCAGAACATCTGGAGGGCAAAGGCTGTCTTAAAGGATCTCAAAGTCCAGGATCCAGGAGGCAGGGAGGGAGTACAGTGGTACCTTGGGTTACATACGCTTCAGGTTACATATGCTTCAGGTTACAGACTCCACTACCCCAGAAATAGTACCTCGGGTTAAGAACTTTGTTTCAGTATGAGAACAGAAATTGTGCTCCAGCGGCACGGCAGCAGCAGGAGGCCCCATTAGCTAAAGTGGTGCTTCAGGTTAAGAACAGTTTCAGGTTAAGAACAGACCTCCAGAACGAATTAAGTACTTAACCCGAGGCACCACTGTAACATCCAAGCCTCCTTTACAACAAGGTGCCAAGACAAGAACATGCGGGCAGCCATATCTGAAGACACGAACCAAGCATGGCAGGGCTCAATATTCACCATGTCAAGCATGCTACATGGGGAATATAGTTGGGCGATAACATGAAACACCACCGTGACTTCTTTCCCCCGCAGTTTAGTAAAAAGGCGAGAACTTCCTTGGTAAGTGTGAGCAAAACAGATTATAAGCAAAAGAGAAATGTTAAGCAAAACACTGTCTATTAGTTAATGCCAGGGCAGAATAGGGAAGAAGAGACAGGAGTGAAGCAGTGAGGAAGTTTTAATTATCATTTATTTTATTCTATTATTTTATTATCATTCATTTTGTTATCATTTATTGGGAACCACCAAATGAAGACAGTTTCAAACATCAACTCAACATTTAATACCAACAGAACACACTGTAAAAGGGTGCTGTTGGGTATGTATTCCACACTGAGAGTCATACTGAATATGTGCATTTTGGAATAAGAAATAAGGGGAAATGGAGAGACAGGACGTCGGTGCTGTTCCTCAGTTAAGGAACAGGATATTCAAAGCACATACAGTCAAACCTCATTGCTTCAGGCTGCGCATTTTCAGGTTGCGTCCCGCGGTGACCCAGAAGTACGGGAAAGGGTTACTTCCGGGTTTTGCCGCTCGTGCATGCACAGACACGCAAAATGATGTCTGTGAATGTGCAGAAGCGGCTAATCGCGACCTGCGCATGCACAGACACAAGTTGCGTTCTTTTCAGGTTGCGAATGTGCCTCCGGAACGGGTCCATTTCGCAACAAGAGGTGTCACTGTACAACCAAAGTTCAGGGTGCCAATGTAAAACATTTGCATGAATGGAAAAGGCTATCCCAGCTATTCTGAAAATTCTCCAAGGTGGACAGAGAGGAGGAAGGGAAGAAGGGGCCATCTGATTAAGGTTAAGGGTTATGTGGTACAATTCAGTTATGCTTGTGCACCTCTGTCCATGAATCTCCAGTATACACCCCACCTCTCCTCCAAGCTCACAACAGTATGTGTGTGTTCTTTGCACACTTTATCCTAACAACCACTTTGTGAGATAGGCTGGGCCTAAATACCAACTTGTCCCTGAGGTACATGTCATAAGCATGGAAGAGAGTATTTATCCAGTATCACCTTATGTCTATCTAACCATGATCGAAAACTAAGTGCAGGCTGTGTAAAAGTGCAAAAAAATAATTAAATACTAGGGGAAAATTGCTTCATAGATTTTCATCTTCACTACCACCACACATCCTCCTTGTTCAAGCATCTTCAGTACATATTTCAGCAGTGGAAATCCAATATTCCATTGAGGATGACAACACAAACCTCAGTAGTGAGTTCATCAATAGCATAATCACTATAATAAAACCGCTAAGTTTTCCTCCCACTTTTGATTTCCCAGGGCATCCCAATCCTCTCTGCCTGTCATTTAGACTGTAAATTCACAGAGGTAATTGGATCTCCATCTTGCAAAGCACCCAAGTCAAGCACTGGGGTGGGGGTGGGGATTATGCTTCTCAGTGATGAAAGTGCTGTCATAATCACCCTATACAGAAGTTGGTAGAATTAAAAGAAGAAAGTGAAGGTACTGTAGCCTGGATAGCTCAGCTGGTTAGAGCGTGAAACGCCAAGGTTAAAGGTTCGGTCCCCATATGGGACAGCTGCATATTCATCCCCGCACTGCAAGAGTTTGAACTAGATGGTCCTCAAGGTCCCTTCCAACTCTATGATTCTATGATCTACAAAACACACACAAATCTAAATTAGCACATCAGTTTTTCACATTCCCCAAACAGAGGGGAGTGATGAGGTTGGATGCAACAACAATCGCGGATTGCCAACTCCACATCTGCTGATCGATCCCTCAGACGTTTCCAAGTACCAAGTCAGAGCAGTTGCACGCTGTCTCCAAGGTCTCAAGTCACCACTCATCGCTGGCTTGCTGGCAGAAGTGTCAAGAACATAGCAAGACCCCTGCTGGATCACACCAAGGTTCCTTCTAGTCCAGCATTCTTCTTCCTTCTGGAAGCCCAGAAGCGGCACATGTAGCCAAGCCCTGCTGCTTTTGCTCCCCAGCAACTCATAACCAGCGTCATGCTGCCTCTGAACCTTTAAGTTCCATATAGCCATTGTAGTTCACAGCTCCATGCATTCATCCATAAGATTTATGATAACCCAGCGCTGCCAAAAAATAAGGAGAAATTAGCTCATAGGCAGGAGAGCATTAGCAAAAGGGAGATTTGGCCAAGGACACAGCGGGGGACTATGGTAACAAAGTGCCGGGGGTGGGGGGCAATATGAAATAATGTTCTGGATAAGTTACTTTCTTGGCATGAAGCCCTAACTTCACTACGCAGAGATTTTTTAATATATATTGTGGATTGTTATTCAGCTATCTCTGGCAACTAGATGCAATTTGTCACCGTGTCCCTAAGGCAAGGCACACGCTGCTCCACTGAGTTGTGCAGATTTCTCAGCAGGCTTCTCCACAGGAGTTGACAGAGCAGGTGCATCGCGTTGACCACAAGCAGATTTCTCATCTCCAAAGTTCATGAGCCATGGCACCCATCTGGCACAGCGCACGCCACCTGCACGCCACCAAGAAAAATGCTTCCAACTACAGGAACGTTCTTCACTGGCACGTCAACAGCAAGTTCAGATGGTCACCTCGTCACAGCCATGAGCAAGAATGCATGATTTAACAGATGAGTCAGTCAATGAATGTTCTAGACATACAATGCTCATCTGAATCAAGGGGACATAAACCAGCAGGCTTACAAACACAGGAATTGAAATGGAAGGTATTTCAACCCTAAATAAACATTAATTTACCCCCATCTAGACACTACCTACTGTTGGGAAGGTGGCAAGCACACACGCATAGAGAGTTTTCAGGTGTGACTTGGATGGTTTATTCAGAGGACTTCACCATGGAGTATAGAGATGAGCAACTACTATCGATTTCTAAGTTACAGGCGTACAGGTCTCATGATCTCACAAAATCACACATCAGCTTTTAGGTGATATACTAAAGTTACATGTGAGATCTTGCAGGGAAAAAATCAAGCTAGGAAATATTCTTGATTGATTAACATGCCCTTGAGCAAGAAACACACAAGACATGTTGACCAGCGTCTTTATGTATTAACTCAAGGATGTAGCAAACAAGTCCTCAACTCTAAGTAGCTGAAATCCTAGCTTCAGGGAATAGCCCAGTTTCACACTGTTTTCCCTCAAATATACCTTTAACCAGCACATGACCTATAGAAAATTTCTGTTTGCATCTTTCTCTACAAGAACATCTCTCTTTAACAAACAGTATCTTCAGCTAAAGTAAACGTTGGTTACACAATCAAATATTGTTTACCTGCCAAAAACTCCAAATACAGCCTTCTGCATATCGTCTGTCAGACTTATGCTAGCTTTTGAGTCACACACAGACAGAAGCCCACAGGCTATTAACAGCAAATAAAATATGAATAAATGGCCCCCAAACCACCCACAACCAAATGCACACACCTACACCTATCTGGAACCGCAATTCAGTACGGGCAGCAACCATTTGGTCCCATTCCCAGCCCCCACGCGCATACAAGCCCACCCCATTACACCCCCCCCCCATTCCACCTCTGATCTGCCCTCTTCCAGGTCCCACACATCAGCAATCACACATTTTGGACTCTCCTAAAATGGTTGTCACCTTATCATAAGTTTCCAAATGTGAAGGAAACCTTTTTTAGGAGTGACCCATGTCCAGTCCCTCTCCGAAGTATAACTAAGCCCCATAACAGATTGGAGACTCCTCCTGCCTGTTTGGGATGAGTTTCACTTCAGTGTGCCATGCGTTCACCTGAATATCACTCCTTGTGTTCCTTCTCTAAGATACCTGCGATTACAGAAAGCTAGACCCAAAGGCTCAGCTGGAAGGGAAGGGGCCTTAAGTTGTCTGGAGAGACAACTGTTGCTCCCAAATGGGAGCTATGTAGCCCTGACTCCAGCAGGGCTGGGGAGGCCCCTACTCGTGTGAGTGCCTGAGGGCCCTGCTCTTGCCACTTACCATCTGGCCTGGGGCGGGGCCTGAAGCCTCAAAAGGACTGCTCTGCTGCCCAGGAGGACTCCCCTGTGTGAGTGCCTGAGGGCCCTGCTCCTTCCTGCCACTTACCCCCTGGCCCAGGGCGGGGCCTGACAGGCCTCACAAGGACTGCTCCTGCCACTTACTATCTGGCCCAGGGTGGGGCCTCACAAGGACGGTTGTTGCCACTGATGCTGCTACTGCCCAGGAGGACCCGGAGGGGTGAAGAGTTCTTTTTAACATGTTTTAAAATTTTCCTTTCCCTTTAGATTTTTTTATATATGGGGGTGCGATGGATGTTTGGGTGGGCTTGGGAATTTGTTAGATTTTGATGAATTTGTAATTTTTGCAGTTTTTATTTGTATTGTTTTATTGTTTTCTGGGTTGTTTTTTGTTTTTATTGTTTTAAGGTTTTATTGTTTTAGGCTGTGAAAGAATAACATTAATTGCCATCAATGGAGGCTACTATGAGGCTTGGGATTGCTACCGTGGAGGGGCGAGGGAGGTATGGCGGTGGGGGCAGATGTTATAGGCGAAGGGGATCGAGATACGGATATGCTCGTACCCCTTCCAATCTGCGCCTCATCCCGAGGGACGAGGGTAGGGTGAGCAAGGATTACTCACCTCCGTCACTGGTGCTGTGCAATGCCAAGTCTATAGGCAACAAAACCGCCACCCTGCGAGATTTCTTTACCTCGCAGGGGGTCGACCTGGCTTGTGTGATGGAGACCTGGGTGCGCGAAGGGGCAACAGTTACCTTACGAGAGATGGCCCCCCCGGGTTTCTCCGTCCTCCACCAGTTGCAGACTGTGGGCCGGGGGGGAGGGGTGGCATTATTAATCCGGGAAGATTGTCCTTTCAGGGCTCTACCATCCCCAACGATCCCCGGCATTGAATGTGTTGGCCTAGTGTGGGGCTCCGAGGAGAGCTTGGCTGTCTGGCTGGTGTACCGGCCACCTAGCGCACCAGCAGCCACCCTGTCAGGCCTATTGGAGGCGGTGGCCGGCTGGGCCTTGGAGTTCCCTAACCTATTGGTATTGGGGGACTTCAACATCCATGCTGATGCCACTCCCTCCTCACAGGCTCTGGACCTGGTGTCTTCCATGGTGACACTAGGGCTCTCCCAGTTTGTTTCGGGCCCCACACATCAAGCAGGCCACACGCTGGATTTGATCTTTGGCGTAGGTATAGATGTGATCATGTCTCCTTCGATGAAGGTGCCATGGTCTGATCACTATGCTCTGAAAGCCAGGATTGACTTTCCACCCCCACCCTGCTTAGGTGGAGAGCCGATTTGGGCTCGCCCGCAGAGGCTGATGGACCCTGATAGATTCCGCCAAGCCTTGCGGGACCTTGCTCCCCCTGGCGACTAGCTTGTTGAGGGCTAGAATATCCAGCTCCTGGCAGCCATTGATGAGATCGCACCTAAGCGCCCTCTGCGACCCCACAGAAACCGGGCTCCCTGGTTTACCGAGGAGCTCCAGAAAATGAAGCGGGACCTCAGATGGCTAGAGCGAGTATGGCGGGGTGCCCGTGACGGAGCCTCAAGAGCATCTTATAGGGCTTTTATGAAAACCTACGAGATGGCGGTGAAGGCTGCTAAGAAGTCTTACTTCTCGGCCTCCATTGCATCCGCTAGCTCTTGCCCGGCGCAATTATTTAATATAATCAGGTCTTTAACGTCCCTTGAGGGACAGCCAAATTTAAATAACAATTTGAAACACAGCTGTGAGGCATTTGCGAGCTTTTTTGCGGAGAAGGTCCTGTTGCTCTGCCATGACCTCCCTGCCAATTTGGATACAATAAAGGAACTGGAGGCCCCTCGACTGTCCTTGGGTCCAGTATTGGACCACTTCGACTGGATATCCCCAGCCGATGTGGACAGACTCCTCCGAGCTGGAAAGCCCACCACCTGTCCTCTCGACCCGTGCCCGTCTTGGCTGATTAGAGAGTGTCCAGACGAGGTGCGGGCCCTCCTGGGGGATATCATCAATTTGTCCCTTGGCACGGGGACATTCCCAGGGGAACTGAAGTAGGCAGTGGTGCGCCCGCTCGTAAAGAAAACATCATTAGATCCTTTAGATCTATCCAATTACCGCCCGGTTTCGAATCTTCCATTCCTGGGTAAGGTGATTGAGAGAGCGGTTGCTGAACAGCTTGGTGGGTTTCTGGATGAAACATCGGCTCTGGATCCATTCCAGTCCGGCTTCCGCTCTGGTCATGGGACTGAGACGGCTCTGGTTGCCCTAACAGATGATCTTCGTAGACAGCTGGATCAAGGCGGGTCGGGGCTGCTGATTCTTCTAGATCTGTCAGCAGCTTTCGACATGGTCGATCACGAACTCCTGGACCACCGCCTTGCCGACGTGGGGATCCAGGGCACAGTCCTTCAATGGCTGCGCTCGTTTCTCTCTGGTCAGGGACAGAGGGTGGCGCTTGGGGGAGAATTGTCATCGCGCCACTCCTTGGTGTGTGGAGTACCTCAGGGTGCGATACTCTCCCCGATGCTTTTCAACATCTTTATGCGCCGCCTCGCCCAGCTTGTCCGGAGTTTTGGGCTGGGTTGCCATCAGTATGCCGATGACACCCAACTCTATCTGTTGATGGATGGCCATCCTGACTCGGCCCCAGACACACTGACCAGATGTTTGGAAGCTGTGGCTGGATGGTTACGTGGGAGCCGGTTGAAGCTAAATCCTTCGAAGACAGAGGTCCTGTGGCTGGGACGGGATGCTATGGGATTGGGGGGGCAACTCCCATCTCTTGCGGGGGCGCAATTAGTGCCAGCACCGTCCGTTAAGAGTTTGGGTGTAATCTTCGACACCTCCCTTTCCATGGAGGCGCAGATTGCAGCTATAACAAAGGCGGCATTTTTCCATCTCTGCCAAGCTAAGCAGTTGGCTCCTTACCTCTCTCGCCCTGACCTAGCCACTGTGATCCACGTGACGGTCACCTCCAGACTGGATTATTGTAAATCGCTCTACGTGGGGCTGCCCTTGAGACTGACCCAGAAACTCCAGCGGGTGCTGAATGCTGCAGCGAGACTCCTTACGGGGTCTTCGCTGCGAGATCACATTCACCCGGTGCTATACCAGCTGCACTGGCTCCCGGTGGAGTACAGGATCAGGTTTAAGGTGCTGGTTTTAACCTTTAAAGCCCTATACGGCCTAGGACCCTCGTACCTACGGGACCGCCTCTCCTGGTATGCCCCACAGAGAAACTTACGGTCTTCAAATAAAAACATCTTGAAGGTCCCAGGCCACAGAGAAGTTAGGCTGGCCTCAACTAGAGCCAGGGCTTTTTCGGCTGTGGCTCCGATCTGGTGGAACACTCTGTCACAAGAGACCAGGGCCCTGCGGGACTTGACATCTTTCCGCAGGGCCTGCAAGACAGAGCTGTTCCACCAGGCCTTTGGCCAGGGCACAGCCTGACTCCCTCCCTCAGCAATCTTCGCGGAGCTCTGGCCCAATGGTTGCCAGTGGCTTGATTTGAATTAATTTTATAATGAATGGTTTTAGAGTGTTGTTTGTGCTGTACTTTTGTACTATTTTATTGTTGTTAGCCACCCTGAGCCCGGCTTCGGCTGGGGAGGGCGGGATATAAATAAAATCTATTATTATTATTATTATTATTGCTGTCAGGTGACGCCATGATGAAATTTTAAAGGGTAAGTTGATTCTTACACAATTTGACAGTGGTCAGTTCGCCAACATCCCAACCGTATTGGGTTGGGTACTGAGAGGTTCCCACACCCTGAAACTAAACCTACCGCCTCCAACAGCTCTTAGACATTTTAAGCACATACTGAAAGCCATTCCATATATTTTGAAGGCTCCTTTGACTTTGCTCTCGGAAAAGCACATAGCACAGAAATAAGAGCAGGGGGAAACAAGAGATATTTAGCCTGCTTTCATTTTGTTTTTCCCTAGCAAATCTCAGCACGAAGAATTATGGCTTTAAAGCATCTTGAAAGCATCTACGTTTGATGAAGATTTTATTAGGAGAAGGCAAATAAAAAATGTATAAAAAGGAATGAAAATACAGCTATGCAATACATGTCACTCTGTGTAAAAAAAGATATGAAGCTCATTTTAAAGACATGAAGTCATCAACTCGCGGTGGATTCTGAATGTCACCTTAAGTACTTTGGCAAAGAAGAGCTAACAGTGACAAAGTAGAACAGTCCAAAATTAAACTGCCAACATTAGACATAAAAAAAATCCACAGCGCAGCTCCATTTTATAGCCTTAAGAGCTTGCTAGCTTTTTACATCTGCTAATGTAAAGTGCCCGGGTGAACCTCAAACAAAGAGTGTTTTTGATGCATGAGATTTCTGACATGAGCACACTGTGACTGCACATCTCTGATAAAAGGAATTAGATGAGCAAGGCTCCTATTTGTGCCACCAGGTAGAAGGTGGAACTCTAATGTCAAAGGCTAGGGGGTCAGAATGAGTGGCATTTTTCTCCCTGTCAGAGAGCTTGACATATGGACTGAGGGAGCCAATGGAGGAGTTAATCACAGCAGCAGAGTGCCTGCAATTCGCATGTGTCCCATTAGAAGCCTGCCATATTGTCTTAGGACAGCAGCCATGGTATATAACCCCACAGAGTATTCTTTCAATCAGGGAAAGAAATAGACATTTTGATCACAAGACCACAGGGACACATGAGTGTTTCGACCCAGCTGCAATGCTTTCTATGCAATTCTATCAACCCATCACGGCACTCGGAAGATAAATATTCTCAGCCTAGAGAAGTGGGGTTTCATAATGGACCCACCACAAAAACACCTTACGGCTCAAAGAATGCTTAAGGGAGCAGAGGGTAAACCAATTAGAACTTGGGCATCTTTACACCTTTCAGCACAAACGCAGGTCCCACTTTAACAGCTAAGTAGCTACTGCCCGCACATAACAGTGCACATGTTCAGCAAAAGAAGCATCTAACAAAAATTATATATGCAGCAACAGATCAATGGTTTTATCTTCTCTGTGTGCGGGAAGAACAATACAAAAAGCCTTATTAAAACAGCACTTATAGTAGGAGCAGCAGCAGCAGCAGCAGCAGCAGAATTCTGCACGGTGCTTTGCAAAACGACTGTTGTCAGAAGGAGACAATGGAAGAGTGAGACTTCGAGGGTGAAGTCAAACTGTTGGAAAGTTACAGCACCTGCTGTGGCTGTAGAGACCGATACGGGAGAGACATGTTTTGTTAGAGATGGGGCAGGTGAAGGCGTCTGGTTGTGCTGATGTAGGTGTAGCATGGCTTTTCTTCTTTCTGTGCTCCTCCCAGCCGACATTCCTCCTCTGGTCACTGGTGTGATGGCCTGGGACTCGGGCTCGGAGCCAGAGGAGACTCAGTCCGCACCGGATCCTTTGCCTCAGGCGGCATCTGAACTGAGTCTGGGGCCTGATTCTGAAGAGCCCCAGTCTGCACAGGTTCCCCTGCAATAAGCACCAGCTGGGCCGAGTCAGGGGCCTGAGCCTGCCCTGGCTCCAGATGCAGGGATTACCTCGTTGCCTCCAGCTAAGCCATCACTTACAGCTGCTCCACTACCAGTTGGGTCAGGAGAGGCTGAGGAAGCCTCTGGGTCTAGTAACCCACCAACATCTCCCGAGCTATAGAGACTCAAGTCTGAGAGAAGGAGAGACCTGAGCACTCGCAGGAGGAGTGCTTGCCTTCGGGCGAGACAGGGAGGTGAGTCACCGGGGAATCAAGACCGGCCGTTGCCCCATCAGAGATAAAAGGCTGCTGGACCCTGCCCCACGTTGCAGGAGCAATGTTGCTGTTTGCCAGAACCTGCCTGTGATCCTGTGTCTGACCTTGCCTGGTTTCCTGCCTCGTGTCCTGCCTTGGCCCTGTCGGACTGACTCCTCACGGAAGCCTTGGATTCGGGACCGGACCTGGACCGCGTTATTCGGGTTACCCCCGAGCCCAGCAAAGTTGTTGTGGATACACAACCTTGACTTGACTAATTGTCTCCAGGCACTGCAATGGTCTGCAAGGGGGTGACCATGATTTTGTCTACGTGGGCTTCACCATAACACAGCGGAGGTGGGTGCTGCCAGCCTTCGTGTCATGTTTGCAGGCATCTTTGTAACTCAGAGCTGGTCTGCCAACAGGCCTGGTGCCTGAAGCCAACTCCCCATAAACCATGTCCTTGGGGATCCTGCCTTCTTCCATTCTTTGGACATGAACAAGCCAGCGTACACATCACTGAGACATAAGTGGAAATGTGCTGGGAGTGTGAGCTTGGAAGAGCACATCTTTGTTTGAGACTCTGTCCTGCCATGTGTGTTATTCTGAACATCTTCCTGACACAGGGCACGTGGAAAGCGTTGCTCCTGGCAGGTGTAAGATACCCACGTCTCACTACCATAAAGCAGCATGTTCAACATGCAACCCTGGTGGACCTTCATCTTGGTATTGGTTGTTGGCATCACATCCTCCCATACACCTTTGGAGAGGCAAGCCATTGCCATAGCTGCCCTGCCAATACAGTGGTACCTCTAGTTACGTACTTAATTCATTTCAGAGGTCCATTCTTAACCTGAAACTGTTCTTAACCTGAAGCACCACTTTAGCTAATGGGGCCTCCCGCTGCTGCCGCACCGCCAGAGCACAATTTCAGTTCTCATCCTGAAGCAAAGTTCTTAACCCGAGATAATATTTCTGGGTTAGCGGAGTCTGTAACCTGAAGCGTCTGTAACCTGAAGCGTATGTAACCCGAGGTACCACTGTATCCTGGTCCAGCTCTACGTCAGTGGCGAGGATACTGCTTATGGTGAAGCCCAGGTAGACAAAATCGTCCACCACCTCAAGGATGTGGTCAGCAATGCTGATGCGTGAAGTGCTGGTGACATCCTGACCCAAGATGTTGGTCTTCGTCAGGTTGGTGGTGGGGCTGAACTCCATGCAGGCTTTGGCAAAACAGCTGATGAGACTCTGTCCAGCTTCCTCAGAAGTAAGCTTTTCTATCACATACAAAAGAGAGTTCTTCACTGAGAAACCTCTGTAGGGAATACGTGGTTCTTCTGGGTGCCCTCCTTGCAAGAAAAAGGTGTTGTTCTTCTCTTGGAGGCTGCCATTCAAAGCAAGTTTGGTCTCCTGTAGAGCAGCAATGTCACTGTTGAGCATTTTCAGCTCGCAGTCAATGATGGCTACCTTCTGTGCGTCACTGACTTGCAGCAGGTCAGCGAACATGCTTTGCAAAAAAAAAACCCAAGGCAAATCAAGGATGGATAGAAGGGAGAGCAAGTATTTCGTTCAGTTATGGTGGGGTATGGTAAATATGGGGTTATAAAGGGAAAATGGGTGAAATCAGCAGCACATCTCTGGGTGTCAGGGACTGTCAGGATGGTGGACATGGACTAAAAGTTACACTATGTAACTTTCCCTTAACACTGTATTGCATGCAGAAGATCTCAGGTTCAATCCATGACATCTTCAGGTATAGCTGGGAAAGGTTCCTGCATTAAGTCCAGCAGAGCCACTGTCCATCAGTAAGGTAGTTGGACTATTGAATGCTCTGACTTGGTCTAAGGCAGCTTCCTATGTTCCTATTCCTATATTGGGCATCTTCTGCACTTCTGCCCTGTGCGTATGTGAACAGAATTCTACCATTACATGGATGCAGTTTTTCTATGGTGGGGGGGGGGGGGAGAGAGAGACATTAAAACTGATTTGTTCAAAAGGTTTTTTTGTTTGTTCAAAAAAACCAACTATGCACGTTTCACGAACAGATGGGGTTTCTTAGAAGAAGTGAGAGCAGGGGAAAAAGACAGCAGAGCGATCATTACATTACACATCTAAATTATATGAATACCACCCACAGAAACCATTGCTGGAATGCAAATATCTTACCAAAAAAAAAAATTCTAAAGAGTGGGGAAATGACTGAATATTCTGTTGTGACCAAGGGAGCTGGCTGCGCACACAGCCTTAAAAATGTGACAAAAAGAAAACCCCAGGTTAAATTTTACGTTGTACATAATGTAGACAACCAACTGTCCACAACACCCACATCTCATTTTTCTGTCTTCATACAGGACCACACTCTAATTGCTTCCGGAACCTACTTTCTGAATCAAGTTTATTTAACCATGAAAGCTTGCAATGGCTCCAGTTTCCCCAAATTTCTGCATAGCTAAGCATATGAACTTACCTTATGTTATAAGATCTCTGGCCCATCTAGCACAGTAGTATAAATGATGATGGGCAGCAAACACCATTGTTGCAAGTTAAGCTGCCTGTCAGCTCTTCTGCCAAGCGACTTTTTAGGCTGCGATGCCAAACACTGGACATCAGACCTTGTGCATGCACATCCCATGTTCTAACACTTAGTGTGGTCGTTCGACACAACGTCAGCATATCCCAAGCCCCAACAGATTAGGCAGAAACCAGTCTGGCTAAGAGTCCAACAAGACTCCTTCAGACTATGATAATAGAGATCCTTACGTAGTACAGTCGTACCTCCGTTTACGTAACCCTCTGGTTACGTAAACTTCAGGATGCGCGTGTGGCAAACCCGGAAGTATTTTACCGGGCTTCACCACGCACACATGCACAGAAGTGGTCCTCAGGTTGTGGAAACCTTGGGATCTGACTGGACCTCCGAAATGGATCCCGTCCGCAACTGGAGGTACCACTGTACTAGCAGCCAATGCTTCCTCATTGCAATGCGGCTTGACTTGCCTCTTCCAGCTATTTTATTTACTCCTCATCCTATTGCTGAACTGCCTCTTTAGATTCAGACTCCAGGATCGGCACCCACCCTCTTTTTAAATTACTCCTCACACTGATGCCCAGTCAGGACTGTCTGCCCAGGAAATCATGGCTCCCCGAGGTGGTTGAATTACACAAGAACGCAGAAAGCTAGCCCTTCTCCCAAAGGTCCCAGGGCATTAAAACAACTTACAATTACAAAAAATAGGTCCTAAACATGGTGGTGGTGGTGGTGGTGTTGCTGCTGCTGCTCTTGTTATTTATTAAATCTGCATACCACCCTATACCCATAGATCACAACATAAAATTACAATATAAAACCCACAAAACACATAATAAAAATAAGAACAAAATAAAAATAAGAACAAAAACAAAAACATAATAAAAATGGGAACAAAAACAAACCAATAATCTGCACTTCCACAACACGTTTTAAAAGGTGTTGGGTGTCAGTCAGCCCAAGGCCTGGTTAAAGAGGAACCTACGGTATTTGCCCGGTGCCTAAAGGTGTATAATGAAGGCACCAGCCAAACCTGCCTGGGCAGAGCATTACACAAGCAGAGAGCCACTGCAGAAAAGATCTGTTCTCGTGTTGCCTCTCGCAGAGGAGCACCCATCTTATTTTTCTAAATGATCCCAACTGGAGGTGGCAGAGGACATAATCCAAATTCATTCAATAGCACCATGAGGTGAGGCTTCAAGCCAAATTCTCTCCCTAGAGTACTTCCAGGACAGACGTCTAGTCATCCTTACGTCCTGTTGCAGAAATATAAGGACTTGGTTAAGCTCTGGACTCTGCTGGGTCAGCATGTGCCTTTCCTGAGAGTTCCACAGTGTCCTACAAAACTAGAATCTGAGGCTGTTTCTCTAGAACCTGCCCTTGGTGCCAGTTGTCTGAAACCTGTTACCTACTCTTGGGTTGCGTCAGCTGAAAGAGAGTACCTGTCCTGTCCGATGTAGTGCATGGCTGGTCCCTCAAGCAAGCTAGATGAGGACAGCACCTTCCACTGAATACACTGAATCTGCCTAATGCTGAAACATCTTAGTAACAAATCTCAACAAGTACTAGCTCGCTGGTATAAGGACATCTGCCCCTGACTGGCTGAGAGACGCTAAGGAAATTCCCCTCTCTCATAATGCCGTAGGAAGGGAAGAATGCAACAGTGAGAGGTGAGCAACAGAACCACCATAAGCAGACCTCTTGATGTTACTGGAACTGGGAGAAGGGGAATCAAAGCACATAATAAATCGATCCATTTAAAATGCTAGCATTAATTACATTAACACTAACACACAAATACTAAATACATTTCCTTGTAAAAATCAAAAATCAATTAAGACAAGCCACAATATTTCAAAGAGCAGCGATTTCACCATAACACATTGATTTGCTTTACTACTCAATTCAAAGAGGCATATTTCAGTTGGGTTTTGGGGTTTTTTACAGAACCATTTACACACTAGCAACCAATTATTTGCAACATTAAGATAATTTACAGTGTAATCCAATATATTACTCAAAAGTAAGTCCCAAACAGACCAATGGGGCATACGCCCAGCTAAACCACACCACACGCTTCATTGATTCCCTCCTCCCTTGACAAATTTCAGTCCAGGTACTTTGGGCTATTGGGAAAACTTTTTAGATTTTTATATGGTTCATAAATTGACGTGACATACTTTTTACTTTTGTTTGCCTTCCCAAGTCAAACAACATGCTCAGTTCTAAGGCCCAACTCCTGCCTCTCTAGGCTTATTAGATCTAGAACAGAGAATGCATCTGGAAGGATCTAGGGCAGAATAAATGGCATTGTCTCAGAGCGAAGGGTGGTTTCCACCAACCTTTAAGGAGGCAGTGGTAAGACCGAAGTAATCAGTCTTGACTCTGGGTGATGGGGATATCATTCCCTTCCTGGGCAAGGCCCTTGAGTGAGCAGTTGCCGGCCAACTCCAAGCACTCTTCGATGAAACTAAATTTCTAAATCCATTTTGATAAGTTTTGAAGCCTGGCTTTGGCGCAGAAACTGCTTTGGTTTTATTCATTTTTAATTTTTTTATTTACAGGCCATTCAACAACAACATGTTCTGAGTGGCTTACAGCAAGGTTAAAAACTATCAAATGCATTAAAAAAAATTATGGAATGTTCTTTGCCAGGAAGGGAGAGGGGGGATAAGACTCCGTAGGTCTCCCTATACCATTCAGCAGTTTTCAAAACAATCAATCATGTCATCTTTGCTGTTACAGTTGGGAGCTGAATGGTTCCACTCCTGCCTTGATGACCAATTCCGGGGGGGGGGGCTGGGGAGAGTTCTGTTCAGCCAGCTTAGCAAGGTGATCCGGACCAGTGCCTAGGTGGAAGAACACTGGGACCACCCCCCCCAAAAGAAGCTACACTGAGCTTACTAGCAGCGAAAACTGAGCATAAAGGTAAAGGTAAAGGGACCCCTGACCTTTAAGTCCAGTCGCGGACGACTCTGGGGTTGCAGCGCTCATCTTGCTTTAGTGGCTGAGGGAGCCGGCATTTGTCTGCAGACAGCTTCCGGATCATGTGGCCAGCATGATAAACCACTTCTGGCGAACCAAAGCAGCACACGGAAACGCTGTTTACCTTCCCGCCGTAGCGGTACCTATTTATCTACTTGCACTTTGACGTGCTTTCGAACTGCTAGGTTGGCAGGAGCAGGGATTGAACAACGGGAGCTCACCCTATCAAGGGCACTGATTAATTTTTAAACGTAGCTGCTTGAATTTCATTTTATTAATGTATAATTGAAAGCGCTACACTCTTCTAACCTGTGCCTTCAAGACCTACTAAACATTTATGACTAAAGCCCAACTTCAGCCTTTCAAATGTAAAAAAAAAACCCAAATTTGTAGAAGAGTAAATATTGCTGTTTTTCACCCAAGATACACTATAGTATGCCCATAGCATGTCCAATAGAAAAAGCAACAGCAGTTCCCTTTCCCCAACCTATATCCCAATACACACAGCATCTCTTTACGTATTTCAAAGCCTAATGTATGTACTCTTCTTCAAAGCAGTTCTACCTGTTCCCCTGCTGTTAGAATTTACCTCTTGATCAATCTGATGAGTTCAGCAACACAAGCCTCCGTGCTTTTTCCTGAGCAATTCCATTGCTAGGCAAACAGTTTAGTGAGGATCCAGAGAGGGTGGGAAATACAAAAACATAAAAGGCAGAACTTTAAACCCTCCCCCCTTTAAAAAAAAAAGAGCATAATAGCATAGCGCTTCAAGTATGTGAGGTCAGAGAGATGTAGACAGAATGCAAGCCACAGAGAAAAACAACTCTCTACTAATTTATTTTTCTGTTTACCACCATTACACACCAAACAAATAGAAGTCTGGTCACACCTTGCTTTAAAAAAACATCCTAATTCATCCAGAGACCTCTGATTTCCCCACTTACCACAACATTGCAAGAAGCATGCCTTTAAAACACAAACAGCGAGGAGTGAAGATCTATTCCTGACAAAACAAACCTTTTATGGGCTTCAGCATCTCTCCTGGCTTGTTCTAATGCCAATTCTTCAGCTATTCTTTTCTTCAGGTCTTCCTCATTCACTGGAATTAAGAAGTGGGAAAGGATTAAGTGACATGGATGGGATACAGGTGATGCCAGAATGCAACACATTCAGAACAACCTGATAAAAGAATAGCCAGGAGGGTTTGTTTGGTTTTACCATCACATTTTCAACTCATACCAACATAATCACCAAAGCAGCTATTGCAGGGATGGGGAGCCCCAGGTCTGAGGGCCAAACGTGACTCTCCAGTCCTATCTGGGCCTCAGGAGCTTCCTCAGGTCATATAGCTCGCCTGGGTGGATGGAGGCTAGAAAGGGACATGGGATGGGGTGTAGAAACCAGCCTACTATACATAAGTAAAAATTACATTCATTGCTCTGCCCACTGTTGCCTCTGGCATGTTGTGAGCATCTCTAGTGTGTCTCATACTGTAGCTACGATTCCTGCATTGCAGGGAGTTGGACCAGATGGCCCCAGGGGTCTCCTCCAACTCTACACTTCTATGTGTCTATGTGGCCCCCAGAAGGTTGCCCAGAATGGAATGAGGACCCTCAGGCTGAGAAAGGTTCCCCACTCGTGAGCTATTGCAAACTGCTTCTTATAGCAGGGCCTCTGACAAAAGACAATGCCTAGAGATGACCTTCTTCATTTCTTTGATGAATGTTGGACAGCGTTGTCTGATGAGCTGCCCTCCCAATGTTGTCCTCTAGCTCCCATCAGCCCCAGCTAGCATGGACAACCTTCAGGTATAATGAGGCTTGCAGCCCAACAACATCTAGAAGGCATCACTTTGCCCAAGCTGGACAACCCCTCTCAATGCTCAACCAACTGGAGTCATTTTAGTTGTTTCAAAAACAGGAAAAGGATGAAAACGTGTCTTACAAGCTTCCCGCTAAGGAAAAACAAATTTTACTTATGCTGCTTCTGAAATGCACCTACCACTGTCTCTTTTTAAGTCACTCATCAGAGAGCTTTGCCAAAATCACATGGCTTTAAAAGACTGGCGGGCAGCATAAATGGCACAAACCGCACACAGATTCCAAAAAACCCCACTAACCCGCTTATAATTTAGGCTGCAGTCCACAAGGATCTTCTTCTGTTCAAACAAAACTGTCCTATTGGGATTTGCACAGCCAACACGCCCAGAGGATTGTGCCCTTTGTTTGGTTTTATCTCTTCTCTGCCCATCTCAAACCCCCCGCAAGCAGCTCTCATTCACAGCTGCACTACAAAGGCAGCAAAACATTTTATGCCACAATTGATCATTAGAGTCATCTCAACTCTGGAAAGATACTTCAAGTGTCTGGTTTGGCACCCGACAACAGACATACAATGCATAACAATTAAGGTGTCCACCAACCTATGTATCACAATTTTTTATTGCTCCTGCATGTAAGAATGGATAAAAAAGGCTAATGGACCGTAGAACTAACTTCTGAGGAACAATAAATAAGATTCGGGTATCAGCCAATAAAGACATGGCACTTTTGACCTGAACAATCAATTAGGTTATGCATTGATCAGCTTGATCCTAACAGGGAATAAAAGTGGAGCTGTAGATCATTAAATAGAAATTCTATTAACCCTTGTAAGCAAGATGGTTCCCAAATGAGAAATTGAAGCAAGCTGAGTAAAACCTAATCCTGGAAGGAGGTCACTGTTTGAGAAATAACTCCTGCAATTTTATTTATCTGCCCAAGTGCTTTCAAAAAAACCCAAATAATTTGACTCAAATGGCTGTGTTAAAACACGTAGGCAGACAATTCCTATTTAGTTGAGGCGAATAAATTGCGTGCAAATAAACCACTGGAGAATACAGCACAGTATAATTACTCCAAGTCTGGTCAGGTTAAGGTCACCTAGAGAACACACGTTATTGGCAGGGAACCCAGTTTTTCTCCACGCAAATTCTAAGGTTATACCAGACACTCATGAGATGCGTTTGAGAGTTATGTGTCAAGGAACAGCAGAGTTGCTTGCCTTTTAGATAGCACCAAGGGCACTTGAGCCACAAAATGAGTGTCCAGTTGAAGAAATACGCCCAGCTTGGCATGGGTTGTTTGTTCAGATGAACCTCTGTTCTATGAATGGGTGGACAAATATGCAGTAGCTAAAGGCAGTACCACATCTATGTGGGACACATGCCTGGATTAAAAATGGGTATCTCTGTATCGTGTTCCCTCCCTACCATTTACCTGTGTTTCATCACACTATTTCCCAGCCTCCATCAAGAATATGAAGCAGCATGAGGTAAGCACACAATGCAGGTTAAGTGATGCCACACACTGCAGGAGAAGAGAGAACTCAACATGGACTTCCCTTTTGACAGAAGACACATGACCTGTACCAATGGGTACCTAGCAGACATGATCCAATTCCTTGTATGTTCATTAAACATGTGAGTAGATTCATCTGAACATAATTTCCCAAACTTGGGCTCCCAGTTGTTGTCAAACTAAAATTCCCACCATGCCCAACCATCTGACATGCTGGCTGGGGTTGATGAGAGTTGTAGCACATTTCCGAGCACAATTCAAAGTGTTGGTGCTGACCATTAAAGCCGTAAATGGCCTCAGCCCTGTATACCTGAAAGAGTGTCTCCACCTCCATCGTTCTGCCCAGACGCTGAGGTCCAGTGCTGAGGGCCTTCTGGCAGTTCCCTCGCTGCGAGAAATGAAGCTACAGGGAACCAGGCAGAGGGCCTTCTTGGTAGTGGTGCCCGCCCTGTGGAATGCCCTCCCATCAGATGTCAAGGAGATAAGTAACTATACAACCTTTTGAAGGCATCTGATGGCAGCCCTGTATAGAGAAGATTATAATGTTTAAAGTTTTATTATATTTTTGTATATTCTGGAAGCCGCCGAGAGTGTCTGGGGCAACACAGTCAGATGGGCGGGGTATGAATGTTGTTGTTGTTTTTGTTGGTTAAGGTGACTCTTTGGAATCCAAAAACTATGACCAAATCATGTAGCAGATGAGATACAAGCAGGAGTTCTCTACTCCTTAGGCTGTCACCACTAAAAGGACAGATAAGGGGGGGGGGGAGGAAGAGTGTCTTTTAGTGGCTCAGATGTTTATGCATTATTTATTTATTTCATAAAATGTATGCACAACTTGATTGTAAAAAATAAAATAAAAATCAAAGTGGTTTATGAAAGAGTTTTGCCAGAACCAATGTCCATTTTCAGCCATCATCAGGCAAAGAGTGGATTGTGATGGTTTTTAAGCTGCCGTTCAAGAGCCTGAAGTTGATAGAAAATGTGGAATTTCTAGGCCTGCCCTAGACCTCCTACATAGATCAGTTAGCCAATGTGGTTCTTAGAATCGCTTGCCTCCAGGATAATCTGTTATTCTCCTCCAGATCTCCACACTTCCCAACAACCAGCGCAGCACTCAAACCCCCAATAGCTGACTGAACCAACAAGTACACGCAAGGCAATTTCTCTGTGGAAGTACATTATAACATTGTAAGACCTTCTGAAATGAAGTGACTATATGGTTAACACAGCCAGCTAATTTGCTCATTTAATTCAAGTATAAAATGGACTTGATTCTGATCTATCACAGACTAGAGAGCTTTACTGCAGTCCCAAGTAATTTGGATGAGAAAGTTCATTAAAATACTAGAGTTACAACACACCTGAACAGTTTGTCACATCTAGTGCATAATAATTCTTCAAGCATGTGAACGAAAGAGAGGATGAAAGAGCACCTGCTGACATTATTTTGTTTGGTCTTTTAAGGCGACTTTAAGAAAAATTCCCTCACAAGCAGCTATTAAAGCAAACCAGTAGTCTCAAGGTGAGAGGCAGGGCATTGTCACAAGCGAGACATATGCAAATCCAGACTGAAAGGCAAAGAGCAATGGAGAAAAATGCATCCATAAAGAAGGCAGACACAAAGCTAGGGAAGACACAAGCACCTTCTTAAAATAATTACAACTAGATCAGGCATAGGCAAACTCCGGCCCTCCTGATGTTTCGGACTACAATTCCCATCATCTCTGACAACTGGTCCTATTAGCTAGGGATGATGCGAATTGTAGTCCGAAACATCTGGAGGGCTGGAGTTTGCCTATGACTGAACTAGATACTAGGCCTGAGCGATATATTGCCCGGGAGCAGTACGAGGAGCAGACTGCGATGTCCGTTTCACTTTTTAGCGGTACAGTATATCGCTAATGAAACTGCCACATCTCCTGAGTCCCTCTGCTGGCAGCGTCAACAGCAGGGGTTGGCAAAGTTTTTGTGGCTTGGGCCGGTTCAAGGTCTCGCAGACGCCGCGGTGGGCCAGAGTGTGTGTGCGCACGCACACACACACGCACACACACATACACAAACGCTATTTCTGGCGCTCCTTCCGGAACAGAGGAGGCGTGCGCAGCTTCCCATTGGCTGCAGGACTTTCCTGCAGCCAATGGGAAGCCAGCCAGTGTCGCGGAAGGCGGTACCCTCTCTATGCGGTGCACGGGAGCTGACCGAGTGGGCGGCAGGGGTCCCCGAGTGGTCGGCGGGGGTCCATGGGCCGGTTAAATGACCCCCATAGGCCACTTGTGACCCATGGGCCTTAGGTTGCCAACCCCTGATCTACTCAGTGTTGGTTTGGATAGGTGTGAAGTTTGAAGTCCATATGGTGATTTCATATTCAGGTAGGTAGCCATGTTGGTCTGACACAGTCGAAATAAATTTAAAAATTTAAAAATTGTCCAGTGCATGCACATGAACACTTATACCCAGAACAAACTTAGTTGGTCTCTTAGGTGCTACTGGACAACTTATTTATTTATTTTTTAATAGATTTCATAATTTTTGACCTGGCAATACATCCGGAATCATAATGGGTATTCAGATTGGGCAATATCAGGAGTGGTTTTACCACTGCTTCCTTCGAGCAGGCTGGCAGGGACCACCCCAACTCAAGAAGGCATTAATCACCTTCCTGGTCCAGCTAGCTGTCCCCTCACTGTTACTTTTTATCAGCCAAGAGGGGCAAAGGTCCAGAGCATGGGTAGGCAAACTAAGGCCCGGGGTCCGGATCCAGCCCAATCACCTTCTCAATCCGACCTGCGGATGGTCCAGGAATCACCATGTTTTTACATGAGTAGAATGTGTCCTTTTATTTAAAATGCATCTCTGGATTATTTGTGGGGCCTGCCTGGTATTATCACATGAGTAGAATGTGTGCTTTTATTTAAAATGCATCTCTGGGTTATTTGTGGGGCATAGGAATTCATTCATTATTATTTTTTCAAAATATAGTCTGGCCCCCCATAAGGTGTGAGGGACAGTGAACCGGCCCCCTGCTTAAAAAGTTTGCTGACCCCTGGGTCCAGAGCATAGGTTCTTGACCGATCCAAGCACCCTGTCCACATCTTCAAGCCTTACTAACTGAAACCCATCCAATATAATAGGAGTAGACAGTGCTCTGGAGATCTCTCAAGATTCATCTGCTGTAACAGTGGAAAAGGCTGGCTTGATCTAAGCAGTCTTTAGAAATTAACCCTTGGTATCACCTGAGGGCAAACTCCATTTTTTCCCAGTCCTGCAGGAGATCAACTCCATTTGCTTCCACATAGCCATTCAAAAATATGTGCTGCCCTGCATTATAATCAGAATTCCATTCAGTGAAATCAGCCACTGACAATCTTTTCTACTTTTGTGTTTTAGTTCATTCTAAACAGGATCTGCAGCTGTTTGGTCTATCCCCATGGAACAACAACAACAAAAACCCTCAAAAGCAATTCTATCACCTGAATATCACTGACATACATTTGTATTTGCATAATATTCTCTCTTATAAATAATAATTGATTGCAATGGTTTTGAATGTCTTTGTTTCAGATGAGTTGATTAACGTGGCATTTTGGTCCCACTAAACGTGATATGGTCCCACTAATAAATAAAAGCAGCGGGGGGGAGGATTACTATTAGTTAGTTGATCAACCTTTGTTTGACTGGTCAAATGACCAACTTTAATTCAAAAAGATCAACATGCAGGCGATGTACAGTTTGTTTTATATATCTCTTTAATGGCAGACTTGCTACCTGAAATGACAAACATCTGCACTGGAGGCAATGCAGTGAGTGCGGGAGACAGAAAGGAAACACTTAACACGCTAATAGTCATAAATAATGAGAAAAGGACAGACTTACAGCTTGATGGCCTGAAACACTGACACCACAAAGCAAAGATTTTATTATATTTTACTGCTCCCTTGCAGTTGACCTTTCCTCCGCCTCCTGTTAATACAATACGCAAGTCATCTTCCGTTCATTATTGGGCTTCCTAACAAGCTCTCCAGCGCAGACCATAGCTAAGTTCCATAAACACACCTAGAAGGGAAGGGACGCTGGCCGTGACAAGAGCAGCTGACAGGGAAGCAAGAGCAGAGCTGGAAACCAGAGCCTAGGGATGCAAAAGGTATTTGCAATGCTCATCAGCAAAGGGCACTTTCACAAGAGACACGAAAAAGGCTTTTTAGTACCAAATGTGTCACTTTGGAATGTTTAGGGGAAGAGAGGAAAGCCATTTTAAAATTAAACGCATGCTCTAGCAGTGGTGGCTCTTTTGCATGTGGAAAACTCAAACATGAACTTTAGAGCCACTTAAGTGTCTAAAATCTTAGTATTAAAGCCAGCTGACTACAGCAACAATAAGTCAACCCACTACACCTAACAAGGCAGGGTTTCATCAATGAGAACTCATGCCAAACTTGATTTGGTCCAAGCCTATCCAACTTGGAACCCAAACAGAATGGGCCATCACCAACCTGCAAAGTACTCAGAACCACACACAGACAGACCTACAACCTAGGACAGAGGTTTTCAACCTTTTGGAGTCCATGGCTCCCTTGACCAACTACGTACAGTGGTACCTCGGGTTACATAGGCTTCAGGTTACAGACTCCGCTAACCCAGAAATAGTACCTCAGGTTAAGAACTTTGCTTCAGGATGAGAACATAAATCACACGGCAGCAGCGTGAGGCCCCATTAGCTGAAGTGGTACCTCAGGTTAAGAACAGTTTCAGGTTAAGAACAGACCTCCAGAATGAATTAAGTTCTTAACCACTGTACAATCTTTTTGCATTAACCGTGTGGGGCTCAGTAGCTCAGTTATGCCTGTTGGGATGCTGCCGGGGAGACAGGGGCATCAGGCAGGCCCCCAGCTGGCTCCAGCCCCCAGCCAGCAGCCAGGCGAACTCCGGTCTCCCTTGGAACAGCATCAATCAGCGACTCATAGCTTCAGAAGCCTTCAGAAACTTGAGCACGCTTATCAGCAGAGTGAATAACTCCTCACAATGGAAGTGGCGGACAGACACATGTGTAAGCATTATTTACAGGTGTTTGTTCAGCATAGTTCAGGAACAAAGGAAAAACATGTCTGCTTCCCTTTGTGTCCAAGCAAACAACAATATAGCAAAAGCAATATACAAACGGAAGTTCCCAGCAAGCCTCTGCTGGAAGTAAACAGGCATGTGACACACAACAGTCATGCCTGTTCCTTTTAAGGTGGAACGGAACTATATCCTAACAATGCCACCCCTTTTGCAAACACCCTCCATTGCGGAATGTTTCCTCAGCCTCCTCTCCTGTCCCCTTTCCTTGGGAGTCCACAGGAGGAGGGGAGGAGTTTGCATTTGATATCCCGCTTTATCACTACCCAAAGGAGTCTCAAAGCGGCTAACATTCTCCTTTCCCTTCCTCCCCCACAACAAACACTCTGTGAGGTGAGTGGGACTGAGAGACTTCAAGAAGTGTGACTAGCCCAAAGTCACCCAGCAGCTGCATGTGGAGGAGCGGAGACGCGAACCCGGTTCACCAGATTACGAGTCTACTGCTCTTAACCACTACACCACACTGGCTCACCACCACTGCTCCTGGTCTCAGAGCCACCCACACGCCCCAAAGAGAGGTGCCTCCTTACCCTGACCCACAGGGACCAATGAAGAGGATGACCCCAGCCTTAGCAGCCCAATGGAAATGGGCTGAAGGTGAACGTGAGGCCACCATCTTTCTCACCTTGGGAAGCAGCAGTGGCAGCAGTGGACACTGCCAGGCCTGCATGGCGGAAAGGCTCCCCTTTGGTGCCGGGCACTCAGCTCCCAGGCAGGCATTGCACACAGCAAGCACAAGAAACGCCAGTGCAATGCCTGCCTACCCGGCCTCCCACTAGTCTGTCCATTCCCAACAGCAAGGGCTGGTGGACTGGCTGGCTGGGCTCCCTCGCCTGCTTGCTTGCTTACTCCAAGGCCACCTCAGCTATGGCAACAAACACCCCCTGGCCAGCCCCAGAGGCACAATTCGCCTGCGGAGCTTGTAGCCAGGGCTGCTGGAACAAACAGGTGCACAAGCCTTTGGGAGGCAGAGATGCAAGAGGGCATCAGAGGAGGGAGGGAAGGAAAGAGGAACAGAGGCCAGTGTTGCCCGCAGCACTCCTGACCATCATTCAAGGCACCCCAGGGTACCACGGCACACTGGTTGAAAACCACGGACCTAGGAGGTTAGAGGTGCGAATGGTTTGGGTGAGACACAGAGGTCAAATGGAAGAAACGTTTCTGTAATACAGGAAGTGGGGAATTGAAATATGGCTGATGGACCTGCTTTGGACGAGGAAATTGGTCTTTTGTGTTTCACTCTTCAGGGCAGACATTTTCCTTTCTTTCAGTGTTCACCTAAAGAAGAATGGGGAGCCTACGTACCTCCCAGATGTTGCTGGACTACAACTCTCATCATCCCTAACCATTGGCTATGCTGCCTGGGGCTGCTGGCAGCTGGGGTCCAACCACATCTGGAAGGCCACAGGTTCCCCGTCCCTGGCCCAAACACTTTAAAATGTGAAGTGGCCCTAAACTTAAGATGATTCTCTTCTGCGTATGCCACACTTCAATAAAATTCCCAAGGTAGCTGCATATCCCATGCCACTCCCACCCAGAACTGTTCATCATTCTCAATTCAACAATGCAAGGTTTTAGAAATCTGTCCATTATGCACAACTGGACTGCAGCATGTGAAGCATTCTGCAGTTTAGCCAAGAAGAGCGGGATGACTGCCTCACTATACAGCCTGTCATGAAAAATAATACAGAGGTACCTCGGGTTAAGTACTTAATTTGTTCCGGAGGTCCGTACTTAACCTGAAACTGTTCTTAACCTGAAGCACCACTTTAGCTAATGGGGCCTCCTGCTGCTGCCACGCCGCCAGAGCACGATCTCTGTTCTCATCATGAAGCAAAGTTCTTAACCTGAAGCACTATTTCTGGGTTAGCAGTCTGTAACCTGAAGCGTCTGTAACCTGAAGCGTATGTAACCCGAGGTACCACTGTAACCCCCAAATTTTTAAGGAGACGTACGTGAGTCACCAAATAATAAAGGCATGATATTTAAAATCATCCCGCCCAGACACGGCAAGATTAACAAGCCTGCCTCTGTCGCCACAACTGGAAATAAGTCTCTGTTTTAGGAATCAAACAGCCTTTCCTTGTTCTAAGAAAAAAGGAATCCCGCAGAGGCATTCAGGAAACCTAACAGTTTGTATACCAAGGTAAGGATTTCAGGGGAGGAAATGCAACAGCCCGTGGGGAAGGCATGCCTGAGTCACTTCTGAGAGTGACCTTGTTACACGCTTTCTAGATTTCTGCATTTCTGAGCAACAGGTCAGCTCACTGGAGGACGGTTGTCAAGAACGCTGTTCCTGGATTCTTTTTCAAAGGAAACAAAGGCAAAACCTACCCTACATAGGAGCATCTTGATTCAAAAAAAAGGGGCGGGGAGAGAGAGAGAGAACTGAAATAATGATGTGCAGCTGAGAGGGAGGAATCTCCTGGCAACCTCACTGTAACTGGAAAACGCAGAGGCAGATGTTCCTTGATATGTCCAATGCTACTTATGGGCTGCTATTAAGGATAGTCACTCAGTTTCATTGCTCCTAGCTGTGCCCACTGACAACAGACCCAGACTGTGGTGGTTGGGCGGGGAAAGGATAGGACAAGCACAACTACTCCAAGGGAACGACGGCCACCATTTTTTTAATGTCCAGTTATTATCAGGGAGGCAATGCAATTCACTTAGCAAAGGCTACTTTGTGCTTTTTCAACAAGGCTGTTATGGCAGAGGTGGGGAAGCTCAGGCGCAGGCCCAAATGTGGCAGCTCCAGGCCTCTCTCCAGCTGGCCCTCGCGACCCATGTATGTCTTATATATTGCATGCAAGTGTGGGCTCCATTTCCATGGAGACTTTCACACAACCCTTTGATCCCCTTGTCCCCTTATAAAGCTAAGAGCAAGTACATCTGGAGTTGCCAACATGAGGATTTCCTTTGGTGACTCTGAACACCCGCATCACGCACTGACACCTTCGTTTTCCTCCCATCTCCCCATTGCCCCCTCTGAATTTTAGATTGTATACTCCTAGAGGCAGGATTGGGTCTTTCTGTTGCTACTCTGTAGAGCATGGTACATATGGACTATGTAAGGGATGCCTGCTCATTGCAGTTAGTGACCAATTTATGAAAATATAGATTAGTGTATATATGGTGCTCCATGTCCTTCTAGCTGTAGTCTCAAAGCATGAAACTTGATAGCGCTGTTAACATTGGACAATGTCTTTATAGAAACTTCTAAATGCCTTAAGATGAGCCCTCATAATATATTCACTTCCCCCCATGAGGCACGAAATCTCTTTTCAATAGCTACTTGACCATATGTCAATTTACTGTTAGAATGCCCTTCTCTTTTCAGAAAACTTTTGCAAATAAGGAGGCAAATGTTCCCTTACCACCAATTGCTGTGACTTGCATTCCCTTAAATCCATTATAGTACAAGCGATTCCCTCCTGCGTAAACACAAAGCTGGAAGTGCATTAGTATAGCTGTTTGTAAGGCTTTTAACACAACAATAGGCTGGAGTATTGGAATTTTAAAACTTTCATATTAAATAACGATGCAACGGATGGTGATGTGAAGGATTTACAATGCTGCTTTCAGTGAGATAACATGAACATAGCACTGTGCTATTTCCCCCCCCCCGCCCCCCCTGCTCTGACCAGAGCAATTCACAAATTCCTTAAGAAGCTATTCAGCCTAACAACAGAAGGAATTTATTGGGTGACCCATTTTATTTCCTTTCAACCTCACTGAAATCATACCTAAAAATGAATGGAAGGGGGGAGAATTGAGCCAGGACTCCTTAATATTTATTTTCAGCAATTCACAAATTGCTATTCTGTTGTAAAAAGTGTATCTTGAAGTATTGACTCCCAAACAGGCAACAGTTAAGCTAAGGCATGCTTGAGCAAAAAGCAAGCCCCGCTAAGTTTGGTGGGGTTTAATTTCTAGCAAGTGAGCTTAGGACTGCAGCCTTGATTCTTTGCATAAGTGAATAAGTACAGCATGCCCTAAGAATTCAATACACCAGGTGTAAACTACTCCTTTATGCATTGACTACTAGTTAATGTAAATTGGGAGGTTTTTTTGGTTAGCGCATTTTTCAAGTTCAAACATGGCATTAAAAGTCCCCAGATTTGCAATACAGGGAAATAATTTCAGTTCCGTAATGCAAAAGTAAAGGGACCCCTGACCATTAGGTCCAGTCGTGGTCGACTCTGGGATTGCGGCGCTCATCTTGCTTTATTGGCCGAGGGAGCCGGCGTACAGCTTCGGGGTCATGTGGCCAGCATGAATAAGCCGCTTTTGGCGAACCAGAGCAGTGCACGGAAACGCCGTTTACCTTCCCGCCATAGCGGTACCTATTTATCTACTTGCACTTTAACGTGCTGTCAGGGAACTGCCATCGGAAGGAAGGGAAGTGAAAGGGCTCACACAGGTTGGGAGAGACTCAGCAGCTGAAGAGGGAACCAGTAGGGGGAGAGGAGCTGAGCTGAGGGAAAGGGAGCTGGAGGGATGGCTCAGAGACACTTCCAGCGAAAACAGTGGGGAGGTTTCAGGACCTCCTGTAGGGACACCCACTCCTCGCCGGAAACTGTCACGCAGAGAGTCCAGAAGACGTGTTTCCGTTAAGGAGCTTTTATGTTGGAAGCGATTCCGAAAGCAACCACTGTCGGAATCTGCCAGCGACTGACGGAGCCATGTTTAAGGGGCTCCGTTACAGACAGAGGTTTGCAAACTTGACCAAACTCTGAGGGACTAGGATTTTACACACAAGCAGCTCATCGTCCCATCACAGCATTCCGACAGTCTTCGTGAGCAGCTTGTGCAGGAGAAGGCATCATGAGCAACCCAGCCGGAACCGGAGAAGCAGGAGCTGGAGCGGGTCCAAGCCTGGAAGAAAGGTACCGGGTGTTGGAGGTCCAGCTAGCGCTGCAGACGGCGAGGCTTGAGGAGAGGAGGGCTCAGGATGCAGACAAAAAGGGGAAAGACACCCAGCTCGTCAGAAAGGTACCAGGATTGGTGCAGAAGTTTGGGGGGGAGCCCAAAGACTATCATGGCTTTCGGACAGAGATGCAATATGCCCTCAATCTGCAGTTTGATGAATTCCCTGACGAGGAATCACGAGTGGCTTTCGTGATTGGGCATCTTGAAAAGGGGGCGAGAGACTGGGTTAGACCCCTGATGGCAGCGAATAGTGACGTCCTAAAGGACACGATGAAGTTCTTTCGCGCCATGGATCTGATGTTTTCCAGCGATATTGAACAGGGAGTGGTCCGCAGACAGTTAATGGCTTGCAAACAGGGGAGCCGATCTGTCCGTGAGTACTGGACTGAGTTCACCATGTTGATCCATAAATTGGGGTGGGATCTATCGGCGGAACCCATTCAAATGCTCTTTGAAGAAGGGCTTTCTTCGGCTGTGAAAGACGAACTTTCCCGGGCGCCCAGGGCGGAGTCTATGGACCAGCTGACCAAATCAGCGCTGACCATAGGAGCGCGCCAGGAGGCGAGAGCATTGGAGAGGCGGGAAGGGAAGGGGGAACGTTGGAAGGAGTTCCGCATTCCAGACATTCCAGAGCCAACTTTCCCGCCGGCAGAGCCGATGGAAATCGGAACAGCGCGCGCGCGCGCAGTTTCAAAGCCCAGTGAGGGGGGAAAGAAGGAGGGAAAAGGCGCCCGGAAATGCTATCTCTGCCAACAGCCAGGTCACTTTGCCAGAGTCTGCCCCCAGAGGAAGGAATGGCAAGGGATGGTAGGAGCTGTGGAGGGAAGAGAGGAAGAAATACCGAAGCAAGTAAAAGCCAACGCCTGGCTGCCACCGTCGGGGCACAGCAGCCAGGCCAAAGAGCAGTGAAAGTGCCCACGCCAGAACCTCCTAAACCCGCCCTAGTGATAGAAGTGGCGCTAGAGCTGCCAAACGGACACCCTCTAAAGATAAAGGCGCTGTTGGACTCAGGCAGCTCCTGCAATTTCATGAGCAAAGAGTTTGCAGCTGAACACCAGATACAGACGATCCCTTTAAGCAACCCCCTGCAGGTGACCACGATCGATGGCAGGGAGCTGTTGGGAGGAGAAGTCAGCTTGCAGACCGTCCCAATGATAATGAAGGTGGCAAGGCACACCGAACTGATAGCGTTTAATGTGGCCACCTTGGGAGGAGCTCCCATTATATTGGGGATGAGCTGGCTAGCGTTACATGATCCGCTGGTGGGCTGGCATCAGAGAGTGGTTTCTTTTGGTTCAGCACATTGCTTAGAACACTGCAAAGAGGGAAAGGGTTTGGCAGGGGCCCAAGCCACCCTAGCAGGGACTGAAGTAACGGAGAACGTGAAGGTACCACGACAATACGCAGATCTCCGCGACGTCTTCAGCGAAAGGGAAGCTGACCAACTACCCCCGCATAGACCCTTTGACTGTCAAATCAATTTACTCCCTGGGGCACAGCTCCCTGTAGGCAAGCTGTACGCCATGTCAGACAGAGAGATGCAGGAGCTAAGAGAGTTCATTGACAAGAACCTGAAGAGAGGGTTCATCAGAGAGTCCAGAGCGGTGGGGGGCAGCCCAGTGTTTTTTGTGGATAAAAAAAACACGAACAAGCCGAGGCTTGTGTGTGACTTCAGGGCCTTAAATGCAGTGTCAGAACCAGTGGCTTTCCCTATGCCCAGGATTGACGACATTTTGACAAGGGTCAGGAAGGGAAAGATTTTTACTAAACTGGACCTAAGGGGGGCGTACAACCTGATACGAATAAGGAAGGGGGATGAATGGAAAACCACCATGTTCACCCCTTTGGGGGCATTTGAATATTTAGTTATGCCCTTCGGCCTACAAGGAGGCTCCGCGTGCTTTCAATCGTTTATGAACCATGTGCTGGGGCCTTTGCTTTACAAGAATTGTGTGGCCTTCTTAGACGACGTGTTGGTGTATTCTGAGAATGAGGAGCAGCATGTGAGAGACGTCAGAGAAGTGTTGAGCAGGCTGCAAGCCAACCAGCTGTGGGTGAAACTGGAGAAGTGTCAGTTTCATACCAAGGAGGTGGAATTCCTGGGGTATCGCCTGTCAGACAAGGGATTGGCCATGGATCCCGGCAAGGTCCAGGCGGTGCTGGAATGGAAAACACCCAAAACAAGGAAGGATGTGCAGAGGTTCCTAGGATTTGGGAACTTCTATCGTAAGTTCATCCGAAACTTTGCCCACCTGACGGCGCCCATTACGGACTGTCTCAGCAGTAAGAAGAAGTTCGTTTGGACTGAGGAGGCGGAGCGAGCATTTGAGGAACTAAAAAGGGCCTTCGCCTCGGAACAACAACTCCTGCATGTGGATTTACAAAAACCGATGAGAGTGGAAACTGACGCATCAGGCAGAGCTATTGGGGCGGTGCTTCTGCAGCCAGGGAAGGAGGAGTCAGAGTGGAGACCGTGTGCTTTTTTTTCGCGAAAGCTGAACAAATCCGAGAGGAACTACACGGTGTATGACCGAGAACTACTAGCCATTCATGAGGCGTTCCGGAGATGGAGGCACCTGCTAATTGGCGCACAACATAAGGTGCAAGTGTGCACTGACCACAAGAACCTAGAGTATTGGAGGACGGCACGAGTGCTCAACCAACGGCAAGTGAGATGGGCCCAGGAGTTCTCCAAATTTAACTTTGAGATTTGTTACGTGCCAGGCCCAGAGAACATTAGGGCGGACGCTCTCTCACGCAAACCTGAATATTTGGAGGGGGAGGGAGCACCCGAAGAGAGACATGTCATTCCAGAGGACCGCTGGGTGTGTGGGGCGGCATTGGTGGGACAAAGAGAACTGGTAGAGGAAACAGAGAATGATGAATACGCCCAGAATAAGCTCAGAGGTCTTAGGGGTGAGGGAGAGGAACCAGGGGGTTTCGAGGAAAGAAATGGAGCTTTGTATTACAAAGGGGCACTGTATATCCCTGAAGGAGACTTAAGGGGGAGGGTACTCAAGCAGTTGCACGACAGCCCCACGGCGGGGCATTTTGGACAACACAAAACCATGTGGTTGGTCACCAGGGAATTTTGGTGGCCTAAGGTGAGGGAAGATGTACGGGAGTATGTAAGAGGGTGTGAGCAATGCCAGCGAGCCAAAGGGGAGAGGCGGGCACCGGCGGGGCTATTAGAACCCTTACCAACCCCAGAACGACCTTGGGAGGCAGTGTCGATAGATTTTATGACTGATCTGCCGAAGTCCAAGGGGAAAACAGCCATCATGGTGGTGGTAGACCTACTAACAAAGATGTGCCACTTTGTAGCCTGCTCGCATGCAGTCACGGCGGAAGAGACAGCGAAGTTATTTGTAGAACACATTTTTAGGTTGCACGGAGTGCCATTGAGGGTGGTCTCAGACCGAGGAAAACAATTTACTTCCAGGTTCTGGAGGAAGCTCATGAGCTTACTGCAGGTGGAGGTCAACTTTTCGACTGCCCGGCACCCTGAAACCAACGGGCAGGCGGAAAGAGCAAACGGGGTCCTCCAGCAATACCTGAGGTGTTATGTCAATGACAGAGAGAATGACTGGGTAGAAAAGTTGGCGCTGGCGGAATTTGCCTACAACAATGCCGAGAATGTGTCCACAGGGATGAGCCCCTTCTTGGCTAATTATGGGTGTCATCCCAGGGCTTTCCCAGGGGGAGAAGGGGAGAGATGGGGTGTCCCGGCAGCCGAGCATTTTGTAGAAGAAATGGAAGCAATCCATCGTCAGCTCCAACTCAACTTAGAAAGGGCGAAGGAAGAATACAAGAGGCAGGCAGACAAGAACCGAAGGGAAGGTGAAACCATAAGGGTGGGAGATAGGGTGTGGCTGTCAACCCAAGGGTTGCCGTTCAAAGGAGGTTGTAAGAAATTAAGACCCAGGAGATTGGGTCCCTTTGAGGTCATTCAACAGGTCAACCCAGTGGCTTTCAGGCTCCGGTTACCCAACCACATGAAACTGCACCCAGTATTTCACAGGTCGTTACTGTCACCGTATGAGGGGGGACGAGAAGGGATGGCCACTCGGGGACCGGTCATAGAAGAAAGGGAATGCAGCAGCCATGTGGCAGAAATCCTCGACGCCAGATGGAAGGGGGATCAGGTGGAGTATTTGGTAGCGTGGGAAGGAGAACCGGAGTCAGAAAACACTTGGGTAATGGCAGAAGATATCAATGACGAGGTATTGATAGAAACGTTCCATCAAAGGTTCCCAAGGAAACCTCAGCCTGTGGAGAGGTTCCGGAGGGAATACTTTGGGACCACCGATGAGGAGGAGGAGTTGGAAGGATTCTCGGAATCGGAAGGGGAAGGGGAGATGGACTCTGAGGAGGAGGAGTACTTCGAGACCAGGAACCGCAACAGGTGGAGAGAAGTGTTCGGGACATCGGAAGATGAAGGAAGTTCATTCCGGGGTTTTGCCTCCTCACCGCCCGTAGAGGAGGGGGCGAGAGGGGATGAAGGGGGCCCTGGAGGGGAGGTGGATGTCAGGGAACTGCCATCGGAAGGAAGGGAAGTGAAAGGGCTCACACAGGTTGGGAGAGACTCAGCAGCTGAAGAGGGAACCAGTAGGGGGAGAGGAGCTGAGCTGAGGGAAAGGGAGCTGGAGGGATGGCTCAGAGACACTTCCAGCGAAAACAGTGGGGAGGTTTCAGGACCTCCTGTAGGGACACCCACTCCTCGCCGGAAACTGTCACGCAGAGAGTCCAGAAGACGTGTTTCCGTTAAGGAGCTTTTATGTTGGAAGCGATTCCGAAAGCAACCACTGTCGGAATCTGCCAGCGACTGACGGAGCCATGTTTAAGGGGCTCCGTTACAGACAGAGGTTTGCAAACTTGACCAAACTCTGAGGGACTAGGATTTTACACACAAGCAGCTCATCGTCCCATCACACGTGCATTCGAACCGCTAGGTTGGCGGGAGCAGGGACCGAGCAACGGGAGCTCACCCTGTCATGGGGACTCGAACCGCCGACCTTCTGATCAGCAAGTCCTAGGCTCTGTGGTTTAACCCACAGCGCCACCCGTGTCCCCAATGCAAAGGTACCAGGCAGAAAAAGATGTTGCTGCTGTTGAGAAAGTGGGGCCCACAAGATTCCCCAAGGGCAAGAGCTGTCCTGTATGGGGATCGAACCTGCAACCTCGGTGCTAACAGCACCATACTCTAACCAACTGAGCTATCCAGGAGGGGTCATAATAACTCTAAAGAACAGGGAGTCCCAGACTGGAGGAAAGGCGGGATAGAATAGGAATAGGAATAATAAAATATCCCTTGGAAATGGGAGGGCAACAGCAGGTTAAAGCTGTGAACCGCCTTGAGACCTCTGGGTATAAAGCAGTATATAAAATCAATAAATAATAATAATAAAACAGGGATGTGGAAGCTGTCTCCATCCAGATATTGTTGGACTACAGTTCTCCTCAGCTCAAGGCAGCGTGGTCAGGGATGACTAAAACTGCTCCCGCCTTAGCTTAAAGAACATCTCTGTTGTCCATGCAGCCTAATACTCAACCTGATTTGAAGGATTTGGAGACAGTGAAAACTCCATTCTGGATGTGCTTCTAATGAATGCTGGGTTGAAGGTTAACAAGGCAAGTGTCCTCCAGGAGTTGCTTTGCAAGAGGCTACTGACCATTAACAAAGACAGGCTGCATATTACTGCAGCACTTCTGTCCCAGGGGCTCCCAGGTCAGAAATCAGCTTTGTTGGAATCAAACCAGAAATCAGTGCTGGGGGGGGGGGGGGGAGACCATGAACAGATTTGTATTACTCTGTAAGGAACTTATCCCATTTTGCAAGTATGCAATGAAGAGTATGCAAGCTTCCCACATGGACACCAGGGAGTGGAAACCAGGGATAGACTTCGGAGTCTACTAGCATAGCCTTCCTATCCCCCATCCCATACCTAGGTTTAGTGGAAAGAAATGATCACAGATCTGGAGTTGAGCACTCCCAACTTCATACCACTGTCTTATTAGGTGTGGCCACAATGGTAGGCAACAGATTTAGCCTAGTATAAAGCATAAGGAACTAAGATCATGGCCACTGGTCCCATCACCTCCTGGCAAATAGAAGGGGAAGAAATGGAGGCAGTGAGAGATTTCACTTTCTTGGGCTCCATGATCAGTTACAGATGGTGACAGCAGTCACGAAATTAAAAGACGCCTGCTTCTTGGGAGAAAAGCAATGACAAACCTAGACAGCATCTTAAAAAGCAGAGACATCACCTTGCCAACAAAGGTCTGTATAGTTCCAGTAGTGATGTATAGAAGTGAGAGCTGGACCATAAAGAAGGCTGATCGCCGAAGAATTGATGCTTTTGAATTATGGTGCTGGAGGAGACTCTTGAGTCCCATGGACTGCAAGAAGATCAAACCTATCCATTCTGAAGGAAATCAGCCCTGAGTGCTCACTGGAAGGACAGATCCTGAAGCTGAGGCTCCAATACTTTGGCCACCTCATGAGAAGATAAGACTCCCTGGAAAAGACCCTGATGTTGGGAAAGATTGAGGGCACAAGGAGAAGGGGGCGACAGAGGATGAGATGGTCGGACAGTGTTCTCAAAGCTACCAGCCTGAGTTTGACCAAACTGCGGGAGGCAGTGGAAGACAGGAGTGCCTGGCGTGCTCTGGTCCATGGGGTCACGAAGAGTCGGACACGACTAAATGACTAAACAACAAAGCATAAGGAAAGCCTGCTGAATCAGGTCAATGGCCCATCTAGTCCAGGATCTTGTTCTCAAAGTGGCCAACCAGATGCCTGTGGGAAACCCGCAAGCAGGATCTGAGCACAAAGGCAACTCTGCCTTCCTGCGGTTTCCAGCAACTGGTATTAAGAGGTACACTGTCTCCGTGGAAGAAGAACTTAGCAATCATGACTAACAGCTATTCATAGCCTTTTCCACCATTAATTTATCTATCCTCCTGATGCCATTCAAGTTGGTGGCCATCACTGCCTCCTGTCGGAGGAAGTTCCACCATTTAACTATCAAATTTCACCCAACTCATTAGAAGCTGAGTCGTTGGCACCAGCCACCACTTAGTTCCTCAGAACCCAAAGCTGACTCCTTTGAAAACTATTTCCACTTGGCAGTAATCACATGAAACTGGAAGACTGTAAATCACAGAATTATAGGGTTGGAAGGAACACAACCAGTCACCTTTTACAACTCTCTGTAATGCAAGAAAGGCACGTCTCCATCAACCAGATTGGGACCAAACAGCCTGAAAGTGAGTAGCCAATTCCAACTGTTGGTCATCCCATCAGGTAATTACACAACTTTAATGTAACTGAATTTTCTTCTTTTCCTCTTCCTGTTCATTCTTCCATCTATCAGACATTCTGGCACGACCCTATTTTATTTTTGCATGCCACTTAGTTGAATTTTAGGGGACGGGGAACAGGGCCAAACCAGCGGACTTGGTCTTTTGGAGTTATACTGGGAGCCCCATACTAAGACAGGATTATATCTCTCTTTCTGTGCATAGACTATCTATTACTCAATAAAGGCCAACACTAAAATCAATACTGAGGTGGGTTTATTAATTGAACAAGTCATTAATTGGGTTCTGAAGAACAACTAAAAGCCAAGGTATAACAAAAGGAGAAGAGTTGCCACACATTCTTAAGAGCTGGACAGCTACTGATAAGCAACCATTTTTGAGTGGAGGGGATGTTAAAAGCAGACTAGAATGTAAAACACACACACACAAAGGATTTCCTATTTGTCATTCTAAATGAAAAGATAATTTCATGTGTAATCACTTAAAAATATAAAAGGCTTAATGAGCTATAAATAATGAAATCAGCCTACTGTATCTACATATAGTTGCAGGCAGTGGACTAACACAACCCCATGTATGCACCAGTTTATCTACAATACCCAAGTACAAGAAGAGAAGTTAATTACAACTGTCTGACAGATTTAATATAACCTGAACTTAATTTTGGCATCTTAATTTCCTTTCAAGCTGTCAAGCTATTCTATTGAAATATAATCTAGCTTCTCATCTGCAAAAATGAAGCTTAATTTTTTCTAAAGGCTTTGCCGCCCTTCTCATAAACATCTTTCACAGGATGCTTCACCTCAAAAGCTCGGTGTTATCTTCATCAAGGGAGAGGGGAGGAAATCACAGGGTTTCATAAGTTTCAGCTATCTTCTCAGTTTGACATCTAAGGCTTGTGAAGTTTTCAAGAGAGACCACAGCACTGAAAAGCCTCCACAAGAGAACAGGTTTCTAAGAAAGCCAAAGGGATTTGGAGCCAAACATTTGCATGCCTTGCCAGAAGCGCTCCAAGAGTAAACTAGTTTTAAGTGTTGCATCTCAGGGCACAAGGCAAACCAGGAGCAAGATTTGCACTTCTATTTACACTGGCTTGACCAAGGTAAAACATCCCTCATCTAACAGATCAACAGCAGGCCACTCTGCAGCCTCTCCCCGTCCTCTGCATCTAAATCCCTCCAGCTCTTCTCCCAACCACTAACTATAATAAGGCACCATGTATGCACTGCCTTCTTCTACTAAATTTTTATATGCCATTATGCAAAGATGCATCTAGTTTATACCATGGTGTGGTGGTGGGTTTCTTTCTTCGTTTGTTTGTTTTTTTCTTCAGTTTATTTTAATATGCATGTTGTTGTAAACATTCTGAAGATTTTTTAAAAAAAATTCTTTCCCCCAGCCATTCTAGGCAGCTTCCGGATATAAAAGCATAATAAAACACAAAACATTAACAACTTCCCTAAACAGGGCTGCCTTCTGATGTCTTCCAAAAGTCAGATAGTCGTTTATCTCCTTGATATCTGGTGGGAAGGCGTTCCACAGGGCAGGTGCCACCACCGGAGAAGGCCGTCTGCCTGGTTCCCTATAACTTGGCTTCTTGCAGTGAGGGAACTGCCAGAAGGCCCTTGGGAGTTGGACCTCAGTGTCTGGGCTGAACGACGGGGGTGGAGACACCACTATTATTTTTCTTACATAATGTTTCAAATGAGCTCAGCAGGTGTTTCATTCTGGAAGCAGAGAACTGTTTTACATCACATGCTCATTCCTACGCTCCCACAAAGAAAATAGCGGCAGCTTGATCTGAATCCTATTTAAGCCCTTACCAAAAATCCACGTAGACGTGTCATGCCTTACAAGTGTCCAGCTCCCCGTGGTGTCTTCAAGCAATTGGAGAAGTTAGTTGGTCGAGATATAAGCCCTGGCCCAGCAATGCTGCCTCTGGCCAGCTAAAGGGCAGTCCATTTTTTCTGCAGCCATTAGCAATGGGGTTTCAAGCTGTGGGAACTGCTTTGGGAAAGCCCATCAGAGCTCTCCTGATCCTCCAAGGAATCTGTGGACTAGTCATTTAGGGTGGCAACGGTGTCTTCTCAGTCCAAGAGATGTGAGGGGGCTCTGGTAAGAATGGATTCACACTGGAGGGATTGGCGAGCAGCTCTAACTCCTCCTGGGAACTGCTGTTGAAGGAGTCTTCATCTGAGGGACGTGGGTGGTGCTGTGGTCTAAACTACTGAGCCTCTTGAGCTCCCGTTGCCCTGTCCCTGCTCCTGCCAACCTAGCAGTTTGAAAGCACGCCAGTACAAGTAGATAAATAGGTACTGCTGTGGCGGGAAGGTAAACAGCATTTCCGTGTGGTCCGGTTTCCATCACGGTGTTCCGTTGCGCCAAAAGCGGTTTAGTCATGCTGGCCACATGACCTGGAAATCTGTCTGTGGACAAACACCGGTTCCCTCAGCCTGAAAACGAGAGAAGCGACACAACCCCATAGTCACCTTTGACAGGACTTAATCATCCGGGGGTCCTTGACCTTGACCTTAACCTACACCTGAGGATTCCTGGTCCAGGACCATAACATCAGGTTACAACACCAGGCCGGGTCCCCAAGCCACCTCTGATGGAACAAGACATGCTGCCTCATTTTACAGCCCTGTTTTTACCTTAAACCTTCTGAGGTTGTAAGTTTAAGTAAAGCCACCCTTCATTTTGATGCCAGGAATTCTATTTCGGGAACAGAGATTCCACATTTACATACACACTGTCCAAATCTAGAAACTGCTATGTTACAAAAGTAGTTCTCAGGACACCATTTGACAAGTGTAGAGTAGCCTCAAGAAACAAGATGCTGCCATAGCAGGTAAAAACATCCAAGTACTAATGCAAGGTGTGGGGAAAAAACATTAATATTCAGGAGATGCTTATTAAGGGTCTTGTTAAAAGACAGCCGCAGCATTTTTCCACCATCATCTTGCTAACACCCTGTAAAAATTGTAAATTCCACTTCCATAAATAGCAAGAGGGAATTCTGTCCTCCAGGATATCCCTCACACATAAGCCAAGAAGGCATGAGCGATCTGTCAGTCAACATAGGAAGCAGAATCTTTATACATTATTCTGAAAATTAATATGCTGCCTTATAGCCCAGAATGAGAGATCCTCAGGTTAGCTTACAAAGAGTTAAGACGTATATTACAAAAACTGTTCCATGGTCACACTAGAGTGTGACAGACTGGTAAGTGTGACAGGAAGTTGGGAACTGGTTTTTACATAAATAGGTAAGAATAAAAGCAAATACCTCCTAGATTATCTCTGCTCTCAGAGCAACAGGCAATGGTGGTTGGGGCTCTGGAGTCATTCAAAGCTCCAATTTTCGGAGACTGTCTCCATCTTGAGTGGCAGGTAGACACAAGAAATAACTCACCACCAGACATCAAGCCCTTTTCATAGGCAGCTGCTCAGGTTACAACCAAATTGCAAAATCACATTTTAAATCTGTTTTTAATTAATCCATTAACCACAGCAATTAAACTGATTAATGCTTTCAAGATCTACTGTGCTTTTTTTTTTAACTTGGCTGCACGTTTTCAAATTTCAGGAAGCTTTTAGTAAGAAGAAATACTTTTCTTTCTTTTTTTTAAAGAGCTGAACCCATGCACACCATTTGGAGGTGGGGGAGAATCATAGAATTGTTGAGTTGGAAGGGCTTCATTAAGCCATCTAAGTCCAACCCCCTGCGATGCAGGAATCTCAGAATGATAAATAAAACAAAGGAAGTACGGTAGCAGCATGTGCCTATTGTTCGTCCACAGGCAAAAATGAGATTTTGCTTCAAGAGGACGGTTCGCTTTTATTGGATGAAGCACTTGTGGTCAGATTGAGAGGAAACACCACAACAGACCCTTAGCCTGTTTGATTTGACAGCCAACATAAAGCTTCAGTAGATCAAACCTATCCATTCTGAAGGAAATCAGCCCTGAGCGCTCACTGGAAGGGCAGATCCTGAAGCTGAGACTACAATACTTTGGCCACCTCATGAGAAGAGAAGACTCCCTGGAAAAGACCCTGATGTTGGGAAAGATGGAGGGCACAAGGAGAAGGAGACAGCAGAGGACGAGATGGTGGGACAGTGTTCTCGAAGCTACGAACGTGAGTTTGACCAAACTGCGGGAGGCAGTGGAAGACAGGAGTGCCTGACGTGCTCTGGTCCAGGGGGTCACAAAGAGTCGGACACGACTAAACGACTAAACAACAACAACAAGACTTGTCAGTAGCACACAGGTGCAGGTGAAAGATTATAAAGCAGAAAGCAGGTCCATGGCTCTGAATTGTTTTTAATATTACATTAAAGATGTTCTGAGCAGCAGAGAGCTCAGAGCTGAAAGCAAGCATTTCCTGCAATAGTTGAGAGGCCTCATGATGACCCCAAGATGAATGGTGGATCCCTCACTGCTCCTTTCACCTTGGGTGTCTGTGTACACAGAGCTCCCAGCCAGATGAGTGGGGTATAAATAATAAAATTATATTATTATTAAACAGATGGGCTGTTAATCTGAGCATGCTGATACTTCCCCTCTTGTTTCACAATGGCCTTGTTTTAGCAATGGCCCTGCAAGCGCTTACCACCTTAGACAACTACTAGGGAGAATGGTGTTTTCTTCATAAAATTTATATATAGTAGTAGTAGTATTAGTAATAAAAGAATAATAATAATTTCCCAGCCACTCTGGGCAGCTTCCAACAGAAAGTTAAAAATACATTAAAAATCAGTCATTAAAAACTTCACTAAACAGGGCTGCCTTCAGATGTCTTCTAAATGTCATATAGTTGTTTATTTCTTTGACATCTGATGGGCGGGCTTTCCACAGGGTGGGCGCCACTACCGAGAAGGCCCTCTGCCTGGTTCCCTGTAACTTGTCTTCTCGCAGTGAGGGAACCGCCAGAAGGCCCTCAGAGCTAGACCTCAGTGTCTCGGCTGAGCTAGGGGGGTGGAGACGCTCCTTCAGGTTTACTGGGCTGAGGCCGTTTAGGGCTTTAAAGGTCAGCACCAACACTCTGAATTGTGCTCGAAAACATACTGAGAGCCAATGGAGGTCTTTCAAGGCCGCTGCTATGTGGTCTCAGCGGCCGCTCCCAGTCACCAGTCTAGCTGCGGCATTCTGGATTAGTTGTAGTTTCCAGGTCACTTTTAAAGGTAGCCCCACGTAGAGTGCATTGCAGTAGTCCAAGTGGGAGATAACCAGAGCATGCACCACTCTGGCGAGACAGTCCACAGGCAGATAGGGTCTCAGCATGTGTACCAGATGGAGCTGGTAAACAGCTGCCCTGGACACAGAACTGACCTGCACCTCCATGGACAGCTGTGAGTCTAAAATGACTCCCAGGCTGTGCACCTGCTCCTTCAGGGACACAGTTACCCCATTCAGGACCAGGGACTCCCCCATACCCGCCCAACCCCTGTCTCCCAAAAACAGTACTTCTGTCTTGTCAGGATTCAACCTCAACCCGTTAGCCTGATTTGGGGGAGGGGGAACGTCAAAGCGATTGCTATTGGATTGCTACCCCCCCCCATTGTGCTTGTAGAATACAAAAGTGGCATTGAGTGTTAGTGACCTACCTGATATAAGACAGGTGAAATTAAAAGCCAAGTATCCCACAATGAAGCTCAGTCTTCTGTGTGCTGCGTCAACTCTACTCATTATCAAAACACTGTGCTTCCTGGTGGTCCTCTGAAAGTTCAGCCACTTCTACTAAACTTGGCTGACCTGCTTCCCCCATAGGCATTGGGATCTCTACACAACCAGATGAAATCCAGCAGCTTCCCAGGCAGATGAGCAATAATAAGGAACACATATCAACTCCTGGTTCTGGTCTATCTCCAGCTGCAAATACTTCTGAAATGTTTATTTTGCTGGAAAAGAATAGTTTGGTCTAAAACTCTTAAGTATTTCATCCGCCTGAACTGTTCTTCTGCAGCTTTAATGTGCAAAATAATGCACCTTGAATACTGCATTCAGCGGTAGAAACATTAACCAGATGCCATCAAGCCTTTATATTACATTTCACTTCTTATTACTCCAGCAGGTAGATTTGCTTTTAGTAGAAAATCCAGAGGGGGAGGGGCACACACACCAAAGAGGATGTTTCTTCAGCCCAGAGAACCCATTGGTATCAACTTGGCAAAATATGCCAGCTGCTGTGATCCCAATATTTTTGCTTTATCTGTAAATTGTGCAATTACGGAGGGGGTGGGCACATTATAAAGTGCGTCTCTGCATTTAGTAGAAACCAAAAAAGAGCACTTCTAGGCTTGGGTCAAAGAGCGTGAAATTTAATTTTGAATAATCCACCTGAGACCAAAGAAGCTCATAATATGCTGTACCAGAATTACCCGTTTTATAGCATCTATTGAAACAAAAATGGCACTTCTAAGCGAACAAATTCTACTAGCCTGCATACTAAAATGGCCAACGCTATCTGCAAAGTCATAACCCTGATCAGAGCTTCTATTAGCTAGACTTAAAAACATTATTATACACACACACACAAACTCCACTAGCGGTGTTGATAGAACCAGCACATCCTCCCATATAACACTGAGCTGCTTCACATAGTATGCAAATCCAAACTACGGTTTAGCGTGAACATGCAGCCTCCCAGAAAGGTGATTGTGGACACTTTGCTCCTACTACCTTATTTCCTGCATGGCTGAGAGCCAAGCCATCGTTCAGCTTAGCTTGTCATCTGACCCTGGGCTGGTGGTTTGTCTTGCTCCAGACAAATGATAAGGGTAGATCCTGGGTCTACAGCTCATGGTTTGTCTAGAGTGAGACAAACCAAACGTCCCAGTTCAGACAATGCACTAAACCAAACCACAGCTTAGCTCACAGTGGCAGCACCACTAGGGAAGGAGCACAGCAGCCACAATCTCCTCTCCAGGAATTCTCTCATACATGCTAAACCACCGTTTGGTTTAACATTATGTGCAAACTAGCTCATTGTTCCTGTGTTGCCTAATTTAAAGAACAAAAAACAAACTTTACCAAAACATTTGCTTTTGGCAAAGCTCTTCCAGTGTCTGTGTAGCATGTTAATTAGAGTACTTTTTTGCAGTCAATTGCCTATTTCCACTTCTCACCCTATTCCAAGGATTCAAATTAGATTGTAATGTGATCTTAATTGTATTGTTATAAAGTTAACAGTTCTGTGATGGATGGGGTGCCAGAGGTTAGGAACTTAAACCCTGGCCACTGAGCAGGAATACAAACCTTGGGTATCCCCACACTGAAACTACAAACAGTACTACCAAGACATCTGAGAGGTGGGCAGTTACGGAAAGAGGGCTTTCCCTTCCATCATGTGCCTCACCTCCAAGGCTGCCATTTGCAGAAGAGTAAGAGACATGCTATAAGCCAGGGGCCAGCAAGGTTTACCTTGCCTGGGCTGGATCGGTCCCGCAAAGATCCATCCATGGGCTGGATTGCGCACATGAGCCCATGATTTTCAGCATTGGAGTCTGCGCAGACGTAATTACTGGCGCCATGGAAGCGAGTCCCTGTGCCACGCTGGTTTAGCGCAGCACGTGAGCAGGCAGCTCGGTTCAGGGGTGGCTCATGGGCCAGTCAAACGACCTCCGCGAGCCACTTCCGGCCCATGGGCCTTAGGTTGGTGACCCCTGCTATAAGCTCTCTATGACAGAAGGCTTTGCACCCATCCTTTGGGCACCTCCACTGTTGCAGGCTGACTTGCCTCTGAAAACCAGTTCCGGTGAATCACGTGTGAAGAGAGCACTCAAGTCCCGACTGTGGTCTTCCCATGGGTATTCCTGCACTGCAGTGGGTTTGACTAATGACCTTTCCAACTGTATGATTCTATATATCCGGCCAGTCAGTGCATGAACAAAACGCTGGACTAAATGAGTCTTTTGTTGTTACGGAGCATATGCAGCTCAATCAGGACTCTTTTGGACAGAGGGAGGTGTTTATAGCTACCACTACTTCCATGCCAGGACGCGGGTAGCGCTGTAGGTTAAACCACAGAGCCTAGGGCTTGCCGATCGGAAGGTCGGTGGTTTGAATCCCCGCAACGGGGTGAGCTCCCGTTGCTCGGTCCCTGCTCCTGCCAAACTAGCAGTTCGAAAGCACGTCAAAAGTGCAAGTAGATAAATAGTAGATAAGTACAGCAGGAAGGTAAATGGCGTTTCTGTGCACTGCTCTGGTTCGCCAGAAGCGGCTTAGTTCTGCTGGCCACATGACCCAGAAGCTGTATGCCGGCTCCCTTGGCCAGTAAAGCGAGATGAGCACCGCAACCCCAGAGTCAGCCACAACTGGACCTAATGGTCAGGGGTCCCTTTACCTTTTTACTTCCATGCCACCTACAAGGACTGTTTCCTGATGCGGCGATCTCGCCACACCAATGATCCAGGAGCAACGTCAATTTGCAGCTTTAGCCTACCGGACACAATGGGTATTTGGGTATATGCCTTAAGTGTGACCAACAGAAGAGCCTATGATATACCAAAGCAAATACAAAATTGGGATTTTTCACTATGAGTTTGCCCTGCAGAGGCTTTTGTCTTGCACCGTCCAGTAACACAGGTGCACAGTTGAGCTGGCGATTAACAATTATACTGGAAAAATAATGTTCATTGCTTCTCCTTTCCCCCCTCCCCCTTTCCGTTTTTAAAAGCAGCACCCTACTGGGGAGGTATTTCACCTTCCAATACATTTACATTGACCCTGAAACCTTTCCTCTAAAAGAATGTCGGGCCTCTGAAAGAGCACACAACTAACCAACAGCAGCACTCTGTGAAACTGGGGAGGAGGAGAACAAAGAACTTGAGTCAAGGACATTGGGGCAAGCCACTGCTCAATCAAACTGCTGCAGTTTCTTTAGAAGCTATCACAGGGAGGTGAGCTAAGCCCTATCTGATCGGTCAGACGCGTTCAGCAGATCTTTTCAAGAGAGTAAATTGAGTTTCACCATTGCCAAGGTACCCTAAATTAAACATCTATCATATTCATCCTCACTTGGCTCATTCTATAGATCCTTCAAAGTTTGTTACACTCCAGTTTCGTATTGGCTGGCGGCACGGCAGCACCGCACTTAAATGGATCTCGTGCTTCAAATCGCTCCTTTTTACATATCTACGCTGATCTCTAGCTTGACTTCATATTTTCCCGAGATGCAGGCAGACTTGGAGTGGGGAAAGGGGTGAGAGGGAAGCTGAGCGTAAAAGCTACAAGTTCTGGCATAACCAGAAGTATTACAACAATGCAGTTCTCAGCATGGACACACACGGACACACAACACACACACACACACACACACAGTTACAAGGGAGTGTGGGGACTCAGGACCTGCCAAAAGCATCAAGATGGCCTGCTGTGAGCCCTGCAAAGGCCTTTTCCACCTAGCGTAGGGGGTGAGGCCCAAACTCACCCTGCTCAACATAAGAGACTCCTGGAAGGCCAGAGGGACATTGCTCTCCTGCGAGGGCTGAAGAGCCCAGACTCACTGGAACAAACTCTGGGGTGGGGCAACCGTCTAAAATAATAAGTACACACTAGGGTTGGCGGCTAGTGGCTAGGACAGAGATAGTATAAGGACTCTTTATCATTTAAAACCATGCTCTGGTTATCTCCCGCTTGGACTACTGCAATGTGCTCTACGTGGGGCTACCTTTGAAGGTGACCTGGAAACTACAACTAATCCAGAATGCCCCAGCTAGACTGGTGACTGGGAGCGGCCACCAGGACCATATAACACCTGTCTTGAAAGACCTACATTGGCTCCCAGTACGTTTCCGAGCACAATTCAGAACCCTGAAAAGTCCTAATGAGTTAAAATGTCTTGGGCACCATGGTACTTAAGAGAATAATGTCTTCTGTGATGTTCTACAGCAACCTCAAAGGCAAGCAAAGGATGCTCTCTTCGTGCGATACAATTTCCCTGGAGGCTGGAGCCAAAGCCAGGCCACTCTCGATAAGTACACACTAGGACAAAGATGGTATAAGGTCATTCTGGAAGAACAAATATTTACTAGTTTTATTGGACTGTTCTTTTAGTATTGCCTTCCTACACATCCACAAAAGACTGAAGTAAAAGGGTGGGTCAGAAAGTGGGGAAATACTTTAAAAAAAAATACCCACCCCATAAAGGGCAGAAATATCTAAAAAGATGCAATTCAGAGCATCCACACGAAACAGAACAATGTTAAATCAGCCCCTATCATTCTTCTCTTAGATTAAGAAGGGCTGTAAAGGGTATTAAAGAGATTTATCATTCCAAAGGTCAAGAATTTTAAGCCTACTGCTTGGATTACCCAGCTAAGGGGACGCAATAATAAAAGTGCACACAAGGGAAAAAAGGAAATGTACATTTGGCTTCACGAAGAAATTCCAAAGTCAGAGCCTAGGCTTACTGCATATATATTTTCTGTTTAAACTAGTAGACTTCCAAATCACCGAACGAAGGCAAAAAGTCTGTGATGGAGGGCATACACATAGCTTTAAGCCAGGCATGTCCAACAGGTAGATCATGATCTACTGGTAGATAGTGGGGTGTTCCTGGTAGATCTCTGGCCCCTCAGCGATCTCCTTACAAAAAAGCAAAAAAACAACAACCCAAATTTGGCTTACTAAAAAAAGTTCAACAAGTTTACTAAAACTTTACTAAAAAAAGCTCAAGCTCCACAACTTTGGATAGATCACTGCCAGTCTTTTTATGACAATGCATAGATCACTGCCAGTTTTTTAATACTGTAAATAGATCGCAGTCTATTGGGAGTTGGACATCCCTGCTTTAAGCTGTTGCCACCTTATAATTACATGATGTCCCAAGTTTGTGCTACTCACATAAGCCAAAGATCTTAAAATCTATTTGGAGCACACTCAAGAGCTTCATTCTGCCCAAACAGATTTTTTGTTTTGTTCTGTTCTGTTTTTAAACAGCAGACCCCCACGCCATGTCAGAAACCACTTTAGAATTTCAAGAAAAATATGGCCAGGTATGCTGCTAACAATCTATTTTCCAGAAATCAAAGGGATTATCCATTAACAAATGCTCAAAATAAGCCCCAGCCTAGGGGTAATTATAGTAAAGCAAATTAGAATACTTTTACCTCTCCCCTTTAGGATATCATAACTGACTAGAAAACATCCAGACAGGTATTAACATTTTTTTCCTGGAACCTGGCGGACTGGGATAATAAAAAGGCAGATAAGGATTTTATCCGTATGCTCCAGCAATTTGATATAATATGTTTGCAAGAGACTTGGTCTCATGAATTTAACCCTCCCCCCGCCCCACCTTACAATGTTGTAAATCTTTTAGCTAGCAGCCAGCTGTTAATAAATTTACACAGGGCTGAGGAAGAGAGGCTTGACTTCCTTTATATCACTTGATTTGGCTGGAGAAGTTTGGATAGCAGATTTTGGAACTCAAAATAACTACATTTTGCCAGTACAAATCAAAACTGAATTAGGAATCTTTCTTTTCTGTATAAACATCTACCTTCCCGCTACTATTAGTCTGTCACTGACAACCAAGATTTGGTCAGATTTAACATCCCTACTGCAGCAGATCAGTTATAAATTCCCCATAGCATTTATACTTCTCTGTGGGGATTTTAATGCCCAAATTGGAACAGCAGCTACCTTTAGGCTTAGGTTTGGAAGGTGTCTTCCTAACCTCTCATTATTCTTTGGACAATAAATATAATGTGCAGGCTCTGAAGTTGTTGGATATTGTATTCCGACATAATTAATAAATCCTTCAGAAGAGTCCCGTAGACATTTCCAAGGGTCAGTATACTTATTTGCACAAATACAGTGGAAGTGCTATCAACCAGATGAGTTTCTCCACTTTTGTGGACACTTCTGAAGTGTTAGAACGAACAGAAAGGGACCAATTTCCAGTATCAGTGACCCTAGGTCCTCCAATAGAAGACATGCCTCAGACTGGTCATCTTCAATTATCTGAAGCAGAGGCTTTCAACCTTCTGGAGTCCACGGCTCCCTTAACCAACTACCGTATTTTTTGTACCATAACACTCACTTTTTTCCTCCTAGAAAGTAAGGGAAAATGTCTGTGCGTGTTATGGAGGGAATGCCTACGGGTGGCATGCCTACGGATTTTCCTCCTCTAAAAACTACGTGCGTTATGGTCGGGTGCGTGTTATAGAGCGAAAAATACGGTATATTCTTTCTGCGGCACTCCTATGGCGCTCAGGAGCCCTGTTAGGTCAGCCCTTGCCTGCAGAACTGGCAGCCCCTCACCCTTTTTCAAACCCCGTTCCTTGCGGAGTGTTCCCACAGCCTCCTCTCCTCTCCCCTCCCTCTTGCTGCTGCCCCTGGTCTCTGAGCTGCACCCCTCACCCCAAAGAGAGGTGCCTCCTCACCTTGACCCTCAGGGACCAATGAAGAGGATGACCCCAGCCTTAGCAGCCCAATGGAAATGGGCTGAAGGTGAACGTGAGGCCACCATCTTTCTCACCTTGGGAGGAAGAAGTGGCAGCAGCGGACACTGCCAGGCCTGCATGGCGGAAAGGCTCCCCTTTGGCGCCGGGCACTCAGCTCCCAGGCAGGCATTGCACACAGCAAGCACAAGAAACGCCAGCACAATGCCTGCCTACCCGGCCTCCCACTAGTCTGTCCATTCCCAACAGCAAGGGCTGGTGGACTGGCTGGCTGGGCTCCCTCGCCCGCTTGCTCCGAGGCTGCCTCAGCTCCTGGCACCCAGCACCCCCTGGCCAGCCCCAGAGGCACTATTCGCCTGGGGGGCTTGTGTAGCCAGGGCTGCTGCAACAAACAGGCACACAAACCTTTGAGAGGCAGAGATGCAAGAGGCCATCAGAGGAGGGAGGGAAGGAAAGAGGGACAGAGGCCAGTGTTGCCCGCAGCACCCCTGACCTTCATTCAAGGCACCCCAGGGTGCCACGGAACACTAGTTGAAAACCACTGTCCTAAAAGGTTGCCATGTGGAGGATGAAGCAAGCTCTGGAGAGTAGGACCTTTCATACAGAGGCAGTGAAAGTCAAAGCACAGAAAATCAAAGGGGCACTGATGAAGTTCTAATACAATAAGGTCAGCTGACTTTGTGTGTCCTCGTTTTTGTCCCACTTGGTGTCTTGATACCATTTTATGCAATTTTAAAGTTATTTGACTTGACGTGACCGAAACAGTTTTGAGATTTGCCTTTGTAACTTCATCCGTTTCCATCTTCTGTTTTATCACGTAGAGCTCCGTAGAGTATTTTCTGTTCCAGAGCAGATCTCCGTTCCTCTTCTCTGGCTGGTTTGTTGGGTAATGCAGGAATACAGCCCAGGAAAGCAAACTCGCAAAGACCTCATCCAACTGGAATCAACTGTGCTTTATTCCATCACAGCAAAAGCCAAGGGACGTGAAAACAGAAGTGAGCTTTCCATAGCAAAGCTGCAATCATGGCTTTGGCTAGCATCAAAGCTCCGGTTACACAAAGCACCTAAATGCCAGCACAGCGCTGCCCTTCACTGCCAGCCGTGCTAAATTCTGCCACTGACATGGTTCTCTCTGAGCTCTCGGATTCAGGTCAGCAGCAAGGGGGCATGTAAGGATGAGGACTCAGAAGGGGAGATGGGGAGGATGAGGCCATGGAAGGGGAGACGGGGAAGACAAGATTATGCAGCAGAGCCGGCCTGAAGAAGCCCTCCCAGATGCCTCAGGACCTGACAAGGTGCAAGACCCAGGAGTTGCCCCTTTCAAGCCTGTGGAGAGCTCCGGGGCATGGCCTGCTGGAGAGTATGAAGGAGGCGGCTCACCAGGCGATGTCTCCAAGAGAGAGCTGGTGCATCAAGAGGACTGCATATGCATTATGAGGCCTGGGCAACAGGCACAAATGCAAAACAATGATTACAATTACGATAATCTTTATTGTCATTGTCCCATACAGAACAACAAAATTGAAAAATCTACATAAGACATTCAAAAACCAACAAGCCTGCTATCCCAGCTATCCCAACATGGTTAAAGGTAAAGGTAAAGGTACCCCTGCCCGTACGGGCCAGTCGTGTCCGACTCTAGGGTTGTGCGCCCATCTCACTTAAGAGGCCAGGGGCCAGCGCTGTCCGCAGACACTTCCGGGTCACGTGGCCAGCGTGACAAGCTGCATCTGGCGAGCCAGCGCAGCACACGGAAACGCCGTTTACCTTCCCGCTAGTAAGCGGTCCCTATTTATCTACTTGCACCCGGGGGTGCTTTCGAACTGCTAGGTTGGCAGGTGCTGGGACTGAGCAACGGGAGCGCACCCCGCCGCAGGGATTCGAACCGCCGACCTGACAATCGGCAAGTCCTAGGTGCTGAGGTTTTACCCACAGCGCCACCCGCGTCCCATCCCAACATGGTTAGCCCCCTAAAAACTCTGATACCCCACTTTTAAATACAATATACTCCCATAGAGACTCCTTACACTGCATTTAAAACCAATATCGCATTTGGATAGAAACTGTTAATGAACTACAACCTTTGACCCCTCAGTCTCACAGTGAGGGGGAAAGGACTCTCTCATTCAAGTTATGGCATGCCAACTTGAAGAATCTGGTATTAAATTGTACATTTTTCCGGGGGAAGCCTAATCTCCTGGCTATTCAGCAGTGCCTAGTTCGGGGGCATATTAGATATTCACTGTTTGCTGTCAATTGTTTCACTTGGGTTTTCAGCTAATGTTCAGTTCTGTAATCTGAAAGCAATCAAGAACTACACTCTGCAACCAAGAAGAAGTGGAAAGTACTAGCCATGTGAGAAACCAAAGCCGAGTTCAAAAATAATCATTTGTTGTATTTTAATCTTTCATTGGAAGCCGCCGTGTGACTGGGGAAACCCAGCCAGATGGACAGGGTATAAATAAATTATTATTATTATTATTATTATTATTATTTAAGAGCCTTTGTCATTATTATTAATTTTATTCATTTTGCCTCAAGGTCAGTGAAACTCAAACACCTGCCTATCTTTCTGTGATGGTCTATCAAAATATATCACATAACCAACTTTTAACTTGCCTCTAAGTTTCCAAACCACCAAGGAACATAACCAAGCAAAACTCCACACCCATATATAAATCATACATATATGAATAAATGCACACACTGCACTTGTCCTCATCACAGAGAGAACAAATACATGAAACTTTGCTACGCACTGATTTTTATACAGTGGTACCTCGGGTTAAGTACTTAATTCGTTCCGGAGGTCCGTTCTTAACCTGAAACTGTTCTTAACCTGAAGCACCATTTTAGCTAATGGGGCCTCCTGCTGCCACCGTGCCGCCAGAGCACGATTTCTGTTCTCCTCCTGAAGCAAAGTTCTTAACCTGAAGCACTATTTCTGGGTTAGCGGAGTCGGTAACCTGAAGCGTATGTAACCTGAAGCGTATGTAACCCGAGGTACCACTGTAATCAAGTCTGTTCTTCCTTTCACCTGCAGCTGAAAAACTTACTGTGACTTCTCCAGCCTTCGTACTTTGTTAAATATTCTTTTCCAGTAAAGGTGAACTTTGCAGAAGCTGTGACCTCTCCCGGTAACAGTTACCTACCTGCCTAAGCTCATGTGTGATCTCCCTTCTCACCAGTGAGGCACCATTAAGCCATCTGAGTGCAGTATTGCTCAATTTGTATGCACAATCACAAGGAGAACAACTTTTGCACAATTTATCAGAGCCAAGTCCATTATATGCAAACCTAAGTGGCTGCAGGCGAAATTAAACTTATCTCTCTTGATAGTATCCGTGTCCCTTCGCCTCATCTGCTCATTCAAGGACCACAAGAACTAATATGGCTTTCATATCAAAATGAGTCCATATCACTGTGCAGCAGCAGTAGCAGGAGATATCCAACATGTTCATACATTTATGTGTTCTGCCCGTCTCGGCCATCAAGTTAGGCTCTGTGAATTATTACTCAGAATCATTACATAGCAACTTCATCTCAAAAAATAATCTCAAGGTAATTAAAATGTGACATGCAAGTGTGGCACCCCTTTTACTTCAAGCTGGCTGAAATAACAGCTGTTATCTTTCCTAATATACATTTATCATTATTGCGGTTAGTTCCTGAACATTTCACTAAAATACTTACAAAATTCGTTTTACTTCCCCTCCCCACTTTGCCCCCACCCAAAAACCTTTGTGTGCAAAAATCACAGAAGTACCCCTTGAGAATGGAGAGGCTTATTCTCAAAATAATATATTCAGTATACCTGAAGGAGCGTCTCCACCCCATTGTTCTGCCCAGACACAGAGGTCCAACTCCGAGGGCCTTCTGGCGGTTCCCTCCCTGCGAGAAGTGAGGTTACAGGGAGCCAGGCCGAGGGCCTTCTCAGTGGTGGCACCCGCCCTGTGGAATGCCCTCCCACCAGATGTCAAAGAGAAGAACAACTACCAGACTTTTAGAAGACATCTGGAGGCAGCCCTGTTTAGGGAAGCTTTTAATGTTTAATAGGTTATTGTATTTTAATATTCTGTTGGAAGCTGCCCAGAGTGGCTGGGTATAAATAAATTATTATCATTATCATCATTATCATTATTATTATTATTATTATTAATCACACCAGCCTGAGGCACATTGGGTGAGATGTCACAGGTGGCAATGGAGGACCAACAATGAGGAACAGAAGATCACAGCACTACGATAGACAGAAAGCTACACAGTCTACCCTACAGTCACAGGCAGGATTAGCCACTCACACAATCTAGAATGCAGTGTGCTATAAATACATGATATGAAGATCAAATAGCTCCAAATGTCAAAAGCCAGTCATTCATTGTAGGTGGCAACTATACTTTCACACCCTATGTCCAGCCAGCTGCAAGATTTTGGGAGCAGGCAAAACTCACCTACCAAGAGAACTTGCACGTGTGCAACTGAGACAGTCAATGTGATGCAGTGGCACAATCCATGGAGACCTGTATTCAAATCCAGGCTCGCCCATGAAGCTCGCTGGATGCCAATGGGCCAGTCACAGCTCTCAGCCTAACCTAACTTCCCATATAGAAAGCATGCCACTCAGCTGAAAGTTCAAAATTGCCAGTCTCTTTAAGAGCCACAGATGGAAAGCTCTCCACAACGGAGAAAGGGAAATGGCAACAACTGATCCTTCAATGAAAACCCACAACAGAGAAAGCAGACGCTGAAAACTGATCCCACATTGTAAAGACAGCAACCTTAACGCTTTTCCGTTTTCATAACCTTTTTGTGCCTTCCTCCTTAAATAATACACTGACTTTTCAGGAATCCAGTTGTGTTAAAAAAAATAAATTAAGCCATTAAATTTGTCTATTATGAGTAAGCGCTGCTTTTAGCACATGCATTCAAGAAACGCACTCGAAGTAGACTGATCGAATTACTTGTCATCACACAGCCCTAGGAAAGAATGACAGATGTACTTTAAAGATTTTGTGCTTGTTAAATATTTCAGTATGTTTAAAGTTACTCAAATAACTGAAAGACGATGTTTGCAAGAAGCAGGCTAGAGATTTCTTTATTATGGTTGTAACTTAATTTCTGCCCAACTTGAGATCAATAGATGCGTCTTACATTGGCAAGCGCAATCGTAGGATAGAAATACTCTAGAGTATGGGAGGAGGGGGCCTTCAAATATTTTGATAACTTGCAACGGCCTTGTTTAAGGACGCCTATGAACATCTCTTAAAAATGGGATACTGCTGTTCTCTGTACTACAAGATGAAACTAGCTTGCGTCGAACTTCAGGGTGAGAGACAGATGTACCCACCAGTTATCCCTACCCCAATTCTGCCAGCATCACTGGCCCTTCCTAAGTACCATTTGTGGATATAGCTCAGTCAGTAGAGCAGGACACTCTTAATCTCAGAGTCGTGGGTTTGAGCCCCACGTTGGACAGAAGATTCCTGTATTGCAAGGGGGTCGGACTAGATCACGGGTGGCCAACTTCCAAGAGACTGCAATCTACCCACAGAATTAAAAGCTAGCAGTGATCTACCCCTGTTTTATTGGGGTTCAGGTCAAAGTTCTTCAGCTTTTTTTAGGGAGGGGGACAGCCCCATTTTACTGGGCTTCAGGTCAAAGCTGTTGAGCTTTTTTAGGGAGGGGAAAAGCCCCGTTTTTAGGGGGTTCGGGAAGCATAAGTTGCTTAGCTTTGGGAGGGACCAAAACCACGCAGGGATCGACCAGTAGATCACGAGCAACCTGTTGGACATCCCTGGACTAGATGACCCTCATGTACCTTTCTAACTCTACAATTCTATGATTCTAAACATACATTTGTCCCCTTTTCTGATGTGGGGATGTTTTTAAAAGTTTCAATACAGCTCTGGAAATGAGGAAGACGGTGGTATATTATGGGAGTCAGCTAATTAGCACTACCAAAATCTAGCAATTTCTTCATCTACTGAGGGCACAGGAAGTATGCTTCCATGGTAGTCCCACAGATCAAACTATGTGCATGAAACTTAACTTCCAGGTGCACATTCTGCTGAGTATCTTTTAAGGAACCTCACGGCTCCCAGAGTTAAAGCAGACATATCACCTTCTAATGCACAAGTTGCAAAGTCAGATTTCCAAAGTATGTCTTAAGGTGAAAGTACAGCAGAGAGCAAACCTTGTTTGCGTGCAGCTGAAGAAGAAAGCAACAAGGGAGAAACTCAGTAGGGTGCTTAAAAACAAAAGCATCGTAAAGAAATCCATTCCGCTCTTGCAGAAAGTCAAAAGAAGGCAAACGAATGATTGGAATCAGCTCTGCAAAAAGACTTCAGGGTTTACTAAAATAATTTCAGAACTACATTTTGATTCTTATCTCTTATAGCCAGAAGTGTGCACATACCTGAAGTGCCTCCAATCAAGCCATGACCACCGGAGCCCGATTTCTGAGACCTCCCACTTGCTGAAGAAGGGTCCTTCATACGCTCTATGACATTTTCAGACAGCTGGGGAGACATTGGAGCAAAGAAACACACAAAAACATCGTAAGTTGGCTTATCAAAATATGTATTTCCCACACTGTCTTTGGTTCTAGCTCCAGGTATAATGTACTTTTTTCTCCATTTTTTTATTAGCTCTGAGCAGCAGAATACACATTCTTTTAGGAATCAAAATCTGATAAACACTTTTTTTAAGCAACTAACAAGAACACTTTGGCAGTCCTGGAAATACATTTGCCCCAGCCTATCTGAGCTAAAAACACCCTTAATAATAATAATAATAATTTATTTATTATTTATACCCCGCCCATCTGGCTGGGTTTCCCCAGCCACTCTGGGCGGCTTCCAACAGAATATTAAAATACAATAATCTATTAAACATTAAAAGCTTCCCTAAATTTGGCTGCCTTCAGATGTCTTCTAAAGGTCTGGTAGTTGTTTTTCTCTTTGACATCTGGTGGAAGGGTGTTCCACAGGGCGGGTGCCACTACCGAGAAGGCCCTCTGCCTTGAATCTTCACAATGCAAAAAATACATCATATTCATCAACATCATCAATTACATTTATATACCACCTTCTCTTCCAAGGAAGCTCAAGGTAGTATACATGATTCTTCTCCTCCTCACCATTTTATCATCGCAACAACCCTGTGAGGTAGGTTAGGCTGAGTGCGAGATCATTGGCCCAAGGTCACCCAGGGAGCTTCATGGCTGAGTAGGTATTTAAACCCTGGTCTCCCAGGTCCTGCTCTGACGCTCTAACTACAGCATGCTTTTGCAGCTACTACCTAAAGGCTGCAATCCTAGAAAAACTTCAGCATAAGTAAATACATTTTAAATCATTGGGGCTGCTATACAAGTGTGGTTAGAACTGGGATGCATGTGCCAAACTAAGGCAGAGAGTTCCATTGTGCTGCAGAAATATCAGTTTCATGGACTAACAGGATATATTAGCTTGCCTATGCAGGCCATTAAGAATACATCTTTCCATAATCATCATCTGATTTTAACTTTTTTATATGGTTTTTTTTTTCTTAAATGGTTTTATATTCTATTGTTGCAAATCGCTTTGGTATTTTTTTAAAAAATAAAATCAAAATGAATAGTGGTATACAAATATTTTCACAAACAAAAGGTAAATAAACAAATGAAATATATGTGTAAACGTTAAATTCCCAAAGGTAAACATTAATGCACACTATCCCACAGGCAAGGCTTCCTTGTCTACTTGGTAAATTAACACGCTGCTGCAGCAATGGGTATCCGGGTGCTATCCAGTATCAACTCTACAGTTTCTGAAGGAAACAGGACTTCAAGTCGCGTTAGTGTCACAGGGACACAAGCGTGCCTGTTTACAGGTGAACAAACAAAGGGAGGAGGAGGAATAAAAGAATAGTTGGCAGAGACTAACGGAAAGCAGGGGCCAGGAGAAGTGTGAGGAAATCAAAGAGACAGAAGGAACAAACTCTTCCTCGGGTGCCACCCCAATATTTCCCTGTTTCATCATTCGCCTTTCATTTTTCTTTTGAAGTGCTGTTGGTAAGAGCTTTTACATAAGCTTCAGAAACAATGACCCCCCCAGGTTCCATGGCACAGAGAGGCCCTTCGCTAGGTTTCTTTGAGGAAAGGATAGGAGTCATCGAGACAAAAGGAAAATATAAGTACAGGGACATGACAAGGTAAGGAAACAAACACTGGAAGGTGGGCATTAGAAGCTCTAATACCAGGGTTCATTATCGTCTGTGTTTATTGAAAATATCTGTATCCCACGCTTCCACGAGATTGTTCTCTAAGGGGCCTCACAACAAACCATTCAAGATACAATCCATTACAATAAAGTACAGTGGTACCTCATGTTACATACGCTTCAGGTTACATACGCTTCAGGTTACATACACTACAGGTTACAGACTCCGCTAACCCAGAAATATTACCTCAGGTTAATAACTTTGCTTCAGGGTAAGAACAGAAATGGTGCTCCGGCGGCGTGGCAGCAGCAGGAGGCCCCATTAGCTAAAGTGGTGCTTCAGGTTAAGAACGGACCTCCGGAACGAATTAAGTACTTAACCCGAGGTACCACTGTAGATTAAAACTGCTCCAGCAGCCAGGAGGAGACAAATGGACAAAACACACACACACACACAAAATCCCACCCTCCTCAAACCATCACCTATGGTGCTTTACAACTCAAATTCAAACTCTGGCTAGGTGCCAGGGAGAGGAGTCATTTGGAACTGAGTAAAAATTACCCTACTGACAAGGATGCTGCTCTATCATAAGAACCTTTAGCTATTACAGTCGTAACTTGGAAATCGAACGGAATCCGTTCCAAAATTCCATTCGACTTCCAAAACATTAAGAAACCAAAGCACAGCTTCTGATTGGCTGCAGGAAGCTCCTGCAGCCAATCGGAAGCCACAGAAGCCCTGCCTGACGTTTGGCTTCCAAAAAAAGTTTGAAAACCAAAACACTCACTTCCGAGTTTCGATTGTTTGGGAGCCAAAACGTACGAGTATCAAGGCATTCCGACAACCAAGGTATAACTGTACTTCCCAGCTTTGAAAACTGCCGTCCTCAAACCATATGTAGCCTGATCTGTTGCAAGCTCACTAAGAGAAGACCTGGTGCGTTCAGTATGATTTACTATCAAACAACTGTGTTGCTTTGCACAAACCCTTCTGCTTAATTAGAAAATAAACGAGTTCCAGGGCACTTGCCTCCAAGTAACAATGTGCCTGACTGCAGGCTTACCTTGCAATCCTATGCATGTTTACTTAGAAGTTGTCCCACTGCATTGAGTGGGCATAACACTTAGGTAAGTATGTACAGAATCACAGCCTTTGTTGAAAGTTTATGCAGTTCAAGACTAGAAGATGTGTTCCGTCATTCCTTGCAGTAACATTAACACAAGCTAGACACCTTTAAGTTTTCTTCATGCTATGTTTCTCAGCGAGACCTCACTAAGACCTGTGTTTCAGCACAGACTGAATCATAAGCAGCACTGTATTGAAGAGGATCACACCAGAACAGCCAGACACCTGTTCTGCTCATCTCACGCCCACAAATTTCCCCGTTGCAAGCCAGGCAAAATTTTCCCCTGCCGTGACAATGATAGAACATGCTTTTAAAAATATTTAAGTAATGAGAGAGTTGTGTATCCTGCAATAGAGCAGAAAGGGCAAGGTTAAAACAGAAAAAACAAGAAGGTTAAAGGAGAAGAAGAGAAAGCAGCAAGTCAGAGGAGCAAGACGGAAACCCTCTGCAGATTTGACGCAAAGGAGCAGAAATAGTGAAATGTGATATAATCTGTCCAACCCTGCCAGGCTATTCTGATGGATACCAGGGTCAGTGATATAGAAAGCAAGATAGGCAGAGGCAAGGTGCCCATGTTAATAATCTCCTGGCATGGGAGGTATCAATGGCTACTAGTCATGATGGAATATGTTCTGCCTCGACTGTCAGAGGCAATATGCCTCTGAACATCTGTTGCTGGGAGTCACAAGCAGGTAAAATGTTGCACTCAGGTGCTGCTTTCGTGCTTCCCATAGACATCTGGTTGGCCACGGTGGGAAAAGGATGCTGGACAAGATTGACCAATGGCCTGATACAGCAGGTCTTGTCTCCCACTAGAGTAGACAAGGCATTTTCTTTCCAGATTTGAGATTGGTCAAGGAAATCACTACCATGCAGAAGTTAAAGCAGTTAAGTTGCTACCACTACCCACTGGATCACCTGATTATGGGAGACCAGGTGGTCAAGTCTAGGAATCTAGCTTTATTTTTTTTAAGCAGCATTTTACAAATAGCTTCTTCAAGGCAGTAGGGCAGAACTGCCCACTCTGAGAGTATTTTACCATAGCCTAGAACAACTGGCCAGTCTCTCTGAGCAGGCAAGAACCTAACAAGGTACACATGCCTGAGTGAATGTTTCCTTGGGCATCATAAACTGAAATTATCCATGCTGTATAACGGCAAGATTTACCAATGAGCACTATGCACCTAGACTGCACGAGCTCAACTTAAAATAAAGGTTCAGGCAAAAGGTCCACGTGCAGAGGAAAATATTTGGCCTGGCCTGTTCTTGCGCCTTGAAAAGCAGCTTGAACTGTAACAGCAGAAAACAGCATGCAAAACTTTTCACAACGTGAAGATTAATCTTATCACCTCCTGCAAGGAGAAGCTCGGACCTCGACTCACTCACCTGTGACCTAGCTCTATGGGTGGTGAAGCAATTGGGAGTGCTATCTACAGGCACTGCCGTGGTTTCCTTCTGCACTATCCAAAGAGAGAGAGCAAGCAGAGGCAGTCACTGCAGGCACCACTCACTTGCTCACATCTGTGATTTCTCTCTTAAAAGTGTAGCAGTTGGTGCTGGTCCCATTCTGGCTGCTTAGAGAGGGCAAAGGAATGAGTGAACAGAGGGAGTGGCAGGATACCATTTCCTCAGATTACTCACTGAAGGTTTTCACTCTCCAGCACTGTGGTTGCGCAGTCTCTGGGCAACGCAGCTAGCCCAATTCAGACCACTGTGTTACCAATAAAAAGAGAATATAAGTAAACAAGTGAGCTAGAAGTGGCAGGAATTGCTTCTTTCTACTGTTGCCTGGGCCTCTCATTGGCATAGTGCAGAGGTGAGGAACAGCCAGCCCGTGAGCCACACATGAAGAGGCATACAGCCTCCAACAATAGAGGCAGATAATATCCATCCCAGCATGTAGCCACTGAAAGCTTTTTCCTCTTCTGTGAATCTGTCCAACCCTCTTTCAAAGTCATTCAAGAGCCAGTGTGGTGTAGTGGGAGAGACCAGAACCTATTGTTGTTGTTATTATTATTAGGAATATATTGTATGAGGAAAGGTTGCAACATTTGAGGCTAATAATAATAATAATAATTTATTATTTATAGCCCGCCCATCTGGCTGAGTTTCCCAGCCACTCTGGGCGGCTTCCAATCAAGTGTTAAAAACAATACAGCATTAAATATTAAAAACTTCCCTAGACAGGGCTGCCTTCAGATGTCTTAAATATAAAATAGCTGCTTATTTCCTTCACATCTGAAGGGAGGGCGTTCCACAGGGCGGGCGCTACTATTGAGAAGGCCCTCTGCCTGGTTCCCTGTAACTTGTCTTCTCGCAGGGAGGGAACTGCCAGAAGGCCCTCGGCGCTGGACCTCAGTGTCCGGGTAGAATGATTGGGGTGGAGACACTCCTTCAGATATACTGGACTCAGGCCATTTAGGGCTTTAAAGGTCAGCACCAACACTTTGAATTGTACTCAGAAAGATGACAAGAAAGGAGATTCCAACTCAACATTAGGAAGAACTTTTGGATTGCAAGAGCTGTTCAGCAGTGGAACAGACTCCCGTGAGAGACTGCAGACTTTCTACTCCTTGAGAGGTTTATAAAGCAACCGTCAGGTGGCCATCTGTCGTGGATGCTTCTGTTAAGATCCCTGCATTGCAGGGGGTCGGACTGGATCACCTTCAGTGTCCCTTCCCACTCTGCAATGCTACAGTCCCATGAGGTGCACCTCCAGGTGCCACCAGACAAAAAGGCCTCGTCAACTCAGAAAAACAGGAGCCCTAGATGAGTCATTAGCCATAACTGTGCCTCTGCAACAGATGGATCCTGTCAGGGACCTCAACTGTCAGGGCCATCTCATTTGCACGCCGCCTTTCCATAGCTATAAACCATGCTTGAGACGGCTTACAATAACTAAATAAAACTTGTGGGCCAGATGGGAAACTACAGTGCCAGATTCGAACGCCTTCCCCAGAGACCCTTGCAAGACCAAAAGATAAGAGACCCACGAAGCACAGGGCGGAGCAACGGAGAATTTCTGAAACATCAATGACGCGGCAGCTAAAAAAGCCAATGCAATTCTGGGCTGCATCAATAGGAGTATAGCATCTAGATCAGGGGAAGTAATAGTGCCACTGTATTCTGCTCTGGTCAGACCTCACCTGGAGTACTGTGTCCAGTTCTGGGCACCACAGTTCAAGAAGGACACTGACAAACTGGAACGTGTCCAGAGGAGGGCAACCAAAATGGTCAAAGGCCTGGAAACGATGCCTTATGAGGAACAGCTAAGAGAGCTGGGCATGTTTAGCCTGGAGAAGAGGAGGTTAAGGGGTGATATGATTGCCATGTTCAAATATATAAAAGGATGTCACATAGAGGAGGGAGAAAGGTTGTTTTCTGCTGCTCCAGAGAAGCGGACACGGAGCAATGGATCCAAACTACAAGAAAGAAGATTCCACCTAAACATTAGGAAGAACTTCCTGACAGTAAGAGCTGTTCGACAGTGGAATTTGCTGCCAAGGAGTGTGGTGGAGTCTCCTTCTTTGGAGGTCTTTAAGCAGAGGCTTGACAACCATATGTCAGGAGTGCTCTGATGGTGTTTCCTGCTTGGCAGGGGGTTGGACTCGATGGCCCTTGTGGTCTCTTCCAACTCTATGATTCTATGATTCTATATTAGCTCCGCCCAAGGCATGATGGAGAACAGCAGCAGCCGGGAACAGATAAGACATAACATTTTACAAGGACAGGAAGAAACACCATGGACAGAATAACGGCCACACACAGAAAGAACAAGGATATGGTTTGAGTGTCTCACTTGTAGTTTTATAAATCAGTTAATGTGCCAATATGAATGGAAGTCGCTAATACGGCAGTTGTTGTATAAGGGATTTGTTATCTTGACTGGAGTGTAATTGAAATTGATAAGATTTTAGAACTTGGAGCATAGAAAAATCCAACTACTGCTTGTATCCTTTGAATAATTCCGTGTACATGATCAATTTTTTTTGCTTGTCTTTTTATAAATTTTCTTTTCTTTTTATATTTTTGCTCTTTTTGTAATTCTTTTTTCTTTTTTGAAGATGTGGGTGTAATGTTTAACATTTGTTTTTGTTGCAATTTTTAAAGTATGCAATAAAAAATATTTTTAAAAAAAAATGTTTTGGAACATGGAAATAAACAAAATCACCAAACCATCTATTCTAGCATGCGGGGCGGCACCTAAATTATATAATTTGATATCTGAATGATAGGTATTGCTAATTGTATTATAATCTGGCGTTGTTGTAGGGACACGGGTGGCGCTGTGGGTTAAACCACAGAGCCTAGGGCTTGCAGATCAGAAGGTCGGCAGTTCGAATCCCCACGACGGGGTGAGCTCCCGTTGCTCGGTCCCTGCTCCTGCCAACCTAACAGTTCGAAAGCACGTCAAAGTGCAAGTAGATAAATAGGTACCGCTCCGGCGGGAAGGTAAACGGCGTTTCCGTGCGCTGCTCTGGTTGGCCAGAAGCGGCTTAGTCATGCTGGCCACATGACCTGGAAGCTGTATACTGGCTCCCTTGGCCAATAAAGCGAGATGAGCGCCGCAACCCCAGAGTCGGCCACAACTGGACCTAATGGTCAGGGGTCCCTTTACTGAATGATGGGTATTGCTAATTGTATTATAATATGGCGTTGTTATAATGAGGCTATTATTGGATTATTGCAATTGAAAACTAATTTAAAAAATCACAAAAAAATAAGAGACGTAGTAAATGAGCAGCAGCAGCAGCTGAGGAGGTCAAGGCAGCAGCCCTCCCGTGCACGACAGCCCTGCAAGGTCGGCCTGTCCTCTTCCCTCCCTCCCTCCTTCCCTCTCTCTCTCTCACCCGGACGCCCTTCACCACCGTGATGTTGTCATTCTCGTCCGCCTCGAAAGTGACCCTCCGCGGGGCGCTGCCTCCGCCGCCCATCGTGACCCGGCTGCCGGCGAGGGTCGCGCACTCGAGCGCCGACTAGGCCGCAAAGAAGCAGAAGACGGGACAAGGTGCCCGAGGAGACCCGCGCCACGCCCACCGACGCGCGATTGGCCCGCCGCCCCTCCAAGCCCGCCCACCGCCCACAGCGCGCCGGGCTCCCGTTGGCTCAGGAGCTGGTTGCCCACGGCAACAGCCCGCCCCGGCGTGTTGACCAGGCCGGGTGGAAAGTTTTTTCCGACTCGTGGGTTTCCCGACAGAACTTGTGGGAGCTGAGAAGGGGGGAAGACTTCAATTCCCAGGATGCCCTGGGGCAAAGGGGCGTGTTCGCAAGGCAGGCTGGGTAAAAGGGAGTCTGCCTGAGAGTCAGGCCGCAAATCACGCGCGGGAGCCGCAATGGATTGTGGGCTGTGTAGTTCAAGCCTTCAGATGTAGCTGCTGCTTTTATTTGCTCTTTTATTCTACTTTCTTAACTGAATTTTGATAGCGGCAAAGCTGGTTACGGGGGGAGAAGGAATTAAATAGGAAACGGTTTGAAGCTGTCAGTAAACTGTCAACAAGGAAGTATGGCACAGCTAATGCAGTTTACTAGTGAAAATTTTGTGTATATAATAATACAATACAATAATAAAGAATACAATGAGGAAAATGGTGTGTGATCTATAATTTCAGTGGGTTCTGCAGTCTAAATCAAAACAATCACGCAATTCCTCCCCCCCGAAAAAAATAATTTATATAAAAAATATACCCTTGGACTGTACTAAATCCTATCACTTGTGGTACCTTATTAATCGGTTTTTTTTTTTTTTTTTTTAAGGATTACTCTCCCCCCACCCTCCTCCCTAGGTTTTTAGCTGTTTCTATTTTAGCTGTAAGGCACATGGAAGGAGGCAGCATATAAATAGATATTAATAATAATAATACCTGACTCCCCTGAGCCAAAAGCGCAAATTGCTAAGTCCAGGTAATTGAGATCAGAAGTCTTCCCAAATTGCCATTGTGATTAGGGCCCCTGCCAAAATATGCGAGATCAGAGCCTTGTTATTTAGATATCGGTCCAAATTTTATTTATTACAGTGGTACCTCGGGTTACATACGCTTCAGGTTACAGACTCCGCTAACCCAGAAATTTTACCTCGGGTTAAGAACTTTGCTTCAGGATGAGAACAGTAATCGTGCTCCGGCGGCGCGGCAGCAGCAGGAGGCCCCATTAGCTAATGTGGTGCTTCAGGTTAAGAACGGACCTCCGGAACGAATTACCGTATTTTTTGCTCTCACTTTTTCCCTCCTAAAAAGTAAGGGGAAATGTGTGCGCGTCTTATGGAGCAAATGCAGGCTGCGCAGCTATCCCAGAAGCCAGAACAGCAAGAGGGATCGCTGCTTTCGCTGCGCAGCGATCCCTCTTGTTGTTCTGGCTTCTGAGATTCAGAATATTTTTTTTCTTGTTTTCCTCCTCCAAAAACGAGGTGCGTCTTATGGTCTGGTGCGTCTTATAGAGCGAAAAATACGGTAAGTACTTAACCCGAGGTACCACTGTACTACATTTACATCCCATCCTTCCTCCAGGGATCTCAGGATGCCTACATGGCCCCTCCTCCTCTTCATGTCACCCTCCCAACAACCTTGTGAGGTAGGTTAGGCAGAGAGAGAGAGTGACTAAACCCAAGGTCACCCAGTTAACGGTGGAGTGGGGATTTGAACCCTAGTCTCCTAGGTCCCAGTCCAGCAATCCAACCACTAGGCCACACTGACAAGCTCTGAAATAGCAATCCTATATAAGCTGAACTTAACAGGATTCACTGTTAGGACTTTAAAGGTCAGCACCAATCATAGCTGTCAACTTACAGATTTGAAAATAAGGGACCAGCAGCCAAAATAAGGGATTTTCCAAGCACAGGTATGTTCAATTTCTGAGCCCCTCCGAGCCAAAGGCAGAAAGCCCAGCCAGCAGCCAAACGAAGCCTCAAGCGGTGGTTCCCATAGCGCAGCAACCCGGCAAAGGGGATGCAGCAAGGAAAACCACCGTCACCTCTCCGCTGGGAAGCGCTGAGCAAAGGCGAGTCCCCAGGCAACGCGGCCGATTTGATCGGCACAAGGTATGCAAGCTCCACCCCCCAGTCGTTCTTAGACTCCTTATTGGGTGAGCAATGCAGCCAAGCAACACAGTAGGAGCCTCCCTCCTCCCTGGCCAGCAGGGAGGGAGAGGAGCTGCTTCCTTTGAAACCCGGGAAATTTAAGGGACATCATCAATAAGGGACAGCAGCGGGACACGGCGCTGGGATAAGGGAGTTTCCCGCCAAATAAGGGACAGTTGACAGCTATGGCACCAACACTTTGAATTGTGCTCGGAAACTTAGCAGCTTCAGCTCACGCCAGATGCATCCAGGTTGGGCAGCCAAAAGCACATTACACTAAGCTACCACCCCAGCAGGTACGCTGCCTTCCCTGTTCTGTGCAGGAACAAGGCGGAGGGCATATTGACAAGGGCAAAAAATGGAAGTGTGGGCATGAAGTAATAGCACATCGAACAACCACACATTGCAAGGAAGGTAGGAAGCCTTGGCACGACTGAACTGCAAAACGATTCCCACCCAGCCTGCACACACATAGCCCCAGTATTACAGAGAGACCTGCCATCAGCATAAACGCAAGGGAGTCTCTTCTTGGCATCCGAGGCAAATTGATGCATGAAGCAGAAAAGCAGGCATGCTATGATGTTAAGCACCAAGGCACCAGGTGGAGAAGATAAGGTTCAACAGAAGCTCGAGGGGGGAAACCTATTAGCAGTGGATTGTGGCATTGTGTCTCCCTCATTTGCCACAAACAGAAACCAACTTTTGATTGAGTACGAGGCCATTTCCCCCCACGATGAACCTCTTTGGGATTTAAAGGCTGTGTGGAAACAGTTCGTCAAAAGAGCAGTTGGTTTATGTATTGAAAACACCAAGGCTTGCAGAGGCGGGGTGTGTGTGTAATTTAGGTTCAAATTAAGCCTCTTGAAGAGAAAAGTCATAGCCAAAGAGCAAAGAGGATTCCACACACACTGAAAGCCATCAAAACAACCAGCCAGTTTCTGGAGAAATTCCAGCTCACCTCATTAGGAAAGTGGTGGTTTTTGGTTTGGGTTTTTTTAGGGTTCAATCTCCAGTAAAAAAAACAACAACCAAGCAGCAGCTGAACAGAAAGACTCGTTTTCTGAGACCCTGGGAGGGTCTACTTCTGAAGGCAGAGATTCATGGGTGAAATGGGACAATTAGACCCACCTGCTGTAAGGCAACTTCCGCTGTGCCTATATTTTGATGTTTTCCTCAGGTAAGTTCACATTTGCTTTTCAATTATAATCCTGTGCCGCGAGATGGCAAAGCCTCATCCCTCCAAACAATATCGGGAACCTATTGTAGAAAGTTATTTCTCTCCAGCTGCCAGTTTAAATGCTGAGTGGCCTCGGCTAATTGGACCTTTCTCAGAGTTCTTACCTGCCATTCACCGCAAAGTCCCAGGGCAGGCTACAACAATGTAAAAACACAATCCTTTATTACTTTGGGGGGCTCCTTGGCAATCTAGAAAATCACCGGAAGAATATGAACACACACAAACACACACACTTGACACGACGCGGAATGGAATGGAACTTCCAAAAGTATTTAACACCTCGTGTCGTGCGCAGTGACGTTTTAGTATCCAATTGTGTTTCGAAGCTGAGAACACAGCCTCTTCTTGCGCTAACAAATGTCGTATGGTCCACAAAATCTTCATGCCATCATTTTGTTATCATTATTATTCATGAAGGTGCCACTTCACTCTTCAGTGTTTTGTTGCAACCACCTAAAATGGCTACCCCTCTAGAATGTGGCAGTGTTGGCTTGAAAAAGTATTCTAACACACTGTGCAGCATTCAACACAATTGTCCCATTAGCAGAGTAGCTCCCAAACTGTTTTCAGGCCACTGCCCACCTGGCTCCATAAACTCATCCCTGGTACCCTTGCCCTACAAAAAGCATTCAGAATAGTGTAGGGTTACCAGGCGTCCCCATTTCCTGGGGACAGTCCCCGGATTTGCGAATAAATCCCCGGACAAATTCCATCCCCGGAATGTCCCCGGATTTCATCTAATGTCCCTGGGAAACGCAGCAGCGGCAGTCTCAGCAGCCCGGAGCAGTTGGCTCTGGCTGGCTTCAGGAGCTGCTCGGAAGTTCCCATATGATGGTGGTGCAGGGGCTCAAAGATGTAGCTTCCGGGCTGCCTCCACCTTCCCTGACCCCTGCAAATAAGCTGTGAAGGGAGGCTTCATGCTGCCTATCGGAGCAGCCTCCCAACTCCTACTTGCGTGCAAGCAGGAGGGAGCAGGGATCTCTCAGGCAATGGGAAGCGTCCCATCCCAACTGAGGGATCCTCGCTCCCTCCTGCTTGCCCGCAAGTAGGAATGGGATTGGAGCTGCTCCAATGGTAAGGGAGGCATTGCGCTGCCCGAGCCTCACCACCGCCAACGCCCCCCTTGGCCCTCCTTCTCCGCCTTCCATGCCTTACCCACCGTGCACCACTTCACCACCACCACTGAAGAACCAACAACTCAGGGGCTGCCCAGGTTCATGGAGAAAGAAGATAGAAACCTCGGAGGAAGGGGAAACGTGGCAGTTGAGGTCAAGGCGGCAGCCGCCCCTCTGCCACTGCCATCACTGCAGCAGCAAAGTCCCAAAAATGTAGTATTTATTTATTTATTTAAAGTGTCCCCGGATTCATTGAAAAAAATCTGGTAACCTAAGAATAGTGATTTGCACAACCCACTGAGGAAGATAACACCACAATAAGATTCAAAACAATAATAATTAATTGCACCTTTTTGTGGGTTCCCCAGTGGCCGCTGCCATGACCAAGTTAAGTTTCCTGATTCATCACAGTGCTGTGGGTATTGAAGAAATCAACCACAAATCCCATTGCACCGGACAGCTTCCATCATTTCCAGTGGTAGCCCCAAGACCTACTTTCCTCAATCCCATTTCGACTTGGAAGTTTTCCATTCCAGGCTGAGTGGAGAAAGACGGACTAGAAGTGGCAGGGACACTGCCCAAACATCAGAGCATAGCCTGTCTGACTTACTTGCTTATTGCTCTAGTGAGGAAGCACCCAGATCCCATTATGAAAAAGCCCAGGCGGCCTAATAGGCAATTCTGCTGTAATATACACTGTAATAAAATGGTTGTCTGCAGATATCTGTGTGTTCCGATTGGTTCTGTGGTTTGGAGATCAAAAGTGAAGGCCTCTGGAACTTTTTAGTCAGGGGGAATTCACTGGACCCCTTTGCCCCAGACCACCCTTATTTGAGGACCGGGACATTTGCAGGGAAACCAAAATGCTTGTTTACAAAGCTATTGTACTACCAAGCTTACTGTATGCTTGTGAAACATGGACCACTTATAAACACCATCTCCAATTCCTCGAAAGATTCCATCAGCAGTGTCTCCGAAAATTTTCACTTGGGAAGGCAGGTGAACTAATGCCAGTGTACTGGAAGAAGCAAAGATCACCAGTGTCAAAGAGATGATTCTTCAACATCAACTTCGTTGGACTGGTCATGTTGTGTGGATGCCTGATTATCGTCTTCCAAAGCAACTTCTCTATTCTGAACTTAAAAATGGAAAGCACAATGCTGGTGGTCAACAAAAGAGGTTTAAAGACTCTCTCAAGGCAAATCTTTAAAAAATGTAGTATATACACCAACAACTGGGAAACATTGGCCTGCAAGCGCTCCAGTTGGAGAACAGCCTTTACCAAAGGTGACATGGGCTTTGAATACACTCGAACTCAGGACACAAGGGAGAAACATGCTAAGAGGAAGGCACACTTGGCAAATCCACACCATGATCAACTCCCGCCTGGAAACCTATGTCCCCACTGATCCAGAATTGGCCTCCACAGTCACTTCTGAACTCATTGTTAAGACCGTGTTTATAGAAGACAATCTTCCTCGGCTATGAGTGATCGCGAAAGAAGAAGCCTCAGTTTGCTTCATAGCTGAGTGAGAATTTGAATTCAAGTCTTCCCAGTTGTAGAAACACTAGACTATGCTGGATTTTCAGTGGCGTAGTATTGTGGCACCTTAAAACACCAAGAAATGTACAACAGCACGAGGTTTCTTGGACTACAGTCCATTTTGTCAGGTGTGTGAAGTGTTGATTGAAAACTCATGCCACAATAAATTCCGTAGTCTTTGAGGTGCTACAGGACTCTGTTGTTTTTGCGGCAAAAAAAAAGCTATTCCTCTGCAAATTGTTAGACTTCAACAGTATTTGATCACTGGCGCGTAACTGTATTTTCTTTCAACAGTATTTAATAGTTGGCATACAGCGGTATTTTGAATTTCACAATTGTTGATATTTGGCATGCAATGGTATTTCGCATGTGGCTGTTGGCATGCAATGGTATTTAGAATTCAGCCGTACAGTACTTGATAGCTGGCATGCAGTGCTATTTTGTATCTGACAGTTGACATATGAAACTTTACAAATATTTGATGCCTTCCACAAATCAAAAGATGCAAGGAAAGGCGATGAATCCAAAGAATTCAGATTTCAAAGGCTTAGGCTGAAATGCGAGGCAAAAAGCTAAAACCTTCACTTGGAAATTTGAATATCTACAATTCTTTGAAATTTCCCACTGCCTCCGCTAGACATGGATATGGATATTAGATTACAATGTGGTCCAGGGTTAGGTAGCACGGTGCCCTCCAGTGGTCAAGGATGATGGGCTTTGTAGTCCAACAACATCTGGAAAAGAACACATTAGCTCGCCCAGGCACTATTACACCATTGTCCTGGCTCTGAATTATGCGTTTTTTAGAGTTAAAAGCTTGTTGCTGCTTTTGAAATGCTGGATTTCATAAATAGCCAAATTCTGGGAAAGTTAAGTGCAGGATCCAGTATTGCCATGCAGAAACTCAGAGGAGGCTTGCGACCAGAAACCGCCCCGGACTCATCTCCCCAGCGGAGACTGGAGACTGGGGCAGCCCGGCTGTGGACGGGGCCCCTCCCTGCACCACAGCCGGTTTAGTAAATAGATGCCTGGCAAGGGAGAGCGGCCAGTCTGTCCTGCCACTTCAGAGTACAAAGCAAGAGGGAATTTAGCATTTAACATCAATGTCAGCAGAAATGTTTCATGACCTTCAACAGGCCTCCTGCTCCCCGCAGAGTTATTCATCGCGGGGGGGGGGGACATGACCAAGCTGTAGAATCATCTCAGACACATTTGAGGGCCTCCTGCAGAGAGCATCAAGCGCTGGCAGCACCAGCCGTGATTAGTCTCTCCACCCCAGCTGGAGCTGCAAAGATGCTCTCCCCAAAAAGATGCTTTTGATCAGGCCGTTCAGTCTTGTCTGAGAGTGGGAGAGAGAGAGAGAGAAGGGCCTTTCTCAGTGATTAAAAAACAGATTTCAGCACAACGCTCCCTCCCTGGTCCAAGTAGCGTGATATCTTGCCTCTGCGTAATGGGCTGGGAATGGTAATTTGTTCTCTCTCTCTCACACACACACACACAGAAATTGAGATGTGATTTCTGGAGAGGGAAAGGAGAGGCGTTTGAAAAAGAAAACCCCACAGACAGAGGGGGAATAATTCACAAAATGATAGGGCAATGCTGGGCTAAAGAGGGGTGGTGGCATAGGAGATAGCCTACTGCTCTGGCCATTTTTATTTTAAGCTGCACGTCTCCCCTTGCACTTGAATGTAACAGTGCACAAGACTTACCCTGCAAAGTCTTACGATGGGGTGGGGAATCTCGGTCCTGGGGGCCAAATACAGTCCTCCAGGCCTGTTATGTACTGAGTTGAATAGGATTCGAAAGGCAGCTGACTGATTGGTCCTAGAACGATAGGGTCCAGAATGCAGCAGTCTGATTGGTCCACAGGAGTCACCCAATCCAGCTCCAGGTGGAAGTGAATCTGCAACCAGATTGGCCTACAGGTGAATCCCGGAATTAGCCAATCACGTGGGGCCCATTGTCTAAATAATGTATATAAAGCAGACATTCTGGGGGAACTTCCATTCCTCACTACTGTGAGTTGAATAAAGAGCATGAGCATATTTCAAGGCCTTTCTCTCTAGCTCTCAAACCTCCACTGCCGCCCACCGCCAGCCAAACTCCTCCATAGCTCTGCCTCATAGACATCCCTGGACTCACATGATAACTGCTGCTTCCCTGGGTGGAGTTTAGAGATGGGTGTGTACAGTATAGAAAAACAGCCTATTGCACAAATGGGGGGTGGGGAGAGGACTGTTCCTGCGAGTTTTTCAGTGTCCCTATTTTCCTGGGACACCCCTGATTTAGAGAAGCCATCCCAATTTCTCATTTGATCCCGGAATGTTCCACTTTTCCTTTATTGTTGTTTAGTCGTTTAGTCGTGTCCGACTCTTCGTGACCCCATGGACCAGAGCACGCCAGGCACTCCTGTCTTCCACTGCCTCCCGCAGTTTGGTCAAACTCATGCTGGTAGCTTCAAGAACCCTGTCCCACCATCTCGTCCTCTGTCGTCCCCTTCTCCTTGTGCCCTCCATCTTTCCCAACATCAGGGTCTTTTCCAGGGAGTCTTCTCTTCCCATGAGGTGGCCAAAGTATTGGAGCCTCAGCTTCAGGATCTGTCCTTCCAGTGAGCACTCAGGGCTGATTTCCTTAAGAATGGAGAGGTTTGATCTTCTTGCAGTCCAAGGGACTCTCAAGAGTCTCCTCCAGCACCATAATTCAAAAGCATCAATTCTTTGGCAATCAGCCTTCTTTATGGTCCAGCTCTCACTTCCATACATCACTACTGGGAAAACCATAGCTTTAACTATAGGGACCTTTGTTGGTAAGGTGATGTCTCTGCTTTTTAAGATGCTGTCTAGCTTTTCCTTAGGACGTCCCTATTCTCATCAGAGAAATGTTGGAGGTTATGGCATTATCCAACCCCCAAGCCTTCTGAAGGCAATCCTGTTGCCCAGGAAATAAAGTCTCCATGAGCTGCAAAAAACGAAAACGGTTCCCCAGCATAGGGGAGGAGGTTTCAAAGGTAAGCCGAGCTGTTTAAGAACATTATCGGTTCATTCCAGGGTCTTGAATTATGCCAGTGGATTTGTGCTGAAGAATAGCAGACCAGATGCTGAAGCGCAGCTATTATGGGATATTATATTCACTGCACAGTTCTTCTCAATTCCAGGAGCAAACTTCTCTGCACGGCTCTTTTTTGACCCACTGGGCTTCTCACGTTTGTGCTGACGGAGTCTTTGCTGCTCCAGGTGTAATTCCAGCAGTTTCATCGGCTTCCACTGCCGGGGAAAGCAAGGAGTTCGGTTAACTGCTTGCGTGAACAGAAACCAGCCGGTCGGCTCCTTGCTCCTTGCCTACGGGAAGCTCAGGGTTTGCCAATTCCCCTGTGAAACAGCAAATTGATTAATTGCATGTGACTAGCACAGGTTATTTACTCGGTAAGGGACTAGCATGGCGATTGCTATCTCTTTTCTGCAGAAGAATTGTTAAGTCTCTTTGATCCGGCACTTTGGTAAATAAACAACAGGTTAATGCGATTTCAGAATATGAAGCTTGCGTGACAGTGACAGCAGATCATGCAAAATGCGGAGCAGATGGCACCTCTTTTTCTTCCACGCTCTTGCCAGCAGAAAAAACAAAGAAACAGCAAGCAAATGGACAGTGAGGCGCCGGTATGCGGCTTGCAGGCAAAATGGGAAATAGGAGGAAAGCTTTAGAGGTTGCAGCGCGACAGTGATGGCAAACTAAGGCCATTCTGCTGAGCTTCCGAGGTCCTTTGCATGCAGAAGGTCCCAGGCAGGATTAGGAATCCCCCTAATGCCACCACTGGTTAGTGCAGGCAACATGAAGGACTCAGCTACATTAGTCAGAATACAGCGTTACAAAAGCGTTATGACACTGTGACACCAGGTGGCGCTGCAGAGCTGAAATCGCAACTCAATGATATTTCAATTGTGAACTTTACAACAGGTTTTTTTTGCAGAGCGTTTCTAGAGTGTTTTTTTATAGCTGTGTAGATCTAGCCTCCGCTAGATGGACCCCAGCATCTGACTGGGTGCAAGGCAACTTCCTGTGTTCTGTTTTGCAATGTGGAGCCACTGCTACAGTACAGCGAAGGCAGCAATCCATTTCTGGACATAGCTAAGACAATTGAGCAAAAGGAGGCATCATTGGACACAGAACACTAAGTTAAATGTTGTGCTTTGGAACATGCCCCTGATTTTTACCTGGCCACTTGCCTGTCCTCATGGGCCCAAGTTATAGGAAGACTACCTCCCTACCTGCTCCCAACTGCCTGCCTGATTTTCATCATTGTCCAGCTATTCAAGTGGCCCTGACCCTTTTCAGCCTGCAAACTGTCCAGGGAGGAACGTTCCTATCTGCCAAAGCTCATGGATTCACGTTGACTCGGCTGGAACCAACACGGATTCTAGTATTTCATGACCAGGAAGAGCCTACATTGGGGAGGCTCACAGGTGCCGTAAGACGCCATTATTTTATCCTCCTTTGTGTAATGGATGCCCAGAGAGATTTCCTCCATCACGCAGGTCTGCAGAGACTCCACAGCCAGACGTTATGTAAATTCTGCTTCTATTTTAATACTTTTGAGGTAGCCATCAGCAGATGGTGTGCTGAAACGCTCGTAATTTTAGCCAGTGGAATTGCAATTACCAACTGTCTTCTTTAGTGTGCCACGATTAGATATATTGCTATTAATAATCCCTAATAATGAAACGCAACGGCCGGTGCCTGAAGCCCTTGTTCCCAACAGGAGAGAGAAACTGCCATGTCGGTGCCACACTTGCTTATGACAGTCTCTGCAATGGGGAAGTATCTGGATCAACTGCTTCTTTCGTAGCTATATTTTGAGCACACCAGAACTAAGAGACAAGGAGTCATGGTTTTGAACGACACCATTTCCAAACTCTATAAAGCACTTCCCGAGTAATAAACGAGCAGGAAGCAAGACCCCAGGGCCACAATATGGAGCAACTCCTTGACAGCAAAGAATTCCCAGGTGGCATGATCCTATGAACGTAGAAGGCTGTCTTGTATGGAGTCAGACCATTGATCCATGTAGTTCAGTATTGTCTACACTAACTGGCAGCAGATCTTCAGGATTTCAGACAGGATGTTGTCATGGGCGATCAAAGTCCCGGCTGAGGACGTTGGGATCGTGGGCATGATGGCGGGGTGGGAGCAGGAACGAGAGTCCAGAAGCCAGAAGTCTGAGGGTCAGGAAGCAAGGAGTCACGAAGTCAAGGGTCCAAGGATCAAGAAGCAACGAGTCACGAAGTCAGGGGTCTGAGGATCAAGAAGCAAGGAGTCACGAAGTCAAGGGTCCGAGGATCAAGAAGCAAGGAGTCACGAAGTCAGGGGTCGGAGGAACAGGAAGCAAGGAGTCACGAAGTCAAGGGTCGGAGGAACAGGAAGCAAGGAGTCACGAAGTCAAGGGTCCAAGGGTCAAGGAGCAAGGGGTCAAGGAGCCAAACGCAGCAAGGCAGGGAACGTGTTGCTGTGGCAAAGAGCTGAAGGGAAATGCTGACCTTATATCCCTTCCCAGCTCTTGCCACCAGGTGCTGTGAGTTACCAATCGGCCTCACCTGTGCGGCCGCTCCTTGCTGTTTCAGAACAAACTTAGGAAGGCCCCAGTCCTGCAAAGTCCTATTGGTCACAGGGCCTGGCTCCTGCACGCACTCCTGACAGATGTTCTCTGAGCCGCACCTGAGATGCTGGCGATTGAACCTGAGACCTTTTGCATTCATAGCAGAAGTAGTAGAAGGCAGAGCTTGCAGGTGCAGTATCTCGCTTTGAAAATCAATTATGGGGTATTACAGCCCAGTTTTAGCTGCCCAGTCTCCTCCTGTGGAAGCAAGAGCATGGAGAGGTATCAGAGGGGGCTGTCAAGACCTGCCATCTCCAAGACCTGCCATCTCTTTGCATGCCAGCCAGACTGGAAAGTGCAAGGAGAGTGAGTTCCACCTAGCTTTTCAGCTGCTGGGGGTTTTGATGCCACATCAATCAATCGATGCAATAGCTAAGGGGCCCATAGAGATATACAGCGGCACAAACTCCAAGACTTCAACTTACGTACAGATTCTTAGCAGCCGTTGCCGCCGCCTTTGCATCAGTGTTTTCCGACAGCGAGAAAGCAGCAAACATGCGTCACTGTGGCAAACTGATTTGTATTCCACATGGAACGCTCAGTGGAGAGTTGGAGGTAATCGCAGATGGGAGGTGCTTTTTATTTTTATTTTAAAAAAGAAATGTTTGTGTTTCTGCCCCCCTTCTCTTTTCCTACACATCACTTCAAGGGGTTTTAATTAAGCCAACACCTGATTATGACTTTGGCAGCCAAATTATAGTTTGCAGGGTCTTTATCACGAGAGATGATTGTTCTCCAGGGCTAGCAGCTATTCTGTGCCGCTCACTGCTAAAATCTAAGTGACAGGCATGTGTTTAATTCCATGTGCCCATAAGAGGGAGGAGGGAAACAGAAGTTTCTTTTTTAAATTACACACACACACACACAGGCATGCATTTTTGCTTCCCTCTCCAGCATGCAATTATTTATTTAACTGTGGGAGCAATCCTATATGGGACTTATTCTGGCTAAGGGGGCTTTAGGAATCTGCAGCGGTGCCTCTCCTTTGGGGCAACACCACCTACGACGGCAGCACAAGCAAAACGCCAACATAACACTCTCAGTGTGCCAGTATATTGACTAAAGGGAGCAGGACTGGGGTGGGACAACAGAGAAGCCCACACACTCCATATCCTTTTGCTTCTCCGCACCACCGTGAATGGCACCAGGCCTGGTGTTGGAATTTCCTTTCCATTCAAAAATAGCTGCCATTGCCTTGAGGATGACACCCTGCCCACACTGACGCCACTCAGTAATGTCTGGCACCCCCCAAAAGAGGGGCAAAAGTGTGGGATGGGTTTTAAGAGGTGGAAGAGGATATATTAATTGCAATATAGCCTTCCAAGAGTTTCAACATCCCATCCTTGGTAGCAAAATAAAAAGCAAAACCTATGTTTTGAGCAAGTCCAGCTACGGAGTCCAGCTTACCTCACTTAAAGAATCGGGCAATAACTTGGGAAGTAAGTTCAGAAATAATATTTGCTTACTTTATGATCATGAATTGGTTCGCAGCAAAGGCAGCAGTAAAAACCATGCAGACAAAATACTTATATATACAGTATTACACAAGCTTCAGGTATGTGCCTCAAGCTGGAGCAAGAAGGCACGTCTGCATTTAATGCCAGTCAAAGGAAGAAAGAAGAACAGGAAGTGCTATAGGCTGCTTCCTTTCAGGAGAGGAGGGGAAATGACATCACACAGAGCCCTTTCTGCCAATTGTACGTCTATGGTCTCGGTATCTGCCTATCAGCAATACAGCTCTGAGGACTTACTGTACAGTGACTTACAAAGACTTACAAAAACATACAGTGGTACCTCAGGTTAAGAACTTAATTCATTCTGGAGGTCTGTTCTTAACCTAAAACTGTTCTTAACCTGAGGTACCACTTTAGCTAATGTGGCCTCCCAATGCCACCGCTGCACAATTTCTGTTCTCTTCCTGAAGCAAAGTTCTTAACCCGAGGTACTATTTCTGGGTTAGCGGAGGCCGTAACCTGAAGCATCTGTAACCCGAGGTACCACTGTACCTACTGAGAACGCAAGATTTACAGCACGGTGGGTGTTCAGACCTTCGTCCCTTTTGGCATTTACGGCTCACTTCTGTGACGCAATTCCTGTTTTCACCTTTAAGCCGCTAAGCCGAATTCAAGGCAGCTTCAGTTTGCTCTTTTTATTTTTGAGGCACAAAACATTTGTGCGAACTTACAACCAATCCAAAGCTTTGTGCAGCGCCACAGACGTATCTCATCTGAAAGCATATCGTGCATCACGGAGTCATCCGTGAGCAATTTTCACAACCTCGCATCATTCTTGTCAGTGTCTCCATGCACCTGAAAGGTGGTTGCCATGCCTGACTTTCCCTACACACTTAAAAAATAAGGTCTTGGCACATGGCATAGGATGAATTCGGGTCCTTGTGCCCTTTAACAGCTTTCACCTGACGGGTTGGTTTCCCTGCTAATCCAATTGTCCTCACGGCTCAGGCTATGTCTCTACAGAAACCCCGTCAAACGTCTGCCAACACCTCACTGTTTCTCTCTTCCGTTTTCTCACGCATGCCTCGTGCAAATCACCTCACCCTTTCCACCCATGAGCCCCAGCAATTCCATATTAAAGTGATAAATTTACGCTATTAAACATTTAAAGAATGATACGACAGGAAAAGGAGAAATGCTGTATACATATATACTTTTTAAGCATCAAACACTTACTGTATATGTTCAAATTGAAAATGTTGCATTAAGCTTGATGATGCTGGGCTTTTCATATCTTACCACTTTCGCAAAGAATGCTCTGTAATTACCACGTATATTAAGAAGGCACCATCTTGTCATTTTTGTTCCGTCTCAATTGTCTCCCCTTGACTTTTATGGCACCATGAGTTTGTCAGTGCTTCTAAGTATGCAATATTTAATTTTTACCTCTTCTGAACCCTGCTCAATTTTAAAGACTCCTTTTTCTTTCTGGGGTTTCCTGCAGCTTAAAAGCCTTTCAGGGATTATTCCTTGCAAACGGATACCCGTCAGAACCTGTCAGCTACCAAGGTCTGACTCAGACAGGACCAGGGCTGGCCCAGCCATTAGCCTGGGAGAGGCCCCCGCCTCAGGTGGGGGAAGCCCCAAGGCAGTGTCAGGAGGTCCTACACACGAGTAGGAGTCCAGCAGAGACACAGGCCCGACTGTCATGTTCTCTCCCTCCTGGCCAGGAGATTCAAAATCTTTCTCCAGCCCGAACATCACAGCGCTGATACCACACAGCACACTTCAGGACCAGCAGAGTATAGGCAGTCAGTATTCAGACTCAGTCCTACATCCTGGAAACACAGAACAGTGGTACCTCGGGTTAAGAACTTAATTCGTTCCAGAGGTCCGTTCTTAACCTGAAACTGTTCTTAACCTGAAGCACCACTTTAGCTGATGGGGCCTCCCGCTGCCACCGCTCTGCCGGAGCACGATTTCTGTTCTCATCCTGAAGCAAAGTTCTTAATCCGAGGTATTATTTCTGGGTTAGCCGAGTCTGTAACCCGAAGCGTATGTAACCTGAAGCGTATGTAACCCAAGGTACCACTGTAATAAAAACATCCTGACTCCATCACTTCCCACAATGTGGAATGAAAACATACACCGTCATATGATATAAAGAATCCCATGACTGCAACATGGGGAAGGAATCCTAACAGGCAGCGCCCCCACAGAGAGCCAGTGTAGTGCAGCGGTTAGAGTGTTGGGCCTGGAAGAGACCAGGGTTCGAATGCCCACTCAGCCATGAAGCTCACTGGGTAACCTTGGGCCAGTCACTGCCTCTCAGCATCACCTACCATGAGAGAAAACTCAGTCAGTAGAGCATGAGACTCTTAATCTCAGGGTTTGCGGTTCGAGCCCCACATGGGGGGGGGGGAAGATTCCCATGTTGCAGGAGGTCAGGCTAGATGACCTGCATGGACCCTCCCAACTCTACAGTTCCTTCAGGTCTACAGGGCTGAGGCCACTTAAGGGCTTTAAGCACTTTGAACTGTGCTTGGAAACGTACTGGGAGCCAAGATGGTTCTGCAGTGGCTCCCCAATTATGGAATGCCCTCCCCAGGGAAGTTCGCCTGGTGCCTTCATTAAACACCTTTAGGCACCAGGCAAAAATGTTCCTTTTTAACCAGGCCTTTGGTTGATTTGATTGAAATCCTATGCCCTTTTAAAATGCGGGGGTTGGGGGGGGGAGGGTGTTATTGGGTTGTTTTTATTTTGATTGTATATTTTGTGGTTTTATGTTCTGATTTTGTTCTGTGAACCGCCCTGAGACCTCCGGGTATAGGATGGTATATAAATTCAATAATAATGATGGTGATGTAGGTCTTTCTGGACTGGTGTTATTATTAGTATTATTATTTAATAATAAATTATTATTATTATTATTATTATTATTATTATTATTATTTTATTTGTACCCTGCCCATCTGGCTGGATTTCCCCAGCCACTCTGGGCAGCTTCCAACAAAGATTAAAAATACATTAAAAACTTCCCTGAACAGGGCTGCCTTCAGATGTCTTCTAAAAGTCAAGATAGTTGCTCATTTCCTTGACATCTGATGGGAGGGCGTTCCACAGGGCGGGTGCCACTACCAATAAGGCCCTCTGCCTGGTTCCCTGTAGCTTGGCTTCTCGCAGTGAGGGAACCAACAGAAGGCCCTCGGCGCTGGACCTCAGTGTCCGGGCAGAACGATGGGTCCTGGCGGCTGCTCCCAGTCACCAGTTGGGCAGCCGCATTCCGGATAAGTTGTAGTTCTTGCAGGATGAATGGCTTTCTCCATAAAGGAACACAGGGAGGTTCTTTATTCCGAGTCTGACCCTTGGTCAATGTATCTCAGCATCGTCTTCACAGCCTGGCAGTGGCTCTTTGAGGTTTCAGATGGGTGCATTCCCAGCCCTAACTGGTGAATGAACCAGGAAACTTCTGCATCCAAGATTTTCTCTCTTTAAGTTAGAGTTCTTCCCTAGGCTGCCCCCTTGCTGGAACTCCCAGCTGCCACCAGAACAATCAGCCCCAGCCTTGATGAAACAATGTTATGGCTCAAAAAATAAAAACCCCTGCTGCTGATTCTTGTTCCAGCCTGATATAATTAGGAGAGGAAAAACGATTCTAATAGCACCAAGCGTGGTTCTCTTTCCCCTGGTCTCCCGCTAATATTTTTCTCCCGCTTTTGAACTCGGCTGCTTTGCACCGTATCAAGTTCAGTACATAGATTTAAATATAATAAGGCGGGCTGCGTGCATTGATTTTCTGTGGAGGTCAGGTTGATAAGATTATATGGGCAGCGAATAAACACAGAGTTTTATTAAAGAGGGGGGGGAATCAAATGCCTATCTGTGTTAGATTAATTAAAGATCCGCTGTAAAGGAAACATCCAAAAGAACATGGAATTTTCCCCAGCGCGCGCAGGCTAATAGCTGAACCTCCTGCAAGATCAAAAGGCGGGCGCTGCCGGCCGAACAATATACAAATTCCTCTTGGAGAAATCGCAGCAGCAGGCAGATCTGTTCACAAGCTCAAAGGTTACTTTGCCCTTCCCCTATTTCAAGGAGAAACCACCATGCAAAATAAACAAACTTTGCAGCAGAACAGCCACTAGCCTGCTTAATTTTTTACCACCATTTAACAAGGCAGCGCAAGGGGGCAGGGAGGAGGAAAATGGGATGTAAATGCTCAGTCGCTTCTCATATTTTCAGCTATCCAGCACTATCATAGAATTGTAGTGTCGGAAGGGGTCCCCCAATGGTCATCTAGTCCAACCCCCGGCAATGCAAGAATCCCACCTAAAGAATCCCTGACAAGTGGCCATGCAAACTCTAGTTCCAACAATGTTAATTATGCTAATGCAGGGCTTGATGCACATGTCTCGGCAGGGATTGCCCCCCAAACCTATTTCCTTTAATAATACAGTGGTACCTCGGGTTAAGTACTTAATTCTTTCTGGAGGTCCGTTCTTAACCTGAAACTGTTCTTAACCTGAAGCACCACTTTAGCTAATGGGGCCTCCTGCTGCTGCCGCGCCACCGGAGCACAATTTCTGTTCTCATCCTGAAGCAAAGTTCTTAACCTGAAGCACTATTTCTGGGTTAGCGGAGTCTGTAACCTGAAGCGTAGGTAACCTGAAGCATATGTAACCCGAGGTACCACTGTAATATTTTTGCAACGACAACAACAAGGATGCTCTTAGCCCAGAGAGGGAAAGGAGAAAAAGTACCGACCAGAGAAGAGTGTGTAATAAACAAAATCTGCCCTTATTCCCTTATGGGGGACACAAGAGCCCATATAGAGTCCTTTGTAGGTTCTCCATCAGTAGGAGAAGATAACAGAGGCCAACCAGAGAATATTGAGAAGCAAAGCAGCTCGTAAGCCTGATCTTTATTGATCTGTTGCAACAGGGTGCTCTCCTCACACGCAGGAAAGGAGGAGGACCCAGAACCAAGGTGTGCCCGCCCTTATATAGACATTTTAAATTCCCTCCCTGGAGCTCAAGACCATCCCTCCATACATCATGCAAACATCACAGAAGGGGTGTAACCCAAGACCACCCCCCACAAACATCATACCTACATCACAGAAAAGGCGGTCTACAACAGAAATTTGAATGTCGTTGTTTTTCCTGTCTGCCAGGATATCTGATAATGCCTTATCTGATTGCCTTTCCTGGTAATCTGGCCATTTCTTTGAGATGGTGATTTCCCAATTCCTGAGACAATGGGAAGGTTCCCTCACCCCCTCCCTCCTTGTTTGGTCAGTTTGGAAGTCAAAATGGTTTCAGGGCGGTCTTCCTGCACTGCTCCAGACATGTGGCCCACATATCCATGTACGTGCTTGGTTGGTACATTTATGAACATTTATGATATATATATAAGACCTTAATTTTTTTATTTCAAGCAGCAGACCAATCTGATGGAATATGCCAAAATGGCAAGATTGACGGGAAAGGTCAGAAACCAGGAAGACCAAATATTTGTGAAAGGCTGGAATAACTTTTTAACGTATTTGAGAGACCACTGTTAACAGTTGAAATCATTAGCAGGAATACAATGACACTTGTAACATGAACTTTGGATACTATGGATATATAATAGATAGATTACAGTAAAATATGCAGGAATAAAATTTAGAAATGGAACCCAGGGAAGGAGGGAGGGAGGGAGGTCTGAAGGTTCGAGAGAACGTTTCCCCCCTTTCTTTTTTGTTTTTTCTTTGGAATAGTTACGCTTGTGGTGTATAATCTCTATGTAAAACTAATAAAAAATAATAACTAATAATAACAATATTTTATTCTTTTTCCATATTGAAAGTTACATTTGTTACTCAACAGTTATATCCGAATTCAACAAAACTGGTGCCTTCTCACTCCCCCAACATCAATGTTTATAACCCAAATTACATACAATTGTGTTTTAAGGTTACGCCTTATCTAATTTCATCCTCTTCAACATGTTTCTTAATATATTCTGCTATTTTCTTACACTTCAAACCCCGCTGTGCTCTTTGCATATGGGAAATAACTTTTTTAACATAGAAAGGGTTTCTTTAAAGGATTCTAAATTTGCGTCTCTTACCGGTGACATCAGTTTTGGCATCTCTGCATCTTCCAAGATTATCATCAACCATTTTTCCTTTGAGGGTTTTCGCTCCTCCTTCCCTTTCTGAGCACAGAGAATCCTTGACCCCCAACCTGTTTCCAGAGCTGCTTATTTTCACTGTCCTGATCTTGTGCCTTTAAAGGTAACGAGTAAAGGGAGTCCTGACCATTAGGTCCAGTCGTGGCCGACTCTGGGGTTGCGGTGCTCATATCGCTTTATTGGCCAAGGGAGCCAGCGTACAGCTTCTGGGTCATGTGGCCAGCATGACTAAGCCACTTCTGGCGAACCAGAGCAGCGCACGAAAACGCCGTTTACCTTCCTGCCAGAGCAGTACCTATTTATCTACTTGCAATTTGACGTGATTTGAACTGCTAGGTTGGCAGGAGCAGGGACCGAGCAACGGGAGCTCACCCAGTCGTGGGGATTCGAACCGCCAACCTTCTGATCGGCAAGCCCTAGGCTCTGTGGTTTAACCCACAGCGCCACCCATGTCCCTCTTGTGCCTTTAGTAGCAGCTAAACCATACAGACACCTGTATTTTTCCTCATCACCCTACCAGGAGCGCAAGTGATGGGCTGCTGCCAAAGGCACAGGAGTAGAGTAATTTTAGAAAAGTGGTACCCTAATGTCCATAAATAAAGAAAGAAAAAAGGAGGAGAATTCCTTTTACTGTATCATATTCTGGGCAAGGTAAGGAAACAGGACCATGGACAGCGACGAGTGAGTTTTACATAACAGAAACCAGGCAAGGGGCGCACACATTGGACCAGTGTTTCCCAACCTTTTTCCGACTGCGGCCCCCTTCCGACCTTGTTTCCTTCCTGTTGCCTCCCCCCCATATCGGTAGTTAAAGGGAGCATGGGGGGCAGCTGCCACCCAATAAGTAAAAATCAAATCAATGCAAATCCAAGGTTCTGCCCCCCTAACAAAAATCCTGGCTATGCCCATTAGCGCCCCTCCTGTCTTACTGGTGGAAAGGTAGCTATTAAAACGTTTTGTTCCACTTACCAACCTGGCAGCTGCATTGTGCACTAGCTGCAGCTTCCCGCCTGTCTTCAAGGGCCGCCCCAAGTACAGTGCACTGCAGCAGTACATAAAATAATACAACACAAATTGAGAAGCAGAGAGTAGAGGGTGGGGCAAGGCAGGTGGAAAGAGGCCTTGCCTGACGAAATCTCTCTCCTCACAGTTCTTCCTCTAGGCACAGCTCCCTCATGAGGAGTCCCAGGGCCAGGGGGTGGGGCAAGGCAGGTGGGGAAGTGTCACAGTCCTGTTCACGGGCAATCGAAGTCGTGGCTGGGGACATCGGGACCGGGGGCAAGATGGCGGGGTGGGAGCAGGAATGGGAGTCCAGAAGCCAGGAGTCAGGAAGCCAAGAGTCTGAGGGTCAGAGAGCTGAGAGTCAAGAAGCCAAGCGTCCAAGGGTCAGGAGCCGGGAAGGGATATAAGGTCAGCATTTCCCTTTGGCTTTTTGCCACAGCAACATGATTCTTTCCTTGCTGTGTTTGGCTTCTTGCTTCCTGATCCTCGGACCTCGGCTTCTTGACTCCTTGCTCCTCAAACCTTGGACCCTTGACTTCGTGACTCCCTGCTTCCTGATCCCCGGACCCCTGGCTTCTGGACTCTCGTTTCTGCTCCCACCTGCCATCTTGCGCCCGGTCCCAACGTCCGCAGCCGGGACTTCGATCACCCGTAGACCGGACTGTGACAATGGATTTGCTGTTTGGCAGAATGCATCTCCAAATCATCCACCTAGAACACAATGGTTTGAACAATCCATCCTTCTTCTCAAGGAATTCTGGAAATCGTAGCTCTGTGGGGGAGAATAGTGGTCTCCTCACTAAGTTCAACATCCTAAGCAAGCTATAAAAGCTAAAGGTAAAGAACCCCTGACGGTTCAGTCCAGTCAAAGGTGACTATGGGGTTGCTGCACTCATCTCACTTTTCAGGCCGAGGGAGCCGGCATTTGTCCACAGACAGCTTTCCAGGTCACGTGGCCAGCATGACTAAACCACTTCTGGCGCAACAGGACACCATGACGGAAGTCAGAGTGCACGCAAATGCTGTTTACCTTCCCGCCGCAGTGGTACCTATTTATCTAGCGCTGCTGTGCTTTCGAACTGCTAGGTTGGCAGAAGTTGGGATAGAGCAATGGGAGCTCACCCTGTCGCGTGGATTCGAACCGCTGACCTTCTGATCTGCAAGCCCGAGAGGCTCAGGACTACAGCACCACACGTGTCCCTACAAGCCATAATAGTTGGTCCTGCACAGCAGAAGTTCTCAGCTTATTGTGCCCTCAAGATTTTGGTTCATTTTGAAAACTGTGAACTTGGGACTAAGACTGCATAAGAGAGACAAAAGTATTTATTCTTCCTGCTTTGCAATAAGCAAGCAACTTCTGACACCGAGGCTGCTCCATTGCACAAAGGCCTCTGATGGTTGAAACAATTGCCATCAGTGCACTGGGCATTTGCAAACGAACATGGCTGAAAGGAAGGGGATATAAATATATAGATATTTGCCTGCAACACACAAACTGTGGATGATGGGAGGGGGGTGCAAGGCATTGGGTTGAAACAATGTGGATACTTGAGCATGCGGTGGACCACGGCAAAACACTAAATAGTTCTCATTTAACTGGAGTTGCCAGTATATCCGACTCAAAAATACATGATTGTAACAGCTCCTTAGTGTGTCTTTCCGTTTCCATTTTGAAAAAAGGGATGGCAGATAATAAACCACAGCAACATCCCATGAGCTCAGAGGGTTTAATGAAGAATTAAGGCGGTTGTAACCGCACAGCTGAAATAATAGGAAGGAAATTGAATTATTCTCCCCATATTAAATGCATATATTCTTGAGCAATTCTGCCAAAATTACTTTGCTAACCCGCGGTGTGAAATATAGGCTGTTTTCGCTGGGGTGCATTAAACAAAGAAGGCTGCTTCTGTGCAAGTGGATTTGGAGGAGACGGAAGAGGAGGAGGAGAAGGGGGTGAACTCGGGATGAAGAAGCACACCCAGCTTATGGTTATATCGGCTCTAAATTGTCTCACAGCTGTTTCTGGCTCCATTAGACGGAAGACCGGGTAATTTATGGAAGTCATTTTTAACAATTTGATTGTTGGTATATATCTGCTGAATTGATTGGTTGGCGAGACAGATCTTTATTTTTATAATAGCAATAACATCCTTTGCACATTGCTGCTCAATTTATCCTCGATGTTAACAGTGCCAGCCCGCATCTATCAATTTATAATGGGGGGGGGGGGAAATACGCTGCTATTTCTTAATTAGCTGTCTAATTGTGAGGGAGCAGGCCCACTGCACCAGCAGATGAGCCTGGCTGGACAAACTTGGAAGCTCACATAGCACTACTGAGTACGCATACAAAGCAAAGGCAGTGGTTCTCACTGGACTGTGCTGGGGTTCACAGAATGCTTACCTGTATTCCTCAATGGGAAAATCAATAGGTGATAAACTGCCCCTGAAAGGCAACTAATCCAGAATGTGGCAGCTAGACTGCTGACTGGGAGCAGCCAACGGGACCATATAACACTGGTCCTAAAAAATCTACGCCGGCTCCCAGTATGTTTCCGAGCACAATTCAAAATGTTGGTGCTGACCTTTAAAGCCCTAAACAGCCTTAGCCCAGTATACCTGAAGGAGCATCTCCACCCCCATCATCCAGCCCAGATGCTGAGGTCCAGCTCCCAGGGCCTTCTGGCGCTTCCCTCATTGCAAGTAGTGAAGTTGCCCTGTTTGGATTTGGATTTGATATCCCGCTTTATCACTACCTGAAGGAGTCTCAAAGCGGCTAACATTCTCCTTTCCCTTCCTCCCCCACAACAAACACTCTGTGAGGTGAGTGGGGCTGAGAGACTTCAGAGAAGTGTGACTGGCCCAAGGTCACCCAGCAGCTGCATGTGGAGGAGCGGGGAAGCGAACCCGGTTCACCAGATTACGAGTCCACCACTCTTAACCACTACACCACACTGGCTCTCCCATCATTTTATTTCATTTATTGAATTTATATACTGCCCCATACCCAGAGGTCTCAGGGCAGATCATAAAAAAGATCATAATCTATAAAATCACAATAAAAACAACACTCCAATAACGTACCCCCCTCCCAAAAAGAGCCACATTTTAAAGTGTATAGGGTGTTAATCAGGTCAGCCAAAGGCCTGGTTAAAAAGGAACATTTTTGCCTGGCAGCAGGCGAACTTCCCAGGGGAGAGCATTCCACAGATGGGGAGCCACTGCAGAGAAGGCCCCGTTCTCGTGTTGCCACCCTCAGGAGGGCCTCAGAAGGTGATCTCAGGGTCCGGATAGGTTCATATGGGAAGAGGCGGTCAGATGTCAAGGAGATAATGACTTTTAGAAGACATCTGCAGGCAGCCCAGTTTAGGAAAGTTTTGGTGTTTGATGTTTTATTATGCTTTTGTATGTGTTGGAAGCCTCCCAGAGTGGCTGGGGCAACCCCAGTCAGATGGGCAGGGTACATGTAATAGAATTATTATGGCCCTGCTACTCATCTTTCCCTACAACATGCAGCCACAGGACGGTGTTGGGTGCATTCTAGGTCACAGCGACCATAAAAAGCTCCTTTATACTAAGGCAGACTGTTGGTCCATCTAACGCAGTACTGCTTATACTGACTGGCAGCAGCTCTCAGACATTTCAGGCAGGGGTGTCTCTTAGCCCTACCTGGAAATCCTGGGTGTTGTCCCTGGAGCATTCTGTGTGCAAACTTGTGCAACAGTTCTTAAACTGAGTCAGTCTGTGCGGACAGGGAGACCCAACCAGTTTGAAGAGGGAGTGTGCCTGAGCACAGAGATTTCCAAACTTCCTACCTTCAGGAAATACTTTCCACAGTGGCTTCTGAAGACCCCTGAGCATTTACCCTAGAGCCTGCTGCATCTTTCAGGGCTCATGCTCAGTTGGTAGCAAGCTTCCAGGATCTCTATGGGCAGCTTTTTCAAACTACTGCCCAAGCTTTCTCAAACTACTGCCCAAGCTATTGCCCCACAGCATGCTGCAACCCATTGAACTATGGTTATATAATTCAGACTGTATGCACCCTTGTAATGGGACCCAGTGTTATTAACAGGACTGTAAGGTAGGGATGTTTATACAGGTTTGCCAAGCAGGGTTTATTAACAGGGCTATATGCACCTCCATGGCAGAGGTGATCATACAGAACCACCTGAAGCAAGTGAAGGCATTTCTATATCACAAAATCTTTCCTGGACCCATGCATGTATTTCCCCACTCCCTTCTGCTGTAGATATCTTGACTTCTTTCCACGCGCTACCCAGCCACCCACAAAATTGGTTTGTTTTGATGGAATCATAGAATTGTAGAGCTAGACAAAGGTCCGTATAGTTAAAGCTATGGTTTTCCCAGTAGTGATGTATGGAAGTGAGAGCTGGACCATAAAGAAGGCCGATCGCTGAAGAATTGATGCTTTTGAATTATGGTGCTGGAGGAGACTCTAGAGAGTCCCATGGACTGCAAGAAGATCCAACCTCTCCATTCTGAAGGAAATCAGCCCTGAGTGCTCCCTGGAAGGACAGATCGTGAAGCTGAGGCTCCAAGACTTTGGCCACCTCATGAGAAGAGAAGATTCCCTGGAAAAGACCCTGATGTTGGGAAAGGGTACAAGGAGAAGGGGACGACAGAGGACGAGATGGTTGGACAGTGTTCTCGAAGCTACCAAGTTGAGTTTGACCAAACTGCGGGAGGCAGTGGAAGACATGAGTGCCTGGTGTGCTCTGGTCCAGGGGGTCACAAAGAATCGGACACGACTAAACAACTCAACAACAACAAGAGCTGGAAGGGACCATGAGGCTCATCCATCCCAAACCCCCTGCAATGCGGGATCCTTTAGCCCAACGTTGGGCTCAAACCCACATCCCTGTGCTCTGCTGACTGAGTTATCCCAGCTGGCTTCGATTGCTTTGAGTGTGAAAGAAAGAAAGAAAGAAAGAAAGAAAGAAAGAAAGAAAGAAAGAGAGTCTAATAGACTTCATATAACAACAAGCTTTTTGGAGATAGACCAAGAGGTGATCTGTAAAACTGCAGGATATTAACATGTTGTTTATCTAAAGATTTTTATCCTACCTTTTCACCCTGAATATACAGTGCTCGGAGCAAGTCACATCAGATTAAAAAACAAGATGCAACAATAACAGAGCTATTGATTTGCAATGTGCTTTGTATTTGGCTTGTCTTATTGTATGTGCAGTTTTACTGTTGATATTAGGCTGTTTGCCACCATAATATTTTTTTATTAATTTGGGAATTGTATATGTGTGTGTGTATCCCTTTAATGCACAGCAATTATTTGTGTTAGGGATGAATAATTTGTATCATACATACATACATACATAATTTTATTTGCCTGCTCAAGGCTTACATCATGAAAACAATGCATTTTAAAAATAGTGAAACAATAAATAAAACATTAAAAAATACACAACCAAACTGAACAACTGTTTACTTACAAGCTCTCCAAAGGTCAGATTCATGTGCTTTATCCATACAGAAAACACAAGCAGTAAAACTTGACTTATTTACAGTGGTGAAAGTTCCTAAATTATTGGTATAGGCACATAAGAATGGCTTGTAAAAACCGTGCAATCTGAGCTTGGAGCAACCAGCTCAAAGCTCTTTACACACTGAGCTTCTCAGGTAGACTGAGGTACAACAATATGCTTGATTACCTTCCTCCCAACGTTAGGGCAAGTGACTTAGTTAAGCCTGGCAGGACAGCTTACTCTATGGCATTAACCCCTTCATGCTTTAACTAGATTTAAGCATATTGGTTATATAAGGCCATATCCCACACAAATGCCAATTCAGGTTTTCAACCAGTAGCCATTTGCTCCAAGTGAGCTTTAAAGAGCAGATTTTCACAAGGACAGCTCTGGAGCTAAAAAGTGGGGGGGAGGTTCTCAGACACAGAGCTTCAAAGTGCGGACCACATCTGAAAAGAATGGAGGACAGGGAAGTTTGCATAAGCCCTCAGATGAGTTTAGAGCCCTTCTGAGATCTGTCCATTTAACTGCTCCCTGGGTTTCCGGCAGAGAGTCTCTTCCACCCCTGCCTGGAGATGCCATGGTGGTGTAGAGGTTAAGAGCGGTAGACTCGTAATCTGGTGAACCGGGTTCGCATCTCCTCTCCTCCACATGCAGCTGCTGGGTGACCTTGGGCCAGTCACACCTCTCTGAAGTCTCTCAGCCTCAGTCATCTCACAGAATGTTTGTTGTGGGGGAGGAAGGGAAAGGAGATTGTGAGCCGCTTTGAGACTCCTTAGGGTAGTGATAAAGTGGGATATCAAATCCAAACTCCTTCCTCCCTTCCTTCTTCCCTCCCGAGCGATGCTATTATCTCTCCCTGAATATTTAGATTGGGGTGAGCACTTCTGGGACTTGTCAGAGCGAATCAGAACTAGCCACCCTTCAGCTTGCAATGTGTGGCTTGTAAGCGCCTCTCAAATCTAATTTATTAAAAACACATTTGTCTTTGAGAGCATCAGATCCCTGATTAATTTCCAGCGCTTGGGCTTTATTTAACGCCGCAGGTTGGATTGTCATTTCTGATTCTTCCAAAGAATGCCTGATTGATAGAAGCTACTGAGAAGGTGTTCATCGGCTGCATTGTTCTTGTCAAGGAAGGAAAGGTGGGGGGGGGGGACTTGTTGATGAAAATAGCAGAGTGTCTTTTGTTATTGGGCTAAGTCATCATGCTAATGGTTCCAGGAAGGGGCGGACGGGGGGGGGGGGGAGAGAACACACACAATATAAGTAAGTAAATCACACACCACGTTAATGTTGTGCAAGAGGTACGGCGAGCAATTTAATTGCTATGTTCACACGGCACCGTTCTATTTCTTTAATTTATCTTTACCCCCCACAATGCGAAGACATCGCTCTGTCCTCCTCGGCACATCCTCTTGCTGAATGGTTGGGGTGTAAATCCATGTAAATGAGGATTTTCATTTGAAAAATAACTCTCCGCTTTAATGGCTAGCTCCCTTGAAAGGAATTTTTCATGCCTCTCATAGCTGGGCCCCTTTAACTCCCCCAAACTGCGGCAGTTCCCTTCGCTTAGGAAAGGTGAGGCATGTTGTTGTCATCATCTGTCTTGGGAGACAATGGAGTGTGCCTCTGGGGGTCAAACTGTTGCATTAGCAGGACCAGAGCGACCTCCCTGGGGCGTGAGCCTGGCCAGTGTGTGTGGAGGTCCTGGTTTGAGGTCCAGACAACAAGACCCTCCTCTCCGCCTCGCTGGTGTGGGTCAAAGAAAAGCAGAGCAAGACATTTGGCAGCAGCTTGGAGTTGCTGGAAGGAGGCGTACAAGGCACCATCCAAGCACCTTAGGGACTCCGGATTTGTTTAGGGTGTACTCCTTAGCCTTTTCTTCTCCCAAAGATATCCCGCAAGGCAGTGGAGGTTTAGGATCAGAGTTTCCTTCTCCTGGATGGGCTGCCTTCCCAGGCTGATTGGCCTCATCCAGCCCTCACTTCCCTCTATGGCATGTGCAGAAACTGCATTCTTGGCCATTGGACCCAGTCTTGGTCTCGCCCTCTGCACATGCAGGGGAAGTTCTTAACTCACTGAGGGCTTGGGACCTGATTAAAGGTAAAGGTAAAGGGACCCCTGACCATTAGGTCCAGTCGCGGATGACTCTGGGGTTGCGGCGCTCATCTCGCTTTATTGGCCAAGGGAGCCAGCATACAGCTTCCGGGTCATGTGGCCAGCATGACTAAGCCGCTTCTGGCGAACCAGAGCAGTGCACGGAAACACTGTTTACCTTCCCGCTGAAGTGGTACCTATTTATCTACTTGCACTTTGACGTGCTTTTGAACTGCTAGGTTGGCAAGAGCCGGGACCGAGCAACAGGAGCTCACCCCGCTGCGGGGATTCGAACCGCCGACCTTCTGATCGGCAAGTCCTAGGCTCTGTGGTTTAACCCACAGCGCCACCCGCGTCCCATTTGGGACCTGATTAGTGGGACATAAATGTAAAAATCAATAATGAATTGGCATGGATCAAGGCCAGCCTGGGAGCCAGGAAGGGGTGGAGCCTCCGGTCTTCACTGCTGAAGCCACAGCTCCAAGTGGCTGTGTAAAGTCTTCCTGACCAGGGGTAAATTGAAAGGTCTTTGGCCGAATTCAGAAGAGCTCTTCGGATGTGACCTCCCTACTGGAGGGCGCATGCCCTTGCATTTCCTCATCAAATTGGCTGTGTTGTGAAGGTCACACACACCTGAAGCAGAATTAGGAGGGAGAGATTTCATTCGGAAACACAGCCTAGAGATGTTTTTAATAGCAGAGGAAACAGCCTATGCATAGAAATGGGCATCTTTACAGGTAATCAACCAGTCACATCCTGATGGGCCGCATAAGAGAACATTTCCCCCCCCAGGTAGGAGATCGCAGCAGTTTGCATAGCCTGCGGTGTGAGCTTAGTATTAGCGGAGAATGGTTCTCAAAGAGGCCGGAGCTCTGAACACTTTATAGCCTGGACCCCTGTGCTAAATGAACTCTGCAAGTTGATACAATCAATGCAAATGCCCTTATTTGCATAACCCTTTCCCTTTCATTTGCATATCTTCACCTCTTCAGGGTTGATGTCCCTTTTTCTTAAGAACAAGATTGGTAGCCATCTATGTACCCCATGGGTAGGCAAACTAAGGCCCGGGGGCCGGATCCGGCCCAATCGCCTTCTAAATCCAGCCCACGGACGGTCTGGGAATCAGCGTGTTTTTACGTGAGAAGAATGTGTCCTTTTATTTAAAATGCATTTCTGGATTATTTGTGGGGCCTGCCTGGTGTTTTTACATGAGTAGAATGTGTGCTTTTATTTAAAATGCAGGACAACTGTGAGGCCCTCAGAGACCAGTGCTCCTGAAGGGGCCTGCAAAAGTTGGAGCCAATCCTCACATCCTAAATTATTCCTGGAGCTTACAGCTAATGGTATGAAAGATTAAAAACAGAGGAAATAAAGGGAAAACCGAACAGCAGCATACCTTTGCTGTTCAATGAGTTGGGGCGCTGGCAAGGAACACTCCGTTTCACTATTAATGTTAAATTAGCTCATTCAATCAACTAATTATGCACAATATACACAGATCTCTCCACCTAGAGCAAGCAAGCATGACAAGGGTGGGCTGTTCGGCTGCAAGTAGTTTGAGCAAGCCGCTTTCCAAGGTGAGTAATTCTGGGATTCTGGCCCCGTTTGATTCAATCAGAACTTGGCACGAGTCCAGGAGTCTGCTCTTGCCACTGGCTGGTATCCAACGCTTTGCAGAAATATTAACGACATCTTAGGCTAACTTGGCAATATTTTCAAAACTCTCAGACAGGCTAGTAAAAATATCAAAAGTACTTAAAAAAAAAAAAAATAGCTGCTTGCTGATGCAAAGAACCAGCCTTGATGACCCAAGTTATCTTTCCTGCACTAATTTACACCATCTTAAAAAACAAAACAACAAAAACAGCAAAATTAATGCAAGTCATTAAACTCAAGTTTTCCCAGTGGCTATAATGCACAGAACCGCCCCTGTGATTGTGTCCAAGTGTATCCAGATTTGCCTTTGAACTACCCTAACCACATCCAGGAAACTGTGATGTATGCATTTAAAATTACTGGCATACAGCCAAGCCATACGACAGCATGTACAAAGGAACAGAGGAAGAGAGAAGTGAGTCACACCATTTGGTCCATCTATGCTACTACGATGTATGGAAATGAGAGCTGGACCATAAAGAAGGCTGATCGCTGAAGAATTGATGCTTTTGATTTATGGTGCTGGAGGAGACTCTTGAGAGTCCCATGGACTGCAAGAAGATCAAACCTCTCCATTCTGAAGGAAGTCAGCCCTGAGTGCTCACTGGAAGGACAGATCCTGAAGCTGAGACTCCAAGACTTTGGCCACCTCATGAGAAGAGAAGACTCCCTGGAAAAGACCCTGATGTTGGGAAAGATGGAGGGCACAAGGAGAAGGGGACGACAGAGAACGAGATGGTTGGACAGTGTTCTCCAAGCTACCAGCATGAGTTTGACCAAGGTGTGGGAGGCCGTGGCAGACAGGAATGCCTGGCGTGCTCTGGTCCAGGGGGTCACGAAGAGTCGGACACGACTAAACGACTCAACAACAACAACAACAACAACAACATGCCAGTACAGTCGTAGCTTGGTTCTCGAATACCGTTTTGGCTCCCGAACCCAGAAGTGAGTGTTCCGGTTTGCAAAAGTTTTTGGGAAGCTGAATATCCGACGCAGCTGACACGACTTATGATTGAGTGCAGGAAGCTCCTGCCCAATCCGAAGCCGCGCCTTAGTTTTTGAACTTTTTCAGAAGTCGAACTGACGTCCAGAATAGATTCTGTTCGAGAACCATGGTACGACTGTACTGTAAACACTGGCTGGCAGCGGCTCTCCAGGGTGTGAGGGTCATACTCAGCCCTACCTGCAGATGTCAAGGATTGAAACCAAAACATTCTACAGAAAGCAGAGGTGCTGTTACTGAGCTACTACAGCCCTTCTGTAGGAGTCTTAGGATGCTTGATAGTCCTTCTCACTTGTTGGGTCCTGGCAAACCATCCTTAGGACTAGTACTCATGAAGGACCACCTTGATCTATGTGAGGCGTGTTGGTGCATTTAGGGTTGCCAGATGTCCTCTTTTTCCAGGACACACCCTCTTTCTCATGGGTATGTAAAATGAGAGTCGTAGCGATCCATAGTTTTGTGGTTGTCATTTAGTCATTTAGTCGTGTCCGACTCTTCGTGACCCCATGGACCAGAGCACGCCAGGCACTCCAGTCTTCCACTGCCTCCCGCAGTTTGGTCAAACTCATGCTGGTAGCTTCGAGAACACTGTCCAACCATCTCGTCCTCTGTTGTCCCCTTCTCCTTGTGCCCTCCATCTTTCCCAACATAAGGTTCTTTTCCAGGGAGTCTTCTCTTCTCATGAGGAGGCCAAAGTATTGGAGCCTCAGCTTTAGGATCTGTCCTTCCAGTGAGCACTCAGGGCTGATTTCCTTCAGAATGGAGAGGTTTGACCTTCTTGCAGTCCATGGGACTCTCAAGAGTCTCCTCCAGCACCATAATCCAAAAGCATCAATTCTTCGGCAATCAGCGTTCTTTATGGTCCAGCTCTCACTTCCATACATCACTACTGGGAAAACCATAGCTTTAACTATACGGACCTTTTTTGGCAAGGTGATGTCTCTGCTTTTTAAGATGCTGTCTAGGTTTGTCATGTTTATTAATTTCAGGGGGGAGGTACTCTGAGAAAAACATAGTTGAATATCACCCCTAGTGTTATGAATCACAGAATCATAGAGTTAGAAGGGACCGCGAGGATAATCTAGAAGTAGAAACCTTTTCTCTACTCACTTTCTCCATGCCATGCATAATTTTTATGAACTTTTCTCATGTCTCTTCCTACTTGCCTTTTCTCCAAAGTAAATATTTAGCTCAGCTAGAGTGTGCTGCTGATACCGCCAGGGTTGTGGATTCAATCCTCATTTAGGCTACCTGCAGATTCCTGCATTGCGGGGGGTTGGACTAGATGACCCTTGTCATCTTTCTCAACCCTACAATTCTATGATTCTAAACAGGGCCAGATTTAGGTTTGATGAGGCCCTAAGCTACTGAAGGTAATGGGGCCCTTTATATGTCCAGCTGTCCTTTGTCAACAACAAATTGTCGCTTTTTTGTGTTGAATATATGCTATATGGTAATTTACGGACCTAATAGGTATCTAAAGCCATTGGCACACAACAAAATATGTATTTTATCAAAGTAATTGTTGAACTGAAATACAATTAAGAATAAGTATATTAATGGTGACATTTTTGGGGGGCCCCAAGAGAGTGGGGCCCTAAGCTATAGCTTGTTTCGCTTATATGTAAATCCAGCACTGAGTCTAAACCACCCGTAAGGATTTCTTTCTTAGGAATCCTTAACCCTCTCATAGAATTATAGTTCTGATAGCTAATTTGCAACTAGATGAGTAGGTGGCTGTGGAGTAATAAAATCTTGGCAGGTCTATTGTTTGCAGTGTGGGCATGTGTTACATTGGGGGGGGGCATTTCTAAATGATTTTTCTCCACCCCCTTGGAATGTTGAGTTATTTGTTTTGCAAATAAAAAAATAATGCCCATCAAACTCACTCCCAATTCATTAACGCAAATCAATAACTCCAAAAGTTATTAACTGGTTGGATGCTATCCATTGCGTTGCTTCCCCTCACCCCAAACCCAGTCAAATGTTCCCCTCATCATTTTGCCAACACTTCTGCTGCAAATTTACACTTCCACAGAACTGTGAAGGGAAACAAATCTCATTATTATCCCCCCCAACTTTCCTTTCAAAGCAATTGCTGTGCCATTGTGCCAGCTTACCTGGTATGCAAATGCGATTTTTAAAATCCCTGCCACAGCACCCTGCGGAGAGAACATATGCCGCGGTCTCCGAGTGTGAAGCTAGCAGCTGTGCAACAGATCGAAATGAAGTCCAGATATGCCAAAATCGCCCAACAAACAAGCCATTGAGAGATCTTTTCAAAGCCCCCACTACCGTTGCAATAAGGTTTAATGACAGCAACTAGCGTCTGCTTGGGAGCAGTTTGATGCAAAGTTTCCTGTAGAAGTTGACAGACACCTTCTTCTCTGTTGCATTCTGGGATTACTGTGTTCCAGTACGTTTCTGGGCACAATTCAAAGTGTTGGTGCTGACCTTTAAAGCCCTAAACGGCCTCGGTCCTGTATACCTGAAAGAGCGTCTCCACCCCCATCATTCTGCCTAGACACTGAGGTCCAGCGCTGAGGGCCTTCTGGCGGTTCCCTCACTGCGAGAAGCAAAGCTACAGGGAACCAGGCAGAGGGCCTTCTCGGTAGTGGCACCCGCCCTGTGGAACACCCTCCCACAGATGTCAAAGAGAAAAACAACTACCAGACTTTTAGAAGACATCTGAAGGCAGCCCTGTTTAGGGAAGCTTTTAATGTCTGATGGACTATTGTGTTTTAATATTTTTTGGGAAGCCACCCAGAGTGGCTGGGGAAACCCAGCCAGATGGGCGGGGTATAAATAATAAATTCTTCTTCTTCTTCTTCTTCTTCTTCTTCTTCCTGCTGTGCGAATGGCACTGAAAGAGATGTAATCGGTGGTGGCCAACTTTTCATCGTATTTCTACAATACGATGGAGTGTAGCTCCACAAGTCAAGCTGAAAGCGTTAGAGCAGGGATGGGGAAGTAAAAAAGTAAAAAGGTAGAGGACCGTTGGACGGTTAAGCCCAGTCACAGGCGACTATGGGGCGCAGCACTCATCTTGCTTCAGGCCAAGGGAACTGGGTTTTGTCCACAGACAGAGAAGCTATTCAAGATGCTGAAGAATGCGTGACTCTGGTGAGAGGTAGCTGACCAAAGCATGGGAGGGCAGTGCAGTGTTCCAATCTGTAATTCCAGCCACATCAGGCACAGAGAGGATGACTCAGTCAATCCTAGCACCATCTGCCAAGGTACATGTGTAGGGGGGAATCAGGCAGTTTACAAGGTCAGGACAAGCGACCCGCTGACCTTGTTTGCTGATCCAAAGCATATGGGCTCAATAAACGAAGCAATAATTAAGGTTACTACAGCGTGTCATTGACCTAGCTGCTTAGCACCAACACTGGGCTTTGGTTCCCTTGAAGCAAGGGCGTTTGTAAGGTTTCAGGCACCAAGAGCAAAGGCAATCCTTGATGTTAGAATCACGGGGAGACACGGAGCAGCTAGCTGGCTGTTGCTGTTGCTTCAGTTGGAACAGCTTGGTGGAAACATGCACATACTAAAGATCCAGAATGTTGAAGTTCACACACATTTCCTCACGCAAAACCAAAAGAAGAGAAGACGAAACCAGAGTGTGATCACGTCTTGCACTCATTTAACCTGTGCGATTTCAACCGTATGTGGGTTGGTTGAAATTGCGCAAGTTAAATCCAAGCAAGGCAGAGAGTTTAAAAGTTCTTTTTTTGTGCCAAGTCCACTTGTGGTTACCTGTTGTGGAAATAGTTTTTTTTAACTCTCTGCTTTGCTTGGGGAGTAGAGGGCAAGGTCCTTTTGGTGCACTGGCTCTGGGAAGCTCTCGCAAAATCTTGTGAGCCCCTCTCGAGTTCCTGCGATATCTTGCGTAACCATCCCTGGCCTTCCAGAACTGGTCTTGCCTCCCAAGCAAGATGAGATATGAAGTGAAAGGTGTATGCACCATATTCTCATCCTTTGTTTTGTGACAAACCAACCTCTGTTCGCTTATTTATTTGGAGTGTTTGCTTTCTCCCACCCCTAGGGAACAATCCTGTGCACACTCACACCTTTATGATACGATACGATAATCTTTGTTATCATTGTCCCATACATAACAATGAAATTAAAAAAATCTACATCAGACATTCAAAAACCCACAAGTCTGCTATCCCAACTATCCCAGCCTGGTTAGCCCCCTAAAAACTCTGATACCCCATAATTGAATACAATATACTCACATAAAGACTACCTTACACTGCATTTAAAACCAAAATTGCATTTGGATAGAAACTGTTTCTCAGGCGGCTAGTCTTAGTCTTTATAACCCTGCACCTTCTTCCAGAAGGCAGAAGCTGAAAGAGATCATTTCCGGGGTGCGCGCTATCCTGCGCTATCTCTGCCGCTTTCTCATGGCACCTGGAAGCATAGATTTGATCCAAGGTGGGAAGAGTGCACCCAATTATTCTCTCCGCAGTCTTTACAACCCTGGACAGTGTTGTTTTTCCCCTGACTGTGCAGCTCCCAAACCACACACACAGATCATAAGTTAATACACTCTCCACAGTACAATGGTAAAATGCCATCAACAGATTATTTTTCCGCAGGATTCCCAGAAAATATAACCTCTGCTGTGCTCTCTTCATCAGGTCTTTGCTCCCCAGGTTAGGTCATCTCTCAATTCCATTCCCAGAAATCAAAACACTGAGACCTGTTCCACACACTTCCCCTCAATAATAAGTGGTGAATATTCAATTTACATTTCCTAAAGTCCACAATAATCTCTTTTGTTTTCTTTAAGCTAAGGAGTAAGTTGTTTTTCCTGCACCACTCCCCCAATTGCTCAACTTCCTTCCTATAGGCTGCCTCCCCCTCTTCAGCTGTGATTAAACCAACCACCATTGTATCATCTGCAAACTTAATGATCTTATTACTGGGGTATTTGGGGGCACAGTCAGCTATATAGAGCGTATATAAAAGCAGGCTCAACACGCACCCCTGTGGCCTCCCCGTATTCATGATGAGATCCACAGAGACATGGAAACCCATCCTGACCCGTTGGGATCGGTTTCATAGAAAGTCTAATATGCACCTGCACAAACACTTTCTTGGTGGTAAAGCAAATACATGGCGTTCCAGGTTTGATCACCAGTATCTGCAGGTAGGGCTGAGAAAGACTTCCTGGCTGAAAACTAAGGAGAGGCGCTGTCAGTTAATGCAGGCAATATTGAACTGGATGGGCCAATTGTCTGAGTCAGTGTAAGATAGCTTCCTATGTAGGTCACTGTGGGAAACCAGGATGCAGGATTAGATGGGCATTTGCTGTGATGGAGCAGGGCCCTTGTGCTTCTTTTTGTTTATTTTTCATATCCTATCGTTCCTTCCCGAGGGGAGACCAAAGCAGCTAACAGCAAAGCAGAAAACAGCGCGAAACAGCAGAGTGAAAGTCAATAACAAAACATAGTGTATATCAAATAAAAACTAAATGCATGTCTCACAGTCACAGATACAACTTATTAAGTCCAAAAATTAATAGGACCCAAGTCCCACTTCTGGCATTAACGTCGCACACCCCGTACTTGTCGTCCTAAGGACAGTAGGAACCTTCTTCGCGGTGCAAATCTCTGCAAAGGCAGCAGCAACAGGTTGGCCTGAGCAGAAAAGAAAAAAGTTGCTCTTCCCTGTGATTCCTGAGCCAATCTAATCACCAGAGCTTAATTTCTAAAGAGAGAAATAGTGAATCGAATGCTTGCTTGAAAAGGCACACTTTTTTGGGGTAACGTCTGCTCTCATCGGCTGAGGCTGAGTGGGCAGGCTGTAGTTATTCCATAGGGATGGGAAGGCACTCTGTACGTGCTTATAGCTACACCTATATTTTTGCTTTATTAGAATATGTGCCCCAGGACTACTGAAAAGAGGGGTGAAATTAAGCAGCAACAGAGTCTGCTGCAGACAGAGCTCTCTGCCCACCCACCCCCCTTAAAAAAGCTGCATTAGCAACAGCATTTTTTCCAAAGGTTTCTGTAGCATATTTGGCTTGTAATGTCTGCAGCCAATTGACAAAGACGCGATTGAACGATCAAGGAGATGTTCATAACCCAGGGCTATGCGCTTATTGCTTTTTCCTGTGGAAAATAAAAGTCAATATAGGTTTTATTACATCCTCTCCAGTCCCTCTTCTCCTCACTCAGTTGAGAAGGGGGTAAAAATCACACTGACAGTCGTGTTGTTCACCCTTGTGCTGCTATTGATTATTTTCTGTTTATCTTCTTGGATTCATGGTCTGTTACCTGCAGCTTATCTGATCTATTGCTTGCTTGGATGCTGCAAGGCCCAAATAGCCCGCGAGGAGGAAGGCATTGCGATGGATGCTTCCTTTCCATCAAATGGCAGCTAAGGAAGTCACATACTGGCTTCCCCTGGGCCGACCCATCCCTGAAATGGGAGCGCAATTTGCCGCTTCCCTGCTTGCTCAGAGCAAACAGCAAATGGCCACTAGGTGAAGAAAAAGTGCCTGTATTATAGCATGGGGGGGGGGGAATGCACTGATAAACAGTATGGTGTAGTGGTTAGAGCAGTGGTTCCCAAACTTGTTTGGGCTCATCCCCATTATTCATAATAGTGGTTTGCATGACCTATTAAGATAATAACACAATAAAATTCAAAATAGTAAGAATCAATTGCACGTTTATTTAAAATCCAATTAATTTTTTTTTATAAGATATTTATTGCAATTTTTTTAAAAAACACCAAACATATAAGTTACCATCACCATATAACATACAAGAATATAAAATAAAGTTAGAGTAAAGAAAAGATAGAAAAGAAAAAAAAAGATACAGATTAAAGTAAATGTTGTTCACAAATCATAGTTTCATAATCTTCAGACTTCCTCACATCTCCCTTCCCTGCGTTCTCAATCTTATCGTTACATGCAGCAATTTATTACCTTACTTCCATTCTTGTTATATAAATCTCCAATAGTGTTACTTCAAATTACGTCCTTTTCACTTATTTTCATATGTCTTACAATAAGATTACTGCTGCCATGTTTCTTTCAATCGTGCATTCTCCTAGCATTCATACAACTTATAATGTTTTTGTAGATAGTCCTTAAATTTTTTCCAGTCCTCTTCCACCATCTCTTCTCCCAGGTCTCGAATACTGCCGGTCATTTCAGCCAACTCCATGTATTCTATCAGTTGCATCTGCCATTCTTCCAGTGTGGGTAAATCTTGGGTCTTCCAATACTTTGCGATGAGTATTCTTGCTGCTGTTGTTGCATACATAAAAAAAGTTTTATCTTTCTTTAACACCCCTTGGCCTACAATGCCCAGAAGGAAGGCCTCTGGTTTCTTAAGGAAGGTATACTTAAATACCTTTTTTAACTCATTGTAAATCATTTCCCAGAAGGCCTTGATCCTTGGGCACGTCCACCAGAGGTGAAAGAATGTTCCTTCAGTTTCCTTACATTTCCAACATTTATTGTCAGGCAAATGATATATTTTTGCCAGCTTGACTGGGGTCATGTACCACCTGTATATCATTTTCATAATATTTTCTTTCAAGGCATTACATGCCGTGAACCTCACGCCGGTGGTCCATAACTTTTCCCAGTCAGCAAACATAATGTTATACCCAATATCCTGTGCCCATTTTATCATAGCTGATTTGACAGTTTCATCCTGCGTATTCCATTTCAACAGCAAGTTATACATTTTTGAGAGTACCTTAGTTTTTGGTTCTAACAGTTCAGTTTCTAATTTCGATTTTTCCACCTGGAAACCTATTTTCTTGTCTAACTTAAAGACCTCTCTAATCTGAGCGTAGTGTAACCAATTTTGCACTTTCTCCTTTAATTTCTCAAAACTCTGCAATCTCCAAGTGACTCCTTCCTTCTCTAGTATTTCCCAATATTTCGGCCAATTGGCCTCCATGTTGAGTCCTTTCGGGGCCTTGGCTTCCATAGGTGACAGCCACCTTGGGGTCTTATTTTCTAATAAATCTTTGTATTTTACCCAGACATTAAACACGGCCTTCCTGACAATATGGCTCTTGAAAGCCTTATGAATTTTTACCTTGTCGTACCACAAGTATGCATGCCATCCAAAGGCATTATTAAACCCTTTCAGATCCAGGACGTCAGTGTTCTCTAGAAGTAACCAATCTTTCATCCAGCAGAAAGCCGCAGCTTCGTAGTATAACCTTAAGTCCGGCAGGGCAAACCCCCCTCTTTCCTTTGCATCCGTTAAGATTTTAAATTTTATTCGGGGCTTTTTGCCCTGCCAGACAAATTTGGAAATATCTCTCTGCCACTTTGTAAAACATTCCACTCTGTCCACAATCTGTAGGGTCTGAAACAAAAACAGCATTCTTGGCAATACATTCATCTTTATCGCAGCAATTCGGCCCAACAAGGAAAGTTTTAATCTTGACCAACTTTCTAAGTCCTTTTTAATTTCTGTCCAACACTTTTCATAGTTGTCCTTAAATAAATTCAAATTTTTAGCAGTCATATTAACCCCTAGGTATTTTACCTTCTTAACAACTGTTAAGTCTGTCTCTTTCTGAAATCTTTCTGCTTCCTCAGTTGTCAAATTTTTTTCCAGAACCTTTGTCTTTTGCTTGTTTAATTTAAAACCTGCCATCCGACCAAACTCATGAATCAATTCTAAAGCTCTTTTCGTACTAGATTCTGGCTCCTGCAATGTCAAAACCAGATCATCTGCAAAAGCTTTCAATTTGTACTGTTTGTCTCCGACATGAATCCCTTCAACCAACCGGTCCCCTCTGATCATGTTTAGGAGCACCTCCAGGACCGAAATAAATAACAAAGGGGATATGGGGCAACCTTGTCGTGTTCCTTTCTCTATCTTGAACTCTTCTGTCACCACATTGTTAACTATCAATTTAGCTTTTTGTTCTGAATAGATTGCCTCTATACCATTTTCAAACCCCCGTCCCACTCCCATCCCTTCAAGATTTTTCTTCATAAACTTCCAAGAAATGTTATTGAAGGCCTTCTCTGCATCTATAAAGATCAACACAGCTTTTGTATTAATATTTGTTTGTAAAAGTTCCAAAATATCAATAATATTTCTAGTGTTGTCAAACAAATGTCTACCTGGGAGAAAACCAGCCTGGTCCTTGTGAATTACTTCCTTTAAAACTTTTTTAAGTCTACCTGCCAAAATATCAGCAAAAATTTTGTAATCCACATTCAGGAGAGAGATGGGACGGTAGTTCTTAAGTTGTGTCTTTTCAGTTTCTGATTTAGGTATCAATGTGATGAAAGCTTCTTTCCACGATTCCGGTGCCCTCTTCCCCTCCATAATCTCATTGCAAACCTCCATTAACGGCTGCATCAAATAATCTTTCAGTATCTTATAATATTTGGAGGTAAGCCCATCTGGCCCTGGAGATTTGCCCAATTGCATATTCTGAATGGCACCTTCAATCTCTTGTTGTGTTATTTTGTAGTTCAAGATTGTCCTGTTCTCTTGAGACAATTTTGGTAGTCCATTCCTTCCCAAAAATTGGTCTATCTCTGTCTCATCTTGCGGCCCTTGAGTGTAAAGTTGCTTAAAGTATCTCTGGAAACACTTTCTGATCTCCACAGGATTCTGGATATTTCTCCCTTCCATCTCTAGATTAGTCACTGTATTTAGTTTTTGTCTCTTTTTCAACTGCCATGCTAGCAGTTTCCCACATTTATTTGCCGATTCAAATGATCTTTGTTTCATTAACTTGATTTTCCACTCCACTTCCTGATTTAGCAATTTGGAATATTGTGCTTGAAAAAGTTTAATTTCTCTCAGAATCTCCTGTGACTTCGGTTTCGATCTTAACTTTTTCTCACAATCCTTAATTTTCTCCAAGATCTTATCCTTTTTCTCGTTCTGTGCTCTTTTCTTTATGGTATTCTGTTGTATCAGAAACCCCCTCATAACAGCTTTGCTTGCGTCCCAATTAAAATCCAATTAAAACCCTTTATTTTAATTAATTCAGCAAAACCGATGAACTTCATCCAGTGTTACCAGCTTTTCAAAGTCTGAAAGTCTTTCTAATGCAGACACCCCCCCTGCTGCCCCTTTGCCTCTTAGCATCCCCCTAGGCAATCCCATTAACCCTTGGGGAACCACTCAGAGTGTCAGGCTTGGACCAGGGAAACCCGGGTTCAAATCTCCACTCAGCCATGGAACTCACAGGGTGAGTTGGAGCCAGTCATTTTCTCATAGCTATCATTTTCTCATAGCTAAGCCTACCTTAGAAAGGCTTATCTTGCTAGCCTGCGGGCAGGGACTGTCTTGTTTTAATTGATTTTATGTAAGCCACTCTGGGAGCCCTTTTGGCTGAAGAGCCCTGAACAAAGGATCCAAATAAATAAATAGAAATATTAAAAAAAAAAATACCGTTGTGGGAATCCCTTGTGCTTTCCTGAGCTCCTTTGAGTAAGAGCGAGGTGGAAAAATACAATAAATAAATGATCCCTGGTGGATTTCGCAATCGTTGTAAAATCTGAAGAACTACACCTCAGTTTCTGCATCCCTGATGGATTTTGCAAGACTAGTCTCTAATGCATAAGGAGTAATAATATGGATAGAAAATCCAGGGGATCAATATGGCTCAGTCAGATGCTGTAGTGCAGGGACAGGAAACCTCAGCCCTGGGGCCTAAATGCGGCCCTCCAGGTCTCTCTGTCTGGCCCTTGGGACTTTCCTCAGAGCACATCCCCTCTCCTCAGGTTACACCTCTTCCCAGACCAGTTTTGCATCCTCCTTGAGTGCTTTTGCCTGCCTGGAATGTGGATTTGAACTCTGATAAGGCTTCTTACTAGCCTGAATGGATGATAAAGAGGGGCATGAATGTGTGTATATACTGCCCAAAGCTAAGTTCCACGTTTGTTGCTTTGGCCCGCTTTGCCTCCATCAATCCTTTGATACTCGCTGCTTCCCTAGTTCAAGGGCGCAAAAGCTGATGGTGTAAAAACTGATGTAGTTTGGCAACATCTGGACCAAGGCTACCCTCCGCCCCACCTCTCAAGATGAACTTGGTGCTGTACATTGAAACTAGTCAGTCACATTTGAAAGATTTCTTTACGTACAACCATTTGAACAATAATCTTGTCTTATTTTCTATTCATCAAAATTTATATGCTACTTTTTCAAGTGGTAATTAAAAAAGCCTCTTAGTACTGTATTCAATAAAATATATAGTTTTCATTCTATTAATGTTTCTTTGTTTTGTTTTTTTTGTTTTTTTAATCATTGTTCCCACCCACCTCTGTTTTTAGCTGTTCCTATTTTATCTGTGAAGACAGGAGTGCCTGGCGTGCTCTGGTCCATGGGGTCACGAAGAGTCGGACACGACTAAACGACTAAACAACAACAAATTTTATCTGTAAGCTGCCTGAGTCCTTGCCGTGAGTCCCTGTCAGGGAAACAGGTGGTGTGTGGGTGTGGGTATATATATATATATATATATATATATATATATAATATCTACTACTACTACAAATAATAACAACTGATAAAACAATTAAAAATGGTAGATGTAATAACGTTATCAAACTGTAAACAAAATCAGTAGTTTAAAAACAAATATTCCTAATAAAATCACATGTTTGTGTAGGCTTGCCTAAACAGAATAGTTTTTTAGCAAGCATCAGGAAAGGTACAATGAAGGCAGCTGCCTAAAATTAATAAAAATGTAATATTATTAATAAGGTTAATTGCGTGTTGCCTTTTTCTTGTTACGACTACAAGGAGTTTCTTCTTTTCCATCTTACCGCAAGGTGTTTTGTGAATTTATCATCATACTAAATAAAAAAGCAACAAATGTGAAAAGCAACAACCCAAAATTGCTATTCCGCTTCTCTCGCTGCGGCCGCCTCCATCCTTGGTCCATTTGCCTCCCTCGCCTCTCCCACCTGTCAGCCTCCACCTGAGAAGCCGCTGGCAACTACAAGCCCCAGAGTGCACCGCGCGAAGACGCGCAGCGCCCGGTGTCCTCCCCGCCTCTCCCCGGCCGCTATAGGGCGATTGGCGGCTAGCCTGCGTGCGGATTGGCTGGAAGGCGGAGCACGGGGGGCGTGGGCGGGCTCGACCCTTGTCGGAGGCTGAGCCCAAGATGGCGGCGTCTGAGGCGACTGGCCGGTACAGGAGCAGCATGAGCAAAAGCAAGGACCCTTCCGGCCTGCTCATCTCCGTCATCAGGTAGCGGGGCCGGCCCCTCTCCCCAGGGCCTGAGGGGAGGTCGGGGAGTGGGGAGCCGCCCCGCCCCCTCACCTTCGCGGCTGCACCTGAAAGGCCCTCAAGGGCCTGCGCGTGAGGGAGAGATGCTCTGTGAGGGGACTGTGAGAGAGTCCGTGGCGGAGGCAGGAGAGCCAGCTGGGCCCTGGCAACGGCAATTGTGGGTGCCCGGCCCCTTCATGGTTGGATGTCGTGGGTGCTCGGGCACCCCAGGGAGTTGGCACCTATGGGGGTCGGAGAGTGTGTGCCTCTGAGAGGAAGGAGTGTGTCTGAGAGAGACAGTGAGATTGTGAGGAATTAATGCGCGTATGTGTGATAGTGTGTGTGTTTGTGGGAGAATGTGCCTGTGTGTCGGAGATTGTGTCTCAGAGGGAGTGTGTGTGTGTGTGTGTGTGTGTGAGAGAGAGAGAGAGTTTGTGAGGGATTAATGTCTGTAAGTGTGACAGAAAGTTTGTGTGTGTGTGTGTGTGTGTGTGTGTGTATGAAGAGCAGGCATAGGCAAACTTGGCCCGCCAGATGTTTTGAGACTACAACTCCCATCATCCCTAGCTAACAGGACCAGTGGTCAGGGATGATGGGAATTGTAGTCTCAAAAAACATCTGGCGGGCCAAGTTTGCCTATGCCTGGTCAAGAGAGAGGGAGAGGGAGAGAGAGAAGGTGTGAGTGTGTTTGTTTGTTTGTTTGTTTGTTTGTGTGTATGTATGTGGGGGGGGGGAGAGAGATTGTGAGAACGAGGAGGGGAGAGGTGTGTGTGTGTGAGAGAGAGAGAGGGAGAGTTTGAGGGAGTGTGTGTATGTGCAAGAGAGTGTAGGTATGTGAGGAACTGTCTGTGATGGAGGGTGTCAGTCCCAGAGACACAATGATCCCTGGAATCCCTTGCTATATTGGGGTTCTCCCCCTTTAACTCTGCTCTAGAGCATAGCTGTCAACTTTCCCCTTTTCTTGCCAGGAATCCTATTTGGAATAAGGGAATTTCCCTTAAAAAATGGGAAACGTGACATCTATGCTCTAGAGATACCTGGGTCTGGCTGCTGTCACTGAAACCTGGTTTGATGAGTATATTTGTGTATATTTGAGTATATATGATTGAGTATATTTGTGTTACCTTCTCCCAAATGTGACAACCTGGTTGGTGGTGGTTGCTGTTGTTACATACAGTGGAATCTTGGTTGTCGAATGTAATCTGTTCTGGAAGCCCGTTCGACTTCCAAAAAGTTCAACAACCGAGGCGCAATTGCCATTGAAAAAATGGAGAAACGCACCTCAGAAGCCGTTCGACTTCCAAAGCGCATTCGAAAACAGAAGCATTCACTTCTGAGTTGTCTGTGTTTGAAAGCTCAAATGTTTGACTTCCGAAGCGTTTGACAACCGAGGTTTCACTGTATTTATTTATACTCCACCTTTTCCCCTGATAGGGACTCAAGGCGACTTTCAGATAAAAATAAGAACTGCTTAAAACCTGAGGAAACAATAATTAAAAACAATTAAACATGGCTAGAATTTAAACTTATTTATCTATGTAAAACCCATTAAAACAATACAGATAATTACAATAGAAACTGCGCCACACCAACTCCTTCATTAAAAGCAGTCAGTTTTCAAAATTCCATTGAAACAAGATCTTAACCTGCCAGTGGAACGATAACAAGGAAAGAGCCAGTGTGGCTTCTATAGGGAGGGAGTTCCAACATGTGGCAGCAGACATTGAGAAGGCCCTTCACTGTGCAGTGACAGGTGGGGTGGGAAGCTGCCTAATACAGAATCAGGCCATTGGTCCATCTTGCTCAATATTGTCTGCACTGACTGGCAGCGGCTCCTCATTCTTTCAGGCAGAAGACATTCTCAGCCCTACCTGGAGACACCATTGGGGATTGAACTGGGATCCTCCCACATGTAATCTCAGTGTATACAACTTGTACAAGTGACAATAAAGTATTTCAATGTAAGGGCATTGAGCTACCGCCCCTTCTCCAAGTAAAACAACTACCGTATTTTTCGCTCTATAACACGCACCCGACCATAATACGCATGTAGGTTTTAGAGGAGGAAAATCCGTAGGCATGCCTACGGCATTTCCTCCATAACATGCACAGACATTTCCCCTTACTTTCTAGGAGGAAAAAAGTGAGTGTTATGGTGCAAAAAATACAGTAAGCAAATATAAGTCATGTTTGATATGATGTGATTTAACATGGGTTTTAGGAACATAGGCCCTGTGCCGAGACCAGCAGTTCATCTTGTTTACACTGTTTGGCAGTGGCTCTCTAGGCTTTCAGACGGAGTCTTACCTGGCCCTACCTGGAGATGCCAAGGATTGAACCTAAGAAATTCTGGGCCCTTATCCAGCATTGGTCCAGAAGTTGCTTGACTACAATTCCCCTTTGTTCCTGACCATTTGTCTTGCTAGCTAGGGTTGGTGGGAATTGGTGGGAGATGTTCCTACCATTGATCAGGTACCCTGCCCAACAGTTGGCCACTTGAGCAGCTCTACCTAGGTTTTTTTGGAGGGGGGGGGCTCAAAAAAAGGGTGGTGCAGTTCTCCACTCTGTTCTAGGAGTATTTCCGCTTGAATTGGTGGAAGTGAAGCCTTATAGCCACAGGAAAGTGTAATATTAATGCCTAGACTAGGAGTTCATTTCAGAGGGGTTGGACTTCCTGCATTGCAGGGGGTTGGACTAGATGACCCTTGGGGTACCTTCCAACTCTATAGTTCTATGAGTCCAGGAAGAATAAGGCAGTGTTCATGATCCTCTTCCCTCCAGTTCATCTTTACAACAACCCTGTGGTCTGAAAGAGAGAGCATCTGTCCCAAGGTCACCCAGTAAGCTTCATAACTGACTGTATATTTGAACTTGGGTGTCTCCAGGCTTGTCTAATACTCTGTCTAGGTGCAGCAGGACACATGTTGACTCTTCTGTGTTGGATTAAGGGGAAATGGTGTTAGATGCAACTGCATCAAACACTCCAATTGTACAGATAAGTACCTGGAAAAGTAGGAGCTGTGTTAGCATCCCTCCTTGGCTGAGACTGTTTGTGTAGAAGTGAATGTTCTGAATCAAAATCAGATTGGCTTTACATCTGCAGAGGTAAAATAAAAAATTTAAAGGACTGGTTAGAAAGGGCCTCAGCTTCTCCCAGGGACTTTTAATTTGAGAGACTCCAATGCTGTGGAGAATGTGAAGTAGTAACAAGAATGCCATTGAGTAGGCTGAGATTATATTGAGAGGGGGTATTAGTTAGTGATGTAGAAAGGCAGAGGTAAGACTTGCATTCATGCATTTTAGAAATGAAATGAGTCTTCTCACATCTTCTGGTCATATCTGTATATGGGTCTGCAGGGCTTTCTTTTATCTATTTCTTTAGGTCCAGATTCAACTAAATAGGTGTGCTAGCGGCAGCCAGTCCAACAAGTACCACAAACGTAACTGGCCATTTTCCGCTTTTCTCTTCCTGTGCACTCCTCCTACAAATTGACTCAGGGGAGGGGGTCAGGAGAACCCCCAGGACAGAGTGTAGGAGAAGAAGAGAAGATTTCATTCCATCTGGCAAGCAGAAATGCTTGCACTGTTGAATCCCACCCTCAATTACATTTATGAATCATTATGAAATATCCTGAAGCAATTTAATAAAACCATCAACAATAAAAACATATATAAAACAATTTCATATATATAAAAACAATTTCATATCCAATACAGTTATTGATGGGATAAAATGGTCCTCTTTGAGGGAAGCTGATATTAGTTGATTTAATCTGTGCTGCCTACGTCTTGTGAGTAGGTTGGATAGAGCCGTCCCACATTGTTGCTTTCTGAAATCAACCTTTCCTCAATTTCATTTTTTGGTAGTGTTCCAATTTGTTGTCCCTGCCCACTTTTGGAGTATTGTAACTTTCCATCTGAGGGGACGCGGGTGGTGCTGTGGTCTAAACCACTGAGCCTAGGGCTTGCCGATCGGAAGGTCGGTGGTTCGAATCCCTGCGACGGGGTGAGCTCCCGTTGCTCCGTTCTAGCACCGGCCAACCTAGCAGTTCGAAAGCATGTCAAAGTGCAAGTAGATAAATAGGTACCGCTCCGGTGGGAAGATGAACGGCGTTTCTGTGTGCTGCTCTGGTTCGCCAGAAGCGGCTTAGTCACGCTGGCCACATGACCCGAAAAAACTGTCTGTGGACAAACGTTGGCTCCCTCGGCCAGTAAAGCGAGATGAGCGCCGCAACCCCAGAGTTGTTTGCGGCTGGACTTAACTGTCAGGGGTTCTTTACCTTTACCTTTTTAACTTTCCATCTGCACCGTGTTGCTGTTTTGTTCACATTCCTTTCTAAAATACGGGTAGATGGTATGGCACTTATGATCACACACTTGGTTGGTATAAACTCATGTGTCAGCCTATATTTATGGATTATTTATGAATGTGAATGGATTGGTGTAACATCTTTCTTTTTTTTGCACTTGTGAAGTTTCACTCCGTTTAATTTTGGAATGCAGTAAAGTGGGAACCTTAAACTGATGTGGATTGGGTCCCCCTCCCCCACAACGCCTCCAAAACCATATCCCAGAGAGTTAAAAGGGTCTCCCACTCTCTGGAGCTTTTTTATAGGGTAGGTGTGGATCTGGAAGAGCAGGACAGAAAAAGGAAGCTCCATTGTGCGCACTTGGAAGTCTGTTGTGTAAACGGAGCTGCAGAGTTGGATATATTCCTGTGCCTCCCCAAGATGATCTCACCTGAACTACCTTTAATCAGTGAGACCATACAATTATTATTATTATTATTATTATTATTATTATCTTATCAAGTGATACAAATAACTTTGCCGTTCATCACTTGATATTATTATTTAAGTTGTATTTAACCATATTGTGTTTTAAAGAAGGACTGCATGAGGGCCAGAGCTCACATTTATTTATTACTTTTACACAAGCCCTTTTTTCCAAGGAGACCAGGGTGCTGCTTGCAGTTACCTTGTTTTATTCTTACAGTAATGGTCAGATGGCGATTTGTGAACTGCATAAATGGATAAATTACCTTGCATTTTTGCCTTCCCCTTTCCATATATTGAATGTGGGGTTGAGAGACCTAATCTAAGGTTGTTCATTTCTGTAGCTTAGGTTGAAAATGTAAGTTAGAAGATTATACAACAGAGCTGTTAATGAAAACTGATCTCATGAGTTCTGACATTTAGGATACAAAAGAAATCGATTGAAATAGTTCTTGTGTGGGCACTGGAAGCTTGCTCCTGCCGTGTTTGCTATCAAGGCATTGCGGTGCTGAGGTACAATATGAGGTTTTGAAAGTAAAACTGACTGGAAATGAAAGGTGACCTATTAATTTTATTGTCCAAGCTGACTGCAAAAAGTAAATGGCACAAAGGAAATTAAAGTGGATGCTCTTTTAGCAGGAGCTTGGGTTTTAAAAAAGAAAAGAAAGACTGTTCTGAATAGGCGCCATTTTTTCCTTCCTATTATGAAATTCTGAAAAAAGGGTGTTCTCAATCATGATTGGATTTCTGGTGGAGTTGAATGAATTTATTTGCCGCTGAGGGCCACAGTGAAATCAAACATACTCTGGAGGCTTGAGGATGACATATCTTTTGCTAAAATTTACTGCAAATTGGATTCCTAGATGTGGCTAGACTGCTGATGAGGCAACCAGCCAAGCAACATACAACACCTCTGGTCTAAAACATCTGCACTGGCTGCCCATATGCTACTGCATCAGGATCAAGCTTCTTATGTTGATATACACAGTCTTGAACAACTTGGATCCAGGGTACCTTATGTCCCCTGAGCCCTTATATCCCACCTTGATCGCAGAGATCATCCGGAGGAGCACTATTAGTTGTCATCAGTGTTATAGAGGCTTGACTGATCTCAACTAGAAGGTAGGCATTTGGTGTGGAACACTGTTCCAGCAGAGATTCAGCACATATCCTGACTTTTGACTTTCAGGCGTCTCTTGACCTTTTTATGCCAGCAGGCCTTTGCAGTTGTTTAATATTTAATTTATTGATTAATCAGTCACTTTAATTAGTATTTGCATTATTTTTAATGGTGTTTTTATTGTTACACTCCACCCTAGTATTTTATGATATGGCGGTATAGAAATAGCTAGTAGCTAAACGAATGAATGAATGATGCCACTGCTTCTTCAAATAGGCCCATTACCTTTGACTTTATTGCCTAGCATTTAATTCAGGAAAACAACTAATGACTTTTTTTGGAAACCATAATGGGATATTTTCCACGGCTGAGACTTTTAAGTCAGAAGTGTCTCCTGCTTTTTGGTCCAAGGGCTACATGCATCCATCTCCAGCCCCCCTGGGACCTCATTCCAATCCATAATCTTTTGTGCACACAGGCACTCACAGCAGCACTTCACCTCCCACAGCTGACCTGTACTGATCAGTTGGGAAGGGGGTTATTGCCCCACTCCACTAATTAAATAATCAACTTGATCTGTATCCCTACTGGGGTGCTGGGCTGGCAGAGAGGTGTACATATTATTTATTTATTGCTGCTACTACCAAAATTGGTGGGATCTGAGCAGGACAGAAAAAAATGCTTGGGGGGATCAGCTCAGCTCCCAAGACTAATGTTTAACCTCCCCTGCTTTAAATTATTTCAGATAGTGCAGGCCCTTTTTTAGTGGACAGAACTTCTGAATAAACAGAGATTCTTACAGATGTGCCACTTGTCCCAAGGAGGATATAGTCATGCTACTCTTAAAAAAATAGCAAATGTGACAGAAGTAAGGGAGAGAAAGAAAGTCAGATCACTTTAACAATATGAATAATCCATCAAAAAGATAAATAATCCATCAATCCTAATGTAAACATATATATTACCGTAACCTCTCCATAAGTCCAAATAGGAAATTGACAATTATAATATGCATTCAAATAAAATCAGGTAAAATCTTCAGACTATTGAGGAATGGATAGTGAGTGTTTGTCTTTGCAACCCTGAAGTATATATAGATCTCTTTGCAGCAATAAAAACTTGCAGGATCCATTTTTGTTGTCCATCCGTTAGTCCCCTCATCACAAGAATCCACAAATATCGACGTTAATATGGACAATGATTTCTGACCAAACGAGCAACACCAGAGGACATACCCACCTCATAAGCCTCTTCATGTCACTCTTAGTGGATGCTATACTATTTAAACATCTTGCCATCCTAATTGCATTGAGATGGTTTAACACTCTGGTAAGCAAGAAAGGCTCAGGAAAGAGGTGTGTCTCTTCTCACCCAGAGTCAGCTTTGGATAAGAACTGAAACAGGTGTCCCCCCTCACCCCATCTTTCTGCAGAGAAGAAAGATTATTTCTCTTTGCCCAGTCCTTCAGCAGGCACAGAGGGTTTGATAGGAAGGCTGCCTGAGGCTGCCATGGGTCTAGTGCCTTTATTTTGCCTAGCTGTCTAGATCCCTCTTTCTGTGTCACTTGCAAAACTAATGTATGGGGAAATAGAAAATCATAGACCTCCTGTCTTTAAAGTGTTGCCATGAATTAGAAAAAAAAATGCATCTTTTGCTTTGCAATGTTTATGGACTACTTTCCTTTTCTAGTTTATCTCCTCAGTTGTAATGTGCTAGTGAATAACCCATTGACCATTTCTTAGGTATCTGTTAAAGTATCAACATTTCTTCAGAGTTTTTTAATGCACCAATTTACGGTGAAATAAAATTGTGCTGGGTATAGTTTTAAAGGCATGGTTGACAACTACCTAATGGATGTAAAAATTCTAAAGGCTGTAATTGTAGCTGCTGTCTAAAAACCTCTCGGTGGACGGAGTGTTTGAGATGCAACTCGATCTGTATTTGTATCTTTAAAATGTAGTGTACTGGGTGGAGAAATCCAGCCAACTGGTGAAGGACAAACTAGACAATATTGTCTTCTAGAGGGATATGTTTATGTGCTTCTATTGATTTCTTTCTCTCCCATCCTCCTCCTCCTAACCTTTTGTTTTGCCCCTACTTGGTTGGAACGGCTTTTGTATTCTGAAACAAGCTGTCTGGCATTTAGCAAATGCTATGTCTTGGTGAGAGCTTGTCAGAATTTTTTTAATTGGTGAATGTATCTGCCTTTATTTATTGTTAGGATTTTTGTTATCTAGTTCAGGCTGCAGTCCTATTCATGCTTACTTGGAAGTAAGCCTCACTGAACACAGTGGGACTTCTGAGTAAACTTGCATAATGCTGGACTTGTAAGGATTTCGTTAAAAATGACAACCCTTCTGTCTTAAAGGCCTTCTTTAATTGGGAAAACAAAGTTTGGTTGTTACGTAATGAGACTGTTTTTGTCATTGGGACACACTCTGAATGTTAGGAAGGATTATCTGGTTTTAATAAAGTTCGAATTTCAGAAAGGAAATAGGGAAATAGTATAGAAAGGTATCCACTAATACTGAAATGCGAACTTAACTTGAGAGCAAATCCTGTTGAACTAATCTGGACTTACTATTAAGTAATGAGTGAGTTTATATATATTTGTAAATACTGAAGGAGAAGGTAGTCATAACTTACATATACTGATGGATGTTCTTATAGGATCGTGAAAGTAGTAGAGGCCCAGTTCACAAGGCTAAACCATGGCTGAGCATGAATGAATGAGTATGCAGGGATGCACAGGAAAAATTGCAGCTTCTTCGTTCCTCCTTCATTTCTGCTGCCACCTCACTACCCCACGCTAAGCCATAGTTTGGCTTACTGTTGCATCTGAAGCTGGGCTGATAGTTTGTCTTGCTCTAGAAAAAGCATGAGCCATAACCCAGGCTTGTTCTTGGCTTACCAGTTACCACTTGAGGTTAGTCTGTGGGAGATAAACCTGTTGGGAAAAAGCACCAAGGCAAAAGCCAGCTCCAGATGGCTGGAATGCAAAACAGTGCAGATGTACTGTTGGAGAAAAGGTGGAGCCTATTCTCTGTACTGAGCACCGGATGTTAGCTCAGTGTGTCATCTGACCTGTGCTGGAAGTACAGGGGAGGAGTTGTGACTCTTCTGATGGAGTCTGAAGGGAACAGTCACATTTCTATGTACTGTTGAGTGACAGGAATAAAACATGTAGAAAGGACTCCTGTCTGTCTCATTTCTCCTCCCTGGGAGAATGCAGGGAGGGAGAGAGACGCAGATAAGCAGAGGGTGTGTTCTTCTCACGTTTGAGGAGAATCGCCGGGTTTGTTTACCTAGCCTGCCGGGGGTCGCAGACGGACGGTAAACAACAGTATCTCGCTCAATTGCCTCGGGGGAGGCCAGGTACCTCTGCCTGTGAGCTGAAGATACTGACATATGGTAGCAGAGGCTGGTTTCGATCCATCGGACCTCTGCATGAGAGGCTGGTGGATTGTCCTCCTCTGCTCCAAGGGAGAAGGCAAGCGTCTGAAAGAAGCCAGAGGCTCAACAGACGGCTGGTGGAAAGAAGAGGTGTTTTCCAGAGCAACAAACTTCAAGGTATGCTGCTGCATTTCGGGCTAAAAGTGTGAACGCAGTTGGATTAATTCACTGGTTCACGGGGAGCTGCGTTTTGGAAAAATACAGCTCCGGGAGAAGAGGCCTGCATTCCACAAATTCTTGTGGTTAAGATAAGAAGTCCTATTGAAATGCATTGTTGCTAAGTAACGGAAAGTTGGAAAGTTACTGGCAAAGGGGCTGGACTGTGAGCCTGGGAAAGCGAAACAAAATCAGAGAATGTTTTGGCTACAAGGTTTACGTGCCCTTGAAAGGGACTTTTCATAGCAGCCAGAGTTTAGCTGCCAGGTGCAAAAGAGCATAAACAACTTGCAGTTTGCTGCGTGAGAAAGGAAAAAACAACTGTTGGATTTTACAGCTTGTTTGAAAGTGAGAGAGGCTTGGCTTCAAAATGGATGCCAAGAAGGGGGGAGACTTGCCTAAATCATCTCCCCTGACCAGAGACAGTTATTCATCAGGGTCTGGATGGATAACTACCCCAGAAGGGGTGAGCCAAGATGATGCTGGCCAAGTTCCTAAGAGCTCATCGAAAGCTGAGGAGAGCTTTGACCCCAGAGGGGAGAGTGCAGGAACTGTGGTTGTTGGAACTGTTGGTGTTCCTGAACAAGGTGCAATGGGTGTTCCTGACAGGGGGAGGGAGGAACGGAGTTCAAATCTCCCCACTGATGATGCTACTGGAGAGCATGGTGTAGCATTGAGTGCTGTCCGATGCTACAATTGTGGACAGACTGGGCATCTACAGCGAAACTGTAAGAAGCCGCGCCAGTCAAAAGGAGCAAAGAGCAGCTCTACGAAGCCTGAGGCATCAGGCAAAAGCCATACCAAGTGCAAGGTGAAACCTGCAAAGGCTATGATGGCGAAAGGAACCACGCCAGATGTTGGGAACTCGTTCATAATCGACACGGGCTGTACAAAACATTTGTGCCCGCACAGAGGACTATTTTCGACGTTGAGGAAGCAAAGCTTCACTGTGAAACAGCCCAACGGTCAGGAGTTGGAAGCGACTGGAATTGGGACTGTGTATCTTGAGAGTCTGAACTTGACTATAAGTGATGTTTACCTGGTTCCAGAACTGAGATTTAATCTGCTGAGTGTGTCGCAGATTGCAAAGAAAGGACTGAAACTGTCCTATGATGCTAAAAGCTGCAAGATCTACAAAGATGGAGAACTGTTTCTTACTGCCAAAGAGAAAGATGGACTGTATTTGTTGACTTTTGATCAAAGTGATTACATGAAATGTAATTCTTCTGTTTCTAACGAAATCTCTCTTGCAGGTGTGACCAGTATGAGCACCAGGAAGGTGACCAAGACCAAGAAGGTCGACAGAGCATTTCAGCGGGTGTATGCTGATGTGATTGGTCCTCTAGAACCATCTAGAGGCAGTGCAAAGTATTACCTTTTGTGTGTGGATTGTTTCACTAATTATTCTTGGGTTTATATGATGGAGAAACCGCAAGAAACTTTAGAAAAGTTTCAGGAGTTTTGTGACAAGGTTAAAAATATGCATGATGCTAACATTGATTGTCTTTTCACAGATGAGAAGCAAATTTTTCTGTTACAGAAGTTTCAGAAGTTCCTGGATGGAAAAGGGATAGACCACAAAGTTGCAGTTTCGCAAGAAGCGTGGAACAGGGGGGTCTGTGTTAGAGTGAACAAAGAATTGCAAAAGGGGATGAATGCGCAATTGCTGAGTTCACATTTGCCACATGAATATTGGGCCGAATCGCTAGCGTCCTATCTTCATGTGTGGTTGAGAAAAGTCTCAACAGAGTTGGGATGTTCTCCTTTTGAGAAGCTGTTCAATAGAAAACCTTCTGTTGCCTATTTTAAGGTTTTCGGGTCTCATGTGAGAACAGAAGCTCCAGGTGGAGTAAAGAATGCCAGAGGCATTTTTGTGGGTTATGAAAAGGGTCTCTACAGAGTAATTTTGTCTGAATCTGGTCAGGTGATTCTCACAAAGTTCCTAGAGAGTGCTCCAAAGCAAGAGCGGATAGTACAGACATTTCCCACAGGAAACGATTCAGATGATGATGATGATTTTTCTGATGTCACAGATTACAGTGGTACTGACGATGACAGTGATAGCTCAGAGAGTTCAGTTGTAACAGTCATTGAGAGAAAATCTCACACAATGGATAGACCTTCACAGATGAAGGAAGAACCACTGATTGCTACTGGTTCTCAACAGAGTCCAAAGGTTGAACCAGTGAGCACAGAGGATCAGAACCTCATACGCAGGTCTGAGAGAGTTACAAAGGGTGTACCACCAAAGAGGTACTCAAAAGAGTTTGCTAACTTAGCTGTTGCATGTGTTGCTATTGTTAACAACTCAAAGCAGGTTAAAGCAGTGTCTAAGTCAGAGACAAAGACACAACAGAGGGTAGCTAGCCAAGGTAATGCAGAAGCACTCATTCCTTGGAAGCCAAACAACCAGAGAGGTACACTGGTGAAACCAGTGGTGGGGAGTTCCAAGGGTGGAACTGAAACAACAGGGGACTGTTATATGTATAACAACTGTTTGTTCTCTTCTCTGGATCATTTTTGCCCATTGATGCTTTTGGGGGAGGATGTTGGGAAAAAGCACCAAGGCAAAAGCCAGCTCCAGATGGCTGGAATGCAAAACAGTGCAGATGTACTGTTGGAGAAAAGGTGGAGCCTATTCTCTGTACTGAGCACCGGATGTTAGCTCAGTGTGTCATCTGACCTGTGCTGGAAGTACAGGGGAGGAGTTGTGACTCTTCTGATGGAGTCTGAAGGGAACAGTCACATTTCTATGTACTGTTGAGTGACAGGAATAAAACATGTAGAAAGGACTCCTGTCTGTCTCATTTCTCCTCCCTGGGAGAATGCAGGGAGGGAGAGAGACGCAGATAAGCAGAGGGTGTGTTCTTCTCACGTTTGAGGAGAATCGCCGGGTTTGTTTACCTAGCCTGCCGGGGGTCGCAGACGGACGGTAAACAACAGTATCTCGCTCAATTGCCTCGGGGGAGGCCAGGTACCTCTGCCTGTGAGCTGAAGATACTGACAAAACCATGCATCCAGGTTGGGACCTAACACAAGCTACATACACTATGACTTAGCTCTTGGTGTCGGCAGCAGGAGCAGAAGAATAAGGCAGCCATGTTCCCCCCCCCCCCGCCCCGCGTGAGTGCTCACCTGTTCATACTTAGCCTTGGTTTGGTCTAGCATGACGTCTGAAATGGCCCAGTGATTTCAAACTACCAGGAACATTTGCTAAGAGGTACCAGTAAGGCAGTTGAATTAAATATGTTTCGATAAGGCACAAGCTCTCTTCTAGTCCAAGATCATCTAGTACATCCCCCTGCAATTTAGGAATTTTTTGACCAATGTGGGGCTTGAAACCTCAAACCTGAGATTAAGAGTCCCATGCTGCTCCAAAAGCACATTGTTAACTCACTCTTTGGCTTGCCTGTTTGTGCTCGGTGTGGTGTGGCAGTATGGTTAAAGATTCAAGCTAAGCAATCTGTGGCTCAGATATGTCAACCATGAATTCATGTGGTGGCCTTATGGTGAGCTCCTATTTCTCATCACCAGCACCTCTCCCCTCCCCCCCCCCAAAAAAATCTGGCCTGCCTTTGTAAGGAATGGGGAGAGAATGCTTGTGAATGTACTATGCAAATGCTTAGTAGTTCGGTTTTAGAAGAGCAATACAGTGGAACCTCGTGTTACGTACCGTCCTTCTTGCGAACGCTGTGGGTTACGAGCTCCGCAAACCTGGAAGTAGATGCCCCTTGTTGCGAACTTTGTGAGTGGAAGTCACGCACTGACAGCGCGGCAGCAGGAGGCGCCATTGGTGAAAGGGCGCCTCATGTTATGAGCAGTTTCGGGTTACAAACGGACCTCTGGAACGGATTAAGTTTGTAACTGGAGGAACCACTGTCATACAATTCAAGTGTTCTACAATTCAAGTGTTCTGTGCACCTCATCTTAATTCGGGCAACAGTCATGTCTTATCATTCTAATATTGTTGGGGTAAGGGTAGGTTGGAAGCTGAGGCTGAAGGAAGTGAGGTTTTCCTGAGGTACCTTGTTGAGGCTTTGGTTAAGCTGGGTTTGCTTTGCTCAGAGCAGCAAACAAGCATAGTTAGTGTCTTATAATAGAATTAAAAATTCAAGTCCATCTCTACTGGCGAATCATCTTGTCCCATTGAGCCTGATGCAAAGAACTGAGAGCTTCCTAGTTTGGCAGTGTGATAACAGTTGACAACACATTCTCCTTTCTGAGAATTAGAGCTGTATCACAAATTCCACTGAGGGAAGGATTTTAGTTGTGTCTGGGCACTTGTCAGTTCTTGTTGTTGATATCCCTCGTTCCCACAGTCCATCTCTATTAACAGGTACAAACTGATATACCTTCCAGCAAATGGCTGGTTCCCCAGGTGCATATTTTATCTCCCATATATTTTAATCTGTAGCCTTTTCAGCTCGCCTTTTTTGTTCCACATGCCCTGCTTTCTAAATAGGTATGATCAGTAAAATTGAAGAAATAATGAGATAATGTGTTATGCATTTTAGGTTAAATCACTAAATATCCCTATTTCATTTATCTTGAGTATATTTTAGCTTATCCCCCCGCCAATTTGTGTAATTGCTTCAATGGGATTTCAGAATGTATTATCAGATATCTATTTTGAGGTTAAGTACTGCCAGAAGCTGTAGATAATTTCATATGGGAGTTGTCCTTAAAAATAACTTTTTAATTATAACATTCAAATAAGATTTCTTACATTCTGAAAGCAGTGAACACACACACCTCTGGACACTTACTAGAATATACTCCATGTCCAAACTTGGGCTTTACATAATGTTTATTTATTATTATTTATTTGAGAATGCTTAAATTACCAAAGTTTCTGTCTAAGCAGTGTACATAAAAATTAAAAAGCATGCAGTGGAAAACTTGTGGCGGTGCTACATTTTTTGGATGCAGACCAGTGGCTGTTGTCAGTGATGACTGGTGATCAAATACACTTTTATTGTTTAGGGTTGACAGAGTGAAATGCAGCCCTGCTCCCTAGACATATATAAGCTGAGATAAAGATTTTGGAAGGCTTGTTGAAAGAGGAGTGTCTTTTTCAGAGGCCAAAGACAATAGAGAAGGAACATAGTTTTCCTAGTTTTCCTTTCTATAGTATTCAACTCACTTCACACATTCTCATCCAGCACATCTTTAGCATAGTGAATGTGCTATGGTATGTGAACTCCATATGTATGTTTTAATAAATTATTTTTTTATAGATAAGCTAATTCCTGTCAAAAGGTGGTTCTTCATCCTTTTAAAATGAACGGCTAGATGGACTTTTCCAAGAGAGGCCACCACAGAAAGAATCCTGTTCTGCTTCCTCTTAGATTTTACAGCGTGAATAAATGTTGCCTGAAGTAGACCTTTTTTAGATGATCCCAACAAGCTTGTATGTGAAGTGATCCTTTGTTGTTGTTTAGTCATTTAGTCTTGTCCGACTCTTCGTGACCCCATGGACCAGAGCCCACCAGGCACTCCTGAAGTGATCCTTAGGACTACCTGATTAGGCAAAAGCTCCATCTAGTCCACTGTTCTTTATCGATCAGTTTCATCAGGTTTCCAGTTTTTGTGTGCATGGCCAGAGATCCCTGTCAGCCCCAGTATCTGAACTACGTAGTGCTATAAATGCTCAGAATTATGTAACAAGGCAAAGAAAAATAAGCCCATTCAGATAATATTGAAACATTTGTTTTCCTGTGAGTTCATGTGAAGTTGTTCAGATCTCTGTGCTTCTAATGCAAAAGAAGCAACCCTGTCCATGATGGATCTTTCTGTTCTAGCAAAAAATTGATTTTATGCAGATTAAACCATGAGCCAGAGTTAAGGTAGCAGAGGAAAGAATTTAGCTGTAACTGCTTTGTGAATGGGACAGTCTTGGATAATGAGGAATATCATTTATGGAATCAGAGACATAGGTACAGTGCCTCTAGCAAAAAATGTATTTTCTCTAATGGCCATCTAACATGGCCAAAGGCATTTGCTGAAACCTTAGGTGTGTCTTTCTGGCAGAATAGTAAGGTTGGAAAAATACACATTCATGTTTAAAGTTGAACATTAAACCATGGAGCAGATTTAACTCAACAAAACAATGATATAGCTTGTAGAATAAATATATCTTAGCTGATGTTTAAAATTGAACTTTAATGAAACTCTATGGTAAAATATGTGAAAACAAGTTAACATAAAGCCTAAGGAGTCATATTCCTCCCCAATTTTCCCATTGAGATGTGGAATGGAAAGGAAAAAATATGCCACACAAGGACAGATGACATCACATGTGTGGCACATGTAGTCAGTCTGAGGATGCTTCTTTTATGTTCTTTGTGTGGTATCTTTCTCCACATGTAATTGTTGTGATGACAATCTTATGGTAGAAGTTCACTTCCAGTATGTGTTTTTTGGAGTAGCAGGTTGTCAGGGCTGGCGAATTATCAAATTGTTTTCTGATTGATTGCCTAATATTGCAGACTGGTGCAGTAATTATCTGTTGTTCCTCTGTACCATGCAGTAGAGTGGAATCTGTAGATTTGTCTTGTGAGGTCTTAATTCAGTGTTGCTTCTTTCCACTGCTATGAATTGGGGTTGTCAACTGATCAAATGTTTTAGTCGATTAAGTGTCGTGCTTTAACTCATTAATCAAAGTAAATATTGTATTACCTCAATGAAAGTGATATTTCTGATGACATGCAATGAAGACAGCAGTTGCTTTCAAGTAAATAAAACTGACAAATTGTTTATTCCCAGGAAAATGATTTCAGATGTCTGAATCAATTCTGAGATGTATAAAAATGGTTCAGGGCAGCACTAAACAACCCTTAAAAAACACAACCCAGCCACCTTGTTTCTTGGAATCTAGATAAGCAATCCAGTCCTCCTTCTGCTGCATCACAGCACTCTTGCAGTGGGCAGAGCTGCTTCCATGGATTCAGGCCCAGCTCAATTTAAAGTTAATTGTGAGTGCTGATTTTAGCTAGGCAGTCTTTTTGTGAGCTTTGTTCAAGAACTGATCTAACCAGACAGTGCTAGATCTACAGATTTTGCCATGGGACAGTGGTCTGTGCTGCTGTCCCCACTCTCCCTAATTATGAACTCCAGTCAGGGAATATGATGGTTATAGCCAGTTTTCAGTAGCAGAAGTGCACGATAAGGGCTGCTGTCCCCAAATCAGTAAATAAGATTAATTGTATTAAAGCTGGCTTTTCAGCTATGCAGGATACACACACACACATAGAATCATATAACTGTAGAGTTGGAAGGGACCCCAAGAGTCTTATAGTCCAACCCTCTGCAATGAAGGAACCATAGCTAAATGCTCCCTGACAGATAGCTACCACTCAGACATGCCATTCAAAACTAATAAAGGTGACCAAAAAGAAAACTGGAGGCTAACCAAGAAAAATATCATGGTTTGTTTTTTTAAGTGCTTCCTAATTCCATTGGGGGGAGACTCTTGAGAGTCCCATGGACTGCAAGAAGAACAAACCTATCCATTCTTAAGGAAATCAGCCCTGAGTGCTCACTGGAAGGACAGATCGTGAAGCTGAGGCTCCAACACTTTAGCCACCTCATGAGAAGAGAAGACTCCCTGGAAAAGACCCTGATGTTGGGAACGATGGAGGGCACAAGGAGAAGGGATGAGATGGTTGGACAGTGTTCTCGAAGCTACCAGCATGAGTTTGACCAAACTGTGGGAGGCAGTGGAAGACAGAAGTGCCTGGCGTGCTCTGGTCCGGGGGGTGACGAAGAGTCGGACACGACTAAACGACTAAACAACAACAACAAATTCCTTTGGGAGTCTCTCCATATTCTTCCCTTCTCAGCTTCCTGAGTGTGGTGATGGTACCATTCGCTGCCAGCAGCCCTACTCCTTAGCCCAATTGGAGTGGCTGACTTACTCCCAAGTAAGCCTGAGGGTAGCAAGGCACCACCTCCTACAGCAGAGACCCACCCAAGGGCACCCTTCCCCATATACTTGATTGGGTCTGGGAGTCCATCAGTGCAACTAAGCATGCTTCGGAGCGCTCCTTTCTGCCCGATCTGCAGTACCTCCCTCCCTCTCTCCTTTTAGCGGCTACACTGTTGAGGCAGGATGTGTGGGGCAGTGTGCTTCTATCTTTTCTTCCTAGGACCCCTCCTCTGCCCTGCCTGCCTTCCACAGGGCTGCAGGAAGGGGGCTTCCAAGGACAAAAGGGTCCCTCAGAGGCTCTCATGCTTGCTTCACTAGAAGAGCAGGGGAGGGAAATTTTACTGCCCCCTCTAAACTTCAACCCGGAGCACATGGCTCTTTTTGCCTGTGCTAGATCCAGACCTGTAATCAGCCCCTAGTAGTTTGAATTTTTTAGAGGAGTTAAAATTCTTGGAAGCCAATATTAGACTTTTTTTTAAAATGCCAGTCACATAAAGTATCAAGCATTTTGCTTCTACATAAATGGATAGGCACTCAACCACCTGAGCTGGTTTTTAGAAGGGATGATTGCTCTCTATGGAAATGCTGGTTCAGTGCATTTACCCACATTTGTTATTTTAGGTGAATCTTGTTGTCACTAGTATTTTCTGTCATGGCAAAAAGCAGGGACGGAGAGTGAGGAATCATTTTTGTCGTTTGCCACTCCCCTCTATTTGCATGAAGCACATAAGGCACATAACCTGGATCTTACCCATTCCTCCTTGATCTTACTTGGTAGCTGAAACCTAGAGACACCCTGTCCTGCCTTTTCGGCATCTTGTCGGTTTTTTGGCCTTTAACGAATTAGCCTAAATGAAAGGTACACACTTTAATGCCTTTAAAAAACAAAACAAAAACCTCAACCTTCTATTTCTTTGTTGTTGCTCAGCCTGGATGAGTAGCCAAGTGGCAAATTGCATGGCTGTTTGCATGTTTTCTTACACTCCCAGTAAAAGTAACTTTGTGTTTTTAAAACATTGCATCTTATTGCAGTTCTTGAGTTGGCAGGCTTGTCCCCCTTTATTTATAAATGCATATATCCATTTTTCAAAAAAAGCTTTCACAGAAGAATACAATAAAATCACAACAGTGCAGCCAAAATAAACATTTAAAACATAGGGTTGTATCTAGCTAAATTCTGCTTGTAGGCCCATTGAAATGAATAACCTAAGTTAGTCATTCTTGTTAATTCCAATGGGTCTACTCTGACTAGCTTTGGATGCAGCCCACATAGATTATCCAGTCTATGCAATGGCAAAACAAGAGGTACTGTTGAGAATCCCTTGAAATAAATATTATCTTTAAAGATTAAGCATAATTAGTGCTTGCCTAAATAGAAAGGACTTAAATGCCTGCCTGAATGGAGCAAGGTCCTAGATTTAGATAATGTACTAGCAGGGTATTGTACATGACTTGACTTCATTATGTACATGCCAGAGGTAGTTTTGAAACTGAAAGGTGGCAAATAAATGTGTTTCTGAAATATAAGTTCCAGTGCATACTGTTTCAAGATACTATCCTGCTTTCGCTGGCTTTGCATAGTCAATGTTGTTTTGTCTTTGTGGCCAGATCTAGTCCGAGAGGGGCAGATTTAATATGAACACACTGTTAACCTCTCAGAGGAGCTGCAGGAGATGAAGCCTTTTGGAAAATCCGGTGATGGTTTTGAAAAAGTGACCATTGCTAGAACAATGGGGTTGCTAGTTATCATAAGGTAGATTTTTGAGTGATTTGTAGTAGATCTTCAAGATTTTTGACTTACTGTGGTTTAAGAATAGTAACCCTCCCTCTTTTTTTTTTAAAACAAAAAGCCCCTCCCCCTTTCTAAATTGAGTTGGCATCCCCTAGCATGGTCTTTCTGGGCCTGTGGGCAGGTTTGCAAACTGGAGAAGCTGTTGTGGACATTGTGCGTGCTCTGCACCCTTGCACACTCATTCCCTGCCCATCAGCAATTACCTAACTGGAGTGTGGGAGGAATAGTTTTGAGGGGAATCACTGTTGTAAAAAAAGGGTTGACCCTTACCATTCCAGTTGCAACCCCTGAAATTACTGTTCTCTAACTATGCTGCAGTTGGGCTTGAGAAAAGAATGGGTGGGTGGGAGACAGGATGCTGCCGGTGTGAGGGAATGTGCCCAATGGACCGGAGGGATCATGAAGGTTTAGAGGAAAAACCAAGAGTAGATTTTTGTGTGACAGGACTGTCAGCTTAGTTCTGATACTGAAAGCAAATTCCTGGGTTTAATTCTAAGAGAATGGTGCCACCTCTGAACCACTTGCTGGTGAGTTTTTTTGCGGGTTCTGATAACGCCCCCCCCCCATAGATCCCACAAGCCTGAAGGCTGCCCACCCTTTATCTAGGTAATTAATGCAGTATAGCTTATTATTTTCTGAGGTGCGTGTTTGCCAGCAGATCAAGTTGAACTATACACCAGCTTTTAATATTTATGTATTTATTATCCTGCCTTCTGTTTGCAGTAGTGTTTTCAGAAGTTTGAAAGTTTTTTTGCTAGGGCAAACACTTCATTTCTCCTCCTCCCTACCTCCTTTGCAAACACTTTGTTGACTTTGCTCCAACAAACATTTTAATGGGACCACAGTGAGTGTTCAGATTCCCTTCATTTACTTTTCTGCAATCTCAGCAGGAATGTATGTGGAGTCCTGAGAATATTAAGTATCTCTTGCCTTGCTCTGAAGGAACATAATGTTTGGATCATAATGGCACACCTGGTGATTTTTTTTCAGAGGCTTTTTGCTAGGCTCTGACTGAAAAGAGCATGGTAACAGTCTGAATGTGAAGAAAAACTTTTGTCATCATCATCATCATAATAATAATAATAATAATGGTTCCCAGCTAGATTGAGGGAGGATTTTTATTATTGAGAAGAAGGATAATTATTAATATGGAACAAAATATTGTGGACTAATACAAATAGAGTCTTGTGAAAAAAGTTCATAGTTTAATGGGAGCAGTGGTGGAAGATGCATGCCCCGCATAAGCCATTTCCTTCTCCCATGTAGTGCTTTTTTGCAGCGGGGATCGGGGGGTGGGGGGCTTCCCTTCCTTACAGTCTAAAGGATTCTATAGAGAGAAGAACTGGGCTTGAGTCCCATTGCTCAAGCTGCACACTTCTCAGTTCAAGAAAAGAGGCTGCAACAATGCAGTTGTTACCTCTGCCTCATGGGTAGGCAAATTAAGGCCCGGGGGCCGGATCTGGTCCAATCACCTTCTAAATCCGGCCCATGGACAGTCCAGGAATCAGCATGTTTTTACATGAGTAGACTGTATCTTTTTATTTAAAATGCATCTCTGGGTTATTTGTGGGGCATAGGAATTCGTTACCCCCCCTCCCAATATAGGCCAGCCGCCCACAAGGTCTGAGGGACAGTGGAATGACCCCTTGCTGAAAAAGTTTGCTAACCCCTGCTCTGCCTGATCCAAGTCTGTCCACAGAAGCTTATTGTTGATGGAGTGTGGCTCTCAGGCTGAGAAAAGCCCTCTGCCTGGTCTATACATTAATGGTGCTAATGAGGAGATCCAGGATGCTGATGACACTAATCAGGAGACTCACAACTTCCTCCTGCCAAAGAAAAGAGGAAAACGTGTGTTTTTGTTGTATTCTTTTGGTGACTGTTCAGCTTCTACATATATTGAAGGCTTCCTCTTCCTTTATAACATGCTTTATATGCTACTATGAAATGTTGCTCAAGAGTCAGGTGCCTGTTTGAAAGTGCCCTCCCTGTGTAAAAATATGGGCACCTTGAAGGCAGAGAGTGAGGAGGAATTAAAGAACCTTTTAATGAGGGTGAAAGAGGAGAGCTCAAAATATGGTCTGAAGCTCAACATCAAAAAAACTAAGATCATGGCCACTGGTCCCATCACCTCCTGGCAAATAGAAGGGGAAGAAATGGACGCAGTGAGAGATTTTACTTTCTTGGGTTCCATGATCACTGCAGATGGTGACAGCAGTCATGAAATTAAAAGATGCCTGCTTCTTGGGAGAAAAGCAATGACAAACCTAGACAGCATCTTAAAAAGCAGAGACATCACCTTGCCAACAAAGGTCCGTATAGTTAAAGCTATGGTTTTCCCAGTAGTGATGTATGGAAGTGAGAGCTGGACCATAAAGAAGGCTGATCACTAAGAATTGATGCTTTTGAATTATGGTCCTGGAGGAGACTCTTGAGCAGCCTTTCTCAACCTATGGGTCCCCAGGTGTTGTTAGACTACAGCTCCCAACACCCCTGAGCTCTGGCCTTGCTAGCTAGGGGTGATGGGAGTTGTAGTTCAACAACATCTGGGGACCCATAGCTTGAGAAAGGCTGCTCTTGAGAGTCCCATGGACTGCAAGAAGATCAAACCTCTCCATTCTTAAGGACATCAGCCCTGAGTGCTCACTGGAAGGACAGATCCTTAAGCTGAGGCTCCAATACTTTGGCCACCTCATGAGAAGAGAAGACTCCCTGGAAAAGACCCTGATGTTGGGAAAGATTGAGGGCACAAGGAGAAGGGGACGACAGAGGACGAGATGGTTGGACAGTGTTCTTGAAGCTACTAGTATGAGTTTGACTAAACTGTGGGAGGCAGTGGAAGACAGGAGTGCCTGGCGTGCTCTGGTCCAGGGGATCACGAAGAGTCGGACACGACTAAACAACTAAACAACAACATCAACAGTAGCTAAACATTATTGACACTTGTTTCACAGCTTTTTTTACTTCCCATTTAAGTCTTGCTAAGACACAATAGATGATTATCTAGATGTGAGTGTCGTCCTTTCATTTGGTCAGCATTTAGTGGCATGAGTTAAGTAGTTATTTATATATGTTTCTTATTTTCTTGATATTTTTAATGTTCTAAGTTCTCTGATCAGTGCTTTCTTACGAATGTGATAGGTCCAAAGCCATCACCTTGGAAAAGAGGTTTGTGCACTTGAGTATTTCTGATTTGGGACTTATTATTAAGAAGGTCTTGCATTCTGCTCCCACTGTTCTTTCCAGTGTCTGTACTGAAAGCTTTTGGGCACACTTGAGAAATAATTTCCTTCCTGTTTTCTCAACCATATAATTATTATAGGCCCATTTCCATTTATTCTTCTGCAGGTACTGTTACTTCCAGAAAAAGAGAGGACTTATTATTTGACTGTAATTCATTCTCACTTTCTCCTGTGCTTCTTCACTGTGTCAGAGGTGAAATCTACACACATATAAAAAACGTGAAAATGCTTTTTAAAAAAACATTTTGAAAAATATATTGAATTTGCCATAGCTCACTTTTGTCATCTAGTGTCACATTTGTATATTGTACTTTACAACATGTTTAAAATGTTTTATTTGCAGCTGTATAGCTGAGTCCCTAGTCTTAGGTGGGCATAGTTTCAGTTGTTTCAACAAGTTCAGAATTGAAAGGCAAATTGTACAAGAGTGGAGAGCTATGTTGACCTTCAGTGATTTTCCTTTCAAACCACTTGACCTATTGCTCAAAACTATCTGAGCTGACCTTGAAAAGGAAATAGACAAACACTTTTGCTTCCACACATCGGCTATTGGCAAGTCAGAAAGGTGAGAGCCAGGACTGTTCTGACATTCTATTAAAAAATAGTGGGAGAAAATTCTAGCTGTTTGGAATAGCTGAGACCTGCTGCCACTGCTAGTTCCAAAAGTTCAGGATCATACTGAACTTTGGGGAGGGGAAAAATCATTATAGAGGTTTTGAAATAACGAGATTCAATTTGAAAAAACAACAACAACCAGTACAAGAGTCACTTAGGCACTTTGTATGTTGTAACATACAGTCAGTACCATGTAGGCAGCAAAAGCCTTCTGTTGTCTAGTCTTGTGACAAAATAAATATGCTGCCTATGTTCATTTTTTTCTACTCAGAAACTATATTTGTTTTGAAAGTTCGTGCCTAATAATTAAGCTGATAGGGACAGTCTTTAATGGTTTGAAACTAACCCGTATGGTAGCAATGAGATTGCTAGGGAGGAGCAGGCTTGTTTGGGCTCTTAGCATTTGCAATATATTTCCACATGACAAGAGAACGTCTGTATCTGTAAAGGCCCCTAAAATTGTCTGATCAGCCCCACTTGGTCCAGAGTGAAAATCTTTGTGCGTGCTTGAATATAGGGTACAGATTCAGGCTTTCTTTTGTTCTCCCCTTTGTTTCCCCAGGATCTGATTATCTGTTGTACAATATGAACTCTTTGCTGGATATTGAGCCTTCCATTTCACATAATAGGGCTAATAAAACCCTGAAATCATGAGACGGAGTAGGATAAGAATGAATACATAAATTATAATAAGATGCACACAGGTGATGATGGTGGGAGGTCTTTTCAGATCCGATGAGTGCTGACCTCATTAGTCCTTTCGTACAATAGCTAATGAGGATTTTAAAGGACCTCTGGCTTATGCAGTGTGTGATGCTAGTGACAGGTCGTCTGCGTGCAGTTCTGTGATCTGAAAATAACATTCAGTGAATTATAAGGAACAATAAAGTAGTGGCAGCTTTCCAGGATGGAGGCCTTCTGTGTTGTGAAGCCATTTCTTCAATTGCTTTTTTTCTTCTTTTTTTAGGACTCTGTCCACCAGTGATGATGTTGAGGACAGGGAAAATGAGAAGGGTCGCCTGGAAGAAGCATACGAGAAGTGTGATCATGATTTGGATGAGCTGATTGTTCAGCACTACACTGAACTTACTACTGCCATCCGCACCTACCAGAGCATCACGGAGCGCATCACCAACTCGCGCAACAAGATCAAGCAGGTGAAGGGCTGTGTAGTGCAAAAGAGAAAATGCTTCATTTCTGCCAATATGCATTTGGTTTTTCCCACACAGTGCAAGCCTGGATTTAATTTACTTACTTACTTATTTACCTGCTGTTCTGTTTTTACAAGTAACCAGAGTTATATGCACTACACAAATCATGAAGCACTCCATTAATCATAGTGAAATCAACACAATTCCCTTTTCAGTTCAGAGGTGAGTCCCAGTGCTTTGGTCTGCTTGCTTAAATAGGCTTGTAAAGCCCTAGAGATTCACCCACCAGACTGACCAGGCCTACCTTCCTGGGTCTGATATTATAAGTTGTCAGGTGCTGGAAAGTTTAAACCATGGGTAAACAGAAGAATAATTGAGGGCATGCTTGTAAATGTACTCCTGATTCTTCCTTTACATCCCTGGCTTGTGTTTTTATATTGTAAACAGCCCTGTGATCTTCAAATGAAAGGTGGTATATAAATTTAATTAACAGCAGCAACAGCACATTTCCTTTTCAGCCATGGCTTGAACTCATAAGAAACTGCATCTGCAAAGGAAGAATAGCAAGCACACTTAAAAGTAGTCTCCCAATTCTTTTGGTAATGTCATGGTGAATCAGGTGATTGACATGTAGGCAGCTCTGCCCACTTGTCAAGGGAGCCAACAGGAAGAAGCTCAGGATCTGGCCTGCTAGACGGATTCTGTTATCCAGCACTGCAATAAAGCATCAGGTGCTGCTGAACATTGCTTATTGTGGAAAACTGCTGCTTATCTAGGACTAACTGTGCCCAGGCTGGACATCGGCTCTTCCTGGGTAGAAAGGAGTATAAGACTGGTTATTGTCTCAGTGGTGCTTTGCTTGAGTGATAAGATCTTGTGTTTTGATCTTGCTCTTTGTTCCTCGTCCCTTGCCTGTTCTACTGGTTCTGCTCTCTGTTCTTGATCCTGACTCTTGGCTTTTGTGGGTGTGGGCTGCTGGTGGTGGAGAAGCCAGAGAGCAGGAATTTCTTCCACCCACACAAGGAACGTTTTGTCGCAATGTGAAATTTTACACTCAGAAAACCAATCTAAATACAAAACTCAGCTCTAGAGTCAGTTGCAGGTCCAGTCGTTGAATTAAAACCCCAACAACAGCCTTCAGAGAGCAGAAAAGGCTTCTTGAACTTTTTATTTATTTATTTGGCAACAGAAATTAGTTAGGGCCGACTTTCCTTGGGAGAGAATTCCACAAAATAGGTGCTATGATAGGGAAGGCCCTCCTCCTCACCATTGCAAATATTATTTGTGTGCAGAGCCTCTCCAGTGGATAATCACTGAACAAGGAATTTGAACTTCCTCTTTTCTTGCTAGCTGCTTGAAATACTTTGATCGTGTCTGAAGAAATTTTAGCTTGGTTATTGTTTCATAATTCATTTGAATTTAAAGGTTAAGAATTATACTGAAAACATCAACATGGAACCGATCTGCATATCACAGGCATGTGTAAAAACCGGCAGCATTTTCTAAAATAGTACTTCCTATGGACCAGTGAGCGGTGCTTACGTTGGCTTAAGAGTTGTCAGGTGGACTGTGGCTACTCAGTAGTGTGGGAAAGAGTCCACACATATGTTGGAAGTTTCATTATTACCTTTTGTGTCCTGGGTTGAGCTTTGGGATTCATAAGATGGAGGGAACCATACCTTGGTGTGCGAGAACATGTCTTGCATCTTTAAACTTTTGGTTTTATTGCCTAACATTAATTTTAAAGGAGCAGAGTTAGCATTGTTTGGGAAAGATCTCTCATTGAGCTCATTGTTCAGTAGCACCTTAGAGACCAACTAAATTTGTTCTTGGTATAAGCTTTCGTGTGCATGCACACTTCTTCAGATAGACTTCAGATACACTTGTGTGAGTGTGTGTTTAAGGTAAAAAAAGGTAAAGGACCCCTGGACAGTTATGTCCAGTCAAAGGCGACTATGGGGTTGTGGCGCTCATCTCACTTTCAGGCCGAGGGAGCCAGCGTTTGTCCAAAGACAGCTTTCCGGGTCATGTTGCCAGCATGACTAAAGCGCTTCTGGCACAACGGAACACCGTGACAGAAACCAGAGCGCACAGAAATGCTGTTTATCTTCCCAACGCAGTGGGAAGTTGATATGCATGTTTGCCCAAATAGTTTAGGAGGCTTGACTTTTCAGCTTAGGCGCATTATCATCCAGCTCTTTAACAACATGGTGGTGGCTTCTAGAATTGTAGAATTACTTCTTCAGCCTCAATAGGGCTTGTGAATAAAAATGTGACACAACCTTGCTAAATAGTGATGGCAATATTTCTCCAGTCCTTCCTGGAAGCTTAGGGTGTCTGCATTTATATATATTTGCATCGGTTTCTATGAACAAGGAATAGGATTGTGAGATTCTGCATCTGCTTGTGATTCCTGCCGAAAATCAATAAATGTTGCAGAAAGCAGATGGATGGGTATATACAGGTGTGCAGAATGGAGTGAACCCTGTCTGGAAGCATAGGCATGCATGGTGGAGTACGTGAGTAGGTAAAGGCTAGGCTGAGCATATTATGCATAGAATGGAATGTCCTGCTTCCCAGGCAGAGTGGAGGGCTCCTTTCAAACTGGCAGTCTGTGAAGAGAAGGGCATCACTCCTCTGGAGACTGTGAATGGCAACCCTTTTGAACTTTCAAATTCATTTAGTATTTTCAAAGAGGAGTGAGGCTAGCCTGATCCCTTCCAAGGGTGGGAGTTCATTTCAGGGATTTATGTACAAAGCTCAGCTCTCTGTGAAGGCAGAGATCAATTACACGAAATTTGAAATAAACCATAGTCCAGGCTTACTCAATACAATTAAGCTCTGCACAGGTCAAAACCAAATGTATAGGCGTAGTGACCTTGAGATACCACCTTAAAATAACCACAGAGGATGAAGGACCTTTTGGTATTTACTGTTCCTGATTAGATTCAGTCAACATGTATTGAAGGAGCTTTCCTTTAACCTCTTGGGAAGTGACAGTCAGCATACTAGGTCTGATTTCTTTTCCTCCCTCTTTTTTCTTCCTGATTGCCCTGTTAAATTAGCAGTCTTACCGTTTTTGTGTCCCCTGTCTCGCCCTCACAGCTATAAGGTGACAGATTTTATAGACCTGGAGAGACTTCTTCCATCATAATATATACTTGATTCAGACTTGTTTTTTGTCTGCCTTTGTCCTTGGAGCGATTGGTTTGGGATTGAAAACAACTCTAATACAGCTTTTTCTTTCCTTTTGAATTTTCTTAGAATTGTACACTGCTTTATCACCCAAAGGTCATTGAGGCTTTGTGATGGGACGATGAGCTGCTTGTGTGTAAAATCCTAGTCCCTCAGAGTTTGGTCAAGTTTGCAAACCTCTGTCTGTAACGGAGCCCCTTAAACATGGCTCCGTCAGTCGCTGGCAGATTCCGACAGTGGTTGCTTTCGGAATCGCTTCCAACATAAAAGCTCCTTAACGGAAACACGTCTTCTGGACTCTCTGCGTGACAGTTTCCGGCGAGGAGTGGGTGTCCCTACAGGAGGTCCTGAAACCTCCCCACTGTTTTCGCTGGAAGTGTCTCTGAGCCATCCCTCCAGCTCCCTTTCCCTCAGCTCAGCTCCTCTCCCCCTACTGGTTCCCTCTTCAGCTGCTGAGTCTCTCCCAACCTGTGTGAGCCCTTTCACTTCCCTTCCTTCCGATGGCAGTTCCCTGACATCCACCTCCCCTCCAGGGCCCCTTTCATCCCCTCTCGCCCCCTCCTCTACGGGCGGTGAGGAGGCAAAACCCCGGAATGAACTTCCTTCATCTTCCGATGTCCCGAACACTTCTCTCCACCTGTTGCGGTTCCTGGTCTCGAAGTACTCCTCCTCCTCAGAGTCCATCTCCCCTTCCCCTTCCGATTCCGAGAATCCTTCCAACTCCTCCTCCTCATCGGTGGTCCCAAAGTATTCCCTCCGGAACCTCTCCACAGGCTGAGGTTTCCTTGGGAACCTTTGATGGAACGTTTCTATCAATACCTCGTCATTGATATCTTCTGCCATTACCCAAGTGTTTTCTGACTCCGGTTCTCCTTCCCACGCTACCAAATACTCCACCTGATCCCCCTTCCATCTGGCGTCGAGGATTTCTGCCACATGGCTGCTGCATTCCCTTTCTTCTATGACCGGTCCCCGAGTGGCCATCCCTTCTCGTCCCCCCTCATACGGTGACAGTAACGACCTGTGAAATACTGGGTGCAGTTTCATGTGGTTGGGTAACCGGAGCCTGAAAGCCACTGGGTTGACCTGTTGAATGACCTCAAAGGGACCCAATCTCCTGGGTCTTAATTTCTTACAACCTCCTTTGAACGGCAACCCTTGGGTTGACAGCCACACCCTATCTCCCACCCTTATGGTTTCACCTTCCCTTCGGTTCTTGTCTGCCTGCCTCTTGTATTCTTCCTTCGCCCTTTCTAAGTTGAGTTGGAGCTGACGATGGATTGCTTCCATTTCTTCTACAAAATGCTCGGCTGCCGGGACACCCCATCTCTCCCCTTCTCCCCCTGGGAAAGCCCTGGGATGACACCCATAATTAGCCAAGAAGGGGCTCATCCCTGTGGACACATTCTCGGCATTGTTGTAGGCAAATTCCGCCAGCGCCAACTTTTCTACCCAGTCATTCTCTCTGTCATTGACATAACACCTCAGGTATTGCTGGAGGACCCCGTTTGCTCTTTCCGCCTGCCCGTTGGTTTCAGGGTGCCGGGCAGTCGAAAAGTTGACCTCCACCTGCAGTAAGCTCATGAGCTTCCTCCAGAACCTGGAAGTAAATTGTTTTCCTTGGTCTGAGACCACCCTCAATGGCACCCTGTGCAACCTAAAAATGTGTTCTACAAATAACTTCGCTGTCTCTTCCGCCGTGACTGCATGCGAGCAGGCTACAAAGTGGCACATCTTTGTTAGTAGGTCTACCACCACCATGATGGCTGTTTTCCCCTTGGACTTCGGCAGATCAGTCATAAAATCTATCGACACTGCCTCCCAAGGTCGTTCTGGGGTTGGTAAGGGTTCTAATAGCCCCGCCGGTGCCCGCCTCTCCCCTTTGGCTCGCTGGCATTGCTCACACCCTCTTACATACTCCCGTACATCTTCCCTCACCTTAGGCCACCAAAATTCCCTGGTGACCAACCACATGGTTTTGTGTTGTCCAAAATGCCCCGCCGTGGGGCTGTCGTGCAACTGCTTGAGTACCCTCCCCCTTAAGTCTCCTTCAGGGATATACAGTGCCCCTTTGTAATACAAAGCTCCATTTCTTTCCTCGAAACCCCCTGGTTCCTCTCCCTCACCCCTAAGACCTCTGAGCTTATTCTGGGCGTATTCATCATTCTCTGTTTCCTCTACCAGTTCTCTTTGTCCCACCAATGCCGCCCCACACACCCAGCGGTCCTCTGGAATGACATGTCTCTCTTCGGGTGCTCCCTCCCCCTCCAAATATTCAGGTTTGCGTGAGAGAGCGTCCGCCCTAATGTTCTCTGGGCCTGGCACGTAACAAATCTCAAAGTTAAATTTGGAGAACTCCTGGGCCCATCTCACTTGCCGTTGGTTGAGCACTCGTGCCGTCCTCCAATACTCTAGGTTCTTGTGGTCAGTGCACACTTGCACCTTATGTTGTGCGCCAATTAGCAGGTGCCTCCATCTCCGGAACGCCTCATGAATGGCTAGTAGTTCTCGGTCATACACCGTGTAGTTCCTCTCGGATTTGTTCAGCTTTCGCGAAAAAAAGGCACACGGTCTCCACTCTGACTCCTCCTTCCCTGGCTGCAGAAGCACCGCCCCAATCGCTCTGTCTGATGCGTCAGTTTCCACTCTCATCGGTTTTTGTAAATCCACATGCAGGAGTTGTTGTTCCGAGGCGAAGGCCCTTTTTAGTTCCTCAAATGCTCGCTCCGCCTCCTCAGTCCAAACGAACTTCTTCTTACTGCTGAGACAGTCCGTAATGGGCGCCGTCAGGTGGGCAAAGTTTCGGATGAACTTACGATAGAAGTTCCCAAATCCTAGGAACCTCTGCACATCCTTCCTTGTTTTGGGTGTTTTCCATTCCAGCACCGCCTGGACCTTGCCGGGATCCATGGCCAATCCCTTGTCTGACAGGCGATACCCCAGGAATTCCACCTCCTTGGTATGAAACTGACACTTCTCCAGTTTCACCCACAGCTGGTTGGCTTGCAGCCTGCTCAACACTTCTCTGACGTCTCTCACATGCTGCTCCTCATTCTCAGAATACACCAACACGTCGTCTAAGAAGGCCACACAATTCTTGTAAAGCAAAGGCCCCAGGACGTGGTTCATAAACGATTGAAAGCACGCGGAGCCTCCTTGTAGGCCGAAGGGCATAACTAAATATTCAAATGCCCCCAAAGGGGTGAACATGGTGGTTTTCCATTCATCCCCCTTCCTTATTCGTATCAGGTTGTACGCCCCCCTTAGGTCCAGTTTTGTAAAAATCTTTCCCTTCCTGACCCTTGTCAAAATGTCGTCAATCCTGGGCATAGGGAAAGCCACTGGTTCTGACACTGCATTTAAGGCCCTGAAGTCACACACAAGCCTCGGCTTGTTCGTGTTTTTTTTATCCACAAAAAACACTGGGCTGCCCCCCACCGCCCTGGACTCTCTGATGAACCCTCTCTTCAGGTTCTTGTCAATGAACTCTCTTAGCTCCTGCATCTCTCTGTCTGACATGGCGTACAGCTTGCCTACAGGGAGCTGTGCCCCAGGGAGTAAATTGATTTGACAGTCAAAGGGTCTATGCGGGGGTAGTTGGTCAGCTTCCCTTTCGCTGAAGACGTCGCGGAGATCTGCGTATTGTCGTGGTACCTTCACGTTCTCCGTTACTTCAGTCCCTGCTAGGGTGGCTTGGGCCCCTGCCAAACCCTTTCCCTCTTTGCAGTGTTCTAAGCAATGTGCTGAACCAAAAGAAACCACTCTCTGATGCCAGCCCACCAGCGGATCATGTAACGCTAGCCAGCTCATCCCCAATATAATGGGAGCTCCTCCCAAGGTGGCCACATTAAACGCTATCAGTTCGGTGTGCCTTGCCACCTTCATTATCATTGGGACGGTCTGCAAGCTGACTTCTCCTCCCAACAGCTCCCTGCCATCGATCGTGGTCACCTGCAGGGGGTTGCTTAAAGGGATCGTCTGTATCTGGTGTTCAGCTGCAAACTCTTTGCTCATGAAATTGCAGGAGCTGCCTGAGTCCAACAGCGCCTTTATCTTTAGAGGGTGTCCGTTTGGCAGCTCTAGCGCCACTTCTATCACTAGGGCGGGTTTAGGAGGTTCTGGCGTGGGCACTTTCACTGCTCTTTGGCCTGGCTGCTGTGCCCCGACGGTGGCAGCCAGGCGTTGGCTTTTACTTGCTTCGGTATTTCTTCCTCTCTTCCCTCCACAGCTCCTACCATCCCTTGCCATTCCTTCCTCTGGGGGCAGACTCTGGCAAAGTGACCTGGCTGTTGGCAGAGATAGCATTTCCGGGCGCCTTTTCCCTCCTTCTTTCCCCCCTCACTGGGCTTTGAAACTGCGCGCGCGCGCGCTGTTCCGATTTCCATCGGCTCTGCCGGCGGGAAAGTTGGCTCTGGAATGTCTGGAATGCGGAACTCCTTCCAACGTTCCCCCTTCCCTTCCCGCCTCTCCAATGCTCTCGCCTCCTGGCGCGCTCCTATGGTCAGCGCTGATTTGGTCAGCTGGTCCATAGACTCCGCCCTGGGCGCCCGGGAAAGTTCGTCTTTCACAGCCGAAGAAAGCCCTTCTTCAAAGAGCATTTGAATGGGTTCCGCCGATAGATCCCACCCCAATTTATGGATCAACATGGTGAACTCAGTCCAGTACTCACGGACAGATCGGCTCCCCTGTTTGCAAGCCATTAACTGTCTGCGGACCACTCCCTGTTCAATATCGCTGGAAAACATCAGATCCATGGCGCGAAAGAACTTCATCGTGTCCTTTAGGACGTCACTATTCGCTGCCATCAGGGGTCTAACCCAGTCTCTCGCCCCCTTTTCAAGATGCCCAATCACGAAAGCCACTCGTGATTCCTCGTCAGGGAATTCATCAAACTGCAGATTGAGGGCATATTGCATCTCTGTCCGAAAGCCATGATAGTCTTTGGGCTCCCCCCCAAACTTCTGCACCAATCCTGGTACCTTTCTGACGAGCTGGGTGTCTTTCCCCTTTTTGTCTGCATCCTGAGCCCTCCTCTCCTCAAGCCTCGCCGTCTGCAGCGCTAGCTGGACCTCCAACACCCGGTACCTTTCTTCCAGGCTTGGACCCGCTCCAGCTCCTGCTTCTCCGGTTCCGGCTGGGTTGCTCATGATGCCTTCTCCTGCACAAGCTGCTCACGAAGACTGTCGGAATGCTGTGATGGGACGATGAGCTGCTTGTGTGTAAAATCCTAGTCCCTCAGAGTTTGGTCAAGTTTGCAAACCTCTGTCTGTAACGGAGCCCCTTAAACATGGCTCCGTCAGTCGCTGGCAGATTCCGACAGTGGTTGCTTTCGGAATCGCTTCCAACATAAAAGCTCCTTAACGGAAACACGTCTTCTGGACTCTCTGCGTGACAGTTTCCGGCGAGGAGTGGGTGTCCCTACAGGAGGTCCTGAAACCTCCCCACTGTTTTCGCTGGAAGTGTCTCTGAGCCATCCCTCCAGCTCCCTTTCCCTCAGCTCAGCTCCTCTCCCCCTACTGGTTCCCTCTTCAGCTGCTGAGTCTCTCCCAACCTGTGTGAGCCCTTTCACTTCCCTTCCTTCCGATGGCAGTTCCCTGACAGGCTTATTAATCTTTTCTTACATTATTAATTTGCTCATCAGCCTTGAGAGGTAGGTTAGTAGTTGTGTGTATGAGAGAGAGTTTCAAACCATGTCTCTAAGAGCTAACGGTTAATGCTTTGTTCAAAGCATTCTCTAGTCTAGCGTCTAAGTTTTAGAACCAGGGTGGGGGGAAATGATCTGTGAACTGGTTAAATTCAGTGCTTTTTTTCTGAGGGGACGCAGGTGTACACATATCCCTAAACATTTTGTGAATTTAAGTTTGGCATCATTGAGGGGCAGTATTTCAATATGAGTAAGAAAATGAGAGTACCTCTAAACATTTTTTTTAAAGCACTGGTTAAATAGTTCAAAATATTGTCGTACTTTACTTTGCAATTTTTATAACACCTGGCTTTCTTTTGAACAGAACTCAGCATTTTTTGCTTAGGGACATGATCCCTCAGATCACCAAGGGCAACATCTGAGAAAGCTTGTGTTCCTATTCAGAATTTTCTCTTACTAGCAACAAGGATGCAAATCGCACAACACTCATTGGAGGCTGGGCTATTGGGGCATAGCTCTCTCAACGTCAACCAATTAAATAGAAAACATTTCCCCCAAAATCTCACAGCCACAAACTCTTTCCTACTCCACACACGTTTTTATACTACATTTAACTCAGAGAAGCTCTGCAGACATTTTTGTCAAACTATTGGTCTGCACCACTTATATAGTCCTAATCCGAAAGTATAACTGTGACAAAGAGGTCCTTCCCTGGTCAGAAAAAATGATGTGGAATTTGAGTGTTGGGATAGTTAGCTTTCCAGCCCTTGTTGTGAGGGTTCCCTCTCCCTCCTGTTGTTATGAGGGCACTTTCAGCCTCTGTAGGGCTAAGTAGGGCTGTTTGAAGAGCAGCCCTCCCTGCCTTCTGAGCATGCTCAGAGTTATTTCCTTGAAAACCATACCTCCAAACATATCAAAGCACATTCTTTGTCGCTAGCCAGAAGAAGGGTGTGATTGCTATTTTAAGCAGCTTGTTTTTGATTAATATTTGTTAAGAGAACAATGGTGGCTGCTTTTCCTAGTCCACTTGATATCCCTTCACAGTTCCTAGTCCACTTGATATCCTTAACACTTAACAAAAGGTTGGCCCCTACTTCTTTAAGCTTTCTTTCCATAAATGAAGCCACAGTTTGTACACCACTCAAAACATTCCTTGCAGTTGTGGAATTGGCACCTGAGTCTTGATTGGCATCGGCTAAGGTGCAAAAGTTTGAAGCCAGATTAGAAGAGAACATCCTGAGTAGCTCTAAGGTTGATCTCTGGACCTATTTCCCCATTATGTGTTAGTATTGTGTGGGCATTTGGATTTAGCATTCTGTTACGTGTATGGGGCTTGTATGATTGGTGCTATAGTGGCATCCAGGGGTAGGGAACCCGTGGTCCTCTGGATGTTCCTGGATTACAACACCCATCACCCCTGACCATTGGCCATGTTAGGAGGGGTTGGTGGGAGTTGGAATCCAACAACTTCTAGTGGGAGATTACTCACCCTTGCTGTAAAATCCAGTAGCTGGAATCCAAATAACTACTTCAGGAATGTTGAGTGGGATATGTGACTCCCAGTCCCAAGTGCGCTTTAGATAACAGAGTCCTCTAGCTAACAACGATCTGGCTTTGCATGTTCCTGCAGTGTTAAAAGCAGCTGGCCATGTGGGATGGTTCACCTCTTGTGGGTATAAAACTAGTACTGTAGAGTAGTTCTCTGGAAGTAGTGTAGTTCTCTGGATCCTGGCCAATGCACGGAAAAGCTCTGAACTTTTCTTTTTATTGTTGGCCTTTTCCACTGAAAGCAAGCTACATTTTGCAGGCTTTCGTAGCAGCAGCAGTGTGGAGGTGTACGAGATCAGATTCCCTTAAAACACATTTTTGTGCATCGACATGTCTCCATATTTGTGCTTCAACCTGTTTCATTTCCCGCCTACTGATAACAACCCCACTCAGGAGGTGTTGCTTGCTTGTCAGCCACCTGTTAAAGAGGGGAAAATCTGCATTCTATGCAAGACCAGAAGGGGGAGAACTGAAGTTTCTGAGTTAGAAGGAATTGGACATAATCCAACAAAAGTTAGGGAAATCAATTCCATTGCTTTCAGCTGGGCTTAGTACTAATTCTTACTGAGCTATGTACGTTGTGTTGCTGCTACTTAATTAATTTATAACAACTCTGCTTCTGTTCTTAAGCAGCACATACACAACCAACCATCTTTGCTGTTCACTGCTGTTTGTAAGAAAAAGTTTTTGTACCATGTTGGGGATATACCAATGTATAGCTGCTGCTTCCAGAAGTCAATTGTCTGTATCTGTGTTTGGAGAGCAGGAATTTGCAGAGAGATGTCCGGTGTTTACTGTATGTGTGTTTTAAATCCTTCCAATGAAAATTTGCTAAAGCATAAGCAAGAATGTGTCATAAATCTTTCTGTGTAGACTGGCTTTAGGGAGAAGGGTTGAGAGATCTGCATCTAAGGTTGAGAGTTTTAGCATAATGTTTTTTTAACTGTTTCATTCAGGTTTTTGTAATTCAATTATGGCTAGAAGCTTGCAGCCTCAGGCTATAAATTGATGTGTAGTTCATCACTTCTTCATCTCTACTTTTTTCTTATTTTGTTTTCTTTCTCTCCTTCGAAACCTTCCTCTGACCTTATTTTAGAAAGTAACTTTGTTTTTCGAAATGGAAGCCATCTCCATTTTTCTGAAGAACTATCTAGCTAAATTCCTACCCATCATTTCTTTAAACTTCCTTGGTCCTTGGTCTACTGCCTTCTCAGGTCACTGAGCTTCTGTTTTCCTAGACTCCCGCTGCTTCAACTCCCCATTTCATCTGGACTTTGCCTGTTCTGCCTGTCTAGGACTGGAGGAACTTGGATAATGATAACCAAAGGCTGCCCCGTCTCTCTGACGTAAGGGCAACTAAGCCAACCATTGGTTTCACCTTTCTCACCTAATCCATAATCACTGGCAGTTTTTAATCCGTTGCTACCTACCCTGAACCTTCTTGGAATGGCAGGCTATAGATTTGAAAAAAGTATCGTGTGTGTGTGTGTGTTTCCCTGTTAGTCTAGGTTGCAGCATATCGTGGTCTGGAGTGTGGAGGCTGATCCGTAGATAATTCTAATTTGTAGTGGCAAGTCAACCTTGAGGGCCTTCATATACTTTACATGTGGGGCCTGAAAAATCATGTTGTAATGTGGAGTGCTCACGGCTAGCTTGAACTCTTTCCAGGATATTCCATTTCATTCACCCTCCCTCTTGGTTTTCTGTAACGTGAACCACAAACTCAGTCAGTATTCCATGACCAATGGGCATGCTCAGTTACAAGGATGTTTTGGAGGATCTCCCCCCTGCTTGAGAGCCTCCCAATACCTTTTTTACTTTTGCAAACTTTGGGGTCCCCCCAAGCCTGCTCATACCTCCCTCTTGTGCACATGGTGGTTTCTTTAGGGCTATATAAGGGCTGGACCGTAGAACCAAAATCTCTATTAACGTATATGTTAGTACTATGATTTGACATGGGCAGGCTTGCTCTAACCAGAAGTCTGTTGATTCACTTGAGCTGCTGTAGTGTATTTTTTCCAGGTCAAGGAGAATTTGCTTTCCTGCAAGATGCTTCTGCACTGCAAGCGGGATGAGCTGCGCAAGTTGTGGATTGAAGGCATTGAGCACAAGCACGTCTTGAATTTGCTGGATGAGATTGAGAACATCAAGCAAGTGCCCCAGAAGCTGCAGCAGTGCATGGCTAGCAAGCACTACCTCACGGCCACGGATATGCTGGTAAGAGGTGATAGCTGGTGCTTGACAGACAGCTGTCCGATAAGTGTCTGCTAGATTTGCTATCTGGGTCTGAGTAATTAGATCTGCCATTTACTCACCTACTGTATTGTTCTCTCTGCCTGTCTCATTTGCCCTCTTCTGTCACTCACTCCTTTTTTTATCTTCAGTCTATTAACCTCTTTGGTTGCTTTGAAAACTCTGCTGACTTTGACCCTGTGTCCTTAACCTTGATTCATGCCTTCTCAGCCCTTGGCTGCTGTTTCTGCTTTAAAAATTTCTGTCTCACTCGTGTCCATATTCCAGGTGTCACTCTAATAGACTATTACAGACTCTTCCAGTTTGTTACCTCTCACTTTGCCATAATTGTAATTTCAGAATGACTCTTCTTCTGCAGTTGCAATGATCACATCTGCATTGTCTCTGCATTGTCCCTCCTGTTGCTTTCCTTGTTTGTCCCAAGATCCTCATTTGAACAGTATTTGCTTTAACTCAGGATATATTTAGGCAACAGGCTTTCTGTAATTATGTTCCCTCAGTGATATCCTAAATGAGTATGGAAGAAGTCTAGTGTTATTGTAGAAAACTAGATTGTTGTGGTTGATCAGAAATCTGGTGCTTTCCATGGGCCATTGAGAAGTAAACCTTTTATTGATGATCCAGTTCCTAAGTGCTGCAGGTATCCTTGTGAAAAGGGGAAAAGTAGTAATTTGAGTGCACAAATTTTTGCTCCCCTTTTTACTCAATTTGCCCCTCTGTGTTCACATCTCCTGTTTTCTCCTTGCATGATGCTCCCTTCCTCTGCTAAATTAACTTGCCCTGTCCTCCTAATTTTGTTTTCAAAGCATTCAAAAAATATGATGCTCAAAGAATTAAACCTCTGCTTATCCCATATGTGTCAGTGCCTTATTAAAGATCATCTATCACTGCTGTTATGTGAATTTAAGTTGCACATGTCTGTTCAAAATTATGGCTGAAGAACTCCCAGCTTCCTGATAGAGAGCAGCAATAGCACGGTCAGCTTTTGACATATTGGAAAGCATCAGACAAATTATTTAATTTTGGGTTCTCCTTAAAAAACAGTTTTGAGGGTCATTCCAGCCATTTCATTTTGGAAATACTTTAAAAAATGTGCAGCTAATAATGCAATATGTGACTGCAACTGACACAGATTTGCAGACATTTGATCATAGTACACTGACCAGTGAACAGTGACTGGCTGAAGTCTTTGTTGAGGGTACCCTTGATGGCAAACCTGTGTAATATGTTAGATGGCCCTGAGGTGTTACTTGTGACCAGTCAACAATTGACATCTTCGGTTTACTCCTTATTAAATAACACTTTTAATTTCCAAAGTTCCTTTCCAAATGTTGCTGTTTCCCTTCAACTATGAAGCTATTAAGATGTTGTGTTGCATCTCACAGTGAGACTGCTTAGGTGGAATGCAGATCTTCCACGTTCAAGTCCTGGTCTTAGTCCACAGTCATTAACTATTATGCATTTCGTAGCTATATATCTATCGCCTTACCCCACATGTACCCACTTGGCCACTTTAATCTGCATAATTGGCACTGCTACATGTGCCACATAATAACAGCATTTGTAAGAACTCAATTGTTTAGTTACACTTTGGAACTCCCTGCCTATTCAGATCAAGCAGGCGTATTCACTGTACTCTTTTTGGCACCCGCTAAAAACATTCTTGTTTAGACAAGCCTACCCTGATGTTTAGAAAGTTGAGGTAATTTTTAGTATGTTAACTTTTGTATGTTTTGAAGTACAGTTGTGATTCTTCCCCCTCAAGTTTATTGTTTTATCTTTTGGTAAACTCCTTCGAGGCTTTTTATAATCGGGTGGTGAATAAATTTTTTGAAATTAAAAAAATAAATAGTTCAGTCAGTAGAGCGTGAGGCTCTTGATCTCAGGGTTGTGGATTCAAATTCCACGTTGGGCAAAAGACACCTGAATTGCAGGGGGTTGGACTAGATAGCCCTTGGGGTCCCTTCCAATTCCACAATTCTATGAAAAGTGAGGCTTACTTCAGACTGGTTTATCTATAGTGGACTGACTTCTCTGATTTGTGGAAATGCTCTTGCTCTCTACTGACTCAGCAGTGTAGGCTTGCAACCCCTTTTTTCTGATAGCACAGATAATTTTTGCTGCATCAGTGTGTTAAATGCCTCTAGAGTGGAGCTCCTTGGCGTCAGCCTTCTTTAGCCTACCTCTGTCTCCACATTAGAAAGATGCGGTAATTGTGCTCTAGCTGTTGGGTAGTTCCATTCTCTTTCATTGTATGATCTGAGTGGTGTATAAAATAATTATTAAACTGTCAGGGATGCATAATGTTTCTTGTCCTTCGTCCTCAAGGTAAACAGCTGTTGGCTTATCAAAAGCCTAAAATGATCCAACAAAGACACTGATATCTCATGTGTTGAAATGGGAGAGCTGATAAATATTGTTGCCTGTAGCTCTGTGATATGTGCAGTCTAAATTAGACCTTTGCAGTCATTGTGTGGGCTTGATGCAAGCGCATTAATGGCATAATTTCTGGTTGCTGCATCACATTTCTGCAGTCTGTTCTTTGTATTCCACTCACATTAATTGAAGTAATTTTGCCACTGAAGCGTGTTTCCAACCTCTGCATTTAAATTGAAATTTTAATTCCCTTATTGTTTGGCAAAGACGTCTGAAGATGGCTTGTTACAGGTTTCATTATCACTCAAAACACTCCAGCTGGTTCTAATGTACAATGATTAATTCTGGAAAGACTTATTAATGTAAGAAAGGCAACCTTTTCCCAGAAGCAGGAGCATAGCAGCAAAGGTATTTTGGTGACGGCTGGTGTTTATCTGAATCTAGATGAAGAAAAATATGTGTTTGGTGCTGGCTTGTGACGCCAGCTTAAAACTTATTGGGGTGATCTTTGCAGATTATCTGGGTACAGTTCTATACATTTATAAATGAATGGACCCAGCAAAAATAATTTTGGAATTTTGAATGTCCTGTAGTTAGGCTGGAAAATAAATCCTGAAAAGACAAACTTGCTAACTATGAAACGTCATGTTTATGCTGGCATGCGGGGACAGGGACTCCATCTTTTATTACCTCAAGGAGGAGCAGAAATTATTAAGTTAGGTTCCTGGTGAGTTGGGTGTGAATGGGGAGGCTGGAATTAGCTAGACCAGCCTATTCCCACCTCCTTACTTATTTTGTGTGCCCTACTCTCTGTTTGCACCCAATGTTCATGTGTGAGTGTGCATTCTTCTGCATATTGCTTGCATGAATCATCTTGGGCTGTTGTGTCTATAGCGACTTATCCATAGTGCATTTCCTCCCTGTAACACCCGGTGGCCTAGGATGCATTGACAGGGGCCTGTCTCATTCCAGGGATTGTGTCGGGCTTTTTGTGCTGTATTTTGCCGCAGGGAAGCAAGAACAAAAAAGAATACTTGCTCAGGGCATGACTCTCAGCGGACTTGGAAGAGAAGAAAACATAAAGGCAGCTGGGGGTGGAGGAGAGGGATTACTGAGTAGGAAGTAGTGCTTCTGAAATGGGTTTGGGAGCTCTAGGGGAATAACAGATGGAATATGAATCAACAGTGTGATGCTTTGGATGAAAACCCAGTCCTTTTTCCAGTTGCATCAATAGGAGTGATTTGTTTCCAAGCCAGTTTCTCACCCAACATCTTCAATCCGTAGTCAGTATGCATAATGAAGTACAGTGGTACCTCGGGTTAAGAACTTAATTCGTTCTGGAGGTCCGTTCTTAACCTGAAACTGTTCTTAACCTGAGATACCACTTCAGCTAATGGGGCCTCCCACTGCCGTCACACAATTTCTGTTCTCATCCTGAAGCAAAGGTCTTAACCCGAGGTACTATTTCTGGGCTAGCGGAGTCTGTAACCTGAAGCGTCTGTAGCCCGAGGTACAGCAAGGGTAGTAAACATAGTGCCCTCCAGATGTTGTTGGACTCCAATTCCCAGCAGCACCAGCAGCATGACCAATGGTAAGGATTTGTAGTCCCAAAAGTATCCAGAGAGCACCATGTTTTCTCCCCCAGATATACAGGGAGATGTGTCATGCTCATGCATATGCCCTGCCCATTGTGTGCATAGCAATGTATTTCTCTGTATGCATATAACCAATGTGCATAATCTATATTTTGCAAAATTGGGAGGGGGATGGATAGCATGGTTGTATGATGTTTTAAACACAGAAGTTCTCCTGTACCACCATGTATATAAAGTCTCCATAACTGGGTGGATCGGGCTAGAGACATCTAGGTGAGCTGGCTCCAGAACTTAGGAAGCTTTCATACTACTACCTTCAATCTGGACGACATTTTCTTTGAAATCCTGTTTTGTGCAGCATAGTTGTAGAATGATAATTGCTGATCTGAAAGGATTCCAAGAGCAGCCAAGGTGATTAAAGGGTCCAAATCTTGTGTGGAGTTGCTAATGTAATCAGGGCTCTGACTATATATAAAAATAAAATATTTGGTGCTACATTTACCCAAGAGAAGCTAGGTTTGATGAACTGTAAAAACTAAGCAAGCCATCACATATTTTGCATAATTCTGCTGTTTTCGTTGAAGAGGGGCAAATAATCACTGCTGCATTTGGTTCTGAATGATTCTGGCTGGTTCCTCAGCCTTCCTGTGTTGACTGTCATTGTTGTGGCTTTTTTGCATCTGTACAAACAGCACATAGCTCTTTATTTCTGCATCTGAAGGTGAATAATAGCATTCAGAGTTCCCCCCTGAGTTAGATGTTTGCTTCTTGGACCAAAGCCTGCATTGCTGCCACCTTCTGTTCCGTTCTCAGAACTGAACAGGTGGAGCCATCAGTTTTCTATTGCGTTCGATTGGAATGTGTTCAGCCAAAGATAATTTGTTCAGAACGGGAGCCTTGTTTGCAGTCAAATTAGCTCATTTCCTATTGTTGTGCTGACACGGCAGGCCCTGAAGCATGGCAGATTTTCCCACTGCACCTTTTTGTTGCTATATTTGAACCTTGGCTTCAGAGCCTACCTTATTAAGCTGCGAGATATTTCTACCAGTTTGGGTCAAGCAGAGTCTATTTGCTCGGTGCTGTGAAAAAGAAATTGGAAAGCGGCTGGATTGTCCATGAGCTTTCATCCATTCTTAATGGCAAAGGATTGTTTGTTTGGGCCTGCTGGGGTCAGAGACAAATGTGTTCAGGCAGTTCAGGTTCAGGAGCAGTCAGAGGAAAGTCAGTCCAGAATCAGTTGACATGATCTAAGATGGCCTGGTGGTCAGGTTCTAGTGCAGTCAGACAAGAGGGCAAGTCAACACAGAAGAGCTGCTCTGACTGTTGAGCCAAGCCTAATCCTTTCTTTAGATAAGACTAGCGGGGCCCCTATTGGCTCCTCAAGTCACCTGAATTTGCTGAAAGCCTCCCTTGCTGCCACTGTTAGAAGGATGCTGTGGAGCAGTAAGGCTCAGGCCAGCCATTCCTTCCCTCCATGAGCTGTGAATTGTGCCTCTTGACACTAAAGTGGGGAATGGGTGCTAGTCCCAAATTTGACCCCTCCCTTGTTGAATGTGTTGGTTGTTCTGGCCAGAGTGATTGGAGTGGGATGATAGTACCTTGTTACCCTCAAGGGCCCTTATTGGCTGCCGTGGGTGCACACATGTGGGCAGACAAGGTGCATATTCACTGCTCCCCTCCCTGGTGCACAGAGACCCCCATCTGGTCTGTACTCCCCTCCTGTTTTCTGACTGCTGGTTTTCTCCAGCATCTCCTACTCCCACCAACTTCCAACCATAGCCCTCACCTCACATTCCAAACCTCCCAATGAGAGGTGCAACATGAGATGAACCCTGTTTAACTGAGCAATCAGCACGGTTCCTTATTGTGTGCTGCTGTGTGCTTAAAGACATAGCCACTGCCACCTCCCACCTTCCTGCAATGAAAATAATATGAAAGTGGCATTTCTTTTAGCTGTTTGAAAAAAGATTGTAACGGATCTTAACAAGCACAGTGTGAGAGATATATGTAGTTGAAATAATAACCTAGGAGTGGACCTTTAACTCCTCTGCCTCTGCTGCTGTTTTAATGCAAGCGCCTCTTTACATAGGTTTCCTCAGTTTCCCCCATATGCTGAATGGGGATAGTTCTTAATGAGACACTCTAAATGTTCAAATAACGAACAGCAAGCAACACTTTATGAGCATGTATATCTTTAAAGTGCTCAGCATTATACTCAGCCAGATTTTTCATTATTGCTTCTAATCCCATTTTCTGATCCTGTTCAAGTTTTGTTTTGTTAATTTCATCATCGAGATGTAAAGATATTTTGAAAGCAGGAGCGCACAAGCAGAGAGAGGATTTCTTTCCCTTTGTAACATCTTATCGCCTTTTCTTCCTTTAATATACTTATCAATAACTTCATCTCTTTCCTTTTAATCTTGTAAATTCCATTATCTGAGGCATTTTGTTGCATTAAACCATTAGTGCCTCCCATTGCCTCATTTGCATTGACACGTGCTTGACCTCGGCCCCTCTCCTCTTTTCGTTAATGCATCAACAAGCACTGATATCTCTCTGGAGCATTATCATTTGGCTGTTAGCTCAACTAATAACAACCATTCATTTAAGCTGATGGAGGTTTATTAAATAAAAATGGGCAGTAATGAAGGTGGTGGAGGAGCAATAGCTAGCATCCTCATATTTTATGGTGAGGGCATTCAGTCTCTCCATAAAGTGTGCTGGGTTTGGTGGAGGCGTCTTGGCGTTCAAAGGCAGGTGTTATTGGGGTCTGGGACAAGATCAAGATTAATTAACTTGTCACAGAGCTACTCCCCCAGCAGCAATTTTGCATCTAGTTCTTCCTGTGAGGTTTTATAAGGAAGACAGGTGTCAGTAGTCTGTTTCCTGCTCATCTACCCTCCAGCAGAAGCCACCATTGATAGAGAGGGGCAGAAAATAAAGTTGTGATGTTACGACCCTGAGGCCAGGCTTCCTTTCTTCAAGGGTTGAAGCTAGACATATGAAGTGGGAGAAGGAATTTCTTCCGGGGCAGCCACAGGAATACATAACCAACCAGAAGAGGAGTCCATGGTGTTAGTATCTCTCCAGCTTGAGGACTCTGCAATACTCTCCTCTGACTCAGAGGTCTCCACCCCAGAAGTTCTAGTGGAATCATGATCTCCCTTGCTCTGTCAGCTGACAACTGCTAAAGTGGCCTGGGCCCCTTTAAATGAAGAGGCTGGTCATACCAAAGGCAGAACTTTGGATATAGCAAAAGCCCCTCTCTCGTCACACCATGCCACAGACCTAGAATGGTGCTGGGGGGGGGGCTTGCTCTGGCATAGCACAGCTGGGGTACTCCTGATTCAGGTGGAGATCTGCTGGATCCTAAATCTCATCTCAGGGGATCTTACCTTAGGGTTGTGCCGCAGGTATTCTTCAGACCAGTATGAAAAAACGTTGTGCAATGTTTCCTAAATGTGGATCGTTCAGAAGCTAGCTTCCTTTGGCTGTTGTTGTATTTCAGATGCTGGAGAGGATTGGCTATCATAGCACTGAAGCTTTCCTAACAGACTGGATGGTTCATCACTGCTGATGACTTGCATTTTAGTTGAGCTGGAAGATGTCAGATTGCTAGCCAGCATCATCCATAAGAATTTTTTTTAATGAAAAGCCACCTTCTGCCACAGGGACTTCTGAGAGATTTTATTATGAGGTTAATTTGTTAAGGCTTCTGTTATGAGACATCTTCACATTTGTAACTACTTCAATTTCTCCTAGAGTGCAGCCGAAAAAGAACATTTTCTAGAACTCTGATATTATTTTGATTGTTTCTCAAGCTCTGATTTACGGGCTTATAATTTAGTCCCTAGTAAACTAATGAAACTCTTACAAAGGAACTGGAAATGCTCATGATCTTGGGGATAATGGAGCAACAAAGTACAAAATTCTGCTAGAGAAACTAGATTGCATTTCTAAATGTAAAGTTGCACAGTTTTTATAACCCCCAGAGGGACCAGGAGAAATAGTAAGAGTTGGATTAAAAACATATATAGAATCGCAGTTGGAAGGAGGATTCTGTGGGTCAGCTATTCCAGCCCCCTGCCATAAAACAGGGTCACCCCACCCCAATGCACTGCAGATAGTTTCTTGTGCAAACGCCTGGTTTTAATCTTTTCTTACAGTAAGGAATAATTTATCATTAGATGAGCAAATATTCCATTACCTCATCACCCTAATGAGGCATTATGTTTTCTTCCAGTGCTGATCTACTCTTATGGTAATGAAGAAATTCCTAAAGTTTAGCACATTTCCAGATGTATATTTTTGTATGCGGTGACTTTTCGGCTATTCTTCCTTCCCGCTTTCCCCCTCTCAACGTCATGCTATAGTTACAAAATTCCCTTATACCTGCTCTTCTCTGCGTAAACCATTCTCACTGTTGGTGTATTCCCACCGCATTCGTGTCCCATTGCCTTGCATGCTCACTTGTTAAGCTTCTGCACAGTTCACGAAAATGGTATGACACACGAGCAATTAAGCCAATGGCTAGGATAATCTTACTTCAATTTGGTAAAGCCTGAGCTCTTATAGTCAACTGCTGAAGTATGTGTTTACTTCATTTCTACAACCTCTTAATATGAGTTTATTATTTATGAATGTTTTATATGTACTAAGAGCATATACCCTGTTGCCACTTCTCAGGATGCTGATGGTCTCCTGAGCAGCAACTAGTTTTGCAGGGGAACTACTTCAAAGAGGGTGTGGAAGGGACCTGTGAGCACAGCCACAATTTTTTCATCCACAATTTATTCTGCACCATTTATTCTACTCCTTCTGTTTCGATGTTGGAAACTTGGGGAAGACAGCTGTATTTGATCCTAAGACCTCCAATGGCTGATCCATAATGTATTATGCCCATGCAAGCAAACATAATGATAAAGTAATATTTTTGCTGGAGCTGCATTGGCTCAGTCAAATCGCAGTTTTAGGTCTGGCCTGCTGCCCAAAGTGATGAGGATCTTGTTAGTTCTTCCTAACCTTCATGAATGTTTCAACTGAGGTGTTCTGGAGCAAAGTAGTATTAGTTGTTCAGTAGTGTTACTTTGATATCTCTCAGTAAAAGTACTTGCTCTGTGGGATGCACTTGCGGCATTGGGATTATTCACTTCAAAAACACTGGAAAAAATAATGCCCTTGACTCCATTTAATATTACTATATTGTACCCCAAAAAAGACTCTTTTGTTGAATTGTGGAAGGTAGTTTTTGCTAAGTTCTGCATATCTGTAAGGTTCTTTTAACATTGACTCTTGCAATGGTTCTGGATTTTCAGGAGAGGAGGATTGTTAGGAAGTCTGTCTTCCTTTCGATTTCGAGCTGTGGGAAATATTCTACCCCTTCTCTTTCTTCTGGAGCGGGGATATATGACATCTCTGAAGTGGTTCAGCAGAAACAGTAATCTGAATGTGGTCTGTAAGGTTGTTAGTACCTGCCAATTGGGAACCGGAAATCTTAGCAGTCTTCTGTCTTAACTGCACTACTTTTTCCACTTCACAGAAAAACCCATCCTCTATTTTCTACCTAGGATAGAATTTTATCCACCCTTGTTCATTGGATCTTCAAAGTAAAAGTGATTTCTTGTTGACCAACTGTAGCAATGTGGTGGTTAGTACCTTTCAAAATAATTGGATTGTGTTTGTTTTTCTGTTGCCTAAGCAACAGGTTCTACTGCACTTAAGGTTTTTTTTCCCTCTACTGGACCTTTCCTGTCTACCCACCTGCTCCTGCTCCCTTCTATCCATCCTGATTTCTGCACCATTCCATTTGCTTATCTCCCATATCCAACTGATCTCTTGATGCACTCTGAATACTGTTCATATCTTTTTCCTTGGATTCTCTGCACCTTGCCTTCATGGCAAACGATGGCCTTCCCCAACCCGGCGCCCTCCAAATATTTTGGGCTACAACCCCCAAAAGCCCAGCAGTAGTTGTAGTCCCAAACAACTGAAGGGCACCAGGCTGGGGAAGGCTAATGTCAATCTTTCCTGTTGACATTGTTCCCTTGGTTTTTGGTATATGCAGCAGCATCAAACACTTCCTAAAACGGTGTGGGGACGACGACGACACATGCTCTTGTTGCTAATCCTTATACTTCCTTCCAGGACTGAAAGTGTCTTATCTTGAGATTGGGAAGGCGAAGTTCAAGAAATGGAAACTCAGCATTCTGTAGACTTCTAACTCAGTGACTAGTTAAGCAAAATGTCCAGACATTCAGTGAAACAGCTGGGCTACTGCCAAACAGAAGCATTCCCTTGACAGCTGATGCATGGCTTCACTGCTCCGGAACAGCCTGTGTCTCAACTAATTCACAGGATGAATAGAACAATTTGGTACTCTGGGTACAAGAATGGGGTATCCTGAGAGCAATCTTGATGGAATTTGGTCAATGTGTCTCCATGTTTGCACAGCAGATTACTCTCAGCCAACTGGCTCTTTAACACTTGCCATTCTGTGCGAGGGGGGGAATACTTGTGTTCAGGACATTATTTTTTGGTCAAGAATCTGCTGCATTTGTTATCCCTACACCATTACAAGTGGGCATGTAACTGAATACATATGCCAAATGATTTTGCACTGGGGAGAGGCAATTAAAGTGTATGCACCGACAGTAATGGAAGATTATGCTCCATTCTGCTATCAGATTTACTCTTGATTGCCCAAAGGTCAGTTCTGATAGAAGCTCCTATAATGTTAATTCCTGGTGCCCATCTGTGCACTTTGAAGCACTATTCTAATATGGACACCTGCTGAGAAGGGTAAACGAGCTGAGCATGTGAATCCTTTGTCTAAGTTCTCAGGATAGGATAAATAATCCAGATAAAATCTTTCAAGATATTTAGGAACAACTTCACATGGCCGCAGACCAGTTGGATATGTTGCACTGGACCCTGGGGGAATCAGTACCCAAAGTGGCATGTTGAGCTGATTTTTAATTTTGATAAACCCATAAATAAACACAAGTACCCATGCCTTCATCATGTGATAATTGGGAAGAACAGGTTTACGAGGCCATTTTATACCTTATGACATTTGTGGAAATGTTGAGTGGAGGTATTATAGCAGCTCCAAAACAGCTATATTTAAAAGTGGATCTAAATTATTCCACTTCAGTGTGATGATCTGAGTTCCCGAAGTGGGCTTGGCTTCCTTTTCTGGCTATCCATGTTTTCTCAAGAGAATTGTTTTGCTTTAAACATAAGTGTCTTGGTAATGGGCAGTAATGAAGAATGAAATATGTGGCTGGGGGAAGAAAGGATGTTTAAATGGGGTTTGCTGAAGTGTAGCTTTGATACTTAAGAAGCCTTCTAAGCCTGTGTAACATTGCACCTTGACTGTTTACCTCGAGAATTCAATCACTTTAAAAGCGGCATTTCCAAGGCCATAACTCCCCAGCATGTGTCTCAACAAATATGAAGTGTCACATAGGCAATTTTTTTAGAAAAAAGATGGCTGCGTTTTTCACCAAAGGGAGAAAATTAAAGCTCCATTGGCATCTCCCCCACCCTATTTTAATACTACAGTAAATGATTGACACTTCTGTTTGCTTTTTATCAAGGCTTGCCTGAGAGCTTTATGTTGATATAATAGTTTAGTCTTTGTGTATCGTCATTCTTTTCAAAACAGGAAAAGCAAGTGAAAAATGGGGCGTTGGCATTAAATAGCACTTTTGAGAGAGACCACGAGAGCCTCACCTGCCTTTTAAACTCTGATTTTCCATATTCTTTTTGATCCTCCAAATCAGGGCCACTAAGAAAAAGTTCAGGCACTGTAGTAACCCATTCCCAGCCAGAATGTCCAAGAAGGCCATCCTGACTGGGGAAGCTTTGCATTGGTATCTGTGGCCAAACAGAAGGCTGGACTTAATGTCGTTGGAACCTTAATAAGGCCTTGTAGATCAGACTTCATAGGATGAAAGAGCCTCTGGCATCCTTGAACTCCTGGATGATGCTACAATTAATTAGTTTGAATAGGACTTGAATCAGAATCTGTGTTACAATAATGAATTGTCTCTGAGCATGTGCGGATGCTCACATTTCCTTTCCAAATGAGTAATCACAGCCAGCCCCAACACCTCTGAAATTAGTGAGCAAAATTTTTTGTCAAGAAGGTCACAGCTTAGAGGTAGACTTGACAGTTCTTTTAAAAAAAGAAGAAATGAGTCTCTAGACTACAGTCTATGTTTTGGTAAATGCTTCCAAATTCAGGTTTTGGTGTCTGTCTCCATTATTGTCTTACCGTTGATGCTCGGTGAACTTAAAACCTGTGTGTCAAAACAAAGCTCATTTCTCATACTAACGATGCCTTGGATTTTTAAATGAAATATTGTTTAATTTGCTTCAAGCTATTTATGCTCTCTGCTTACCTCTTGCAGTTCTTAAGACGTGAGCGCTGAATTCCTGCAAAACGAGGTTTTCTTTTTTGTTGCCGGTCACCTTTGTTTTAATTGCTTCGTGATGAAGTATTTCCAGTGCTGCAGGGGAATCATGAACTGATGAAATTAAACAGAACTGCAGGAGCATTTATCAGCCATTGGTTTTATTAAACCATGTCTCATAGAAGGGCACCTTAAACATTGTGTCAAATGTACATTTGCAGTGTAATTGTAGTCACTGGTTTGGCCCTTCTCTGGGCTTGAGATTTCTGTTTAGAAATTCTGTGTAGAAATTCCTATAGATTGTAGTTGGTGAGCAAATCTCTTTTGCGTCTTGATGTCTTTGATTGCCATGCAGCAATGGCAAAAATAGGTCTAGGGCAGGAGTGGCTAACCTGTAACTCTACAGGTGCTCTTGGACTGCCGTTCCCATCAGCTGCAGCCAGCACAGCCATTGGTCAGGATGATAAGAGTTGTGATTCTTGAACATCTGGCAGGCCACATGTAGCTGCTCTTGGTGTAGAAGTTAAGAGCAAGCCTACACTGGGGGAGGAACCTTTTATCCCGGCAGGCTTGATCTTTACCTCCCCAACACAGGACCAACCATTTATCAATCATCTGATATCATGATGATGTAAGATGAATGATAGGTGGGCCGTTACGCCTGTCCTTCAGAATTAACCTATGGGGATAGGGGGAGGGGTCTGCTTCACCAATGTATTCGCCTCTGCTTATCAGTCCTCTTTGCAGGGGTATGAGCAGGCCTTACCCCTCTGTCGTGAGTCCTGTGGAGGTGTTGTGGAGAGGGTGCTTGGATATTGAGGAAGAGAGGATGGAGATTGGGAAACTGGAGGTAGAAGACCCTGGGGAGGGTCCTAGTGGGCTGGGGGATAAGGATCGGGGATCCCAGGAAGAGACTCTGAGGTCTGAGTATAGTTTTGAGTTGGAGGAGGAGATCCAGGTTAAGTCCTGTTGCTTTGGCTGTGTGCCAGTTCTTGGTGGGGCAGGCTTAGCCATTGTAGAATTGCATCCATCAGTTGGTGTCACCCAGTGATGACAGTTGATTGGCAGGTGGGAAAATGGCCTTATGGGCCATCTTGGACCCCCATGGGGACCCCATGGGGTCCAAGATTATATTGCAGGCTGGTGGTTCCCCAACACTGTCTTACAATGACAAGCAAATAAGTATATTGTCAAAGTGCACCTTTCCCATCAAACCTTGACTTAACTCCTTGCCGCTTACTGAAATTAAGGCTAAGTATCTGTACTTGAACATCCATTTGTTGTTCCTTGGGACAGGGTCCTGCATTTTTGCTTGTTTCTCTTTAAAATATAATTATTAATGTTGGCATAATAATTTGACCAAAGGAGAAACTTGGAACACTGGGTACTGAGAATTCTGAGTAGTAGTTAAAATATATCATGGATTCTCTTCACAGGTTTCAGCAGTGGATTCCCTGGAGGGACCCCTCCTTCAGGTGGAAGGACTTAGCGATCTGAGACTGGAGCTTCACAGTAAGAAGATGAATATGCACTTGGTGCTAATAGACGAACTGCACCGCCATCTTTACATTAAATCCACCAATAGGGTTGGACAACGGAACAAAGAAAAATGGACAAAAAGGTTAGTCTGTTCTGATGCAGTAGAGAAGGCTTTGGTCTTGGATTTTGTTTGGAAAAGAGCTGTCTAGACTAAGTCAAACCTGAATAAATATTCAGTTGCTCAGAGAGAAACATGAGCTTGCTGCAGCTTTCAAGAGGCAATGTAGAAAAGCATTTTTATGGCTGGCCAAGTGCTCTAGGACCATTTTAAGCTGTAAGATATTTGAAGATGACTTAATACCAAACTGACACACTGGTCCATCTAGCCTGGTCCTGTCTATGAAAACCAGCAGAGGACTTCCAGGGTCTGGGGCAAATTTACTTTCTCATCCTTCTATTTGAGATGTCAGGGAATGAAGGTGGGACCTTACGATTGACTGGTTATTTAATTTCTGTTCCTCTTAATATACTAAGAATATATCTAAGAGGTGTACAGAAAACTGAAGAAACAACAGACAGCTTAAAGAAGATAATACAAAAATACAGTTACATATAAAAAATGCACATTAATACAAAGTTACTAATATATGTATAAATCAGCATCAATTCATTTTCCTCCTGACACTCTCTCAGCCTCTGGGTTCTCACCCAGGGTCCATCAAACTCTCAGCTCACTCACAAAAGTCTCACAGTGAGAAGACATCCTGGAAACAGTGTACATCACCCTAGTCTCTCACTCTAGACTTGCTTTTTATGGGCTGGCTCAAGGTGGATGGTACTGCCTCAGGCTCCCCACAGCTGTGTTCCATTTAGCTGCATCCTCTCCTCACCCAGTTCCAGGTACAGCAGGTTTGCTGAGTTTTCCAGGGGGTCCAAAGGATGGGAAGAGGGCCCCCCCTCCACTCACAGCTTTTTCTTTACCCTCTATCCTCTCCTCCTCCCCCAGCTGCTTTGCCACTGAGCTGTTTCTCTTTACTGTTTTTAGTATCTATTCTATGATTATAAGATCAGCTGTCTAGTCCAGCATCCTGTTCTCACAGTGATCAGCCAGATGCCTGTGGGAAGCCTGCAAACTGGTCATGAGCACAGTAGGTTTCTGCCAATCTGCAATTCCCAGCGACTGGTATTCAAACGCATAACGCCTCTGACCGTGGAGGTAGAACAATAGCCACTAGTGACTAGTAGCTTTGATAGCCTTGTTAATATAGACAGTACAGAACTGGACAATTTTCACTGAAAGAAAGCTTCAAAGTGAGAGCCCCCCTCCATATTTTAATGGTCATGGGATTGTGAGGGGAGACAGGAAAATGGCACTCTGTAGATTCTGGTGCCCGAAATATTTGCTTCATGTCACCTGATGGTAAGACTAGTTCTGTACCTGAATTGGGCACTTTTACTTTTGATTCCACCATGAGTGGGGAGCATCCATGGGTGAAGGATCTGCTTTGTGAAGAGCAGTAGTCTTCCCATTTGCACCTCCGCTTGTTGACTATGTCTACTTCAGGAGTTATTTCAAGTTTCATTTTTCTCTGCTACAGTTCACATGTGAAGGATGCCTCCCCTGTGCCTCTGCTCGATGTGGCTAGCCTGTCTACTCCTCGCAAGTACCTTGACTCCTCTCAGTTCAGCACTTCTGGAAGCTCCAGTGGTGAGTGGCAAAATAATAAAAGACGTTTCCATATGCCTTTTTCGTTAAGTATGTGTGTGGTTTTCTCCAACCACACTGATAAATTTTGGAGATGGTTGAAGTAAGTGTGAATACCAGGTCCGGAAATGACCCAAGCTGTAATAAGGGGGTTGTGACAGCAGTTTTCTAATCTCATGTGTTTGCTTACAGTCACGTTCAGTTGTGCTTCCAAGGCTGTCCCCAGTGCAGGCATATAACAGGAGCACCTACATATTAGGTGCAAATGCTACACCCCCAACTCATTGTTGTTTTTAGAAAACCCTTTTTTGGGAAGGGGTGTGTGAGATGGAGAACCAGTAGTGGAGAGGGGGAAATGAACAGAACCTTAGTTTAAATTGTGGAATTCATAATTTCTGAGTAGAACGTGCCTAGTGTGTGTGTGTGTTCCCAGTTTGCATCTGTTTTGGAGATGTTTTAAATAACAGTGGAGAGCTCTGCCACATCCCAATTATTTTGTTGGTCCCTTTCTACACCTTTTCTAACCCCACAATACACCTCCCCCCCAACCAGTGGGATGAGCAGCACTGTATCCAGTATATCAGATGTGGATTCAGCATTGTATAGCATAGCATTGTAGGTTTACTTAAAACATGATGATACTGACTGGCTCATTTTCAATCGATTTCCTAATAATCCCTTGCATGGATTTTGCCTTTTTTCTTTGCCACTTCACATTGATTTGATGTGTTCAGTGAGCTATATATAATCTTTCCATATAGATTACTGCAATGTGTTATACATAGGACTGCCTCTGAAGACGGTTCAGAAACTTCAGCAGGTGCAGAATTTGGCAGCCAGATGGCTCACCAGGGCAAGATGGTTTGAGCATATTACACTGTTCTTGACCCTACTGCGCTGGCTGTCAATTAGTTTCTGGTTCCAGTTCAAAGTGCTGGTTTTGAGCTATAAGGCCTTAAACAGCTCAGGACCCCAATACCCCAAGGACCGCCTCTCCCCATATGAACCAACCCAGACCCTTCAATCATCATCTGAGGCCCATCTTTATGTGCCTCCTCAACAAGAGGTTTGGAGGGTGACAACACGAGAATGGGCCTTTTCTTTGGTGGCTCCTCGTTTTGGAATGCTCTCCCCAGGGAGGTTCACCTGTTGCCTTCATTTTGTATCTTTAGGTGCCAGGCAAAATTGTTTCTCTGTAACCAGGCTTTGGGGTGATTATTATTCTACAACCCTTTATATAGGTTTGTTTTTGTTTTATTATGCCTTTTGTTTTCTCAGTTTGTATTTATATGTTCTGGACCACCCTGTGATCTTTAGATGAAGGGTGGTATACAAATTTAATTAATAACAACAACAACAGTAATCACAGCCCTAAGATATCTTTCTTGATCACTACCACTTCTGACCACAACAATCTCTGTGTGTGAAATTTAGGGTTCTTGCCCCATTGAATTTCCCTCTCCATTTTGCTATTTTGCGTAAGGTAAATATTATGGAGCTGATTCCATGATTCAAAATTTTTGAGAGATTGTCCTTGCATATGATTGGGCAGAGTACTGTGTAGAAGTGGGAAAAGACAAGCAATTATTGAGAGTCTTTCCAGTGCTCCTACCTAGTTGCTTATTAGCGATGCAAATTGGTGCAAGGGAAAGTTGGTGCAATGGGAATTCTGCTGGAGGTGGAGTTTCACAAACTCTCAAAGTAGCCCAGTGGGGCCCCATGAACCTCTGTCCTTTGAGATAAAAAGATGCAGTAGAAGCCGGGCATCATACAGAGAAGCATAAATTATGCAGAGTGTGGCATAAAATTTTACTACCTGCTCGTAAAAAGCAGGCAGCTAGTGAAATACACTGATAAATAGTAGCAAAATTTGATCCCTCACATGACCGTAAAAAAACAAGACCCAAGAGGGTGTTCCTTAGCTGATATATTCTTTGTGGTGATTTGGGCAGTGGGATGGGACTCGGGTGGTTTAGTGCTGCCTTGCCTGAATGGTGCATCATACAGATTAGTCTGACATCAAATTAGAAAGTTTGTTTTTATGGGATGAATCATTGACTTGGGAAAGGACTTAGAGAAATCATTAGTTAGAGGGTGATTAATCTGCAGAGGTCAATGCTTTCTATTGCTAGGGTGTTAAAATTCTTTGTAAACACCTCTTGGTTCAGGTTTGTTTTGTTTATGCTTTGAAGTAGTGAAGATTGTTATTTCCCCCCCTGAACCAACTTGTGTTGAAGCAGGAATATGCATGCATGGTCCAGGGAATTTTTCTAAATTCTGGAGTGCCATTAAACCCCTAGTGTGCCCTACATACCTGTCTAGGTTGGTAAATTTTGCCAGGTGGGATGGGAAAAGAGGCAAGGTGGCAGAAAAGTTTTGAATAGGTGCCCCTTTTCCTAACATGTTGTGCATCTGTTGTGCATCTGTGAGGGGAGAGACTCCATCAGGCAAGGCCTCTTTCTACCTGTCTTGCCCTACCCTCCGGCCCTAGGAGTCCTCACAAGGGAGCTGGTCCTGGAGGAAGAACTGTGAGGGGAGAGACTCCATCAGGCAAAGCCTCCTTCCACCTGCCTTGTCCCACCATCTAGTCTCTGCTTCTCAATTTGTATTATATTATTTTATGTACTGTGACTTGCCGTTGTTTTATTGATTATAGTTTAGAAATTATTTATTGTGTTTAACTTTTATGTTATTATTATAATTATTTAATACTATTCTAATGATTGTTGAATGTTACTTTTTTGATGTAGGTTGCCGATTTCAAAGTTATGTTTTATTATCACATTTTTGTATTGCATTAGATTGTTATAAGATGTACATTTCTTCAGCTTGTAAACTGACTTGAGTATTGTAAGATAAAAGACGGTATACAAATTAAAAATGATGATGATGATGTTAAAAGATATAGGAGTCCTTCCAGGAAATAGTTGTCTCACCATCCTCCATTTATCAGAAGAGGATAATATGTATTTTAAATAAAATAAAATGAGCACATACCCCGCAACCATAAAATAATGTTATAGGAGAAAAACGAAAAGATGTTGGGCTCAGGCCACTTTGCTGTTTCTACTTTCTGGGAAGTCATGGGGCGAGGGGCTGGCCTGGGCTGCAGGGCCCTGGGCATTGGTCCTGAGGTCTTGACCTAGATGCACCACTGCCCTGGACATGTAATAACCACCTCTGTAGTAATTCCCTCACCTCCATATTTTCCAGGGAGGGATATTAGCTTGACGGAGATCAAGGAAGATTTAGAGATGGATCCTGAGGAGAACAGCTCTATCTTTATGGGCATCCTCATCAAAGGCCTGGCCAAACTGAGGAAGATTCCAGAGACTGTGAAGGCCATCCAAGATCGCCTGGAGCAGGAGCTGAAGCAAATCGTCAAGAGATCTACCACTCAGGTGGCAGACAGTGGCTACCAGAGGGGAGAGAACATAGTCCAGGAAAATCAGCCTAGGTAAGAGCATTGCATTAAAGAAGGCTTCAAAATAAAGAGCATTCCTGGTGTTAATTCACACCAGTTTTGCACATCCACTCATTTTAATATTGATGGTTATGCTGATTATTTCATGATGTCCTGTATAAAGAATGGTTGTAGACTGGGCATATAGATTCTATATATTTAGCATTGCCTCATGCTATCTTGGCTATCTTTAAAATAAAATGTAATTAATTCTCAATATTGTGAGAGAAACATTTGAAAAAGTAAGTGATTGAAAGGAAAAAGGTCAAATTTCATCTTTTCAACTCACTACTTTTTCACATTCAAAGACAACAATTGCAGAATAAGAATATTTTGAATAATAATGCAACACATCAACTGATCATAGTTCGGTATCTGCCATGTTCATGAAAATGACATGCAAGTTAAGTTAATTACATACTGTAATGCAAGTTGTTTTTCACACATTGTGTCATGTGTATAATTTCTGTTAATGTTTCAGTGTCTGCAGTTTCTCCCTTCCCCTTTTAAGAACAGGCAACTAGTATATTGCAGAGAGATCTTTCTATACAGAAAGTGTGAGAGAAGAGGAGCTGGCTGACTGAGTTAATGGGTAGCCTGAAGCTGCTGATCCTGAAATGGTGGCTGTCTCAATTCATTCCAAGAAATGCCTCTTTAGGTACCAAGGATGGTACTTTCAAGGGTTGATTCTGTTGTCTGTCTGTCTTGTCACCAAAGCATGTATCAATGCGGAGGGGCAGTTCTCAGACTTGGAAGGCTCATTGAATATTGGCTGCATAAAGAACACAGCTTTTGGAACATGTGAAAAGTGCACCTGCTCCACTGCACCGTTCTCCTCCCTATCATGACCAGTCAGGTGCCTTTGAGCATCCTCAAGCAGGACATGAAGAGACTAATCCCCCTTTGCTGTTTCTGCCCTGCAAGCAGCCAGCTTTTGGTGGCATACTGCCTGTGAACGTGAAGGTTTCATTGGGGTATTGTGAGTAGTAAACCACAGATAGACCTTTCCTCCCCCGCGGGTTTGTCTAATCCTCTTTAAAAGCCATATGCACTCGTGTCCATCACCAAACTTTTTTGTTTATAAATAAGATTTCAGAAGAGGTGGGTTTCATGAAACAAAATACCTTAACTATAATAATAATAATAATAATTTATTATTTATACCCCACCCATCTGACTGGGCTTCCCCAGCCACTCTGGGCAGCTTCCAAAAAAAATATTAAAATACTGTACTACATCAAACATTAAAAGCCTCCCTAAACAGGGCCGCCTTCAGATGTCTTCTAAAAGTCTGGTAGTTGTTGTTCTCTTTGACATCTGGTGGGAGGGCATTCCACAGGGAGGGCGCCACTACCGAGAAGGCCCTCTGCCTGGTTCCCTGTAACTTGGCTTCTCGCAGTGAGGGAACTGCCAGAAGGCCCTCGGTGCTGGACCTCAGTGTCTAGGTAGAACCATGGGGGTGGAGACGCTCCTTCAGATATACTGGACTGAGGCCGTTTAGGGCTTTAAAGGTCAACACCAACACTTTGAATTGTGCTCAGAAATGTATTGGGAGCCAATGTAGGTCTTTCAAGACAGGTGTTATATGGTCTTGGCGGCCGCTCCCAGTCACCAGTCTAGCTGCCGCATTCTGGATTAGTTGTAGTTTCTAAGTCATCTTCAAAGGTAGCCCCACGTAGAGCGCATTGCAGTAGTCCAAGCGGGAGATAATCAGAGCATGCACCACTCTGGCGAGGCAGTCTGCAGGCAGATAGCATCTTACCCTACGTACCAGATGGAGCTGGTAAACAGCTGCCCTGGACACAGATTTGACCTGTGCCTCCATGGACAGCTGTGAGTCCAAAATGACTCCCAGGCTGCGCACCTGGTCCTTCAGGGGCACAGTTACCCCATTCAGGACCAGGGAATCCTCCACACCTGCCTGCCTCCTGTCCCCCCAAAACAGTACTTCTGTCTTGTCATGATTCAACCTCAATCTGTTAGCCGCCATCCATCCTCCAACCACCTCCAGACACTCACACAGGACCTTCACCGCCTTCACTGGTTCTGATTTGAAAGAGAGGTAGAGATGGGTATCATCCGCATACTAATGAACACCCAGCCCAAACCCCCTGATGATCTCTCCCAGCGGCTGCATGTAGATGTTGAAAAGCATGGGGGAGAGGACAGAACCCTGAGGCACCCCACAAGTGAGAGCCCAGGGGTCTGAACACTCATCCCCCCCCACCACTTTCTGAACACGGCCCAGGAGGAAGGAGCGGAACCACTGTATGACAGTGCCCCCAGCTCCCAGCCCCTCAAGACGGTCCAGAAGGATGTTATGGTCGATGGTATCAAACGCCGCTGAGAGATACAGCAGAACTAGGAAACAGCTCTCACCTTTGTCCCTAGCCCGCCGGAACTATAAATGACCGGGGTGTTTTCACAATGAAGAAGGTAGACCCACTTCTGTAGGGAGGGAGTTGCACAGATAAAACTTCTGCTGGGTCACCATTCTCTGCACTTGTGACTGTGGTAGAACTCTCTATGCTGATCTTAATTATTTTTGTGTGATTAACTACTTTATTTTGTCTGCCCTAAGTATATTGCCCATCAAGTTTCAAAGGATGACCCCAAGCTCTGGTATTATATGAGTGGAAGAAAACAATCTGTAACCACTTTTCCCATTCCATGCAGAATTCTTAAAACATTTTTTTGATGTGCTCTCATGTTTACCTTTATAAATCTCCGAATGTTTTAGCATTTCCTCACAGGGAAAGTGCTTCCACCTGTTTGATCATTTTGGCTGCCCTTTTCATACCCTTTACATTTAACTTGTGGGTGTTCAGATGAACAGGACTGCTTTAATTAATACTGGGATTGAAAGAAGCCAAAAGCTCCACAGGTGGGGAAGTTATTCCCCTCTCCCTCTTAGAACAATGAAGTCAGAAAAGCCTGGTAGAGAAGTGTGAATTGGCTAAGTTATCATAACATGCCAAGGAGAGTCTCTTTACTGTTTAGCAACTGCCTTGTTTCCCCATCTCACATTTTTGACAACTTCGAATTTTGAAGAGGAGGAACTTGACTCTGAATACTTGAGCCTTTAAAAGGCTCAGATTTTTTAGCTGTTTAAAGTTAGCCAAGAGCTTTGCAAATGCATGCTTTTGTGCTGATTTTTAAACATTCCCCCCTGCCATTTATCTACGCTTCTGACTGCTGCAGTGTTCCTTTTTCCTGGAGCAGAATATTGTCTCATGGTTCTAACACGGGGGTGGGGGTGGGGGGAGTGGACAGCTGCTTGGGCTTGAAGAGGCAGCTGTGACAAGTGCGTTGCCCTTATGTTAATGTTTTCTATGCAAGGTAGGGAACCATGGGAGAAAACAGTTTTTAGAAAAGTTATTTAGAACTTTAAACAATCAGAATATTTAGTGTATGCATATGTTTTAGCAATTGATATCTTACTAGTTTGGGCCCACAAAAAAACTTGATAACACGGCTAGGTAAAAAAGCTTTAAAAATGTGAAAGATCAGTAACTAACAGAGCAAAAATCTCATGACAAATGGGGCAATATTTCATTGGCCTCCAAGACAATCAATCAACAGGAGGGAGGGCCAGATACGTTTAATCCTTGTATGCTCAAACAGAGGGTGACAGTCAAGGTACTCGGTAATGCCTCACTCATCCTTGACTCACCTATGAATGGTTAAGGAAAAGTATCTGTAGTGAGGTCATGTAGGTATCTGACCTATAGGGATCTCCTGGGACCCTATTAGCATTATGTGAATAGGCTGCGTGTTTAGAAGGGGCAGGGTTGGATAAAAGATATAAAAGTGGGAATTCCTATATGAAAGGATTATGTCCTAGCGAGGAATTCTGATCCTACTGGAAGGAGTTTCCAGCAAGAGACAAGGTTTGTGAGCCAAGAGAGAGATCTCTAGGGCAGGCATCACTGCATCAAATAGAAGCAGAGTAATTGCTCTTGGAATCAAAGCTCAGTTGTGTCAAGTTTACACTAAGGGTTTTTTGTTTCACCAGTGAAAGCTGAATTTGATATGTTAATGTTTCAAACTCGATAAGTTAAAACTTGAGCAGGGTGAACTAACACCCTCCTTGAATTTTTTAACAAGGGGTTTGGGTTTTTGGCCCTTGTGGCTAATGACCTCAAGACTTGGCAGGGTTTGAGTTTTAGATCATCAGTGAACCAGCGCCCTGTGTAATGCCTCTAGGTCTTTGATAGTCAGTGAGCACATTGTCTGTCTGGCTTTCTGCTACTGTACTTAAAACCGTAAAATTATTATTGGTGCCTAATAAAATGACTAATAAAATGTGACAGACCCAAAGGGGTCTTATCACCTTGCTGAGCTGAAATCCAGGCAGCTTGTTAGCACTGCTCGGTTTGCTCCAGTGAAAAGGGTACTTAATGGTATTTCAGCCTGGTCAGTATAGTAACTTTTTGGTACCCAGCAAACCTTTCTGGAAGGCTTCCAGATATGACCAACCTTTTGCCCCTGAGAAGGTTGTAAAAACAATTTGCCATACTGCCCTGGGGCCAGGGCATTTAAGGATGTTACTGACCTATTCCTGCTACAGCAGTATACTTTCCCTTCATAGAGATGTGGAGGGAAAATGCTGTTTCGTTTGTGAACTTGACCTTAGTAGGGCAAATGCTGATGTAGTGGCAGACCCCTCTGATGGTAAGAGTACATGGTTCTGAACATCGGGCTCATTCTTGGCCGTCTGTGCTGATGGTTGGGAAACACCTTTTCTCTCCTTCCTCTGGCAGCAAGCCTGTCTGCCCCCTCAGTAGATAGAGCATGAGCTCCTATTGTGATGTGTTTGTGGACTTTTAAATAGCAATGGTCTTCTCCCATTCTGCAGTACGAGACTAGTAGGTGGGTGTTTGTCTAACTTCTTTCAACACATTTGGGCAGTATACAATCTGGTTGGGTGTAAGAAGACGGGCATTGAGGGAATATGTAATCCATAGTGGTAGGGCATGTGCATGGAATGCTTTTTAATTGGATCATTTCTGTTCTCTAATTCTGTGTCTGAAGTCCAGTCCCATCGGATCTATATTGTTTATGTCACTTTAGGTTTCGGGAAGTAAGTTCACCTTTGGTTTTCATTGTTCTCATTAGCAAGTGTTAAAACCATTTTATGAGGCCAGCTTCCCTTTTTATTTGCTTTCAGTGTGAAGGGACAGTAGTTTATAAAGTTTACATGGTTGAAAATCAGCTGCACGCCTCTGCTCCTCTACCAGTTAAGAATGATGTAGAGGTTTTCTTGCATACAAAAGTGAGAAGCCAAAATGCAAAGAAAAAAAGGAAATAAAAGCAATTTCAAATGTAATATCTTTAGATATTTCACAGTACCACATACTTATTAAGAACAGTTATTAAAACAATCCATCTCCATTAGCCATAAGATCAATTTTGACTTGCCAAATATATTTATACCATATGGACTTTGGTGTTGACTCATATTTAAATAACTTTCAGAAAAAGTGTAGAATTTGCAAAATTCACTGTGGCTGCTGATTAATTTCTGAAGTTACTCATTGTTCTGCCTTAGAAATTTATCAATTTTGGGGAGGGGTGCTGGGGGGGTATTGGGGAAAGCCCCATTGTGCAAGTGGATGCCCTTGTGCAGGGCTTTTGCTGACAAGGTTCAAAAGATTGACCCCACCCTTAGCAAAATTAATGTTTATAAAGAAGTTTTTTTAAGTTTCAATATTGTGTTTTAGAGTTACAGGATGTACATTTCATGGGAAAGGCTCTGTAGATGTGTGAGAGATATGTATACATTCACATTTTTAAGGATGCACAGTTTTAAAAATCTCAGGAATATATCTGGTGGGGGGGAATGTAGTGTGTGAAGAAGCAGTGTTCAGGGTGCCCCATGATGGCCCCATAATTTAGTTCCTTGCAACCTGGAGAGGTTGGATGACTTTATGAGTTTGAAGGGGTTGGAAAGTACACAAGTTGCTCATGTCCCCTGCTCTGTGGGGACCTGAGTTTAGTCCTGAGAGGGTCATCATTTTAAACAGGGACAGTTGTTCCACCCTGTGCTCAAAGGGTAACCATTATCCAGATGCATCAACCAAATCCTTTGCAACCTGTGTCAACTTTTTGTTACTTTGTCAATTTGAGTTATGTGCCCTTTTCCAACTTTTGCTGAGGAAGGTTAGCCTGATCCAGAAAAGCATGTTGATGAATGCAGCGTGCGTGAATCACCATTGGTGACCTCGTTCAAGTCTCAGCAGTCATATTGCATCATGCTATGCCCCCTTACTGCCCAAACATGAGCGGCCTCGGGGCCTGTGTCACTTTCTGTCGACATATTTACTGTGTTTTTGTGGTGATGCTATGAACTTGGACTGTCAAACTGCCCAAGTGGACCTTTGTCAGTGTAGGCAGATGTGCTGTGGAGGTCACTTGCCTTTAAAAGAAACAAACAAGTGCCACTGGGTAGGCAAAAGAGAAGGAAATGCTGCTTTTTACAGCAGCCTTTTGTTCCCTTCCGCACCCCAACTGTATTTGGTCTTCGGTCACCTTGTCTCAGAAATGGAATAACAGATTTAGAAAAGGTCCAGAGAAAAGGGACTGCAAAATTAAGCCACAAGGTTTAGGGGCATTTCACTATGGAGAGTGTTGGGGTAAAGTGAGAACAATAACAATAATAAGCTTGGTCGTAGTTCAGAGCTGCAGGATTTATACTCTAAAGTCTGGAGTGATAAATGTTCTGGCAACACAAGCTTATGGCATCGGGGTGTGACATTTGAGCAGCACTTACAAATGTAAAAAGGGGTTACTGTGACATCAGAAGGCCTGTTGCATTTGCAGGCTGAAAATGAGTTGAGGTATCTCATCAGTGTTAAGTAATTTTCTGGAATTCAGTTGAGCAAAAGTAGGCAAGTGGACCAAACAGAGGGAGAAGGCAGGAGGCAGGTAGTGCAGGGCTGCTGTGCTGGTAAATCAGAACAATATTTGGAGCAGTTCCTTGCAAGTAAAAGTTACAGTTCAGATTGCTCAAATTGTCTTCTTATTACTACAGCCAATTAAAATAAAGGCCTATGCGATTTGTGTACCTCTAAACAATTGTACATTGAAACATCTGAACGAATGTTGGATGCAATTCTTCTTTATGCCCACAATTCACTGGCTATACGGTTAGCCACAATAATATTGAAGCCAGGTATCTGGCACGCCATTGATATCAAAACCATTTCTGTTACCTTGCATCTTGCATCTGTCCATCTAACAATGTAAGCAGCAACAGACACTGGAAATTTTCTGTTTTCTAAGTAATGTTGAATTTTCAGTGTGGCAAGTTGCTGCCTTGGCCACAGAACAGTTATGGGTTTTGTCATGGTACATTAGTTACAATAACTGGACCATTAAAAAGGCATAGGGACAGTTAATGAGAGAGCCATTTTGATTAGAATCTAGCAATAAGCACCTGATGTATAATAGGATATCTTGGTAATTGGTACAGTTTATGAGGCTTGAGGTTTTTTGAATTTTCAGGTTTGGTTTTAAGGCTCCTCCCCAGATGTTTCTATGGAGATACCATATAAAAGTGCAAATGGGATTTCTTCAGTTCCAGTGTAAGAACGTTATGTACTTTCAAACACTGAACTCTCTTCATAAACCTGAAGCATAACATTTATTGCATTTGACCAACTTTTCCTGTTATTTAAAAATTCTTTGAGATGGTATGAGGCAACAATAAGTTATGCATAGAACTGTGTACATGAAGGTCCGGAAATGTTTTATTTGGGTGGGAGGGTGGGATGAGTTTTCTTGCGTGTGTGAGAGGACTTTTTCTAATGAAAAATGGGAAGTTGGACAGAATAAGTTTTGAATCTGAATTATTGAATTAGTCTTCAGACTATATAAATAAGCACACATAGTTTGAAGTAGATGGATTCATAATTACACACATCAAATAATTAAACTTAAAAACTCAGTTTCAAAATGTCCATAGTGTAAGAAAACACATAGATACACTTATGAGCTACTCTCTCTTTAAGAATGATGAATGAAATGCTCCATAAGGCAAGGTGTTAAAATTTGTTGTTAGCTGCCTGTTAGCCCTTCAAATTGCTTTCTAATAATTATATACAACAATCTAAAGTTTGGCAACAATCTAAAGTTAGGCAACTAAAATTCCCATATACTATGAGCATGTATGACTCTCAAATCCTCTTGCTGGTTTTTAGATTCTTCCATCTTCTGCAGCATGCAAAATAAATTAATCTGTGCTTGAAAATGTACACACATGTGAAAGAGCAGAGAAGCTTATTTTGGTCTGTGCAGACCTTCAGTTCTCTGAAGTCTGTCGGAAGAACTCAAGACATTTATGTACTTGAAATGTTCATAAATATACCAAAGAGTGCATTTTTGTATGCCAAATTATACATAATGTGACAGGATGATTAGACAGCTGTGTAGTAAGGCAACTATATTCATTTGTGTTATATTCCTTAAGTAGCAAAGTAAATTTAGATTTGATCAGAAAAGAAACATTGCATATCGTGTACACACACACACACACACACACACACACACACTCTTCCAGTTTTGTCTGGGTGGGTGGAGTGGAAAGGAAGAAAAAGTCTGGCTTCAGAATTTCTCCATACTACAGAAACTGCATTTTAGCAGCGTGCACAGCTTCTCATTTCCTTCAGCTGAAGTCTATTAGCAAACACCTAGAACTTCCAATGTAAGATGAGCCAGCAGAGGAGAAATTGGCTATTAAAATAACTGATGCGATTCATTGTTTTTTGACATCCTTAATCAATGATGGCCAGGGATGGTCTGTGTTTGGTGCATGTGCCTATTTTTCTGACTCTGGTCTAGGAGCTGGAAGTGTGCATTGTGCCTCAAGCGGCTAACTGACTCCATCACAAGTTGTCAGGCTCTCCAATGCAGTTGGCTCCATCTAATGCTAAGGGCTTCAAGTTTAATGAGCATGTGCATTCAAGCGTTACATGAAAAACCCAAAGAGAAAATTTCACTGAATATCTCCATTAAAAATTCCGTCTTGTTTTTGGTTGGCTTTTCACCATTTTGTGTCAACGCCCAGGTCACTGCTTGGAGTTGGAGGTCATGGCAGGACTTCCGTAATGCTGCTTTCTTTATTTAGGGCCCTTGAAATGTGAACAGTATTAAGTGACAAATTATATGTTTTTTCTCATCCCTCTAAATGATCTTTAGATTACTTCTGGAGCTTCTGGAGCTTCTGTTTGAAAAGTTCAATGCTGTTGCTGCTGCTCATGCTGTTGTCCTGGGACATCTTCAGCAGACTGTGGCTTCTCCCTCCAGTCAGTATGATGGCGATATCAAGTTATATGACATGGCGGATGTGTGGGTAAAGATTCAGGATGTCTTGCAGGTAAGAACTTCAGATGTGTATACGTCTTTGGAATTCAGAAGCATTTCTGCCTCCAACTGTAGTGGCAGAGCATAGCCATTGATCACCTTTTGCTATGACTTTGGTGCCTTTAGGTTGTGAACTTATCTGCCACCATTCCGCTGGTTGGAGACACAGAAACTTAACCATGTGATAATGTCACATTCTTGGTAGTCAGGATAATTCCAAGACTAAGTGATAGTTGCTGAATGAATAAGCTCACATATGTTTGTTCACATGATTTGATATATGCTAATAGGCTTGCTTTGATGCTATGTTTATCTTTGGGCTTGAGGCGCTTGGTTGTTGGTCTAGGGAAAGGAGCTATCTGTAGTACTTGGATATTTGCCACCTGTGCCTTCATTGGCAGGTGGACCAATGGGAAGTTCTGGCCAAAATGATGCATGCTGGGCTTTTTTGTATAAGTACAGGCAATCCTTGTTTTGCACTGGGGTAAATGGGATACGCAAGATAACAAAGCGTACAGTATGAGCAAATCAAAACATTCAAGCAGTGCTTCCCTTAGAACACTCCCAAATACAATTCTGGGTCCCACTGTGGAATCACATGTACAGTGGTACCTCGGGTTACATACGCTTCAGGTTACAGACTCCGCTAACCCAGAAATATTACCTCGGGTTAAGAACTTTGCTTCAGGATAAGAACAGAAATTGTGCTCCGGCGGCGCAGCGGCAGCAGGAGGCCCCATTAACTAAAGTGGTGCTTCAGGTTAAGAACAGTTTCAGGTTAAGAACGGACCTCCGGAACGAATTAAGTACTTAACCAGAGGTACCACTGTAATTTACAAGCTGACACCTTGTAGACCCAAGTCTCTGTGTGTCAGGACCATAGGAATTAAATGAGCATTGCAGATGCCATCTTACATGTGAGTATGTGCTCTGTGATGCCTCCTATGATGTAACTTGTATTCACCAAGCACTGTAATTGTGCATGATGCAGCTGTTGTAGGGGGGACAACGTTCAGGTTTTCCGGAGTCTTAAATGTTGAAAACTGTCCTTGATGACACCGTTCAGGTTTGCATTCTGTGCACAAAGTCTTTTGCATGTCTTTCTGAAATAAAGTTTAGAATTTGGTGAGTTCTGTCTTCTTTAAAACTGACTGAGGTCCCAAGTGTTTTAATGCCCTCAATGTCTTCCTTTGCTTTGTCCTAACATCTGAAGAGCATGAGGGAAATGCTTGTTAAGTTATCAAATGTTGCATAAGCAGATTTCAACCTTCTTGTACTTGAAGGTGGGACTGCCTCTATCTCTTGTAAAAATGCCGCAGTTCAAAAACATCTGTCTCTTTCTGCCATCATGCCTCAGGTACAGCTGCTGGATAGATTCCTGCTGGGATTTCCAGTGGAGAATTGATTTGGGCTCTTTTCCAAAATGGTTCCTGCGGAGAGCCTGTCTGGTTCTGGCCAGTCTTTTCCTTAAATACAAGTGCATAACTGAACCAAGACAACAAAGGGGCATACAACCAAATATCCCAATGGGTTATATCCTGTATAGGTCTCATTGTTCATATGCTTTACATCAAGAATATAACATCTGTGGCCTTTCTCATTGTGGCCACAACCACTGGCTGTGCTGACTGGGACGGATGGAAGTTGGGGGTTCAACAAAATTAGGAGGGGCACAGTTTCCCCTTTCCTTCCTTTCATAAATATCTGGTCAATGGCTATAAAGATATGCCGTGAAATTGATACCAGAGGCATACTGTCTCCAATACTGGAGGTAGTACAAAGCGGAACTGCAGAATCTTCATAGAATCATAGAATCATAGAGTTGGAAGAGACCACAAGGGCCATCGAGTCCAACCCCCTGCCAAGCAGGAAACACCATCAGAGCACTCCTGACTTATGGTTGTCAAGCCTCTGCTTAAAGACCTCCAAAGAAGGAGACTCCACCACACTCCTTGGCAGCAAATTTCACTGTCGAACAGCTCTTACTGTCAGGAAGTTCTTCCTAATGTTTAGGTAGAATCTTCTTTCTTGTAGTTTGGATCCATTGCTCCGTGTCTGCTTCTCTGGAGCAGCAGAAAACAACCTTTCTCCCTCCTCTTTGTGACATCCTTTTATATATTTGAGCATGGCTATCATATCACCCCTTAACCTCCTCTTCTCCAGGCTAAACATGCCCAGCTCCCTTAGCCGTTCCTCATAAGGCATCGTTTCCAGGCCTTTGACCATTTTGGTTGCCCTCCTCTGGACACGTTCCAGTTTGTCAGTGTCCTTCTTGAATTGTGGTGCCCAGACCTGGACCCAGTACTCCAGGTGAAGTCTGACCAGAGCAGAATGATTGATTGTGAGGGCAGTCTGTATATGCACTTTTGGTCAGCGTCGTATTCCCTTGACCCCCACTGGTCTACTCTGAAGCCAGAGCGACCATTAGAACAGCGCATCATTTCTTGCAGCAAAACAACTTGCTGCTATTAACATTATTCTAACGCAGAACTGTTAGCTTTGTTTTGAGCAGTCATAATTGAGAACCTTAACTCTTTTAAAAGTGAGGGTACCGTAAAGCATAGCTCAGACATATGAGATTGGTTTTGTGGGTGTCTGAATCGTTCCCAAACACTGATGTGTTGATGCATTTTGTGAGCAGATGGGAGTAGTGGGCAGAAATTGGGTGAAGAAGCAATTGTCAAGATTAGTGCAATCACGCCTACGTGGTGTGCCGTGTGCTTTACCTCATGGCTGTGTTCCTTCAGCGTAGAGATTGCCTGTTGCAAGCGATATCTTGACCTATTAATACCCATTTTATTTTTGTAACTGTTTTTAAGTGGAGGGCTTTGAGTAATGGAAGAAACCTTAGAGTGCCTTTAAATCAAATAAATAATGAAGGTTTTAACTGAGTAACTAACAGATGGGGGAAATAATCCTAGGATGAAGGAAAGGGAAACCAAGGTATTGATGCTGTTAAAAATGAATGGAGCCTTTCCATCTCCCTTCTCTTTTTCTACCTTTTAATCCTCTGTGTCCCAAGCATCCATGTGTGCAGTCATTTTAGAGGGAATGTTTGTGGGACCATCCTTCTTTTTTGATTTTCTCTTTTATAGAACACTAGGTTAAGTGCTTTCCAGAGCAGGCATGTTGGGTGTGCCTCATTGTTGGGACTTGGTAAGCTTGGGAACCTTTTCTTTTAAAAGCAGGCAGATGAGAACTGATCTTCTTGATGTGTGTCTATTTTTGTTTGTCTGAAAATGTTTTTATTTTATAGCTAGTGGCAGATGGATTTGGGGCAAGAGCTAATCAAATCTAAGCCCCTTTAAGTCTGGTTGATTTCAAGATTTAAGTATGTTCAGATAGGGTTGCCATATTTTGAAGAGCAGAAGAGAGGACACATTTGCCAACTTCTAGTTTTAACTATGGATTGCTTTGACAACTCTCATTTTACATGCCTATGAAAAAGAGGATGTGTGTTGGAAAAAGAGGACATATGGCAACCCTATGTGGCACAACTGAAAGGACATGGGACTCAACTGTTGTGCAACTAAGGAGGAGATGGAGGAGCAACACATCCTGGCAGAGATTTATCTTGGGGTTTTCACCGTGATATGCCCCGGATCACGTATTCTGCCTTGCGTAATATTAAAATAAAAAGTGCAGTAACTTGCCTTTGATTCCTATGTGTTTGCAGCAGCCTCTCAGGTGCATCCCTGCATCTGCACTCTCTAGTAACAGAGACATTAGATTTCTCTCTCTGACATTTTAGGCATGTTACTAATTTAGTTCTTTAATTTAGCAGTTCGTTGAGAGCATAATTACTGCAGTACTAAATATTTGATTGAAAAGAACAATAAGACACCTCCAGTTAAAGATGTAATAGCACGTATAAGCTACTCCAGGATAAAATGATTAATGGAGTTGTAGGCTCTTTTGGCACAATTAAGGTGCTTCTCTGAAATTTTTTGCATGCCAAGTTGCAGAAAGCACTGCCGTTTCAGGTGGTGTTTGGGGAAAAAGGATCACATGCAGCACAGACTCAGCTTCTTGCTGAATTTGGATTTGCCTACAACAGGGTGAGGGGGTTGCTATGTCCCTCATTGCTTAGGGGTTTACATGTTAACAACAAAGCTTGAACTTAGTTCAGTAGGTAATAGGCAGGCAGTGCAGCCCTTTCAACCCTGGTGTATATGTGTAAACCTGGGTATCCAAATGTGCACTCCACCAACTGCATTTTGCACTTCCTGCAGCTTCCAAACCAGGCATAAGAGTAACCCCACATACAGTGAATTATGACTGACTAGTTGTGGAGTTATCAGTGTTTGCCCAGGCCTGCCCTGCATAAAATGTGAAATGACCTTGACCAACTCCTTATTTTTTATATGTGTCTATTAGGTCACATATAATAATATTTTAGTGGCAGGAGAAAACTCCAAAATGGGTTACAACACTGTCATGATGTCTGACTCTCTCCTTTCCAAACCAGGGAATGGTATATTTCATTCCTCTTATTTTCCTCTGCTTTCACATGACTGTTTGTTAAGATCCTTTGAAATATCAGTAGAATCAGTTCTGTAAAAATGGACAAAACAGGCCTGCAGGAAAAGAACAAAGGAGTCAACAGCATCTAAGGCTGAGGGGACAATGCCTAATTCAGTTTCCAGATCAGTCTTATAGTTGCAAATTGAAGGAACCCCACCTTTCTAACTTGAGTAACAGAGTTCAGTTCCCTGCAGTGGGGTGATGGGGCTTTTGGTATTGGTGAGTTGTGGCAGCTTGGCTAAAACGTTTGATTTGCAAGCACCCTTTTGCCCATCCTGTGCATTAAAAAAACCTATTGCAAAGCCATACGAAGGTATATTACCTGTGGCGCCTGATTCTGTACTGCCAAGTCTGTACCATCAAGTCAGGAAAAATTGCTCATCATAGATTCAGGACAAAATGCCCAGAAACCCCTTGGCATTCAGTTTTGCAGGCCAGATGGTCAAATTCTGCTAGAGACCTGGATTTTTATAGGCCTGGTTTATGCTATCCAAATTGTTTCTTGTCCTCTTTTCCTCTAGAATCTAATTTTAGAAAATATCTGTTGGAGAGCTTAGGCTCTAGGCTGCTTCCGTGAATCGCTCTGTACACTACACAACACTCTCTTCAGTAAAATGTTTGCAGATGTGAAAGGTTTGATGCACACGGGACATATGGCCACAAAATATGTTTGATACATATCGAAGGGTGATGGTGGGAGACAAGGGTGACATTGGAGTGAGTTGCTTGGTGGGAAGAGTTGGGAGTGGGTGCAGTTGTTTGTTGTTGTTTAGTCGTTTAGTTGTGTCCGACTCTTCGTGACCCCCTGGACCAGAGCACGCCAGGCACTCCTGTCTTCCACTGCCTCTCACAGTTTGGTCAAACTCATGCTGGTAGCTTCGAGAACACTGTCCAACCATCTCGTCCTCTGTCGTTCCCTCCTCCTTGTGCCCTCCATCTTTCCCTCAATCAGGGTCTTTTCCAGGGAGTCTTCTCTTCTCATGAGATGGCCAAAGTATTGGAGCCTCAGCTTCAGGATCTGTCCTTCCAGTGAGCACTCAGGGCTGATTTCCTTCAGAATGGATAGGTTTGATCTTCTTGCAGTCCATGGGACTCTCAAGAGTCTCCTCTTGAGTGCAGTTAGGCATCACTAATTTTGAAGATGAGTGGGGGCACTAGCCGCTACTGCTCATAAGCACATGTTAGTATAAATTCTAATGCACGGTTTTGCAGCATTCCAAGAGTTCAGAAATATTTAATGCCCAGACTGTGTTAAGCTTGAAAACAGTGCAGTTAATGTGATTAATGCCATGAGGGTCTGTTGGTTTAATATCAGCACAAACCTTTTCCAGAGGCTGCGAAAATCCCTGGCATTGCAGTTTCCTCCAAAATTGAAGGGTTTGTGCTCCCTGTTGCCTTCCATGTGGCCTCAAGTGTGCTGCATCGATGTCCTTGAAATTCTGATTGCAGTGGTCTCATTAACATTGTTCTTCCATTTAATTTGGAGGATAGCTGGCGGATGGTGATTGGCAGCTGCTGCGGTTGAAGGATGTTGCTGAAGGAAAGCTTGACTTGGCTGAGAACAAAATAATACTCCTGAGGCTATTAGGCTCTTTAAAGTGAGACTTTCAAACTTTTAGCCCTTGCCTCTTTGATATTTTTCATTTCATTTCTTAAAAGAACACACTTGCTTCTTTGCTCCCCCCCCCCCCATTGCTTTAGCAAACTAACAGTGATACTTAAAACAATGACGGCTTCTTTAGATCGGGTGACTTTATTCTTTGTAAAAAGTTAAAATAGACAATGACCTTTAAAGAATTGTGTGACGTTCTTGAATCTAAGGAATACAAGTTCCCTTTAGAGAAAGATTAAAAATAAAATTTGACCCTTCCTAAAATGTTTTTCATTAACTTCTGAAGCTCCAGTATACAGAGAAGGATTCTCCATCTTCTTTTGTCCTGCACCTTGAATTCAGAAATAGTTGGTCTATTAGTTCATTCGTGGACTTTTGCTTTGGGGATCACGATTGTATTTTCCAAGAGTGTCCTGTATTTGCCTGATGTCCTAGCTTTGGACACCTGGAGAAAGTTCATAAGGTACATGAGCTATGAGGAAGGGCTGTAACTCAATGATAGAGTAGATGCTCTGCATGTCAAAGTCCCCAGGTTCAATGCCTGGAATCTTCTCTAATTAAAAAGGATAAAGTAGCAGCAGTTTATAGGAAAGACCTGCAGGAGACTTCGGAGAATTGCTACCAATTGGGGTGGGCAGTACTGGGATAGGTGGACCTAGTGGTCTCAGTACAAGACAGCTTCATATATTTCAAATGTCCTAGTATAAGCCCTTCCCAATTCAGATGGAATAGCTTTGATTTTCAGAGGCCCATCAAGGTGAAACTCTCAGCTTTTCGGTCAACCTCTGTTTCAGGCAGCAGTTGTTTTTCTGTTTTTATATTTTATGTATATACCACCTTTAATGTAGAATCCCAACGTTTTTGGAGTAGTAAACATAACCTCAACACACATTTAGTTGAAGAAAGTAAGAGCTGAGCCTGGCTGTGTGAGGACGAGGATAGATGGATCAATGGCTTTTTATTTAGAAATATTGTGTAAATATCATTTGCAACTGCTGCTTTGTTCCCTGTTTATAGGATTAATATTTCTTAAAATTCCCTCCCTAACCTGAATCCGATCTGATGCAGGATTAGTTGCATGATGTAGAAGTGAAGTGTTCTTAAGGCTTCCTAAGAGTACCTGAACAACGTAGAATTTGGCCAATGTTTAGTTGTTTTTTTAATGATCGGTTTTTCTATGTTTTTAGTGGTTCTTATTTTTATCTGTAAGTTGTCTTGAGTCCCTGTCAGGGAAAAAGGCGGAGTATAGATAAACAACAAAAACAACAATTTGGCAATGGACTATAAAGGATGTTGTTGGTCAGTGTGGCTTATACAGAATATAGTATTGTGAGTTGTTACCTGAAATACTTGAGACAAATTCTTCTGGGCTGTGAGGAAGAAAGATGCCCCTGTGGTGAACCAGGAACTATTTGGTAACTAAAAATTAGTTGGATAAAGGGAAGAATATTATAGTGGTGCAATTTAACTAACAGACATCTTAGGCTGTCTCTCCACTTACCAAATTCGGAGTCCCTGCAGTGATGATTCAGCAGCTGGCTATTGCCTGAAAGTGGTGTGCATATTAACGAAATTCAAGTTCTACAAATTGTAGCAGTGCTAGTCTAACACATTCTGCAATAAAAACATTATTGCAGAGAAAAAAAAGACAGACAGAAAGACAGAAAGCAAGCAAGCAAAAAGCAGTAAGATGCAACAAATCCCGTTGTCAACCTGTGGTGTCAGCGAGATATTCCAATCCATTATTTATTCTAGTATCTGTTTCCCTTTTTGCAAAAGTGAGGATGAGAAAGTAAATATGGAAAAAGCTTTTTGCACATTATGAGTGCTATATAAATGATTGATAATAATAGAAGCCCCTGGTTCCTTTTCATTTGAAAAGCCAGCATAGCTACAAAATGATTAACTTTTTTGTCCATTTGTAGAACCTCTCTCTCATCACGAGGGCGTCAGTGTACCATCTATGCATTGAACGCAAAAGTCATATTAATTTTAAGCTCCATTAGAGATGCAAGGAGGAAGAGAAAGATGTTCATCAAATGGGAAAGGACTAAATTAGTAAGGGATTTTTTTTAATTTCAAGGTTCAGGAGCGTAGCACAAATAATGGAGTTCTTCTTTGTTTTGTTTAGGGAAAAGTCTCCATCAAAATGTGTCTGTTTCTGTCCTTGTAAATTGAAGTTCATTTATATTGCTGTTGTGCCTACAACTCTCATCTGAGATCAAGGCTGTACAAGCATGCAGCAAGAAATACTTTTCTTCCTGTAGAGTTTGCAGTATTAAAGGAAAATACAGGTTTATAGTGGAGGGGGAAAGGGCTGTTCATCTGGTAATGGGAAAAATAGTTCTGGTCAATTGAATCAACTTTGTTACTCCTTCTCTGGGTTGTGTGTTTTCTGCAGAAAATGCTGTGCTTGAAATTCGGTGCTGGCTGCAGTACTCAGCTTTATTTTTTAAGAGCACGCTTCCATCCCTTTAACGTTGCAGTAGTCTTGTGCGGTCAGTATCTGCCACAATGGAGCCTTGAATGCACGGGATAAAGGGGGATTATAAATGTTAACCAATGAACTCTTAAAGGTCAAGTAGGACTTTCAACGCTCACTGGGTGGGCCTTCAGTGCTTGTCCTTCCTTATTGCTTGAAGAAATAAGACTAGATTCTGCAAAGTTAACTACTATGGCAAGTGTGCATAATTCACTCAAGTTGCAATTTTGGAACTCTTCTTGACTTGCTTCTTGTGGTTTGGGGGAGAGAAACCACAAATGTGGGTTAGCACATAACGTTAAACCAAACCATGGCTTAGCTTGTGGTAGTGCGACAGCAGTGGATGTGGGGTAGTAGTGAAGAAGCCACAGTTTTTGCTCCATGCAGCAGTGTGCTTGCTTGTTCACTCTTAGCCATTTTCTGGCTTAGAGTTATGTGCCAATGAGGCCAGTGTAGTATAGTGGCTCTCAAATTTTAACAGGCAACAGGTTTCCTTGACTTCAGTTTTGCACTTGCATTTTTCTGCATACAGTCGTACCTTGTTTTGCGTCCGGGATCTGTTCCGGAGCCCTGGCCGCTAGCCGAAAAGGATGCAGGGCAAAGCTCCGCATCTGCACACGCCATGGTGCACCTGCATCAGCTTCTGCACACGTGCAAGCGGCAAACCCGGAAGTAACCCATTCCTGTACGTCCAGGTTTGCCGCAGACGTTCGCCGGAATGGACGCTAGACAAGGCGGACGTTCGTGGAGGCATTACTGTACATGAAAAATGTACAAAGCCACAGCTTTATTTACATTATAATCCAGAGCTTTTATTGGCTGCAAAGATTGGAGCTGGAATCTGCAGAAGAGTGTAATTCTGTTTCCTTAAAGAGGTTCCCCCCCCCCTTGCCAGTCTGAGAAGTCTCCTTGTTTTCCAGTTTATCAGCATCCTTTGACTGTCAGAAAACAAATTAGGCAAGGCATTGAGCAATTAATCAGCATTTGTGGTCAGGGTTTATTAGGATCATAAAATCTCAGTCATTTTGATGGTCTGAGCTAATTCATGTTTAGGCTGCTGGTGATTAGATTACGAGGTGATGAGACCTACACTTCCCGGCATCACAAGCACTGCAGATGGAGAAATGATTCTGCCTGGCCTTTTCCATGTTGCTGTCAGCCTATCTGGGCAGCTGACCATGTGGGCACAATGCCCATTGAATCTCTAGCACCAGAGCTGTACAGGCAGCTGTTTTTGTTCCCCAAAATAGGGAAACTTTGTATTATCCCATCACTGTCTTGCTTCTTCCCCATGTTTGGCCATTGTTCTCTCACCTCTTCCTGTATTCCAGGTGGCTGCTAGCTCTCTAATCCCCAACATCTTGTGTCCAACCTGGCAGTATGTGCTATATTTGTCCAACCTACATGAATTACCGTATTTTTCGCTCTATAAGACGCACCAGACCACAAGACGCACCTAGTTTTTGGAGGAGGAAAACAAGAAAAAAAATATTCTGAATCTCAGAAGCCAGAACAGCAAGAGGGATCGCTGCGCGGTGAAAGCAGCAATCCCTCTTGCTGTTCTGGCTTCTGTGATAGCTGCGCAGCCTGCATTCGCTCCATAAGACGCACACACATTTCCCTTTACTTTTTAGGAGGGAAAAAGTGAGTCTTGTAGAGCAAAAAATACGGTATATATGACTTATCAAACCTCCAAACCTCTAAGCGGTGATTAATTTCTGGCGTTGTGACTCTGCATGTTGATTATTTTAGCTACTCTGGCCTAAAAGGGGAATGGTATTTAGGAATTTAGGAAATACTCTTTATCTCACAAGGAGCCTATAGAAATTATAATGGTATCTATTAAATTGCGGAGGAAGGTTGTTGGCTTCAAGCATTGGGTTTGCAAAAGTTGATATGAACTGCAGAGTGGAATAAAATTGGCAAGGCTGCGGCAGGTAGTCTGCTTTTTTGAACTATTGCAGGACATTGATATACAGCTTTCTCCCTGCCCCACACAGCAGAGAATGGTTTAGTTCACACATGCATATTTTCAAGGGATGTCTTTCATGTACGAGTGAGCCAGCACAAACCATACACCATGAATATAACTTTCATATCAACTTTCATCATCTGCAACATGGTGGGCTGGTTCACACTATTAACTGAGAGTTTCAATTCGAATGTGTAACACTCAACCAAGGACAATTATTTCAGTCTCAAGGTAATAATTGAGGCAAATTAAATGATTTATTGATACACAATGCTTAATTGAGGAACAGAACTTACTGTAAATGTGACCACACAAGAACAGAAGAGAAAATCCATCCAGGCAGTACAATGTGATAATCAACAGCATCGTGGAACAGTGAATAAATGAAGAACTAATACTATAGCAACGTGAACAAAGAAATCATTATAATAATGGAATAAGAACACAAAACAAAGCTACTTTAAAAAAGCAGTGAGAATATAATCAATCTCTGTATTGTCAGCCCTACACTTAATGTTCCTACTAAAATGTCTCCCAACCCTCTAATTCAAAGCATGCTACGTTTGCTAGCTGTTGAAGCTGCATCACATTTTAGCACTGTTCAATATAAATTCATAGATATTTCATTGTAGCTGGTCAGAAAGTCCAAAGAACTCTCCAGTAGACCAGAGCAAAGCAGTGAAGTGAGAGGGCAAAAGGGAGTACAATCAGAAGTGCAGTGAGACTGTGTCTCACCAGTGTCAAAACGGGGTGGGGGAAGGATGATAAGGAAGAACTCAAATGCACAAGAGTGGATCACCTCATGCTGATCAAAGATGGGACCAGACCTTTATGTCAGTTTGGAACCAAGCCCAAATAGGGACACCAGAACTTCTTTATTCTTCATTAATGTTCAGAATTTTTCAGGGAAACATGTAACAGGCATTTCTACAATATACTTATTGTCACAGATGTAATATAAAATGAACTCAGGTTAGCATCTTTTCAAAACCAAACCGAGTGTCTTATACTTTCCCCAGCTCTGATGTGTAACCATGTTCTTCTCCTCCTCTTATTGGGTACAGTGTACAAATATCACACATGAAATGCCAAACTATGGTTTGGCATGATGGAAATGCCTTCTATTTGCTAACTCCAGGTCAACTAGTTGCTTCCTCTTGTGTGCAAATCATTTGCTGATGTATCTGAACTGGCAAAATGTGGTTTGCATACCTCCGCAAACCATGTTGGGACACCAGCTTTGAACTATGGTTTGTATTCCTGACTTACAAGGCAAGAGGGAAACATACTTTGCTAGTTCAGATGTAATGGCAAACTCTGGTTTGTGTTGAAGAAGTAAACAAATGAATGGAAGAGTATGAGGGAGGGGAGTATGGAGACCAAGCAGTTGGTACAATTATTTAGCAACAAGTTGTAGGTTGGCTTGACTCACTCATCCTTTCTGGATTTATAGCCTCAGCTTTCTGAAAATAAAACCACTTTTTTTTTTAAGCAGTCATTTTAAAAATCTGATGTGTATAAGCAGTCTTGGTTTTTTCCATTTACTCGTAACATCCTAGTATGTTTTTTTCATTATTTTTGACAGTGTGCTTTAATAGCTGCTCTGTCTTGAACATTTATATTACTGTTATTTTTAAGGCAAATGACTTTGGGAGAGGACAATCACAGTGCTTGTAATGAGAGCTACACTGGATGTGGTTTCACCCAAAGGCGATGGGTGGGTAGGGAATTAGTTAATTAAAGTGAACTGTATGCTGTCACTGGTGTAATTAAATGACTTGCAAAGCTCTTTTGAGGTCCAGGGTTACCAGGAAAGATGGTAGGACAGCTTAATTTATTGGCAGCAGGGTCTCTCCCAAGTCACAATGCAGCTCTAGAGCTCAGAGGTCAACAGTTGACATGATTTTTTTCACTGAGTCAGCTGCAGGAAAATTCTGAGAGCAGAGATGCCCCTTGTACATCACTTTCATACACCTGATGAAGGCATTTGATCTCACCAGCCAAAAGGATTCTTCACACTGCTCAATGAGATAGGATGCCCACCTAAGCTGCACAAGATGATCATGTCCTTCCACAAGAACTTGTGTGGCACCGTCTAGTATGGTGCCTCATCCTTGGATGCCTTACCTATAAAGAGTGGTGTGAAACAGGGCTATGTTCTTGCCCCAGCTCTCTTTGGCATATTCTTCTCAGGGCTCTCAGATGCCTTCAGCTTGACTGAAGACAGTGTGTACATCCGTTCAAGAAGTGCAGGGTTCTGTTCAATCTGGCACATCTCCACGCCAGGATAAAAATGCCGTGGGTACTTATCCAAGAGATGCTGTTTGCACATGTTGCAGTCTTGACAGCGCATTCTGAGGAAGCTCTACAGAATCTTGCAAGCCTGCATAGAGTTTGGCCTTACCATCAGCCTGAGGAAGACCGGCTTCCTGGATGAGGACATCACCAACACTCCGTGCATCAGCACTGGTGGCCACATACTTGAAGTGGTAGACCCTGGGCTCCACCGTAACCAGCAACCATTCCATCAATGCTAAGTTGGACAAGCGTATTGGCAAGGCAGCTATGGCAACATCTTGTGTCTCCAAAAGGATATGGAAGAATGTAATGCTAATGACCAATACCAAGATGAAGGTGTACCAGGCTTGCGTGTTGACCACACTGCTTTATGGTAGTGAGACGTGGGCGGCTTACACCAGCCAGGAGCAACACCTCAACGCCTTCCATGTGCCCTGTGTCAGGAAGATTTTGGGCATCACATGACAGGACAGAGTCTCAAACAAAGACATGCTTTCCCAAGCCCATCTTCCCAGCATGTTCACACTGCTGTCTCAGTGATTGTCTACGTTGGCTGGGTCGTGTCTACAGAATGGAAGATGGCAGGATCCCCAAGGACATGCTCTATAGGGAGCTGGCATCAGGCACCAGGCCCATTGGCAGAGCAGCTCTGTGTTACAAAGATGTCTGGAAACATGACCTGAAGGCCGGCAACATCAGCACTGCAGTATGGGAATCCCTTACAGACAAACGCATCGCCTGGAGACGGGCAGTCAAGACGTGTGACCACAGCAGTGACTAGAGGAGGAATGACCGCTGGGAAGAGCTCAGAGAGAAGAAATGTCATGGTGCACCTGCATCAGCACAACCAGATGCCTTCATCTTCCCCAGCTGCAGTCTCTACAGCTGCAGCCGGAGCTGTAACTCTCCAATGGTTTGACTTTACACCTGAAGTCACACTCTGTCACTGTCTCCCAAGATAGACAGATGCCAACCAGTCTTGGTAAGCATCCGTGAAACAGTGAGCTGGAAAGAGTTGGCCGAACACTATTATTTATCATTGTAATAGAAGTTGTGCTGCATCTCAGGGGGTTTAAACGTTTCAAAAAAAAAATAATAACCAGGATATGATCATCATCATAATCCAGGGCACTGTTTCGATCTGTTTGTTTTTGTTACACCTCTTTACCTTTCAAACTGTTGCTTTGGCCCCAGTGATTTCACTTACTTAGAATTTTTCCTAATTAAATTCAGTTACTTATCTCTGGCCAAATTCAGGCTGTCAATGGTTACTGGCCATGATGGCGATGCTCTGCTTCCACACTTGGAGGCAGGAATGTTTCTTTATACCAGCTGCTGGAAACCACAGGATGGGAGACGGCTCTTGTGCTTGGGTCCTGCTTACGGGTTTCTCAGAGGCCAGATGAACAGGGTGCTAGAACAGATCAGCCGCCGGCCTGATCCAGCAGGCTCTTCTTATGTTTTTAGTCTGAAACATTGTTACTGGATGGGTCTGTGAAGAAAAATTAACAAAACACCCTGATTAAAGTGATTTGTAAGCAGCAGAAGAGATGGAGGAGGGGAACAAAGGTGAAAGCAGCCGGAATCTGGACAACTGATTTTGTTGTCACAGGTTTAATCTGTGTCAGCATATTTGCCCTCTTGCCTTAAACTGTGGAAGGGCTTCTGCATATGGAACATTTGTATTATCCAAATCAGATAAAGCTTCCCAGCAGGTTGGTAAATAGATAAATCATTCTCCTCCCTTAAGCATAATATTCCCAGCCTTCCCCTATTGCTCACAAAGGGCCGTAAAAAATGAACCAGCAGATTTACAAATGATTAGCTGGGACACAATAAATGGATGATCTCACTTTATTACAGTGATTTGGTGCTGCATTTCCTTGCCGTTTAATCAGAATGTCACATGTCTGATACCCTGTTAGAAAAATTGTGTTTCCCACTCGCATTAGCTGCCAAAGTGATAAATGGCGGTGCACACTTGGAATTATTCTCCCTTGCGAGCTACTCATGATAGCTTACCTTTATTGGTAGTGATGTCTTTTCCTTCCAGCCAGGGTGTCCTGTTGTTGAATAGGCTCTCATAATTTGGGGCCACATGCAGCTTTATTGCTAAAGATGGAATGAATGCATTTTGGGTGCTGCTTGTCTTGGGTCATGGGGAATGAGAGGCTTCTCAACCTGTGCTGTCATATGCTGTTCATATGAGATTCTAGGTTCCTTCCTGAATTCTTAGCTTTCTAACTTTTCTTTTTAATTGCCATTTACTTATGGAGGTATGAGTAATAAAAAATTGGAGCCTTCTATGATGGCCCCTTCTTTCCGTGGCTTTTGGCAAGTACATATATTCAGATTCATCCGTTAATATGTTTTTAAAATCTGCTACTGGAATCAGGGCTGAATTCTATTTGATCAAAAGTTGATTAATGAACCAATGATTCTGTTGCCTTCCCCCATTTATTTGGTCCCATTTATAGACGTGTGATAACTGTTTAAACATTATTTCTGCAGATGGGCCCAGTTTGCCAAAAAGTGATGTCATGTGATCAAGATGCTTATCCTTAAACATGCTTATGCAATTTTAATATGATTAGGATCTTATAAATTTGCACTAGGAGACATAGTTTACATTGTGGCATAAGTTCCACATTCAAGGCTTTCTATGGCATGTGTTGTGGAGTTTTTCCAAATTTCTTTCCAGTGTCCTTGAAATTTCAGTAGGGCCTAATCTGATTTAGCATGCTTACATGACTTTATAGACTAAACTGAAGTATTTGATGGGGGGGGGGGGGAGAATCACTTAAAGTGGTTTAATTGCTATTTCAACCAAAGCTTTATCTGGAAATTTATTTTTTGGAAATACAGTACTTTAAAACGCTTTAAACTAGGAGTTGGGAGCTGTTAGATTGTGGATGAAATTAGGCTTAGCCTGGCTTCCAGTTTGACCCACAAAGTCATTCCCTACTACCACTACCACTTGGCATCAGGTTTGGGGCCATAGAGATGTTTCAGCATGTTACTGATTGCGGTAATTTTTATGCAACAATTCACTTTTAGAAATGAAATATTGCATGGAAAAATATTGTGGCAAAGAGAGTGAGTAATTAAACTTCAGAGAGCCAGTGTGGTGTAGTGGTTAAGAGCGGTAGTCTCGTAATCTGGGGAACCGGGTTTGAGTCTCCGCTCCTCCACATGCAGCTGCTGGGTGACCTTGGGCCAGTCACACTTCTCTGAAGTCTCTCAGCCCCACTCACCTCACAGAGTGTTTGTTGTGGGGGAGGAAGGGAAAGGAGAATGTTAGCCGCTTTGAGACTCCTTAAAGGGAGTGAAAGGCGGGATATCAAATCCAAACTCTTCTTCTTCTTCTTCTTCAGTGTCCATGTGTTTGTAGGATTCCAACCTTAATTGTGCAACATCAGCCCCTCCCCCGATCTATAAGGAATGATTTCAGATGTATTACTTTATTGAGGCACTTAAATAGAATCATAGAATTGTAGAGTTGGAAGGAACCTCATGGATCATCTAGTCCAACCTCCTACAATGCAGGAATCATTTGCCCTGCGTGGGTCTTGAACCTACAATCCTGAGATTAAGAGTCTCATGCTCTCCTACTGACTGGGCTATCCAATGTAGTAGTTAATGTGTGGGTTTCACTTTGGAAATAGAAAATCAGGTATATCAATTGAACCTTCTTTCTTGCCATCTTTGATAAAGTGTATCCTGGATGAATTACTCCAAGTTGCCTTTGCAGTCATATCTTCTGATTCAAGGAGGTGAAAATCCTTAGCATAGTTTTATAAGTCTGTTAGCATTTTAACCCAATCTCTGTAGAATGATCTTCAGAATGAGTCTTCTTTACACAGGGGTTGCCAGGATAAAGTGTGGATCTTGAAACAGCTCCTCAAAGCTGTTTTGGGACAAATATTAGGTCCTGTTGAATAGGATGTCACCTTGTAGGTTAATAACATTTCATAGGAATGCACTGATTGGCAAAAGAAGCAACCCTGCTTGGATGAGGCATGTACTGTAAATCTAAGCCATGCATTCAATTGCAAATTGCTTACACTCGTTGGGAGAGTTTTTGCTGTACACTCCAGATACAATCTGTGGCCCTGCAAAGCAGATTAAATTTATTCTGTGTGCTCCAGTGGCAGTGAAAAAGGATAACGATTTCTTACAGTCAATTTAAACACATATTGATGTTCCTTGTGAAGTCATTTGAATGAAAATCCTAACATCGCATGCTGGAGCAAAGGCACCTGCACGTGGCCAAGATTGTGAGCAGATTAGGAGACTTATCTCTAAGGTCACACAAGTGTTGCTCTGGGTTCTTGAAAAAGGTATGTGTAATGTCAAATGTGATGTTCCTTCAGTAGGCCCCCTTGGAGCTTTCTGGACTGACCAGTACAACTAGCTAACTCAGCCATCTCAGTAATGGCCATATTGAAGCCACAGACGTTATTTATACCAGCGTGGTTCAGATTTTGCCTGTGGTAATGCACAATTACAAGGAAGGTTACAGTTTCCTGGACACATAACAAGGAGGCCAGAATTAACCGTTTTTCTAAGTCTGCTACAGATTGGTAACATCCTGCTTTATGGAATGAGATCGAACCCTTTTCTGGCCAGCTCCAGTGTTGGTTCTAAAGCATAGCAGAGAGCCAATTGGCATTACAGTGGTACCTCAGGTTACATACGCTTCAGGTTACAGACTCTGCTAACCCAGAAATAGTACCTCGGGTTAAGAACTTTGCTTCAGGATGAGAACAGAAATCGTGCTCCGGCGGCACGGCAGCAGCAGGAGGCCACATTAGCTAAAGAGGTACTTCAGGTTAAGAACAGTTTCAGGTTAAGAATGGACCTCCGGAACAAATAAGGTACTTAACCCGAGGTACCACTGTACCACCTCTGGCAAGGAGCTACTACTAGAGATGCCTACCACAGAATGCTCAAAATGGAGCATGGTATCCTAAATGCATCATGACATTATGGTGTATGATTGATGAGAACAGGGCTCAGGTTGATTTTTCATGGTAGAACCATCAATATCTTAATTGGGGACATCTTACTGCAGACACGGCTCTATAACCACCATCAGATTTCAAGGATGAGTCCCCTGCAATATTTTTATTTCTCCATCCTCATAAAAGTCAAAGACTGCAAATTCAGGTGATGAGCCTTTAACAACCTAGACAGCTTCTCAGAAGGTGGAACCACCCACTTTCTAGTTCATGTTAGTTAGTTTACATAAGGTTTCAATTGGCTTGAGCTCCTTGCTGAGACAGCATCTTCCTATATCTGTCTTAAGAGGCGAGGACTTAAGCTATCAAGGTCCACTTGGAGTTGCTGAAAGACATTTTCTTGTCTGCACTCTGTTTAAGAGAGTTTTGGCTTGGCTTTGTCCACCTTTCACTTTCTTGACCTTTGGCTTTGAGTTGACTTTGCTTGCGTTCAGACTTTACTTGCTTGATCTGACCTTGCCTGCCTTGCCTGACCTTTATCTGCCTTCATTAGATGATATTTGCTTCCTCTGTAAGCCTCAAGCGCCTCTGAAGCAAACAAAGTGAAGCATTATCCATGCAAAGTAGTGCATAATTAGTGATGGAATGAATCATTTCCATAACTAAGCACCTTTACCCTGAATTATGTATATCATAGAATCTTAGAGTTGGAAGGGACCCCAAGGGGCATCTAGTCCACAAGGGTCACCTAGTCTTTAAAAGAGTAACTCAGAGTACTTACTTGCCATAATTAGCTTAGGAAAGTAGTGGGAGCACACTGGGAATGTCTCCCACACAAACTGATGAAATGAATGAGTTGAGGAAGAAACAGGGTTGGTGCTCTTGCAATTCTCTAATTTTATTTCAGTGGAGCAAATGCAGGAGACATTGCTTGCGCCTGTGTGCAAGGTCAACAGGAGGGGAAAAGACCATCATATACACAGGTTGTATCTGTTGTTTTGCTTCTGGCAATATTGAACTGTTTATATAGAAAACAGTAGGATTCCATTTTTCTAGTCATGCTCTTGAAAAACAACAATGAAGGCCATTGGTTACGGGTTGGAGGTCTCGTTGAACATTTTCTCCCTCCTTTGTGTTGGAGCTTTTCCACTGACAGTGTAATTAACAACCCCCTTAAAGATCTGGCCGATAGATTCATACGTATTAACTGAAGCTATGGAATCTGGTCCTCCAATTGGTTATTCATCATGTCCTTTAGATTACACGATGATCTATTTACTCCTGATGCGTCACATCCTTGACACATTAATAATCCCTTGAATTTCTATTTCTCATCCTAGAGCACTCCATAAATTTAACACACAGGCACACACGGATCACTGTAAGTGCCGGAGAATTTGTTGGTGCTTGCAAGCAGAGCTTCATTGCTATTTAACAGAGTTCAGTGGAGAACAGTGTTTAAGAACATAAGCCCTTGCTGGGTCAGGCCAGTGACCTATCTAGTCCAGCATCCAGTTCTCTCAGTGTCCAACCAGATGCCTATGGGAAGCCAGCAAGCAGAACCTGTGTGCAACGCAACTGTCCATACTTGTGATTCCTATCAACTGGTATTCAGAGGCTTACACTGACAATGAAAGCAAAGCATATCCATCATGGCTAGTAGCCCCTGATAGCCCAATCCTCCATGAATTTAGCTAATCCTCTTTCAAAGCTGCTCAAGTCGCTAGCCATTACTTCCTCTTGTGGGAGTGAATTCCATGGTTTACTATGCGCTATGTGAAGAACTACTTTATTTTGTCTTGGCAATTGTTTTACATATTTACTGAATACTATGTTCATTGTTCCCAGGTCAACAACACTTGCATGTCACAACAAGATACAAAGAATGCTCACAACAAGATACAAAGAATGCTCAGTTTTAGCTAGACATGGAATTTAAGGAGCCTGACAGTACAATACTGAAAAAATGGGTTTTGCTTGGTTCCAAAAGATTATTAAAGTGTAAGTAAGGAACTGCAAACTTTCACCAGGCAGAGAACCTTGGGCTATTTAAGCATCTCAAGAATATGCTTAGAAGGCTTAATTTCAAAATATTTTGAATGTTGTAGGAGTTGGAAGCCTTATAGCCTAGGCAAAGGTAAAAGCTGGTACAGTTAAGCACAAGATGTGCTGGCTGTTGCTTATCAGTGCCATTCTAACTTGTATCAGATAATAATTCATTTCAGGATAAAACGGTCTATGAGCAAAACTGATTTGTCGTGTTCTGTACTAAACATGATAGGCTGCCACCAGTGTGTACCTTGGAGATGTGTGATCAGTTGTATTTAGATATTCAACTATGATAAGTTACATTCTTAGCAAGTGATTTCTGTTGAATTGATTTATTGGTTTGGCGTGACCCCCGCTAATTGATTTACGATCCACAATTAGCTCTTTATGCCCGGCGCGCTTCCTCCGAGCTGCGCCACTCAGCTCCGTCTCCAGTAGCTCTCCAGTCACGCCTCAGCAGAGTTAAACACAGCGGTGAAACTGTCACGTAGCTTCCACTTAGCTTCCGACAAACACACAGAGCCCGGTTTGTCTATTTATCAGTCCTTTATTCCGACTTTCCCCAGGAATCTCCTGGGCTCACCGCAGCCATGACCAAAAACTGCGACCTCTTCCCTCAGAGACCAGAGAGGAACAGAAACGAAACTCCTCCCAGACTCCTCCCAGCTTCTAAAGCTGACGTCAGAATGCTGAGGCATCATGGGAACTTCTTAACCTGTTAAGTTCCAAACCCAACAATTTCAATATCTGTAAATATGGGTCAATTGTATCATTGGCTAATCAGTTATATGTGTATGTATGCCTTTAAAAAATATGTTAACAAAAACTTGCAGAAGTGGTGGAGTCCCTAACATTTGGGCACTGGAGAGGTACTGCCGGGTGTCAAAGTGTTTTTTTGTTTTTTTTTTAATATCAAGAGAGCAACAATATGATATTCCCACCCTATGTCTGCAAGTCACACAATTTTCCTGTTTGTCAAGGCTCAGGGTCCTCCTTGCACCAAGAGACTGCTCAAAGTACTTTAAGCCATGGGTAGGCAACTAAGGCCCGGGGCCGGATCCGGCCCAATCGCCTTCTCAATCCAGCCAGCAGATGGTCTGGGAATCAGCATGTTTTTACATGAGTAGAATGTGTCCTTTTATTTAAAATGCATCTCTGGGTTATTTGAGGGGTCTAGGAATTTGTTCATTTCCCCCCCCCTCGAAATATAGTCAGGCCCCCCCACAAGGTCTGAGGGACAGTGGACTGGCCCCCGTCTGGTTTTTAAGCACCGATAATAATATACACTACTTACAATACAGATGAACTCCCAGTTTCATGCACCGTTGATGTTCTTTTTTAACATTTACTTTTATGTAAGAAAAGGATGTCCTTTGACTATTTGTCATTTTGTGGCTTAGTTCTCCAAATGAGAATGGAAGCTTTCCTGATGATCTGGGCTGGTTCGTTGAAAGAATTCTTTAAGTAAAACACATTCTTTTGGCTTTCTTTTGCAGGGGAAGTGTAAAAAGCTAGTGTGTATTGTGCTCTCTGACAACCTCAGTCTGAATAAGTGTGCTGTGGACTAGCAGGCTTCATTCAGCAACAGATGCTAAGAGTGCATTTGTGGTGCTTTTTATTTCAACTTGTGGAACACTTTTATTCAGCATTGAATGGAAGTAACACCCGTGTTTAATTTGAATAGTCACGAGAAATGCAGGTATTTAATCTGAATGAACCAGCAGGCAACCATTATCTTGGTTCTGTGAACAGGTGTGGTGTTAAGTATGCGCATTTGTGCATCTCTCTACCAGTCTGGGCTTGGTTTTGTAGATGTTGATTGATGTGTGCATTCTGTACATGGGTTAGATGTTTCCAACATACCTTGTTCTCTTTCAGGACTTTTATTTAATGACTGCACCCCCCAGATGCAGATAGGAAGGTCCGATTATGCTGCTCTTTATGTTGATTGCTGGCATTATAAGATTTATTTTTATTTTTTGCATGTAGCAATATCAAATATTTACCACCTGCCAAGTGTCAGCTCTTGGCACAGCGTGGCAAGGAAAGCGTCAATTTGAGGCAAAAAATAATTTGTGCAAATTATTTTTTATATGATGGCAGCACAAGCAACGACCCAGCCAATCTCACTGATTGTTTTCATCATTTGTATAGTGGGGCTGTGCACAATTATCCGCACGAGGTCAGTGCAAAAGGGTAATTTTTATACAAATGTAGATTCATATCTGATTGAGTGTGTGGTAGATGTAAGCCCTACCAATCAAGACAAACTGAGAGGTGGAATGTTTTTAAAATCTCAAGTGCAAGAGTGTTGTTCGAATATCCCTCATGCAGGCAGCACAGGAAAATAATGATTAGAACTGGCTTGGTCCATGTAATCCATTTCCTTTTCAAGAACTCCTTCCCTGTGGTGGTTTGTGATGAAAACTGTTTGGCACCGAGGCTCAAACCTGCCTGGAAATTAGAGCCTCTGACCTGGAAGATCCCTAATCTGAGATATGTAGAGGCTGGATTTAGTTTATTGGTGCTGAAGGAAAGTCCTCTGCACAGTCTCTTTATACATTTTAACATAAATGTTAAATACTGTATCTGATTTTTACAAAGCTGCACCTTAAATTGTTTCATCTCATCTTGGCCTGGCCTAAAGCCAAATACAGTGGTACCTCAGGTTAAGTACTTAATTCGTTCCAGAGGTCTGTACTTAACCTGAAACTGTTCTTAACCTGAAGCACCACATTAGCTAATGGGGCCTCCTGCTGCCGCTGCGTCGCCGGAGCACGATTTCTGTTCTCATCCTGAAGCAAAGTTCTTAACCTGAAGCACTATTTCTGGGTTAGCGGAGTCTGTAACCTGAAGCGTATGTAACCTGAGGTACCACTGTATATAGGATCCTGGTTAGGAAATAAATATTAAACCAGAGTTCTCTACTTTGCATTTAATGGAGCACCCTAGTTCAAGCAGACCAGGATTGCATCTCCAAAGCCAGTGTGGGGAGACAAGGGAAGGGGCCCGAAAGGGTCCTGCTGTCTCATGCTTCCTGCTTCCCCAAGTGGTGGGGCATTTCAAGGGCAGCTTTTCCCAGGGTCATTACCAAAGGCGCAAGGAGCACAATCCAGTACAAATCATGTACTTCTTAAGTGCAATGGCTTTCAACGTAAGAACTATGCACAGTTGCAATTGTCTCATTGAATTAAGTGGGACCCAAAAGAGCCCAGTGTTGACTGGATTGAGCCCATTATATTTCTGTTATATCATGGGGCTTTTTTTTTTTTTTTTTACATGCCTACAAATTGGGGAGGGAAGTAAGTCAGCAAGTCAGAGAGATATCTTGCAAGTTTTTCAAAGTAGAACCAGTTATTCAGAAACAACAGCATGAAGCATATCAGGCTTCCATTTTCTTCAAAACTGCCAAACTCTTGTTTTCCTGCCGTAGACAGAGAGACAACACTGGTCTTTGCTTCGTCTCCACCCATCTCTGTAGGTAGGAGTGGCTTGCACCTTTGGCTGTAGAATATTAAGTGTTCATCAGTCAAACACACTGTTCTTTGTTAAAAAAATATTGCTATTAATGATAATTTTTAAATAGAACACTGTTCTCTCTGCAAATAAAACATTTTCAGAACACTGAGGTTATTGGGTCTCCTCCCGGCTGCGCTGAGCTAGTTTGACACATTTCAAAAATTGCTCCCCCCCCAACTTCTCTCTCTCTCTCTTTTTAAAAACGAGACTGACTTTGAGCATATCATAAGCTGAAGTAAAATGACTGAAATGAGTATTTTGCCCAGATTGTGCACTGGAATGTAAGTAGCAATTAAAGAAGACAGAAGACACGTTCCTTCTAATAAAACTGGAGATAAGATGACAGGCTGACCTGACACGTTCAGGGAGCAGTAGGAAAAATCTTCCTTTGACTGCCTTTAAAAAAGAAAGAAAGAAAAGGAAATAAGACAAGTTTAACAAAAGACTTTAACATGAACAATGAATTCCCTCCTGCAAATATATCTCAAACATATTCTGTTGAACAGAGTAGAATATTAATAATAGAAATGGAGAAACCCAAACGTGGTGTGGGTCTTTGCAAACATATATATATTTAAAGGGTGGAATAACACATCACTTGGAATCTGGGGCTGCTGCAGAAAACAACATTTGTGTGTTTAAGAGGTGATTTGTTGGACAACATTGCCTCTGTCGTTTTGTCATCCCACCATTGGCTGCTGCTAGCAAAAACGGGGGACTATGTCACACAAATGGAGGACCCCAGGACCCCAAGTAAGTTTTACTGCTCGTAATTCTGTCATTCTACCCATAGATAGGAAGGGACACGGGTGGCGCTGTGGGTAAAAGCCTCAGCACCTAGGACTTGCCAATCGAAAGGTCGGCAGTTCGAATCCCCGCGGCGGGGTGCGCTCCCGTCGCTCGGTCCCAGCGCCTGCCAACCTAGCAGTTCGAAAGCAACCCCGGGTGCAAGTAGATAAATAGGGACTGCTTTCTAGCGGGAAGGTAAATGGCGTTCCGTGTGCTGCGCTGGCTCGCCAGATGCAGCTTGTCACGCTGGCCACGTGACCTGGAAGTGTCTACGGACAGCGCTGGCTCCCGGCCTCTAGAGTGAGATGAGCGCACAACCCTAGAGTCTGTCAAGACTGGCCCGTACGGGCAGGGGTACCTTTACCTTTACCCATAGATAGGGATGCGGGTGGCGCTGTGAGTTAAACCACAGAGCCTAGGGCTTGCCGATCAGAAGGTCAGCGGTTCGAATCCCCACGACGGGGTGAGCTCCCGTTGCTCGGTCCCTGCTCCTGCCAACCTAGCAGTTCAAAAGCATGTCAAAGTGCAAGTCATGCTGGCCACATGACCCCAAAGCTATACGCTGGCTCCCTCGGCCAGTAAAGCGAGATGAGTGCCGCAACCCCAGAGTCGTCCACGACTGGACCTAATGGTCAGGGGTCCCTTTACCTTTACCTTCACCCATAGATAACACATTAGAATTTGATGATAATGAGAAAGGAAACAGAAGATGCCAGGCAAGAACATTCTCCTCCTCCCAGGCCTTTGGCTAATGAAATAATCTGTGGCTTTTTAAACTTTTTTAAATCTGTGGCTTGTTTGTGTGTGTGTGGGGTATTGTTTTTCTTAGTATGTTATATATGTTTGTGTTTTTATATTGTAAACAGTCCTGTGATCCTAGGATGAAGGGCGGCATAGAAATTGAATAAATAATAAAATTAAATAAAATCTAAGGTGCTCTGAATTGTGTTACAAACAGTGGAGGTGGGGAAGAGGGAGAGCCTTTCTGCCTGGGTGAGAATTAAATGTGCATTCACTGATTATCAAAGTTTTTTTTCTTTTTTTTTGAGGAGGGGGAATTAACTATTTTGCAAATTATTTTTAATTTCAGTCAATGGGGAATAAATTAATTATGAAGCAATGTGCTTCTGGCGGTGGATGGCCAAGGGTTAACATAAGAGTGGGATGGCTGAGCAAAAAGCAATAAAAGGCTTTACAGGAAGGGATGAAGAATTGCAAGTGGAAATGAACTTCATCTAGACCAAATCCATCATTTCTTGGCACAATCGTTTCTTTTTTTTCTGTAGGTTGGCTGCCATCCTAGTCAATGCATACTTCAATATATTTGCTCACACCTGGGCTAGTGCCCCAAGGCAATCATATATTCCGCATAGTGGAAGCAGGAACCACAGCCTGGCGGGGGCTGCCTCTTTTTGACACTGCTCAGTGACATCAAGTGGAGCTGCTGTGTATCAGGGAGAGAGGCAGGAACCAGTGTCAACGGGCGTGGAAGAGGCAGGGGAACAGAGCAAAGCGATACTCCCAGAAATGCCGTGCTTAGGTTTCCTGTGATCAAATCACTTGAGGTGTATGGCGACGTCACATGTTTTCTACTTTCCAGATGATAAATCTCCCTGCCTGTGGAAATACTAGTATGCCAGGGTGTGCCCTCTTGTGGATCCATGTTGGCGGGCACAGACGACTGAGGTATTCAAAGATGTAAGGGCCTTTTTTGCCTTCATTGCACCAGTGCTCTTACTTGGGGGCAGTCAGGTGACCTGCCTCTGTGCTTCCCATCTTCTGCCTCTCAGAGAGAGACAGAGACAGAGATGCAAACCGAGCTATTAACACTCAGAAGAGAGAGTTCTGTGCTAGACTGTGATGTAGTACAGTGGTACCTCGGGTTACATACGCTTCAGGTTACAGACTCCGCTAACCCAGAAATGGTACCTCGGGTTAAGAACTTTGCTTTAGGATGAGAACAGAAATTGTGCTCGAGCAGCGCGGCAGCAGCAGGAGGCCCCATTAGCTAAAGTGGTGCTTCAGGTTAAGAACAGTTTCAGGTTAAGAACGGACCTCTGGAACGAATTAAGTACTTAACCCGAGGTACCACTGTAGTTACAATGATGGACTTAAACTGTGGGATTTAAAATCTTGGTATTCCCCGAAGCGTACAGAATGCCCTTCGGCCACTCATGGTCTCTCAGCCCTAATGTTGTTGTGAGGATAAAAGGAAGGTGGGACCATGTGCACTGTCCTCAGCTCTTTTGAGGAAGGGGTGGAATAAGTAAATATGTGATGGTTGCCCTCCCCAGCTCCTTCCTTACAGGGTGTAGAAGAAAATATCTGAACAGGGAGTGAGAATGGCGATTCCCACTCTCCTTTGCAAGTCCTTTGGAAGTCGAGGGATGGAGGAGACAGTGAAAATTCAGAAGAGGGAAGATTTGAAGACACCCCTCCCTTGCCAGCTTGCTGACCATCTTCATTTTAGCAGGATGCTGCCAGACCACATTTTGTTCTGTAAATAATTTTGCTTCATGTTTGGTGCATTTAGAATGCATCACACAAACACCGGAAATTTCTTAACTTATGATTGATAGGATGGGCGGTGGAGTGAAGTGCTTCGAGCTTTAATGGAAATGAATAGAGAATAGAGAAGCATTCAGAAAATGATGGTTCATGCTGACAGTGATTTGTTTGAGGTATAGCTAAGACTGAAAATGTGTCCGTTTTCTTTTTCTCAGGCAAAAATGCTGCTGCTTGTCAAGCAATTGAAAATAATGTCGGTTGGGTGGACTCTTATTTCTTGAAATAGGGTTAATTAAAAAAAACCAACAACCTGATTGCTGCCTGGGACAATAACTTCTGCATTTAGTCATTAGGCTGTGCTGTTGGGATATCCTATAGAATGCTCATGAACATTTTGATTACTGATGAAGGAATTTGACGTGTTAACAAAAGGTGCAGCTGCTACTGTATGGGAAGGTTAGGGCCACCTCACAAAGGGTTTTGATATAGATCCTACAGATTCAGATGCAGTATATCTAGGAATCACAGGTGCTGTAAATCAGGGGTCGGCAAGGCTTACCTTGCCTGGGCCAGTTCACTGCCATGGAGCCCCCTTCGTGGCCAGATTGCAGGTGCGTGTGAGCGCCCTGCCTGCGATTTCTGGCATCTGCGTCTATACAGAGGCGATTTCCGGAGCCACAAAAGCGAGTCCCCGCGCTGTGCCGGTTTAGCCCAGCACGCAGGGACTCGCTGAGAGGGCAGCTCAATTCAGGGGAAGCTCGTGGGCCGGTAAAATGACCCTGGTGGGCCGCTTGTGGCCCTTGGGCCTTAGGTTGCCAAACCCTGCTGTAAGTGATCTGTTGAAAACTATTGGCTTCATTCTCTCTTGGTGGGCCTCCCAGAGGCATGTAGTGGGCACAGGTTATCATGAGAATAGATGGATTCATAGAGGGACCCAGCAGGGCATTCCTTCGATTTTTAGATTGTGTGTGTTGGCAAGAAGATAAACTAAAATTTAGATTGTGTGTGTGGGTGAAGATAAACTGAAAACTCTAGGTTGCCTAGTACAAAGGAACTAAGAACTGACTAATGGAAAAAGGACCAAGTAAAGCATTGACCTGAGGGGTCACCATGGAGGCAAGAGATGAAGAGAGCAGGGGTGCCAGTGGGCTGTGAACCAACCTAATGCCCACCAGGTTTTGCTGAACCTCAGTGCCCTGCAGCTCCAGTTGTCATAGTCAGTGGTCAGGGATGATGGTTATGGTTTTCCAGCAGCATCTGGAGAGGTTACCTAGGAGAGGAGAAGATTTCTGTGGTGGCATACTTTGATTTACAACAGCCAGTCCAGCCTCCCATTGATCTCTATGCTAAGTGAATAGCCAAGAGCACAGTTAGCATTGGAACTTGCGATGCCAACAACCAACTTTGGGCCAGGCATCTCGTCCTTGTCCATCAACTCAGCTGTGCTGCCTCCTCCTGAGAGTTTTGAGCCATTACGTCTCCTGCTGCGTTGTGTGTTTCACATCTGCCAGGTAACAGTGTTCCTCCTCCGAGTGCTGAGCGCTCTGCTGCTGTTACAAAGGTTGTTTTGTTTCCTTTGAGTAATTTATTCTTTTTTGGAGCTTGAAGGCTCTGCTTGCCCAAACCTTGTGTGTGTGTGTTTAACAAGTTGAAATAGCTGCATTTTATCCACTGGAGATAAATTGCTGTCACATCAATAAATAGGGAATGCTCATGGCTGCCAGCCTTATTAGATGGTGGAAGACAATAAATTCATAGACTCCCCTGTGAGTCGCAAATGTCTTTTAAAAAACCTTGCAAGTAATTATATAAAACAGAGACAAGTTAATACAGGTTTGCAACCTACTCATTTTTCCATCACTTCTAATCACCATTGTCTGTGCTTAGAATCCAGTCTGTAAAGGTATCTCGCGCCCCCAGCCCCCCAAGTAATAGAAGAATAAAATAAATTAAGCATAAATGAGACAAACAGACAGGTAACCCTTCAGTGGCCTGTTGTTTTAATGGTAAATATACATATTATATGTGAAAACATTTTGGTTTTCAGTCAGAGTCATGAGAAAATTTTAGGGCATGATTTCCCAGGGCTGTAACTCAGATTATCTGCTTTGCATTCAAAAGGGTTTCAGGTCACTCCCAGGAACTGCCAGCTGAAAAGGATATTAGGTAGGAAGGGTTGGGTTGAAGAGCCATTTTCTTTCAGACATTCATGGGTTAGCTGGACCAATGGTCTGTCCTTGAAATTCTGTGACCTGTATGAATTATGCAGAATTGTATAATGATTCTCACTTTGTGGTTGGTGCTTTATTATGTACAGCATTTGGCAAATATCTAATTTTGCTAGTCATGAGGAAGGACAAGGGCTCAGGCATGACTCTGAAGCTCTACCCCCAATTATTGGAAGCCTTGTTCAGCTAACTCTCTGCATTCAGCAAGCATTTCCCATTGATTTTGAAGCATACTTTTGCAACCATGTTATTAATTAATTAATTAAATTTGTATACTGCCCTTCATCCATAGATCCCAGGGCAGTTCACAGCATAAAAATACAAGATAAGAACAAGAACAGAAACTAAAACAACCAATAACCCCCTTCCCACTTTCCATATCAGCTGGAAACTTTTTTTTTAAATGAAAGCTGCAACACATTCTTCTCCCAGTGCAGTACCACACTGTTCTGGTTTTCTGTACTCCATTGGAACTGTGGCATACACAAATCCCTTAAGGCTTTGATCAAGAACGGCAGAGGCATTTCCCTCTGTTCTTGGAATAAAGCAATTAGCAAGTTGAGAATGGAAAATCATTCAGGTAGAAAACTTGTTTTGCTTGTGGAAGTTTTCCCAGGTCAATCACTGAACTCTCCAGTTAAAGAACCATTAGCGGGTGATGAAAGAGACTCCATGGGATACTGGAGAGATGTTGCCAGTCAGAGTAGGCGATACTTGGCTAGATGGACACATTTAATATTAGGAATCTTCTTGCTTCCCAGCTACCATAGAAATCCTCCTTGGTTTTTTGTTTAGTTTTAATTGAGTGGACCATGCTGGACAGGAAGAGGAATTGCAAGCATTGCAAACCAGTGCACATTCTTGAGCCATTGCTGATGGACATTGCATTTGGACATTCCCAATTACGCTATGCTGAGTTTTTACTCAGAGCAGTAGGTTGGCTGTAGAGAGGTATGTGAGTTTTGTTGCAAACCAAAACAAACCAAAAGTCTGCAACAGTGATTCTCATTTCTGCATATCCACAGCAAGTGGGGATTAATTATGCAAATAGCATGGATTATGCAAACGTGCTATGAAGAATTATTTGTCCAAACTCTGTTTGGCATCAGCAGAAGTATAACTATTCATATGACAACATGTGACTTCACTAGGTTACGTCTTATTGTCCTAATGGTTGATAAGTGTAATAATGACGCTCTAGAGCACCATTTATTTATTTTAAACATTTTTAGCCTGCCTTATATTGTGCGTGGGCTCGTAACACTAATGAAAATGGCATCAGAAAAGCTAATAAAATAATTAAAAATAAATTTCACATAACCGATGGTCTCAGCTCTCAAATGTCCTGCTGAATAAGTAGCAGCATTTTCTGAAGATTATCAGGGGTGTATTTTGGCAAATTCTTACTGTGCAGAGGTTGATTCCGTGACCAAAGAGTAGCCACCCCCAAATCCCTGCTCCTTGCTAAATGTGTGTTGACTTAATGCAGTGATGGATATCTGGTGCATATCTTAACTGGTGAGGAGGGGAATGTAGGAGAAGAGGTAATCCTATAGGTATGTAGGCTTCAGAAAATGTGAATATAGGAAGAGCCTGCTGGATCAGACCAATGGCTCATTTAGTCTTTCATCCCGTTCTCACAGTGGCCAACCAAATGCATGTGGGAAGCCCGCAAGCGGGACTCAAAGACAAGTGCACCGTCTCCTCCTGCAGTTTCCAGCAACTGGTACAATGGTACCTTGGCTTAAGAAGTTAATTCGTTCTGGAGGTCCGTTCTTAATCTGAAACTGTTCTTAACCTGAGGTACCACTTTAGCTAATGGGGCTTCCTGCTGCCGCCACGCAATTCTGCTCTCATCCTGAAGCAAAGTTCTTAACCCGAGGTACTATTTCTGGGTTAACAGAGTCTGTAACCTGAAGTGTCTGTAACCTGAAACGTCTATAACCCGATGTACCACTGTACAGTGGTACCTCTGGATGCAAACGGGATCCGTTCCGGAGCCCCGTTTGTATCCTGAAGCAAACGCAATCTGCGTGTGCGTGGGTCGCGTTTTGCCACTTCTGTGCACTTTGAGCGCATGCACGAGCGGTGAAACCCGGAAGTAACACGCTCCGTTACTTCTGGGTCGCCGCGGAGCGCAACCCGAAAATGCTCAACCTGAAGCTACTTCAACCCGAGGTATGACTGTATTCAGAAGCACTACTGCATCCAACCACTGACGCATAGCCCTCATACTAGTAGCCACTGATAGCCTTTATCTTTCATGAATTTGTCTAATCCTCCTTGAAAACTATCCAAGTCGATGGCCATCACTACCTCCTTTCGGGAGCAAATTCCATGCTGTGTGCAGTCCTTTCTGTTGTCTGTCCTGAATCTTCCAACATTCAGCTTTTGTGAGAAGTCCACTGTGTTCTGAGAGAAAGAGAAAAATTTTTCTCTATCCACTTTCTGCATGCCATGCATAAGTATATATACTCTTTTCATGTTGGCGCTTACTTGTTCTCTAAATTAAAAAAGCCACAAATGCTGCAATCGTTTCTCGGAGGGGAGTTGCTCCGCCCCCTTCGTTTCTCAGGCTGCCATTTTCTGAATTTCTTACAACTCTAGTTGAGGCGACTAGAACTGTACACATGGTATTCCAAATTTGATCACACCATAGATTTGTATAACAGCATTATGATACTGGCAACTTTATTTTCAATTCCTTTCCTAATGTTTCCAAGCATGGAATTTGCCTTTTCCACAGCTGCTGCATATTGGGTGATCATCTTCCTCAAGCTATCTGCTACAACCCCAAAGGTCTCATTCCTGATCAGTATGTATTTAGATTATAGAACTGTAGAGTTGGAAGGGACCCTGATGATCATCTAGTTGAATCCCCTACAATGCAGGAATAGGCAGCTGTCCCATATGGGGATTGAACCCGCAACCTTGGCGTTATCAGCACCACACTCTAACCAAGTGAGCCATCCTGTTGTATTTGACATGCATCACTTGACACTTAATTACATTGATTTGCACTTGCCATCTTGGAAAGATCCTTTTGGAGTTCTTCATAATTATTATTTTTTTGTTTTAACAACTCTGAACAATTTAGTACCATCAGTGAACTGCTGACCCCCAACTCTAGATTGTTTTCAGCTGTGATGCATTAGCAAGAGATAACTTTCAGCTAACTGATGAGCATGGTAGGGCACAGGGAAGGAGATGTGTTGGGCCCAAGCCATTTTGGGCTTCATTACCTCTTTGGAATTATTTAGAACAGTATCTACATAATTGATCACCCTTCTGGCCCAGGTGAGTCTCTAGCTTGCCTTGTTGGCACTTCACTTTCCCTTGGCTTCCTGGCCTTATGCCTAACATTCTGATGTTTCCCCTTTCGTCCCAGGGCAGGCTCGTGTCACTGAATCCCTTGGCTTGGCTCTGCTGAGATGAAGCAGCGTTTCTTTGTGAGGCGCAGGAATTAAATGGCAGTCGTGGGATAGATGCTGGCAAAGCTGCTCTGGAGCCATCTGCCTTGCTCCTGTCTCTATGAATTGGTGTTAAGGCTGTGTGAGTTTCACAAGAGAGTCCATTTGAACTTCACACTTGCTGGTGGGAAAATAATGAAGTTGAGTTGAATAGATTTGGCTGCTGTGGTGCAACTTGCCTTCTTGTCTGTGTTCCGTTAATGCTGCTCTGCTGCTTCCAGCCATTTTAGCGGTACTTTTGTTTCTATTAGGCTAGATGGAATAATGAATAGAGGTGCAAAGCAGTAAATGTAAAAAGAATACAGCTGCTTGTAAGTGTGCTAGCCTTTCCCTCCTCCTCTCTGTGTGTTTAATAATCAAGTCACTATTCTCCTCCTTGATATTTCTCGTCTCCCCGCAGTACAAATGCTTGTGAGTAGAAGAGCAGAGAATGCAGTTTGAGAATATTGTGGTCAGTAGGGTCAGAGTAAGTGAGAAAATCCAGCAGAGGTGGCAATATGGATGGAATATCGGTGGAATTCAAGTGGTTGTAGCACAGTAAATATAAACTTACAGTCTTTGACAGAACTCAATGCCAGGCATGCTTCGTTTCACTCTGGAAGTGGTGGGGAGCAGGTGAAGACAGCATAATTAAGTTCTGTTGAATAGCTGGGCTTGATGCCTTCCAGGTTCAGGACATGAAAGCAGGGATGCTGTGTTCAGAGCAGCAGGTGTTGCACTTGATCCAAAACATTTGCTTAATAGAGTCGGGCAGTTCCATTATTGCCCACTACAGGTAGTTACTGCTGGCTGTGTTATTATTACCATTTATTAAATTTTAATCCAGTCCTAGCCCACGAATTGTAAGGGTCTTAACAGCAGTGCTTGAAGAGCTGTAGAGGTTGCCCATTGTTTTCGGGAAACAATTTCAGAATGCTACTTATTACTTTTAAACCCAACTTGGACGCTAGCTACCTTGAGAAACTCTTTCTACCTTGGTTTCACCGAATGCCTCAATATCATATAAAGAGGCTGCAGTTGTTGAAAGTCCAGCTGGCAGCAGTAAAGACTAGGCCCTTCTTGGCAGTGCTGTCCGACCTCTGGACCTCCCTGCCTTTGGAGGCCCATTTTAATAGTTCACTACTCTATTTTAAGGAAGTTTGGGGAAAAAATTCAATCTAGAAAGGATTTTTGCCTTTTCAAAGTAGCTTTGAGGGTATTGCTAGGAAGCGGGATGGAAACTAAATTAGCAACCATAATAATAATAATAATAATAATAATAATAATAATAATAATAAGTTTTTATTTATACCCCGTCCTCCCCAGCCAAGGCCGGGCTCAGAACGGCTTACAAGCAATAATAAAAACAAGATGAATGATTACAACTTAAAAACAAAACTAAAATACAACATTAAAATAATGGAACATTAAAATATTAAAATGTAGCCTCATCGCAGGAGGAGAAGGAAAAGAAAAAAGAAAGAGAGGGAGGGAGGGAATCAAATTGGCTCCAAGCCAAAGGCCAGGTGGAACAACTCTGTCTTACAGGCCCTGCGGAAAGAAATCAGATCCTGCAGGGCCCTGGTCTCATGAGACAGAGCATTCCACCAGGCTGGAGCCAGTGTTGAAAAGGCCCTGGATCTGGTTGAAGCCAATCTAACTTCCTTAGGGCCCGGGACCACCAGGGTGTTGCTATTTATGGACCTTGAGGCTCTCCGTGGTGCATACCAGGAGAGGCGGTCCCGTAGGTACGAGGGTCCTAGGCCGTGAAGGGCTTTAAAGGTAAAAAGCAGCACCTTAAATCTGACCCTGTACTCCACCGGGAGCCAGTGCAGCTTGAAAAGCACTGGGTGAATATGCTCCATGGCAGAGACCCCGTGAGGAGCCTCGCTGCAGGATTCTGCACCCGCTGGAGTTTCTGGGTCAGCTTCAAGGGCAGCCCCGCGTAGAGCAAATTACAGTAGTCAAGCCTGGAGATGACCGTTGCATGGATCACTGTGGCCAGGTCAGGGCCATGAAATACTAATACAGAAGTTTAATAAATATAAATATGTAGCTCGAGCTTCTGTCTTTATCACAATGCCAGAGGAAGAAAATAATAATAATAATAATAATAATAATAATAATAATAATAATAATAATAATAATTTGTACCCTGCACATTTGACTGGGTTGCCCCAGCCACACTGGGCAGCTTCCAGCATATATAAAATCATAATAAAACATTAACTATAAAAGTTTTCTTATACAGAACTGCCTTCAGATGTCTTCTAAAAGTTGCATAGTTCTTTATATTCTTGACATCTGATGAGAGGGCATTCCACAGGGAGGGTGCCACTATCACAAAGGCCATTTGCCTGGTTTCCTATAGCCCCTCTTTTCCCCATGAGGGAACCACCAGAAGGCCCTCAGTGCTGGACCTCAGTGTCTGGGCTGAACGATGGGGGTGGAGACGCTCCTTCGGGTATGCAGGGCCGGGGCCATTTAGGGCTTTAAAGGTCAGCACCAACTGAGATCTGGAGCTGTAGTTAAGCTCCTTTTAATGATATTGTCACTGACTTCAGAAAGACACCAGGTTTGGGTCGAGAGGTGGGAGCTCTCTGGGCCTCACACATATATGGGCAGAAGTTTTCAAGCACACACAAACAGCTGGGAATTTGCATGGTAGTGTCCCACACTTCAGCCTTCAGGTTTCCTGCAGTAACTGTGCGCCCAGTCTGTTTAAACCATCATTATTGCCAATGCTTGTGATTCCCTTCTTTGAGTAAAGCAATGCAGATATACCTCAGGAATTCAGCCGCTCCTTTCAGATTGGCACGTCTATCTTTTTATGGCATGTCTGTTTAAAAGCACAAAGCGAGGACTGTAGGCAAGGCTGCACACAGTACCTTGAAACTAATGACAATGCTGCTTTTCCTAATCCCATTATGGGAAGCCCAGTATCATTAGATGCAAGCGGCGCTGTTTAGCTTCACTTGATAAGTTGATGAAAGAAAGGCTGGGGAAAAGGCTCCCTGATGCAGAAACGCACTTACACTTCTGCTGTAATGGAGCATGTTTGGAAACATTATAATCCGCTTAACGGTGGCATTTTGGTCGCCCAGTGTTGTGCTTTTCTTAGCGGAGTGTAAATGACAAAAGAAATGTGGGGTGGAGCATGAAGGCTTTTTAAAAAAAAAGAAGGCAAAAAAAGAAAGAAATGGTTTACGTTGCAACTTCATGCGTAGATATTTCCCTCCTTTTAACAGCTTCTTTGTGAATCTTCTCTTTGCTGTGAGCTCCCCCCTCTGGTATTAGTTTCTCACCTATTCATTTTTAAACTTCTCTAGTGAAGCCAGTAAAAGCTTTGCTGGCCAGGATGAATTGGAAGTGAGTATGTGTTTGGTGTTTGGAGGAGATAGGAAATGGTCTTTCCTGCTGCCTTTCTAGAAGGCGTGGAAATATAGTTGACATCTTTTCAATCAGGCTGGGACTTAGCAACACAATTCAGAGTGCTAGAAAACTGGCTTAAAAACAGCTGTGGTTTTGCACAACACCTATTTAATTTCACTGGGGCTTGTGGAAGAGAGGTTCGATGTAGGGGGTGCCCTTGATCAGGAGTGCAAGTTTGTGATTCCATATGATGGCTGTTTTCTGAAAGCTTGTACTGTTGTGGACCTTCAGTTTTAAAGTCTGAACGTGTGTGTGTGTGTGTGTGTGTGTGTGTGTGTGTGTGTGTTTGATGTTTATTACTTTTACAATTATACTTTTCTGAGGGATGCAGGGTAGCATACCTCTCCCCCCCCCCCATTTTATACTTGTAACAAACCTGTAACAAGGTAAATAAGGTTGAGAGATGGTGACTGACTCAAAGTCATTCCAAGAGTTTGAGCAGTTATTTGAATGGAAGCACACTCTGGTTTTTTGGCAGTGGCCTGGGGACCAAGGGAGCCTGAATGCTTTGCCTTCCACAGAAAACATCATTGCAAAGGGGAGACAAGTGTGTCTCTGTCCAGCCATCCAATCATCTGAAGGAGCTGCTGCTGGGAGCTGTTTTTTCCTCACAGAAAGATCATTCTACCCCAGTTGCTAATTTCCTGGGACTGTGAAACTGAAGGGAAGCTGGGTCTGGTTCCATCTGTTAGCCAGGGGAACAAGTTGCTAGGTTTCGTGTATATATACGAGCTTTGGGTATACAGGCTGGATATTATCGCAACTTGTTGCAAGCCAGTTTGAGAATCATTCACTTGAGAGCTAGGTCTTAAATCTTCTACAGAAAGAAAGAATACTCGACCCATCTTGCATATTGGCTAGTAGATCTAGTTGAGATTCCTGCATTTCAGGGAGTTGGACTCAATGATTCCCGGGGTCCTTTGCAAGCTACAATTCTATGTTTCTTCTTAATGTCAATATAGAATTGACTTTCTCTCTTCTCCCTTTCCTCTGTCTGTAAAATAGGCTATCATCTCAGTCACTTATACTTTGCAAATTCCTTTTTTTAAAACATCAGCTTTCCCTTGATCCTCACTATGGCACCAGAACCAGCCTTTGTAACAGGAGTAGGGAAATTGTGGTCTTCCAGGTGTTGTTGGACTCCCAACAGCATCAGCCGCCATGAGGGTGGCCAGTGGTCAGGCCTGAGGGGGGAACTGTAGGTCAATAATACCTGGACAGCAATACATTCCTCACCACTGCCCTTTATGGATTTTGAGTGCAACCTTAATAGATTAAAACCTGCTGGATGCATTTTGATCCAAGGTTTCCTCAGTGGCGTTAATAGTATTTGTATGTACAATGTTTTAGCTATTCAGAATTTTCTGCACAGGGAGGTATATATGCCTGGCCTGATCTGAGACTATCAGATATATAAAGAAAGACTATTATTCCCACTATTTCTGTTTAGACACAGTTTAGCCATTGTTTGTTGGGTGCTAACAAACTGTGGGCTAGGCAAGGCTGCAGCGGTCAGCAACCTTTTTCAGCTGTGGGCTACTGTCCCTCAGACCATGCGGTAGGCCAGACTCTATTTTGAAAAAAAAATATGAACGAATTTCCAGAAATAACCCAGAGATGCATTTTAAATAAAAGCACACATTCTACTCATGTAAAAACACGCTGACTCCTGGACCATCCGTGGGCCAGATTGAGAAGGCGATTGGGTCGCATCCGGCCCATGGGCCTTAGGTTGCCTACCCCTGGGCAAGAGCCTTCTATGTTTTTGTGCTTTTTGCCTTGCTAAAGCACCAGCAGTTTTTTCAAACCTGGGACTTGTGCCTTCATCTCTGCAAGACTGCAGGAAGGAACTGCTAGCCTGCTCTCTGCTGCACTGCAGCAACTCCCTTTGCACTTCCTGGAGAGTGTTATTGCAGTTGGCTCAGCAGGAATAAGGTGACACAAAGGGGTCTGTAGTGTTCCACTTGGTCTTGTTATGCTCATGTCTCTGACCTAGACTCTTAATCCGGGAAATTTGTTGCTGGGACACAGACCAGGCTTTTCTTGAAATGCCCATCCGTGCTCGTTACCTGAAGCCCTGAGTTATGTGGCTTGGCATGGAGGACTTGTGCAGCCCACAACTATTTGCCGTGTAGCACCTTCTGGGGTACCCCTACTTTTTTCATGTCATCAAGATCGCCGTGGGAGCTCATAGGGTTCCAACTTCCAACAGGGCATAAGACAATAAATCAGAAAACCTGCAATATTGTGCACCTTTCCCTACCCTTACCCAAACAAGCAGAGTCGGGTTAAGCCGTAGGACAGCAGTGGGACATCACAGGCACGGTATTGGAATGTGGCCCTCCAGATCTCTTTATTTGGCCCTCGGGAATTTGAAGCCACACCAAGTAGTGAGGCTTACTGGTAGTTGGCTCTCTGCTTTTTACAAAGCAACCCCACACCATGGGGGTACCCAGGATTTATGTTAGCGGGGACAGGCTTTTTGTTGGGGGAGGGAGCAGAACCAAGCTGTTAATTAAGTATTTCTATTCTATTTATTTACTTGATTTGGGCATGGGACAGCTGCATCCCCCTGCATGCCCATGCCCCCCCCCAACTTCCAGCTGTTAATTCAGTGCTCCCTGAAGTTCTAGACTCACCCTGGTAATGATGTTTTGGGTGTTGTTGTTGTTTTTATAGACTCTTGACAGAAATATAGGAGGGATCTCCAGAGAACATAAATCCTTTTGAATCATGCCACTCAAGGTTTCTGAAAGGGAGCAAATGTACTGGGGCCTCTCTTACTGAATATTTTGTCACGTTTGCAAAATAGGATGCCAGCAATACTCCTGAGCTCTAACGGCATTGGATTCTGGGAAGAGGAAATGTGGGTTGCGTCAAGGTGTCTGAGAAAGCATTCCGTTCCCTGGAAGAGAGGATTTTTAAGGATAAGCAGAGAAGGGGAGAATCCCAAGGCATTTTCTTCCCTTCCTCCCTGCCATAGGAATATTGCGGATTTTTACTCAAGTGCCTGATTAAATTTGACATTTGAAAATAGAACTTCATGCAGAAATGAGTACTGTACTTCTGAGCATTTTAATTAAGATGTTTAGTTCCTGTCAAAGCTTGATAGTTCTTTCCCCCCTCCCTCCCTTTTAAGGGTGACACGTCTTCAACTTCTGAAATTTCCGAAACCTGTACTTAACCTTTAATCGTCATTCCATTTACATAGGAGTCTGATTAACAACTTTCTAAAGTTCAGGAGCTTGGAGTAAATGAAACTAAGCCCTTTTTTGGAGTCTGTTATTAAGTAGTGGCATTTAATGAAGACTGAGGGCATATACTGTTACCATCTTGACTGCAGCAGGATGTCTTAAGTAATTAGTTGGAAGGATGAAGAACATGAAATACACTGTATTATCTAAGAGTTAACATGCTTGGTATTTAAACAGTATGGCATCTCCCCGGGCCCTCTCCCCCTGCTAGTGAATTGTAAGTGCTAGCCTCTGAATCATCTACTTGTTCTTAGTGCAGCGCCAGATTTAGGGTGGTTCAGGCAGTTCCCCCGCATAGGGCTTTGAGCTGAAGCAAAATAAAAATAAATAAAAAAGGAATTACTGTGAAAGTATGAAATATTTAGGGGGAGTGCTGAATTTTGTCCTCACTCAGGGTGCTGTATTACCAAAGTCCGCCCTGCCTATAGCACCTTAGTTTGGTACATTAACGATTAATTACGTTGCAGGCATTGAATGACATTGCATGGCCACAATTTGCAAAACTTAAGGTCTCAATAAGGAAGGGAGGTTTTGATAGTTCGTGGCCATTGTTGGGTTGAAATAAGCGACAGACGAATGGCAAGGTGTCATACGGGAGGCATCTCTCGAGCATGTGTTCGGGAAGTCCCTTTTATTGAATATTACAGCATTTCCACATATGTGCTTGTTGCTGATTGGTTAACATGAATACAATGCAAGGGCAGTAATCATGAAGGTTGGGAAAGGGAACACATGGTTACTAGTGATTGATATTGCATGACTTGAAAGAACATAACAATCGCGTTCCGTAGATGTGGTCAACAATGCGTTAAGAACAGGTCAGGGTACTGAACTCAATGTGAACTGATCAGAACATTCCCAGACCCATGCGCAGAGGCAAAAACAGTGAACTGATCAGAACATTCCCAGATCCATGCGCAGAGGCAAAAACATCCCAGCAGGCCATGATATTCCGCTCCCCACCCCGATCATTGTTGATCCATTGAGCCAATCCCTTTCTGGCAGGCATTTAACCAAGTTTTAAAAGACTCTGTTGCACATTGAGCGGTAGCCGACCAGGATTTGCCACTATACATTAAATTCCCTAGGAAACCCTCACCTTCCAATAGTCCCATTTTTTTATTTTTTTAAAAGGTTGGGCCTTCTCTATCTTTGCATGTGGACATGCAGACCTTAATTTGACGTCCCTGGGCTTAGGTACCATGATCTTGGAGGTAGGCTGGTTGGCTTTGTCTACTGCATTTAGACTTGACATTTTTAAATGCATGCCTAAAATTTGCTTTGTGTCACTTGACTCTGAAATCTAAAGACCATTGGTGGCTCTCTAGTCCAGCTCTTTTGCTGTCCTTTGAGATAGCAGCGTGGTCCTCTAGTTGTAGGGATATGAAGCAGAGGAAATACTGCATTATCCCTAAACAACTTTTCAGTGGGGGAAAAGTGGGGAAGAAACAACAACAAAAACCTACCAAAATGTTGGTTAATGAATGAGGTCATGGTGAGAGGAGAAAAGGGTGCATATGATACTTATTTTAACCTCAACGTAATTGTATTAATGGAAAAGAAGTTCAGCAACTGTTGATTTTTACCTCAATGGCTTCATGCTGTGCTATCTGTTATCTCTCTTTGGACAAACTGGGGACTGAAAATAATATAAGTGTAAATGAGTTTGGGTTTGATAGTAATTAAAAAAAAAAAGGAAGAGGAAAAGGGTCATATTTGGCTGCTCCCCCGTCAAACCACAGAATTCCTTTGTTTTGCAGACATGCAGGAATATTGGAGGAACACATGCAGGAATGTTGGTGTAGGAAATCACTGCACATGAATTGTGCTTATTTGTGGGTGTTGCCATTAAAAATGTGTCTGGCTCTTAAGAAGGCTTTAAGAAAAATCAAAATATATTTAATACCCAGCTCCTACTGAATGGTGGTGGTGGTGGTGATGATGATGGTGTAATGTCTCATTTGTTCACCACATCTTTGGAAGAAGTAGTTGATTCTTTACTTTCTTTAAGAGGCCTTGTGCTTTTTATCATCCCTTCCTCCAACTGCTTTTAAATATTACAAAACTACAAAGGACACTTTGTAATTAATTATTGTACTCATGGGTCACGTTTCTAGAAGAGATCTGCAGCAGATAATACAACTGAAGGGATGGTTTGATGGGGAAAGCTTTGAAGAGTGACAGCTGACAGGTGTCTGCTGTTGTCTCTGTCAAGTTCTTTCTCCAGTATCAATTCATGTCTTCCTCTTCTCCATCCCCTAACATATTGTGTACTTAACATCCTACTATTTGTTGACTTCATTTGCCTTGACTCAGAAATTCTCTGTGGTTAGTGAAATAGGCAAATCAGGTTGTGTTGTTTGCTTGGGGTTGATGGAAAATAAAACCCTGGATGGGAATGATGATTAGGTCTGCAAACTTTCACCAGCAGGTTAATCAACTAAGACTTTAGCTCATGATTGGGCAGCCTTTGGTCCTCCAGCCGCTGCTAGACTTCACTCCCATCCTTGAACCTTGGCCATACAGAGTGAGCTTGATGGGAGTTGGATTCCAACAATGTCTGAAACACCACCAGTTCCCCATCCCTTCTGAAGCTGCTCATTGGAGAACTGAGAATTGTTTGTTTCTTTTTATCAAACTATTTTGGTTCTATAATGATAACCAAACAGGAAATTAAAAAAAAGAAAGAAAAGAAAATGATCAAGGTGGTCTTTCCTCCCAGGAGTGAGCAACTTATTTTAATGAATGGTTAGTTATCTCACACTTTATTTTTTCAATAAGGCATCCTTACTGTGGCATTGGCAATCTGCAAACCTACTGAAATTTAATTGATTTGGTTAAAAGCCAGATTATTAATCAACTAAAATTAATGAGCTGTTTGACAGCCCTACTGATGATGCTTAATTTGTATATAGCATAGGAAGAATTCAACCCTGCTATCATTTTAGAGATGGAAATATTGCTGGATTTGTCACTCCCCTTGAAGTGTGTGAGGTGGGTCTACTGCATGTTTCTCAGATCTACTTTGTTTTTCATATGAACCCCAAGTCTTGCCAAGCAGAGCTAGGTACAAAAGGCATTTATTTAGAATTAAGAACACTGTTTCTCTGAGTACATTCTGAGCCTCAGATTTGAGATAGGGCCAAATGAAGCTCTCTGAGTTGAGGTGATGGGGCTTCTTCCTTCTATGTAAAAGGTAAATGGACCCCTGACTATTAGGTCCAGTCATGGCCAACTCTGGGGTTGCGGCGCTCATCTCGCTTTATTGGCTGAGGGAGCCGGCATACAGCTTCCGGGGCATGTGGCCAGTATGACTAAGCCGCTTCTGGCGAACCAGAGCAACGCACAGAAACGCCGCTTACCTTCCCGCCGGAGCGGTACCTATTTATCTACTTGCACTTTTTTGGCATGCTTTCAAACTGCTAGGTTGGCAGGAGTCCTTCTATGTAGCTCTTAACATATCCTCATGGCAATCATTCATTTTTTCCCTCAGGTCATTGCCAGTGGTTTGCAACCACCATCCCCCAGTGAACCATGAAAACTGCTGAGGGTCTTGGCAGATCAGTTGCTGTTTTCTTTCTGCGCACTGTAGCAACTGTAATGCACTGTGCTAGATTCTGTATGGTTTTTAATCATATTTTTATTGCTTTTTATTCCTTATATTGCATTAAGTTTTGAATTCCATAGTACAGTGGTACCTTGGGTTACATACGCTTCAGGTTACATACGCTTCAGGTTACAGACTCCGCCAACCCAGAAATAGTGCTTCAGGTTAAGAACTTTGCTTCAGGATGAGAACAGAAATTGTGCTCCGGCGGCGTGGCAGCAGCAGGAGGCCCCATTAGCTAAAGTGGTGCTTCAGTACATTGACAAGCACAATTCAAAGTGTTGGTGCTGACCTTTAAAGCCCTAAACGGCCTCGGTCCAGTATACCTGAAGGAGCGTCTCCACCCCCATCGTTCTACCCGGACACTGAGGTCCAGCACCGAGGGCCTTCTGGTGGTTCCCTCACTGCGAGAAGCCAAGTTACAGGGAACCAGGCAGAGGGCCTTCTCGGTAGTGGCGTCCTCCCTGTGGAACGCCCTCCCACCAGATGTCAAAGAGAACAACAACTACCAGACTTTTAGAAGACATCTGAAGGCAGCCCTCTTTAGGGAAGCTTTTAATGTTTGATGTATCACAGTATTTTAATATTCTTTTGGAAGCCGCCCAGAGTGGCTGGGGAAGCCCAGCCAGATGGGCGGGGTATAAATAATAAATTATTATTATTATTATTATTATTATTATTATTATTCAGGTTAAGAACAGTTTCAGGTTAAGTACGGACCTCCGGAACGAATTAAGTACTTAACCTGAGGTACCACTGTACTCAAATTGTAAGCACAGATTCATAGAATTGGAACGGACCATGAGGGTTATTGGGTCCAGCCCTTCAATGCAGTAATATGCAGCTGTCCCAAACAGGGATCGAACCTGCAACCTTGGCATTGTCAGCACCACGCTCTAACCAGCTGAACTACCCAGTGCTGCCAGGGTGTGGAGGGAGCTGCAACCTCTTCCAACGAAACAAAAATAAACTCTGGACACAAACCAACAGCATCACAAGGAGAAGGGTTTACCGTAGCTTTCTCTCTGCATAGGCCTGCCTTGTGAGAAAACTGCAAATATCTGTCCATTTGCTGCCGAATAAGGCAACACACACACCTGTGAATTTGCCACTGACCTGTTGCAGCTTCTTAGTGAAGTAAACGAAAGGAATAGCTGTGCATATGGATTTTTTTTAAAAAATAAACAAGTAAGAGGGTAGGGTAAGTTTGTAATGGGCGTTTGGAAAGTGTGGAGTGCTGCTTCACAGCACACACAGTGAAATGGAGCCCTGACCAGAAAGAGGTGTCCGGGCATTCCCAGAGAGAGCAACAAGCCTGTTCGGAAAGCAGTGGCAGCTGAAGGAAGAGGAAAAGAAGACTCTGCTCCACTGCCGCTTTACACACGGCAACCCCACTACAGGTTCCGCCCCCTCTCTCAGGTGCCACCCCCCTGCCACATTGACAGACTATTGGGGTTGCTGCAGTAGGCTAACAGCTATTCCCCCAGAGTACTTAGGTTTTAGTTTTAGCTTTTGGAAATAGTAATAATAATAATAATAATAATAATAATAATAATAATAATAAAAATAATAATGCTTCATTGGATCTCTCTGCTGTCATGTCCAGATTTGTTTGTGATTAGTGTCTAATACACGGATGGCTACATTCAACCTCTGTTGAACAGGAAGTCAGAAGTCCTTGTTATAGATGGATGGGATGCTGCAAACTGTACAGTCACTCATAAATCTTGCTCTTTATGCATTTGATTAACGTCTAACAAGGATTTTGATGGATGGCTTTGCAACGAATAATTAAACATTGTAGGACCAAACACTCGTGGCCTTACTTCATCCTCAGGCAAATATTACTAATCACTTCAGTGAGCAGAAGAAATTGGGTTGTGTAGCTGCATGTTTGCCAGCCACTTCCTCGCCTACCAGTTTCAAGCTGTAAAATTTAAGTTTGGTTTTTTGGTTGTTTTTTTTTACTGTTTTTGGTTTATAACTAAATATGTAGTTCGGGAAATATTAGAAGAGACCTGCTGGAGGAACTGACGTTGATAGTGGGGTATGACTTTTAACTAGCCTCTAACAGGGGCACATAGAAGAGAAGGAAAAAAAGGTACTTGATAAGTATTAGATGGTCATGATTATGATAATCATCCAAATTAACAACAACAATGGTAATTGCTGTTGCTCTGTGAACCTGGTACTGCAGGATGCTAATTAGAGAAAATCTCCAGCAATTCTTTTCTCCCCACTGTTGGCCCTCAAATGTGAATGTTTTGCCTAAAGTTCTAAGAATTCTCAGCCAGCTTTGCCTCTTGTCCCTCCTACATTTTCTGTAGCACCCGGCCACTGCTCCAGTTTCATGTGTTGCAAGATGAAATTTAAGGCTCTTGAACCCCACTCAGAACTCCTTGAAAGCAGAGAGGTGTGCAAGTCTGGCAGATATGGAGACAGTTTAGACTGGATCGCTCTTCCCTTAATGCCCAGGAAACGTTTTGTATTCAAATGCTGCGTGCTTGTTTGCAAAGGAGCCCGGTTGGTGGTGCCCAACTCCCTTTCCTCATAAGCTTATTGACGACTTGGCTTTCTGAAATCTGTGTGCTTGAGAAAGTAACTTAGGAATAACCAACTGTAGTGAACATACCAAAGATTTAAAGTACCCTCCCCTAAGAATCCTGGGAACTGTACTTTGTTTAGGATGCTGGGAATTGTAGCTCCATGAGGGTGTAAACTATGTTTACATAAGCAGAGGTTGGCTGGCCTTTTGTCATGGTTGCTTTAGTTGAGATTCCAGGAGGTTGGACTAGATGTCCCTTGGGGTCCCTTCCAACTGTACAGTTCTATCAATCTGTGATTTCCCAGGATTTTTTGGGGTGGAGGGGGATATGTTTTAAGTGTACAGTATGGTGTTTCTGCAGTCTGGTAGTATTCCTGGCTTTCTGATATGATATGCATATTTCTGAGCTCATGTTCTTTATCCACATTCTATGGTTTTCGGTGCACATTAGCTTGTACGCCTTGTATACCTTCCAAAAACATAATGTGTGACTCTGCCTTTAAAAGCGAACAAAGCAAGCAGCTAAGTTGCCGTGAAATATGGCCACACACACACTGCTGTTTTCTTTGCACTGGAGTGAGAACACATCAGAAGTCTCTCTGCTGGTGAACTAATTGAGATAGTTAGGGATAGAAATCAGGTTATCTTTATTTAATTTTGTTGTATCTTTTTTTAAAAAAAGAATTCTCAGTTGTGTCTAATTAGCAGCTTAGTACTGTTGGCCTGGTTGTTATTTCATGCTAATTTGTTTAAATAAGATCCTTCCTTCACTGATACATTCCACTTGTTACCTACAGTGTGCTCTCTTATTACATTAGGCAGCTTCCTAACAGGGTGAATGATGGTTACCAATAATCCTGCTATGCTGTTATGGGCCCCAGGTGTTGTCAGTGCTCTAATATGTGCTGATCAAAATAATTTATTTTTCTGCTTTTTAAAAAAACTTCATTTTTCACTCTAAGCCAGTGCAAAGAACTTTGTGAACTGTACCTTGTTGTGGTTTTGCTGGGAAATCACAGGGGATCTCCTCCTTACAGAAAAATATTTCCCATGGCTTCCCGCAAAGAGGGAGTGGTTGTTAAATGAGTCTAGATCTGTATTGAATATGCTCATCTGAAGACAGTGGGTTCTTTTCAAATGCTACAAAATTTGATCCAGTGTGGCAGACTAAATTTTTGTCTGTAAAGGCATCAGTAAATCTCTGTATGCTCAGGAAATTTTGGTGAAACTTTTGCTGCAAATTTAAATTTTACTGCCCTTTTTAGAGCTATCTAAAGGAGTGTCTTCTGCAAGATAATTTCATTCCATGTGACATGGGCTGTGTTGGCACCTAAATGTTACTGTTATTATTTAATGTGTGCATATACTGCTTTTTGTTGAAAGTGACCTCAAAGCAGTTTACAAAAATAAATAAATTACAAAACACAATTACAACAACGGTTAAATATCAGCACTAGTATCAATAATATCTATAATAAAAAACCCCAAATCAGTACTATAATATAAAGATTCAAAAACAGCCTAACCTAATTACTGTAATTTTTACTGGTGTTAGCCACCCTGAGCCCGGCTCTGGCTGGGGAGGGTGGGGTATAAGTAAAATTTATTATTATTAACCATAGCCATCAAAATCTAGGAAAAACAAAAACATATTTCAATTTAAAAGTGAACTCCCAACCATAACTTGGCTATCCTAGCCTTCAAAAGGAGGGTGTTTCAGAACTGAGGCACCACTACCCTACTAGAGTCGTTGTTGTTGTTGTTGTTGCTGTTGTTGTTGTTGTTGTTGTTGCTGTTGTTGTTGTTGTCCCCCTCTGAGTGGGTTGCCCCAGCCATTCTGGGCAGCTTCCAACAAATTAAAACACAGTACAACATCAAACATTAAAAACCTCCCTGAACCTTCAGGGATGTCTTCTAAAAGTCAGATAGTTGTTTTATTTCCTTGACATCCAATGAAAGGGAGTTCCACAGCCATTCCACACCAAATGGCTGGCGTGTTAGTTGTTCAGAAATCTGCCAGGTTGATGCGTAGAACCAAAAGCTTTCTTCTGACGAGAGTTTTAATCTGATGGTAAACTTTTGTGCAAACTGTATTCATGGATTGTATGGGTTAGTTTTCCGGCATTAATTTGAGACTTTGTTTACAAAGCCTTTTAAAAACATGCTTCTTAAAATGCTGTTCCTCCCTCCCTTTCTCTCCAGATGCTGCTCACGGAGTACTTGGATATGAAAAATACACGGGCATCTTCGGAGCCATCAGCTCAGCTTAGTTATGCCAGCTCGGGACGGGAATTTGCAGCATTCTTTGCAAAAAAGAAACCCCAGAGGCCTAAAACCTCCCTCTTCAAGTAAGTGCAGCGCTGCTTCTCTTTTCCAAACTGTGCTTTGCATAGAGATTGTCCAGTCCATCTTCAGTACTGCTCTGTGCTTGATAGTTACCCAGCTTTATTTTTAAGAGGAGAGGTGGGGGCTTAATTTAGGGAGGAGGCTGCAAACGCTTAGGTCACGTGGAAGTCAGACGTATGATGCAAATGGACTCCCCCATTTTCACATTAAATGTGGGTCTTCCTGACCTGAGTTTTGTAAAGGAGGCATGAGAGTTGGAATCCTGGTGGAGAAATGGTGATAAATAGTAGTGGAAGGGGAGTCTGATGATCTTCTCTTTTCCCCTGAGACACAGGATAAGACTGCTTTATCCATCTTCATGAATTGGGGAAGGCAGAGAGGCTGGGCAAGCTTATTGTCCCTCTGAGGGTATAGAGAACATACACATACAAATAATGTTGCAGAGGAGGAAAAGGTTGCTGGTTCTTGCAACTGTCTGAATAAATCATTGGAGTTGTTTTGGCTCCACAGCTGAAGTTCAGCCACTTTTATTTGTTTCAGAATTCTCCACATCCGACTGACTTACACTCTTGCACAGACATGCGTGGGAACATGTGTTACAGAAAGTTATAGAATGACAAGGGCAAAGCTTGATCTGTGTTGGCAGTTGTGCTTCTTCTGTTCCATTCTGTTTTGATTAACTCAAGAATTCTGTCCTTGGTCCATTGTGTGCCTCTTTCGCTTGATGTTACTTCAACTGGATGCTGTTAATCACTGCCGTGATTTTTTTTAGTCAACATTTTAAACATCTTTTGTACTTCCGGCTTCCAGCCTTCATACAGCAGTGCTGCTGCCCTGCATTTTTTACTTTTCTTTTACCATTTTATTGACTTTTCTTTTGGAGACCAATAGCCCAGAATAAGCCCCTTTGATTAATTAGTGGTAAACTGGAAATGCATCTTTTAAATTAATCGCTGGGACTATGGCATCATGGATTAGTTATCTCTCTTGGTCTCGGTTTCCTTTATATGTGCATACGTGCCCATTCGACTGCTTCAATCTCAGAATTGGCACTTTTACAAGTATCGCATAATATTCATTCTGCACTTGCAAGGAATCAAACCTTCAGTGTGGCAGCACCTTCTCTTTGGAACTCCCTGCTCATTAATATTAGGCAAATGCCTCTGCTGTAATGTTTTTGGTGCCTTTTCACTTTTCCTTCCAACAAGCCTATCTATGCCTATAATTTTATTATGTGTAATTACTGTAATTGTTTTAAAATGTGCTATATAGTCACACTGTTGCGTAAGGCAGAAAAAGCTAAAGGACCCCTGGACAGTTAAATTCAGTTAAAGGCGACTATGGGGTTTTGGCGCTCATCTTGCTTCAGGCCAAGGGAGCCGGCGTTTGTCCACAGACAGCTTTTTGAGTCATGTGGCCAGCATGACTAAACCGCTTCTGGCACAACACAACACCATGTCGGAAACCAGAGTGCACAGAAACGCTGTTTATCTTCCTGCCACGGCAGTACCTATTTATCTACTTGCACTGGCATGCTTTCAAACTGTAGCTTGGCAGAAGCTGGGACAGAGCAATGGGAGCTCACCCTGTTGTGCAGATTCGAACTGCTGGCTTCCAGTTGGCAAGCCCAAGAGGCTCAGTGGTTTAGACCACGGCGCCTTCTCCCCTGTTGTGTAGGAATTGCAGGCAGCCTGCAACTTCACACTCAGCATCAAAGGACTAGAACCTTGTTGAGATTCCCTCATAGATTCCCTGGAAGGTTTGGATTTCTTTCAGTTTCCCTGCTGATCCTGAACTGCTCCCATCCCCTGTTGCTTGGCATGTTAGCTCGTCAGCTTCATTGCTCCAGCCCCACGCACTCATTTCTGTCTGACGAAAATGAAGTAAGGCATAATTGCTTAATAAGAAGTGCGTGTCCCCTGCTGCTCATTCTCTTGTCATTGCTTTAACCACAATGACAGCCATGCTTGCTGGGATCTCTGGTTGCTTTATCTGTCAGCTGTCACTGCATCTGCAGAGATCTTGCCATTAAAATGGCATTTTTCATCTTGTTGAGAGGTGTAGTTGTTTGATAATGCCTCGGTCGTGCTGTTTTCTTCTTCCTTCGGTGTTTGTCTCGCCACACAGAGCAGCTGTCTCCCAACCCTCTTTCCCATTTAGAGGGCCATCCACCTGCCAGAAGGCTCTCTGCATTTTCAAGAGCCCTCCTTGAGTAATCAGGCTAAGTTATGGAGAGGGCCCTAGCTCAGTGGTAGAGCATCTGGTTGTTTACCCCATCCTCTCTAGGTAAGGCTGGGTCCCCTGCTTGAAGCCCTTGAGAGCTGCTTCCAGTCAGAGCAGACAACACTGAGCTAGTTGGGCCAATGGTCTGTCTTGGTGTAAGGCAGCTTTCTATGTTCCTTTGAGTTATCATACAGACAGAATAGGGAGGCCTGCTGCTAGGCAGACTTGCATGGCCACCTAAAGTGGCATTTTCCCAGGACATTTTCTTTCCTTCTGTAATGGTTGTGGAAGAGACTGTTCTTCCTACCTTATAAGCAGAGGGCTTTAGAGAGTCGTGTTTCTGGGGTAAAACTCTTAAAGCAGGGGTCAGCAAACTTTTTCAGCAATCAGGCCTCAGGCCTTGTGGGGGGCCGGACAATATTATGAAAAAAATTAAAAATGAACGAATTCCTATGCTCCACAAATAACCCAGAGATGCATTTTAAATAAAAGGACACATTCTACTTGTGTAAAAACACCAGGCAGGCCCCACAAAGAACCCAGAGATGCATTTTAAATAAAAGGACACATTAAATAAAAGGACACACGTCGATTCCCAGACTGTTCGCTGACCGGATTTAGAAGGCGTTTGGGCTGGATCCAGCCGCCGGGTCTTAGCTTGCCTACCCATGTCTTAAAGGAACTATTCTCGCCAGTTTCCCATGGCCAGGAATATTCAAAGAGTTGTGTTTTGTGGTCTGACTTTACCTGACATGGTAAGTGGGGAGGAAGGAGGAAGTGCCCATTTTGCATAGGGTGGGGCTGGAAATGATCAGTACAAAAGTGTTTCTTTGAGTAAATGACCTATGTTCCTTGTTAGTGCTCATGATGCCAGGGGCCCATAATACGCCGAAGAATATTCAGAAGAGTGTGAGGTACATGCCACAAACTAAGATTTGGTGCCTTTTAGTTAGGATCTTAGCAGCAGAATGAAACGTATGAGATGATTAATAATGGGGAGGGATATGGGGACTCAGTCAGAGATCAACAGAATTAGCAACTTGTTTAGCTTTTGAAGATGGCCACTTTCTCACTCTCGGGATTATACTGTCAGTATATGACCATGCTTATTGGAACTGGCCTTGACTTCCACATCGATTCATAATGCCTGCTGACGTGCTGTGTTTGTCTCATTGCAGGTTTGAATCATCTTCCCATGCCATTAGTATGAGTGCCTATTTGCGGGAGCAGAGGAGGGAGTTGTACAGCAGGAGTGGTGAACTTCAAGGTAGGCCAAATCTGGTTTCAAATGAACACTTGAGTAACACTTTTTCACTTACCTTGATAGCTGCTGTCTTTTTTGAAATAGGAAACAGATCAAAACTTCAAACTAGTTGTTTTCACATTTTAAGTCAGAATTCAAAATACCGGACTGCAAGATAAAACTCCATGGTAGCCATATCAGTTTTGAGTTTTGTCATGATATTTGAGTTTCACAGTACAGCCAGGTTTTGATACCCACCCACTCACAAAGTATGTTTTGTAATGCTTTCAGGATGATAGATTTCGCTGAAATTTCTTTCCAGTTGTATTATATTTTATATTTGGGAGGCCGGTATAACAGATGGGTCTGACACTTTGGGAAATAGTAATGCAGTAGACCCGGGCATGCATGTTCCTCCCTCCCTCTTTCCCTCTCTCTTTTCCTGCTTTAAAGGAAATATGGACCAAACAGCAAACAGTGACTTTCCTCAGACCAGGGAAAGAGATGAGAAAATGAAAACATCAGAGCTATTGCAGGTTGCAGAAAATGTCAGTCTACTTAAATTGCTATTCTCAGATCTCCTCCAAACACTCAGTTGCATGCAGAAGTCACATTGACTTGCAAGCAGACTAGTAGCACTTTTAATTGTTCATTAAAAAAACCTAAACTAAAAAGCACATAAAGATAGATAGACCCAAGTTGGAACAAATGTTCTAACTATCACTGCAGCTCAGTCAGTAGAGCATGAGATTCTTAATCTCGGTAGTGGGTTCAAACCCAACGTTGGACAGATGATTCCTGCTTATAGAATCATAGAATCATAGAGTTGGAAGAGACCACAAGGGCCATCGAGTCCAACCCCCTGCCAAGCAGGAAACACCATCAGAGCACTCCTGACATATGGTTGTCAAGCCTCTGCTTAAAGACCTCCAAAGAAGGAGACTCCACCACACTCCTTGGCAGCAAATTCCACTGTCGAACAGCTCTTACTGTCAGGAAGTTCTTCCTAATGTTTAGGTGGAATCTTCTTTCTTGTAGTTTGGATCCATTGCTCCGTGTCCGCTTCTCTGGAGCAGCAGAAAACAACCTCTCTCCCTCCTCTATATGACATCCTTTTATATATTTGAACATGGCTATCATATCACCCCTTAACCTCCTCTTCTCCAGGCTAAACATGCCCAGCTCCCTTAGCCGTTCCTCATTGCTTTGCAGTGGGTTAGACTAGATGACCCTTGTGGTCCCTTCTAATTCTACAATTCTCTGATTATCTGATTTTATTGTTCCTAACGTTTCTATTTGTATTTTTAATGCTAGGCTCTGGTAACACACACACACACACACACACACACACACACACAGACTAGAGATCCACTGCAACACTTGGTTGCGAGGCCCTGCTTGCTGCTTATGATAGAACCATCCATGTTCCTGGCCCTTTACAGCATTGTTGGAAGAAGGGAGGAAAGTAGGCTCCTGACCCAGGGATCTTTCCATTCAAAGTTATCTGCATTTCAAAACCAGATGCTGGGTTGGAAGGGGAGAGGCAAAGGCTAACAAGGGATGAAGGTGAGCTAATGCAATTACCCAGCTATACACCGTGGTTGTGGTGTGTGCTTTAGTGTGTATGCAAAGGGTGAGATGCTATAAAATGCCAATCTAACAGTGAGAGGTGAGATCTTGGCATTTCCTTGATAAAAGAGAGAGCCTGTTTGCGTTGTTTGTGTTTAAAAATTTTGTATTCAGATGAATTTACTATTACATCCGTAATAGCTTTCTTATACATTACACTAATAGTATAGTTAATTCCACCAAGCGGCATGGTTGTCAAAGAGCTGCACAGCACAGCCGTCACCTTCCTTGTAATTAATGAAGTGCCCTTTGCATAGCAGACACTATAGGATTTAATTACTGTCGCTACCAATGCCCCCTGCTGATTCTGACTCTGCCATAAAATGCGGAGCCAACGTGACTTGGAGGTGGATGCTCAGAGCTTTTAGAGGAACAGCCTCTCCTGCTCTCTTGCCTGCCAGGTTTCCTGCGTTTAGAAACTGGCTGGGGGTGCAGCATTCACACCGGCACACTGACACAGCCGAGAGGGAAGTGCCATTCCCTTTTTAAAGTTACCCATTAGCTGCAAAGCAGTAAATCTGACCCTGCAATTCAACAGATCTGCAACAAACCCTACCATGGTGTCATGGGGGCAGGGGAGGTGTGGAGGGAACAAATATATTCAATTTTTAGCTGCTTTCACAGGAGCAAAGCCAAATTCTCTCTAGGATTGATTCAGGAGCTAGTTGTTTTGAGTGTTACAATCCAGCACTAAATAAAGGCCTAATTAATCTGATGAGTCTGTAGGCTTTTGCACATGTTGGGTTATGGCCTTTTCATTCAGAAGCACATTTCTTCCAGACTTTCACTTTGCAATGGAGGAGAATGACCTGTAAGTTGATCTGAGAATATTCAGAGTTTTCCTGTGTTCTGCTTCCTAGGGAGGAAGCTGTCAGCCTCTCTGTGATGTGCAGAGGTATGCCGTTCATATGTATGAGCATTCATTCTATATCCCAGTGTACTAACTAATGCTCATGGTGCTATATAATCATTCACATATTATCCTCACTGTAACCCTGTGAGGTAAGCTAGGCTGAAAGGTAGTGACCATTCCATCCAGTGAGCTTTGTGAAAGAAGCTGTTTGTGGCCCCCTAACCTGCTTCTTCTCACCCCTCTCCTCGATCTTGGTCTGGTATGTCTGCACATCAAGAAAAGTATTTGGAGCTTGCCTCACAAGAAAGGTTACAGCATTTAATGCAGATGACTTGCAATATTTGGAAGTGAATGGAAGGTAACTTAGAATTGTGCAAGGGAAAAACAGCCCAAAATGCAAACTTTAATTCAGATTATCTGGAGCATTCAAGAAGTGGAGCTGGTATAATGCTTGTTTATATATCCATGCCTGCCAACCTAGCAGTTCAAAAGCACCCCCGGGTGCAAGTAGATAAATAGGGACTGCTTACCAGCGGGAAGGTAAACGGCGTTCCGTGTGCTGCGCTGGCTCGCCAGATGCAGCTTGTCACGCTGGCCACGTGACCCGGAAGTGTCTGCGGACAGCGCTGGCTCCTGGCCTATAGAGTGAGATGAGCACACAACCCTAGAGTCTGTCAAGACTGGCCCGTACGGGCAGGGATACCTTTACCTTTATATAGCCATACCAGTGAGTTACATTCAACAGCAGCTTAGTCAAGAGTTATGGGTAAGAACATTGGAAGAGACTTTCTGTGTCTGACCAAAGGGCTATTCCAGCATTCATTCTCACAGTGGAGAAGAGAATACCCCAGTGAGAAGCTCACAAGGATGCAAGCATAGTAGCTACGGCCAGCCCTGCTATTAGTCAGGCTTCTGCCTTCATCACTAGATGCAGGAAGTGTAACAAGCTGTTGGGAAGACAGAGCTGTGTGTGCCACACTGCCTGCTCTACGCCAGCTAAGCTAGCCTTCTGCTCTCAGGAATAGTGGAGGCTATTGTCCCATCACTAGTGAGGAAGACTCACCTGCTGCTTTGTTTGTGTTCTGTATATGCAGTGAGGGAGGGTCTTGTTCTTCACTTCAGGCAGCAAAACTTGTGCTGGCTCTGGCACCAGCAGTCTCTGATCGTGATCCCCAGCCACTGCCTTTCAGAGGCATATTGTGTCTGATCCTGCGGGTTATATATAACCACTATGACTAGCAGCCATTGCCCTCCATGTATTTGTCTCATCCCCCTTTAAAGCCATTCAGGTTGGCAGCCGCCACCATAATCTTATGGGAGTGAATGCCATAGTTTAACAATGTGCTGTGTGAAGAAGTGCTTTCTTTTGTGTCTCTGGAATCTTCCAATGTGGACAGTCACAGGCTCTAATACTATGAAAGCAAGATTAAAAAAATTCCCTACCTACTTTCTCAACACCATTCCTAGTTTTACACCCCTGCATGATATCCCCCTTACCCTTCTTCTAAATGAGAAATTCACAGATCTTGCAGCCTTTCCTCATAGGAAAGTTGCTCCAGACCCTTGATCATTTTGGCTACTGTTTCCCAAACTTTTTCCAGCATGACAATGTCCTTTTTGAGGTTGGAAGTTTTATTTTCAATCCCTTTCCTAATGATCCCTAACATGGAATTTGCCTTCTTCACAGCTGCTGCACACTGAGTTGCCATTTTCATCAAGTTAATCACCGCAATCCCAAGATCCTTTTCTTGGTCACTCACTGCCAGTTCAGAACCCAGAATATTAGGATTTTTTCTTTTGCTTCAGGGTGCATCATTGCAAAATTTGGTTAGCCAAGATTTAGATCAGAGCTTTTCAAACTGTGTGTCGTGACACATTAGTATGTCAACTACAGTATGTAGGTGTTTCTCATGAACGCTCCCCGTGCTCTTTCCAGGGCTGGAAAGGGGTTAATTTAACCTCTGGTTTGCTAATAAAACTGAATTACCGTGTTGCGAAATGATGCATGTTTAAAAAGTGTGTCACCAGCATGAAAAGTTTGGAAAGCTCTGGTTTAGATAATAAGGATCTTAACTATTAATGTAGGCTGTGTTTATAACTTTACCTTTGCTGGATAAAAATGTTGATTAATAGTATATTTTTAGGGCATCCTTCCTCTATGTTGGGTTTCAAGTGAAATCAACATGCTGAAGGAGAGATCTGGTTACTAGGATGTGTCTTGCAAGCAAGTTGCATGTTTTTGTCAAAGCCAGTGTGAATCTGAGATTTTCGTTAGATACAGCAGGTGATATTTCTGTTCTAAGTCACCATAGGGAACCCAAATCATTTCCCACGCTGATGCAGTGCTCTCAGATCAGTTTGCCAACTAAGTCCATGAAGAAAGTTCATGCGGTGAGAGAATTTGAAGAGCCTCAGGGGGGCACAAAGAGGCAGGGAAAGCAACCGGCAGGTTTCCACCAATATTTAGTCTTCCCAAGTTCTGGAAGATAATTGCAAGGTTCTCTTGACAACTTACTTCATGAACCAAGAACAGAACAGCTGAGTCTACCTGATTGCAAAACAGTCTGCCCTTTTCTCTACCACCTTCTTGTGCTAGCTTTTTCTATGTTCAGGGAATTTTTGAAGCGCCTTCAGAAGTTTAGTTCCCTTCAGTCCGATATCGTAAAGTTCAGAGCAGACACTGATTTTGTGGAGCATGTAGTTCAGGCCTTGTATATAGGGAATGGCATTCCCAGGAAGAACCCACCTCTTCTGAAAGGCACAATCTATTGTGGCTCGTGCAATTGGTGTTAACCAAGAACAGCAGCAACAAAAAAAGGCAGCCTAGGACAACCATCTGTTTTCTCTGGTGACACAAACTGCTTTTGACGTTTGGAGTAATGAAAATTCAGTTCAGCACTCTTAGAGTTGCATATGATAATACGCTGTCATTCAGAGGAGATAGGGAGGGGGAAGGAAGGACTGATGTGTTCTTGTCTCATTTTTAAAAAGGCATTGTGGCAGGTGGATGCCCTAAGTTTTGAAAAGGAACCTCAAAATGGCAGAATGATTTGAAATGAAGAGCTCTTTCTGCCTTGAGGAATGCAGCTAGGGGACTTTCTGTTCTCTCGGATGTCTTGGTTGCTCCCCACCCCGTCAAAATCGGAGCTTTATTTGAGGTTGGGGCAGAGGGATTGCTCTTCTTCTCTTTGGCTGTGTTAATGCAATAATCTCATTCAGACCTTAGAAGCCCACTTATTATTTCCTCTGCGTGCGGTTTTTCTAGTGTAGCAGATTAGCAGCAACCGTCTCTTCAAAGGCTATCCAATCAAGAAGGGGTTATTAAAACCAGGGCGCTTTATGACTGAGAATTAATTAGAGCAGCATTTTCATGCAAAACATCCAATTTTTTGATTAGCAATGGAGCAGGGTCACAATTAACACTCTAGGAAGCTTAAATTTCCGGTATTTTGATTTTCAGGAAATGAGATTATCAAACAGAGGTCAGATAACTTGACAGCAAAGGAAAAGGGGGCGGGAAGGAAGAAAAGAGAAACAGAATCTATATGTAAGGAATTAAATTGTTTATCCATGTGCTGCAGGGATTGCTTTTAAGTCTGTAAGAATTCTGTCTTGGTGATAGAAGAGCTCCTCCTTCCTTCTTCCAGATGGGGGTTTTTTAGACAGGAAGTGCAAACTCCCTCTGGTGGGAAGAGCCTAACACAGCTTCTATCTTGTTTTTGCTGACAGGCCTGGGCTTTCCGTTCATATCCAGCCTAGAATTCTCTTTCCTATACCCCCTTGCCCCCCCCCCCAATAATTTGTTGCATCCCATATCCTAGATGGCTACAAGGCTAACAAACACCTCTAGCCGAGGAAGCCCAACATTGTCATGAACTCATCCTGGGCAAGAGGTGGCTGCTTGCCTTTCAACTCTCATTGAACTAAGATATGGGAAGCAGCAAGCTCTAGGCAGCAGCACTTCCTGTCTCTTGGCCAGAGGACACAAATGCAGCAGCCATACTGAGTCCTAGCATGGGGGACTTCCCTCAGGGTGGTTGTGACTGGGCTCTAGTCTGAGGCCAGAGAGGCAGCTGAGTCCAGGAGTTAAGGGAGCACATGACTTCTAGACACCACCCTCTCCTCCTCCAATAGTGCTGAATGTAGCCTCCTGTAGAAATTTTTGGAGCTGTGCCTCGGAGGAGGAAAAAGGCTGAAGGTAACAACCTGGTGGGCAGCCCCTGTGAAAGCAGCCGCAGCCCTCAGTGTGGCATCAGTGATACAATCCAGAGATGGGCCTGCTATATGTACCAAGTAGGCACCTCAATGTGAGATCTTTTTTTGATGGGGAACTATTCTCAACCCGGCAGTGATACCTGTGATACCTTTTTAATACTAATGGAACTAGACTGCTGATGCTTAATATCAAAGAGCTTGCAGAGTGACCTTCAAGCTGATTGCTAGGAGAAAAGTGACTGGAACTGGGCAAGGGATCTGGTTTGGGGAGACTGATCACTTGCTGTGCATATTCATTTTTCTCAGAGCTTGGAGGGTGCCTTGGTTCTTCTAGAGTTGTTTGTTTCATATGAAATTATTTTTGCCTGTGATTTATGGGAAGCTGAAGAGAAGCCCAGTTCCTTTTCTTGAGTTAGTCAGCTGTAGCCAGAGTCCTGGGAATGATCCTCTTTCCTGCCTTCCTGTATTCTCTTTCTTGCTGGGGCTGCAGGTTGAACAGTTGCAAGCTTTGCCTCCTCATGGTTCCCATTTTAGAATCTGCAGCTCCCCAAATTAGCTGGGGTATCTCCTGCTAGAATTCATCTAGGTTTCCTGTTTTGCATACCCTCCCCCAAAATATCCAAAGATAGCTACTGTGTGGAATAAATCCATCCAAAGATGTCCACTGTGTAGAATGAATATTCATGATACCTTATTCTTTTTCTTGTATAGATTATGTGGGGAGGGCACCTGCTTTCAAAATGGCTACAGAGGATTCACCCTCTCTTGATAAGCAAAGCATCTTCTGCTTTTTTCGCGTCTGAATTACAACAGCATTGCCTTATTAGACAACAGCTGCTGCTCTGCATTTTCCAGCAGACAGACACCTTTACTGAGATTCCTCCTGCTGAACACTCAAAATATTGATAGCCTTTTGGGAAGAAGGAGCCTTTCTATTGACACAAAGCTTTCTCTCCGTGTGTAAGCATTTATGACTTCAGCCATTTTCTGATCTGTAGTTCCTATCTGGAGCTGTTGCTTATTAAAAATAAACAAACCCCAACTCTTTCCAAGGCCTAAGTGTCTGTGATAAGGAGCAGGACAACTTAATCTCTGCTGTGTAACACATAGAGCTGGCTTAATTGCTGTCGAAAGGTGCAAGCAGTCGAAAGCTTGACCTTGGGAGCTTTTCTGCAGTACTGTTAGTGTCTCAACGTCAGAATTTGGGAGCACAATACCGTCTGGAACAGATACCCAGTATGGGCTGCCAGAAAGTGCTGCCAATAGAGACCACCTCATGTTGCCAGAAATGTGATACCCCAACAGGGATGAATACCTTGTTGTTTATGGTATAAGACAAGACTATAGAAAGACCAAGTTGGAATTTCGCCATACATATGCATTATAAAACTTGATGGGGTCAGGGAGGAAAGAAATGTGATATCTCTAGCAGGAAGTTAAATTACTTTGGTTTTTAAAAATGGCCGTGAGTGAAGTAGCTAAGAGGCTGAACGGTGAACCAGGAAATCCTGAATTCAAATCTAGTATTTGCCGTGAACTATGGGTCAGCCCCTTAGATGGTATGGGGCGTCAACAGCGGAGAGCTTAGCTGTTGAATGAAGGACAGCATTTAAATACAGTGGTGCCCCGCAAGACGAATGCCTCGCAAGACGAAAAACTCGCTAGACGAAAGGGTTTTGCGTTTTTTGAGTCGTTCCGCAAGACGAATTTCCCTATGGGCTTGCTTCGCAAGACGAAACTTCTTGTGAGTTCTTGCGAGTTTGTTTCCTTTTTCTTAAAGCCGCTAAGCCGTTAATAGCCGCTAAGCCGCTAATAGCCGTGCTTCGCAAGATGAAAAAACCACAAGACGAAGAGACTCGCAGAATGGATTAATTTCGTCTTGCAAGGCACCACTGTACTTGAAGGTCAAATATCATTGAAAATAATTACTAGAAGCTTCTAGCTGGAGGAGACTCTAGAGAGTCCCATGGACTGCAAGAAGATCAAACCTATCCATTCTGAAGGAAATCAGCCCTGAGTGCTCACTGGAAGGACAGATCCTGAAGCTGAGGCTCCAAGACTTTGGCCACCTCATGAGAAGAGAAGACTCCCTGGAAAAGTCCCTGATGTTGGGGAAGATTGAGGGCACAAGGAGAAGGGGATCCCAGAGGACAAGATGGTTGGACAGTGTTCTCAAAGCTACCAACATGAGTTTGACCAGAGTGCGGGAGGCAGTGGAAGACAGGAGTGCCTGGCGTGCTCTGGTCCATGGGGTCATGAAGAGTTGGACACGACTAAATGACTAAACAACAGCCCTAAGCAGATTTTATGGGGAGAGGGGGTGACGTATAGACAGGAGAGACCTCTGAGGCATGCAGGATTTTATTCCTTCAAGTTTCTCCTTCAAGTTATCCTAGTATTGATAACTGCACACCTACACACCAGATGTGTGTTTGTAGGATTTTCATAGGGCCAGCATTCTGCATGGTACTGTATGGAACAACATAGAGGAAAAAGGCACAGGTCTAGACCCCTTCTCCAAGAAACTTAAAATTTACGTTTAGACAGTGATAAGGGTGGTGAGGTGAAGAAAGGTGGGGGTATGTGGGCTAACATGTTGATGAATGTCAGCCAAAGCAATTCTGCATACAGATACTTCATTATCATTGGGAATTATGACTTCGTGGTCAAAGCTTCATAGGAAAGAGATTTGGAGGAGGAGACAGAAGTGGGACCTCTGAGAAGTTCTGGGATACAGTTGCAAGTCTAGGGGGATAATCCAAACAATTTCCATTCCCCCAGAGTTAAAGACAGCAGGTTAAAAAAAGTTCAGTGCTAACGATTGTCGAATATGGAGGTGCTGTTGTGAGACTCGGAAGTTTATGTCTCCATCCCATCCTACCTATGTTTAAACTGGGAGGCTCGGTTATGAATCTCTGGATTTGGAAGTGTGCTATTTTGGGGTATTGAGGGTGGGCTTTCTGGTTAGGGAATGGCCTCAAATGCCCTTATTAAAGTGCTCCTGTCAAACTTTTTCATTGCTATCATGCTCCTGTTGAAACTGATTTGAAATATTCACCATTCATTTGTTGTTTTTGCCTTTTTAATGCTCTCAAAGCATTTTGAGGTGTGTGCAGCAACTCCCCTGGAGTTGAATTTTAGACCTTCCATTTCATTCAAGTGTAGAAAAATGAAGATATTCCCCTCACTGCACCATTCTGTTCTTATCTCTGTCATGCCTCATGTTGTGATTTGAAACACGTCCTTGGCCTTCTGGCCTCGTGGGATTTAATTTTTCTTAATTAACCTCAAGGACTTGCCATGCGCCACCTCTGGAGTTTATCCATGTTCCTGTCCTTTGGCGTTTGTGTGAATTGATTTTCCGTTATCCTGACTAAGGCTGCAATTCAAAGCTCACTTACCTGGAAGTAAGCCCCAGTGGATTCAGTAGGACTTACTCCTGAGTAGACATAGTTAGGATTGCACAATTAGAAAAACCATAGTCAGGAACCAGGAAACGAACAGATTTATAAAGACAGAGGCTAGGATACTTCATGCACAAGGCGGCACCTTGTTGGTTGGAATGAAAAAGCAGCATTTATGCTGATAGTGTTATATTGTTCTATGAACCGCCCTGAGACCTCTGGGTTTAGGGCGGTATATAAAAATTCAATTAATACTACTACTACTACTAATAATAATAATGTAGAAACACACGCACACAATCTCCATAACCTTCATAGTCTGTTCTTCCATCTGGTCTTGGGAGCTGGAAAGTTTGCCAAGGTAACTGGGCCGTTTGAACTCAACGCCTTTTGATTTGCTTCCTGAGTCAAATCCAGCAAGCACTCTGCATAGAAGCAACTGTGGCAAGCCCTTCCTTTGGTCACAAGTGGCCAGTCATAGGATACAGATATTAGTGCCGATGGTGCTGAGCTTGTCCTAGACAGACAGAGTCTCTAACAGACCATGTGGCGACTGCTGCTCAGACTCTTGAGTTTGTATTCATGCTGGCTGATTTATGACTCTCCTGCTCTTTGCCTCCAGCCCTTCCTTCTCATTAATACATATATTACCAATGCATCACTTCTCCCTCCTGCTTTGCTTTCTCCTTTTTAGTCTTGTCCCTCAAGGTGCTTGGGTTGTGGGTCTTCAATTAGTAGGAATTGTCTCATGCCTGCATATGTCTGAGTGCAGGATCTCTTGGTTCGGCTGAAAACTTTTCTCTGCCGTGAAAGTAGCTGGAAAATGAGTGTGTCAGTCCAAGGCCCATTCAGATCTTACCCACAACACAATCCCACAGTCTTTGTAAAAAGACCCCTAGCTCTTGTGGAATTTCAAGGGGGGGGGGGACTTTGCTTTTGCTTCCTTGTTTCAAAAAATGCTCCAGAAACTGTATCTACTCCATCTTCTCACAGATTCCCCACAATTTTCCTCCAGGAACCATAGAACCATAGAATTGTGGAGCTTAAGGGACCATCTAGTCCAACCCCTTGCTATGCAGGAATATTCAGCTGTCCCATATGGGGATTGAACCTACAACCTTGGTGTTACCATCACCAGCTCTAACCAGCTGAGCTGCCCCTAATAGAGTCAACTGGGGAAAACTCCCTGCCTCATTTCCTATCCAAGCCAGTCATTTTTGCTGTTTGAAAAAATTGTCACATGCTGGCACAACATGTTTCTGTAAAACTCCTTCCACTAACCCTGCTTATGACTATTTATTCTGAGTGACTTGCAAGGGCTGTTACTAGTGCTAGTTGTGCTTCCCCTTGTGTAAGGGGAGCAGCTTAAACACTCGTTAATGTTTCTGAATTCTGGGCTAATTGCATGACAATATTATAATAAAGACTTGATGGTCTGAAGCTTGGAATTTCTAAAATAATATCAAAACTATTGTAAGTGATTAGGAGCTTGGATTGCTTCCCGTGTTCCTCTCTGGGAGTTTTAATTGCCATGATCAAGCAGTTGTATTTGACTTAATTGTCATCCTCAGCTACTGGAGAGTCTCCCTAGTGTAAAAGCTGCATGTTTGTCGCAACAAATACATGTCAGCAACCGTAACAAAATGACACTTTCTCTGTGTTTAATGAATATGGAAGTATTTTTGGAGGACCTCTTTCCTAGATTTAAAGATGCATTTCTCATTTGCTGGTAGACTAGTAAACAGTACAGTAAAACTCAGGAGGCTTTTTGCATCTGTCAGTGTGCCCAATAGTGAAGAGGCTCAGTGGGTTCATTAGTATGTAGTTACCTAGAATTCTTGTGAAAATGAGGTTTTTAATTTGGTCACCACCCTCTTGCCCATTGAGGCAAACAGGACCTGGGAAGTTATTGAGGCAAACAGGACCTGGTAATATGTGTTTTAAATATACCCTCAGAAGATCAGTAAATAAATTTCAGTTTATAGAGTTGGAATGGACTCCAAGAGTCATCTAGTTCAGTTCTGAGGGAATCTGTTCCACTATTGGACAGCTCTTACTCTCAGAAAGTTCTTCCTGATGTTTAGTTGGAATCTCCTTGTGACGTTACCATATATGAGAGAGTGCTAGAGGGGAAATAGTTAAATAGGCTGCACAGACAGAACCCAGGGAGGTGGAGTCAGTGGGTCTATAAAGGAGTTCTGGGAGGAGTTGAAATTAGTTCGTTGGGAGTTGTGGGTGGGTAGTTGGTTGTTTTTGAGTGGGTTGGCTGGTTGGGAAAGGCAGTTGGTAATAGAGAGACAGTTAGGACAGTTGGTCCTTGAGTGTGGGGTGGTAGCAGAGATAGAGAGAGGAACATAAGAATAAGAAAGTAAAGAGGAACACTGTTTGGAATGCCATAATAGTTTTGTTTTAAGTCTGAAATAAAATACACTCTTCTTTATGAATTGAAAAGCTGACTGAGACTGAAGTGATTTTACCAGGGAGGACCTGGTTGGTGGCAGCGGATTAGTGGTGTACGGGTTAATAGTCCGTGAGACGACCGGGTGGCTCTGTACGAACGCCACACTCCTTTCTTGTCATCTGAATCCATTGGTTTGTATCCTAGCCTCTGGAGCAGGAGAAAGCAAGCTTGCTCCATCTTCCATGTGATCGCCCTTTAGATATTGAAGATCTCCTCTCAGTCTCCTCTTTCCCAGGCTAAACATATCCAACTCCTTCAACTGTTCCTCATAAGGCTTAGTTTCCATAAAAACATAAAAGTATCAGGGAGAAATCAAAAGCACATTATACATAAATGAATCTTGGAGAAGGGACAATATGAAAATTTATTTATTTCATACAATTTATATACTGCATTATTCTAGAAAAAAACTCAAAGTGGTAAAGTAGCCATTACATACAAAGATTGCTATATGCAAGATTAATTTAACTGCCAATGAATCCTACATTGGCCCACCTAAACTCCACTGATTCTCTAGTTAAAGTTTACTGCATAATTCCAGCTGTCCTAACTACATGGTCTTTAAGTTTGGGATAACATAGCTCCCAGTCCTGAGAAATAAGCAGTTATGCTATTAAAAGCATATTACTAGAAATCAGAATATAGGATTGCTGGAACTAAAAGGCCATCTAGCTCAAAAATCCACCTGCTAAACCTTCTTCCTCCACCTTCCAAAATAACCATATGCAACTGAGGCAGCAGTGCAGTGCAGACAGAAAGCAGATGCACCAAAGACTCCTATGCAGTAAGCAGCAAATGATTTTGCCATGATGAGCAATATTCAGAATTTTGTACACTCTGTATGTATACTCCTCTTCCTGGTTTCTTAATTTTAAAAGTAAGTTTCAAGTCCTTACAGCCGAGGTAGAGAACAGTAAGTTTGAGGAATCGTAGACAGTGTTTGTTAAAATCTCATAAGCTATATGGGGGATCTGAACGGGACTTCCAGCTGCTTGAGTGCTGTTGGGTTTCAGCGCTTTGCATAGTTTCTTACCTTCCTCTGTTGCTAGTGGCAGCAGAGTGGATTGTGGAAAATGAGGAAATCTGACTTCATCATTAATTTGACAGAAAAAAGAGGCACATAACATGCAGCCTGATCCTTTGGATTCAGTCCAGCTGTCAAAACGTTACCCTCATGAAACTGTACACACTCTGCAAACACCAACACCTCTGTACTTTATGCCAGAATTACCCAAATCCAGCTCCAAGATAGAACCAAATTCTGATACCTGTATATGCACATGTTTTCTTGGAGGTCATTCAGTTATGCTCCCACCAGCTGAATGCTATGCAGAGTGCTTCCTGAACTCCTGGCAGCACATTGCCAAACTTCCATGAGATTGAATTACATGCAGGGAGAGTGTTCTAGGACTTTCCCCCTATTCTTCATAATAAGGCGTTGGATGCAAATGTTAGTGGCTAAGCAAATTCAGATACTTTTAAATAAAAGTGTGTGGAGTTGAAATTATGGGTTTGATTGTCTTCATTGGGAGTTAATAACAGACTTTTAGAAAGGCAATGTGGTGGAGAGGAGTGCTGGCAAAATTAAACCAACTAATTTTGGGGCCTGGAGATCCTGTTTAAAACATAATAAATAATAAATTAGCTGTGGAGGTCTGCAAATGAATTATGTTACAGGCTCAACGTTTTAAGCTCTTCAGAGTCCAGCCAAATAAAGGTGTAATAGAGAGTTAATGGTTGCCTACTCTTGTCATTAAATAGCTATCTACCTTTTAGTGGCAAGAAAGAATAGCCTCCAGGCTGGGAGGCAGGGAACACTTCTGAAGGCTGGAAGTCACAGGTTGCCTTCCTTTTTGAGTGTCAAATGTACCACAGATGACTAGCAGAGGTCTTTATATAGCTGCCAACATCAGTAAACACAGCTAAAATCCACAAGCATTCAGTGTCTCGTGCATTATGGACTTTGCTGGTCTTTCTTTGAGGAATTCTAATACTGTTTCTGGGTGAATGAGTTCTTTCCTTTTCTCTTGTTCTAGTGCAGAGCTTTCCAAACTGTGTGTTGTGACACGTTAGTGTGTCGGCTTCAGTGTGCAGGTGTGTCGTGTGGCGCGTCTCCCAGGACTGGAAAGGGGTTAGTTTAATCTCCGGTTTGCTAGTAAAATTGAATCACCGTGTTGCGAAATGATGCATGTCTAAAAAGTGTGTCACAAACATGAAAAGTTTGGGAAGCTCTTTTCTAGTGCCTTAGAGGGGAGGAGCAGAGGAAGGGAGAATAGCTGAGGTGGATGGCTGAGGTTCAGCACCAAGGACAGCTCCCTATGGAGTTATGTTGGTAGCAATTAAACAGGTGAGCTCGCACCAAAACGTTGCAGTGTGGGGGCATTCCTTTTTAAGAATCCAGTCAGACAGCTATGCCAGGATAGTTCGTTCCATTCCTCACCATAAAGACCAGGCTGCTGGCCTGATTAATTATATGCTGGCTTTGCTTATTTGCTTTCCTGCCCACCCCTTATCTGCCTTGCCTTGCTATGCCAGGCGGTGGCTCCGCTTGGTTCCAGTCTGCTGGCTGCCTTTCAAGCGTCTCCTTGACTGTGCCTTCACTCTGCCAGCCCTGAAACTGAATCATCTGCTTCCCCCAGTTTCATGAATGTACAATTTTTGCATGAAATCTTAGAACAAGCAGGGATTCCTTAAGAGTCTCTCCCACCCCTCTGTGTTTGTGTGTGTGGTTTTAAGCAGAAAAATACTACTCAGGAATGTGCAGATGTGTTGGAGAACATGCACTCATTAGTAACTATCCAGGAGTTCTGTACAATAGTGAGGGTGCATTTATTATTATTATTATTATTATTATTATTATTATTATTATTATTTCGCTGTTACTTTGACACTGGCATACATTTGAGCTCGGGATCCTGAGGGCAGACTGAGAGAATCCAGTGGATCTGGTGCAAACACTGGCTCTTGTGTTGTCACACGTAAAGTGTTTGCTGCTGCCCTGCTTCCTGTTGTGCCCCAGCAGCTGCAGCCGAAAGTGCTAGCACAGCCTAACACAGTTAGATGCTGAAATCTTGGGCATTAATTGCCTGCCAGGGTGCCTAAGGTTGTGCAGTGTTCCTCTGATAGCACTTGTCTGCTTGCTTTCTAATGTTACCAAGGGAACCAGCCAGAATCATCCCCGGTCAAATTTGTGCATCTCTGTTCACTGCAAATGAACAAGATCCTGTGCTAAGCTGAGGGAGTGGAAGGATTGGGGAGTGAGCAGGGTGTGGAAAGCATGCAAAAGGTTAATGTTCTGGCCCCTATATTTAGGCAAGCACTGGGAGCAGGCACTGCTGTTCATGAACATCCAGAACATAATGTAGGCTGGCCCAACTTATTAATTAGCCTTGGTGGCAGTCTTGGTTCAGGGGGAAATGTTTCCGTTTTGTTTCCGTTTTACTAAATGTAGACTGAGCCTGGAAGTAGAGGGGGCAGCAGCCTTGCTTTTCCACAGCCATATCCCTTAGGCTTAGAAATTGACTCTTGGATCAGAAAGGGACATGAACAGGGAAAGGGTAAAGGGGAGTCTTCATAACTTTATTTGTGTTTCACAATTCAAACCATGCTCAAAGTGGCTTACAACATGGAAAAATTACATGGCTACAACATAACAGACGTAGTAATGAACAATGAATAAAATGTTTAAAAACACACAATCAAACTGAACAATTTCCACATAAAGCACAGGAAGATCTAAAACAAATACAGTGGTACCTCCGGTTGTGGACGGGATCCGTTCTGGAGGTCTGGTCGGATCCCAGGGTTTCCGCAACTTGAGGACTGCTTCTGCACACGCGACAAAACCCGGTAAAATACTTCCGGGTTTGCCGCTTTTGCATCCCGAAGTTTACGTAACCAGAGGGTTACCTAACCAGAGGTACTACTGTATACACAACAACAACCCCCCACCAAAAAATCCCAAACAGCACCCAAGCCCAAGAAAATACGTACAATATCTAGTAAATAGGTTGAGATGGAAGTTAGGTGAAGGCATACCAGCTGGGAAATGAGAAAGAATTTGGCTTATGAGTAGGGCTGTGGGCATGGATTTACTGGTCCATATAATTCAACAATGAAACAAAACCTTTTGTGTGATTATTTATTTCCTCCTCCTACGTTTGCCTCCTCCCGCCTTCACTGCATCTCTTCCATAACCTTAAAATGTACATTTAAAAAAGCACAAGCAATATTAAATGTAATGTAAAAGCAGGAGTGGAGCACTTTGGGAGCAAAGCAATCTCATCTTAATGTACCGTATTTTTCGCACCATTGGACGCACCGGACCATAGGACGCACCGGATCATAGGAGGGGGAGAACAGGGAAAAATTTTTTTTTCTTGTTCTCTCCCTCTAAAACAAGGTGCGTTCAAGGTACCTATTTTTTTTGGGGGGGGGGAAAATAAAGAAAAAAAAATTCCCTCCCCAGGCACGGGGCAGGCGCGGGGGAAGCCCGAGCTTCCCCCGACCCCAGCCCCCAGAACAGCCTGCTATCCGCAAGCCTAGGGAACCGAGCCGGTCTCCCCAGGCTTGTGGAGAGGTGCGCGAAGCCCGGGCGCGCTCTTCAGTGCGCACCAGGCTTCGGAATGCAGGCAGCTCCGCGCCACCCTCCCGAGCCCCGCGCGGCTTCACGCCGGGATCGGGAGGGTGGCGCGGAGCTGCAGGAAGCCCTGGGGCGCAGGCAGCTCCGCGCCACCCTCCGGAGCCCCGCGCGGCTTCGCGCGGGGGTCTGGAGGGTGGCGCGGAGCTGCAAAAAGCCCTGGAGCTCTGGCAGCGCCGCGCTACCCTCCGGAGCCCCGCGCAGCTTCGCGCCGGGATCGGGAGGGTGGCGCGGAGCTGCAGGAAGCCCTGGGGCGCAGGCAGCTCCGCGCCACCCTCCGGAGCCCCGCGCGGCTTCGCGAGGGGGTCTGGAGGGTGGCGCGGAGCTGCAAAAAGCCCTGGAGCTCTGGCAGCGCCGCGCTACCCTCCGGAGCCCCGCGCAGCTTCGCGCCGGGATCGGGAGGGTGGCGCGGAGCTGCAGGAAGCCCTGGGGCGCAGGCAGCTCCGCGCTACCCTCCGGAGCCCCGCGCGGCTTTGCGAGGGGGTCTGGAGGGTGGCGCGGAGCTGCAAGAAGCCCGGGAAAGCCTGCATTCGCTCCATAGGACGCACACACATTTCCCCTTCATTTTTGGAGGGGAAAAAGTGCGTCCTATAGAGCGAAAAATACGGTACCTGTTGATGAGCTCTAAATTGGCTTTGACCATCCAGGCAAGGCTTGTTGTGAACATAGTAGAAAGCTCACTGGAAACTTTAGCTCAGTATTCTGTGGCAATGTAAAAAGGCAAATTCAGTGTTGGGAGGAAAATATAAGAGGAAAATACTCTAATACCATTATAAATCCAGTATACCCATAATTAGAAATATTGTGTGTGGTTTTGGATGCCCCATCTCAAGTTCCAGAATTAATTGCCACAGGATGTAATGATAGCTATTACCTCAGATTACCCTTTTATAAACAGTTTTGTCATTCATGGGCAGGTTAGTTCTATCAGTGGCTGCCATAAGGTTGACTTAAATGGATCCTCCATCTTTTGGAAGGGAGGAAAGTCAGGTTGTGCCCCACTTTGAGAGCTTCCCAGGAGCACCTGGCTAGCCCCTATTGGAGACAACATAATTCCGGACCAGGTGGACCTTTTGGTCTTGACCCCGCATGGCATTTCTCACCATCTAAAAGTGCAGCATTTTACATACCTTCTGAACAAGCTAATGGAGGCTTTATATAGCAGAAGCTGCTGGCTGTTGAAGCTGTCCTTGAGAAAGAATGATAAGTGCTTGTTCCAGTACTGAGAGTACATTTGAGTGTCAAGGCTCTCTTATTGATTTCTGCCTTAACTTAAATCAAGATACAGTTCTGCTTGTTCTGCTGGCAGTGGAGGAAAATGACTCTTGACAAAGAGTATCTGCATAGGCTTCACTTTTGGGAAGGGGCTAATGGGGCTAAGTTCTACACTTTGGGCTTTGGACTTGCTCCTTCATGTGTCTGTCTGTGGGTGGTATGTGTAGAAATCATAAGGAGGTTCCAAGGTTTTAAGGTTAAGCTGTTATCTCCGGCTTAACTCTTGTCATCTACAGTTAGAGGAAAGAGGTAGCAGATGCATGAAGAAGAAATCCAAGGCTATTGGGTGAAGAAATTTAAAGAAATGAAGCTTTGGATTGTAGCTTTTGAGTTGTCTTGCGGTTGACTGCTGTAGGCACATCTATTGCATCTGGTTGTGAAGCAGTTGTTCCTCAACACAGCCAATAGTCCTCTGAATATATCAAGCGTAATGAAATATTCATGCAAGACTTTGCTTCATGTCCCTCCACAATCAGAAGTCAGAAAGAGATGGGAAAAGGTCTTTTCAGCAGTGGCCTCCAAGCTATGGAACTCGGTCCCCTGAAAGCTTCATATGACCACTACAGATTCTTAGCTGAGCTGTAAGGACAGTTGTATTTCAACAAGCTTTTGACCCTGCTAGATTTACCCTTAATGCTATGGCATGCTCTCTTATTTTTACTTCTCTGCTTCTTAAAAAATTAATTGCTTTATGGTTGTGCACATGAGGAAACATAGATGACGGTCTTGAGGCAAGCCACCTAGCCCAATGTTGCCTATTTCAGCTGTCTGTGGCTGTCCAAAGTCTCAGAAAATGTGAGCTCTTTCACAGACCAGTTTTAGTTGAATGGACTAGATTTGAAAAAAGTGCCATTTAAATACATGGAAAGCTTATTTTCTGCCATATCCCATTGTCCATGAGCAATAAACCCTGAACTCCCTTCAGACTGTCAGAGCTGTTCCACCAGGCCTTTGGTCAGGGCACAGCCTGACTCCCTCCTTTGACAATCTTCACAGAACTTTAGTCTAATGGTTGCCATCAATTTGAGTTGAATTAACTTTAATGAAATGATTTTAGAATGTTGTATTATTTTATTGTTGTTAGCCGCCCTGAGCCCGGCTTCGGCTGGGGAGGGCGGGATATAAATAAAATTTATTATGATGATGATGATGAATTTTCTACTTTTCTTCATAATCACCACGGTCTCTTTCTGTATCGTACGGTTCCCTCACAATGGGCGGCAAGGCAGTTTTGCTGTCTTCTGTTACACCAGCCTTCCCCAACCTGATGCCCCCCAGATGTTTGGGAGGCAACCCCCCCTCAGCCAGAGCCAGCATGGTCTTTGGGGAAAGATGCATTGCACCAAGTCATCGCTTGTGTGAGCTCAGCCTGAATCTGCAAGCTTTGCCAGAGAAATGATATGTGAGTGCAATCAGGGAATAAAGCTTGAAAGAAAACCTTACCTGTAAGGAATAGCTGGCTAATGGAAGCAATTCCCAAAGAAGCTGATGGAATTGATCATGGATTAGGTAAGCGTACATCAGGGATGGCTGAAGTATAATTAGTGGAGGTTAAATGGCAGGGTGATGGATGAGAGGAGCTTTTAAGGCACCTTAATATTCTTGGGTTTTTTTTTAAATTAAAAATAATCTGAACAATAATATGCAACCCATTCTGTGGCTACTTCTCATTTGTCCTTTTGAACATATTCTAATTATGTACCGTTGAGACTTCAAATGGTAAATAAAAACAACTTTACATGGACTAATACTTCTCCACTTTACTGCTAAATGCCACTGTAATCAAAGAGAGGCAGATATAACCTTGCTCTGTGAGCTGCTGCCATTGTCATCTTCAACACAGAACTGAGGTATGCCTTTCAAGAGGAGAAGCACACCCTTCCATTTCATTTTAATCACTTATTTTAGAGTCCTGCTATAAAAAACCTGTGTTTTGTGAAGTCTGTAACTTCACCAAATTATTTTGGGGATAAGATTGTTCATGTTTGCTTAGCCGCCATGTATTGATTGAATGATTGATTGATTGATTGCTACTAAACAATCATTTCAGCCTTTTTCCTTTAAAAAGTTTCAGGATGTGGTTTCAGGATTGGGGGTTCTAAGCAGTGGTGTGGAATGGGGGAGGAATCTGTACCCAGAAATAACTTCTGAGAACTTCATACAACTTCAGTGCCCACTGGCCATATCTTTGTTCTTAGGTGTGGACTCTGAATTGCCTTTGCTGTATTAATGTTTATCCAGCAAAATACCCACCAAATGATAGGGATTTTTAAGGAACTGTTACTCTACTGCTAACCAATGGCTGAGTGGATGAGCAAGTGTGAGATGAGGATGCCAGTGCAATCTCCTTATTTTTTCACATAGATCACAACCTAAAGGCATGGCAATATTTGTTCCAAGTCTCACCTGTTTGACATTCAGTTCCAAGAAATCTAAATGATAGACACAATACAAAGACACTTCTCACCTGGATTAGTTATTAGGTTTTCTCCTGTACTACGTGAACATATATGGCACAGCAGGCATTGCTTAACTGCATCTACTCCCAAGTTCTTAACTCTCATTTCTAGGTAGCTGACTTTGTTGGAACACCATACCCAAACTCCAGGTGTGCTTAACCTACATTTGCCACCCTTGACTTAGAGGTTCCCTTTTCACTAATGGTTAACCCATTTCGTTTCTCTGACTGTGAGACAAGGCATCTTGAATTTACCTCCCATCCGCAAATTAGTTGGAACAACCCTAACCTTCTATTTTTGCTTATCCCCCTTTATAAACAAAATATTCTTTTGTTTGCAATATAATTTTCTAGATTAGCCATTATTAATATTCCTGCTTAAAAATGAATTTACATTTGAATTATCTCATTACTTCTGAACCAGCCAATTATTGTCTCTAGTGAACAAAATAATTATACTCGTGCCTCCAGTGCTCTCAGCGTTTTCCTCAGAGATCCTGAAATATTGACAGCTACTGAATGCTCTGACTGCACAGGTCGCAAAACGTGTGGGCACCTGTGTGAATTGACATGCCTGTGTACATGGCAGAAGGGATGGAGGAAATTTAGGCAGTTAAAACATATGCAGTTACTTGACATGAAATAGGCTGATTGCAAAATAAGCTAAGCTTTTCCAGTAACTTGCATAGGTTTGGGGCGAACTATGAGCTGAGTGTTTCGTGTTGCTGCTCCCATGCTGTGGAACGCTCTTTCCGCAGAGATTCAGCAGGAATCCTCACATTTGACTTTCAGGTGTCCCTTGAAGACTTCTCTTTGTGTGTGTGCAGACAGGCCTTTACAGCTGTTTAATTTTTGATTAGCCAGCCACCTTAATGATGACCTGTGTTTCTAAATTAATTGTTGTTGTTGTTGTTTTAATTTAAGTGTTTTCTGTTTTAGCAGTGTGCACTACCTTGAAATTTCATGATATGACGGTATGGAAATAATTAAAATAAATAATTCAGCACTCTTCTCCCTTCTCGCCACTGTCAGGAACTTTCAGTGTTTGAACTGGGGTTCTTGAGGCAGGAGGCTACAGCCTAAAGGTAATCAGGACTGTTTTCATTCAGGCCCTGGAGCCCTCCTTAGGCACAGAAGGGAGTGTGCAGCCTCAAGATGTGTCCTGGGCAAGATATGGGCTGGCTAACTGTGAAGGCTATGGTGCTTGGCCTTAGTCTCTATCAGTGCAGGGGAGGGAACCTTTTCTTTGCTGTATGTCAGAGTTCAGCTGAATTTTCCAGCTCCAGGAGCAGTCTGCAAGGATAGACCTATTTCATGTCTGCTTTGTGGTGTGGTTGATGCTGGCACCGGCCTGGCCCTACTAACTTCCTCCTTCGCACCAAACAAAGAAGACTTGGGTTTGACCAGTTGAAGCTTTCTTTTTTTAAAAAAATGATTTTTATTAAGATTTCAGTAAAAGATTAAACAGAAAAACATAAAAAAGAAGTACACAAATACACAATACATAATCCAAAGGGGGGGAAAAAAACACAGAGAACAAAACACACAAAAAAGAAACAGAACAATTAAAAACAATATCACCTTTTCATTTCCGTTTTTAAATTTACTTATTTTCTGGACCTCCTCATACCTCCCTCTTTTGTATTCCAGTCCAAATTGTTTGTCCAGCAATTTCTTTTCCACTTTTTTAATCCCAATCTTTAATCTTAATGTAATATAGCATTAAAATTTTACCTCTTAAATACCAAATTTCCATTTCCTTAAACTTCTTTAATCCTAATCTTTAATCTTAGTCTATCTATAACTTTAAATCCTGTACAGCTAGAAACCACTTATTTTCAATCCAACATCACTCTAGCATTCTTTAATTTTGCAGTGTTTCTGTAGATAATCTTTGAATTTCTTCCACTCTTCCTCCACCGACTCTTCTCCCTGGTCACGGATTCTACCAGTCATTTCCGCCAGTTCCATATAGTCCATCAGTTTCATCTGCCATTCCTCCTGACCAGTTGAAGCTTTCTTTCAATTCCTGCCTGCCAACATTTCGTTGCAATCTTGCTTATCCTGATCTCACTAGCAATTCCTTATTTCCCTAAACGCAGTGTGTCTCATATATGTGGTCAAAAGAGGATGGTTGGAGAGTAGGGCAGCAACTGCCAAGCCCAGCCTCTAGAAGAGTATGAATCAGATTGCTCAGGAGGCGAGCCCCAGTCCGGCATCCCTTGGGCAGTGTCATAAAGACACCCAATATCTGGGTGGGGTTCTGAAGACCAGTAGCAACAACAGAGAACAGTGGGGGTCATCATGATTGGAAGATGTAAGGATGGAAAGAGACAGAAGGTTTGTCGGTCATGATTTTGTCATTTTGTGTGCTATTAGGGGATGTGCATCTGGATTCATAAATTCATTGTGATAAAAGGGAACATGGTGCTTTTATTCAAGAGAGAATGAACTGTACATGAGCAGGATAATTCATATAGCTGTTACTGGGGAACCTCGTGCAACTTTGCTGGTGGTTTTTTGATAGAAAAGAGCATAATGCAGATGTCTTGCAGGTGTTTACAGTGGGTAATATATATACACACACAAATGGCTTAATTGTCTTCCTTGTCCTGTGGCTAGTAAATGCTCTGCTTTCATCTGCAACAGAAATAGATTTTAAGCTTGAAGGCTAAGTTCCTCTCTCCTCCTTTTTGTAGCCTTCCACAGTAAAAAGCAAAGAAAAAAAAAGGGCTAATTTTAATCAAGCCTGAGCCCGTCATTCTGGTTCATCATTGTCAACGGTTGCATCATTCCCGTTCATCAATGTCGCATTAGGACCAAATCCGAACTCTTTGATTATTAAAGTGGATGGAAAATAACAGCTCTCTGTGTGGCCAAATAGCTACTCATCAGCTGGATTTTTTTTATGGGGCCTGATAGTTAAATGCAAACCTTAATCAAGGGTTCAGAGCTGTTTTCTCTGCTGGCTTTTAACTCTATTCTTGGAATTTTCGTCTCTCTGCCTCTCTTCTCTGTCTGTCTGTCTGTCTCTCACAGAAAGATATCCTTGAGTGATTTCACCTATGCACACTTTGTATAAGTAGTCAGCTCAGTACATTTCTATATCCATTGTACATAGAAGAAAATGGTTTGTGTCGAGGATTTTATTTTTCAAGAAAAGGAAGTGTAAAGGTCAAGCAGTACAAGAACAGGTATGTGTCACAGTATTATGAGACAACAGGTGAAGAAAAGGTCAAATCAACATCGGTATGAGACCAACTCAGAATGAATTTAACTCTGTTCCCTCCCATCTAGTGGCAGGGATGATAAATAGACATAGCAAGATCAATAAGCACCTAAAGAGGGACTTCCTGTAGTCAGCTAGCCATTCTCAGGATTTGTTGACAAAAAGTTCCACAGTGTCAGATTTGCTAATGAGTTTTACACTTGATTCGCCATTTGAAAATATTGCCTGGAGTATAATGAATTGAAGGCCTGTTGAATATTCTGGGAGACTGAAATGCTCCCCTACTGGTTTCTGACTGTTTTTGATTAGGAAAATGGCAGTTTTATTCATTCTTAGTTTATGGCGGCAATGGGGTGTGCTTAGGAGCAAGGAGTCTTTGAACCAAAATCCTTCTTGGTATTGGTTGGCATCTGTCTCGGGAGTGAAGTCAAACTGTTGGAAAGTTACAGCTCCAGCTGTGGCTGTAGAGACTGATATGGGAGAGACATGTCTTGTTGCAGCTGGGGCAGATGAAGGTGTCTGGTTGTGCTGTTGTAAATGCACCAGGGCATTTCTTCTCTGTGTGCTCCTCCCAGTGGACATTCCTCTTCTAGTCACTGCTATGGATACACAACCTGACTGTCTGTCTCCAAGCACTGTGGTTATCTGCAAGGGATTCCCACATGGCGGGGTTGATGTTGTCAGCCTTCATATCACATTTGCAGACATCTTTGTAACGCAGAGTTGGTCTGCCAATGTGCTTGCTGCCTGAAGCTAGCTCCATCTTAGAGCATGTCCTTGGGGATCCTGCCATCTTCCATTCTTTGGACATAACCAAGCCAGTGTAGACGTCACTGAGACAGGTGTGCAAACATGCTGGGAATGTGGGCTTGGGAAAGCACATCTTTGTTTGAGACTCTGTCCTGCCATGTGATGCTCAGACTCTTCCTGACACAGCATATGTGGCAGGCAGTGAGGCGTCACTACTGGTGGTTGTAAGTTGCCCACAACTCACTTCCATAAAGCAGTGTGGTCAGCATGCAAGCCTGTTAGACCTTCATCTTGGTATTCAACCTTAGCATCACATTCTCCCATATCCTTTTGGAGATGCGAGCCATTGCCATGGCTGCCTTGCCAATATGCTTGTCCAAGTGTCTGGTTGCCCATGCTGGTGTTGGTCTTCATCAGGTTGATCGTAAAGCCAAACTCCCTGCAGGTTTGGGCAAAACAGCTGGTGAGTCTCTGTAGAGCTTCCTCGGAGTGAGCTGTCAAGATTGTGTCATCTGTAAACAGCATCTCCCAGATAAGGGCCTGCCACAGTTTTGTGTTGGGGTAGAGACATGCCAGGTTGAACAGACCCCCGTCGCTCCTTGAGTGAAAGTACACAGTGAAGGCGTAGGAGAGCACCAGGGAGAAGAATACACCAAAGAGAGTTGGGGCGAGAACACAGCCCTGTTTCACACCACTCTTTATAGGGAAGGTATCTGAGGATGAGCTGTCACACTGGGCAGTGGTGCACATGGAAGGACACAATCATCTTGTGAAGCTTAGGTGTTCATCCTCTCTCGCTGAGGAGTATGAAGAGTCCCTTTCCTGGTATAACTTGTGGATAAATTGTCCATGCCCTTACCTCAAGACATTGGATGCTAGCAGTAATGAGGATGTTCTGTACATTAGCTTGACGTATCTAAAAATTGTGTTGTGTGATTCTGCCTTCTGTATCTGCAAGTAGGATGCCTTGGAAGGAAGCAGCTGCAAATATCGGCATCTTTTCTTGCCAATTAATTCTTGTTCTGGAGTTTCCTTCAAACACCCTGGAGATTGGGAACAAGATTTTCCTTTTTCTTTTTTGTATTCTGCGGAGCTGTGGTTTCCTGAAATCATTTTGCTTTAAAAGGAAAAGTTTATCAGATGTCCTTAAGGCCTGCTTGACAATTGAATTTCCGCATTCTGGAACTAAACCAAATTGCCTGCAGGTATATCTGCCCTTGCTTGGGTTAGAGGCTCTTCACATTAAATTTGCATGCCTGTTCTAAAGCTCATATGGACAGATTTGAGATTACCCCTCCTAACCTTTGCACATCATTTGTCATCCTTAAGCACTGGGCTTCCTCAGCAGCTGGAGGAATCTTCAAATGGCAACAGTGATCACATCCCTTTCTTTATACTTCCATGGGTGAAGTAATAGCGGGGTGAACATTTGCCCTTTTCGATTTCACTAGCAACAAGGTATTTGAATGTACATATCAAGAAACAGTCGATGGTGTTTGGAGAATTTTGGATCATGGCAGTGGTGAAAAAACTGCTGTATCTATTTGGCCCCAAAAGAATATGCATGTACCATGTTTCTATTTCAGGAATGATTAGCAGTAGGAAAATTCAGGTTTTAGGAAGCAATCATAAAATAAAATCACAATCACTACAACTCAAAGTCAAAGTCAAGCACTGGTAATTATGAATATGAACGCCTTGCAAGCTTTGAACTAGAGCTGAATCAATGCTGCTTTCTGGTGTTCGTTTTCTACCAGTTTTCTGCAGTCCTTGGGTGCTACCACGGAAAAGACCCTCTGTAGTATAGGAGCCCCCCCTCCCCTCCTGCAGGTTCTTAATTCTGAGCAGTCCATTTTGCAAATGTTTATCCTCATTTATCATTTGCAAGAATTCTTTACCTCCTTTCCCCCCTTTTTACTGTGTTAATTTAGGATTAACTTGTCTAGTAATTTTTTGACTTTCAACTATGCAATTGTAAGGTGTGTAATTAATTTTCCTTTTAATTGGTACATTACTGTCAAGGTGAAATTAATAAATATAATTGTTATAAATCTTTTTTCTAGTGCTAGAAAATTAACATGCTGTCTTCTTAATCATCCCCCTTATTAAGCTATAGGATGTCGAGCAACTTCAGCTCTTACAGATTTTTTTTATCTTTCATTTTTGTTTTCCCCCCCTTCCCGGCAGAATATGCTTTAGTTCTTTGCACTTAACTGTACGATAGAAGATGGATATCTGGTTTAGGTTATTAGGAAGGCAACTTTTGCCCTTCATTCTGTTCTCTGTGATTTTTCCTTAACACTGATAAAAGCTTCAGGATCTAAGACAGAGCATGGCTTGGAAGTTTCCCAGCTGTGAAAAGGTTCTTGTTAAATGTCTATTTTGGATTAAAGTGAGATGCACAAAAAGGAATTCATGTTTTAAAAGCTGTATGTGTGCCTATTGTGGCCTCTGTTGGTTTTTCCTGGTGTGGAATTAAAGTAAAATAATTTTGGCACAATCTACTTAAAGCTAATTTTGAGAAATGCATGTGAATTGTGCAAGAATCTGGATGTCGTCTTGTTAAACTCCATTAATTTAGCAGAATTTGTACAATGAAAGTTCTGATTGATTATATTCTATGGATGAAAGCCTCTTTTCTGGACCACTTTGAAAGCAAAAATCAACAGACAAGGCGATGGGTGTGGGGTTCCTAACTCCAAAGTATAGTTGATATTTAAACTAAGAAACAACAAAATGTGTATATCCAAATGTACTAAAATTTGATAGGTTTTTTAAAACATTTTTTTAAATGAATATCTATTATGTACATTTGTGTCCTGCCTTTTCTCTAAGCCACTGAAACCTGTGGATGTGGTCCTCTGTCATTTAAATTCTCAAACAACTCTTTGAATTAGGTGAGGCTGAGAGCTTGTGACTAGCCCAAGATCAGCCATAGAGCTTCATGGCTGAGTGGGGTGGGTGTATTTGAATATATCGCTCTAATTTTATTGTTTCACACGGTGTCTGCTCGTGTCACATTATAAGAAAATAGAGGCTTATTTTTAAAGCTCAAAATAAGCTTTTGTACTGATTCTCAGGCCTGTCTTGCTTCCAGCATGAAAGCTGACCTGCCCTGGTATGAACACAAGTTTTATTTCATCCTCCACCCTTCAACAGTTTTCTGGGAGGGGGTAACTTACCCCCCATAAACAAATCAAAACAAATCAAACCCTTACAAATCACAATGAAGCACATTTAAAACTAAAATATTACAATGCCAGAATGTAAAATATAATTATAAACATGTCGTCTAGCAGATTCAAAAGCAAATACCAAGCTGTCTACAACCAGTTTACAGAAGCCTGGGAAAATAAATGAAATGACATCAAGGTAGGTGTCAGAGGAGTCTTCCTGGAAAAAGCATTCCACATTCAGCATGTGACTGCAGAACACTTTTTTCTGCAGTGACCTGCCATGCTTCTGATGGTGGGGGCACCTGAATAAGGGCCTCTGTTGAAGACCTTCAACTGTGGGCAGGCACGAGTGGGGACCAATGGTCCTCTGGGTCTCATGGTTCCAAGCCTGAAGAGCATCAAAAGTGAAAAATCAGCACTTTGCCTTGGAGCTTTTGCAGTTGGCGAAGCCCAGGCCTAAGCCACCCTACTGAGCCAGTGTGGTGTAGTGGTTAAGAGCGGTGGACTCGTAATCTGGTGAACCGGGTTCGATTCCCTGCTCCTCCACATGCAGACTGACCTTGGGCCAGTCACACTTCTCTGAAGTCTCTCAGCCCCACTCACCTCACAGAGTGTTTGTTGTGGGGGAGGAAGGGAAAGCAGATTGTGAGCCGGTTTGAGACTCCTTGGGGTAGTGATAAAGCGGGATATCAAATCCAAACTCCTCCTCTTCTGCCCCAAAGAAAGGTACAGTGGTGCCTCGCAAGACGAAATTAATCCGTTCCACGAGTCTCTTCGTCTTGCGGTTTTTTCGTCTTGCGAAGCACAGCTATTAGCGGCTTAGCGGCTATTAGCGGCTTAGCGGCTATTAACGGCTTAGCGGCTTTAAGAAAAAGGAAACAAACTCGCAAGAACTCGCAAGACGTTTTGTCTTGTGAAGCAAGCCCATAGGAAAATTCGTCTTGCGGAACGACTCAAAAAACGGAAAACTCTTTCGTCTTTCGTGTTTTTCGTCTTGCGAGGCACCACTGTACACACAACAAACAGTAGGTGTTTCCTCCCCTTTATTCTAAAGCAACTTGCAAGCCACACACACACACACAGAGAGAGAGAGAGAGAGAGAGAGAAGCAGGGAAGGAGAATTGGGGCTCCTTCACGGAGCAAGGAAGGAATTAACTCGGAGGGGAGAGAGAGAGAAAGCAAGCGCAAGCAAGCGAAGCACCACCGGGCAGACTGCGCTAAAGAAACACAGAGCTAAAGAAGCTTCTCTGCACAGCTCTGTGCACCCCCAGGAAAGTTCCTTGCCATGGTGCCATGGCTCCAAACGAAGCATCAGCTGGGCATACCAACAGAGGGAGCAGGGAGTCAGGGAGACACAATCACACACAAACCCCAGCAGTACAGTTTTATCAAGGTGCCTGTTGCAGCTTACAGAAAACGAAGTGTGAAGTGTTGGCCAGGTTAATAAAAACAAACAAACCCACAACCAGTGCTTTTTCCTGGCACACCCCACCAAGGGAAGGGGGAAGGAGATGCACCTAGACACTTGCACACCCACAAACAGTACACACATGCAGATGGAAGAGGGAGGAATGACAGAAGATGGTCAAATGCAAAAGGAAGGTGTCTGGGTGTTGTTGTTTTTTAACTAACCATAGTTTATGTTTTTACGGGAGGAAAGGGCTCCAGAAGTCTGAACCTGCAGGCTTTCCCCTAAGCCAACTACCAGCCTGGTGCCTTTAGGCAAGAGCCTTGAGGGAAGAAGTCCCTGCTTGCCAGCTGGGAGACAGAGAGAGAGCAAACCGTTTCTCAAAGCTCTGCTTGGTGATATTTTGAGTCAGCCTGCTGTAGGTAATTTGTAGCGTTTTGCTGCTGCTACAGGAGACAGGGGAGGTTGAGACTCACAATGACTGTTAACCGGTTCTCAAAGCTCTGGTGATATCTGCTGGGCGATATTTGAATCAGTGATTTGTAGCTATTTCTTGTTGCCACAGGAGGCATTGAAGAGCTGACTGAGATGGCGTTAGCAAGGGCTACACACACAGGAAGAAGCATCGGCTTCCTGGTTTTCCAATATTGTGATTTTTTAATACCACACACACGATATGTGATAAATTGCAAAGTCATTTTAAAAAAACCCTGTTGTCACAATTTGATCTAAAACCCAATGCCAATATCAGATGCTATATCGATTTATAGCACAGCCCTAGTGTATGATGCTTCTGTGCAGACACAAGATGGGGATCATCTCTTTGAATGATCCCCTGTCTAAAATTCCTTGTAAAAAAAAAACCTAAGAAAAGCAACTCTTTCAATGAGAGAGGATGGAGGCTAGCTCACTCCCTGACTGCTAGCTTTCTGCTTTGCAGGGATAGGAGGCATATAAAATGGCCACTCCCAACTGCAGCTTTAAGTGGTACAGTCTAGTCCACCAGTTCATTATGCCGCAAATATAGACTAGGCCTTTCCAGGGGAAATCATGTTGCTTTGGTGTAAAAGGGGGTACCAGCCATGTACTCATTGTTCCTCATCAGGGAGTATATAAAACTTATTCTAGTTGTTGGATAGATGAAGTGGCCAGATTAGGAGCTTCAAGGTATGAATGGGAGCTGGCAAGAGGACTGTGCCAGGTGTTAGGTACAGCATTATGCTTAGGGCAACAGATGTGATGACAAGCACAGGGGCTGATATGAGTGCCACTTGTTGGAACTTTTTAAAGCCTAACTATGGGTGACCTCTTAAGCCACCAGGGTCTGTTGGAGTGGGATTTTGTCACAGTCAGCTTTTATTGCTTTCACATCCCAGGGCAGTCTCCAATATGGATTCATTGCCAAAGCATATGGATCTCCATATGGCTTCCCTTTCTGCGTTTATACCATTTTTAGTTAAGTTGATTTCCCGTCAGAGAACCTTCAGCAGGGAGGGGGAAAGCAGAGAAGGCAAAATAAACCCTGTAAGGAAAATAAGGTGGCAGTGTTACGCCTGTGACATTTTTATGTGATTTGCCTTTATTGCAATAATTACTGCACACAGAGAGGAACTATTTAACAAGCATGGCATTTGATGTACAAGCTATTGCATTTCCTGGCATCCTGTGGCCGTTTGTTTCTTGGCAAAGCTGGAAATTTGTTTGGTTTTGAGTTAGGAACATAGGAAGCTGCCTTAAACTGTCCCTAGCTCAGTACTACCTGCACTGACTGGCAGTGGCTCTCCAGGGTTCAGGCCTGGGCCTCTCCTAGCCCTACCTGGGAGTATTGGGGGTTAAACCTCGGGCTTCTGTGTCCAAAGCAAATGTTTTGCCACTCAGCTACAATGTTTGAGCTGAGTTACCTCAATTCAAGCATCTTTCAGAGTAACAAAAGGCTAATGGTTTTAAGCACAATTTCCTCGGTTCAGTAGGAATTTCATTGTAACAAACTGTGGATGGTATTCAAATAAGTCATTCACCAAATAGACCCACTGAAATAAATAGACTTAAATTACGTAGGTCAATTGATTTCAGTGGGTCCTCTCTGGGTATGTATGACCCTGTATGTTCTATTTTCCCCTCTTCAGAGTATTATTAGTCCCGTGTGGCTTTTCTGGCAATATTTTCCCAGCATTTCTTTTTTTATATAATGTTGCTTCCATTTAATCTTATTCGTAATACTAGTTGTGTTTGCGGAATTTGCATAGATATGAACATATGAAGCTTCCTTATAGTGATTCAGGCCTTTGGGCTATAGATTGCTTAGCATCACCTACTCTGTCAGTGGTTTTTGAGGGGGTCAGGCAGAGATCTCTCCTCATTAACATCTATCTTATCCCTTGCACTGGAGATGTCAGGGATGAGAAAGCTGCTTTGTATACCAAGTCAGACCACTGGTCCATCTTGCTCAGTGCTGCCTCTCCAGTAACAGCTTTTTGGAGTTTCAGACAGGGGTCTTTCACTTCCCTACCTAGAGATGTTGGGGCAGGGATTTGAACTTGGGACCTTTTTAATACACCAGACATGTTTCATCACACCTACTGCTACTCTTTGTGGGATTTTAAGCCCAGGATCTGCTACCTGTTCCGCTACAGAGCTGTAGCCCTTCTGAATGTGCAGTTGCATAACACTTGCATGGGCCCCGATCTCACTTACCGTACATTACAAGGAGATAACAGTATCATCATGCCAGCTCTCTTTGCTAAAAAGTCAGATTAAGCATTGCTGCGACCGAAAAGTAAAACTTCTTTTCAAAATGTTTGAATTGTATAGCATTATCATTATTAGTTTGCAGTTACCAAAGATTTGACATGGAGTCATAGAATTGTAGAGTTGGAAGGGATTCCTTGCTATGTAGGAATCTCAACTAAAGCATCCCTGACAGATGGCCATCCAACCTCTGCTTAAAAACCCCCAAGGAAGGAGAGTCCACCACCTTCCGAGGGAGCGCATTCCACTCTTGAACAGCTCTTACTGTCAAAAAATTCTTCCTGATGTTTAATCGGAATCTCCTTTCTTGGCACTCGAATGCCTTGGTTTGGGTCATAGCCCCTGGAGCTGAAGAAAGCAAGCTTGCCCCATCTTCTGTGTGACAGCCCTTTAGATATTTGGAAATGACTATCATATGTCATCTCAGTCTCCTTGCCCCTGTGTAAGGATACCCAAGAAGACATGATCACTTCCTCCCAAGGTTCCCAGTACTTCCGCTTGGTTGATCAGTTCCTCCCTGTTGGTTAGGACCAGGTGCAAAAGAGATCACCCCCTTGTTTGCTTTTTTCAACTTCTGGGAAATGAAATTGTCATTGAGGAATTTGTTGGAGCTTACATTCTTGGCAGAGTTTGCATTCCAACAGATATCAGGGTAGTTGAAGTATCCCATGACACCGATACCTCAGTGTGTTCTGGGGTTTACGACTGCTGTTCTTGCTCCTCTGGCCAAGAACTGGTGCCCGAGGTGAGGGCATGAAATTAGTTTTGCAGCTCAAGAGACACAGCATGGCTCCTGACAGTCTTGCTTTTTGGTGTAATGCTCCTCTGAGGATCTACAATGTTGTAAAGTGTATTTTAGGGTTCAATTCTAGGTAGTGAGGAAATACGTAATATGCAGACAGTATTCTGTAGATTTCTCAATAGCCAGCAGAAGCCATCTTCATACAAACCATTAAAAGGGGGATGTAGAGTATTAAACAAAAAGAACATATGCTGGGGTAATCCTTTTTCTAAAAAGAGAGGTGGGAAAATCTTTATTCAGCACGCTGCTTTGTTTACATGTGTAAAACAGAGGGTAAAAAAAATCACACCATGCCGCTTTTGCTAGTATCACAATTAGTTTCTCACTGTTAATTGTTACATATTTACACCATCTTAAATCTACTTTTTAGCCAAAAAGGAGCTGTTTGCAAGATCTGTAGTAAGACAGAGCTAAACCTCAGGCTTCTTATCTCTAAAAAACATGACATGGTAATGAAAAAGGGATGGGGAGACAGGTGACTCGCCAAAAAAGCTCAGGTGCCAGTTCTTAAAGCTACAGCTCTAATAAGGAAGGGTAGGTAAGAATGTGACAGTTCTTTTTTCGCCATTGGGTGATCTTATTAAAGAGACTGTGCATAAGTGCAAAAAGGGCTTGCCTTTGATTTTAACCCTCTTGCTAAGTTGGTTAGGAATGATAGTGATCCCTCGATCTGCTTGATAATGCATTATTCCCTAGATCTGAATTTGCACTACCATTTCTTTTGCAAACTGAAGCAATTGGAAATAACACAGAAGACTATGTTTTATTTTTAGTTAAGAATACTTCAACCCACTCCCCCCCCCCAATGGTATACTTTAAATAATTCACCTTAATGCAAAACAATGCAGTTCTGCTGCACATTGATATACCCCTGATGTTTGATGGATTTTCATGTGTTTCTTCTTTCAGTGGTTCTGCTTTTAACTCTTAATTGCTTCTAAATTGCCTTCAGAGAGGCTACAGCAGGAAGTTACCTTTGGGACCCTGTAACTTTGAATGATGCAATTCTGCTGATGTGAAAGGGTGTGGTTAAATCAAGCCCATTGTTGAAGCTCTGTATTGATGGGCAGATGCAGGAGGGTGTTCTTCCTTCATCCAATTACAGGCCCTGACAGTGGGTGTCCTACAGGCAGCTAGTTGGCCACTTTGAGAACAAGATGCTGGACTAAAGGAGCCTTTAGCTTGATCCAGCAGGGGTTGTTCATACTTGGTGTTCTAGCAGTTTAGCAGCCTCCATTTTGAATTCCCTGACAGTGTCTGGACAGCAGTAAATGTCTGTTTCTGCTACCAAGCTTAATAGGTCAACGGAAAATATACTAACAAAACTCCTTAGAGCTGCCTCTGGGGCCAAATTCTGTTCCAGGCACAAAGGCATTCTTATCACCCAGGAGGCAAGAAGAAGAAGAAGGAGAAGAAGAAGAAGACCCACAAGAGATAGGGTCCTCATTGCCTTGAGTGGTGGATAATTATCGATTGCATCCCGCCTAATTACACACATCATTTTACTTGTGTCTTCTTCTCTTGGACTAGGGTTTTATACCATGATTCTGGCTTAAATATAGGTGCTATAAAAAGCAGGCTCTTCTGAAAGCAAACTCATTCTATGAATCTTAGTAACAAAAGCTGAACAGGCTGAAATATGTTTCTGGCTGCTAAGTTAAGCAGAAGAGACAATCCTCTTGAGGATAGAAGTAACAAGGCGATTTGGGGTCTCATTATCCAAAAGGCACTTGCTTTACAATGAGAGGTTTCTCATAGCACAGCAGGATCCATATTAGATTATTGATGTCAAGGCAGCTTGGATTGGGGAAGAGTACAGCCAAGGCCTGGAGTTTGAGGTTAAGGCTAATACGTGCTACATTTTGTCTGCTTCCGCTGTCATTCATTGTCTGTTATATTTCTGGTCTATTTAATTCCAGGACTTTTTGCCTCACCTTATTCTGACGTATTTTATTTATTTGCTATTTTGGCATGTAGCTTTTTTATTTGTTGTCTTTTTCCTACCAAAATTGCATTCCAGGCGGCTAATCAACGTCATGGAATCAACAAGTTTTTAAAAATGCAATACCAATCGGAGGGAAGTAGGCAGTAGAGAAACTATGGTGGGTTCTGGAATTACCAACATAGAACTATGTTAAATAGCAAGGTGAATAAGCTTTGAGGAGTTGTGCATAATCTGGGTGAGACACGGCAATCTCTTGGGGAAATTAAGTAAAGGTGATCCAGTCCGAGGTCAGAGAGTTTGACTGCTACAGAGTCTACAAGCATCTTCAGCCTTACTGAATTCTGCTATCCGGTTTTCTGCTTCTTCATTTCCCACAATGCCTCTAGGCCAGTTAGTGTTTTCCATTTGTGTCTATAAGGCAAGCATTTTAATGAGCACTAGATAGACTTCAAAGAATGACAAAGTTGTTTTATTTAACGAAGGCATCATAATGGACAATCTAAATTGCTCCTTTGGGGAAAAAAAACGTGCATACAAACAAAAGTTTGAGCTCATAAGAGGAGAATGCAGACCAATGCCAATATGTTTGTCTGCTGGTGCTGTTTTCCCCCGCCCCCTTGCAGCTGCCCATAGTTAAATCATTTAAACACAGCAGCCTACCTGTACTTGTGAACAGATAGGTCCCTTAATGGATTGTTGCAGCTTTAATGAAAGCTGTTACTGCTGAATCACTAAACTTGCCTTTTTCCTGGAATGTTTGTTATTGGGACCTGACGGATCACCTCTCCAGTGCTTCCAGACGGCCTGGCTCTCTAATTCTTCTCCATAACGAGTTTTGTGCTGCATGATAAAATATTCATGTTCAAATAGGTTCTAAACTAATTATCTGCAACCAGCAGTTGCCTCTGCAGTCATTTGCTCTTAGCTTGGCTCAACTTAATGGCTTGTATTTCAGTTTCAAAAAGGCCCTTTTGGCTGCTCCCTGTCGCTGATTCTTATCCTAAATGAAATTTCCACGCACATCTAGAGCTAATTCTTCAGTTTCCAAAGGAGGCTTTCCTTCCTTGCACACTCTGGCACTTAGGAGGTGCAGTGTGTTGTGGGTTTTGCACAGTAGCTGTAAATACATACTGCTCTGAAACAACTGTTCAGGAGGTCACTTTTTGCATTCGGTGCACTACATTTTAAATCACCACATTTCCAGAATAGATTTTTCACCAAAAGAATATCACTGGCATGGATATGAAATAGCTCTTACCTTTCCTTCCCCACCCCACCCATGCTCTCTCCCTTTCTCACACGCACACACAGAAAATAACCTAATTTTGAAATTAAAGTTAAAGAAATTATCTTCAGTAATTTGATCTGGGTCAGAGGGCATTATTGAATTTAAAAAGCCATTAGAATAACTGCTGATAAAACTTTAAAAATAGAAGCTTAATTTTCTAGCATTGAAAAAAAAAGTTTTAACATAACTTTTCTGTTGTTGTTCTTATCAGATACAACTATTTACAGTGCAAGATTTGATGAATAAATATAGATGCTCACTCTGACTGAGTCTTTTGTATATTATCAATGCTATCTATCTATCTATCTATCTATCTATCTATCTATCTATCTATCATCTATCTGAGATTTAAAGAATATGACCGCCACAATTGGTATGCAACATTTCTTTGTGGGGAGATGTAAAATATAATATGGTGAGAATGGGCTTAGGTTAAAAACAATAAAAAGCTGTTTGGAGGCTATGTGAGCCAGTGTGGCGTAATGGTTAGGGTGTTGGACTGTGACCTGGGGAGACTAGGGTTCGAATCCTCACTCATCCAGGAAGCTCACTGGGTGACCTTGGGCCAGTCACCGCCTCTCAGCCTAACCTACCTCACAGGGTTGTTGTGAGGATGAAATGGGGAGGAGGAGAACCATGAATTCCACCTTGAGATCCTTGGAAGATAAAGGTGGTATATGAATGTAATTTTTAAAAATAGATTCAAAGCAAGAGGGAGAACAAAGAAGTAGTAGTATTATCACATTGTGATAATAGAATAAATGATGCAGAAAGGGAGATTCAGTGCAAAACAGGAAGAGAGGTGACAAGGAAGCACCTAGCTAAGGGTCCAGAGATTATTCATGCTGCCTGGAGTCAGCACCAAGTTGTCCATCCAAGTGCCTGTCTCTTTCCATTTCAGCTCCTGGGCTTCTAGCTAATCCCACCTTTCCCCTCTGTAGTGACCTCAGAGCTACCCCCCTCTGGCAAGCAGATTAAGAGGCTGGAGTTTATCTGTCACACTCTTAATTCAGATCTTGGGCACTTCTGTCCAAGACAGGTGCAGGGATCTGAAAGATTTTTTTTATGCTTTGGCTTTTTAGTTGGGACCAGCATGAGTGTTGTCGGAAAAGTCTTCCTGATTTCTCCCCAGCCCACAAAGTGGAGCTGCTCTTTCATCTCCCTTGCACTTAATACGAGCTTTTAACTTTCATTTCCCAAGTCATCACATTTTTGTTGCTTTGCTAGCCCCCTGTGGCCAAAGCAAATGCCTCCCTAATTAATTTTAATAATAGAGAGGCTCATTAGCGACATGTGCCGGTCTGCTGGGAGAAGCCATGATTGAGACTGATACTGGGAAAGTGAGCAAAATGGTTCTCAGTGTTTCACTGGGGCTTTCCCCAGAAAATAAGGGCATGGAGGATCAGAAGCTGTTGAGTGGGTGTGGGAAGAAGTGGGTGGTATAGACCAGCCATGAAGGGGTTAACAGTTTATTTTTTGTATTGAGCTAATCAGAGAGGGAAAACTACTCACAATTAGATGGACGCTGGTGTGTGTGTGTGTGTGTGTGTGTGTGTGTGTTTGCAACCAGTCTTCTGAAGCTTGTTTTATGAAACTCGTGCATTGGGGCAGACTTTGGTCATCTTTCATAATATGGCACCCTTTGTGAGGCCGAAATTTTGTACCCCCAAATGGATCTTCACAGTTATGGATCTTCTCAATGTTGCATCCCCTTGGTTCAACGCCCTGTGTGGCAGAACCGCCCACACCTCCCTAAATGTGTTGTTGCATGCATCCAAGGGGGTGGGGGAGGGCAACTATTTTATTTATTTATTATTACTGCTTTTTTTTACCTTTTGAAATTTTGTGCCCCTAAGAATTTTGGCCCAGGGCAACTGCCCCCGTGGCCCCTCCATGTTATGCCATGCTACTGCCACACACATAAGTACTCTTGCAACCACATTTTGCACTAGTTGAAATTTCCAGGCCATGTTTAAGCTAAGCCCCACACAAAGCTCACCTGGCCTGGTGTAATAGATTAATTAGTGTGAATGGACAGAGACTTGCCCATAATTTCCAACTAATTGCCACATACTGTGGAAAAGGGATGTGTTTAGTAACTCAAACCCCAGGTTCACCATTGCTGTACCGTTGGTACTGTCTTGCTCAGATAAAGCAAGAGGCTTCAAAACCACTTCACCACATCAGTGAGATGTTGCTTGTGTGCATACATCCCAGACAGAGTTTCATAATCTGCAAATGCACGACTGCCTTGTGTGCCTCCTTTGAGGAAAGCATGTTCCATAGAGCAGATGCCTCGTTGGCAGGAAATGTTGAGCTGAAACAGAATAGTGTTGTGTGGGTTTGCACTATCAGGATCAAGGAAAATATATCTATGAGATGTAGTTTGTAGCATCTGTTTGTGGAGTGAAATGGTTAGAGAATTGGGATAGGACTGTAGAGCAGAGCCCTGGGTACTATTTACCATATTGCTTGCTGGGTGACCTTGGACCAGCTAGTCTCTCTTCCATGTGTTATTATAAGAATAAAACAGGGTGGGATGGAGAACTGTGTATGCCTGAGCTTCTGAAAAGAAGGACAGAAAAAATGTAATGCAATGCAATGTAACGTTTCCTGTGTTCCAGTTGGGTAAGGAGGTGATCCATGCATTTCTAACTACTGACATTTTCAAGAAATATAAAATTATAAGCTCTCATTAATGCTGGGCTTGCTCATTCATCAAAGCTGTTCTTATACCCCATGCTGGCTCCTCTCTCCCTCCCCCCCCTTTCTCCCTCCCCTATTATAATTGCCCCTCATCTCCTTGGACCTAGTGACTTCCAAGACTGCTGACACCTCCTGAGCGACTGTTTGGAGAAGATGTCTTTAACTCTTTAGCAGTCTAAACACGAGCTTGAGTTTTGCAGAGTGAAGAAACAAATTAGCCGGCCAATTCAAGAGCTGTTGGTTTTCTGTGAAATCAAACCTTGCTCTAAGGATCCTGCCGGTGACTCATCCAAATGACAAGTAGTGAATATTTCTGCAGAGTGTGGCAGCTCCTTCTCCTACTGTAGCGTGGCTGCTGCATGACTCTGCAGTCCTGGCTAAATGCACCCCACCATTATGTCCGAAAGAAATGTTCGATGGGCTCACTCACGATTTGCAGTACTTCCTCGGTGACATGCATGGGCTGCAAGGCAACGTCCTGCAGCAGTGAGCTCTTATTTGCTGCAGTTAATGCTAATACTCTTCTGATGCCTTTTCATTTGAGCAATGAAGGCTCTGTATGGAATGCACATGATGCAGAACGACAACGGTGAGCAAGGGCTTTAATGAAAAGAACCTTGTTTTCCAAGGCACCTTCAAAGGAGCTTTTAATGTCACACTGTTCCAGCATCTCCCTCTCTGGGTCAGGCTGTGATCAGGCACACTGAGGGGAAGACCCTTTCTTTCAGTAATACATTTTTCTTCACGAGCTCAGAATAGGTTGCAGAAAATCCAGGAAACCTTCAGAGTTGATAGATGGGGCCACTAAATTGCTGAAGTCCCTCCAACAGGCAGGCATTTGGTTACTATAGAAAGCTGAATGATACTAACAAACTGGGAACGCTGCCTCCCATTTCTTTTAAACATTCTAACCCCAAAAGACTTCCACAGTAGCTTACCTATCAATAAAAACACACTGGTCCCTGCTCTCAGGCTTACAGTCTAAAAGATGCAGCATCAAAGGAAAAGGGGATTGGGAGGGTAGAGAAAAAAAATCAACTAATGCACCAGTTAAGTTAACCAGGATTCCTGTTTAACCAGGAATTGAAGCCGCAGTTTAATGGAAACCCTGATTAGCATCAACTATGGTGGATGTCAGTGCTGCCACTTATCACGGAAGAACAGTTTATGTGTCTCTACTGACTCTCATCCTTCTTTTGCACCACCCTAAGTTTCTGGGCTGGTGGAGGGAATTATTTACTCAAGGCCTGGAGGTTGCATCAGTTTGGTGGAACAGGGAGCAGAGCCCAGTTTGGAAAAGCAAACCTGCACAGTGCCATAGGGAGAGGGGATGAAGGAAGAACTGGAACCTTTAGTTTACAGCTGCCAAATTTGATGGGCCTTTACCTAGTAATTAGTAGCAAAGTAAGTATAAATCCATGTTTCTGCTTACTTGAGATGGTTTGTTGGTTTAAACTTGGCCTTATGTTTCTCTATCCTGCACAGCAGGAACGCTGACCGACATCTTCTGTCAGTAGTTTCTCTCCCTGCCCAGCCCTCCTTTTTGTAGTTTTAAAAAAATATATAAGTCAAAGAACCTACATCCTTTTGCCACCCTCATGACAAAATGACAGACACCTCCTGGGACCGAAGACTGTTTGGGATGACAGTCGCCTGGTAAATTCTCCTCGTTCACCTGCTCAGGTGGACTGATCCCTACTCCCAGAAGACAGATCTGCTTTTATATTCTTTGGCCTGATGCCTCTTGGCAGCCAGACAGGCTGTGGTTGATGGCTTACGTCTGAAAAGGGCTTCGATAATTGCTCGTTCTGTTCGGCGACTTTGTCAGTGACAGATGGTCACACTGAATGTTTAAAATGTTCGGGACCTCTGGATGCTCCTTATGCTTCCGAGTGCCAAGCCGTGCCAACATTTTTAACTGTTTGGTGGAGGGGGAGAGAGCTCTGTCTTGCTGTTTCTTCTCCTTAAGCCTCTTGGCATGCTTCATTTGGAACTTTTCTTTCTGCAGTTAATTTTCTTTCCTTGGCCGCCCTGCCAATCCCCCTCCTTAAAGAAAGTATCAATATGTTAGTGCAAACTGGGATAGAGCAAGTGCCAACTGCTCTTGTAGATGTGTTAATGGAATTGGTGGTTCCCCCCTCCCTCTTCTTCCTGGTAACTGTACAAATGGCCCAGAGTGAGAAATAGCAGGGCAGGAGGGAGGAGAGCCTACATTTTAGCATGATAATTTTTAAAACCATTTGATATTTGGGGTTATTAGAAAATGTATGCCTACAATGTTGTCCTCTTCCTCCCAAACTCAGAGTATACTGTGCCCTGACACACGAAATTAATGGACAATTTTGGAAATATATTGGGACATCAGATTCACCGGAATAAAATGGAATCCATGCCAATCAGACTAGCCCCAAGTGCCACACAAGTAGCTCACTATTCTTTTTTCCTGGAAAGCAGATAAATTGTGTACCTAAGTGCCTCTATCCCCAGACAAAGTTAATTAAAACAGGCAAACTTAATTTAGAAAGTTGGCCTGCTTTACGGCTTTAGACCAGATCAAATGGGCAGGTACATTAATCATAGAATTATAGAGTTGGAAGGGACTCTGCGGATCACCTAGTCCAACCGTCTGCAATGCAGGGATATGCAGCTGCCCCATAAAGGGATCAAACCTGTAACCTTGGGGTTATCAGCACCACGCTCTAACCAACTGAGCTATCATATGAGTCTCATCAGTTATCCTCAGAATAAGTAATAGTTTGGTTCTATGCAAATCCTGCTCCTTGGGCTCAAATGTACCACCATCTCCTGTCCTCCTCTAATGTACACCATACGAAGAGAAACCTCAGTTTATTGGTTTAAACTAACCATGGTTTATCATCACTTTCAAATCAGGAACTGCAGTTAATTGAAACCGGTTTATTGAAACAACTCTGGATCAGAAATTGTGGTTTGGTCTTGAATTTTGCAAATACAGCATAGTTTACAGCCACAGATTGTTCTTACTGAACATAACTGGAAGTGTGTGTTTCTGATCTCTTCCTTGTGACAGTGAATCATAGAATCATAGAGTTGGAAGAGACCACAAGGGCCATCAAGTCCAACCCCCTGCCAAGCAGGAAACAGTGCCAGAAAGGGGGGCAGCATCTGAGCCCAAGGCTCATCTAGGTACATTCCATAGCTTAGCACTATGTTCAAACTGGGCTTACAGAAGTAGTTACCACTGTCCCACAACATTTTTTAAAGTGGATCAAACAAATGTTCCAAAAATAAGCATGGGGCATAACTGAAGTCATGGATATGGAATGCTAAACTTTTTTTAACATTGAATTTATATATCGCCCTATACCCGGAGGTCTAAGGCGGGTTCACAGAATAAAATCAAAATATAAAACCACAAAATGCATAATCAAAATAACAACAACAACCCAATAACCGCCCGTCCAAAATTCCACACATATTTTAAACTTCCCTGAGGAGGGCATTCCACTGATGGGTAGCCACTGCAGAAAAGGCCCTATTTTCGTGTTGCCACCCTCCGGACCTCTCAAGGAGGAGGCACACGAAGAAGGGCCTCAGAAGATGATCTCAGGGTTCAGGTAGGTTCATATGGAAAGAGGTGATCCTTGAGGTATTGCAGTCCTGAGCCGCTTAAGGCTTTATAGGTCAAAACCAGCACTTTGAATTGGGTCCGGAAACTAATTGGTAGCCAGTGCAGTTGGACCAGGATTGGTGTAACATGCTCAAACCGCCTTGCTCTGGTGAGCAACCTGGCCACTAAATTCTGCACTAGCTGAAGTTTCCGAACTGTCTTCAGAGGCATCTGTACATATAACGCATTGCAGTAGAAGATAGAGGGTTTAGAGCATAGTGTTGTCATGTGTCCAGAATTTTCTGGACATGTCCGGAATACTGCAGTTGGTAGCTCAACAGCTCAACAACTCAACAACTTTGCCTCCAAAGTGGCTGCTACAGGGGTGTGGCATAATGGCTGCCACACCCCCGAAAGCAGAAAAAGAGACATGACTATAATAATAGAATAATAATTTATTATTTATACCCCGCCCGTCTGCCTGGGTTTCCCCAGCCACTCTGGGTGGCTTCCAACAAAATATTAAAATACAGTGGTCTGTTAAACATTAAAAGCTTCCCTAAAGAGGGCTGCCTTCAGATGTCTTCTAAAAGTTTCGTAGTTGTTCTTCTCTTTGACATCTGGTGGGAGGGTGTTCCACAGGGCAGGTGCCACTACTGAGAAGGCCCCCTTCCTGGTTTCCTGTAACTTGGCTTCTTGCAGTGAGGGAACTACCAGAAGGCCGTCGGCGCTGGACCTCAGTGTCCGGGCAGAACGATGGGCGTGGAGACGCGCCTTCAGGTATATAATAGTGCAGGCATCTCCCCCTATTGGCCAACCCATCTTTGGAGTGGAAATGCACCAACAGCTTCCATTGGTGCACTCGTTCACCAAGAGAAACTTTTTACACTTCACCTCTGTTCAGAAAAGAGGGCGGCTGAGTGTCTAATCCTGGCATTCAGTGAAATGTTGGCATGTCTGCAGGTGTGTGGTCAGTGGAAGATATGCTGAGCCATTGGAAACAGAGACTGAACAGGAAGAGCAAGCAGCTCTTGTGTATTGTGGGTTTTTGAGTGGGTATTTCCTGATACCTTTAAAAAGTATTATACATGATACTGGTGAACAACCCCTGAGCCAAAGTAAGCAGATGTCATAATCTAAATACTATCTGTCATTGAAAGGGCTCTTTGACAGAAGCATTGTCCTATATTTATTTAAAGCAAATTAATTCTTTATTTATTATATGATTCAGTGTAAGACGGCTTGACAGTTGTAATACACTATTGTGGTCTTTGGTCATTCAAACTGAAAAGACCTGGTTGTGCTCCAGTCTCACCATTAAAAGTTTATGTGTGGAATAATTTATCAGGTATTTGATGTTCTTGTGAAATGTATTAATGGCCGCCGTTTGCCTCCAGTGCTGCCTGAAGCCGTTGTTGTCACAGGAATCAGAAGGGTAACAATTTTATTTTTTATTTCTTCAAAGAAAAATGGAAAAGCCTTTCTTGACATGGCTTCCTTTTGAGTGTGATAGTAATGACTCGTTCTTGTAGATGCAGGTAGAAGAAAATGCAATAATGAACTTATTCATTCTACCATGCAAGGCATGGAAGGGTTTCCTAATATTTAGTTACCGCTACAAATCAAAGTAATACAGAATTTAAGAAGTTGGCACTTCGATTCATCACACCAAGCAATCCATTTTTGCTTTTGCTGAAGCCTTCTTGGGGCTTGAAAATGATGAAAACTTTAATAACTTTTTGCCTGCACACATTCTCCCCCGGGGCTTGTGGTAAATATCAGGTACCAAGATACTGTTGAAATTAACTTGAAAACATAAAAATGTGAGCCGTCCCTCTTCTCCATTCCTGCCATCCTCAATGTCAAGGAAAACGTATGACTTTATGACACGCTTCATAAAAGCTCTGCCCCCAACTCAGAAAATGCTGGCTGCCTTGAAGAGCTCTTGTTAATCTGAAAATAAACCGGCAGGATTACATAAATAATGAAAGAGCTAAAAATGCTGTAGTTTTGTAATGTAGATGAAGGCAAGGTGTCATGTCAGGATCACATTTGCATACTAGAATGATTTAGTTATCATGCCGTCTACTCTAAAGAAGCCAAAATGGCTATGAATATTCATGGGTTTCAATTAAAATATTAATGACACACCAGTACTTTTGTGGACTCTGAGCATCCATAAATAGTTTGGATTGTGTGGAGAATGGAAGGATCAGGTGGAAAACGAAGCAACAGAATGATGCACCTACAGATGGGATGATGATTTGCATTTGTTCCAGAGTCAAAAGATGGGCAGTTATTTATTTGCACATCAGTATGTAGCAGTTAAACCCTTGCAAATATTGCCCATTCAGATACACAGTTGGAGTGATGTTTTATCAGAGACAGGAGATATACCTGTCTTGAAGTTTGCTGTTCCATTTCAAATCTACTTTGAAGACATAGGGGGGCTCCCTCCATCTGTGCTAAAATGTGCCTTCTTGTGTGTATCATACAATTCTGATAGTCTCTCTAGCTCTGGCAATGCTGCTACAATGCTAATACTTCTCAGCAGCCAAGTTGCCTTGGCTTCCATTATCCCTGCTTCAGTTTTCTCAAAGTCAAACAGCATGTCCTACATGCTAGATTCCTTGAGATCCTTCTGACATTTTTGAGATACATTGATTCTAGGTGCCTAAAAGTGTCTAGCATTTCAAACGCACAGCTCCTGGAGTTGTCTGTGGAAGAACAAGCAGGAAGAATGTCAGGGCTGATAAGCAGTAGGTTGGATGAGAAATGACTGAAGCAATGTTGATTTTGCAGAAAATAAGAGGCATGACTGAAGCATAACCTGTGCTTCATGTTCTACACCGTTAAGACCGTGTTCATGGAAGACAATCTTACTCGACTACGAGTAATCGCAACAGATGAAGAAGACCTAAAGGCTATAGTTCTCCTTCCTCCACAGCAGACAAATTTTTGAGACCTGGACACATGTCTGTGTGCTCTGATAGAGCCCTCCTGAAGCTCTTTCATCCCTGTTCAGCTAATTCTCTCTCAGTGGGATTCTGCATGCCACCCTTATGGCTATGTTCTGTAGGTTCTTTATTCCTTTGCTGGTAGAATATTTCCTGCAATTTATTCCAAATGAATTGTTACATTTCTGCCAACGGAGCGATCGATTGGAGACCCACCTTGCAAATAGTCATGTTTGGGGAGTGGGTCAAGCTGAGAAGGGCTCACCAAGTACAGTACAGTGGTACCTCGGGTTAAGTACTTAATTTGTTCCGGAGGTCTGTTCTTAACCTGAAGCACCACTTTAGCTAATGGGGCCTCCCCCTGCTGCTGCGCCGCCGGAGCACGAATTCTGTTCTCATCCTGAAGCAAAGTTCTTAACCCGAGGTAATATTTCTGGGTTAGCAGAGTCTGTAACCTGAAGCGTATGTAACCTGAAGCGTATGTAACCCGAGGTACCACTGTATATCGTTCCAAGTTGCCAAACGAGGGAGGTTTTGCTCTGTGCTCTCTAATTTTGGGTGGGCGAATGTTGACCAGCAAGTACTGTCACACTATTCAGCATGCTTTTCCTTGGGCTCCTGAGCTTGTGCTTTATTGAACGGCATGTGGAGGCAAAGGAGGAATCATCCTTTGCAGTGTGCTGCACAGCACAGTGGAAGAAAAGGCATCTCACTTGACAGGGTCAAGGGGTTGAATTGTGGCTGTAGGGGAGCATGTACCAAGCCTTCCTTCTGCATTCCAGTCAGTTGCTCTGCTCTAATGAAAAACCTTGCTGTATTTGGCTTGTCTTTTCTTCTTCCAAGCTTAGCTCAGCTTTGCCTGTATTTCAAGTTTTACCTTTCCACTTGTGTTACCTTGATCTGTAGTATTCCCTCAGATAGATCCCCTGACAGTCTCTGCTCTGTATTCACCCTCTGTTTGGACCACTCTTTTAGCACCATTTCTTATGTTGATGACAATCAGACTCATCCATGGATCATGCTTAATATGGGCAGAAATAGCTGGCTTAGTCTGGTCTAGTCCTGCCTGTTCTGACTGGCAAAATCTTTCAAAGTTTCAGGAAGAAGTCTTTCTCAGTCATGCCGTGATCCCCCTTGTATACCACTGAATCTTAGTCCTTCCACTAGAGCACATGATTTGCATGCAAAAAGATCCCATGTTCAATCACTGGCGCCTCTAGGTAGGTAGGAAAAAAATATATTTTGCTCTATAAGACTCACTTTTCCCCTCCTAAAAAGTAATGGGAAATGTGTGTGCGTCTTATGGAGCGAATGCAGGCTGCACAGCTATCACAGAAGCCAGAACAGCAAGAGGGATTGCTGCTTTGACTGCGCAGCAATCCCCCTTGCTATTCTGGCTTCTGAGATTCAGATTTTTATTTTTTTAAAATTGTTTTCCTCCTCCAAAAACTAGGTGTGTCTTGTGGTCTGGTGCGTCTTATAGAGCGAAAAATACGGTAGGTTTGGAACTGTGAAGGTCCCACTGCCAATCATTGTAGACAATACTGAGCTAAATGAGTCTATAACCCAACTTGGATATAAGTCAGTTCTTATACTCTGGTGGTACATTCAGTGTATGTGCTTCTATAATTGCACTGTGACTTCTCCAGGAGGCACCACACTTCATGATGAGCCCTTCTTGCTACCCAGAGGATCTATCCCATTGCTTTCCACAAATCTTCATGAAACAAATAAGTTCATTTAAAGCTCATTGTCCATTGACCAAGATCTCCTTGTGCAGACCGCTCAGATTCCTGGTGAATGAAAGATACAGGAAACGCCCAACCTGAAATCAAATCATCTGGGAGAAAGGCCATACTTGTGATCCCCATCAGGAGAAATAATACAAAGAACATGGACCATGGCATTCTTCAGGAGACCACACTTAGGGTAGCACTTGCTATGGAAAGCCATCCTGAGAGAAATCAAACAATCCTTCTCTTTACCTGTATTCAGAAAACATGTAAATGCTTTTTTTTTTTAATCCAGGCTTCTGGCCAATAGTTTTAAGACCTTTTTATATTGCTGGTTGTAACTGCTGGTTGTAATATATTATAATGTTGTTTTGAATTGTTTTACATAATTTCATGGTTATCATCTGCTCTGGACTCCCCTTAGGGACAAATGGAGGGTTATAAATTAGAAAGAATAAATAATGAAATTAAACAAATAAAATTACCCTAGGCGCAGTACATTTTTGGCTCAGAAAATCTTAAGAGCTGAGATATCAGTAGCCTGAAACCCCAAAGAACTTGTGTGCCTCTGTTGTAGTGGATCTCTTTATTGGGACTAGCCAGCAGATATTTCCCTTGACTGTGCCAATTTACAGGAAAGAAATAAAAATATTCGTGAAGGCAGAATGGAAACTGAGCAGCAGATGGTCCAGCAAATGTCAATGAGGCATACAGATTGAAATTTTTAAGAGAAAAGGTCAACTTGCTAAGAGAAAGACGAATAGGAGTCTAACACAGAAGAAGGGGCACAAAAGTCAAACCATTATTTTCTATCTTTCGTAGCAATTTCCAAGGAAGAAATAGGTGCTATTGGCTTGCATGAAAACAGACGGGAATCTTTCCCAAATTAAACCGCACAGTGAATAATGTAGCAGCTCTTACAAATTCATTGCCCTGACATAAACCAAAAAAGGTTGTCTATCTTAAATGAGCCAGAGTGTTGTCCTTTTCCCTTACTGGCTAGTAGTAGCCCTACGGTAGTCTTGTATTACTTTCTGTGGTCCCAATAACCTTTTCACCTGATGCTAAATTGTCAGCCATGTTTTAATGAATACAGTTCTGTTGGTGCCAAATGAAGCCTATCTTGAAATTTTAGAACCCAGGAAAACCTACCCAGTGTTTATAGTGAGAAATGGCAGGATTGGGGGGAACAACTCAGTCTATTTACCAGAGGCAGCAAGCCCCCTCCCAGGCAGGTATCTCACCCCCAAACCCCCATTGCTGGCTCCCTATGGTTACTTGAAAATACCCTCTCCTTCCATTTTGGGACAGAATTTTAGGAAAGAGCTAATGGGGCAGAGGCTTTTGTGAATGTGAGCGACAACCCAGAGGGACACTTCTTTCTCTCTGCTGCTCGCCAGAATGTTTCCTTGCTGAAATCCTCAGATACCATTGAGTCTTCCCCAGGAAGCTTATTCAGTTCTACAGACCTTGCTTCTTCATCCCACCAGTACCAGAGGCGGTAGGAGACCTGCTATCCCTGCCAGAGCACTGCCCTTTCAACTGCATGCTGATCTCCTTCAGGGAAGTGAGGATGAAAACACGAACCTCCAAGCCGGGGTATTTTACCCTGGGGGTGGGAGCAGCATGTGTGGGTTATGCCACAGTACGACAGTGAGCTGTGTCTGCCCTTACAGCTATCTGCCAGGCCAGAGAAAGTGAGAGAGTGCAAATGAATGCATGCCTTTATGCAAATATAAAAGGGAACACTGATATACCACTGGCATATACATTTATAATGAAATAACTCGTAGCACTGGGTGGCTGGCTATATAAAACCAGCCTTAAAGGAACATATCCAGGAGCTGTCAAGCAAAACGTGCGGGAAGACATTATTGTATTTATTTTGAACTTAAAAAAAAAAAAAGGCAACACAACAGTTTGATTAGTTTGAGCAGTTTCCCCCGAGGGCTGAATGTGGAATGAAACTTCATTATAAAATATAGTGCCTGGACTTCAGCTTGAATCAGGGTTGCCATTTTTTCCTCTCAGTCCTTCGGGGAATTGACATTTCTTCACACACAAATCTCCCCTGACCAAACTCCTCTTCCAATCTTAGGCTAGCTTATTATCCCTAAACAAAATGGTAAAATTTACTTCCTTGGAGTCAGAAATGGCCCGAGCTAGCTTAAATTGACTTAGTAGGCAGAAAGGAAAGGCAGATCATTATGGAACAGTGGCACCTCAGGATACAATTAGTTCTAGAGAGATGATCCTGTAATCAGTTTAAGCTGATATTTCCTTGAAATAGTTGTGTTTTGAAGACGTAAGTGGTGGGGGAGGAGTATCAGGTTCTTCGGTATTTGCTGAAAATTAAAAATGTGTATCACAACTATATACCACGTCCATTCTGATAATGAGTACATATTTTTTTCCTGAGCCTCTAGCTCTCAGAATAAGGATCTTAAAAATCAGGGGTTCTAATCAGGTTGTGAGATTTAAGAAGAAGTGTTGTTTGGCTGGCATCCTGGTCCTTTTACATTTTGGGCCTCTGTTGAATCTGCTACCATCAGCTATCCAATCTAGTGTTCTTGGCTATTTTGAACCAGCATTCCAGTGTTATTTGATTGCCTGTTGGCCTCTGTTCCGCAGCCCTGTGGCTTGGGACTGCATTATTGTCCCACCATGACTGCCTGTATTACTGCCTTTACATTTGTTTAGTTTCAGCATTTTTTATTGAAAAGAATGGGGAAAGCCACATAGGAATGTATGTCGTGCAAATACAACAACCAGCAAAGAAAGCATATGGAGAAATGTTAGGAAAATAATTGTGTGATAATAATAATAATAATAATAATAATAATAATAATAATTTTTATTTATACTCCACCCTCCCCGGCCAAGGCTGGGCTCAGGGCGGCTAACATCAAATATATAATACATTAAAAACACAAAATCAAACGGTTGATTAAAACACAGCTCAAAATCGCAGTAAAATCAAAATAAAATTAAGTGGCCAACCCACGAATCACAGCCATGAGGGTAGGAATATAAAATGTTCGCCAGGCCCAGTCACCTGTGCTGGTCCCATATGGGCCGATAGAAAGGGCCAAGGAGGCCACTTACCGTATTTTTCGCTCCATAAGACGCACCTTTTCCCTCCTAAAAAGTAAGGGGAAATGTGTGTGCGTCTTATGGAGCGACTGTAGGGAGGAGGCAGGCAGGAAAAGCCCCCAAGAGCCGCACACAAGCTCCGCGCGGCTCTTGAGGGCTTTTCCCCAGGAGGGAGAAGGGACTGATCAAGATTTTTTTCCTTGATTTCCCCCTCTAAAAACTGGGTGCGCCTTATGGTCCGGTGCGCCTTATGGAGCGAAAAATACAGGGTTTCATGGAAAGAAGGGGAAAGAAGTGTTGTGGGGAATCCTGGTAGTTCTGCACACCCTAAAAGCCATGTCTTTGTAACACATATCCTGGGTGTGTGACAGAGCTTGGTGACTTAAATAATGCTTTAGTTTTACATCATCGTTAGCATTAGCTAGATGCTTTTGCATTCGTTAACTAACCTTGCTTAATGTCAGTGCAAGTGTACCAATGAACCAAGATTAAAGCCAGAGCAGTTAAGAGAAGCATTAGTGCTGGAGAGGGAGGCAGAAGAGTGAAGAATCATGTGAGCCATTTGTTTCTGATCCTTGAACCATATTTAAGAGATTGGCAGTGTTACATTGACTATACACCTATTTTACTAGGCACCCATTCAGTCTAGGCTGAATATCTCTGGAGACTGAATATATGACCAAAATATAATTCTGTAAATCAGATTTCAACCAGACCTCAAAAGATTTAGGCATTCATGGCAGCAAGCCCATTTACTGGGAAGTGGGAGTCTTGCTAGTGGAGAGACACTTGCAGTTTTAAGCACCGTGATGAATGCACAGATACACAGACACAGAACCAAGCCAGTTGCCTTTGGACACTTGTCTGTTAAGGCTTTCAGATTGTGCAAGACCAGTTCTTTGCAGCTCAGAGAGAAACTCTGCCACCTTTTGTGAAGCAGAGGATCTGTTTCCATGTTCCATTCTCTCTCTTTCTTGCTGCTTGTCATTCAGCACAAGAATAAGCAAGGAAATTATTACTTCCTGCTCCAGCTGACATTGAATTCTCTGCCCTTCTCCTTGAAATATCACAAGGGGAGAAAAATAGCAGAAGAAGGGGGAAATTAAATCATCGTTCCTTTCTGGAAGATGCTGGTTATATACGAGCTGTGTTCTCAGTGTAGGAGCAGCCTTGTGTTGCTTTTGGTATAGATCACCCAGAAATATATGGAAAAGTAAACTTTTCCTTCTTTCCCCAAGAGTCTACTAAATTAGGGTTCAGCATGTTTTTGACACAGTGACTTTTATGAAATTGGTTTTTATTAAAGACTGCAGGTTGCTGTGGTTGCCTGCCATGGCTTTGATTAAGCATGGTATTAGGATCATATCCTGGGCTAACAGTATTTCCAAATCCCTGACTGCGTTTTCAAAGAATTGTGATTAAAGTTCTGGCTGCTTTCCCACAATTGCTAATATCTGCTGAGGGGTTGAGTTACCATCTTGGTTATTGGTGCTCAGGTTTCTCCTACATATGGGCCCCTCTGTGTTTTCTCACCAATATCAGTAAGCATCGTCTTTAGGGGAGCTACTTCTGCATTGAAATGCAAGGATTAAAGCTGTAACCAAATTAACACCAGGGTCTTGAGGTTTCCTAATGCGGCTGGGGAGTCAGCGTGTTGGATGCTTTCGAATGCCTAATGCACGTTTGATTGAATCCTGGGCAAAACAAAGCAATGAAATGAGGAGGTGGGGAAAAGCCCATCTGAAAAAGATTATGGATGAACAGGTTGAGTAATGCCATCTGACAGCTCGAATTCTGAACAATCTGATCATTTCTGCTGCAGATGGGAGTTGTAGCTTTGTACTTTGTGCTTTGCTGGCATAGACAATCCATTTAGGGTTCCCTCTGGGAAAAGCCCATATTATTACCCAGATTCTGTGTACACATTATTTGATAATGAATTAATTCAGACTCCTTTTGTGTTCATTGAAGTAATGGCAATCTCTCTCCCCCCCCCCCCATGCAGATTGATAAAGATATCACAGCTCAGAATAGCCAAGTAGGATTTTCTCTTGTTTGAGCTTTGATGTAGCAGATTTCAAGCAAGACTGGCAATGGTTTCTTAGCATGATGAGGACCCAGCAAGTTTACCAGTATCAGGAGCAATTTGTTAAACCGGCCCCTGGAGGGTTTGTTAGTCACAGCAATGCTGGAGCTGGCAAAGCTCCTTAATCCTTAGGTATTTGTTGTACCAATATCTTCGATGCCATATTTAATCTGTCTACGAGTGTTTATATATGGGGACACACTATGTATGGGTTTTATTGACCCAGTGTGCGCAATTAAGAGTAAATGATAATAGATTTGTTGATTTCAGGTCACTATTCCGAAACAACACCTTTCTACACCAGCACGAAATTTCAAGTTGTTTTCAGCCACACTGCGACTGGCTTTTTGGTCATTTGGAGGCCCTTGTGTGTTTAGAGGCAATTTTGCCATTTGGGCATGTGATGCAGTAGGCATCCTGCTATGTGCATCAGACCCATTTATCCTGTCCACTTGGCCCCCAGCTTGCCTCATCTGCTTCCTGTTGTCACTCAACAGAGTACTGGAATTGAGCTTAGAAGACCTTGTTGCTTAGCCGTGAGATCTCTGAATTGCCTTGGGAAATGATATTTCTGTGGTGCTTCTGCCCTCTGTCCTGGTTCTTTATTTCATTTCAGTATGATTGCTCAAATGTTTTACATTAATTGCCTTCTGCATACTTACAGTACATCCTTTGGAAACTGAGGTTGAGAGTGTCAGGACCAAAAGGTGCAACCCTTTGTCCGAAGTCAGGAGCGCTGCCCACATCAGCCCGGCAATTTAGGCTGAAGTCTTTAGTACAATGACTAGGGATCAAACCTCTTTGAACGCAGTGGGAATTAGTTCTGAGTAAACATGCCTCATATTGCACTGTTAGCTCAGCATGTTTCCTCTGTGGCTCAGGGTTGGCAGTAACAAATAATAGCAGAGTATTGTATTCACCCAAGTCCTACTCAGAACAGACCCATTGCTATTACTGAACCTAAATTAGTAATGGCCATTAACTTCAATGGGTCTACTTTACCAAAGGTGTCATGGGCTTTGAAGACATTTGAACTCAGAATGCAAGGGAGAAACATTCTAAGAGGAAGGCATGCTTAGCAAATCTACATTGGCTTCCACAGTCACTTACAGACTCATTGTTAAAACCATATTTATGGAAGACAATCTTACTTGGCTACAAGTGATCGTCAAAGAAGAAGAAGACTTTGAGTAGGACTAGCAGTGAATACAAGCCTAAATATCCAGCTTAAAAGGTTTGAGAGGAGCTGTACAGGGAAGGGATGTTCACTGGATGCTCTGACAAGATTGTGGGGAAAATACTGGGAATGTAAATTCTCCCAGTAGTGGAATGGACAAATAACTAGATTTAAAAGCCATTGTTTCTGATATTTGTTGGATGGAATAGCTCACTCTGAATAAAAGTTGTTGGGTGTGTGTGGATGGCAGCCTTTTATTGTGTTTTGAAATGGCAGCAAACCATATGCAAATATAAGGCGACATGTTGTGGTCTAATTGCTTTCAGCATTTCTGTTATATTCCATATTGTTTTAATTTTACATCATGACTAAAAATGCTGCTGCATTCTCTTGGTGGAGTTTGTGCCTAGAGTTGTGCTGCAACTGCGCTGCGCAGTGGCATTTGGTGTAGATAGGGAAAATAGTAAATACGGGAGATGGCAAATATATTAATCAAACCTCCTCCTGCTGAATCCTGGTCAAAAAATAAGAAGAGAGGGGAAAGCAGCTTGAATTTTAAACAGATTATGGAGTCAAAAAACATTTTAAGTGTGTCTGACTCTGATCAAATGATAAAATGTAGTTGAGGCTGTTCCCTCTCCCCCATTCTTTATATGGGGGGGCAGATGGAATGAGAGAAAGTAATAAATCATGTTTTGGAATAGCAAGCTGCAGCTTAGTGGAATTGGTGTGGTGGAGAATCAGTGGTAAGTCTGGATGATGGAGATGATGGCAGAGCCACATCTGTGAGTCGACTGCAGGACTATACTGTATTGGTATACATAGACTACTAAAATGCTCAGGAATACAACCCGTGGAGGGTGACATTTTTGTCACAATAAGCCTTGGAGCCACATTGGCTTGCCGGTAAGTATGTTATGATGTGATGGATTGAAACAAGCTGTTTACGTTACTGTTTAACATGTACAGTGGTACCTCAGGTTACATACGCTTCAGGTTACAGACTCCGCTAACCCAGAAATAGTGCTTCAGGTTAAGAAATTTGCTTCAGGATGAGAACAGAAATCGTGCTCTGGCGGCGCAGCGGCAGCAGGAGGCCCCATTAGCTAAAGTGGTGCTTCAGGTTAAGAACAGTTTCAGGTTAAGTACGGACCTCCGGAACGAATTAAGTACTTAACCTGAGGTACCACTGTATATCGAGAATCCCTCCAATATTTAGGAATTCAAAGTCCTGACTTTGGATTTTTGAACACTCAATCTGCTGTGTTTGAGAATCATAGAGAGCACTCTTGGTGGGCACAGGGTCTGTAGCTCAGTGGTTGGAGCTCATTCTCTGCGTGCAGAATGCGGCAGATTAACCCCTTGGCATTTTATTGTAATAGGGATTTTTAAAATGTTCGCTCTCCCTCATTAAACCTTGGGTGCTAGGCTACCAGAAAAAAATAATCTCAGTAAGTAAAGTCTCCAGGTGAAATGGTCATCAGGTAGAAGTTGATGAGTAAGGACCTTTTCCTGGAGAATGTCATGGACTGGCTGGGTGGGAGGCACCAAGGGAACTCCCGGGGAAGAAGACCAGGGGAGTGGTGGTGGGGTGATGATGAGTGGTCAGAGGGAGCAGACTGGGGTACCTTGGGTTGTCCCTTCACCCCCATCCATTTACACCCACCTTGATAAGGTGGAAGCAAATCCTACCAGGAGTTACAGTTTTCTGCTTCTAGCAGGAGTTTTAAGAGTGCACTGAATACTTACTCTCAATAAATATTAATGTGGTTTCTTCCCTTCTCTTTTGTTCAAAATCCTTGTTTAAAACCTTGGAAATAGCAAGGTCTTCTCTCAGTGTAGAAGAATCTAAGAAGAGAGGACAGCTTTTTCAGCATTGAAGGCCACATGAGCTATTCATCAGAAGTGTAGAGCCATAGTTCAAGAATAGAGAAAATTATTTGCATTGAAAAGTATTTGGTTTAATTCACAATATCTCTGGTTAAAAGGTTTCAAGGATGGCTGTGAAAGACTTCTCTCTGAGATCCTGGGGAGGAACTGCCAGATGGATGAGATTGCATTGGAAATTATTCACTCAAAATTCAGAATCTTATCATTGCAGAGTTGAAATTCTGACACCCTATCACTGCCCACCCAAGCAAGGAATTCCATGGTGTTTTGGGTGCACACATAGTTTCTATAAAAAAAATCCTTCCAGTAGCACCTTTAAGACCAACTAAGTTAGTTCTTGGTATGAGCTTTCGTGTGCAAGCACACTTCTTCAGATACTTCTTCGTGTGCTTGCACACGAAAGCTCATACCAAGAACTAACTTAGTTGGTCTTAAAGGTGCTACTGGAAGGATTTTTTTTATTTTGACTATGGCAGACCAACACGGCTACCTATCTGCACATAGTTTCTAGTTAACTTGGATGGTTCATAGATCTTTGCATTACTCCATGAAACTGCTAGCTCCTCCCAATAAAGATAATAAAGGTAAAGGTAAAGGGCCCCTGGCAAGTTAAGTCCAGTCACAGACGACTCTGGGGTTGCAGCGCTCATCTCACTTTACAGTTTTTCCGGGTCATGTTGCCAGCATGACTAAGCCGCTTCTGGCACAACGGAACACTGAAACCAGAGCAGCGCATGGAAACGCCTTTTACCTTCCCGCTGGAGTGGTACCTATTTATCTACTTGCACTTTTGGGCGTGTTTTCGAACTGCTAGGTTGACAGGAGCTCACCCCGTTGCGGGGATTCGAACCGCCAACCTTCTGATCGGCAAGCCCAAGAGGCTCAGTGGTTTAGACCACAGCGCCACCCGTATCCCAATTACTTCTGGAGTAAGAGAGAGGTGGGGAAAATGCTTCTGATCTTGTCATAGATAGTTGGTGATCTTGTTTGCTTTCTTTAACCTCTGATTAATATCTTAATTTTTTTTATAGGCTTCCAGAAGTTGAAGTGACTTCTTGCTTGTTTGTTTTTATCCTCAAACAAACCAGTCTTTTAAAGTCCCAAGAAATATTTGAGGGTGGCCAGTTCCCTCATAACATCCCAAATGGCTGCTCTGTTAGACTTAAATGTCTTGTACTGCTCAGTTATAGGAATCGTAGTCATAGTCTGAAAACCATCTCTATGCATCTATCATTATAGTCGCTCATGGCACTAAACTCCTTGGCTAGGATGCTGGGTTTGCACTTTCAATGCTGCTGGCAGGTGACCAAGGAATGGCTCCTTAGGCATATTAAGTTCTAAAAATTCCACTGCTAACAATACTGTTTAGCTGCCTTATCTATGTACCACTGGATAACTGATGTAACATTTTCTCCCTTCTCTTTTCGGTATTAAAATATTTAGAACCTCCACTGAGTTCAAATTTCCTCCAATTATTACAACCAGCAGGATATACATGGGAATAGGTTGGGCAGGTTTTAAAGTTAGAAAAATCTGGAGCCTTGCTGAGACAGGTTGGCTGGTCCATTTCCCAGTCAACTCCAAAACAGCATCTTTCCAGGCTGAGAAATTTGTTCAATTATCTACAACTTATTTCCAAATTCTCTGCATTATTGTGCATACAAGAACAAGCTTTATTTTGTGACAGGACTTGAAAGAAACTGGCTTCAAAACCAGTTGGGTTTTTTTTTGTGTGTGTGGCTGGTCTGGCTGACTTTTATGGTGTTATTTAAAGGATGGCTGAGTGAATGTATGCAGTTTGAAATTTGTTGTTAATATAATAGAAACAATATTAATTTAATCTTATTTATTACTGCAATTTCTCTTCTGCCTTTCTAAAAGCATATGGCAGAATACAAATTTAAAAACATATAAATATTCCTACTAATAATAATTATTTGCTTACTAAAACAAGAACCAACTGTATCAATCAAATTTTAAAACAGCAGCACAACATATGGTCTAAAACAATATTCCAGAAAAGCCAGTTGAATGAAAGCAATTTTGCTGCAGAGTGAACTATCAGAGACCAAGGGAGGTTGTCCCAAATTCAGGACTCCATAATGGTCAGGTTCTATCACTGGTTCCAACCTGACATGTCTCAGATGTTCAAGAGATCTGGAAAAGGGTTTCAGAAGGCCAATGAAGCATATTTTATTAAAAAAAAAAACAACCTAAAATTAGTGGAATGTGCTCCACTTCTACATTGTATAAGAAGAAGTATTTGGAAAAGGACTTGGGCTCCAGGATCACTGCAGATGGTGACAGCAGCCACAAAATTAAAAGATGCCTGTTTCTTGGGAGAAAAGCAATGACAAACCTAGACAGCATCTTAAAAAGTAGAGACATCACCTTGCCGACAAAGGTCCGTACAGTGGTGCCTCGCAAGACGAAATTAATCCGTTCCGCGAGTCTCTTCGTCTTGCGGGTTTTTCGTCTTGCGAAGCACAGCTATTAGCGGCTATTAGCGGCTTAGCGGCTATTAGCGGCTTAGCGGCTTTAAGAAAAAGGAAACAAACTCGCAAGAACTCGCAAGACGTTTCGTCTTGCGAAGCAAGCCCATAGGGAAATTCGTCTTGCGAAGCGACTCAAAAAACGGAAAATCCTTTCGTCTAGCGAGTTTTTCGTCTTGCGAGGCATTCGTCTTGCGGGGCACCACTGTATAGTAAAAGCTATGGTTTTCCCAGTAGTGATGTATGGAAGTGAAAGCTGGACCATAAAGAAGGCTGATCGCCGAAGAATTGATGAATTGAATTATGGTGCTGGAGAAGACTCTTGAGAGTCTCATGGACTGCAAGAAGATCAAACCTATCCATTCTGAAGGAAATCAGCCCTGAGTGCTCACTGGAAGGACAGATCCTGAAGCTGAGGCTCTAGTACTTTGGCCACCTCATGAGAAGAGAAGACTCCCTGGAAAAGACCCTGGTGTTGGGAAAGATGGAGGGCACAAGGAGAAGGGGACGACAGAGGACGAGATGGTTGGGCAGTGTTCTCGAAGCTACCAGCATGAGTTTGACCAAACTGTAGGACGCAATGGAAGACAGAAGTGCCTGGCGTGCTCTGGTCCATGGGGTCACGAAGAGTTGGACACTACTAAATGACTAAACAACAACAACAATAAGTGTTTGTGTGGTGCCTGCCGAAGATCTGAATCCATGGTATCTCTGATTTGAAAAAAGGGTAGCAGGTGATGGGGAAGAACCCTCTCCCCAAGATCCTGGGGAGCTGCTGACAGAGTAGAAAAGGCTGGGCTAGATAGAATGCTTGTCTGATCCTTGCATTCCTTTCTACATTACCTGATTTAGGCTTGCCCTCTGATTGGAAGGAGGGAAGCACAGAGCACATTCACAAACCTATTAGAGTTCTTTGAGGGTGTCAGCCAGCAGCATATAGATAGAAATGATCCAGTTGACATTGTGTATTTGGACTTCCAAAAAGCTTTTGACAAAGACTTCTGAGTAAGTCAAGGAAGAAGAAGAGAGGTTCTCTTGTGGATCAGAAATAGGTTAAGTTGCAGGAAGCAAAGAGTAGGAATAAATGGACAGTTCTCCAAATGGAGAGAGGTGGGAAATGGTGGAGTCCCTCAAGGATCCGTATTGAGACCTGTGTTTTTTAACTTTTTCATGAACAGTATAGAGCTAGAACTGAGCAAAGAGGTGGCCAGGTTTGTTGATGATACTAACTTGTTCAGGGTTGTTAAAGACAAAGGGAGAATGTGAAGAGCTCCAAAAGGACTTCTTCAAGCTGAGTGAGTGAATGGGTGATAAAATAGCAAACACAATGTAAACAAGTGTAATGTGTTGTATGTTGGGGCAAAAAATACTAATTTCACAGATATGCTCATGAGATGACAGACTAGGAATAAACTCTGTGAAGATGTTGACCCAGTGAGAAAGGCAAATTCCATGCTAGGGATCATGAGGAATGGAATTAAAAATATAACTTCTGTAGCCTTATTGGAGTTCACCGATTGGGTCTGCGTTGCTCCGGGACAGGAGGAAGGAAGTCAAATGACACCGAGGTGGATTCAAAGAAAGAGTTTATTCTGCTCTCCGGATAGCAGAAGGCACTTGTGTGATCAAGTCCACAACAAGTCCAAAGAAATGACAAGTTTCATGCAATATATATATCCTCCAGGCACCCTCTCCCTCCTTCCAACCACGTCAGCCTATGTACGCAGGTTGACATCACATATGTTCTTGCTCTGGTATTCTTAACCATAAAAGGGTGTTCCTTCCTGTACTTCTAACCATAAAAGGATCTTCCTCTTCCTACTCTTATCTGGGAGGAAGAGGTAATCATCTCCGGGAACACGCTTTTGGCATTTTCCCCAGACATCGGTCTTGCGCGTATTTTGTGGTCAGCACATAAGATAAAGTTCTGCCATGTTTTCTTTGTTCCCCTAGAGAGCCAAGGCCATCCCTTGCTGTGACTGATAAAGGAGAGAGCTTGTTTATGTTTTTGCTCAACAGCTCAAGATTTACGCATTTAAAAGTGCTCTCTTTTGAAAGAACAAAAGGGGGGGGGGTTGAGTCAGTTTTAAACTTACTACACAGAAACCCATTCCTTAATTTCCAATAATCATAATGCTGTTATAAAAATCTATGGTGTGACTGCATTTGGAATATTGTGTACAGTTCTGGTTTCCTTACCTAAAAAAGCACATCATGGAGTTTAGAAGAGGGCAACCCAAATGATCAAGGAGAAGAGTGACTCCACTTTGAAGAAAGGTTACAGTGTTTGGGGCTTTTTGGTTTGGAGAAAAGGCAAGCAAGAGGTGACATGATAGGAGTTTGTAAAATGATGAATGAGATGGAGAAAGTGCATAGAGAAAAGTTTTTATTTCTCTCTCATAACACTAGAACTCATGAAGTTGATCCAGGAGGCTCTTCTTAGATTCTTATGCAAAGTGTTAGTAGGAAACCCTATTGAGAGTGGGCAGTTTTGCTGTGTGTCTCGTGCTTTGGGCTCAGTTGGATCATTAAGTTACATACAACAGACCTTGGTAGCAGTGAATTCTTTCTCCCCATGGAGACGCCTGTACAAAATAACACTGTTATTTCAGGGTCCATTATGAAAATATTCAGCTACATTGCTGATGGACCCCATCTCTTCATTCCTATAGTTATCCTTCAGTTTATGATAAATTTTGCTTCACATCCATTCTGCACTCCCCCCAAAAGAGAAACCTTTTGGTTTATCACCAGGCAAATTAAATCAACATCCTGGCACGCTTCCTTGATACAGCAGCTGGAAAATATTTAAAGCTTTTCTGCTTGCTGTAAAAAGTAGCCATAACCCATTTTGAACCATAAAGATATGAAAAATAAAAGAACCGTTAGTAAGAATGCGAGATTTCTGGGAATGGTGAGGAGGTCACAAAAGCTGCTGTTCCTGGAATTCATAAAAGTAAAAACAGCATTCTGTGAAGGTGAAGGTTGTTTTTCATATAGGACTTCATAGTAGCGGTTGCAGACTTATTGGCATTGCAGAGATACCATCATTTTCAAAATGGCTGAGAAGTAATGTGGCTGAGAAAGGTCCACCAATTTTATATACATGGAGAGATTTGGCTCAATTTTTTTTTTTTTTAAAGGTAGCATGTTGCATCCTCCTTGGTTCTAGGGTTGGGCATTTGGGTAGGGCAGGTAGCTTATCACAAAGCCAATGCAGTCATAATCAAGTTGCATTTTCTCGCCTTGGTTCCAAAGCCCTTGCATGGCAGGTTTAGTTGTTGAGGAGTCCCTGGCACAGCCAAACAAAGGTTTATTTAAGTACCGTATATACTGATTAGGTACCAAGACCTGCTATTTTTGTTTCCAGGCCTTGGAACTTAAAATGTAGTTAACATGACCTTTCCCTTCTAAGTTAAACTGGTGAGTTAAAATTCTATGCATAGGAGACAGAAGACTGTAGACAAACAACAAAGGAGGGCGCTTGTCCGTGTCCTACTTGTGGGATGTTCAGAGGCAGCCAGAGGTGGAAGCCTGGTAAATCTGAAGAAAACTGTGCAATATTGTTTTGTAATAGTGTGGTTTGGCTTACAGTTTCTGTTGGAAGAAGTTTGGTCCTGTCTGTAAATTTCAGTAGTAGACTGGTGACAAAGTAGAATGTTGAATAATTACCTTAGACTAGTAGCAATTGCAGCTTACTTGGGTCAGAAAGGGTTGTTCCCCTCTGTCACTTTGGGCATCAGAAACTGGGAATTCTGTGTGGGGTGGGGTGGACATGGCATTAGGTAGGATGGATTTAAACCCCAATAAAGATGTCTCATTTGAAGATTCCATGAGTTTTCCTCACAGTGTTGAACCTTGGGGTTGCTGTGTATTGCATAGGGGAAAGAAACACCTATCCTGGACTGTGACTGGTAGCATGCTTCTCGTTTGTGCAGTCTTCTAAGTAACTCCATAGAAGTTACCAGCCTATCTGCCCATGCATAAAGGTAAAGGTAAAGGGACCCCTGACCATTAGGTCCAGTTGTGACCGACTCTGGGGTTGCGGCGCTCATCTCGCTTTATTGGCTGAGGGAGCCGGTGTACAGCTTCCGGGTCATGTGGCCAGCATGACTAAGCCGCTTCTGGTGAATCAGAGCAGTGCACGGAAACACCCTTTACCTTCCCACCAGAGCGGTACCTATTTATCTACTTGCACTTTGACGTGCTTTCGAACTGCTAGGTTGGCAGGAGCAGGGACCGAGCAATGGGAGCTCACCCCGTCATTGCGGGGATTCGAACCGCCGACCTTCTGATCGGCAAGTCCTAGGTTCTGTGGTTTAACCCACAGCGCCACCCGCGTCCCATTTGCCCATGCACATCAGCATCCAAAAAAAGGGGAAGGGAGTAAGCTAGTGGAGATCCAGTTCTTAAAACACTGCAACATTATGATCCTACTCAGACTGGCATTTATTCACAGCAAAAGTCAACTAATTTAGATGAGCATGAGGGCAGTTCCTGAAAACAAACTTTTCCATGTTTTGTGTGTTTCTTTTTAAGGAGGTCCTGATGACAACTTGATAGAAGGCGGTGGGACAAAGTTTGTCTGCAAGCCAGGAGCCCGAAATATCACAGTCATCTTTCACCCGCTTCTGAGGTAACCCTATCCTACTGCTTTGTGTAGCATGTGTCTGTAATGTAATAATGGAAAAATATACATTTATTTATTAGGCTGTGTTCAGACATTCGGTTTGTTATAGCAAAGCTTTGGGTTGTTCCCAATGGTGCAGTGAAACCGTATTGTTTCGTATTGTGTATAGAATTCAGAATCTTGGGACCCTCTGTTTCCTCTGGAAAGGAAGAAAATGTCAAGCATCTACTTTATTACAGCTGTGACATTGGCTTGACAGTGTGGAGGAAGTCACTGCTGAAATCTCAGAAGCCAAGAGGGGTGTGCTGAATAGGATTTCTGATGGTTTGGGGGTTTCATCATGCTTCAGCTTCTTGCGCCTCTCCATAACTAGCAGAAGTAGGCTTTATTATGCAAACAATTCAGGCAAACTGGCAAAAAAATCCTGGGATATAAGCACAGACTGACTAGTATTAATTATGGTTGACACCTGTGTGGGTAAAATGAACCATGTTAAAGCCAAGAGAATTTACCAAACAGAAAGGCTAGGGCTGGGTGCACATAAAACTGCACCCCACTTCAGTTTTATTAACTACATTAACCTACATCGTGTAGAATCTGACATTTGTGCCTATTGAAATTCCGTTGTTAGTTTTGGCCCAGTTCTCCAATCTGTCCAGGTCATCTAGAATCCCGATTCTGTGTTCTGTGGCATTGGCTACCTCTCCCAGCTTGGTGTCATGCACAAATTAGATGTGCATCTGCTCAATACCTCAATATCCAAATTGTTCATAAAGATGTAGAACAACTACAGGCCAGAACAGAACCCTGCAACTACCCACTTGTCACTTTTTTCCAGGATGATGAGGAACCATTAGTGAGCACTCTCTGGATTTGGTCAGTCAACCAGCTACAAATCCACCCCACAGTTATCTCATCCGGCCCACATTTTACAAGCATCTCCGCAAGAATATCATGGGGAGTCAAAAGCCTTCCTGAAATCAAGATATGCTATGTCCACAGCATTCCCTTTGTAACTCTTATCAAAAAAAGAGATGAGGTTTGTCTGGCATGGCAATCCATGCTGGGTCTTAGTAATCAGTGCATCCTTTCCTAGGTGCTCACAGCCCAACTGTTTAATTATCTGTTCTAGAACCTTTCCTGGTATCAATATTACGCTGACTGGTCAGTAGTTAGATCTTCTCACTCCACTTTTGAAGATAGGGACATTGCCAGCCTCCAGTCCACAGGGGCCTTACCCGTTCTCCAGGAATTCTCATAGATTATAGACAGAGGCTCTGAAATTACATCCACAAGCTTCTTTTTTACCTTTGGATGCAGCTCATCAGGTCCTGGAGATTTGAATTGGTTTAAAGTGGCTAGGTGTTCCTTTACTTACTACCTCTTTCTTTCTTGGGCTTCAGCTCCCGTCTTGCTGTTTATTATGTTATCACCAGGTTGGACACTGCTTTCCTTTTGGGTGAAGACAGAGGCAAGGCAGGTTTGAGCAGTTCTGTCACTGATTTTTGTGCCTGAAAGTGGAAGCCAGGATTGGTTGCCAGATCCATGTTTTGAATAAATCTAATCTTTCAAACAGAACTTCAGATCAGTACCAGTACAATGCATAATGACAGAAGCAATGGAGACAAGCGATATAGGACAAAACTGGGAGGAAAGCACAAGGACAACGTCAGAAGGCAAAATTTGTTATTTACTGACCTGGGAAACAAACCTGCTGCTGCTTAGTAATTGATGATAGAAATAAAATTAATCATCATACTGGAAAGTGGAAGGAGGGAGATTAAACTTGAATGGTGCTCTAATAAGCTTCCCATTTCCACCTTACTTAGCTCAGGTATTTGCAGGTTCCAGCAGCCCCTGATGAGTTTTCCTGCTGAGAATTTCTAACGTATTTAAATAATCGACACACTGCTTCCAAAGGCAGAGGGGCCTTCATTTGCAGTCTTGTAAAGTTGAAACCTGTTTATCAAGAAATCAGCTTACCTTGCAGCGGCTGCAGCATTCACTCGCTGCTTATTAATCATAACTGGCAGTGAATGATAAACAATTTGCTACAAGCCACAACTAAACTTTCCCCCACTCTTGATCAATAATAAATTACATTGTTTGCTGCCAAAGGGGGTCAAGCAGACAAATAAAGCCGGAAAGAAAGCTATTGAGTTTTTAAGAAGCCGAGAGAGAGAGTGCATTTGTTGCAAAGTTCCCAGGAAAGTTGCACAACGATATGAAGATAGAAGCAAGAATGGGCCAATGCAAAAAGGATGATGCATCATAACCATATAAAGTCTTTGCCATAAATCTAACACTCATCATGTACTCTATATCGATGTAGATAAAATGTTCTTAAACAATAAAAAATACATGAGCTCACATATATAAGCCATGTGCATGAATGAAATGGGAAATCTTCCCAAAGAGCCAACTCATGGATTGCAGTTTCAGGATTTCCTGTGGCAAAGCAATGACCGCTGAGAGCACGTTAGGTTTGTAGTGCAGACATGTCATCTGGGCGGAGGTTGGGACAGCAGCCCCTTGATAGGGCTGGATAGCAAATGATTGACCAGGGCTATGAAGAGAAGGGGCATCAGCAAGAGGGTATAGCTTGCAATTAGTTGGAACAGGGCAAGGACATATGCAAACAAGATAATAAAGCGTCTGAGTGGCAGGGTGGATAGTACCACAGTCAGCTGCAATGGCGGCAGCATCTGGAACAGTTGCAAGTGCTGAAGCAGCTGAAACTTATGAGAAATTGAAAGGCTTGGAGTCACACGGTGGTGCTGTTGGATAGCCTCAGTTGGTGCCTGTTGCTTCCTCACCTGGACATTTCTAGGGGAAATGATAGCCTTAAATGGTTGGTGGGCCAGCATGGCAAGGATTTGAGACTCATCACTTGAAAGCCTTGGCTCAGCACTTCCAGATGCAACCAACACACTCTCCTCTTCAGAGATCCCTAGGAAGTTCCTTCCTCAGAGATGATAGTGGATGCAGTAGCTCTCCTATGATCTGGACTCCCCAGCTCAGAGTCACTGTCAGATGGGTTCAGGGGCTGGACTATGAGAGTCCGAGTCTTGTGAAAGAACTTGAAGGAGGGCAGGATGATGACCTGAACAACGGAGCAGAGGAAATGGTGCTTATGGGAATAATTAGAGAAGAGCGTGCTGCTATTGCAATCACATCCTTCTTGTGGTCAGTCAATGTGAGAACAGGATCCTGGACTAGACTTTGGCCTTTGGCCTGATTCAGCAGGGCTGCTCCTATGCTGAATCAGGGTTCAGCAAACTTTTTCAGCAGGGGGCTGGTCCACTGTCCCTCAGACCTTGTGGGGTGCCGGACTATATTGGGGGGGGGGAATTAACAAATTCCTATGCCCCACAAATAACCCAGAGATGCATTTTAAATAAAAGGACACATTCTACTCATGTAAAGACACGCTGATTCCCGAACCGTCCGCGGGCTGGATTTAGAAGGCGCTTGGGCCGGCTCTGGCTCCCGGGCCTTAGTATGCCTACCCATGCTCTTATTGTTTGAAACAGTACTTTCTTTTTGTCTGCTCTGAAGCTAGTAACAGAGACAGCAGGGGATCTCCAAGGTTGTAGGCAGAGGACTTTCATATCACCTGCTACCTGATACTTTTTGAATTGGAGAGGCTGGGGACCTTGTGCATGCAAAGTGTGCACTCTGCCATTCAGTGACCAAAATGTTCACATACATTGCATTATCTTACTTCTGCTTACAACAAGCACTAGGATGCACCAGGACTGGGTGTGAGGTGAGGTTGAGCTTCTCTGCAGCCATTGAGTAGGTTTGTGGCTGAAAAAAAGAATGCCCCAGGGACTTCCTAGGCCACACACAGAGTTGCTGCACCCAAGTGGTCCTGTTGTAAAAATAAATAAAAAATCGTTGCATGAATTAGAAAGTGCAGGGCACCATGCTTGGCCCTCTTCCTTCTCCCACCCCTCAGTGCTTTTAAAGCAAGGGAAGCGTTGATTTGCAAACCTACGTGCCTTGTTAAAAACAACAACGAAGCAACACCAGTTGACAAGCAATCTGTTTAGATTCCTTGTGTTTGTGAAGTACTTGCAGCTAATGACTCTGATGTCAATAAACTCTTGCTGGCTTAGAGCGCATTTCGTAAAATCATCAGCCACCGCGTTGTGACAGGAAAGACGACTGTTAGGGAAACGCTTTCTCCAAAGTGACCGCTTCACCGCGGCGTGTAGTTCTGGCTGTTCATCTTTAGCGTTTCTGTCAGCTTGTCATGGGCGATCAGATATTATCTTCATTGCTGACATTCAACAAGCGTGTAAGGCATAATGAAAACTTCCTCTCTCTTCTCCCACCCCCCCTTTTCGCCTCCTCCCCGCCCCAGCCTCTGTCAAACACAGATGACACATTTTGAATAGCAATTTTCATGACACACTTTGGTTTCATTACCAGCTTGATGGGTAGGCAGTGGAAATAATGTGTGTCATAAAAACGGTTAGGGCAAGATTTACGACGGAAAGATCTCTTCTCATTGTACAATACGCTTGTCACACGGGGAGGAAAAAAGATGGCATTTGCTACATCTTAACCTACTTTTTCCCCCTTGCCAAGTAGCACATCAATAACTGCGGGGGAGAGGAGAAATGGATTTACAACAGAAGCCCTCCTACTCAGGCTAGCCTTGTAGTGGAGGCTGATAGAGAGGAACAGGCTTAGAGTACAATGGTGTCTTCAGTGTGATGCCGCCAGCAGTATCCATCAAGGCAAGAAACCTGGCTTCTTTCTGTGACTGACACACCTACAGCTACTGTGCTGCAGTGACCAAGTGTTGCATCGTTAGGAAAGGCTGAGATGGATGCTCAAGACTGTTCTACAGAGGGCTGAAGGGATCCTTGTCTTGTGGGTGAGAATGTAGATTCGGGTGGTGACAAATTTCAGCAGGGAAATTACTATGTTTTCTGCCTCCTTCCTCCAGTGTGGCATTTTTATCTGAAGGAACAAACAGGGCTATTTATCTCCTGCAACCGAGCTTTCCCCCCTTCAATAATTAGAGCGTTTGTAAACTTTCTGTTGTTACTTCACGGTAATTCAGCCAATGACTAGGGGGGCTAGCAGACAGACACAAGCCATAATTTCTATGTGTGCGATTTTCAGAATGTGTACAGATAGTTCACAAACATTCTTGCTACTGCTGGTTTTAATTGTATTGTCATTGTTTCTAATATTTCTTCTACTGTATTTAATACAGTTAGAATTCTATGGGATACAAATGGTAACGCAACATAAGAATTATATCACATGTATTATATTGCATTATTATGTAATACAACATATAAAAATACAACATAAGAAATAAAAGAAGCAATCACACAGCATCTAGCACAGTGCATTACAGTTGCTGGAACAGGCAGAAAAGCCATTAAGTGGTCCACACAAAACCATCAGTAGTTTTCAGGTGGTCTGTTGGGGGAAAAGGGGGTGGGAACCACTGCCTTAGACCATTTTCTGGACCCATCCTTGAAAGTACATCCATCCAAGATTGCAAGGAATTATCCCTGCAGGGCGACAATAATGGTACAATGCTGGAAATCCAGAACTGGGGAGCCAATAAACGGGACATGTTAAGAACTAGCATCTAAATGAAAAATGACCAGCAGCATAGGTCTCTGATGGATTTGAAACTAAGATTCATCTACTCTATTATTGCTGTTTTCAGCAGTGGGCAGCCAGATACTTAACACAGAGGTACTTTAGTGCAATATAGACTGCAATCTCAACCCTACATATTAGGCAGTTTGGCTCATTAACATCACTGGAACAACTTCTGAGTAATGTCAAGGATATATCAGCCTTGCTATGGCCAATGCTCCTCATCTTCATGGTACCCTGCAGGTACCAATCCTTAGCCTACCAGTTCTTGGTTATAGGTGCTTGAGCAAAGGTTCCCAAACCTTTTCCACATAGACCACTTGAAAATTGCTGAGAGTCTCAGCAGACCGCTTCTGCCAGTTGTAGCAATTGTAATGTGCTGTCCTATATCCTGTATGGTTATTAATGGTATTTTTACAAACATATTGTGGACCACTTGCATGGAGCCCGCAGACCACACAGAACAGAGTTTGGGAAGCCCTGTGCTAGAGAATAAGGTCAACACAAGCACTCCCATCTGTAAATATATGAATGAACACAAAGCGTTGAAGCTGTATCTCTCAACCTTTTATTGGGAACAGCAAGCCAGAAATGGGGAGTGGAGGGATGTGTTGGCTCTGAAGTAGACAGCCTAATTTCCAGCAGGACAAGTGTAATGCACAAAGGCCCAGATTAATTACCAGCGCTTAATGGGGCTCACTTGCATGTAATAAATGAATAGCAGATATTATTTTCTAACGGGCAAGTGGTTCTTTGAAAGGAGTTGATTCCTGGGAATAGATTTTTACAAAGTTATGAAAAGCTAATTAGACATCCAGCCTGATGAGGAATACACACACATGATGTTTCCTTGATTAGATATTGTGGGAGGTGCTGAAGTATGAAAATTAGCACTATGAAAGAAGTTTGGTCACCGTCTCTGTCATCCATTGAAAGCCAACATCTGCTCAGATGCTAGTATTCTAGGCAGAGGGTGGTGTTGCTCTATGGTTGCACATTTCCCATTGGTGGGAAGGAAATGAGGTTGACCAAAACCTGTGAGCTGCTGAGTGGGCTAAGGAATCTCAGCCCGGCCACCAAGCTGGGTGTAGCGTTTGTTCGCCACCGATGAGTTTTCCTTTTGTTGGTTTCAGCTGCCGTTTGAAAGGCACTTGGCTCTTCAGGGTAATAATAATTTTACATATGCTTTATGGAGTATGTTTATTACCAGACAATTGGATAACAGATGTCTGCCGTCTCAAGGCTGGTGGAGGGAAGGCAGTGAAGGAGCTGTAAACAGGAGGGAGAGGGGTGGAGATCATAGCGTTTCAGACTGTGCAAATGCTGTTAGTCCTAATCCTTTGAATGCTGGGTGCCAAGGCTGCTAGGATATCTCAGTATCAGCCACACTTCATTAATATCAGGCAGCAATTAAAAATGGTTGCAGGGAAAGGAGGGAAGGGGCTTATTGGCCTGAAAGCAGTAGTTCTATCCAAATCACTTTGTTTGTATGTCACAAAAGGGTAGAGAAGTTAAATGAGCCTGACACCCCAGTTTTCCTCTGTCTTGGAGGAGACGGCATCTGTCAGGCAACAGACTGCTTGGATGGAAAGCTGACGGTGGTGCATCCATCACCGACTCTTGGATCTCTGCCTCTGATGTAGGGAGGGAAGGCTAAATAACCACCAATATCTTGTCTTGGATAAACTCAATGAGTGGCAGGAAGCTGCCATCTTCAGGGGTGTTAGCCTGCTGGAAAGCTCCATTTTGTAATGACCCAGAACTGCTTTTAGGCAATCAGATTCACAATATTTTACATTTGGGGGAACCTGAGTCCTCCAAATGTAAAATGACAGCTTCTATTTCACATATCTTGCCCTTATTTCTTTATTAAATGTTGATGATTTTTTTGTTTTGTTTTTGTTTGAGAGATCAGAGCAACCTCTATTGCATCATAGTGATGTAATAGCAAAGGAAGAACGTATTTGTGGGGCCACATGCCAGAGATTCTGCTCTGATTCAGAACACACCGGGCATTAATTTAATTTTTTTTTTCAGACAGTGAACCATTTGTAATAACTGCGACTTTTTTCAGTATTCCTGTTGTTCTGTGGGGAGTTTTTTTTTGTCATATGCTGTAAATGTGGGGCTTGGCATGCAGAGATGTCATGGCCTCTTTTGCTGCCATTGGCTTAGCTGTGCTGTTGTCACAGAGGGTCAGTACCCTGAAGAGCTTGGGTGATGAGTGCTCAGAGGGATTTTGAGACCTTAGAACTGGATTTTGAAAGTCAATGAGAAACTTCTATTAAACCTTCTAAGTATTGCTTGTGTGTTATGAGATTTCGGGTAGGTGTGGATTGGTTGAATTCATTCGGAGCCTCCAGGACAGGTCTGGTTAACACTTTCCCACCCAAGGGCCATATTTACCCATTGTAGACACTCTGGGGCATGCACTCCAGCAGGGAGTCTAGCCACCTCCCACTTTCTGTCTCTCATTGCAGGAATGTTCTGGTTCTCTGTAGAAGATCAGGGGAAGGTACCAAGTGTTCAAACAGGTGCCTCCGAATTGGACACACAAAAGGTTTGTGATCACTAGTGCAAAACACAGCAAAAGGTCCCATGATGACATAAACTGTGCATTCAAAAGGGGTTGTATCTAATTTATTGCTAAGCTAAAGTCGCATAGGGACGTGGGTGGCACTGTGGGTTAAACCACAGAGCCTAGGACTTGCCAATCAGAAGGTCAGCAGTTCGAATCCCTGTGACGGAGTGAGCTCCTGTTGCTCGGTCCCTGCCAACCTAGCAGTTTGAAAGCACGTCAAAATGCAAGTAGATAAATGGGTACCGCTCTGGCGGGAAGGTAAACGGCATTTCTATGCACTGCTCTGGTTAGCCAGAAGCAGCTTAGTCATGCTGACCACATGACCTGGAAGCTCCCTTGGCCAATAAAGCGAGATGAGCGCTGCAACCCCAGAGTCAGCCACGACTGGACCTAATGGTCCGGGGTCCCTTTACCTTTACCTTTAAAGTCGCATAGTGTTATACATGCTCTGCTGGCAAAATACTTTGTGCCTGCAGAAAGCTGTTGCGCAAGATAACACACAGGCATGTTATTGGTGAATTTGTTGCACAGTAGATTGTGCAATTAGTTTCTGTTAGCACAACAGTTGCACAACATTAAAACTAGCTTTAGAGCCCTTGTACTAGTAGACAGAACGTTGCAAAGAGCCCATGTTTAGTGCTTCCATCTGACTCCCAATTGCAGCCCCGCATGAAACTTTATGGGAGGGAGCAACAGATGTTAGAACTGGATCATCTATTCTTTTGTTTTCTCTTTCTTCTGGGTCTCCAAAATTCTGTGCTGTATATAACCAAGTTATAAAGGAGAATTTAGACAACAAAACAACTGTGAAAAAACCTGACATTGTTAAGAAACAGCTCATTGTACAATCAGTGTATGGCCTGCTTCATGTGCCACATTAAACCATAGTTAAAAACAAGCTATGGTTTAATGTGATGTGCAAACCAGGCCACTGTGTTCATTTGTGTGCCATTGTTAATGCTTTATGAGAGCTGACAATCGTGTTGCACTTGCCTTATTAGAGGTGACAGCTTATGAAAATCCTTCAGGTGAGGCTGTTCATTTCCTCCGACAGCCAATAAAGCTCCCCTTCCTTCCGCTGACACACGAGCACCTGGAAGCAGCAGAAACAAAATCCCCTTTCCTGTGTGATGCATTTGTCTTGTTCCCATCTTGTCAGGGAAGGTGCTACATCTGATCAGTCAAGTTTGGATTTTGCAAAGATGTTTTGTCTGCTCTATAAATCAAGACAGCCTGTCATCAGTCCCCTCTCTCTCCAGCTCTCTCCCCAAACAAACTTGGTGCAGAACTAAACAATATACACATTTTGACACATCCGATAATACGAGTGCCTGACAGTCATATGTGGCATTCAAAGTCTTGCCTGGTAGCTCAGAAATGTAGAGTGTTCCGACATGGTGCACCAGCCACCAGAAAACAATTGAGGTTGCAGTGCGTGGCTAGTTTTTCTTTCTGAAGCATTTTGCAGAGAAGTCCCTGAGTTTAACCCTTTTGGGGGAAAAAAGAATATAAAAACGATTTCTTTCTGGTAGGAAATCTGATGTTCCTCAAGCTTACGCGCATGTCATCTATAAATCCTTCATGTTGAGAGAAAGTAACCCTATAGAAAAGCCCTTATTTCAAACAGAAATATAAAATGGTTGGATTCCCCATTTAGAAAATTAGTGAGAGATCTTTCCAAGGAATCACCTCACCACCATCAACAATAATCTTTTCCAGTAGGGTATACCCATCATACAGATTATTGGCCGTTGTCTCATGCTGACAGCTTTTAGGAGCCACAGTTGAGAGTTGAGTGCAGGGTGGGGACCAAAGGTGGACAGACTACCCCAGAAAGAGCATAGTGTGTCCCACACCAGAGGTACCAGTCCCCTATAACACCCTACACATATATTGGTCAGATATTTCCAGATCTTGCATAATGAAAAATCAAGAATTGTTTCATAGGCTTACAAATGGAGCACTGCAAAAAAAATAATTGTTAAATGCTTGATTTTGATGTGAAAGTTGATATTCCACAATGGTGAAGCATTTATCAAAAGACCAACCACCGTTAGCAAAAGAAGTTTTATTCACCCTGAACAATATTCTTTGAACTCGGATTATACTTATTTGGATGCATAGGTATCTTTTTAGCACTACAAGTCCCATAGTGGTTCAGATTTCCCAGCATCATGTTCTATTATCACAGTGATGTTCTGTGAGAAGGTACTTTATTTAAAGTGTGCATAGGTATTGCCCTTTTAAAGCTAGGGATTTGTTGAATCTGTGTAAATTTCTCTTACAGACTCCTCACCAAAGGGACTTCACTTCTGATATCGCTTTCTATTTTCTCTCAGTCATTTACCTGGCTTTGCTCTTTTCCTGCAGGTAGTCCCCCCCCCCTTATTTTTGCTTCTATTGGGAGGCAGGATTCTAATTTACGACAAACATTTTATCTCATTTTAACTCTCCTTTCAATGTAAAGTGAGGAACACAAGTCAGGGTGGGTGCAAGAACGTTATTGACAATTGACCCCTGTTTACAACTTCATCTAATGGTAACTAGCATGATTTAACTAACATGATTTACCTCCTATCTCGTGTTTCCGAAATTACGCATCACCTAATTAGGTCTACATATACAAAGTAGCAAGATGACGGTTACGGTGTCTGGGCCAGGCCAACAGTGCCTGCTGCATTATACTGTTGAGCTAAGTCTTAATTAATGAATGTATCGAAGTGATGAGATGAAAGGTGTCAAAACACCCGCACAGCATGCAATTTCTAACATCATGCTGGGTGCATAAATGCTTTGGGGCCCAGCTATGTAAAGAGCAGGGTAATTTTTTTAAAAAAATTTTGCTGAAGCTTTTGACTGAGGAACTGAAGCTGCAGGTTTAATACAACATTAGGAAAAATTTCTAGACTCAAAAGCCTCTTGGCAGTGATGAATGCCTCTGCATTGTGTTCAATCATTGGAACCAAGTGGCAAGAAGACACCCATTCACTGCTTGTTTGTGCCATTTTCCCAGTTCACCTTACATTGCCTAGGAAAGTTGTATATTATTATTATATTGTTATTATTTTTAATAATAACAATATTAAATAACAACAACAACAACACACCACTTTTTCCCCAGACAGTGACTCAAGGCAGCTTACAGATAAAAAACAATAACCACTAAAAACATAGAACGATCAATCATTAAAATACAATTGAACATTGATAGAATTAAAAAGATATACATATATAAATTCTGTTTTAAAACATACCAGTAATTACAATTAAAAAAAGCATGGCACCATCTCTTTAATTACAAGCAGTCAATTCCCAAAAGCCTGTTGGAACCAATAAAGTTTTCACCTGCTGGCAGAAGGACAGCAAGGAGGGAGCCAGTCTAGCTTTTCTAAGGAGGGAGTTCTGAGGTCTTGGGGAAGCCACCAAGAAGGCCCTGTCCCGCATCCCCACCAAGTGTGCCTGGGAGGGTGGCAGAACTAAGAGAAGGGCCTCCCCTGAAGATCTTAAAAACCATGCAAGTTTGTATGCGGGAATACAATCTTTCAGATTGCTTGGGCCTAAGCCATGTAGGGTTTTATAGGTGATATCCAGCACTTTGAACTGTGCCTAGAAACAGAGCAGTAGCCAGTGGGGCTGCTCTAGCAAGGAAGTCATATGCTCCATATATAATCAGCCCCAGCCCACAATCTGACTGCAGCTATTTGAGCCAGTTGATGTTTCTGGGCTGAATGCTGAATGGGTACACAGAGCAACTGTATAAAAGGTGTGCCGTTGAGAACGGTTGGAATCATTTTGTGTAAGTGTACTTGCATTTAAGGGACACGGGTGGCGCTTTGGGTTAAACCACAGGGCCTAGGACTTGCTGATCAGAAGGTTGATGGTTCAAATCCCCGTGACGGGGTGAGCTCCCGTTGCTCGGTCCCTGCTCCTGCCAACCTAGCAGTTTGAAAGCACGTCAAAGTGCAAGTAGATAAATAGGTACTGCTCTGGCGGGAAGGTAAACGGCGTTTCCATGCTCTGCTGTGGTTCACCAGAAGCGGCTTAGTCATACTGGCCACATGACCCGGAAGCTGTACTCCGGCTCCCTCAGCTAATAAAGCGAGATGAGCACCGCAACCCCAGAGTCGGCCACGACTGGACCTAATGGTCAGGGGTCCCTTTACCTTTATTTGCATTTAACGATTGGTTGACAATCATACAACAATAGCATTGGATGTATCAGATTAGAATTTTGGGATGGAAACATTCATTGGTTAAAAGATTTTAAAATGAACATATTCTTTAAAAAAGAGAGAAGATTTCGGAGCAGATCCCTACAGATGCATATGAAAGGTTGAGGACTACGGGAGGGAGCAATAAACAAGGCGCACCAAGCACACTTACGTCTTTGAAAGACCTATCCCCACTTGACAAAGTTGGAGCCTGACCAATCTGGAGATTGCTGCTCTTCAAAAACTATGTTTAGGAGGCTTAGATTTTGGTACAAGGAGTATTTTATGCTGCTTACCAGATAAAAAAAGTTGACACCCACTAGCATTTTGACTAAGTGCCCTATTATGGGACATTCCCCAAGTCTTTTTTAGCCTAGGAGGAATAAAAAGCATTTAGGGAATCTTAAAGCAAGATAAAAAATATGTGTGTGTTTAATACATCATCTTATCTTAAAGGCTTGTGGATTAAACTGCTATTGGATATTTCTTGTAAATGTGTGTAGTTAATAGCTGCTATCCCTGCTCCTGAGATGGAAAAGAGTATATATGTAAATAAATATATTTACATGTTTAACCACCAAGCTAGGCCTGCTGCCTTTTTCCTTTATTTGTGTGGTTTAATAATACTTCTCTCCGGATGGGGAGAAATGTGGTCAAAAATTAGGATTGTAGGATCAAACTGGCAGGGAATTTTACTGTACTTCTGGACTTACCTGCCAAGGAAAGGGAGCATAGTTCAGCAGGAATGTGTCTTAATGGAGGATGGCCATTGCTCATTGGTGAAGCATCTTAATCCTGGGTATCTCCAGGTAGCGCTGGGAGAGTACCCTGGGGAGGTGCTGCCAGTCAGTGTAGACAGTACTGAACTAGAGAGACCAGAGACCATGGGGCAACTTCCTAAGTAGCCGCTGAAATAATATTATGTGCCCTTTGTCCCACTCTCATTCATTTCAGTGGGGCTCATGTGAGAGGTTTCTGACCGGCTGTGGCCCAAATCTTGACGATTCCATTTTAACTTCTTGAAAGAGGTGGTGGCTCTTTATCAAAAGCATTCCCAGAGAATCACGCTGTATGTGAAGGACCGTGACCACCAATAAACTGTTTTCGTTTCTGTAGGAAGTCTGGCCTGTACAACACAGCCAAGATTTAATTTGTGAAATGAACCTTTAAATTCAATTGTGCCGCTTGATAGTGGCGACTCTGTGTTGTAAAAGCCAAGGAGCACAGCTTAATGTCAGTGATTTAGACTTATTTATATTGTTTGGTTTGCAGTATTGCTTTTGACTTTCTGCTCTCTGCAAATAGTGTGAAATAAATGAGACAGAGGGATGCAGGAGTGTCACTTTTTTATTTTAAAGAATAACATCTTAAGTGCTACTTCCTAGAACAGCACTTAGAACTAATGAAGTGGGTGCTCCGGGATGCCTTTTAAACTACGGAAGAGCATCTTCTATTAAGTTTTTATATTGGCTTTTCGTAGAAAGCCTCTTATCGAGTGAGTGTCCTGCTGGGGGAGAACACAGCAGAAGTGCCATTTGTATTGTGACTGTGGTGAAGTTTACTGCTTGCATGCAGAAATAACAATATGTATGTGCCTCACTGTTTGAATACGTGAGATTCAAACCCTGCAGCATTCTTGACTTCATGTGCAACTTGATCCCTTCTTGCCTTTTCCCCCTTCCCAAAACATAGGCCTCTCCTCGCTCTGCTTCCCAAGTAAGGGCTTTCATTCATCCTCTGCTTACAACCTTGACTTCCCCTCTTTAGCCATCTCTTTTGAGCTATCACCCACCCCAGTTAATTTGCCTCCCCTGTACTTTGCTGTAGTGGCAGTGGTAGATAGGTCTTTAATCCCTTCCTTTCCTACAGCAGCAGCCAGCCCACGTGCCCTGGGAAATAGTCATGATGGCTCACATGCCAAGGATGAAGGCTGGATCTACCTGCTGTTGCCACAAACACCACTGTGGGGTGCGGTTTTAAAAAGGCTCAGAAATAACCCACCTATTTTCTCCATTTTTAGTCAGAGAGCTCTCTTAGCCACAAGCCAAATGGCTCAGTTTGCCCATCAATGCTCTTTAGTGTGTGAATAATAATAATAATAATAATAATAATAATTTATTTATACCCCCCCATCTGGCTGAGTTTCCCCAGCCACTCTGAGCAGCTTCCAGTCAAGTGTTAAAAACAAAACAGCATTAAATATTAAAAACTTCCCTAAACAGGGCTGCCTTCAGATGTCTTTTAAAGAGAAGATAGCTGCTTATTTCCTTCATATCTGAAGGGAGGGTGTTCCACAGGGCGGGCGCCACTACCGAGAAGGCCCTCTGTCTGGTTCCCTGTATAACTTGGCTTCTCACAGTGAGGGAACCGCGAGAAGGCCCTCGGAGCTGGATCTCAGTGTCTGGGCTGAACGATGTGCGGTTGCATACTTCAAACACATATATAGTGGTACCTCGGGTTACATACGCTTCAGGTTACAGACTCCGATAACCCAGAAATATTACCTCGGGTTAAGAACTTTGCTTCAGGATGAGAACAGAAATTGCGCGGTGGCAGCGGGAGGCCCCATTAGCTAAAGTGGTGCTTCAGGTTAAGAACAGTTTCAGGTTAAGAACAGATCTCCGGAACGAATTAAGTATGTAACCAGAGGTACCACTGTACTAGATGGGGATGATAATGCTGAATCAAATAACCTTGGATACCCCTCAAAATTCTGGTGGCAGGAGCAGCAGCAACAATATCAAATAATAATAAGTATACTAAGTATAATAATAATAATTCTGATAACTGTTTTAGCTGTCTCTCCTCCCCTTCCCCCCCTTCTTTTTCTCTTTCCTAGTTAGTTGACAATTCTAGTACGACCCACTGGCCAATTTAAACTTGATAGTGTACCCTACATTGCAGTGCAGCAGCCTTGGCTGCTGTTAGCAATGATATAGCATTGTTGGGTAATGAGGCCAAGCTCTGGCTTGGGTTCCTGGGAAATCTTTAGTATCCTTGCAGTGCTGAAATTGTGGATAAAATAAGGAGAATGCTCTGTCAATATCATTAGTGTGATTATGAAAAGCCACTTTAAAGCCCTCTGGAAATAACACTCAAGTGTTGTGAGAGGGGAGGAAAAGATCCAAAGAACTGCCAGGTCCAGTTTTCCCCTAATAGGTCTCCAGAGCTCCAGGTAAAACTCGCTCTTCTGCCAGGTTTCATTTTGATGAAAGTGACTGGCAGCATTTTCTGAGATCCCTGGTCTAGTTAGGGCCCAAGCAAACGAAGAGATCACAGCGCAGAAGATCAAAACACCCTGGTGCACAATGGAAAAGTTTTGAAATTCACCCAACTTTTGTAAGGTTTTCAGAGGGAGGGGAATAGGAGAAGATTTCCTGCTTGCACTTCACCTCCACGAAAAGGCCAGCTTCAGCCTAGAAGCAACTTTCCCTCTCTTTATTTATCATGCACTGCCGTTAAGCTTCACAATTGCAGCCCCAGCCCCCTCCCCCGGCCACGTTTATCTTTAACAGAAGAAGCATGGTTGCATTGAATGAAAAGTTGTCTTTGGAAGAAATTCATTTAAAAGACTGTGCTAAGGGCCTTTCCAGACAACAGTAGAGGAAAGGAAATTATTATTTCCTTGAAAGCTGCATCAGGTTCTGTCCTCCCTTGTGCAGGCATGGACAGAAGCTGTGCAAGGACCAGAGAGCACTTTTTGCCCCATGCTTTTATTCTTATTTTTTAATCCTTGTCATATACACTATGGGCTCCTTATTTATAAATAAAAATAGGCAACCTCTCTTTTCATTAGTTTAGCTTTCTACCTTCTTTCCAACTCCCTTTTTTCTATAGATTTCAATTTTCTTGTTAAACCTCACCTCCAAGTTCTTTGCCATATCAACCCATTTGAAGGAGCACATCTCCCTTATTTGCCTGCCCAAGCTCTTAAGGTTACCATTCCATGATTAGGAGAGGTTTGTTCAGTAGCAACATGGGGTGGAGCCCTTTTTCATGGTGGCATCTGCTGTGGAATGCCTTCTCCTAACAAGTCTGTTGGGTGTGGACAGTTGTAACTTTGGCACCAAATGAAGATACAGCTTTTAGGTGGCTTTTCATGCTTTCAATAACTTTTAACATTCTCCTTGATTTAGCTTTTTTTGTTTTTCAAAAAATCTTTGTTTTTTTGTTTTATTAATGACAGTCCTGTTCTGGGCACCCCAATTTAAGAAGGATATTGACAAGCTGGAACATGTTCAGCAGAGGGCAACTGAGATTATCAGGGATCTGAAAATGTGTATGTTTAGCTTGGTAAAGAAGAGATTGGGAGTAGGTGTGATATCAGTCTTCAAATATCTGAAAGGCTGTCACATGGAAGATGGAACAATCTTGCTTTTTCCTGCTCTGGAGGCTAGGACCGGAACCAATGGATTCAAGTTGTAATAAAGGAGATTCCAATTAAACATCAGGAAGAACCTTCTGATGGTAAGAGCTGTTTGACAGTGTATCAGACTCCCATGAGAGGTGGAGGACTCTCCTAAAACTCCCCCCTCCCCCGTGCCCTTGGATCACTTGAAAAGTGCTGAGAATCATGGTGGACCTCTGCCAGTTGTAGCATCTGTGGTGTGCTGTGCTAGATGCTGTGTAATTTTAAATTGTATTTTGGTTGCTTCTTTTATTTCTAATATTGTATTTTATTGCATAGCAATCTGAATTCAATATGAAATCTAAGCAGAACACAATAAAATACAATATGAGAAATAAAAGAATCAATAAAAATACAATTAAAAATCAATATGAATATGTAATTCAGACACATCGTGGACCACCTGAAAGGCACGTACCACAGTCTGAGAACCTATTTTAATTTTTATTGTCAGCTTCCTCTTTTTTTTATTGGGTTGGCATCTAAATGCCATAAATAAATAAGTAAGTAAGTAAGTAAGTAAGTAAATGTTTGAATTTGAATGTTCCTACTTCTTCCACCCCACTTTCCCCTACCTGGGCCACAACAAACGTGATATTAGGTCAATACCTTTTTTCCCCAAACTGCAGCACTGAATCCTTTTAGGAAATAATTGTGAAAGTCCATCCATCACACCCTTCTTTCCCCCACCCTTCCATCTTTGAAACCAGGAGAGCAAGGACTTGACAGTACAGATATGTACAGAGCCTAATAGGCATGAATCCTGCTCCAGCTGGAGCTGGCATGAGATAGTGAGCCCCGCATAAGGGCATGTCAGTGTCACCTGAGGACATTTGCGGCAGCTTTCCCTGTGTTTCATGGCAAGTCCCAGCAGCTCAATGCCAACAAAAGTCAAGCTGTCAGAACTGTTTGGGATTGTCACTTCAGAGACCTTCATCGGGGCACCCTTGTGGAATGGCCCTCTTTGTCGAGTTGAAGTAACTGGGACAATCAACCTTAATGCCTAGGCGACTGCAGCTGGGTGTCTGTGGCTCTGAAGTTTTTCATTTTGCCAACAGTGAAAATGTTTTCCTTGCTTAGATACGATATTTTGGTGTCACTCGTCTGAGACAAAAGAAGGACACAAGGAGCTGTGCTTCTGCAGTTTCATTTGGTTAGAAATCCTCAAAACTGTTGGATACACCTCTGCTGAGTGCAGCTTGTTAGTGTGATTCATTCCTCACCCTCATTATCGGGATTTCTTGTTTACAGACTGGTGTCAGAACCAGAAAGGCAGAGGGCAAGCCATGCAGGACACGGACTGGACCCTAAAGCCACTGCCAACCAAATCTTTGCTCCTCTTCTGTAGCTGTTATCTTGGTTACTTTCCTGTGTATAGTTTAGTTCTATCCAGAAACAGTTGAACCACTAAGATGAATCTAGCTAAGGGAAAAAAGAAAGAAAGAAGCGCACACAAATAACTTTGAGCCTGACCTTGAGCTGATTTTTTCCGCAGGTTGGGGGCTTTAACTTTTTAAAAAATATCCTTATCATAACCAAAAGTGGTGATGGTGGTGGGGACATCCTCGCTTTCCATGAGAATCCTCTGTACACAAGCCCGGCATGTCACAGGGCATTAGCTGTTCAAATTTTGTAGTTCAGCCTGGCAGGTCCTCTCCCTTTGGCAAGCTCCGTAGTGATCCCTCCTGCAAAATAAGGCATTGGAGGGGAAAGGACATTGTGAGCTTCTGTGGTTAGAGGGCCTGTCGCTTGAGCAGCATGCTGGGATGGTCATTGGCCCAGAGGGGCTTCGCACTGAGTTGTTGGAAAGCCTTTACATGGTGACACTTGGGGTCTGCCAAGAAGTCCATGTTGCTCAGAGATGAATGGAGCGCAGCCCTTTGAGGCACGAATGTGGTCAGTTCATGGCAGGAGGAGAGAGAGAAGCTTCTGCACCCTCCTCAGGCCACTTGGAAAGTGCAGCTGCTGTGTGTGCTGGGAAGACCATCAGTTTGGGGCACTCCTGCCTCTGAGGCCTTTATAGTAACTTCATTTCAAGTTATGTTTCCCACTCTCCACTTGAGTGCTTGTCAAATATAAAGCAGTACATTGAATCCAGAATTGATCGCCACTGCTTATGATGTTGCTGTCCACTTGTGTCTCTCTCCACACCAGTCTCTGTATCCTGCTTGCTTCCCCATATGTCTGAAAGAATTTGCTCAACCCTTAAAATAATAAAAATAAAAATAATGAGAAAGTAAAAGTCTGCAAAACTGGTGAAAGAATGGAAGTCTTCTTTATTCATGTCCTTCCACAGGAACTGAGTTTTGTGCTTTCAGTACCCCAGGCTCAGTTTTGCATGGATTCTGCATTTACATGATCTGCATCCAAAGCGTGGGTAGCTTATATGGGTAACTTATTTTTAGTTACCTATCTATATGAGTCCATTAGACACTCAAATATAAAGTAACAGCCTTGTAGTTCTTGTTTCCTTGGCTCCTGTTGGGCTGGACTGGGGTTTCTCGTTACACTAACTTGAAGGCTGGCATGGAGTGACTTCTGGTTGGTTTGGCCTCCATCTCTGAAATAAACATTCTTCTGAAAGTTGTGCACTCTTTGGGTACCTCTGTCATTCTTTCTACAGTCGCCATCTTTTGCACCAGTGGCCCTGTTCCAGCATGCCTCCTTGTTGGTCAGCTGACATTTGGATCCAAAGTATAGCTTCTGGTCACAGTGGTTCACCAAGAGTTTTGTGGGACTTCCCTTGTAGAACATTAGAAGTAGACAGTTGCTCATTTCACTTCTGAAATGGTGAGTATTGATATTACATGCCCCAAGATTTGTTTGACATTTGTCAATATGAGGTTTTCCATATTGCCCTCAGGGTGTGCCTGTCACAAAGCAGGGAATATGATGTTCCTTCTGCAAAGGTCAAAACGACATTGTTCTTTGACATTTATGGCACCTTCAGATTTATGTTCAGATAGCTGAGTGACAATCCTCTAAGTGCCAGGAGCTGGATGCTGGCAGGTGGCTGAATCGCGCCATGATCAACCTATTCTTGCATGCACACTCTGAAGCTTCTGGTGTTGGCTGCTGCTACTTGCAGTACTTCCCCCCCACTTAACCTGGAATAGGCAAGGCATGAAAAGTGAGGATTTTTCAATGCTGCATCTGAACTTCTTGGGTGCTACATGTGCTGTGAGGTTGGCAGCACCATTGAGATAATGCCTGACCTTCTGGCACGGGCCCTTGACTAGCTGGCTTGCCATTAATCTCCAAAGCTGATATCACAGGGGCTGTTCGATAGGCTTAATAATGGGAACTTTATTTTCCTTCTCATTATGTTTGTAAGTCTGGAATGGCTTTGTATATCAAATGTAGAGGCAATCCAGGGAATAGCAATGTTCTTGGTGAGAATCCATGTGCCAGGAGGTATTGGCATTAATATACATAGTACCTTCTGAATTGCATACAAAGCAGAGAGTGTGATCTGACACATTTCTGAATAAAACAAATGTTGGAAAGGACACAACCCAATTATCTTCCTTTTCTCTTGGCATGGGTAGCCTTTGGGCCCTTGTGACTTGATTTTTTAAAATAAAAAGCATCCAATATTGCCATTCATCTCAGGAATTTCCATAGTTTCAGCATTCAGAGGAAGAGGCTAGGAAATGTACCTGTGGCTCATAATTATCTGATGATATGCAAATGGCATCTCCCAAGTAGAAAGTCAAATATTCACTCAGGAGCCTTGAGTGATATTGATAAATCTTAAGAAAACTTTGGTTAACCTAAGACTGTTCTGGTCCCTAGATAGGTAGCAATAACTTGTGAAACATTAGTAGATATTTAGCTTTGACTTCAAACTTATTAATCCCAGTCTCTCCCTTACTCATGTTCTTTCTTCCTGCTGCATAAAGTTGATGCCTTTTAGTTCAAGGGCAAAAATGGAAAAGGAAAAAGTTTGTGAGGAGGTTGTCTGTGTTGAATTACAAAGGATAGACTTGAAATGTTAATTACATGCAAAGAAGAACTGAAAATGAAGTGGTAGGATTTGGAAAGCAGGTTTCAGAGGAGCTAATATTTTCTCTCCCACCCTCCTTAAACAGAAATGAGAAAATAAAATTTCATTGTCAAGTGTTGATACTGAATGCGTATCGATGAGAACGTATCGCTAGCCTATCTTGAAAGTGCAAGACAGTTCACAACAGATTTTTTAAAAGGAAATGCACAGTGTTACAGAATTAGTAGAACCACTGTTCTTCCACTTATTTTTATTGCAATCCCAAGAAGTGAACTCAATTAGGTTTGCAAGTATCCTGAAAATTTTTGAGGGTTCAACAGGTTTCCAAGGAGTAGGAAGCTATGTACAAAGTTGACATTATGTAGTGGGTAAGATGAAGAACAGTCATCTGAGTTGTCCTCAGTTCAAATGTCTCATTGGGCATGAATTCATCAGGCAATGTTCATTCCCTCTCTCTCCCTCTCCCTCTCCCTCTCTCTCCTGGCCCCCCTTTATAATATGGTGATAAGAGTCTAGCCAGCTGTGCAGCAGTGTTGCAATTATTGAGGGAGTCTGCATGAAGCACCTTGAAAATGTAATTGTTAGTGATTGTGAATGGTTTTTTTTTTGAGGACAGCAAGGTGGTATTGATTAATATATAAAACGTTGTTGTTTAGTCGTTTAGTCATGTCCGACTCTTCGTGACCCCCTGGACCAGAGCACACCAGGCACTCCTGTCTTCCACGGCCTCCCACAGTTTGGTCAAACTCATGCTGGTAGCTTCGAGAACACTGTCCAACCATCTTGTCCTCTGTCGTCCCCTTCTCCTTGTTCCCTCCATCTTTCCCAACATCAGGGTCTTTTCCAGGGAGTCTTCTCTTCTCATGAGGTGGCCAAAGTCTTGGAGCCTCAGCTTCACAATCTGTCCTTCCAGTGAGGACTCAGGGCTGATTTCCTTAAGAATGGATAGGTTTGATCTTCTTGCAGTCCATGGGACTCTCAAGAGTCTCCTCCAGCACCAGAATTCAAAAGCATCAATTCTTCGGCGATCAGCCTTCTTTATGGTCCAGCTTTCATTTCCATACATCACTACTGGGAAAACCATAGCTTTTACTATACGGACATTACATTTGGGGAAAATTTCCTAGAACCATTGTCTTAGTGTTTTTTCTCAATATGCTATATGTATGCTATTGATAATAGGGTGTTCGTGTCTGCACTTTAAATTCGCAATGGGGACATTGAGAAGATGATGATTTCCTAAATCAGGGCAGATTTTTAAGAGATCGATCAGTTATAAATACTTCAAACTACTTTGAATTGTGCTTGGAAGAGAGAAGAAATGCAGTGCAGATGTTGTTGAAGGACTGGTTTAATCCAGGCCTTTACAAGTTGTGATCCAACCACCACCACCATGTATGGATCCCACCAAGGACTTGATCTAACATCTTTCTTTGCCACCTGCCCTCTCTCTCTGGAGGGCTGTTTAAAATAGTGACACTTCTGTCTTCTTGGAAGGAGGCCAAGTAGTAACGTAATGTAGAAGCCATGCAGTTGTTCATGTTGTGAATAGTGTCTCAAAGACACACAAACACTATAGTGCTTCAAAGGCTACCCAAAGTTATCCTAAATCTTGGTGCAACTTGAGTGCTGGTCCTCATGAGCTTTGAAATGTGTTCACAAAAGTAATTGAGAGAGGCCAGTTTGGTTCCCCACAAAGCAAAGAAGTATATCTGCTTGAAAGGTGTCAGATAAGCTTCAAGGTCCCCTTCTGTCACTAACTTCTGTGATTACTTTTGGAATTGCACCAGCACTTTTCCTCAGCTGTCTTCAAGGCTCCTACCTGCCATGTGCTAAGTGTCAGACAAAATTAAAAGCACTCCAGTGTTAAATTATTTGTTCTCATATGGCTAAGACACACTGAATGTCTCTTGACATATGATTTATTCTGTGCATGTGTGTTTTGGGGAACGGGGGGGAATTGGCAACACACAGTTTGTTATGAAATTTCAAAGCCTATATTTAGTGATGTGAGCATTATAAAGTCCAGACAGCACAAGTATGGAACTCTTCGCCCCTAAAAAGTTTGCCAGATTTCTGTCACTACGTACAGGTCCCACATAAATACTTTGATCAAAAGGAATCTGCTCTGTTATGAGCTAGTGCCAAGACCTGTGGGACTCTGTGTGTGCGTGTGTGTGTGTGTGTGTGTGCGCGCGCGCGCATGTGCTGAGATGAGATGAGCATGCAGTTTGACCTTTCTTTTCCCACCCCCAGGTTGCTCAGAGTTTTCCATAGTTGTGAGCAGAATCTAGAAACTAGGTTAGATTAGGTAACATGGGTCTGGGTAGATGTGCCAATGTGCACAAAAGTAGAATTTATCAGAATTTAATGGTATATTAGATCCAAGCTGCTTGGCACACTGGAGGAATAAATATCATACCCAGGCCTGGCTTGAATTTTGTCAGACACTGGCCAGAGATTCCACAGGCAAAAATCAAGGCGATGCTGAATCAGAACTGCTTCGTGAATAAGAGCGAATGCCCTCCCTTTCTCTTGTGCATGCTTGCATGCTTCCCATAGGCATTTGGTTGGTCGTTATGGAAACAGGATGCTGGACTAGATGGTCCATTGGCCTGATCCAGCAAACTCATCAATGTTCTTAAGGATTCATTGGGCAAGGCAGCCATGCTGGCAGGGACACATGGGAGCTGTAGTCTAAAATGTCTGGAGGAAATCAACCTGGCAAAGACTGGGGAAGGGATATGATTTTTGAGTGTGTGTGACAATAAATGTGCACAGGGTGGTGATGAGTGTCACTGTTTCCTTCCCTCTCCCAGCAATGCCTCAAGCCCTGTAAACAATACTCATTTATAAGTCACATACAGCAAGTAATGATCTAAATTAACATTTTAGAAATGGCATCTGCCAAGAATGATCAAAGTGAGGGTGTTGCGCGGATATGAGGTTACATCAGCAGGCTAGGACACAAGAGGAGTGGTGTTGAGACAGGCACACGTGCAAGGCATGTGCTCCCACAGAGTCACCTTTTGCCTCCCGGTTGCCTTGTTTGATCACATCTCTATTAGGATGAATGCCTCCCCCCCACCCAACACACACACACACACACACACACACACACACACAGACTTTTATAGAGTGCCTAATAACAGCATTTTCCAAAGCCAAAGAAAGAACTGCAGCCTCTGAACACAACTCATTTTGAGGAAGACATTTAGCACTTTGAAGCTATTTATTTACTCAGCACTATAAAATGTAATGCAATAAATAATGGGTCCCACAGGGGTGTGCAGGGGGTAAAGCCAGTGATCATCTCCTCTGCAGGCAGACAAGCACAGCTCAAGTGGAGAAATAATGATCCAGATCCACAATGCTCTGCTTCCTAGGATGCCATTTATATACCTGGCTGTTGACGTAAATACAGTACTAAAACTGTGGGATCTGGATATGAAGAGGTGGAGATGAGGGATGCACAGTGCATCAGGGAAATTGGTGGGTTTTACACAAGGGACTGAAATCACGTGCTTAACTCTCCAACTAACAGCATCTCCCACAGGGACATGGGTGGCGCTGTGGGTTAAACCACAGAGCCTAGGACTTGCCGATCAGAAGGTCGGCGGTTCGAATCCCCGCGACAGGGTGAGCTCCCGTTGCTCGGTCCCAGCTCGTGCCAACCTAGCAGTTCAAAAGTACGTCAAAGTGCAAGTAGATAAATAGGTACCGCTCCGGCGGGAAGGTAAATGGCGTTTCCGTGCGCTGCTTTGGTTCGCCAGAAGCAGCTTAGTCATGCTAGCCACATGACCCGGAAGCTGTACGCCGGCTCCCTCGGCCAATAAAGTGAGATGAGCGCCGCAACCCCAGAGTTGGCCACGACTGGACCTAGTGGTCAGGGGTCCCTTTCTTTACCTTTACCTTTTTAACAGCATCTCCCACCCATTTGGCACGTTGTCTCATAGCTGTCTGCATAGTACAGACAAAATGTAAGGAAGGTTGTGTGCATGAAAAGCAAGGGTGGCCCAAGATGTTTTGGGCTTTGATGTGCAAAATCTATATGGCCTCCCAGCCCCTTTTGCTAATTAACAGGGGCCACATTCCAATGGCAAGTCTTCCCATGCAGGCCTCACTGAACCTGGACAGCTGTGTTCTGATGCAGTTCTTATCTGTTTCAGTAAGGCTTGCCAAGAAAGCATCACAGTAGATGGTGCCCTACGGGATCAGTTCTGCGTGGTTTCCTCTTCTGCTGTCCTTAGCTGTGCCCCAGATCTGATGTCTTAATTTTTTGCTTTACATTTCCCTTTAGTGCAGCTATGTCTTGCACAGGGAAGGAAAAATTGGGTAAGAGTGGTTGGCTTAGCTGAGGTTTAACAGGCACATTTCTATTAAATGTATTGAGTGGTGGGGAATTCTGGGGAGCATCAGTTTTATTTAACACTTTCGTTCGGTGCACTGATGTTCCCTCTCTTTTGCTTTGTTGTTGGGGTTCCATAACACATCTATCTAACAATTTCAGACAGTATATAGAAACCTATCAACATTCCCAAATCTTTTGAGTGGTAATACGTACCTAATTCACAGCCTCTCTGTCCAGGTTTTTACAGCTCTACCTTAGCATAATTTTTCAACATGCATCATTTTTGTAGCCATCTCCAGTTACTTTTCATCTGCTGCTTACTTGTCTACTTTTGTTGTGGACTCCAGACTTGAAAAATATCCTATGTTTGTTCTTTAACAGTAACTGCAGTTACAATAATAATAATAATAATAATAATAATAATAATAAAACCACACAATAACTTTTTTTGGGGGGGGGGACCCTGCTCTACCTTCTGTGTTTTCCACCTTACGTCTCTAGAATCAGGTTGTAATGGGGGAGGTTAAAGGTCATCACACAACTAAGGAAAAGCAATTTGCCTGGAATGTCTTGAGGTCAATCTCTCTTCACTAATGTGACATGTTCTTCATGAATGTTGCTTATGGGCTTTGAAAACGAGGAAAGCTTTTTCTGAGTAGTAGAGTTGAGTCACTTTTGGTATGCAATCTCTGAACATAACTTTCCGTAAGTGGCCATCCTGGAGAATAATGAGAGAAATTTGAGCGCTGGTGGGTGGGGAGTTAAAGAACTTTGTTCCTATAACCACTGCCTGAAAACTTCGTTGATGGCAGCAATACATCTGCAGCTGGAAAAGGGGTAATGAAGAAGAGAATCACTGGGTCATAAGTTCCATACTTTGTCTCCCTTCAGTGTCCAGTTCTGCATCACAGAGAAAGTTTATGAGCAGGACTTGATAGGGAATATCTTTTCCCTTTTCTTGGTCCTCAAAATCCAGTACACAGTGCCTAAGCATGGGGAATGGACTTCTGACTGTTGCTACTAGTATCTTCTAGGCATATCCTTTGAACGTCACTTATGCTAATGGCTTCCAAAACATACCATGGCTTGAAATCCTGTTGCCTGACTGTGCACTGCATTTTTCAGGGGCAGCCATTATGGTGCCCTCCTGGCACCATGTTGGTTATGTTTTGCATAACCTCCTGGCACCATGTTGGTTATGTTTTGCATAACAATGCCAAACAACCACTGACAGCATATCCAATAGAGGATGATGGGAGTTTTAGTCCAAGACTAAATGCATGCATGTCTACTAACAGAAGTTCTTGGGCTGACTTACAATATATTTAAAATCCAGTACAAAAGTGATCAGTAGTCACTGCAGCAGGGTAAAGGTGTATGTATATAACCCCTCCCCCTGCCTCCCCACATTTTCTGATTTGCCAACAGATGCCATTTTGTCGCTGAATCTCCTGGCTGTTGAAGCTGTTGGATGCTAGTCCCCCAAAGGCCAGGATGTCCTCACTGGGTGGCTGCTGCTGATGTCTCCCACAGCCCTGGTGGCAGATACAGGAGGTGCCAGGTGGAGCAAAGTTCTCACATGTCTTCTTCCCAGTTCTCAGGAGTTCCAGCTGCCCTGTGGAGACTAGACAGCTGAGAGGATGTGTGTGTATCTTGTCCCAGGCCATCCAGCGAGCTTCAAAACCAAATAAGAATGTGTCCCCTCTTTTCACTGCTATAGCAATAGTAACTCTGACCTGTTGTTTACACTGCCTAAGCTGTCTGTCCTGTGTCTTCCTTTTATTTTGCATTACTGCCTTGTTTTGTGGACACCAACAATCATCAAATCAATATTTTACTCTGTAGGTTTTACAAATGTATACCTGACCTTTGGATACCTTCTGTATTATTTCCCATCTCCCCCGTTTTCTAGACAATACCCCACTGATTGTTTTATTTGTGTTGAACCATTGTTGGTACCCATCAAAATGTGTATGCTGATACACATCCTATCATCCTTACCTCCTCAACACACTCAAGATTGATGCCTATTCAGTAAGCTTGCCCAGCTTAGATAAAGGAGTTTTGTGATATATTTTGAGATCAAGCCGCCAAAAAGTTCTGTTATAGGTCTTGGTTTTCTATATAGTTGGTGATTGAAAACATCTGTGTGGTTACCAATTCCCAGACAATTCTTGGCCTATTTGCCATGCACAGCCTGTGATTTACACTTTGAGGGTGTGTGAAGTGCTGGTCTGTGTGTGGTTTTTGATGGCTGTCTCTCGGTAGAGCTTATCAGATGGAAAATTTAGTTCTCTAGTGCCAAACTGGGGGAGCAGTGGTTGGGTGAAGGGGAAGTGGTTGTTTTTTCATGGAAAAAGTGGGTCAGATGAGGAGGGGTTTGAAGTGTGTAAGAGTGGTGGCATCATGCAGGTGTTCTAAGAGACATTCTGGGTTGAAGGCGCAACCTGAAAGTGAAGTGACCATCAAGAACACCTCTCCATATGCCTTTGGTTTTCTATTTTATCAGAGATTAATTATCCTTTTATTTGTCTTTTATAAACTATTGTACTCTTGATCAGGGGTGTGAAACCTCAGTGGCTTTTTCCTCACCCCTTTAATTTACGCTTGTTGGGATTCTTGCTCATCTGAGTTGTTGTGAGTTGGTCATTACTCCAGATTAATTAATGCTGAGGTCAAAGGCTTGACCATATGGATGTGGCACTAGGCGGCCTGATGAGACAGGTGAAGAGGAAATCGTCTTTTCAAGGCTAGCTGAAAACTGCAGCAATCTGACAGTTGCATACCAGAAAAGCTATTTTGCTATGAAATGTAAGATTTGCAGCGAGGAGAAATAAATCAAGGTATCTTTTTGATGTCTACATTTCTTCTGAAGCTCTTCAGTCTCTTGGCTCATTTTCTGCCAGCAGTGTGACCCCCACCCCTTGAAATTTCACCTGTGTGTTCTCCAGTTCCATTTCTTCCCTTGGGGATTCTTTCTCTTCTGAACCACCTTCTCTTCCCTCCTCTGCTTTCTTAATGGGGCAGGAGCATGTTTATCCATATTTGGCCCATGCTACCTGACACCTTTTGTTTGTGGTAGCAGATGGAAGAGGCAGATCACCAGAGGTAATGAGCATCTTGTAGCTTGTTTATTTTGTAGGAGCGATGTTATTTGAGAAGTAGACTTCAGAACCATACCATTGCAGGAACAAATCATCTGATGAATTTTCAGTGTTCACTTCTTTTAGTTGGAAACCATCAAGAACTTACTTAAAGGAATGATGGAGCACTGGCTGACTTAGAGGACAAAAAAGAAGGAATGAGCTCTGGTGTTCTGACTTGGAGGCTCTGATAGTATTGTAAGCCAAGCATTATCATGCTTTCTCAGCTGCTTTCTCCCACTGCTATTTCTGATCCAACAGCTGCTTTTCCTTGGGTTTGTTTATTTCATTTTAATATTTTTGCCATCTGTCAAACAAATCTCCAGTGGGCACCTGAAATGGTGGCTAACCATGTGATTTGTAGATTGTTCGGTAATGGTTATACATTAGCACCCACTGGCTCTTTAGTGCTTTGCCATTTCCATAAATCTCTGATGCTCTCAGGGGTGCTATGCATTGTGTTCTGGTCAATAGCACTGTGAGTATATTTCAGCTTCAAAATTACCCATGTTTCCGAGAGAAAAGGCCAGGTATACCCTGCCAGCTTTCACAGCTCCAATACATGAGTAACTGTCACCAGGCAGAGTTAAGTGTGCCCGCAGGCCACTTTGTGCCACGTAGCTGCTGGTACCAAAGTGATTATGTTGGTCCGTTGCCAATCCAACCCACAACTGACACACGGAATTTTGCTCTGCATGGCGAGCAACCTGATCTGGTGACCCCTTTAGGGGTGTGCTATCATTACGATTGCAGATACCAACTAAGTCCATGTGCCCATGCGCAGAGGATTTTGAGCTAGAATTAAAATGTTATAGGGGGCTTTTTGCATAATCTGTTTGCCTAATTTGTCTTTTTTCACCCCATTGCATCACAAGTAGGTCTGCTGCATTTACTAATGTTTTCTATTTCTGAAATGGAACTAACACTCTGGAATTTGGTCAGTTGCTCCAAGCATCCCTAGATGTGTTGCACTTCCACAAAGGAAAAATAATGCAAGGCAATTAAAAGATCCTCTAGTTTCACCTATGTGAGCCATGAGGACCAAAAATATTGGATGGATATCCAGACATGGCCTCTCCCCCAGTCTCACAAGATACCTTAAGAACTTTGAAGATGACAAAGAACAACAGATCGGATTTAGCAATAAAGTTTGTAAATAAGATTATTCAAGGCAAATCATATATATTATTGTATTAAGCCCAAGAACCACAAGTTAAGTGGCTTGTGGTAAGTTTTGTTATTTCCTTTTTAGTTTAATACTTAAATAATTGGGGGTTTTTTGTTTAGTTTTTGTTCATCTATATAAAAAGAGAGAAAATTACTGCGAGCCAATCAAAATACAGCCCCTCTAGTTCTACCTCTATGATCCAAGAGGACCAAAAATGTTGGACAGATGTCCAGACATGCATATTGTTCAGTATGGAGATGAGTTTAAAAGCTAATTTGCACCTCATTAGTAAAGTGTGAGTTGGTTGTGATTAAGTGGCAGTTATTCTCAAACAGCTTCATTCACACCATTTGAAAGTGGGTGGTGATCCCACAGTTCAGTGTCCGGATAGATTTGGTATAGATCTTCTGCTGGTGTGAATTAGGATAACTCTACTGATGCCAGTGGAGCAAACTTGCATTAAAAAAAAACCCCAAACAAAACACCAAGGATCTGTGTCATTTATGTTGTTTCATCCCTTAGTGTATTACCTAGACCTCCTTGACTGCATGATTCGTTACATTTCAGCAAATGCAAATAGCAGCACAAACAAATTGGGATCCCTTGCACCCAAGTTGTACCTGTTATAGCTAAAAGTCTGTCTAATCTAAAAAAGAGCACCCTTGCAGGAATTGTGCCATTTAGTACCAGACCTCAGGAAAGCCCACGTCACGCTAGGTCCCTGCCATGGGTAATCCATTATGTGGGGAGAGGTGTGTATACCTAATGAGTTTATGTGTATGTTGCTCTAATCTATTTTATTTATGTGCATTTAATGTAATTGGAGAGGCTTCTACAAGAGGGAAATGGATCTTGAAACGGGAGAGGGGGCACGCGTGAAACAATAGCTCCCAGCATTTTTGCTCAGAGCCCCAGTGGATTAGCGGTAGTCGTTTGCATTAGCAATGACAGTTCAGAGATGATTGCTCTTCCCTGGAGAGCGCCAGAGACCGAAATGGTGCTCCATTATGCTGCTCATTAGTATTCGGCGCGGTAACTGTCACTGCAGGCTGCGGAGTCCAAAGAACAGAGTCGAGCAATGGCTTTTAAATGAATAAAGTTTTTATTTGAAGGGAGATGAAATTATTGACATGAAGATGGTGTTTGCTTTGTGCTGAAGCGATGAAATAAATCTTCATAACACAGGATTTTTTTTTTATTGCTGGTCTTAACCCCTCAGTTGAAAAATGGTTGGGATCCCCTTATATCAGTCCTATTTAAATTTACCTAGTTTAAGGCAGACAGATGTTGGAACAGAACGTCACTTCATATGAGTTGTGAATAATAGGGGCCTCTTCCATAGTGATTTTTTTTCCCTAGGAAAAAACGGTGCTGATACCTTTACTCCTACCCGTGGGGGGGGGGGGCACCACCTTCTTTTGACTTCTTCTTCCAGCCTGTCTCTCTCCAGCCCAAATTCCTTAAGAGTAAGGGAAGCACCTCCCTTCCCATGTTGCTGACACACACAGTGACTTTCCTGGTTCTTTTCGTTTGCAGCAGGGCCCTTGCAGACCCGAAGCCTCCATTCCCAACTGCTCCCTGCCTCATCCCACAGTCACCACCCCAGGCTTCTTCACACTGGGATGGGCAGCGACCGGGTCTTTCCTCTCCCATCCCCCCACCCCCCCATGGGTAATGCAAATTTACTCCAGTGTGCCTCCTACATAATAATCCTAAGCCACCACATTTAGAGACATCACCTTGCCAACAAAAGTCCGTATAGTTAAAGCTATGGTTTTCCCAGTAGTGAGGTATGGAAGTGAGAGCTGGACCATAAAGAAGGCTGATCGCCGAAGAATTGATGCTTTTGAATTCTGGTGCTGGAGGAGACTCTTGAGAGTCCCATGGACTGCAAGAAGATCAAACCTCTCCATTCTTAAGGAAATCAGCCCTGAGTGCTCACTGGAAGGACAGATCCTGAAGCTGAGGCTGCAATATTTTGGCTACCTCATGAGAAGAGAAGACTCCCTGGAAAAGACCCTGATGTTGGGAAAGATGGAGGGCACAAGGAGAAGGGGACGACAGAGGACAAGAAGGCTGGACAGTGTTCTCGAAGCTACCAGCATGAGTTTGACCAAACTGCGGGAGGCAGTGGAAGACAGGAGTGCCTGGCGTGCTCTGGTCCATGGGGTTATGAAGAGTCGGACACGACTAAACGACTAAACAACAACAAATGCCTCCAGGCTCCCTCCCTCCCTCCCTCCCTTGACATCTGCTCTGCCCTCCTCAGGAGAAAGCCACACTTGAAAGGCATCATCCTTGGCTTGGGTTTGACAAGTGGGTCCAGTTTCTTCATCTCCCTTTTCCACTCCCCCGTTTGGTGCTCTTCATTCATTGTGTGTGTCGCATAAAAAAAGTGGGGGGGGGGGGGAGAGAAGGAAAGAGATCCAAGCCAAGTCCCGTCATTGTAGTGGCTGCTCTGCATTCTTGGAGCTTAGGGGCCAGAGGCTGCTCCTCCAAGCAGCTCCGCATTATGCGCAAGAGAAGGCCCATGCTTCCGGTCACAACTCGTGACTCCTCCTCGCTTTATAATTGGGACTCCAATTCTCTCCCTCCTGTCCTTTCCCCACCCTGCTGGCTCCCTAACCATCCCCTGTCCCAGCACCCATCCTGCCCTCCTTCCCAAATTGTATGCCTCCTCTCTGAAACTTCTCCAAACTTTCCCCAGCGCCACTGAGACAAACAGTTGTGTTTCTTATGGAAGTGGGAGGAGAAAGAGGAGTCAGTTTCTCTTCCTTCTCTTTCTCTGTGTTTCTTTCTGTTTGCTACTTCCCAACAAAACCTCGCCACCATCTCAATAAATCACTATATATATTTGGGAGGGAGGTGGCAGTACTGTGTTCTGTTCAGTACCGTCAGAAAAAAGCACAGCACTTGCACATGAGAACCAGTGTTCTCTAGTGTGTTGGTCTTGTGGTTAAATGGATGGGACAATCTGATAAAGCTTTTTGCTCTAGTCATGCCTTGGGGCCAAAGTTGTGATTCTGGCCAGAGATATATGTGCAATGGAAACAAATAGCCAGGACAGATCATGTTCTCTTTCTTCCTTTGATGTGCGATATGTTATTGTGACCCTTCAGATGTTGCTGGACTCCAAGTCACATCAGTCCCAACTGACATTGCCAATGAATGGTCAGAGTTGTAGTCCAACACAATCTGGAGGGCCACAGCTTGCTCACTCCTGTGTTAGATTGGAAGCCTAGAGGTAGCACAGCCTTTACACCCTTGCTATTTGGAGAGCCTAGTACCTAAGGCTTGCAGACAGCCACTTGCCCAGTCACCTTTGGGGAGAAAGATTTGGTTCCTGGTGATCACACAGAAAAAACCTTTGCAAACTGAGAAAGTGTTAGGAGGCTTCCCCCCATTTGAGGCTACCATATATATGTGTGGGCAAATAGGATAATAACATTTCAGACAAGTTACTTGAAATACTCTGTTATATTATAGGCATAGGGTGAACTCAATTTCAGTTCCACAGAGTCGTTTTCTTTCCTGAGTTTTTATTTTGCCACTTTGCATATGGCATGGAGAGGACACAACCTTTCGGATAAGAATGCATCTACTTTCGACATAGAATTGGTACAGACTCCCCCTCTAGTTTATTGAAAGCTTTTCTCTAAGCTTCTGAGGCACATAAAGTTCAAAAGAATGTCACCTTAAGCCCCTACAAGATGGGAAATTACTCTGGTCATCCTTCAGCAGCACTCAGTATATAATCCGTTTGAGATTGAATTGGCTCTCAGCAGAGAGTAATCCAAGTAAAGCATTCTGCTCCATGGCTTCCTGTGCTCTCAAAGCCACATAGGCATACTGCTAAGCAGACTCTGTATTTGCTTTGTTTTGTTGCGAATTACAGTGTATCAGCATAGAAAATTTATGGTGGCGGTGGATAAATGCTTTATGCAATTAATGGCTGGACCTTTAAGTTAAAGAGTTTGCTTCTTCTGTTTGTCCCAGAAGGAGAGCTACAACTTCGCTTCTTCAGTTGGGGGTTGGACTCCCACATGCAAGTGAGGTATTGACATCACTTCATTATTCCAAGTTGGGTCACTGGCCTATCTAGCCCTCCAATGTTTACACTGATTGGCAGGCACTCTCCAGGGTATTCTACAGGGAACTTCCCTAGCCCTGTTGCTTGAGATCCTTTTAACTGGAGGTGTTAAAGTCTAAACATGGAGCCTATATATTCCAGGCATTGTTTCACTGCTCAAGTATGGGTCCTCCCCAGGCATCATCATCATCATCATCATCATCATCATTTATTATTTATACCCTGCCCATCTGACTGGGTTTCCCCAGCCGCTCTAGACGACTTCCAACAAAATATTAAAATACAGTAGTCTGTCAAACATTAAAAGCTTCCCTAAACATGGCTGCCTTCAGATGTCTTCTAAAAGTCTGGTAGTTGTTGTTCTCTTTGACATCTGGTGGGAGGGCGTTCCACAGGGCGGGCGCCACTACCGAGAAGGCCCTCTGCCTGGTTCCCTGTAACTTCACTTCTCGCAGTGAGGGAACCGCCAGAAGGCCCTCGGCGCTGGACCTCAGTGTCCGGGCAGAGAGATGGGGGTGGAGACGCTCCTTCAGATATACTGGACCAAGTGGTGGGAGGAGATTTAGAAGGTAATATGGCCTCCGTAGACCACGTATTTGAATCAGCAGTGTTTAATGGCATAAAAAATAGATATTGGACAAATATGTGAACCAAGTCTGCTCATGTGTGGTTTCTAACTCTCAATATATATGTTGTACAGTGGTACCTCGGGTTACATACACTTCAGGTTACATACGCTTCAGGTTACAGACTCCACTAACCCAGAAATATTACCTCGGGTTAAGAACTTTGCTTCAGGATGAGAACAGAAATTTTGCTCTGGCAGCACGGCAGCAGCAGGAGGCCCCATTAGATAAAGTGGTGCTTCAGGTTAAGAACAGTTTCAGGTTAAGTACGGACCTCCGGAACGAATTAAGTACTTAACCCGAGGTACCACTGTATTTTCCTTTGTGAGAGGCTTCCGATCAAGGCATATGAAAAAGCAAATAATTTTGAATACTACTTAGCTAGCTTAATGGCAAGAGCTTGTTGTTTTGCAGAGGAAAGGCTGATGCGATGAATCATTCATTCATGATCAAGCTCTAAAGGTTGCTTTTTGTTATGTTGTTACTTTACAAAAAAAAAAAAAGGACTCAAAATTTTATTCTTTTCCTTTGGCTAAAAATAGCTCTTTCTTTAGCCTACCATGCAGGATAAAAGTGGTTGGAGACATGTATGCATCAGCTGGAGCTTGAGGGGGTGGACAGGATAAAAACATAGTAATAATGCAAACAATATATATCTGACAATTTTATGACGAGATAAAATTTAAACTCATCTGGTGCCACAAAACACCCCCTTCCCAATGGCCAGAAAGGGAGGGATCCTATAATCATTTACACCTCAGTGAAACCCTCTTTTGATTTAAGCTGATTGCCACAGAGTTTCTATCGTTGTGCTGGAGACCAGATGCCCAATCTCGAATAAATTACACCGCAGACTACCTCTTCCCCTCTCAGGGAAATATCATTGTTGTCGAGAAGAACTCTCCATGTTGCTGTGGATATGGAGCACAAGAGACAGCTGCCTGAGAGCATATGGGCCATTATATTAAACCACAATCAAAGGCTTGTGTTTAACTAGAAGCAGATTGGCCTTGTAAAAATTCAGTACCTGGCTCACAATAAAAGGCTGGAGGAATGATGAAATGGGGTAGGCCCCACAGAGGTGGAAAAGGTGGTGAAATCCCGTGAATCTTTATGATGGATCAAGAACAACAGTCTTTTATTTTCATGTCAGACAAAAGACAGAACACTGGGAAAAAATTACTATGGCATTTTCTCCTTTATGAGGGAAGGCACCACCTCCTGCCACCTGTTTTAACTGCAGAATGAGGGTTGTTCCAAAAGTTTAAAGTCACCTTCAAAAGCTAGGAGAAACACACACACACACAAACCGGTTCCAATGCCATGGTGATATTAAATTCAGGCACTAGTGGATAATAATAATATTAATTTATTATTTATACCCCACCCATCTGGCTGGGCTTCCCCAGCAACTCTGGGCGGCTTCCCAAAAAATATTAAAATACTGTAATACATCAAACATTAAAAGCATCCCTAAACAGGGCTGCCTTCAGATGTCTTCCAAAAGTCTGGTAGTTGTTGTTCTCTTTGACATCTGATGGAAGGGCGTTCCACAGAATGGGCACCACCACCGAGAAGGCCCTCTGCCTGGTTCCCTGTAACTTGGCTTCTCGCAGTGAGGGAACCGCCAGAAGGCCCTCGGCGCTGGACCTCAGTGTCCGGGTAGAACGATGGGGTGGAGACGCTCCTTCAGATATACTGGACCGAGGCCATTTAGGGCTTTAAAGGTCAGCACCAACACTTTGAATTGTGCTCGGAAACATACTGGGATACAATATTTACATGGTTATTTTCTTATATGGTCTCTGTGGAAGATATTATCCAAGGCAGCTAGCTCAGTTGGTTAAAGTGTGGTGCTGATAATGCCAAAGTTGTGGGTTCTCTCCCCATATGGGCCAGCTGCACATTCCTGCATTGCAGGGTGTTTGACTAGATCAGCGGTTCTCAACCTGTGGGTCCCCAGCTGTTGTTGGACTACAACTCCCATCATCCCTGAGCTCTGGCCTTGCTAGCTAGGGGTGATGGGAGTTGTAGTTCAGCAACATCTGGGGACCCACAGGTTGAGAAAGCCTGGACTAGATGATCCTCAGGATCCCTTCCAACTCCACAGTTCTATGATTCTGTTATTTCCTTACCAAGATTTTCTCACAAGTGAAGCAGGATAAACCAGATGTTGCTTACTAATAAACAGGAACGGATGCAGGGAGGTGCCCAGTCCCTAGAAATGGGTGTGAATTGCACACACAAAAGGACACAATCTAAACCCCAAACATCTCCAGGAAAAAGATTAAATAGTAAGGCAGGGAATACCTTTTTGCCTGAGATCCAGAAGAGTTGGCGGGAGGTGGGTGTTGGAGGTGTAAATGACTACTGGACTTTAGAAAGTCTGCGTCACTAAATTGAGTTCATCAGTCTTGTTGAATTAATTAAATCAAATCATTTTTATTGGATTTTGAAAGAATGTGCAATTAAGTGCTTACTTTTCTGAATATCATCATTGGCCACAGGTGGGCGTCAATTGGGAGAGCGTTCCAAAGGGGAAGGGTGAGCTGCACAACCCAAAGGGCCCCCTCTCTGTTGCTGCCACCCTTTTTCATAGGGGTCTCACGGAGAAGGAGCCTTACTGGACACTCATATGGTCCAGGTCTATTCTTGTCAGAAGAGGCAGCCAGTTAGATGTTGTAGTACCGGTCCATATACTTGTTAAGTGTATCTAGTTGCTCACACACAAAACCAAGGGTTGGAATGTGCCAACCTTTCTCTTACATCTTGTATCTTGCTCTGCTTCAAGCAATACTAACTTCCCAGTTCTTAGCTGGTCATATCTTCAACAATCCTGTTTCTTCCTCTGTTTTTGTTTTTTAAACCCCTGCAAAGCACACATCACTGTGGAGGATCACCCACTGTTTCTCTGGATTGTCCAAAGCTTTGGTTAACTGATGCCTTAGTCAGACACTTTTGAAATGCTTTTGAAATGCAATAATAAAAATAAACAAATAAATAATCTCCTACTATTCAAACACAAAGGCAGAATAATGACTAGAATGTGCATTAGTTGTCTGTGGTACCAGTGGGTCCCCTCAGGGGGAATTAAATCCTGCTGCTATCAGGCTCATACTCAGAGACCGAATAAACAAAAGCCCCCCCATGATGGATACAGCATTGGAGGAAACAACAGCACCGTGCTTCCTAGGGCCAGATAAGACTCCTTAGAGCAAGCTTTGAAAATAGCTTTTCTCCATTTTCCTTTTCTTTTATAAATGTTTTTGTTACCGTGTAAGACAGCACATTGTTCTGATGGCCGATCGCCAGTGCTGAATTTCATCCAATAATACATTTTGCTAGAAAACCTTTCTTCCTAATCCCACATGTGACTAAGTCTAAGATAATGAATAGTGAGGCAAAGTAACTCTGCACATGCTCAAAACCCCAGTCAGACGCTTGAAGGGCTGCTTCATAGATGGTAGAGCAAATTTGTTTACTGTTGCTGTTGAATAGAGATGGGCATTTCCGCCCCCTTCATTAAAAGTTTTTAAACTACAGTGGTGCCTCGCAAGACGAAATTAATCCGTTCCGCGAGTCCCTTCGTATTGCGGTTTTTTTGTCTTGCAAAGCATGGCTATTAGCGGCTTAGCGGCTATTAACGGCTTAGCGGCTTTAAGAAAAAGGAAACAAACTCGCAAGAACTCGCAAGACGTTTCGTCTTGCGAAGCAAGCCCATAGGGAAATTCGTCTTGTGGAACAACTCAAAAAACGGAAAACTCTTTCGTCTAGCGAGTTTTTCGTCTTGCGAGGCATTCGTCTTGCGGGGCACCACTGTAGATGTGGCCTCATGTCAGGGATGTGGTAGCAGTAGACCTCCTGCATCAGCAGTAGATTGGGCTTGGAAGGCTTTTCATATCTCTTCCAACTCTATGATCCTATGAAAAGCACATGCCCTTATTTGTTTCATGATTCACATGTTCAAAGGTTTAAGAATGGTGCTGAAATGGGCTCCCCACTGGTCATGTTGTGCGGGTCATGTTGTGTGGATTATCGTCTTCCAAAGCAACTACTCTATTCTGAACTTAAAAATGGAAAGCGTAATGCTGGTGGTCAACAAAAGAGGTTTAAAGACTGTCTCAAGGCAAATCTAAAAAAAAAAAAAAGTAGTATAAACACCGACATCTGGGAAACACTGGTCTGCGAGCGCTCCAGTTGGAGAACAGTCTTTACCAAAGGTGTCATGGGCTTTGAAGGCACTTGAACTCCAGTGTTAAAAGTCTAAGACAGCAGGGTGGGAAAGACCTCTGCCTCAGACCTTGAAGAGCCAATGTATTCAACTAGATAGTATAGCTCGGTGTAAAATAGCTTCGTATATTTTTCATGCCCTGCTTGTGAATGATTGTGAGTTAGTTGGAGCCAGGCCATGGCAGTTTCACCCGAATCCAGACCTAGAGTGTGTGTCTCACAATTCAGAGTCTCTAAGATTAGTTGTTGGACCTTAATGGTGGGTTGGAGCCAAAGCAAAGACTTGATTTGGAGCTATGTAGCCCAGACTATAAAGTTCAGCCAGCTGCTCCAGTACTCAAGACAACTTGCTTTTTTCTGTCTTAGCTTCAGGACTGCTGATCATGGCCTCCAATGAGCACCTTAGTCCTTGTCCAAGGTCCTGAATTTCCTTAATCTTAAACTTTCAGTCTGTTCTAAAAGCCCAGACCTATCAGTCTCTGTCTTTCTTGAACTATCTTCCCTTGTTAGTAGACATCACAATGGATCAAGACACTGACCAGCTTGGACAGCAGAACTCCAAGCTTGGATGGTGCAACATAATCACAACATGCCTAATGATTTACAAAATCTGTTGCAGTTCTGGAAAGAACCAAATTTCCACACGGTGGGGGAATTTAGCTGGAAACCTCACTCCTCTCAGATGTAAGCATAGAACTGGATGGGTAGTCAATGGTCATCTATCACAGTGAACTGTCTTATATTGCAGTCTTTAGACAGGGATAGTTTCTAGCTGTGAAGCTCTTCAGTTTTATTGAAATGGTAACCTTCAGACAATATTAACATTATAGCTTTCTTTGCTAGACAAATCCTTAAGAGAGATCTTTGACATATTACTGTGTGTTTTTAGACACCTGTGCACAATTTTTTTAAGGGAGTGGCTGTGGTGCTTTTTTAAAAACACACACACAACTTTTAAGCAGAACAGCTATCCATCAGAAGAGCTCCATATGGAAAATAAGGATAAAAGAGCGAAGGGGGAGGATATTAGAAAGTTGATGAAAAAACTGCATGGAGGATGTGCTGCCCCACAATGGTTCTCTTGAACAAAGGCAATAGAAAATGAACTGTATTATTTCTCACTCACTTTGTTCAGTCAGTGATTGAGGCATTTCGGAGCACAACCAGGAAAATAATAGGTTGCTTTCACAATGGTAGGAGTTTAACAAATGCTCAGTCATTCATCCGACATCATTGCCATCTTGAGCATGAGAGCTTTACCATATGATATTGATGCCGGGCTTCGTTCTTATTGCCGTATTCTTTTCAGATTCAATCTGTCTGCAATGGACCACTAAACATTTCAATTTGCTACCTGTAGAGTTGGATTGAAAGGCTCAGGCGACACAGAGAGAGGAATTATTATTTTTTTTGGGGGGGGGGACACAGATTGAGTTGGCTCCTTGGATTTATGAATAAGGCATTGCATTGAAATGCTAAGACCGAGACACAATTTTCTTGTGAATGTCTCTCATACACACCAGATAGTAGACAACAGCTCAGTGATGTTTATAGAGAAATAAGTATATTCTTTTCTGCCAACTGGGAACGTTTTCCCTGTGTTATGTGCTGTTGGGGAATAATTTGCACATGCTTAAGAATAGGGTGAGCTGTTCTATATGGTTTCTTTTAGAAGTCCTGTGGTCTGCTAATATGTGTTACATTTACAAAGCAAGAGTGCGTACTGGGGTCTCTTAACAATTAAGCGCCTTAAGTCATCTGAGTAGGCACCCTTGTTTGAGAACATAAGTTAAATATTGCGGATCTAAGAAGCACTCAGTTGAAAAGTTACTTGTGTGATTTTGAAAACCTGTTTACAAACCCTAAATCAAAAGAAGTTGCTTCAGTTTAAAAAACTCCATGTATATGTTACAGAAAACTCAATAAAAAGCATTTTTTAAAAAAACAAAATAAAAACCCCCAAAGCCCTTTCTTTTCAAAGATTAAAACTTATAGTGCTGCATAATCCTAAAATAGAGACCAAACAAATGCAAGGGTTTTTTTCCGGGGGGTGTGTGTGTGGCGTTACTTTGTTTTTGACCAAGACTTTCGTCAAGACTGTACCTGTCTTCTCCAGGCAACTCCACTCCTGATTATCTTCTGTTCCATTCATTGTAGAGTTGGAAGGGAAAATAACTGTCATCTAGTCCAGGTCTTGTTTGTCATCCAGTACTTTTTTTTTAACTTTGAATCCTGCTTCCCACCTTTGCCTATCATTTATGTTTCATACAACACCCAGTTCCAGTGTTGATGCTAAATTAAATGTATAGTGATGATCATAGGAGTAAAATTTTTGCAGGATCCCTTCTTGATGGATCCAATTAAAGAGGGAAGGGGACCTGGAGAAGCCTGGATCTAATTTGTTGCAGAATTAAGAGTGGGTCTTTTGTGGTCAGATGTCAGCGTGAGCACACACACACCACAACCAAACAGGCTTTCTTTTTGCTGCAGGACTGTTAAGAACATGGGTAGGCGAACTAAGGCCCACGGGCTGGATCAGGCCCAATTGCCTTCTGGATCCGGCCTGTGGACGGTCTGTGGATCGCCAGCACACACATTCTTTCCCTCTCCCTCATGCGGCAGTGCCTCCTCCTTCCCTCCTCCTGGCTTCTCCCCGCCCTGCCTAGAGGAGGAAGGGGGCTGGGCTTTGTTAGTGCCAGCAGCAGCAGCAGCAGCTCTTGAGTGGCCGCCATTTAAAGCAGCCCCTCTCCGGAGCCCTTTCACGTGCCGCTCATTGTTCCACCGCCGCCAGCCCCTGCCACTCGCAAGACACAGGTAAGCATCCACAGGGGCTTGTGGGGCTCTTGCATCATTCCCCCCCCCAAAAAAAAATATAGTTGGGTCCCCCACAAGGTCTGAGGGACAGTGGACTGGCTCCCTGCTGAAAAAGTTTGCTGATCCCTGGTTAAGAACAACCTTCTTAATTTGCACATTCATCAGCTGCTCCCTCACCTTGCAATTTGCTGCTTCCCTTTGCTTGGAGAAACCTATTACAAACAGACAAGCTGTCTCAACAGAACTAACGGCAAGGCTACCTCCTCCTCCTTTCTACTTTTAAACCTGCTGGGATTCGAAATTATAAACAAAGAGGCCATTGCAGAGAATGATAACTCTGAAATTTAATCCTCTTTAGGTAATAATAGTGTTTTTCTCCAACTTTTCCTCCTGATCAGGAAAAATATCTTTGGCTCCCTAAAGGGAAGATGCAACCCTCTTAATGCTTGACCTCCATCACTGCAGACTTCAGCAGATTGGCAAGAGACCCCTTTGCTGCCCAATCAGGATTTCTCAGACTGAAGTCCAGAATTAACCAACTGGATTTAACAGGTCATCCACCCATTTGGCGCTGCAGAATTGTTCAAATATTCCCAGGGATGGCATGGCTTTCCCTCCCTGCTTCTTGAGAGTGGAATCTCTTCCTAGTGTTTTGTGTCCTATTCATAGTGCTTAGTGTTCTATTAGCGTGCGATGTTTCAAGAAGGAACATAACAAATTGCCTTACTGGTCTGCCTTCGTCTTTTATAATCCGATGTTGATGACCAGCAGCACAAAGGATCTGCTGGCAGTTTTGACAAGCTAAAGTACAATCAGCGCACAGAAGAGTATAGCTTTCTAGGCAAAGTGGCTCTAAACCTCTGACTGGTAGAAACTTTGATTGATTAATGGGCAGCTGATGCAGTTTATGAGTTATCTATTTTGTAGCAATTGATAAGGAGCCTCGTTTACTCCTTAGCAAATTCGCAAACAGGGAGCATCACTGCCTGTAGGTTTGCCAATGAGTTTTCATGACCCACATCCATACAAAAAAACAACCAGGCATATTAATTGTACACAGGAGCCATCCCATATTTGAAAGAGGTAACGTGAAAAATCTACTATTTTTGTTGGATGGCATCAACCCTTATTTGCAGGAGGGAATTACATTGGTATTGTAAGTGTGCTCTGAAAAAAACACTAACCCTGTTTTAAAATTGGCACGTCAGGACCACATGCACTGTTGTATCTGAAATTATGGTAGGAGAGATACTCAGAAATGTGTTTCTCATAGAATCATAGAGTTTGAAGGGACCCTGAGGATCATTTAGTCCAACCCCCTGCAGTGCAGGAATACAGTGGTACCTCGGGTTAATAACTTAATTTGTTCTGGAGGTCCGTTCTTAACCTGAAACTGTTCTTAACCTGAGGTACCACTTTAGGTAATGGGGCCTCCCGCTGCTGCTGCTGCGCCGCCGCCACCCGATTTCTGTTCTCATCCTGAAGCAAATTTCTTAACCTGAGGTACTATTTCTGGGTTAGGAGAGTCTGTAACCTGAAGCGTCTGTAACCTGAAGTATTTGTAACCCGAGGTACCACTGTACAAAGCTGTCTCTTATGGGGATTGAACCTGCAACCTTGCTGTTGTCAGCACCACACTCTAGCCCACTGAGCTATCCTCCTCCTTTTTTGTTTTAGGATATTGAAGTGAAGCTTCACTTTGGCATGGTGCTGCTCCCTTCACTTCACCCATCAAGGAAGTTGCATACATGCCACTGCCCACTATAGCCTTTTCTGACCAGGGTTTGAGGACACCACAACCATATGCTCAAAGATGCATTCTGAATACATCTGTGGTTTTTGATCTCCAGTTGGTGCATACACAGGTTTCTCCTGCTTCTTAAGAGCTGTTCCCCTAGAACAATTTCTATAATATTTTGTTCAGGCTAGCTTATTGTCAAGGAAAAGCAATCGAATGTATTCTGTGACAGGGAAGAAAATGTGACAGGGAAGAAAATGTCATTTTGGAAGGGAAAAGTGGTACTCTTAAACAGAGATTTGGGTAATTAAGTGTTCCCATCTCTTGCCTGCAAGCTTTTTGATAGGTTTTTCAAAGCTTCAGCTATATTGATAATAAGATTGTTGCCACAAGCAGAGGTGAGAACCATTGTACTATTTAATGCAACTTTTCTGAGCTACAAAGAGGTCAAGAGAAGGAAAAATCCATGCATGAGGAATGGTTTACTAGCCAGGTTATTTAAAGATCAATGTTAGCATTTCTCAGCTGATTGCAATGCAAAATGGCACATAATATCACTGCTCTAAATTGCACCAAATTGCGGCATATACTCCCCCCCCCCATTTTTTTAAAGAGAGAAATCTGAAACGCCTTTGTTTGAGTAATAGCTTCACCAAGTGTACTCTGTCTTGTCGGTTGGATTATTTCAACTTTGGTGTCATAGCAAGAAAAATGAGTGCACATCAGTGTGAATTGCAGGTTTACATATATTATTTAAGAGTGTGCGAAACCTTTTCCCCAGGTCAACCATCATCTGCTTTCAGAATGCTTTTCTTCTTATCCCATCGAGGGAGAAGATGGTTTGCTTTATGGATATTATTTATGAGCCAAATGTTGCTTTATCATTTACATTTAATTCTAATGCATTATTAACATGTTTAGGAATTTGAGTCTAGTATGTCAAAACTGATCCAAGGCATTCCTGATATTTTACTAGCACTGTTTCTAAAGGGGGGTACTTTTAGAATATCAGCCTCACCCATAGAGTAAATGAGCTGGGTGTATGAGGTTTATAGGTATTTTCTCCCCATCCCGGTATTGTGAACTGGTGGCATGTAGAGACTAAAAGCATAAGCTCTGAGCCAGAAGGTCTCTGGTTTGAATTTCACCTTGACTGTGACCTCTCTAGGTGACCTTGCACAAGCCACTCAAGCTGCTCATCTGAAATACAAAGTTGACAACAGTGGCCTTATCTTATCCGGTGAGATGAACGAAAGGTATGACTCTGTGAAAGGCAGGCTTGTATGTATATATGTATATGTTACGTATATCTCAGACATTTGTGTTGCACCTCACCTTTCCATTTGAAAAATCCAGATGTCATCTCACAAAAAAGCAAAATATTAAAACAATCCAAACAAAATAGTAAAACTAGCAACAGCGTCAAAAATGTCAACAGGAACAGGAAATACAGAACTAAAATCAGGTCAATCCCAGAACCCAAAAGCTTAGTATAAGAACAGGTTTTGGCCAACTGCCTAAAAGACAGAAGAGTGTTTCATTTTTGGTGCCACTACTGAGAAGGATGTATCCTACATAGGCATCCACTATATTTTGCACAAGTATATATGTATGTATGTATGTATGTATGTATGTATATTTCATTTCTTACCAATGTAGTTGTAAGGTTCCTAAGATGATGTGTAATGCTTACAACATTCAAGAAATGCTATATACATTGTTCTTACTAATTTCCTCATTAGCATTTTGAATATTACTTTCTTCAGGTGGAATTCAATGTAGCGTTTATCAGGGTATGTTTGGGGGGAACAAGGTCTGCTCCCAAAATGGGACTTATCACCACTCTCATCTCCCTGGGTTTCCCCAAAACCTGTTCTAGGGTTTTCCCCAACCCTCTAGAGTAGATTTAGAGGCTACGTGCAGCTATAGGATGCTGTTGATAAAATGTAAAACTCATATTGAGCTTTGAATACCCTTATTTACTTTTTTGGCTTATCTCTAACATGTATTTATTCTACAATATCTTAAAAACTGGAACACTCTTCTGTCTTTCAGGCAGTTGGCCAAAACCTGTTCTTATATTAAGTTTTTTGTACTGCATTCTCCAAATTATAGATAAGCCCAAAGCATCACACAGTGTAAATACCAAACTTAAACATCATGCAAATGATAAACAGTAATCAAAGTAGAAAACATGATACAAACTAGTAGTGAGGAGAGCAATATTACTGTCATTGTGACAGGGGGAAAACATACTAGCAACACACAGGACTAAGCAGCAGTGTTTCAACATTGCGTTTTAGAAGAAACTCTTTTCTTGATGACTACACCCATGGCAATGTGCAAAGAGAATGATGTCTGACAGGCTGAGAGCTGCTTTGGTGACAAAGCCCCTTGGACAAAAATGTTTTGTTGACGTGGGCGAAAGTAATCGATTGGTGCTGGCATGTAGTTTCTTGCTAGGCTGCTGTTTGCACCAACAACATTAATCTGTTCTTGGCAATTGGGGGGGGGGGGATTAATATTAAAATTCTGCATTGTGGTCCCTCTCTGTCTTCTCATGGAGCATGGCAAATGCTCTCCAGCTGAGTCACATTATTTCATTCAGAGTGAGTTAAAGCCCACCCCATCTCCAAGGGTGCATCTCTCCAATAGCTCAACATGTTCTCAATTCGGTGTGTTAGTGTTCAGCCTCTTGCTGTACAGCTGATCATCTAGGGACAAAAACGCCTAATAGAACAACCTCTGGTTTTTGTGTATAATTCAAGGAGAATCATGTGTCTCTTTCATCCTTGGGGGAAAAAGATGAGCATGCAGAACAATAGTGGGGTTGTCATCTTTGGTGAGATAGTGTTGACAGTGGCATAAAGGTAAAGGTAAAGGGACCCCTGACCATTAGGTCCAGTTGTGGCCAACTCTGGGGTTGTGGTGCTCATCTCGCTTTATTGGCCGAGGGAGCTTCCGGGTCATCTGGCCAGCATGACTAAGCCGCTTCTGGCAAACCAGAGCACCGCACGGAAATGCTGTTTACCTTCCCACTGGGGTGGTACCTATTTATCTACTTGCACTTTGAGGTGCTTTCGAACTGCTAGGTTGGCAGGAGCAGGGACCGAGCAACGGGAGCTCACCCCGTCACGGGGATTCAAACTGCCAACCTTCTGATCAGCAAGTCCTAGGCTCTGTGGTTTAACCCACAGCGCCACCCACGTCCCTCTTGACAGTGGCATAGAGAATAGCAAATAAGATAGTGAACAAGACTTAAACATTATGAAAGTTCTTGTTCATATGCTTGATTTCTATTATACATCGTGAAATTTACATAGTGTTTTTACCAAAGAAGTTCACAGGGCAGTTTAAAAAAACCAAGACAGTATAAATTAAGTTCTAAATACACAATAATACAATTCTTATAAATGACATAGAAACATTATTAAAATTGACTTATCAGCTTCTGAAGCCATTTTGGTCACCTGGGCCACTAATGTATGCAGAAACATCCCCTGACTAAGAACCTGCTATTTAAGAGAGAGACCCTATCCAAAGCAACTAAACCACCAACCCACCATGCTTTCATCTTTCCAGGTCTGAGAGGGTGAACTTTTGACCTTCCTGTGCAAACCTTTCTCCAGTGAGCCAGAGCCAGTGTGGTGTAGTGGTTAAGAGCGGTAGTCTCGTAATCTGGGGAACCGGGTTCGCGTCTCCGCTCCTCCACATGCAGCTGCTGGGTGACCTTGGGCCAGTCATACTTCTTTGAAGTCTCTCAGCCCCACTCACCTCACAGAGTGTTTGTTGTGGGGGAGGAAGGGAAAGGAGAATGTTAGCCGCTTTGAGACTCCTGAAGGGGAGTGAAAGGCGGGATATCAAATCCAAACTCTTCTCTTCTTCTTCAGTGACCTTTTTACCCTCCTATACACCGCTTTCCTCTGTGCAAGACAGCCTCTGAAATCAACCATTTTGCACCCCAAATTTTACAACCAAAAATGAAACGTCTGAAAGTCGTGTTCCTTTGCAATTAATCATGCCATAGATTGAACCTGAGATATTCTACATGCAAAGTATATAGGTCTTCCACTGAGCTGAAGTGCAAAGTGCTCAAGGAGGAAGCTATTTTTTTGACAGAAATGTTGTTTTAAGTCACAAGAGTGACAAGGCTTCCCCCAGGTGATAGAAATGTGCTGTTGCTTCTGAGTGGAATTAAAAATCCCAACAAAATATGTGGAACCCTACTTTCAATTAAAACTGCCTATTGTTGGCTCCTGTATTGTTGACTTTCCAATAACAGTGGTTGGGATAGCTCATTAAACCTTCTAATTGCACCAAGAAAGGGTTTTGGAGCAGTCCATTAAAAGCCACTTAATAAAAACCGGAAAGAAAGTATTAATATTGAGCTTTTTAAAGATTGTTTTCCCTCTGGGTTCCTAGTGTAATTTATATATAGCAAATACCCTTATGTATAGGTTCGTATTAGAGGTTTTATTCGGCATCTATAAAAACGCAATTTTGCGGCTGGAATTTAATATTCAGAATGGGGAAATTAGCATAAAATTCATTATTTGAAATGGTTATTATTAAATTAATACAAAATACTGGAATTACTCTGATAGTAGATTTTTGGTTCTTTCTACGGCCCTGCACTGTACTGGCAGGCTAGAAAGGCAAGACCACGACGCAGCTCTCCCCACCCTCCACTGCCTGGTCATGGCAAATCCGGGGCATTAGTGTCTCTTGAATTGCAGGCTGGGCTGTGCCAATGTCAGGGCCAGATCTGTGCAGCTCACAGTGTTGGGGGCCTCCCAGGACTCCACCTTGCTTACTGGGGCAGCTGGGCAACAGGGAAATGGCTGAAAATGATGCTTACGCTGCTGATCATCAGCTCGGGGTCCAAACGAGGAGAGATCTGGTGGGTGGTTTTTTTGTTTTTTTCTTTTTCTTTGATGGCTACAAGCTTTGAATTGGCAGAAAGTAGGAGAGGAGACTGGCCGGCTGCATGGGGAATTTATTGCTTGTGCAAGATGGCAGATGTGACCTGGAGGGCAATGCAGGGAGGTGGCGGGTGGGACTTGGCCTTTCCAGCCGGTCCTCCTCTGCTGGGGATGACAAGGTCAGGGCTTTTTTTCAGTCGGAACTCAATTCTGGCACCTTTCCAAGTGGGCACCATTGCCATTATAAAAGGACAGGCAAGGCATTCATGGTGAATTCCAACGCCTCTTTTTCTAGAAAAATAGCACTGGACAAGGACATGTCCATCCTGACAGGTAATGAAGAGAGCAGCAGCAGAGGAAAGGGGGTTGAGCAGGGCCAGGGATGTGTTGAAGGGAAGGCAGCAGGCTGTGGCTCAGTGGGTAGACAGCACTTGCTTTGCATGCACAGGGTTGCCACTTCAATCCCTGCTGGCATCTCCCGTTCAGACAGGGGTGGGGTACTTCCTCCCCACAGCATGAGGGCCAGTGTGGTGTAGCGGTTCAGAGCGGTGGACTCGTAATCTGGTGAACCGGGTTTGCTTCCCCGCTCCTCCACATGCAGCTGCTGGGTGACCTTGGGCCAGTAACACTTCTCTGAAGTCTCTCAGCCTCACTCACCTCACAGAGTGTTTGTTGTAGGGGAGGAAGGGAAAGGAAATTGTTAGCTGCCTTGAGACTCCTTAGGGTAGTGATAAAGCGGGATATCAAATCCAAATCCAAACCCTTCTGGAGCCATATGCTGGAAGCAGTGGGCACAACCGGGGCAGAAGTGATGGACGCTAGTTGAATTCAGGTGCTTTAGTTGTGGTTCCTGCATTGCAAGGGTCTGTATTAGATGACCCTTTGAGTGTCCCTTCCAACTACATTCCTCTTTGTAAATTGTAGGGGACCCAGCTTAGAGATGAGAGGTAGGATGAAGGATGGTGACATGCAGACCACGTTTGTGGGTGTTAGCTAGGAACTTCGATGGCGTCTCGTTTCTCAGGCTGTTTGCATGACATTTAAGTCCAGCCTGCCTTATCAGGTTTTCCTGTTTTACCGTATTTTTCGCTCTATAAGACGCCCCAGACCACAAGACGCACCTTGTTTTTGGAGGAGGAAAACAAGAAAAAAAAAATTCTGAATCTCAGAAGCCAGAACAGCAAGAGGGATCGCTGCGCAGTGAAAGCAGCAATCCCTCTTGCTGTTTTGGCTTCTGGGATAGCTGCGCAGCCTGCATTCGCTCCATAAGACGCACACACATTTCCCCTTACTTTTTAGGAAGGAAAAAGTGAGTCTTATAGAGCAAAAAATACAGTATTTATTTGTTAGGTTACACCCCACATTTAAATGCAAAGTATCATAACGGCAGTGTGGTCACGGCTGTGCCCAGCTTGCTAGTCGCTGCAGCTTCCTCCTTTCTCTGGGGGGGGAAAAATACGTAGCAGTGAGAAACCTGTCCCCATTCTTCCATGCTTCCTCTGAGGCAATAGACACCAGCTGCTCGTGGGGAACACAGTGCAAGATTAGATTAGTTTGATTCCCCCTTTTGGCCCTTAAATACAGCTGTAGTACAATGGAGTGAGCTGTTGAAATGCAGTTTCACCTGACCTCAGAAATTGCTAAAGTGAGCCACCCTGAAAATGAAAATGAAAACAAAACAAAAATGATGAAGGTGGTTGTACAAGCCCCCGCCATCGACATTCTGTCATGGCTGATGCTATATTTTTGCATCTACTGGGTTCAATATATGGATTTTTATCCAAACCATTTACCAAGCTCTGGAGAAGAGCACCTTTGGCAAATCAGGCTGGAATCAGTGGGTGAATTTGTTTATTTTAGGTTGTAAGAGAGTGTCAGCGTGACACCAGAGTAGCTTGCTCCCTGTCCAGCGGCTTGGCTTGGGATTTTATTGAATAAATTTACTTGTACGCTTTTACGGGGCAGGGGGGTGGGGAGGTGGTGGAACAGTTTGAAATGAGTTTTCATCTCCTACAATCATTAGCACATTAAGCAAGATGGGAGGACTGTGCTTCATAAATGCCAACTTCATTTTACTTAAACAAGAAGTGGCAGAATTTAAATGGGATCTTTTGGAGCTCACTTACCTGAGAATAATTCGTCAGGCATTTTTTTCTTGCGCTCCGACAGCAAGTGTTGACCCTGCTTATAGATGACAAGTGGGGTATTAGCATGAAAGGTGGGTGAAGTGGCCTTGGGTGAACCTGAGAACCCGAGGGCTGTTGTAGCAAAGAGGAAACAGATCAGTGGGACACATTCCCCAGATGCCCCTCAGTTCTCCCCTGCGGACCAGAATAACAATATTTCCACATTCCAGTCTGATCAATCTCTTCCCATACCTAGCAGTTGATGTCTGTGGGTGTAGGTCCAGCCTAGGACCCTCGTACCAATGGGACCGCCTCTCCCGGTATGCCCCATGAAGAGCCTCAAGGTCCATAAATAGCAACACCCTAGTGGTCCCGGGCCCGAAGGAAGTCAGATTAGCCTCAACCAGAGCCAGGGCCTTTTCAACTCTGGCTCCGGCCTGGTGGAACGCTCTGTCTCATAAGACCAGGGCCCTGCAGGATCTGATTTCTTTCCACAGGGCCTGTAAGAGAGTTGTTCCGCCTGGCCTTTGGCTTGGAGCCAATTTGATTCCCTCCCCCTCTTTCTTTTTTCTTTTCCTTTCAATATTTTAATGTTGTATTTTAATGTTGTTTTTAAGTTGTATTCATTCAACTTGTTTTTATTACTGCTTGTTAGCCGCCCTAAGCCCAGCATTGGCTGGGGAGGACGGGGTATAAATAAAAATTATTATTATTATTATTATTATTATTCCTTTATCTAGCCATAGATAAATGAGGTGCAGAAGCTCACCTCCCTTTAAGTATCTGTCGCTAGGTTATACCAGGGGGTGGGGTCATAACTCAGCAGAAGAACAAGTTATTTGCATGATGAAGGCCTGTGGTTCGAGTCCTGGCATCACCAGGCAAAAGGGTCTCAGTAATGGAAAATATATTTATTTGAGATCTCTTGGAGCCATTGCCACACAGAGTGGATAGTACTGAGCTTGACTGACTAGCTGTCTGGCTTAGGATATGGCAGCTCGTTGAAGATCTTAGGTGGTGGGTAAACATTTGAATGTTTCCCTACATTGTGGCATTTATAGTGCACCATTGATGTGCACAGTGCTTTGCAGAATACCCGAGGGCAGCCCTTTGCTGTGTTTGCACTCTGTAATTTGACGAGGGGGAGATGATCGCTGCACATAAAGAACTAGCGTGCCTGGGAGGTGGTTCTAGATCTGTCCCTCACATGTATTTTTATTATGTGTGGAGAGGTGTTGGGATTTCATGTGCATATGCAAGAGAGGGGAATTTAAACATTCTATGCTCTACTTCTTAGCACATCCATGAAAGTTTGCCCCCTAGTGGTGAGGCTGCTGTGGCAATAGGAGGTCTTCTGAAAGCAGCACCGCATGCAGCCAGATGGAGGCCGTGACATGCCATCTGTGAAAACTCAGTCCCATGGTGATGTTTTATGCAGTTTATTTTAACTTTGCAGAGGGGTAGCCCAGTTTTATGGGTCATTTAATTTCATTTTGTTTCTCATTGGCTGCTGTTCTTATCGCCATACTGGCAGGCTGCACGAGTTCAGTCAATAATTGTACGTTCGCTGGAGGCAATCAATACAAAAATTAAAAAAGAGAGTTGGGGTAATTAGGCTAAAGCTGTGGCTTATGAGTTTTCAATAATTACTTTTAACTTCCTGCCTCTTCCCTCCACCGCCCCGCCTGAGCCTTGAGAAAAATGGGGCCTGATTGAAGGAGTGGATAATGTTTGACTGAGGACATGTCAACGTTTCCACAAAGAAAAGCAGGAAGTAAAATCAGTGTCTTTTTGTTTTTGGCACATTAAATGGGGGCTGCACAGGATGGCAAGGAAACAATAGGCTTGATTTAGGCTGCACTGGTTTGCAGCTGTGCTGTTCTTTGTTACCTGTTTGGCCTCCTCTTTGACCTTAAAGGTTTTCAGATGTCTTAGCCCCTATGATCCAATTCCATTTACCTGCCAAGGGAGCGCCATGTTTCTGAAGGTTGGTGACCTGTTCAGGTTCCATGGAGGAACCCTCAAAGCAAGGCTGGTCAGTTGCCACAAATCTGTGGAGAGCTTCTGAGGAAGCAACTTCCTTTGACAAGCGTTGGAAGTGAACTGAGACCCTTTGAGCCTCTGCCTCTGGCCTCCTCCTTCTCTACTTTGCCTTCTTTTTTGGCACTAGATACCTTAAAGGGATCCTAACAACAACAACAACAACAACAACAACAACAACAACAACATATTATTTATATGCCACCCATCTGACTGGGTTGCCCCAGCCGCTCTGGGCAGCTTCCAACAAATTATAAAACCACACTAAAACATCAAACATTATTTAGTTTTCCTGCTGAGAAGATTGTCTCAGATTATGTGCAAGATTGTCAGCCCACCAGTTTGATGGGAAATCTAGGACACTGTGTTATAGATAATGCATCTTAGAAGTCATTTTCTGAGCCCCTAGTGGAGCAGAAGCCAGACTTTTAAATATGTGCCAGTTCATGACACATATGGAAGGTGCCTGCATGATGGTCTAGAGCAGAGATGGGGAACCTGTGGACTGAGGGTGATGGGAATTGTAGTCCAACAACAGCTGGAGGGCCAGTAGGTTCCCCACTCCTGGTCTAGAGCCTTGGAGCAGCAATTATGCCTCAGTGGGCAACTACAGTATCTTCAGAGTATGGCCTCCCAGTTGTTTAAATCCTTCTTATGGTGCATATGCATGTTTGAATTGTGGATAAAAAACAATCTGTTATGGAATGAGCGCAGAATTGGATTTCAGCAGCGTGACTGGTCTGCTGTCACCCCAAGAATTAGAAAAAATGGGGTTCAATGAAATGACTTTCTTTCTACATGAGAGGGCTGTTGCTGTCTTGATCATGTGCATGAGTTAACTGGTAAGGACCACCCTTTCAAGACTTGGTAACTCCATTGCAACAGCAGAATTTTAAAGGTGCTGTGACTGTTCATTTCTTACAAGTGAATCACATGAAATATTCTTCTGAGGGAGGGAGATTGCTTGCCTGCTTCATTCATTCATTGTTATTTCACCTTTCAGCACGTTAAAGCCTCCCTAAATAACTACAACAATAAAAACAACCTTTAAAACATAGCAAAGCAGCCTAATAAAAGCCAAGTACTGCAATAAAGTCAGCAGTAGGGTGTCATCTTTGCGGCCTCCCAGTTCTCAGGGCCTGGTGGAACAAGGGACTTTTTTCACTCAATGTCCCACAGCACAGACTTGCTGGGCCTCTCCGTGGAGGGGATTTTATTGGGGAGGTGCCAGAACAAACAAGGCCCTATCTTTTCTATGTGCCTAAGGCAATATTCTTAAAAATGTGTCCCATGTGACTGGAAACTGGAACTTAGTTTCTTTGCAAAAAATGGGCATGCAAATTCATGCTTAGCAAAATCTGTTGTCGTGGCAGCTCAACCTCTTGACAGATGCCTTATCGTCTGTCATCCTCCCTTTAACCTTTTCATTCCAAGGCCGTGAAACTTTCCTGCAAGTTGACTGTAATCTCATTGCCAGGCTCTCTTGCCTCATCTTGCTCTGCCTCATGTCTCTCTTCAGCTGCCACTAGATGACTCTGAAAGAGGATGCCATTATCTCTTTGCGGGGGACCTGTCTGAGACGGTGAGTGACAGGTACTCCCAGCAATAAAGAATGAGTGTTGTGGGAGCGTCACCCTATCAACATGCCTTGTTCAGTTATCCTTTCCTTGACTGTACAGGAAGGGCAGCCCTCATCAACAAGGTGACTGTGCATCCCCAAAAACGACTTTAGATCTCAAACCCTTTTCCAGTCTATATCGACTCTCCTTTCACATGTTCCTTCCATCCTCCTTCTCCAGCGGTCTCTGTAACTTCTCCTTTTTGCGGTACACCTATGTCTGCACTGTGCCACTTCAGGGAAGCAGGAAGAACCTATTATGATGAAATTGCCCTTCTTCCATAAGCATGTTGAGGACGAGCAGCTAAGCCTTCTCCCTAACTTCAACCTTTCTGTCTGGGGATGAGATGATTATGGTTTCAGTCATCAAAGCATTCAGCCGCATCTCCACCTACACTACAGTGTGAGTGCAACGGATTTCCGACTGAGCAGCTTGAAAAAGTGTGTGAGATGTGGGCGCTCAGTGACACCCCACCCAACTTCTTCTTGGACTGGTACGTTGGGAAGGGTAATAGACACTGCTGGGGGGCAGTTGCATCACAGACCCCCCTGGAAACAGCCATTCACTCCTCTCCATCTCTCTTGCCCACAACCAATTTTCCCCTTGTCCAATCAGCGCCCATCCCTAACTACGTGGAAATAAGAATAAAGGTTTCCAGTGTAATGGGGGGGATCATTTAACCTTGTGTTTAAGGAGAGGGCTTCTTGTTTTTGAGTGGGCTGAACAAAAGATGGCCGCCAGATGAGCTGGATTCATGCAGTCCCCGTGTCTTATCTGCCAGTCGCCGACTCCATCCACTAACAGGATAACGTTTTATCTTCCCCCTCCTTATGTGCCAACCCCGCTTGAAGGCTGTCTGTCTTGGAACATATAATATGTGTGTGTGTTCACACAGAGAAAAGCCATGTTTCATTACCGTACACATTTTTTTTACTTCTCTTTCGAAATTGACCTGTCACTCCAGGGTTCACAGAAAGGGTCTTGTATTCCCAAATCTCATTTCCCAGGCAGGTTGCATCGCAAGAGCAACACAAAGCTGCTAGCCGAGGGACTGATAGTGGAGCTAATTCAAAAGAAGCGCGCCGGGTCCTTTTCATTTTCTCTCCAATATTTCAAAGTCGTTGGGGAGGACGGGGTGGGGGTGGGGGTGGGGAGCGACCAAGCTGCCTATCCTCTTTATTATCCCTCCCTGAGCGACAGCCGCCGATCTCTTTCTGACTCTGTTTGGGGCCATGAAATGGAACATGTTGCTCTAAGGGTAGATAGCTCTTAACTGGAACTGATTTAAAGGGGAAAGAGATTTATAATATCTCTATTTATTATATTCTGCCATTCCACACACCCCCACTCGCCCCTCCCACTTCTGAGCACTTCTGCTTCTGTGTGGGAAGTGTCGGAATTAATTTAAAAGTGGGAGTGAGAAGTGTGTTGTGCAAAAGGGACTCGAGGCTGCCAGAATGTAGACATCTGTGGAGAGACGGTCAAGGCTTTATTATTTCATTTTATTAATAATGCATTCTCGCTCCCAAGTTTTAAATTGGAATACCAAGTCCAACCTGAACTCGTTGCAGCTCTAGTGGGGGGGGGGGGGAGAGAGAGAGAGAGTGCAGATACATGCTCTGCATGCCAAGGGTCCCAGGATTCGTCCCCGGCATTTCGAATCTCTGCTAGCAGTGCTAGGAAAAGCGTCTCTTTGCCTGAGACCCATGAGGGTTGTTACCAGCCAGAGAGAAAGCAGACTGGGCTCTGTGGGCCAGTAAAGTCAGGCGGATTCCTCTGGTCATGTGAGCGCTAAGATTCTGCATGGCAGAGCACAGCCTGCCGCCTCTTGATTCTGATGACAAAATGTTAGGGGGAGATGCTTAATTGATTTGTTAATGGCCACATTAATGTAAACACTAGCTACGGAACTGAAAGAAGCAGGACTTCCACAAGCCACCCTGCAGCTTGACAAAGAAAGTTCTGTGCTACAAGGAAGGTGGCAGAATGCATGGTTTTGAAAAATTCAGGTCTCCATTTATTCAATAAATGAATGTTTCCCCACCCACAAAGGTTTTAATAAAAGTGTGTGAGTGTCAGAAATAGTGTTTACAGTCATACTTCAGGTTACAGCCACTTCAGGTTGTGTTTTTTTGGGTTTCGGACTGTCGAAACCCGGAAGTACCGGAACGGGTTACTTCCGGGTTTCGGCAGTCACACATGTGCAGAAGCACTAAATCGTGCTTTGCGTATGTGCAGAAGTGCCGAATCGCAACCTGCACGTGCACAGACGCAGGTTGCGAACGCTGCGGGTTGCGAACGTGCATCCCGCACAGATCACGTTCGCAACCCGAGCGTCCACTGTATTAGCTTCTAAAACGTACCTCTTCCCCCACTTTGCAATGCCATGGTCTACATAGATAATAAGCAAATAAATGGTATAAATAAACCTTCAAATTCAGCTTTCTGGTTGGCGTAGAAATCTATTAACCCTTGTGAGGGTATACCTCATGTCTCCCATTTAGAATGAAAAAGGTGGTTTTTTTTGTTATTAATGTCATGGTCTCATACTTTCCACTTAGTCCATTTTGGAATGTATATGTAAGAAAATCCATCTTTTGCTGTGGTGTGAAGGTGGGAATGTACTTCATGTACTCTGTTTTGTGGGAAAGATGATTTGTTTTCAGGATGCCTTGCAAGGCATTCCACATTTCAGCATTCTTGAGAGGGCTTCATATCCTCTGTTTTGAGGGAAGAGATTCAGGTTTGCAACATCGTAGTAACTTGGGTGCTCTAATGTCTAAAGTGGTGACAACAGAGCAGCCACAGTCAGACTCTGTAGAATAAGCATTAAATCTATATTTAATGGTAGACGCTGAGTTGCCTAAACTGCAGCTTCAAACACAGCAGGCCTGATCCACACTGAGGACTAAAGCGCATGTTGAACATGAGTGTGGCAGACAGTGCAGCCATGCTGACTTTCATGTGCAAATGGCACAACGCGACTCTGTTCTTTTGCATGTTTCTCACATGAGGGATATCCCGCCTCCTTTACCACCACTACCCCGATTTGTCAGGCAGCCCCCTTCGTAGACCTTTTATTTTATGTACAAATGAAACCGTCAAAATGTTTTGAAGGCCAGTTCATTTTCCAGCATACAGCGGGCCCTTGTAATTGCTCACATTGAAACAGTCTCTTGTCTTCCTCCTCCCTAACAAAGCTCTGTCTATTAGCATTTCTATGGTTGTTATTTGTAATTGCCTTGCCGTTCCTGATGCCTGCGCATTATAATTAAATCATTTCAGATTCCTACTTAGAGCCCTAAAACAGCTGCACCAAATTACAGCCAAAGACTTATGCTGGAAATATGCAGTTCCAATTAGCTAAATATCTGGGGCATGATGGTGCAGGGAGGGGGAGGAAGCACCAAAATAAAACAAGAGGCCAATAATAGGTTACAGCTTTTCCTCTCCAGATTTCTCGAAAGTGCTAGGTTGGATTGGGAGACTATTATTATTACATTTTTATCCCACCCTTCCTCCAGGGAACCCAGAGTGGCTTACAAGTTATTTATCTGTTTATTTGAAACCTGCCCTTCAGCGCACACTGCCACCACAAGGCGACTTATAAGATTTTAAAACACTGGAACATAAAATTATGAAATTCTCACATATGCCCAGAGCAGCTAAATATTTGTTTTCCAAGTGCAGCATAATTCATGGAAACACAGACTTGAATAAGGCGATGAGTTTGGGAGGGAGATCCAAAGATCTGGGGCCACCACTGAGAGAGCCTAGCACCTTGCCAGCCTAGTGACTTTCGCTGGCAGGCTAAATAACAGGGTAAAGGTAAAGGGACCCCTGACCATTAGGTCCAGTCATGGCCGACTCTGGGATTGTGGCACTCATTTCGCTTTACACCTTCTGGGTCATGTGGCCAGCATGACTAAGCCGCTTCTGGTGAACCAGAGCAGCGCATGGAAATGCTGTTTACCTTCCCGCTGGAGTGGTACCTATTTATTTACTTGCACGTTGACGTGCTTTCGAAGTGCTAGGTTGGCAGGAGCAGGGACCGAGCAAAGGGAGCTCACCCCATCGCGGGGTTTGAACTGCCAACCTTCTGATCAGCAAGTCCTAGGCTCTGTGGTTTAACCCTACAAACTGAGAGCTCTGCAGAGCATGAACCCCTAATTTTTGCTGCAAATTCTTCTCAGTTATGATGTACAGGGCTGGATTTAGGTTTGATGAGGCCCTAAGCTACTGAAGGTAATGGGACCCTTTATATGTCCAGTTGTCCTTTGTCAACAACATATTGTCGCTGTTTTTTGTGTTGAATATATGCTATATATTTTATTTATGGACCTAATAGGTATCTAAAGCCATTTGCACATAACAAAATATGTATTTTATCAAAGTTGAACTGAAATACAATTAAGAAGTAGTATATTAATAGTGAAATGGGGGGGGAGTGGGGACCTAGGCTATAGCTTGTTTAGCTTATACATAAATCCGGCACTGATTATGTATATTGGTGTATGACTGTGGGATTACCGCCAATATCTCTAGCTTTATTTAAAGTATTATTTAACTGTGCTGATGGTATTGTTAGCATCTTTAAAAAAACAACAGAACCTAACGCGGCTCTTTCAGCTTAATGCAGTTGTATAGTATATTCTTGCTTTTAAAAAGAAGAAGAAAGGATGCACATTCCTTGCATCCTTCTGGTGGTTTTTCTTAAAGCGTATTTGTGCTAAATTGTGTATTAAGTGGTTTTTGCCTTGTGCAAGAGAGAGGATAAGCAAGCACTAACATCCTGGCTTAGTGCAGATGAGGCTAGTCTTCTGGGATGAGTGTCTTTCATAGAAAGATAGCAAAATCCCAACTCTAGAATTAGATTAGGGCCGGGAAAAGATTTTGATACTGAAAGTCAGTCATTGAACACAACGGTATTTTAGAGCTGTGGTTAAGCAGCTCAGAGGTTTTCTCCAGTTGCCTTTCCCCCCCTCTTTTTGGAAGAGGAGGAGGAGAAATGGGAGGAACAGCAGTAAATGGGTTTAGGCTTGAGGCTTCCCATTTTCATTCAGCCCCTCACTCCGCTTGCTGCTTCTGTGGTTCAGAAGTTTGACAGGTACCGGGAGGATTTTGTAAGCGATGCCCAATGTTGGCAGAGGCACAGAGCAGGAGAAATTCTCTTGTGACACCAGGTTTAAAAATCCGCTCATCAGATTTCTAGGCAAAAGAGGAATTTACAAAGTGATTTTCACTTCTGAAGTTTGAGAAGGGCGAAGCCAGCCTAGCAAGGGATTTGAGCTGACGTCCCTTGGTGAACATGAAAACCACAAATTCTGCAGTTGATAAAAACATAATTCTGGGATTCTTGGCTCACCTGTAGGATTGCAACAGCCTCAGCCCCTAGCCTTATTTATTTCTCCTGAATCTCAAGATGAGGCGTTCTTCCCCATCAGTAAATGTTTGGGGGGTCGGATCTTGGTCAAAAGCTCTTTGACTCTAGTTACTTCAAATGTGGATGGAAAGTTATCCTTCCTCCAAAGGTTGTAGGTTGAAACCATGTTCCGGGTCTGATTTGCTGGTTGCTAGGACAGTTTTCTCAAAACAGTTTTTGATTTTATCATGTTTGGAGGTGATCTGAGTTTTTAGTGGCCGGAACTGATATTGTAGTGTGAATTACCATCATCATTATTTATTAAATTTATATACCACACTTTATTCGATGGTTTACAGCATAAAAACAAAAAATGCATAACATAACATAACAGCAGCAGCAGCAACAACAACAACATTACACAACACATTTTAAAGGCCATAGCTTGTTTAACAGCCAAAGGCCTGGTTGAGGGTTGAGTGGCATTGCCTGTTTGCTTGTTGTTAGGTTCTCGCATTACTTGCACAGCTTTTTAACATTTCTAAATGAATTGGTCCTTGCAATGATACAGTAAGTCTTAAAGTGAACTTTGTGTGAAGACTGCCCTGTGCTCATCATCTGTTGGAAAAGGGCAGAGAGAAAAAATATAAACATTTCTCATATTCAGATGTTGGCCATGAGAATGAGTTGCAGGAAAGTAAAGTTAAAATGAATGAATGAAGGAGACTCAGAAAGGTAGTTTTAAAGGAAACAATATGATTGCTGTCTAAATAATCTGCAATAGACAATCCTAAAGAAGGCTTCCAAATGTGGGGTACAAGTCACAAGTGTTACCCAGGTTGTCCAGTGATGGATGACCACCTTCATAGGAAAGAAACTCATTTTTACCTTTTAGAATCAAAGGGAGGCAGGCAATGACAGGGGAAGACATTACACCAATCAGATGTAGCTGTTATGTCAGTAAATAGAGTTCTTATTCCTTTGAGCATTCTTCTAGTAAGTCATCATAATATTTTTTTCCCAGTTCTACTGCAGGGATCACTGAATACATTCAGTATCTTTAATCAGGAGAAGTTTTTAAAATGTTTGTATCCATCTCTTGAAATCTTTGCACCTTATCTCATGAAATTCCACAAGATGTGCATGCGCAAAACCATCCAGGTGTTTATTCAATGTTAAGACTACAAACCCATAATGTAGTGTGACTGTGAATAAAAACATTCATGCACTTAACCCTCAAAGAAAAGCAGAATTGAGGGCTATTTGGAAGAAGCAATTAGCCACTTTAGAGGAAGAGTTGTGGAATTAGAACTTGGATTCAAAGAATTGGTATGGCTGAGGGTCGCCTCGTCCAACCCCTGCAATTCAGGAATCCTGCCCACAGCCATCCCTGGGTGGGCTCAAACAATCAACCTGCAGGTTAACAGCCAGACACCCTATGCCACTGGAAGCCACACTTCAGACAGACAGATTAATTTGTCACAGAAACCTGCTCTTTCAGGCCAGGGTAGGATATCTGCTGATAATATCCGCCCTCCCTTCCCCACAGGTGGGTGGGGTTTGCGGCACCGAGCGGGGCTCACCTGGGCGGGTGCCACCCACCTGCTTGAGCCGGCCTTTGACCCGCCCTCGGCCAGGGAGGACAATGGACGGCCGGCCGGGGGTGGGCCCAAGGGCAAAAGAAAAGAGGCTCAAGCCTCTTTTGCTGTTTTTCCTTCCAGGCCCGAGAGGGCGGAGGGCGCCCCGGTGGTAGGCCACATGTCAGCCACCCACTGAAAAATCTTAGAAGCGTGGCTTTCAGTTTTTCTGGTGGGGGGGGGTTATGTCAGGGCGCATGGCGGTCATGTTCACACCCCTCCCCCTGTGCTTTATAGCAGTAGCCCATGATTAAGGATGTGTGCTAACTGTTATTCCTCTTTTGCAGTTTTAGTGTTTTTGCGCAGTTAGGTTGGCTGGTTCTGTCCTTAGCCCAAATCTTTTGATTGCAAAATAATAATAATAATAATAATAATAATAATAATAATAATAATAATAATATTTTTAAAAAAACACAAAAACAAAAACCTGCCATTTTACTCAGGTATTTTGTGGGTTCCAGTAGTGGTGGACATCGCTTCTAGGTGCATTATGTCTCTAGCCATGGCAGCTGAACAATCGGAAGGCTCCCCCTTGCACACACTTGGTGCTGTAGCGGGGGGCACTCCAGGAGCCGCAGCGAAGGGCACCCCTAGCAATGCCGTAAAGGCAGCCAACAGAATTAAGAAAAGGGCCTTGTCTTCCGGCCGGAAGGTCCCACCTATGAAGTTAATAATCTCTAAGAAAAAAGTGAGGGATGATGGCCCCTCCACCTCTGAAGCCAAAATTCCACCTGCAACCTTTGCACATCCCTGACATAACTAACTGTAAATGGTTCAATTAAAAATAGTTACACCAGCACTTCCTATGCCGGCATTGTTGATGTGCCATAATGGTGCTGTATGGCTTTGCAGAGAGGTGCCAAAGATGCCTCCAGAAAAGGCAGTTTGCCATTGAAGGCACATTAGAAAGAGGTTTATTTATAGCTACGGCTTGTGAAATGCTTTGCAAATGCGGCGCGGATGCAAGAGCCAATTTTCCTACCTGGTGCCAAGAAATGATGAGAAAAATTAAAGCTCTGTACACCTAAAAGCCCCTCAGGCAATATCACACTTGAAATAATAAACAATGCAAATAATCATAGGGAGCTCATTGTGCAAGGCTGGTACCTAGCCTGAGGCTGAAAATGAGCAGAGAGCTCAGCATGAACAATGCATTTTTGGGGCTTCTGCCTTTGCTGGCTGCTGAGCATTCCGCGAGTAAAATTAGCATTTTGCTGCTACTGTGGAGGCACTTGTTTACCTCCAAAGCTCACGGGGACAGCCTGTGAGTGAGTTAGAAGAGAAGCCCCAACGAGCATTTCAAGAGATGTCCAAGCACCGCACAGATGAATTGATTTAATTAGCCCCTAGAATGCTTATTGCTGCGAGAAAGCACGGGAGAGACTAGCTCCACAGACAGCATTTTCTCTCCTGTGGAGGTGGCCCAGGAGCTGCATGATAAAATCCTCACACGGCTGCATCCCACAGAGCACTCAGGTCTCCCACTTGAGCGGCCCCACATGCAACCCATGTTGCATCTCTTCACACACACATGCAACAGCCTTCTGATGGCAGAAAGTGAGGAGGAATTAAAAGAACCTTTTATTTATTTATTTTTTTAATAATATTTTTATTGCTTATTTTCCAAAGTCAAAATCCATCATCAATTTACACAACAAAAGCAGTTTTACAAAAAAGGAAAAAGTTAGAAAGAAGAAAATTCACTTTTCCACATCTTTTTTCATATTCAACTGGACTTCCCCAAATCTTCCATCCCTGCATTCTTTACAATAAAAAAGTATTATACAGCAAATTAATGCCTTGTTTCATATGTTTTTGTACTTTCATCTGTTTATATATTCTAAATTTAAACTTTTCACCGTCATGACTTAATTTCAATCATTTTCAAATCTCAATACTGAAGCATGTTTTCCCCAAAACTTAGCAAATTCTCAACTTTCATATAGCTTATAATGTTTTTGTAGATAGTCCTTAAATTTTTTCCAGTCCTCTTCCACTGCCTCTTCTCCCAGGTCTCGGATTCTGCCCGTCATTTCGGCTAATTCCATGTAGTCCATCAGTTGCGTGTGCCACTCTTCCAGTGTGGGTAACTCCTGTGCCTTCCAATATTTAGCTATAAGAATTCTTGCTGCTGTAGTTGCATATAAAAAGAAAGTTCTATCTTTCTTTAACACTCTCTGGCCCACAATGCCCAGGAGGAAGGCTTCTGGTTTCTTATTAAAGGTATACCTAAATACCTTTTTCAACTCGTTATAAATCATTTCCCAAAAGGCCTTCACCCTCGGGCATGTCCACCAGAGGTGAAAGAATGTTCCTTCAGCCTCCTTACATTTCCAACATTTATTGTCTGACAAATGGTATATCTTTGCGAGTTTGACTGGGGTCATGTACCACCTGTACATCATTTTCATAATGTTTTCTTTTAAGGCACTACATGCCGTAAATTTCATACCGGTGGTCCATAACCTTTCCCAGTCTTCAAACATAATGTTGTATCCAATGTCTTGTGCCCATTTAATCATGGCTGATTTAACCATCTCATCTTGAGTATTCCATTTAAGCAACAAGTTATACATTCTTGAAAGCACTTTCGTCTTAGGTTCAAGTAATTCCAACTCTAATTCTGATTTTTCCACCTGGAAACCAATTTTTTTGTCCTTTTTGAAGATCTCTAAAATTTGGGCATAATGAAACCAGTCTCGCACCTTTCCTTTCAATTTTTCAAAACTCTGCAACCTCCAAGTGTCACCTTCTCTTTCTATTATTTCATATTATTATTTCATATTATTATTATTATTTCATATTATTTCTATTATTTCATAAAAGAACCTTTTATTGAGGGTGAAAGAGGAGAGCGCAAAATATGGTCTGAAGCTCAACATCAAAAAAACGAAGATCATGGCCACTGGTCCCATCACCTCCTGGCAAATAGAAGGGGAAGAAATGGAGGCAGTGAGAGATTTTACTTTCTTGGGCTCCATGATCACTGCAGATGGTGACAGCAGCCACGAAATTAAAAGACGCCTGCTTCTTGGGAGAAAAGCAATGACAAACCTAGACAGCATCTTAAAAAGTAGAGACATCACCTTGCCAACAAAGGTCCGTATAGTTAAAGCCATGGTTTTCCCAGTAGTGATGTATGGAAGTGAGAGCTGGACCATAAATAAGGCTGATTGCCGAAGAATTGATGCTTTTGAATTATGGTGCTGGAGGAGACTCTTGAGAGTCCCATGGACTGCAAGAAGATCAAACCTATCCATTCTTAAGGAAATCAGCCCTGAGTGCTCACTGGAAGGACAGATCCTGAAGCTGAGGCTCCAAGACTTTGGCTACCTCATGAGAAGAGAAGACTCCCTGGAAAAGACCCTGATGTTGGGAAAGATGGAGGGCACAAGGAGAAGGGGACGACAGAGGACGAGATGGTTGGATGGTGTTCTCGAAACTACCAGTATGAGTTTGACCAAACTGCGGGAGGCAGTGGAGGACAGAAGTGCCTGGCGTGTTCTGGTCCATGGGGTCACGAAAAGTCGGACACGACTAAATGACTAAACAATAACAGCAAACAGACTTCTAATCTTCCCCAAGTGTTGTATCTCCTTCTGCCAACCAGACCCTGCCTCACTCTCACTGTTAGCCAGTCCACAAACCTGAGGGAGCTCTCTCATTCCTAGGAACTCTTGGTTACCTCCCTGAGGAAGGGAAGCAAGGGGCACACACCTGCTTTCCCAGGTTACTTGCAAATTCAGGTTTTTGTTTAAAGCCAGGGTGAGCTATTGTAAAGGGTGCTACTCTTAATGATGTTTCAGCTGGCGGATGATGCTGAGCCCACTTCCTGATGGGGATAGATTGCCGGGAAAACATAGCCCAAGGTTCTCGCACCTGGACTGGTTCCACATTGTCTCCTGGGCACAATTCCAAGGTGCTGATTGACCTATAAATTCCTAAGCATCTGGGACCCAACATTCCTTAGAGTCTGCCTCAGTTCTTATGACCCATTGCTGCCTCCAAATCCCAGTAGGAGCACCCTCTTAAGTTTAACATCCACACGCCAAATTAGGTTTGTAGGAGAAGCGTTTTGTTGGCGGCCCCTTTACTTTAGAATTTTCTCTTGCATTTTCAAAACCGTTTGTGTGAACCATTTCTTTTAAGGTTTTACTGTTTCATATTATTTTGATTTTTCTTCAGAAAGCAAACGCAAAGTATGTATGCCCGTCCTTAACAAGGAAATGCTAGTAACAGAACTATTCAAAAGCAACTCATTATTTGTGTTTAAAAGGGGAATTTAGTCTCTTTGCTTCAACATTTCTTGGGGGTGGGGAGGGAGAGACAATTCCAGCACCTACACTCTGAACGTTCAACACTTAACTGGCTGAGCAAAGTGTCTGTTTTCTGGCGATGCTCAAATCAATCTGTTGTCTAATTAAGTGCTACTAATTATGAAGCTGACCTTAAAACATCTTTGACACAAGTCTTGAGGGCTCCATTTTCTTGTACCACTTGCTTGTACCACTAATTTAAAAACTATGAAATATAGCCAACAGATTTTTCAGAATTTCATCTGTGGGGGAGTCATCGTTTTAGTCAAGGAAAGACAAAAATAGTTTGTTGGAGTAGCGCAGTTACATCAGAACAAATGAAACAAAAACAAGTAGCTGGGATGTCTGCTTCTTTTCTCGTTTTTAACAATTCCTTTTCCTTACTGGTCACTGCCTCCTCTTTCCAAACACAGTGCCCCCCCCCCTTTTTTAGTGCAATTTTTACACATTTCATTCACCTCCCAATTTGACTGAAGATTAGGGCACCTCTTCCCTTCTCTGCTATTTTTGAGAAGAGACAATATGAAAGAGACAGTGTGGTAATGATGACACCCAGAACAGCCTGTCTTTTTATATTTTGATTTGTTAAATTTCTTGACAACTTCCTTTCTCCCTTCCTCTCTCTCTAATCTGGAACGCAGATGAAACAGTACAATATGTTTATTTATGACATGCTTAAGTACCTGCTGTTCATGCCTGAGAAACTTAAAGGTATTCTGAAGCCACCTTCCATAAAGGAACCTGTGACGACAAATAAAAGAAAGTGCATATTCCCCCAGGAGGCAGTGATGGCCACCAACTTGGATGGTTTTAGAAGAGCAATTAAACAAATTTGGCTATTGATGGCTACTAGCCATGATGGCTAGTACAGTTGGAGGCAGTAATGCTTCTGAATACTACCGTACTTTTCCATGAATAACATGCCCCCATGTATAAGGCGCCCCCTATTTTGGGGGACTAAAAATTAAGAAAATGGGGGGAGATTGCCCAGAGTTCTTGAGCTTCCTAACATCTGTCCCCAAGCTGGCAGAAGCAGCCTATTGCCTGCCCAGTCAACACCACCCCTTGCAGCAGACACCAATAACACACTGCAAACCATCTCCAGTTCACGGCATCAACCAGTCCCAGGCCCTCCCGCCCCCAGGCACTTCCCATGTATAAGACGACCCCCTATTTCAGGCATGTCCAAAGTCCGTTTGGGGGGGCCTAATCCGGCACGCCGGTTGATTTAATCCGGCCCCCGTGGCAGTATATGTCCTGGGGTAGAACCCTAAAAGAAGCTCAGCTACTTCAATCCTTAAAAAGAGCTCAACAACTTTGGGGTAACAGTGTAAAAAAAGCTCAGCAACTTCGGGGTTAAATCCTAAAAAAAGGCTCAACAACTTCAATCCTAAAAAATGCCTAACAACTAACAACTTTGGTCGGCCCTCACGCATGTCACTTCATCAAATCTGGCCCTCTTTGGAAAAAGTTTGGGTACCCCTGCTCTATTTTATACATACCATATTTTTCGCTCTATAGGATGCACTGGACGATAAGACGCACCTAGTTTTGGGGGGGGGGAGGAGGAAACAAGAAGAAAAAAATTCTGAACCCCAGAAGCCAGAACAGCAAGAGGGATCTGGCTTCTGGGATAGCCTCTTGCTGTTCTGGCTTCGGGGACAGCCTGTGAAGCCTCCGCAGGGCAGCGGGGTGCCTTCACCCCGTTGCCCTGCGGAGGCTTTGCGCAGCTAACCCCAAGCTAGAACAGCGAGACGGAGCGCTGCACAGTGCTCCGTCTCCCTGTTCTGGCTTTGGGCTTAGCCGCGCAGCCTGCATTCGCCCCATAAGACACACACACATTTTCCCTTTTTAGAAGGGAAAAAGTGCGTCTTATAGAGCGAAAAATACGGTAATTTTTCAGTAAAGGAAAACCTAGTCTTCTACACGGAAACATATGGTAATTGCTGGAAACCACAGGAGGGGAGGGAGAACTTGTGCTCAAAACTGCCTTGTGTGCTTCCCACCTGGATGGCTCCTGTGAGAACAGGATGGCCATTGGCCTGATCCACCAGGCTATTCTTGCATTAATATGTTCCTCCTCCTTTTTCTCCTTTAGAGTCTGTGTCTTTGTGTGTTTTGGATGTGCCATGTTAAGCCTGCTTTCAATTTCTTAAACATTTCCTCAGAGTTCACATTGCAAGACCCATAGAACAAAGCAAACTTTGAAGTAGCATAAGAATATGCCAACATGACAAACCACAATTACTTTGTCGTGCATCTTGTTATGTTGGCGTAGTAGTTTAATTAAATTCCTTGTTAATTAGTGCTGTATGTACTAGTGTTAATTATTATTTGCTTACTGCAATCAGCAGTTTACTTCTTCTCAGAAAAGTGGCATGCTTCCGAGTTAATTTACTGAGTTCGTGCACTTAAAGAGTGGTGATATCATTTTTGTCCAGTAATGTGCTGCTGCTCTTTAATGTGAGCAAAATTCACTCTAAACTATCTAGGGTTTCAAACACAGAGTTTGAACTAACAGAAATTATTGGATCCCTCTTGTTGCTCAGAAAATCAGATAAGATAGCTGCCTGTTGCCCCATTACAGACTTTTCCTTTGATGATGATGATTTATTTATACCCCACCCACCTGGCTGGGTTTCCCCAGCCGCTCTGGCTTACAGCATATATAAAACATAGGGAAATATATAATCTCAACAATAAATTCAAATATAAAAGTATTGCAGCAGCATCTACACTTGCACAAAGTTATTTTTATTATGCTGTGGAGTCTCAACAAAAGGGCTTTTCCATGCACCTTAGAGTACTGTAGTCTAAAGAGGAGGTTACCCGGACATGGATCACAACTGTCCATTCCTAGTTAGAGTTGCAATTGCTTATTGTCGCTGTGGTTTGAAATTGTCATTTTATTCCTTTTGCTGTCAATTTTATGGTTATTTTATGGCTATGTGGATCGTATTCTTCTTCTCCACCTTGGGAACCTCATATTGTAATGCAGATTTTAAAATCATATGAAGAAGTATAAATATTTTGACTGTTATATTTCAAAACATGTGATTTGTTGATGGTGTTAATTCCATTCTTTTAACGTTGTTAGAAGTGGTATGTGCCTAGTTGGTCGTTTGTCGTAACAAAATCCTGATGCTTTTTCCACTTCCATGTTATATTTTCTTTCTGCACATATACCAAGAGCCTTATTGACATTCTGGTCATCTGCTATCACAGCTCCTTCATGCTGATCTTCCACCTTGCCATTCCTCCCTTTCCAGGTGATTTAGAGAAGACATTTTCTCATACTCGCTTTGCTGTGTTTGTATTATCCCATCCTCCTTTGTCAGCTTTTCTTTGCTTCTGTGCATCTACCCCTCTCAGTCTCTCTGCCACAGCTGCTGTCCCTCTATTTTTTTTATTTTGTGTATAACAAAATGTATGCAACACTTGACTGTACTACAACCTCTAAGCAGTGTACAACTCCTGACTATTTCTCCACCTACCATCTATGTCATTCCCAGTACTCTCCCACCACTCCCGTCTTGTCTGTTGGTTGTAGGTTGCAAGCCTTTGGATAGGGACTAAAGGGTGATTCACACATACCCCTTTCCCTGCTCTTTCCAGGCCCAGGTCTGTGCTTGAAAAGTTCCATGCCCAAGCATTTCTTTCTTTTTTCTTCTTTTTTGCCCTAGAGCTTTCACTGCAAAAACCTGCTCTTTGGAGCTCAATTGGAGCAAACATCAATTTGGACTTTCAGCGGAGTGACATTTGCTCCGATTGAGCTTTAAAGAGCAAGTTTTTACAGGAAAGCTCTGGAGCAAAAAAAAAAAAAGGGCGGGTGCTCAGACATGGAGCTATAAAGCACAAACTATGCCTGGAAAAAGCAGAAGAAAAGTAAGTATGGATAAGCCCTAAGTTACATCTCTGTTTTGTACAGCACCCAGCTGTATAAGGAGAACCAGTGTGGTGCTGCTGGGGTAAGACTTAGACTAAGGAGACTGAAGGTCAAATCCCTGCTTAACCAAAAAAATTATGGGGGACCATTGGTCTGTTGGACCTTCTCAGCCTTCCCTTCCACCCATCGTTGTGTGGATGAGATTGGGGAAGGGAAATTCTGTAACCTTAGTTTCTTCAAAGGAAAAGCCAGGTAAAGTTTTGTAGAAACTGTTGCAGGGAATAATGGGAATATGTTGTTGGCCCTTTGGCATGGGATTGGCACATAAGCAGGGTGAGTGTGGCATAGACAGGAATAGTCTCTGAGTTTGAGGATACACCAGTGAAGTGGTGTTGATTACTGCAAATTGGGGCTTGGAGATGGTGGTTGGAATGCTACGATCTGTGTTGGAAGAGCAGAAACTGTTGCTGCACAATTAAACTTGCCTGGCAAAGGAAGAAAATCTCCAGATTGAAAAGGGAGTAGTGAAAGGGGAAAGCAGATATGGCCTTAGGAAGAAGAAGAGCATTGAGGGAGGGAGGGAGGGAGGGAGGGAGGGAGGGAGGGAAACAGACAGCTTGAGAGCCTTGTCCTCTTCTAGACCTCCCCTCAGTTTGGGAGATGCAGGGCTCCCTTCTACTGAACCAGCAGAAAGTTAGGGCTCATCCTGACTACCTTTTGTACCACACTTCCCAGGCACAGCTCAGTGCTTTAAAGCTCTGTGTCTGATCAGTTGTGGGCTGCAAAATTGCAGTAAAGCTTACTTCTCCACTCCTGTTTCACCATCACACTATATTCCAGTGGAGCTGCTGCAGGAGGCAAAACAGGAGACAGGTTGTCCCATTTAGTAGTTACTTCATTTCCAGTTCCCGTGGAAGTGAGCCCCAAGGCATGCTGGTTAATTGAGCGACTGTTCTGGAACTTGCGATTCCTCCTCTCACCGCTACCTCTCAGGGTGGCAACGAGATTGGTCAGCGTTCTGGGTGACCTCATCCAGCAAGGGAAGAGGGTGAAATGGATTGGTAATTGAAATGTGAAACAGTTCCCAGTCCTACCAGCCACTTGAACAGAGACAGAGATTGATTAGCGTCCCCTTTCTCCTAATTAATAACAGAGGAGAAGTAAGGTCTAACCGTGCTGTGCAGTACTGCGAAAATAAGCCCCGTAAGCGGTTGCGGTGGCTGTTTGGGTATAATTGTTTCATTAGTCATCTAATAGTTTTGCAGACAGCTTCCCCTTTCATGTCATATCTGCACTCTGATCCTCCTCCAAGTCAGCAGAGTTGGGAGCAGGCATGGATGTGGTTTTAAATATCCATCACCCGCCTGTCCCCCCCTTCATGCAAGCAGCAGGGGGAGAGTTTGAGGAGGGGGTGCAGGAGGAGGGGTGCAAAAGGAACAAGTTGTTTAATAAGACAAGATTCATTCACCAGCTTGGCAAAACGAAAAGGGTCCTTTTTAATATTCTGGAGCTAAATTAGACAGCAGATCCAGCATAGGCCTCAGGCTTTGACATGTGTTTTATAATGACAGTTAATTAGATGTTGTCTACTGCAATCATAGGCTGTCATTTCTAATACATGTCTAGAAACTTGAAGGACAGGAGAATCACCCTTCTTCCTCTCCTCCGCCCTGCCAATGGCTTTCCCCCTGAAAAGAAATCAGTTGGTAAAATTAACAATGAATATATGAAGTGTTAGTTTGACAATTAATCTAGACTCCCTTTTGCATGCCAGCCAGTGGGGGCCCCCTTTAATCAGTCTCTTTCAAGCTGCTTGTGTGCTCTTGGGGATAAGAGTACCTTGCAGCAAGGCAGGGTATTGTGGTGTCCCCACCACACCTTCTTCCCAGGTTTGTTACCTGTCATTCAGTTTTAAAATTAAGAACCACTGAGTCCAAAGAAATCTCTTCCAGTTCAGCTCCACTTCTGCACAGTCATGGAGCAAAGAAGACATTACCATTGGGATTTTGGCTTAAAACCATTCAAATTCCAAAACAATTTTGCCATCAGTCATGCTCGTATGTGTCCCAATTCCCAAGCATTTTTGCTATTTTTCCTGGGCTTCAGAGAAAGAGCTAGCATCCTATTCTGATATGCTTAAGGTGTTCCCAATACATATTCTCTCTTTTCCTCTCTCCCCTGGCAGGCCACATTGAATTATGACTAGCCTTGGAAATTTGTTGGTGCAACCAACAGATGCAACAGATGCAACCAAATCGTGGGTCTAGAAAGGCCTGCAAAAACAGAACAGTTTTCAGCAGGCATCAAAAAAGGCAGAGAGTGAATTCCAAAGTACAGGTGCTGCCACCTTAAAGGCGTAACTCCTTACTAACACAGAATGGAAGTGCAGATTGCACAGGTGGAAGTGATCAAATCAGAAGGTGATCCCTTCAACTGGTCCCAGTCTGTAAAGGGCTTTATGTACCATTTGTAACACCTTGAACTTACTATGGTAACAAACTGGCAGCCAGTGCAGTTCTTTGAGCACAGGTGTAATATGTTAACAGAGTGTTGCGGTATTTTGCATTTTCTGGAAACAAGCACAAGGGAAGCCCCATGTAGAGTGCATTGCAGTAGTCCAGTCTTGAAGTTACCAATTCCTAAACCACTGTGGTCAAGCTGTCCTGGTCCACGAACAGATACAGAGGTTTTACCGGCTGAAACCTATGAAAGACACCCCTAGCCACCAAGGCCACTTGAGTCTGCAGCAGCAAAGCTGCATGCAGGAACATCCCAAAGGTGCATGCCTGCTATGCATGCCTGATATGGAGGCAACTTTGTATTGTTCCATGCAGCAAGCATTATTCCACAGAAAACTGCTCATATGCAGCAACTGGTTCAGACATTGCACATCTTTTCTTTTTTGCTCCTTTGCAATATTGTGGACAGAAGTCTATGTGACAAGTTCCTTCATGCAAATAGCTAATGTGGTAATAGCCATTGCACAAAGCAATTTAAATAAAATTTCCCTGTGGCAACCATAATATATAATCTAGCTTTTAAAGGAGTAAAATACTGTATAACACCCGTATCATTCATGGAAGCAAAGAACTGTCTTGATTCGAAAACAGTTGGATGCAGTATTGACACCTCGATTGGGTCCAACTAAGGTTAAGAAAAGCCTTTAGTGGAAATGTCAGACAGAGTTCTGAAGGCTCACCCTCTCCCTTGTTCTTCTGGCAGACTCATAAAGACAATAGGCATTAAGAGGCTGGCACAGTGAAGCCCCTCCATATGGCACTCAGAAATTTTTAGGAAGCTGTTCAATAACACAGCATATGCCAGTCTCCTGTGACCAACATGATTATAGCAATAGAGCATTGGGCACCATTTACAGTCCTAAAATTCTGGAAACATTATGTACATGTGAGTTAGCACGTCGGGCCCATCAAAATATATTTTGCTGGATCCTCAAGTTGTTGCTCCTTAGCTATTACTAATATTGTTCCCCTTGTTCAGTCCTGGTCAATCTTTCTGCAAGTGTGCCCAAAATCTAGTCCACAGTTTTGGATTGTGCCACCCTTTCACCCACTATAGTGCATAAAATTCCTCCCTATCCCTTGGGTTGATTTACCCTCTGATCTACTGAGTCCGCGGGGCTATCTAAGCATTAAACCACCAGCAGCAACCTCCCTACCTCTGGAGTACATGCCACAAATTGCCCCTCCATGCCTAAATTCATAGAATAGACAAGAGAAGAACCTTGCATCCAGTTCCTAAACCATTACGCTTGTTTGCATATGCGCCCTGGAGATTCTCTCTCAGAAACCAGACCATTAGTCATCTCAAGCAAGGTCATAGGAACATAGGAAGCTACCTTATACTGTACTGGACCATTGGTCCATCTAGCTCCGTTTTTGGCAGCAGTTCTTTAGGGTTTTAGGACAGAGGATGTTCCCAGCCCTACTGGGAGATGCTGAGGATTAAACCTAGTGTCTCCTGCAGGCAGTGCAGATGCTCTGTCACTGAGCCATGGTCATTACTGTGTAGTCAAGGGAGTACCACGCTGTTGGCCTACAGTTGTACCTCAGGTTACAGGCGCTTCAGGTTACAGACTCCGCTAACCCAGAAATAGTACCGGGTTAAGAACTTTGCTTCAGGATGAGAACAGAAATCACGCGGTGGTGGTGCAGCAGCAGCGGGAGGCCCCGTTAGCTAAAGTGGTACCTCAGGTTAAGAGCAGACCTCCAGAACGAATTAAGTTCTCAACCCGAGGTACCACTGTATAAGGCTTTTGCTTCACCATGGACCTTTGCCCTCTTCCTCAATAGGAATCCCAGCAACTATGCAGAGCCTCTCAAACTGCGGCACTGATCCTCTGCTTCTTTCCTACTGATTACCACTTCTCCTGGACGGTTTCAACAGCTGCTGGTATACCATTCCCATTTTCTGTGTGTTCTTATGTATCCTGCACATTGCGGGCCTTACAGTCGCACACACAAACCTAACAAACTACTGCTTACACCTTAATTGCTTCATCTGATCCCTTTATTAGTCTGTAACACGATTTGCGTTCTGTCAGAGACACTTCTGTTTAATTTAAATAAAATGCTAACAATATTCTGCTCCTAATTTATCCCCATCTGGGCCGCTTTTGAGGCTTATAAGTAGATTGTTACGGTATTAATTATGATTTCACGGCAAGGACCGTGTTCCTCAGTAGGACTGATGGGATTGTGTCCCCCACTGTGCTTTCAAACAAGGAATCTACATTCATCTCTGTGAAGTCCCCTTCCCCCCTTCAGAAGATTTGAAATAATGGAGGGGTGATGAAGCAATCAAGCCCAATCCTATTTACCCATCCCTGCGAGTGTAATTCATGCATCACCGGGCATAGTCAATGGAAAATTACCTTGGGAGTTTAAATTTCCATTCCAAAGTTGCATTATAAAATTATTGTTTTCATGTTTCCTGATGGGCTACAGGATGTGTGTGTGCGTTTGTGCGTGTTGCCTTTGCAGACACTGTGAAATTTCTATCCACTTAGCATTTCTTCCATTGTATGTATGAGTAAAAAGTTGAAATACAGTGGTTAGAATTTCACAGTCACTGAAAATGAGCCATTTAAAAATTATATAGTCAATGTAGTTCCTACTTGGTTTTTTTTAAAATCTCTTGTCTGGATGTGAACCTTTTTTAAAAAAAGCCTTGCCTCTGAGGTCCAACCTTAAAAAAACTTTTGAATAAGTCATTTTATTAAAATACCCATGGCTTATGAGAAAATCAGTAGCTTACAATACTTGATCGTGATAAGGGCAAAGGAACTGCTGCAGGGTTTGTTTTTCATTTCTTTGGCACACTGAGAACAAGGCCAGGTTCTCACTAACATCATGTAAACTGGCAAAAAACTGTTCTGGGACTCTGTCACATCAGCCTGCAAAAGGGTGGGAGGAGACCACATATCTATATGTTCCCTGGAACGGGGGGGGGGGGGAGAGGATGTTTCCTACACATATAAAAACTCAGTATATCAATGCAAGGTAGGATAGGGGAAGTTGGGCAATAATTATTTTTGCATGCACAGAAAATCTGTTCTTTACTTTTCTTTTTTTAAGCAGGAGCAATCTCTCCTATGCCTTTCTTCCACACAACACATTTCAAAATGGTTGACGAACAGTTTCTCATAAACCTAATTGTCAATTGTAACTGGCCACAGGCAGATTAGAATTGCAGATTTTCTAAGAGCTGGGCTGAAGCTCTTGTGAACCACTGCATCTCTGTAGAAAACCACTGGCCCTTCCTTACCCTTGTGCAAATGTCCCCTTTCTGCTAGCAGACTTTGGACCAAACTAAATGTGTGCAGCTGCAGCCTGATGGTATTGAGCTTGAAAAACATTGGAGAGAGAACAGTTAAGCTTGCAGAAGCAATTAGACTCTTAACACTTCCTCTATCTAATGTTACAAAACATTGTACAGTGGTACCTCAGGTTAAGTACTTAATTCGTTCCGGAGGTCCGTACTTAACCTGAAACTGTTCTTAACCTGAAGCACCACTTTAGCTAATGGGGCCTCCCACTGCAGCCACTCCGCCAAATCACGATTTCTGTTCTCATCCTGAAGCAAAGTTCGTAACCTGAAGCACTATTTCTGGGTTAGCGGAGTGTGTAACCTGAAGTGTATGTAACCTGAAGCGTATGTAACCTGAGGTACCACTGTATCTAATGTTGCAAACTGTCCCATTTTAAACGGGGCATCCCAGATGGAGAGAAGCCTCCCCTACTTCTGATCTCAATCCTGGATATTCCATTCTCTGTGCCAGAGTGCAGGACCAAAAGATGGGGTTTTTTTTCATCCTGTGGTGCGAGTCAGTTGGCTCAAAGCTGAGCATGGAATTAAAAAATGGAAGAAAAAGCTTATTTTACCCTCACGTGTTGCCATTCTTCTTCCTCCTTCCATTGCAGCACTTCCAGAAGCTGCCTTTTGGGTGTATGTCTATGCCTTTCTCAAAATGACTTTGAAAAGGTGCTGTCTTTTTTTGCAGAGCTGAGTTGTTGTATATAAGATGTAGGGTAACCCCTTATGCAATAAAGCACCTATAACAGGCATAGGCAAACTCCGCCCCCCCCGATGTTTGGGACTACAATTCCCATCATCCCTAGCTAACAGGACCAATGGTCAGGGATGATGGGAATTGTAATCCCAAATATCTGGAGGGCTGGAGTTCACCTATGCCTGTTATAGGTGCTTTGTTGCAAGCCCTTTTCTCCTCCTCAAAGGCTCTGACCCTGCAGATGGGCACAGGGATTCCTCCAATGTGTGACAGTGGTTTGCAGGTAAACCGTGACTGTAGAAATACCAGGATTAAACATGGCGAAGAGGGGAAAGAAAGTGGAACCTTGGAAGGGGGGAGACTCTCTTTTGCTGTTGAAGTGAAGTGGAGACTTTTAGACTTTCTTCAGAGACCTGAAATAACTGTATTCCACAATTCAGTGTTACTAAACAACAGGTAGAATGATAGCCAAGTTTCAACTCCTATTTAAGCAAAAGATTTTTAGAATAGAGCATTGCCCTCCCCCGCCCTAGGGAAAGACAACAACTTTAGCTCCTGGTTTGTCTTTTCATTTACAGACTTCCCCCCACTCTGAGGCATGCCCAAGCAATATGGCATAGTTTGTGTTCTCCATCTGGAGAGCTGTGAGCGCCGGCTGGTTCCAGCCATACTTTGTGCTTTCTTCCTTTTGAGCCTGTAATTAAAACAACATTGCTGAGCTTTAAATGTGTTGGTAGTAAAAGTTAGGAGGCTAAAACGTACCATTAAAGGCAAAAAAACTGTTACTTGGTATTAAAAAAGAAGCACAGGCCACTATGCTGCCACTGGAAAGCCACAGAGTAGGGTAAACCTCAATTGATGATTATTCATTTCTAAGAGATTTAAGGGTTGAGTATGTTATGATGCAGGGGCAGCAGGTTAGGGGGTCCCTGAAAGGGAGGGTTTTTAAAAAAAAAAACTGTGGAAAAATGTTAATAAAGCTAAATATCTAAATGACTGCAATAAATTAACATACTATGTTTTTTGGACGGTTGATTGTGTGCTCTGGATATGTGAGTCAAAGTGGTTGTGTGGTTGGCATTCTCAGTTTACATGTCTGAAGTGTTGCGAGTTCAAGGCTTCCTTATTTTGGCATCTCTGATCCATCCCTTGTCATTGTCTTAGACAAGGTCCATTGAGTTGCTTGCCAACCTACTATTTCTACTACTACTACTACTACTACTACTACTACTACTAATAATAATAATAATAATTTTCTTATTTTTACTCCGTCCATCTGGCTGGGTTGTCCCAGCCACTCTGGGCGGCTTCCAACACATGTAAAAACATAATAAAACATGAAACATTAATAGTAACAATCTGATCCAATATAAAAAGTCACAATAACTTTGAAATAAACAACTTGTATCAAACAAAGCAACATTCAGCAATCCATCAGAATGTAATAGTAAACAGTAAAATTAAACACCAGCAAATAATTATTAAAGTTTACACTTATCAACCACAATAAAGAATTACCAATCGGTAACAATAGAAATAACAGCAAATTGCAATGCATAAAATACCACAAAACATATAAAACCATGTAAAAGGATCAAACTGAGAAACAAGGAATGCTCAAGGAATGTTCTCCTCCCACCCCACACCTGGGAGCTTCTGAAGAGGCTTTGCTGTGGCTTCCATCTGATGTAGATTAGCCTCAGTAACTGCATTTCTTGTGCATTCTGTAGTACTTTTACTCTTTACAGGGTAAGTAAGGCCACGCATCACTCTTTACTCTTTCTGAACAAGGAAAGTGGTACCATGAAAGACATGCCCTTGATTCCTGCTGTTGCAGCAGAATGTTTCTTTTTTTTCTGCCTAGTCAGTCACCAGAATCACTTTACATTAGGACTGGCCTTACTTAAGAAAATTCCAGTTTTGTCTCATTCATAAACGAAACCTCATGGGCATAAGGTTAGGTCAGAGGCCCTTCTGTTGAAGTTCCTGGATCATTAGTGGCAAAAATGAGTGGCAGCATTCCCCAGTTACCGCAGGAGACCCACTGAGTATGGGATTTGATTGGGCCAAGACACTGCTTACCACGCTGTCCTCTAAAAAAGATGCTTCATGAGGCAAAGGGAACTTGTGGCCCTGCAAATGAAGCACAACTCACACCATTCTTGACAATGACCTGTGCTGGCTAAGACTGATGGGAGTTAGTGTCCAACAACATGTGGAAATGCACATTTTCTGTATTGTAAGAACATAGCGAAAAACTGTGATGAATCAGATCAAAGGCCTATGTGGTTCCACCATTCTTCTTTTAGTGCATGTTACACCTTTGTGCACATTCGGAACTTACCGTATTTTTTGCTCTATAAGACTCACTTTTTCCCTCCTAAAAAGTGAGGGGAAATGTGTGTGCGTCTTATGGAGCAGATGCAGGCTGCGCAGCTATCCCAGAAGCCAGAACAGCAAGAGGGATCGCTGCTTTCACTGCGCAGCGATCCCTCTTGCTGTTCTGACTTCTGAGATTCAGAATATTTTTCTTCTTGTTTTTCTCCTCCAAAAACTAGGTGCGTCTTATGGTCTGGTGCGTCTTATAGAGCAAAAAATACGGTATTTTTTGCTTCCTTATAATTTCTTCCATGGGTTCCTTGTCGTATGATGGACCACTGTTACTTTCCTTTAAGCAACTTGCACCTAGGTTGAAAAATTTGCAAATTATATGACTACTGCTCCACTGCTGCTGCTTTTCTAGATTTGGCAAGAGTTCAGTCTTAAATTCAGTCTGCTTTTGAATAAACATACGAGGAGCCCCTCTGGTCATCATCATCAACTTTATTGGTTTAGCATGTGCTGCCTCCTAGGACAAGCAATAAAATTTGATGGCGATGCTCAACCTCCAGACTTTGCTGGATGAGAGGCCTGCTCAGCTGAAACCATAGTGTGGGGCGCAGCTGTTTGCTTTAGATGGGTTCCCCCTCCCTCCTTAAAGCACAATATTGCTCAGTGCCATTGAGCTGCATTGTTCTGCCAACCCAATAATGAGTCTGATCAAGGTTCAAATAGTACTTGGCTCAAGCATAGCTTAGCTTTAAAGTGAAAGATGGATTTTGGATTTGGGGAGCACATGTCTGCCGCCATCCAGCTGTTTCATGTGCCTAAACATCAGCTGCAGTTCCCACATTATTATTTTGTTTATTACATTTGCATACCGCCCTTCATTCAAAGTTGCCAGAGTGCGTCACAATAGAAAAAACAAAATGAGAATACAAAGTACATAATTAATAAAGAGCTAAAATAAAAAAGATGGTCATGCTGCTGATGTTTTGGGTTGTATCCAGTGCTACTCCTACTTAGAAACTGATGGACCTGACAGGTTCATTAATTTCAGCGGGTCTCCTCTGAGTAGCTCTTTGACGGATACAACTGTTTGGACATATTTCTCCAGGGTGGAGTTGCAATTGGATTATATCTTGATTAAGACTGATCTTGTCGTGTAGCAGCATTGAGCAGCTGCTGCTAGCAGCGTCAGATTCCGAAGTACTTACCATTTTCCTGCCTCCAGTATTAACAAATAGGACTCCAGTGTTAGAAAAGAGAGAGTATCATTCTGTTTCAAATTTGAAAATGTCAAAGGCTAGCATTGCTTCCAGTTTTGTGGTGCATATCAAAGTTGAATCCAACACCGTAATCTGCTTCTTTAGCTCCTAGAATACCATTTTTCTTGCTTTAGTACCAGAACTTCTGAAAATGTTAGAATTTCATTGATGGCTTCCAATGCAAGAAAAATGTATAGATTTTTGATAACTGAAATATAAAACCATGTGCTTTCCAACTTTTAAATGCAGTCCCACAAACATTTTTTTTTAAATAATAATAATTTTTTGGTCCCACAAATATTTTATCCTCATGGAAGGAGATGGTTAATTCTCTCCACTTTCCCCCCTACTATAAAGAAGTGGTCTCTAATATAGTACTCCATTTTTGTGAATTCACCTGCTCCCTCCTTTCTCCTTTCGTCTGTGCTCAGAGATGTAACATAGGGCTCTTTCCAGTTACGGATTTTTATTTCACTGGAGCTCTGAGATGTGGAGAGTGCAGTCATGGCCACAGGCAAAGCTGTTGTGCTCAATTCTGACTGTAACCAGCTATGGAACAGAATTAGTCCTGGACTCCTATATTTCTCTAAAGAGAGTAGCCTGACTCTGATCCAGTAGAAACCAAGTTCATAGACAAAACAGCAGCAGCATTGCGTCATCATCACACATGGAATCCTCTGCTTGTTCTGCGTATTAGAAGAAGTAAACCAAGACAGTCAGGTTGGTCAAAGGATTAACTTCTGTGAATAATGTTGTAAATTGGATGCTGCCCTTCCTATTTTGCAGATCAAGTAAGCAGAGTTGTCGGTCCCTTAAGAAATCCTTCCTGTGTCCAGGGGTATTTGTACCTCTCAAAAGAGAGGCACCTTGCTTGAGAGCTCTACATCCAAGTCAGTGTGTGTTTGGTGCTTGGGTCCTGTGGAAAAGAGGTGCATGATGGTCCCATTGCTGGGATGTGGGTTGGGAGTGTTTACGTGTGATGCAACAGGCATCACAGTAGTATGCTACCTCTCTGGCATTTTATCCATTACCTTCTATTCATATTAATAAGCTGTTGGTTACAAAAAGCAAGCAGCGACCCTGCATTCCTCAGCCCCAGATGTGTGAGCGTGAGTTGAGAAGAGACCACAGAAGGTGTTGGAGCTCAGTTTAAGCTGTGTTGGTATGCTGGATGCAGCTTTCGTCCCTGCCCTCTGGCATTTGCCCCTCTGGAGCTTTCAGTCAACGAACACCTGATTGCATTGATTTCTGCGCTCCTGTGCTGCGCATAAGCGGCTAATCAGTCAGTTGAACGATAATGAAAGATCTTGCCATCTGTCGGCTTTATTTAATGGAGTGTCAGCACATCCCAAATAGGAAATAATTGGATTGACAGACACACAGCCAGTTATTAGACTGTTTGTTATCTGATTAGAAAAGGGGGGCATGAAGTGGGAAGGGGGAGCAGCAGGCAGGGGAGCTGGGAGCAGTAATTGAGTTGATCTGATCATGTCTGGCACTGTAGGCATGCGTGGCCCACCATGGAGATGGTTGGCAATTCAAAGTTCCCCAGCCCTTTTGAGTTGGTTCAATTTCCATTTCTTCTAAATGCATGCGTAGAGAATTTTGTTTGGACCACATTTTTCAGGAAATGACTCTTAATTCACATCTCCCAAACTAATACATTGATCAGGAAATAATTATTTTATAGTTTTGACTCAAAAAGCATTATCAAAAGGTAGAAAACAAAAATCCATATTTGAGACTAAAATACAGTTACAAATTGAAATAATTAAATGTTTTGTTTTAAGTACATCTTTACATGCGGGTTTTTTTTGTACAGTTTAGTTTTAAGAAAACAACAGTAGATTAATGAGGAAACAGGACAGAACAGATTTTAAAATAAACACATGTGAAACTGACCCATCCTGGAAATAGACCATTCCAGCCATCCCTCGATGCCCCACATGTTGTTATGGTCCATTCTCATTGAACGCCGGCTGCATAATGATGGCTCCCATTTATAAAGATGATGCAATATCTGACACGTTAAAATGGAGCCCATTACTAGAACAATAAACAAACTAGGAAACAGAGCAAAGCAATTTCAAGGGAAAGAGAGAGCCATGTTTTTGGCTGCAGCCTTTCATATGATGGGCATTAACTTCACAGTACATTGAAACTTCTCTGTCCAAAGTCAGTGGACATAACTTACAATCCATCACTCATCTCCCTGAAGTATGTCTGTGGTGGGTGGTTGACCTTCTTTATTATCTTTTAGGTCATCTCTTACTTCTTTTTCTTTTAATCCTCCCTTTGATACATGCATTTCTTATTTGGTTTTTCATGTTGAAGTTACTCAGCTATGTTTTGGTAGACATAGAAAAAAGTATCTACAATTCACCAATCATTAGTTTTTAATAGGCATTAGGGATATGATCACATGGATGCCAAAAAAACCAACCCCCAGCTTCCATACAACGCTAATGCAGTGAAGTTGTGTAACACACAAGTGTGAGGGTGGGAATGTTCTGGGGATTGAGTGAACTCAAGGATGTGGTTGTGTCTGCCTACAGGCAAACAATTGTGCTGCTTCTGGCCTGTGGAATAGGTTCCTGTTGCACAGCAGCTTTGCCAGTTTTCTCCATATTTGCCAGTTATCTACAGAAAAATCACCAGTTTGTTTGTATGCGCTAAGTTTCCTCTTAATGGTGTTTACTGACAATAATATAACTAGGGCAATGCAAGATCTCTGAAGGATTAAAAAGCCTATGGTCTCATTTTCTTAGTTTCTCCACCATTGGTCTTGAGCCCTCCATTTGATCCTTGATACTGCCATCTTGAATCATACCAGTCACCCGAGGGGTGCAGTGATGGTGCAGAGGGCAATTTTATTATTATTATTTATTATTGGGGGCAGGAATTGAGTCTGTAGCAAAAGGAGGGTGGGATATCTAGGTTGGATCTTGCTAAAGTCGCAAGGCACTGATTTCTCTGTGCAGGCTCCATTACTTCTGTAATGAAGCTACCTCCAACGCTACTTTCAAAGAGTCTTAGGAGGAATGCTGCTAAAATAGAAGCCATTTGCTCTGGCACCTGGGCTGCAGCCTCTTAATGAATATTTCCTATGGTAGGAGAAGTGGACCGAAAACTAGCTTTACCACGAGCCAATTCCTTCTTTTTATGAAGCCCTTTCATGCTTCAGTGCATGTGCTTGACTCTCATTAAGGCTAACTGAAACGAATTGAGTGCATGGGGAGGGGAACTGGGCCATCTGCTGGCAATGCTGTGGGGGACATTTTTTGGTAGCATTAAGCTACAGGTAAGAGGAAGCTAATAAGGCTGACATCTTCAATAGACCAGTGTGGTGTAAGGACTTGGGTATGGAAGGCACTGGTTCAAACACTTATTTAGGCTTTGGAGAAAGTATTATGGTGGACCAGATCACTTTCTGTGAGTACAGCCATTCACTTTTTCCTTTAGGATTACGGAAGTTACTTCTAAGATTGAGAGGTTCAGACCGAAATAGCTCCTCAGTGATTGCTTGCACCATTGCAGCTCTTAGAAGGAGTGAGGCCCTCTCTCTTTCTACCAGCCTGGCCAGGCCAGGTGCTTGACTGTTCACCTTTCATGAATTTATTTAACCCTATTTTAAACCCTCTTCATGTTAAATCTGTGTCTGTGCGTATTCAGTCAAATATTTACTTGATATTGGGCACAGCAGCCCAAGAAAGATTCATTGTATTTTATTCCCATTAACATCTGTGCTCTGTGTGGCATTGTGTTTTTTCTTGTAGCGTGCTTGCTGTCTTAGAAGTTGCATGATGATGACAGTTTGTATCTTTGAAAACCTCAGTGCTCCAAAGCACTTGAGTTTAGTTGCTACTCAGTTTAGCTAGAATTGCCATCTCATGTTGCTCCCCAGGCTCCACTTTTGTTCTATGCATTACAGTTGTTTATTGTTGCTAATAATATGATAGCTCAGCACTCCCCTGGTCAAAGGAATGGCTGTAGTTAGAGATTTGTCTAGAAAGATGGATTAATTCTACTGCAGCAGTTGCCTTGACACATTATACTACTATGACTGTTGGGTATAGTTTAGTGTTTCTTTAAAGCAACTCTTAGATACGCAACTTGGGCTCATCACTGAGCCTCTGAATATTGGCAGCTTGCATTCAACACCACAGTCTTTGGATTCCTTCTGCTGCTTCCTGGGCCTTTCTCAAAACAGCCAAGCCTTACCTTGCCACTTCCTGATCTCATCTCCCTGACCTCAGCTCTACTCCTTATTCAGGGCACTTGAGAGAAGTACTGCTAACAAAATGTGAAATATATGTTTAATTAATAGCCAACCGACCAACCAACCACTGGATAAAATCAGAAAACAACAGTTACAAAAAGAAAGCACAAATGAATACGGAGTGCAACAGCAATTTAATAAAACAGATGTACTCAAAATAATATGCATCCTTCTCACATAAGGAAAATCATCCTCAAGGAAGAAAATGCCCTTGAAAAATCAAAGTGGTTTCAGTTTGAAGCTAGTTTGAAGAGAAATAGTCAAAAGTTCAAGTTGTAAACTTTTAAGTGTTAGATTTGTCTGAGCACTTGGCTCAATCCTCTCTTTCAAAGAAATCTTTTTCACACATGTGTGAGCAAGCATATTACAAAAGGAGGTGGCAGCGTATCGATAATATATATTATAAAATATAGCATTCTACCCTTTATCAATCCCTGACTCCTCTGTCCCCAGTCTAACATAGACTGCAAGCATTCTGAGTTGCTTTTCTGTTCTGTTCACCATCTAACATCATTGGACCCATTAAAAATTGCCAGCAGGTTTGTCTTGGACACTCAGTGGGGCAAATTATTGGATGTAGGCCATGTGGACCAGGGAGACCTGGAAAAAGGTGTACCTCAGTGGTAGAGCACCCGCTTTGCATGTGGAAGGCCCCGGGTTCAAACTCTGATATCTCCAGGTAGGGCAAGGAGAGACTTCTGTCTGAAACCCTGGAGATTACTATCAGCCCATGTAGACTATACTTGTATCTGAATCCCTGCTTAGCCATAAACATCTCTTAGCAGCCTTAGATAAGCTGATCTCTCCTTTCCTATCTACCTCACAGGTTAGCTGTGGGGATACGTCTTGTGTGCTGTACCCCATGCATCTTGGATAAGAAGTTGGTTATACCCATCATGGCTGGATGGTGGAGTAGTAGTCACCTCTGGTCTGGCCTGATTTCATACGTTGTATGAATGTTATGAGCCCCATGGGGATTTCTTGGCAGGATTAATCAGAGCGGGAAGAGGAATGGGATGGGAGCACTGAGACTGTTGGCAGGGAGCATCTGAGTAGTTCCACTAGACAACTTCCTTGTCCTGTTGGTGGCGGATGTCCCAGCAGAGGAGGGAAAGCCGAGTAAGCCAGCCCCATCCCACCTCCTGGGAGTGAGGTTGCCCCAGCAACTGGGGGGAGGGTTGTGTGTGTGAGCTTGGGTCACTCTGAGTCAGCTGGGCAGACTCAGACCCTGTCTCCAAGGACATCCCATTGGATGTGGTGGCATACGTAAACCCAGCCTATTCACGAAGTGCCCTCTTGCTTGCTCAGACCCATCACTTGGGAGGAGAAATGTCTGTGCCCATCCCACGCTTCAAAGGGGTGTGCCAGGTGTTGGGACAACGTCTTGGTTTGTGCCAAGGCCTGTACGCTCTACATTGAACTTCTGAACTGTGTAACCAGAATCTATATGTTTAAACCATGCGGTGGAATTTGTGGGAAGAGTTGAGCTGAAAGTCCTAGTACTGCAACCGAGGGAGGGAGCCAAGAGAGTGATCCACATGGATGCCAGCTCATCCACAACAGCCCAAAATGGGTTGCAAGCATACATGGTCAACTTTCAAGCAAGGTGTTGAATTCAGAGAATTGTTGGTTCCCTTTCAGCGTTATGTTAGGAAAAGCTGGAGGCTGAATAGAATGAGAGCTGCTAAGTGGGGGGGGGGGGAGATTTGGGAGCACACAGTGCAGACAGAATGGTTTATCTTTCCATACACCGAAGTATTTGTCACCAGCTTGTTCTTAAAAGCAATATCTGTTCTGTAATAAGTGATAATACTGTAGCCCAATTCCCTAGTGTCTAGTTTCCCTCTTCAAATGCTGTGCATTTCTCCTTTTAGTACCTCCTCAATGACTGTGTCTTCAGTAGTAAATGATCTCTGGCGCATCCAGTAAGGTGGATGCTTTATGTTCATTATATGCATTAAGCTGCCTGCATGTTTAATCGTCGGCATCCTCTGACACTTTCAGAGCTTCAGTAAGATATCTTTTCTGCCAAGATAGGGAGGGAGGCTGCAGGAGATGGTGTAGGAATGGGATGAGAAAGAAGCTTTCATCAACTTAGTTTTGCCAAATGCAGCTTTGTCCACTTGAAATGGCTGCTGTATTTTTGGAAGAGAAAAAGAGCAATATGCTGTTTTCATTCTACACAAAGGGGACCATTAGCACTTTGGCACTTCTTGGATTGGACGTAGCCATTATAAAATGCTTAGATCAATGTTGGACTCAGCTGCAGCCATTCAAGGGCCATGAGTTGACAGAATATTTTAAAGACATGCCAAGGACTATCGTGTTTCCATAAAAAGCAGAACTCCTTGATATTCTGGGTTTGTAAATCCACTTAATCATGATCATGAAAGGAGCATTATCCTGAAGTTAATACTTTTACTTCTATCTACACAACCAAGGAACTCCAGAGTGTTTCATCCCACACACGTTGAAGGGTATGGGCAGAAGCGAAGGCAGCCAGGAGGGAACGACCCACACTGGGCTGGGGTCTGTAGGGCAGCAGTGTTTTATGTTGGCTTATGGTCAGCACAAATTGGCGGCTGCCCTAAAAAAAGCTTGACGACTTTGATTTCCTCAGGAAAGCTCAAGAACTTTGGTCCACCCAAGGTGCCAGCAGGGGTTGCTACGCTAGGGAATGTTAAATGCTATCTGCCATAGATAATAGTTATAGTCTTGTTCACAGCACCATACAGGTAAAGGGTGTCTCTTGGGTTTGTAAGCAGTTCAAAAGCTGAAGTTATGTTCAAGGTTTTTTATTCCAGGGTAAGGGATCGTATGAGCTGCCCTTTGGTTCTTTCCGTAGAAGTGTTAACTTTCAGTAGGAAGATCTCCTAGGCTCATTCAGCCATCCAGAGGATGACTTCTGAAAATATTTTTGTGGCTGTCCCTGCTTCAGAATGGTGTCAATTTCTGCCCCTTGCTAAAAGCAGTCTCATAACACAAAGCCACTGAAACTGTGTACTAGATAAAAGCAGAATAAAACGCAAGTTCTTGAAACAAAAGCAATCATGACCAGGAAGGAGGAACAGCGTGGTCTCAGGCGGACACAGTAAACTAGGTCGGCTTACAGTATGGTTACCAGATATTTTTTCAATGAATCCGGGACACTTTTTTTTTTTTTTTTTTAAGCTGAGTAGCAACAGGGAGCCAGTGGTGGGGATGGTGAGGCAAAATACCCTGGGCCCAAGCACACATGCATATTGTATAAAGGTGCAAAGCCCTTCTTTTTAAAAACTGGGCAATGGCCACCCTCCCGCAACTCCCGAGCCTCCCCCGATCAGTCAAAACAAAGGGGGCAGGAGATCTGTACCACCAGATGTCCCCGGTTCCCCTTCAGCAGTGGCAGCAGCAGCAGTCAGCAGCCCAGAGCCAGCCTGGTAGTGCAGTTGGCTCTGGCTGGCCTCATGATCTGCTTGCTGCCGTGGTGCCCACCAGTTTGCCTCCCAGAAGTCCCTATATGATGTGTCTTGTGCACAACACATCATATAGGGACTTCCGGCGAGGAAAAATGGCGGGCGTAATGGCAGTGAGCAGCTCCTGAAGTCAGCCAGAGCCAACTGCGCTACCAGGCTGGCTCCGGACTGCTGAGGCTGCCGCTGCAACGTTTCCCAGGGACAGATTTGCAAATCTGGGGACATTCCGGGAACGGAATTTATCCAGGGACAGATTTGCAAATCCGGGGACTGTTCCTGGGAACCGGGGACATCTGGTAACCCTAGCTTACAGCCCAGAGTAGCCTGCTCTAGTGATGGAGAACAGGTCATTTTTCACATAAGGTTGTCTGAGGTCATTGCAGAATGCCTGATAACTATCCCAAAGGACTACAAGGCTTGCTGGAACAAACTTAGAACATCACTGGCCTCATAAAACCTAGTTGTATGATCAAGTTGGCAGCTATATCAAACTACTGGTGCTGGGATAGAAGAGGAATTCATAGAATCATAAAATTATAGAGTTGGAAGGGACCCCAAAGGTCCTCTAGTCCAACCCCCGCAATGCAGGAATATCAGATAAAGCATCCATGACAGATGATCATCCAACCTCTACTTAAAAACCTCAAAGGAAGGAGAGTCTGCAACCTCCCAAGGGAGACCATTCCACTGTTGAACAGCTTTTACTGCCAGAAAGTTTTTCATATGTTTCATTGGAATCTCCTTTCTTGTAACTTGAATCCATTGGTTTGTGTCCTACCCTCCAGATCAGGAGAAAACAAGATTGTTTCCTCTTCCATGTGACAGTCGTTGAGATATTTGAAGATGGCTATCATATTTTCTTTATTATTGCAATATGCTTTTACAATAATTTAGCAAAACAGTGTTTTTAAACATCTCTTGTATAAGAAGTGTTGCAGCAGAAAAAGCAAAAGACTGACATAATTTGCAAAAGATGCAAAAGTCATCCGTTTCCTTAACAAATCTGTATTGCAGGCTAGCTTAGGCAATAAAGTTGGGAGTTAAAATTACTTAAGTTTTCGGAAACAAGTTGTTACATGAGTAACAATAAAAATACAATGACTTGTCATTTGGGGGTGGGGGGAGAATCAGGAGAAGAGAGACACCTGATTTTACCTAAAGTGCTTTTCTGTCTAGAGGGACTGCTTAATTGTAGTCACAAATCACCTTGAATGCTTTCCTAGAAAGATAAAACAAGTTAAATTTGTATATCACTCGGCAAGCGCTTGCCTCTGAATTGGATATGAGATGGAGCTTTCAGCTTTTCCTCCTGCATTTTTAGGGCTTCCTCCCAGACCCTGTTCTTCTCTTCAGGCATTTCATAGCAGTATGAGAACAGGCAAGAGATCCCCCCCTTCCCGCATTCAGCTTCATTAAGTTTTTGGACCCCCCCCCCATCTCCCCTCATCAACTGGGGCCATGGTCTAGCAACCCAGAAATGTTCCTTGCTTTGCATTTTGATTTGCAGAAATCTCCTTAGCATTTTACAAGAATAAGCACTGCAGTTGTTATGTTAAATAAGTGTAATTACCATGCGTTAAGGGAATTTTCCATCCTCGACTTGCCATATGACTTGCTCTCTCACACCGAGAAAATACACCCCACAGGGCTTTTTACCTTTATGGGTTTTTCCTCCGTTTTCCTCTGCCGGTGCGAGATAGTTTCATTTGGGACCGCTGAGAGCAGAGTTTGATTCCCTTGGAAATTTACATCTGGATGGTTCTTTTCTTGATGAAATGGTTTAAGAACAATTTCCCGCATAGACCTGCATGTCACGTTGGACCCACTCAGCCATATGCAGGATGTCAGCCACAAATTGCGGCTGCCAAGTAATTGAAAGGGACTTTAGCTTTGTCATCTTCTTCCTTCCAGTCAGTGATGGGCTGTTCTGATGCACTGGCTGTCCTCTGGGTGCCCCATTAATGCAACTATTCCCCCACCTCTTGCACCAAGCCAGTGTATCCAAGGAGTAATTCCATAAACCCTCTCTGTCCAATGATGCCATTTTAGGTAAAGCTAAAGGACCTCTGGACAGTTAAGTCCAGTCAAAGGCGACTATGGGGTTGCAGTGTTCATCTCGCTTTCAGGCCAAGGGAGCTGGTGTTTGTCCACAGACAGCTTTCCAGATCATGTGGCCAGCATGACTAAACCGCTTCTGGCGCAATGGAACACCGTGACGGAAGCCAGAGTGCACAGAAACACCATTTACCTTCCCGCCGCAGTGGTACCTATTTGTCTACTTGCACTGGCATACTTTCAAACTGCTAGGTTGGCAGGAGTTGGGACAGAGCAACGGGAGCCCACCCCGTTGCGGGGATTCGAACCACCAACCTTCTAACTGGCAAGCCTAAGAGGCTCAGTGGTTTAGACTGCAGTGCCACCCACATCCCTGATGCCATTTTAGGCTCCAACTACACATTATAAAATTGTATGGGGTGTTAGCAGAGGGGTAGTACCTCTGGTGGGGGTCATGTCATGCTCCTTCTGGAATAGTTTGTCCACCTTTGGTCCCCACCCTGCACTCAGCTCTCACCTGTGGCTCCTAAAAACTGTCATCATGCGACAGCAGCCACACCACGGCAAAGGCATCTGGCCCATGGGCTGGTGGTTCCCCAGCCCTGTTTTAATGGGAGCTGAACAAATGATAAGCTTTTTAAGATAAACGGACTTCTTTCAATTCTAGTAGGAGCATGTTTCTGAAAGATAAGGTAAGGATTCACCCCTTGTTCCATAAAACGTCTGGAAATGGTTAGCTGAAATCTAGTTCCATTTGACTTGGCAAACATAGTAACAGTGAGTTTCCCCTGCTTTAATGTGTTTCAGATTTATTCAAGAGATTGAGCACGCTTTGGGACTCAGCCCAACTAAGCAGTGCCCACTCCGGGAATTCCTCACCATGTACATCAAGAACATCTTTCTTAGCCAAGTCCTGGGAGAAATCAACAAGGAAATCGAAGGCGTCACCAAGATAACTGAGCCACTGAAGATCCTGGCCAGCGCAGACACCATGAAGATGCTGGGCGTGCAGAGGCCTCTGTTGCAGGTAAGAAAGCGGCAGCATTTCAGAAAGGGGCCTCCCCGCGAAGGCACTGGTGAAGCTTCAATGCTTGATGTTCCCATGCTTGTTTAGAATAAGTTGCGATTCCAATATGCCCTTGAGAAGCCTTCCTTCCAGATTCATCATACATGGTAGAATGTAAGCATTTTTGACAGAGGCATCATGATAGCAGATAGCCCAGTAAAACTCATTCTGAAGGCTGCCTGCACAGCTGCTTCTGCCATAATGAGTTGCTTATGATAATGAGGCCATTCCTGGGATTGGCCTTCTCTCTCGCTTCTGGGGGAGATCACTTGTGGCTCTCCCAAGAAAATGTCATTACCAGCCGCGATGGCATACTGTTCTCATCTTGTCAAATTACTGTACATTAATCAGATGGATGTTGGTGACGAGAGATGTTCAAATGGCCACGGAGAGCTGCCAAGCGAGTTTTGTTGTTTAGTGCCATAAACAAATGAGTTTTCTTTCAGGTCCATTTGCAGCCATAATCAGAAACTATTAGGCTGCAGTCGTAGCCGATCAATTGTGCATTCCATGCTTCTCAAGGGTGAACGTGACCTTTGAGACACGAGTGAAAATTCTGATCAATAGATAATACTTTGTGCAATGTAGTGATTTTCAGTCTCATCTGAAGTGCTTTTTTATATATTTGCACCCTTATATATGTATGTGTAAGCGTAAATTATTAGTGGCTAAACTGAGACACCAAGAGGTTGTTTAAGACTAGGGGTAACTTGGCTGCAATCACAGGCATAGTTTGAGGTTAACCCACAATTAAGGGCAAACGGAGAAATGCAAATTTATTTGGGGTGTTTATGCCTTCATTTCCTCTCATTGATCCCAATTTGAATACCCACAGCAAATAATTGCACTATCAGTGTAAAAATAGCACATTTAAAAGCAACCATGTTCACTGGTTGTTGCTAATTTACAAGTACAGTTTTATTCTTTGTATTCCATCTACAATTATTTGGTCAACTTAGGTAGGTTTTTTTTTTAAAAAAAGAGTTGTGTGCTTTCTTTGGCACCTTGTTGTTAAACCAAGATAGATAATTTACAAGTACATTCAATAGGGAGCATGCAGAACATAGTACAGGTGTGTTAATGAGACCTGCAAAATCTTTCTAAACCTTTCTGCTGGCTCCCTACAGAATAAGAGCTAACCCAAGGAGGGGGAAATACCTTCCTCATGAATCTGTGCAAGAAAGGAAAGGCATGTTTCTTTTTAGTTGTGACTTGGACTGAATCTAGACTGCCTGGACATACTGATGGATTGTATGTGGGCTGAAATATTGAGACTCAATCCAGACAAGACAGAAGGGCAGTAGGCAAGCCTGTTCTGGTTGAAAAAGAAGCACTAGGTTCACTCACAACCTGAAGGGTATTTTGGATCCAGCATTACTCCTGGAGGGTCAAGTGGTTGCATTGGCTGGTACTCCAGCTATAACCCTTTGTGGAGGAGAAGGGGGAGGATCTGGCCCCAGTGATTCATGCCTGAATCATCTCTTCCTTTAGGTTATTGCAGTGTGCTCTGTGTGGGGCTGCCCTTGAAGAGTGTCCAGAAACCTCAGCTAGTGCAAAACGTGGCAGCCAGACTGTGACTGGTGTGCACTTTATGGACCAAATGGACAATAGCAATTACCCTGCCTTTCAGTCTGAGCACAACTGAAGATGCTTGTTCTGTTCTATAAAACCCTAAATGATTTGGGGCCAGGATAACTGGAAGCTACTTTCAAGAAGAGGCTGGACTTGGAGACTGTTACTTTCTACAGTGTTTGTTCTCCTGCTTGCTTCCTTAATTTTGGACCCAGGGCAGGCAAACCTTTGGGAATGCCTGTGCAGTTTCACACAAGTGTTTTCCAGTGTTCTGGACATATTACCCAGTGCAACTTGGATGGAACAAAATATATCATTTCCCCTGTCCAGTGACCTGGTCCCAGAGCTAGAGGCTGCAGGGTCAGGTTCCAGAGATTCCTGGATTGCCAGGGGTTGAGCTAGCTGACTCTCAGGGTCTCTTCCAACTCTACAATTCTATGTCTCTATGATCCTTTAAGTAGAAAAGAAGGCCTTCTGCACACAGCATTGCAGCTATTGTTGTAGCATCATTGCAACTGTTTTGGAGTGTTATTTATCAAACACTGTAGATAGAGCAGTAAAACCAACAAAACATTCTCACAATCTGGTACTGACACACACAGATGTGCATGTGCAAGCTCACACACAGATATTCACATACAAATATGCTTTTCCATCGGCACGTCTTGACATTTGGTTTATACCCAGCTTTTCAGCTGACCTGGCCTCAGACACACACTGTGTGATGGATTATTTTAATTAGCCCAACGGCATGGACAAGCTTGCCTTCACAAGGCAAATATTGTGCTCATAAATCTTCATTTTTACCCCTTCAACCATATCTGTGTAGCTGCTCTCATCCCCTTGTCCGCATCCAGGAGCCGTTTTGCTGGGAACTGCTTAGATTTGATTAAAGGTGTTTCTTGGTTCAGACCAAGCCTGAAATTCTGAGAATGAATGAGCTGCCTTAACCACATTGGAACGGATGCCCACCTAAGTCATTATCCTGCCTCGACCAGTGTTTGGTATTGGGTGCCAAAGGGAAATATTAGTAATCTGTATCCATCAGCTCTAGATTTCAAAACTCTGAGATTTAACCTTTCACCAGCAGGTATTGATATTTCTGCCCTCAATTTCTTGATCTGAACCCCATAGCCACAACGTCCTGCCATCGATTCTAATGACCAGTAGTGCATCCAGTTGTAGGAGTATCCTGCTGGTTAGTGAAGGCAATAATTAATCAGTGCTGTGCTCTGTTGTTGGTAGTTGTGAATTTCGATCTCATCTGAAGTTCTCAGAGGGTGACGGGAAATACAGAACAGATGTCTTCCATGGTAGACTGGGAACCAGTTAGAGGAGGGTACCCACAAATCAAGAGTCCTCTTCCACACCACCACCCTCAGTCTTTCTTCATTTGTTCCATTTCCCAGTGTGGTATAGTGGTTAAGACTGGTAGCCTCGTAATCTGGTGAACCAGGTTCTCTTCCCCATTCCTCCACATGCAGCTGCTGGGTGACCTTGGGCTAGTCACACTTCTCTGAAGTTTCTCAGCCTCACTCACCTCACAGAGTGTTTGTTGTGCGGGAGGAAGGGAAATGTTAGCCGCTTTGAGACTCCTTCGGGTAGTGATAAAGCGGGATGTCAAATCCAAACTCTTCTTCCTTCCTTTGATGCTTGATTGTATATCTCTGAATTGTTCAAAAACCAGAACTCTTGCCAGTCACATAAAATGCTCATAACATAAAACAGCATATATATATGCAGAGAGATACACTCGTTTGGAAAATTGCCTGAGATAAATAAGAAATTGTGCATGAAATCAAGGAAGAGGCTGGACAGCGGCACCAACCCCAGAGTAAACATTGGTTGCGTCACACATTCAGTCGATTACTCATCTCTTGATGACTGTCAGCTGCATACGTGAAATGTCTTACTCTCAGCTGAAAACTTGTGTTTGAGTTGGCATCAGGTGATATCATAGTTCTCGTGGCAGTGATTCATCTAATAGCTCATTTGCACAAAGAAGCCATCACTTGATGCTGTGGTCAAGTTTCAAACATGCATAAGGGCCTTTCCATACACTGGACAGTGGGAACCCTGGGTTTCCCATTAAAGCCACAGTTTTCAGGCACCCTGCTATGGCTCCCTAATGAGGGGTTCTGCATGAAAAATGTTTGCAAGCACAAGTTTACATTGTTCACACTTTACATTTTTTCTGGTTTTCCAAGTACTTTTCAATGTGAAGTAGAAGGCTGGTAGAAGGACTTCTGCGAGTCTACAAGTTGCAGAGCATCTGCTACTACATAGCTTCAGGTTTCCAAGTTCCTCCTAGCTCATAAGGCACATAATTATACCTAATTGTTTTGTGGGTTTTGTTTTTCAAGTAATGTGCAATCCGACAGCAAATTCTTGCAGAGACAAACAAAAGATTCATCACTTTTCAAACAAAGCTAGATAAGTTATCTTTTGAAGCACACACACACACACACACACACACCCTGGGCACAACTGAGAGGGAGGATTTTGCCAAGAAAAACCAAAGGTGAAATTGCACAAGCGCTATGGTCCCAGTGTTCATTTCTAACATGTTGGTGCTAAATAGCATCTAAGGAATGTGAAGTCTGCCAATTAAAAAAACCTCCCTCTTATTTTCTGCGGCAGAAAATAAATAACGCCTTTTGAGTTTAAAAGATTGCACACTTACATGACCACATGGCTGCACTCTTGAAGATTCAAAATTTGTGGAATCTTTGAGATGCTTTGATGAGTGGGATAATAATAATAATAATAATAATAATAATAATAATAATAATAATAATTTATTATTTATACCCCGCCCATCTGGCTGGGCTTCCCCAGCCACTCTGGGCGGCTTCCAACAAAATATTAAAATACAGTAATGCATCAAACATTAAAAGCTTCCATAAACAGGGCTGCCTTCAGATGTCTTCTAAAAGTCTGGTAGTTGTTGTTCTCTTTGACATCTGGTGGGAGGGTGTTCCACAGGGCGGGTGCCACTACCGAGAAGGCCCTCTGCCTGGTTCCCTGTAATTTGGCTTCTCAGAATGAGGGAACCGCCAGAAGGCCCTCGGCGCTGGACCTCAGTGACCGGGTAAAACGATGGGGGTGGAGACGCTCCTTCAGATATACTTCAGATATATATATGAGCTCTTGATTTGTAAAGAGGATTTAATGGATGTAGTCAGTAGAATAATCAAGCAGGACTGTAGGGTTCAGAGCAGCTCCGCCAGGGCCCCGGTGTCACCTTACCCACCCACCCACCAACCAACCACCTAGTAAGTCGGGAGCTCATTGCTTTTCCAAGCATGCTGTTACTCACCTGAGACCCCACCACTGCCACCATGGCCATCTATAGGCATAACGGATCAATCTGTTGGGTGGCCAGTTTTATTGGGAGGTCTAAGACTAAGATGCACATTTACTTTTCAAGGGATATGTGGAAAAATAGGGGGGGGGCAGCTTTTGCCATTTCTAACCCTCCACTACAACTTGTGGAAGCCAATTCCATAGTTTAACTATGTAATATGTGAGGTATTTTGTGTTTGCCTGTCCTGAATCTCCCAATATTTAGCTTCATTGAATGTCCCTTAGGTCCAGTATAATGCACCTCTTTCATGTTCCCCTCTTATCGTATAACGGCAGGTGTTGCACCTGCCTTGATTAGTAATATAGACAACGCAGACCAACTTAAAACTTTGTCCCAACTTATGGCAAACCTGTAGTATAGACAAGCCGTCAACCTCTAGCAAAAAAATGACACTTTGGTTTTATCCCCCCCCCCCCCCGTTTATTCATGGTGACATACCACTCACTTTAACTGTTGTTGCAAAAAAAATGAAACTAAGATTCTCAAATCCTGCATTTTTGCACTGAAGGCTATACAATATGCCCTGTAATGTAGAAAACACCATGAAGCCTCCAGATCCCTTGACAGTAAATATGTAGTTAGTATACTTCATTGCCAGCTGTCTGACTCTGGTGACATTTCAGTGTTGACAGAATATCTGTCCAGTATAAATAATAATTTGACCTTAATAACTGATCATGAAAAAAGTCCAGAAAAGGTCAGCCAGATGGACTGAGATGCAGATGTTAAAGGCCTTGAACAGATGTAGGAGGTTCCTTCAAATATGTAATTTGGAATCTTTGAGACCTTCATGTGGTCAGAAGATGCTCTGTGACTATATTTGCTGTTGATTCTGACAGCTGCTAAAGCTGCCTGGGTTTTGACTTCCAGTCTGGTCTCCATGCCCCACACGCTCCCCCCTGGGCACATGCCTGCCCATTGGCTCACTCACTCTTCAGAAACACCTGGCAGCTTCCAACAGTAGAAGAGGACTAAGAAATATGCTACAATTTCTCTGTGACTTTTTGTTCCTTGTGTGAATGAAGACGCCAGTGGCATTACAAGAGGTTGCTAGGGGCTTCTCCACCAATGGCTCCACCGGAAGCCACCTGAAGGCTTCCAGCTACATGGAGACTCCTTTGTAGCTACTTAACCTGCATTGCATTTGGTTTGCAGTGCAGTGGTGATGCAAGTCGGATTTTAGGTGGGGCCACGGAAGATAATCTACCTTTAACATGGCCTAACAATGCTGCCATAGATGTCACTTAAAGGTAAAGGTAAAGGGACCCCTGACCGTTAGGTCCAGTCATGGACGACTCTGAGGTTGCAGCGCTTATCTCGCTTTGTTGGCCAGCATGACCAAGCCGCTTCTGGCGAACCAGAGCAGCGCACGGAAACGCCGTTTACCTTCCCACCGGAGCGGTACCTGTTTATCTACTTGCACTTTGACGTGCTTTTGAACTGCTAGGTTGGCAGGAGCAGGGACCAAGCAACGGGAGCTCACCCTGTCGTGGGAATTCGAACCGCCGACCTTCTGATCGGCAAGCCCTAGGCTCTGTGGTTTAACCCACAGTGCCACCCACGGCGCATGTTAATAATAATAATAATTTATTATTTATACCCCGCCCATCTGGCTGGGTTTCCTCAGCCACTCTGGGCGGCTTCCAACCAAATATTAAAAACAATACAGCATCAAACATTAAAAGCTTCCCTAAACAGGGCCATCTTCAGATTTCTTTTAAAAGTAAAATAGTTGCTTATTGCCTTGACATCTGCTGGGAGGACGTTCCACAGGGCAGGCGCCACTACCGAGAAGGCCCTCTGCTTGGTTCCCTGTAACCTCACTTCTCCCAGTGAGGGAACCGCCAGAAGGCCCTCGGCGCTGGACCTCAGTGTCCGGGCTGGACGATGGGAGTGGAGACGCTCCTTCAGGTATACAGGACCGAGGCCGTTTAGGGCTTTAAAGGTCAGCACCAGCACTTTGAATTGTACTCAGAAACGTACTGGGAGGCTTTCAGGACCGGTGTTATATGGTCTTGGCGGCCACTCCCAGTCACCAGTCTGACCAGTCATGTTATGTTTTAAGTGGACAAAATGAAGATGGGCAAAATGAAGATGGATTGCCACTCTGTTCTTGAGCACCACCAGGCTTCACATTAAGCATTTCTTTTGTGGTGCCAAAGTTGCTGTTGGATCTCTCCCCTTTATTGCCAAGGAGCACTTTAGAAAGATGACTAGCTTCTGAAGATGAATTACCTCCATTCCAAGTTAATTTCTGTTTCCCAGCAGGACCCCAGCTGAACCCCGCTGGGTTTGGAAATGCCACTGATTGGGTAATGGATGAGTGCTTAGCGGATGGCTGTGCCCGCGCTCGCCTGGTGCCAGCTTAGGCTTCCCCGGTGCCCTTCATTTCCCGCTTTGCAGCCAGCCTCGCTAGAGCTAAATGGATTTTTTCACAGGACAGTAACTTGACTGTCGTTAGCATGGGGGAAATAATGTATGAGAGCAAGACAGAATTGAAATGCTTACTCTGTGAAATCCACAACTGCCTGGGAGTTCTGTAGAGCAAGATCGGCAGGAAGCCATCTGCACTGGTAGCAGACATAAATCAGGAAGGGAAAAGGCCAGTCCGTCTATGGGCCTTCTTAGAATAGCTACACGGTTCCACAGGCACCATTGGCTCAGACCAGTGCCAAAACTCAGGACATTTCGACATACTCTAAGGAGCATAAGAGTTGCCCAACTGGGTCTACCAAAGTCCATCAACATAGATACACATTCTGTTCCTGAAAGATTTTATGGGCTTTTGTTTCTGGACTCTCGTTATGTGCCTCAGGGTCGGAACTGTAAAAGATAAATATTTTAAACAAATGGCAAGTCAGATGCCCTGGGAAACCTGGAAGCATGGTGGTAATCACCCTTTGCTTCACCCCTGGCATTCAGTGCCCAAGTTATGAGGCCTTTGATCATTTTGAACTTTTGTGGCTACCGGCTTTGGAGAGGTTAGTTCTGAGCAAAAATCCTACCTCAACTTCCTTAGTGAGTTTGGCCTCCGCAGTTCCGCACCACCCCATTTGCCAAGGAAAACCTCCAAAATTTAAGTCAACTGTGCTGGCTGGGGCCAATGGGAGTTGTAGATCAAAACATCTGGATGGCAGCAGGTTGGTGAAGCTGGTCTAATACTTGTTAAAAAGAAAGTAAGAAGCCATGGGGTAGGCTCAGTCAGTGGGATCATGGGTTCCAGCCCCATGTTGGGTGAAAGATTCCTGCCTTGCTGGGGGTTGGACTAGATGACCCTCATAATCCCTTCCAACTCTACAATTGTATGAATCTAAGTGAGTTCCACAAACTGAGTCGTACTGTGTGAAGCAATTTTTCTGCTCTTCAGCCTACTGCCTGTCCATTACAGTCCTACATTTAATATTTATTCTTTCCACATAAACCTGTATCATGTTTCTCCCTCGGTAATCTCTTAAAAAAAAAAAAAAAGTACAATATTTGCAGCCAGTCTACAACCTGGAAGTTCAGAGAGCAGTAACAGTTTGCTAGGGGGGAAATACTGATATTATATAGAGAGAGAGAGAGAGAGAGAGAGAGAGAGAGAGAGAGAGAGAGAGATGAGGCAGACACCTCTCTACTGTTTTCTGCTCCTCCTTGTTGAGGCAAACCTATCCAACCATGTAGATGCTGACATGGTTTAATCTATTTTACTGTTAATTTTAACTATTTATAAAGTGTGTTGATCATTTTTTACCTTTTTTATTGATATCCTTGTATTTCTTTTAAACGCCTTAGAGGTTTTATTACAGTCAAGAGGTAAATAAATTTTGTTAAATAAGCAAATAAAAAATAGACTGCCTATGTGCATCCAATCTTGCAGCGTTACAGCTGGCAGTGACCCTCCAGGATCACCTAATTCCCAGGATTCTGGTATGTGTTGCTCGTACCTTGATCTCAGTGGCCTGCAGACCACTCTTATGGCCACTGCAAACATTTTTTGTAGTGTTTTTCCTGCAGATGAGCTTTTGCACTACCACACAAATTATAGGTAAAGGTAAAGGGACCCCTGATCATTAGGTCCAGTCACGGACAACTCTGGGGTTGCGGCGCTCATCTCGCTTTATTGGCCGAGGGAGCCGGCATACAGCTTCCGGGTCATGTGGTCATGACTAAACCGCTTCTGGCGAACCAGAGCAGCGCACGGAAACACTGTTTACCTTCCTGCCAGAGCGGTACCTATTTATCTACTTGCACTTTGATGTGCTTTGGAACTGCTAGGTTGGCAGGAGCAGGGATCGAGCAATGGGAGCTCACCCCATCACGGGGATTTGAACTGCTGACCTTCTGATCAGCAAGTCCTAGGCTCTGTGGTTTAACCCACAGCGCCACCCACATCTCTTAGTGTTTTTCCTGCAAATGAGCTTTTGCACTGCCACACACAAATTATAGAGGCTCACTAAATTTCACATCAGGAAAATAATCCCAGCACTACAACTGGCACCCAAGTATGTTTGAGTGCCAGATACTGGGGGTGGGGGAACCCAAAGCATTGGATTCCTTGAACCCAGGTGGCTGAACTCAGGCTGGGCATGTTAGCCAGATAGACTGATGCAGATGTTGTGAAGGCAATTTTGCCTCTGGTGCTATCTTTCCTAGCAGTGTTCACACCAGTGTTGAAATCCTGTCAATCTCTGTGAGTATCACAAAGTAGTATGGCCTTAGGCTCAAAGAGAGGGCTGGGGAAGGCTGCTTGTCTCTGCCTATAATGAAATGACCTTTGAATGAATGACAAGTGTGAGGAAGATTGGAAGAGAAATTAAGTGTGCTCTGTACCAGAAGCCATCCCATTCTGCACCAGCAAGCAGGCCTTCCCTCCTGGATTCTGTGATCAGAGTGAATTGTGCATGTGCTGCCAATTCTGTATGTATTCAAATAGAGTGTAAACAATAACGATGACAAATTCTATGAAATTACAATCTTGCCCTGTTCCTCTGTCTATTATTATACATGTAGATGGGTGGTACACTGGGCATTGGTTTAGAGTAAAGCAAGTCCACCCATGTTTTAAAAGTTCCTGTTTCTTTTCTTTATTGTAGCATCCTTGATACAAATTTCCAGTTCATTCTTATCAAAGGCTTTTTCCACATCCAGGAAAATAAAGTCTGGTAGTTGTTTGTTTATTACATAGTTCTGTTCAATCCACTGCCTTCTTGGCACTAGATTGTAATTTTCTGTTTCATATAAACATTGTTTGGTCCTGGTGTATGCATATTGGAATAATATTGTTTAACCTGTTTGCCAATAGAGGGCTCCATATTTTTACATCTTGATTAAGGAGGGAAATCGGTCCATCTGATTGTGGAATCGTCAAATCTTTTCCTGCTTTTGGAAGTACTTTTGCAATCACTTCTGACTATGATGTTGGCAAATTTCCCATTTGCAAAGGCTTATTTATCATTTTCCCGTAATGTAAGTGCTTTTTCCCGAAAAAGATTTTTAAAAACTCAGCCCATCTGGTCCTGATGCTTTGTTATGAAGTCAGCTATTATCTCATTAATTTCCTTTTCCATTATTAGGACTCCCAACATTGCTATATCTCCATTAGTGACTTTGGGCACAGTGATTGTAGAAAATATTCTATTATCTGTTTTGTTGACGGGTGTTTCCTGGTACTTGGTAAACTTGCCAAATATGTTCACTTATATCTTGTGAGGTTTCAACTGTTTAGTTCTTATACTTAATTGATGGTGTTAGGCATGGCACTTGTACTTTTTTAAGTATGTTGATAATGGCGTTTATCAATGCCATTGATAAACCTTTAAGTTTTGAAGGTTTATTCCCATACTGAAGCCATTTTTGTTTGATATTCTTAGTATATTTTTCTACTTTACTCAGTTGCGTTTGTTGTTACAATGCTCTTAAGAGGTTCAGTTGTTCTCCCCTTCCTGTTTCTGTTTCTGTTCATATTCTTTTCCTGGATTTTTAAAATAAATTCTTCCACTGATTGGCGGCGCCTCAGGAGCCCCAAGCATACTGCTCCTGAAGTCTTACTGCTCAGCAGGATTTCAAAGCTGAGGGCAGGGCTCTTTGCAAATCCTTCAAAGGGGCTTGCAAAGAACTTTGTGTGCACTTTGAATTAATCCATTGATTTGGGGGACTTCAAAGCACCGTATCATGTGAAGCCCACCTGCCAAATTTGGCCCAGAAGGGATAGGGGCAATAGGGACTTGATGTGCTGACCAAAGCCAATTTTCTCCCTTCTCTAGTTCAAGGGGCCCCCATAGAGAAGGGTCTTTGGCTTTGGGGCAGCCTTTCATAATGGCTGCAGTTTTCCTCAGAGCTGTCCTTCTTCAAGCTCTTGTTTTAATTGAAGTTGCAGAAGCGTTTGGAGCCTCTGATGTTTTTCGCTGCTTCAAAGCAAGGATTGCAAGCTCTGGAAGTCCTTTTCTGGGCCCAGTATCTCTAGCCAAGAGATAACGAGAGGTTAGTGGGTTAGCGCCTCTGGTAATGGCTGAATTCCTCTGATCGGGAGGAATTTGCTTCGTGGAAATTAGGGTCTGGCCGCCACGGCGAAGGCGGGGACCCACAAAAAATCACAGGCAGGAGAAGCCTGTGAACGTGGGATTCAGCTGGCACCTTTTGCGCCTCCCCTACTCGCAGGGAAACCCGGTTTCGGGGATCCGGAGCAACGTGGGATGAGTGGCGCGGTGCTTCAAATTGACTGCTTCTTTCACGGAGTGAAGCCGCATTGCTGTTGCCGGAGAGCGCTGACTTTTTCCTGTGGACAATTTGATCTTAAAACAACTACCCGTGAGTAGAACGGAAAATTGGATTTTTAAACGTCTTAATTTGGCACTGAAACGGGGAGGTTTCAAACAGGAAGTCCGCCTTCCCCTTTTGTAAATAGACTGAAGCAAAGAGGCTGCAAGCTAAAGTCTTGGAAAGCTTTTGATAAAGGATTAAGCTTCCATCGGCTAAAATCATCAAACCCCCCTTTGAAGCAGGAGAAGAGGGGGGAAATTTTAGACCGCGTAAGCCTGCAGGAGAGAGTGAAGAAAGTCAAATTACCACCCCTCTGAACCTGGAAACGGGCTGCTAGTAAGACTGAAGTTTTGGATATGCTCATTGACTGTGAATAGATCGTTTGTTGACAGTAAGTTAAAGAAGAGAAATGCATTGTTTCCATTGTCTCCTTCTGCGTTTAAAAAGGAGTAAAAGTAATTGAAAATTGAAACTAACTTTATTGCTTGAACTGTGCTTAAAAGGATTGATACAAATAGAAATTGTTTCCCCCTAGAGGAAGCCTTTGAAATTGTTACATGAGCTGAGCTGGGGGAATTTCCAGCTGCAAGATAAGACTGTGAGAATCTGGGATTGACCTTGGACCGTTAAGAATGTTGACAGAAGAAGCCTTAGTGGTTGCATTATGTAAGATTAATGACTCACTGGAACAGCTCCATAAGAAGACGGATATGATGATTATAAAAATTGATAACTTGGAACAAAAAGTGACTAATTTGGGACAAAAGGTGAATATTAATACAGAAGCTATTCAGGAATCGATACAGGGACCTACTTTGACATGGCAAATTGAGGAGAAGGTGGGGGAGAAAGTTGTTGTGGAACCTAAAGTAGCAAAAGTGGAGAGGGAGAGAGCCCCAGCCTCACAGATGCAATTTGATGACTATAAGTTGATGCCTTTTATGACTGAATTTAGAGAAAGTCAGACTTTGAGGATTGGAGCCCCGCTTGGACTGGAGAAGGAAAGTTGGATAGATCCCTTCATGCAGGGATTTATTGACCTTTGGGACCTGGACTTGGGTCAGGAGGAGACTGGAGTTGTGGGGACCGCCAGACTTGGAGGAACTTTGAAATACGACTGGAAATATCTTTTGAATTTTAGCTTTAACTATGGAGATTTGGCTGACTAGTCGAGAAGGAATAAAAACATTGCTAGGTGGGAATTTCCCCGAGATCTACTTTTCAGCATCAAAGGAAGGAAAATAAGAACAAGATCAGGAGAAGACAAAGTAAAGTGCATGTATAAATATGAAGAAGACCTGCAGAAGGGACTTGGAAAAGAGTTAAGAGCCTCGGACAGAAGATCACCAGGTTGATGGACTATATGGAATTGACGGAAATGACTGGCAGAATCCGAGACCAGGGAGAAGAGACGGTGGAAGAATATTGGAAAAAGTTTAAAATCTATATATGGAAATAATGTAAAATTAATGAGTGTTAGAAAAATGTTGGAAGGGAATTATACGGCTTTAGTAGAAATGTTTTAAGGAATTAAGTATAAATAAGTATTATAGTATTAATGGAAAATAAGGTTAAAATATGTTAAGATAATCATATGACAGAAAATAGAGAAAGATGGAAAGGATTTGCTGAAATAATTAATAGAAATGGAATACGAAAAGGGAGGTGAGAGGAGGTTGATGAAACAAGGGAATGAAAGAGAGGATATTGAGATGGTATGATGTGTGTTTTTTGAACTGTTTTTGCTTTCGTTTTGTTTAATGTGTTAATGTTGTGTTGTGTATTGTTTATATATTGTACTGTATTGTTTTTTCTTTTGTGTTTTCTTTTTTCTTTTTTCTTTTCTTTTCTCCTTTTTGTAAGGTTTAAAAGTAATAAATATTATTTTTTTTAAAAAAAGAGATAACGAGAGGTAGTTATGGATAGATAAATATAATAGATATTGATGTATCTGTATGATAAAGTACCAAAAAGCAGAATGGGTGCATAAGAAAGATTATGGACTGGCAGGCCCAGTCACACACTTATAATCTAAAGAGAGATACAACACATGAGGATGAAAAGGTAGAAAATGGAAGGCATGCAGGAAGCAAATCTTACAGGAAGGCCCGAGTAAGAAGATGAGTCCTGTCTCTCTCCTGGAAAATGTGGAAAAGAGTAAAGCAGGTGTCAAAGAAGGGCTGTTGCCCCATGGTAGAGCTTCTGCTTTGTATGCAAAAGGCTCTAGGTCAGGCATGGCCAAACTTGGCCCTCCAGATGTTTTAGGACTACAACTCCCATCATCCCTAGTTAACAGGACCAGTGGTCAGGGATGATGGATTTGAATTTAGGTCTCCCCAGTCCTGGTAGTGTAACCAAAATCTTAGTTTCCTTAGAGGTTGCGCAGTTGAATTTTGTGTCGCCTATGTTGAGGGAATAGTCAGTGTGAATTAAGTTATGCAAGAAATGTTTGTGATGACACTAACGAGGATTTGAATCCCCCTTTGCTTGTCCTCCTAAGTGTGCACTGAAAGGACAGAAAAAATCCACCTTTCTGCCACTTTTCAACCACCTTCCCTGTGAATATATATCAGGGTGGTTCAACTAACCTTTAACTGATGTTGAGTTTGCAACCTGGGTCTGTCTCCCAAAGCCTTCCCTCTCCCCAGCATAACAGTTCCCCTGAATAGCTCTTAGAAAACATAAGAGCCCTGCTAGATCAAGCCAGAGGCCCCTCTAGATTATTATTATTATTATTCATCATCATCATCATCATCATCATCATCACCATCATCATCACAGGGCAGTTTTCAATATGCAAACACAAAAATACATAGTGTAGTAACAAACAAAAACAGCCCTCTCCTGGTCTTTGCTCCCTAACATTCAAAGGTATACTGTCTCTGAACATGGAGGCTCCATTTGGCTGTTATTGTTAAGAGGCGCTGGTAGAGCAACACTCTGTGCTAAGTTTTACAACTGCTGCTTTCTTATAGGGGATCATCCCTCTCTCTCCCTTTAGCTGCAGTCTCATTTCTCTGTGCTACACCCTAAAGGCACAGGAGGAGCTGGAGCTAAGCCGATTTGTAGAGAATCTTGTCAGCCTAATTGATTACTGCGCGGTACACGCTGCTGACGACAGGTGAAATGGCGTGGAGTGGAACAAATCTGTATGTATCGCACATTCCCGCTGGGTCGGGCCAGGGCTCCTTCCTCTGACATGTTGATTTATATATTTGCAGCTCCCTTCCCTAATGAATAGTGCCCCATCACAGGTCACTGGAGCCCCCTGCTGTATAGACCCCATCAGTGCCACATCGAGGGAATGAATCATGCTTCCCAAAGCCTTATGCTGTGAATTTATGCGCTTGAACACTTGCAGGAGGCTAGCCAAGGAAAAGGAATTAAAAACCCCAGATGTACACAGGACACTGACACAAACACACCTGCCAAATGTCCCAGCAGGAAAATTACACATGCACGTATACAGGGCGCTGGGTTCTGCGAAATTTTCATCTCTAGTTTGTTTGAATTTTAAGATCCACCATCATGGTAAAGTACAATATCTGTGAGGCTGAAATACTTTCATCTGGCCTACACAGATTTGTTGTGTGATGGACACCGGAAGTCTGCATACAAGATCAAAGACCAGAAGTTTCTCTCTTCCCTGGGCCAGTCAATCCCTGTTTCTCTTGTTTGGGCAAATATTATCCAGGAAATCATTTCAAAACATGATACATGCGCTCCAGACAAACAATATTTTCAATATTGCAATGTTCTTTATTTTTACTTTTCCTGTGCGTGGTCCTCCTAATTTTAAAACCACAACAACCCATGCCTTCCTCCTGTGAAGTCCCAAACAATTTGGAACTCAAATACCTAAAAGAGCACCACCCTCTATGTCAACCATCTCAGAACGCCCTACAATTGGCAGAGGAGGCCCTTGTTGGTGGTGCCACAGCTGGGTGCTGCCTGGTTGGCACTGACTCATTGACACCCCCTCTTGGTGGGGGTTCTCCATTGGTGGAATGCCCTGCCTGGTGAAGTGTGGTCTTCCTCATTAAGTAGCACATAAGGTAAGATCCTGCTGGATCAGGTCAATAGCCAGTGTAGTCCAGCATCCTGTTCTCACAGTAGCCAACCAGATGCCTGCGGGAAACCAGCAAGCAGGATTTGACCACAGCATACATAGATGCATGCATGCATACACCATTGTATTTGCATGCCGCCTTTCCATAGTGAAAACCATGCTCAAGGCAGCTTAAAGGTAAAGGTAAAGGGACCCCTGACCATTAGGTCCAGTTGTGGCCGACTCTGAGGTTGCGGCGCTCATGTTGCTTTATCGGCCGAGGGAGCCGGCGTACAGCTTCCGGGTCCTGTGGCCAGCATGACTAAGCTGCTTCTGGCGAACCAGAGCAGCGCACGGAAACGCCGTTTACCTTCCTGCCGGAGTGGTACCTATTTATCTACTCGCACTTTGACATGCTTTCGAACTGCTAGGTTGGCAGGAGCTGGGACAGAGCAATAGGAGCTCACCCCGTTGCGGGGATTCGAACCTTCTGATCGGCAAGTCCTAGGCTCTGTGGTTTAACCCACAGCGCCACCCGCGTCCCTCAAGGCAGCTTACAACATGAAAAAAATACATATAATAAAAATAGTCATAAACAATAAATAAAACATATCGGAAGGTACACAACCAAATTAACAGTTTCCACATTAAATCTTAATAAGATCTAAAAGATACAAAAAGTATTGATGGCAGCAACAACCTCCTTCTAGGCTAGAATGCCTTCTTTGGTTGGCAGCAGCTCTCCAAGGATGGGTTCGGGCATAGGAGGGTCTTTCCCATAACCTCCTTCCGGATCCTTCTAAAGAAATACTTCCAGGGTTGAACCCTGATCTTACAAAGCAGATGCTCGGCCACTGATCAGTAAGGTAAAGGTAAAGGGACCCCTGACCATTAGGTCCAGTTGTGACCGACTCTGGGAGCCGGCGTACAACGACTGGGTCATGTGGCCAGCAAAACTAAACCGCTTCTGGTGAACCAGAGCAGCGCACGGAAACGCCGTTTACCTTCCCGCCAGAGCAGTACCTATTTATCTACTTGCACTTTGACGTGCTTTTGAATTGCTAGGTTGGCAGGAGCTGGGGCCGAGCAACGGGAGCTCACCCCATCGCGGGGATTCGAACCGCTGACCTTCTGATCAGCAAGTCCTAGGCTCTGTGGTTTAACTCACAGCACCACCCGCGTTCCTCCACTGATCAGTAGTCACACTCAAAACATTAGTTTTATCTGCAGTAGAGATCTGACCAGTGGTGTGCTCAAATCCATGACAGTTGCCAACTGAAGGGCTTCTGAAAACAAGGAAGCTTGACATTTGGTCAGTTTTACCTTCACCGTGAGTCTGAGAAACCAATGACAGGTGTTCGAGTTCATAAACCTAATTTCTTTTTTGACCAGAGCACATGCAACCCAAGACTTTTGTTTTCGGATGTATCATCTCTCACCCTTACTGTAGCATCTGGTGACTTTCATTGGGGCAATTGTTACAATACAGTGGTACCTCGGGTTAAGAACTTAATTGTTTCCGGAGGTCCGTTCTTAACCTGAAACTGTTCTTAACCTGAAGCACCACTTTAACTAATGGGGCCTCCTGCTGCTGCCGTGCCGCCGGAGCACGATTTCTGTTCTCATCCTGAAGCAAAGCTCTTAACCCGAGGTACTATTTCTGGGTTAGCGGAGTCTGTAACCTGAAGCGTATGTAACCTGAAGCATATGTAACCCGAGGTACCACTGTACTAGATATTCCTCCAGGGACAATTGAACATGACATACAAACATGAAGTTGGATAAAGAGAAGATGGAATGTTTTGAAGGACAGTAGAAGGTCTGTGGGTCAATCCCCAAAAGGACCTGTTGAAACCCAGGAGTGGGATCTGTTAGTCCTTCTGGCTGGGGGCTGCCATGCACAGATTGTGATTCAGTCCAAGGCTCAGTCCCATCGTATAGATAGATAGATAGATAGATAGATAGATAGATAGTGTTCTGGCTGACCAGGTGCTTGACCAGCCTTACCTCCTTCAGCCCCAGGCAGCCTCTGAAAGCAGGAGCTTCCTCAAGCCCCAGGTGGACTGAGGCAATGACCGAGGGGATACCTTCAGCTCAGAAAGTCATGAGTTGTACAGGACAGCTGTGGAATATCAGTCGATGTGCAGAGCTGAAGTGTTTTTCACCACCCTATATTCCCAGCCAAGGACACTCTCTGCAAAGTGCCTTTGACGACTGTCAAACTTCCCTCGGAATAACGTGCCGCACATGCAAAGGGCCAGGTTGCAGCGCTGAGCGAGGGGGAGGCTTCCTTATTCTTTTTAGCAGCTTGGAGAGCAGAATCAATTCCTGTCACTCACCGGTAAATCTGCAGGAACAGGATTATGGATCTGGGTCCTTCTTGCAGTACTTTAATCTTAAAATCGATGCTGAGAAGGAAGCCAGGCTTGGGGGAGGGTAGCGGAGAGGCTCCAGCTTTGACTCTGATGAGGTTTTGCAACTTCAGATGCAAAAAGTGTCCAACTCTCTTGCAAGGGAGGCGGGGAGAGAATGCCTCACCTGTCGCAGTCAATGGAATCAGCTGCACGGAGGACTTTAATTCAATATGTAAACCAAAGCAGGGCTTGGGAGATGCTTCAGCCTCTTGCTTTTAAGTGCACAGCTCAGAAAATAATCCTGCTATTCTGTGAAGCGAAATATTATTTTGCAGCGTGTTAAATTGGTTAGTAATTTTTATGGTGCCACAAGACTCTTGTTTTTGCTGCAAGAAGCTAACACAATTGCCCCTCTGGAAGCTAGTTTTACCTTTCTCTTTCTTTCCTGCACCCATCAGTGGGGCTTACACGAAAGAGAAGTGTGCAGATACCCAGACAGCATACAAAATGCTGTAACAGCAAACCAGCTGCTTTGAGATGACTTGTGGGGATGTTGGCTTGAGCCACTGGATCTTCAGAGGCAACACAAATTGAGAAAGGGATGTGGAGGTTCTCATAGAAACCAACTAAAAAAAAAAATATTCCTTACCTGGAAAAGATATGAAGTAAAGCAAAATGATTGGAGGCTGGAGCACTTTGCCAACAAAGAAAGGGTGGTGCGTTTTGGGGAATGGGTTAGTTTGGGAAAGAAAGAGAAACCTTTTCTCGCAGTGACCAACCAGATGCCTGTGGGAAGCCTGTAAGCAGGACCTTAGCACAAGAGTGCTTGCCCTACTTGTGAGTCGCAGAAACTGGTACAGTGGTACCTCGGGTTACAGACGCTTCAGGTTACAGATGCTTCGGGTTACAGACTCCGCTAACCCAGAAATAGCACATCGGGTTAAGAACTTTGCGTCAGGATAGGAACAGAAATCACGCGGCGGCAGCAGGAGGCCCCATTAGCTAAAGTGGTGCTTCAGGTTAAGAACAGTTTCAGGTTAAGAACGGACCTCCAGAACGAATTAAGTTCTTAACCTGAGGTACCACTGTATTCAGAAACATACTGCATCCAACAGTAGAAGTTGTACACAGCCATCATGATTTGTAGCCATATCCTTACCCTCCATGAATTCGCGCTGAAGGAGAGGATTGGCGGCCATCACTACATCTTGTGAGAGTGAATTGGTTAATTCAACTACCGTATTTTTCGCCCTATAGGATGCACTTTTCCCCCTCCAAAAATGAAGGGGAAATGTGTGTGCGTCCTATGGGGCAAATGCAGGCTTTCGCTGAAGCCTGGAGAGCGAGAGGCGTCGGTGCGTACCGACCCCTCTCGCTCTCCAGGCTTTACGAAGCTATCCACAAGCCTTGCGAGCAGCAGCCTGCAGCCCAAAGCACGGAGTGCGCCCCGTGCTTCGCGCAGATGTCCGCAAGCGGGAGTTCCCGCCGGGCTCACAAGGCTTGCGGATAGCAGCATGTTCTTGGGGGGGGGGGGGAATAAATTTTTATTTATTTATTTATTTATTTATAAGATATTTATTAAAGTTTAGACATTACAAAAAAAAGAAAAGAGAAACAAAAGAAAGATATAAGCAATAAACAATTACAAAGCCTCAAAAACAAAAATGAATACAATAATACAAAACATCAACAATACAAAAAACAAAAAAACAAAAGCATTTTAAAAAAAACCCAAAAGAGAACAAACAAACATACAAAGGAACCCCATATTTTCATATCCTTATCTTTCATTTGCTTATTTCCTCGACTTCCTCACACCTCCTTTTTTGTATTCTAGTTCAATTAATTATTCCAACAAGTCCTTTCCCTCTTTCACAAATTTAGTTCCATAATTTAACTTAACACAATTTTAGACTTAAATTCACATCTTTACCCAATGTCAATCTATTCATACTTAACTCTTTATAGCATTTCTGCTAAAGTCATATAACTTCTTTCCAGCATCCTTCTTAAATTCATTAATTTTACAATATTTCTGTAAATATACTTTAAATTTTTTCCAATCTTCTTCCACCGACTCTTCTCCCTGGTCTCGGATTCTGCCAGTCATTTCCGCCAGTTCCATGTAATCCCTCAGCTTCATCTGCCATTCTTCCCTGGTAGGTAGATCTTCCTCTGCAGTCTGTCTAGTTGAGTTAGATTCCTTAACTAGTGTCTCTATAGCTTCTGTGTTAGAGTTAACTTTTTGTTCCAAGTTTTTTATACTTTGTGTATTTTGGTCCAATTTTTGTGAATTTTGGTCCAATTTTTTATTCATTTGTTCCAAAGAATTGTTAATTTTGCTTAAAACAATAGCCCAATCTTCTTCCGAGGGCATTCCTCCTTTTGGTATACATTGACACAGCTGCAGAGGGAGCAGGAGGGCCAGATGTAGAAGCTCTCCGAAAGGTCCTGCCGGATCTAGTTGTCTTTTCCTGTAATGAGTCTATTTTTTCCTTCCTGTCTGCCGTAACACTCAAGGCTCTCAAGGTCAGATACAATCCCAGAGTTTTTATCTTTAAAACTGGAAAATTCCACTCCTTATGACAGTTTCAAAATCCTCCTCTAGAGGGAAGTAGTTGTTGTTTATCTTATATTAGTCCAAAGTATCCTTTTCTTTTTCTTTTTCTCTTTAAAGTTACTCTAACAAGTTATGCCAGTATGTTTAATATCAAACTTTGGTTCAGAAACATAGTTGAAACTTTTAAGCCAAGAGAAAATAATTGAAACAATGTTTCACTCACTGACAGTCAAATAGTCTATTCGCAGTCAATGCGGAGCTCCACAATGCAGCAATTTTAATGGCTGCCGTTCCCAGGATCCGAGCGGTGAAAAGTTAACTTTTACCCTCTTTTTCTGCAGGCAAATAATGTCCAGAAACCCCCCCCCTTTTCCCCTGCAGCCAAGGGGGGGTTCGCTAATTTAATACTGAAGATTTAGATGTCAAAAGCAGTCTTTCAGGCTTTAGTTTAAAACTCCTTGCTTCCCACTATTTACAAAAAGAGGAAGGCGGACTTCCTGTTTTACGCCTCCCCCGTTCGTGGCCGAATTCAGCTTATTAAAAGTCCAATTCCTTCACTTTACTCACAGGTAGTTACTTTAGATCCAAGTGTCCACAGGAAAAAGGTCAGCGCTCCCTGGCAATGGCTGTGCAGCTTCACTCCGTGAAAGTAGCATTCAGTTCGCAGCACCGCGCCGCTCACCCCACTTCGCTCCGGAGCCCTTAAAAAGGATTCCCCGCGAGTGGGGGGGCGCTCCAGGTGCCCTGCCGAACCCCCACGTTCCCAGGCTTCTTCCACCTGAGATTTCTGACGGGTCCCCGCCTTCGCCGTGGCGGGCGACCCAGTTTTCACGGAGCTAGTTCCTCCGCTTAGAGGAGCTCCGCCATTAGCCGCTGGCGCTGTCCCCGGAAGTCCCTAATTTTTTATTTATTTATTCCCCCCCAAAAAAACAACGAGGTGCGCCCTATAGGGCGAAAAATACTGTATATTGGGTACTAAGTACCCAAAGTTGAAAACAAGAATTTTACGCCATTGTATTGAATTGTTGCATTTAATTAAGACTAACTATGGTGTTCTTGGTTTGCTTGCTTGTGCCAAATAAACTTAGAAAGGCTTGAAAAAATGTTTTTCTTGGCAGGGGCCCACCATGACAAGCCTTTAAAAAACTTCTTTCTTTCTTTCTTTCTTTCTTTCTTTCTTTCTTTCTTTCTTTCTTTCTTTCTGCAGAGCACAGTGATTGTGGAAAAGACTGTCCAGGACCTCATGAATTTGATGCACGACCTGAGTGCCTACTCTGACCAGTTCCTCAACATGGTGTGTGTCAAACTCCAGGAATACAAGGATACCTGCACTGTGGCCTACAGGTAAGGCTTGCTTGAGGGCCAGGTAGCGCCCTTCAGGTCCTTCCCTTCAATGACGGACTGAAGCATTTGGAGGTTTTCTTCTTTAGGAGGAAAAGGCAAATAAGGGAATAAGTTTAGATTTCTTTTACCTATAAGTGTATTTCTACACTGCCAACACATTCGAAAAGATTTCATGGCAGTGTGCAATAAAACCATTAGGACGTCCTAAAATTGTAAAATACAGACTACCGCTGCATTGTAATTTGTTTTGACTGCTTTTAATATTGAATTTTAAATTGCTGTAGCGTGCCCTGGGACCTGTTGGTGATGGATGGGTTTGATGGTGGCAGTAGGAGGAGCAATGCTCCATCCATGTAATGCATAATTAAGACATACCTTTGTAGTAAATAATGTACAAGAGAAGACAGTAGGTAAACGACTTAAAGCAGGGGTATAGCTACAAGGATAAAGGTGAGACAATAACTAGCCTATTTGCACATACATAGCTAATACCCCCAGTCCCACTAATACAAAACTTACCTGTCCCCCTGCTTTAAGTTGTTTACCTACAAGTGAAGTTACAAGTGAACTCTTTATTTATTGCGTTTGCAGTGGTGCAATTAGGTCAGCCCTCAGCCCTCATTTCAGTGTCCAATCCCTGATTACAGGAAGAGGAGGACATAAAAGAACACAGAAAATACACTACTTGATCTACTAGCTCATGCTAGGTACAAATAGAAGTCATTATGCCCTTTATGTGACTAGGAAGAGCATAATGGGGGCACAAGATGTTCTCCTAACTCATTGTGAGATAGGGAGAGAATGTGTATAAGAAACTGCATGGTGCTGGTTATTTATCTAGCCCTGCATGTCTTTAGCATTTCCCATCCCAGTTACCCAGAACCCTTTAACTGGAAGTGCCAAGTCTTGAACCTTGGATTGTGCTCCCCCACTTCTGATTCATAGCCCATCCTCCTGTCATTTAAACTGCCTCGTGCTGAATCGGACCACGGGTCCATTTATCCTAGTGTACTTTGACTGGCAGTGGCTCTTCCAAGAGCTTGGCCAGGGATTATTCTCAGCTGTCCCAGCCTTCCTGGTCGTATGAAGAACTCAAACTCACACCTCCAGTCCTGCCAAAGGTTTTAGTGCATTTATCAGATTAGTAAAGGTAAAGGGACCCCTGACCATTAGGTCCAGTCATGGCCGACTCTGGGGTTGCGGTGCTCATCTCGCTCTATAGGCCGAGGGAGCCGGCGTTTGTCCGCAGACAGCTTCCAGGTCATGTGGCCAGCATGGCTAAGCTGCTTCTGGCGAACCAGAGCAGCTCCCGGAAACGCCGTTTACCTTCCCGCCAGAGCGGTACCTATTTATTTACTTGCACTTTGACGTGCTTTCAAACTGCTAGGTTGGCAGGAGCAGGGACCGAGCAACAGGAGCTCACCCTGTCACGGGGGTTTGAACCGCTGACCTTCTGATCGGCAAGCCCTAGGCTCTGTGGTTTAACCCACAGCGCCACCCGCGTCCCATCAGATTAGTACATAAGGCAAATTGCAGGTTAAAGGATTCAGCAGGTGCACGAGAGGTTAAATGCACCTCTGAGTTTAAGCTAAGGTGTTGATCCTACACTTCCCTTTTGAAGTGTGGCCTGGGCACAGCTATTTGCACGGCAAGCAGTTGGAGTCCATGGCTGGAGAAGCGAGCAGTACTCCTTGTGGTTTGGCTAGTGAAGTTTGTTTATGCTGGCATCTCCGTGTCTGTGGTGCCCCCCTGTCCTAATGGCCATGTTTCCCGAGGGCGATGTGCTACATCTCCATGCAGAGTATTAACTAGGGGATGTGGAGGTCAGCCCTAGGATTCCAACAGCTATCAGAAGTGGCAGAGAAAATGCAAGGACCATTTAAGGGGTTGGGTGGGAGAAACAGAGACACCACAGACTTGAGGAGGTGGCATTCATTGAAGAACAGAGCTGTCATCTTAAAACTGATACCGGAATCCACCCACCACCACTATCTCAAAGCAGCTAGCTATGCAATTTTTCCTGTTCTGGTAATAGGGTTAATCATCACCACCAGCACGACAATCTAATAATTGGTTTTTGGCTCATTGGGCCACAGACAGAGCCATCTGTGTTGCTGTGTTGAATCTGGCTCCCAGGAGGGGGCTAGGAAAGGGGCGTAACAGACAAACAGGTGACAGGGCATTGCAGAGAAAGGCCCGATTCCCTTCACGGCTCAGTGCGTTGAGTGCATAAGACATCTGCTTGAGATGGCATAGCAGCTCCAGAACCTGCACTGCTTCCAAAATTCAAATGGCTGCTAATAACCCCTGGAAACAAAATAGCAGAGTGGCTCGGGACTTTGATTAGGGAACATCTGGAGGCCGCTGGGGCTAATTGAGACTCAGGTATTTAGTGACAGGAGCACCCCAGGAGTCAGCAACAGATTTCACTTTCAGATTCAACATGTCTGAATATGAGAAATTCATGCTCATCCACAAATAGAGCAGGTCTCTTGCCCCAAACACATATCATGCACCAAAGCATGGAGTTGCAAGGAGGAGACTCTAGCTAAGTGGTACAGTGTCTGCTGTGTGTCCAAAAGGTCCCTGGTTCAGTTCCTTTTATCTCCACCTAAAGCAGAAAGCAAGGGACACGGATGGCACTGTGGGTTAAACCACAAAGCCTAGGACTTGCTGATCAGAAGGTCGGCGGTTCGAATCCCCGCGACGGGGTGAGCTCCCGTTGCTCAGCCCCTGCTCCTGCCAACCTAGCAGTTCAAAAGCATGTCAAAGTGCAAGTAGATAAATAGGTACCGCTCTGGCGGGAAGATAAACGCCGTTTCCGTGCGCTGTTCTGGTTCGCCAGAAGTGGCTTAGTCATGCTGGCCACATGACTCGGAAACTGTCTGCGGATAAACGCCAGCTCCCTCGGCCTATAGAGCGAGATGAGCGTGCAACCCCAGAGTCGGTCACGACTGGACCTAATGGTCAGGGGTCCCTTTACCTTTACCTTTACATTACGTCACCCAAACTACGACTGGACCTAATGGTCAGGGGTCCCTTTAACCTTTACCTTTACATTACGTCACCCAAACTGGAATCCTTTGAGGAGACCAGCCACCCAGACCAAGGTTGCAGCTGATCACAAAACAGAGCAGCTTGCTCCAGTGGCACAGGTAAGTAATGACAAAACTGGGTAGAGTTCTGAATTAAATATGGCATCCCCACTGCTGTGACAAATAACTATTTTATTGTCTTCCGTGCTACGTGGCATGGTGACTTTCCAGGGCTCTACTTTTCATTACTCTCTGGAATGTCTCTCTTCTTGAATTATTAGATAAAGTTTGAAAACACAGGGAGAGTATTGCAAGGGCTTATGTCTAGGAGGCACATAGGATAAAATGAACCTAAGACTATAATTCTGAGGTGCAGGATTGAGAAGAAAACAGTTGTATTTGTTAGACTGTGAAATAAACGCCCCAGAGTAGTAGCAGCCTCATTGCTGTTGTCATTTCAGACTTGAGTGGTCAAAGCATACTGGTTAACGTAGTCTAGCAAATAGGCCCTCGATGAGAAGGAAATGACCAAATTCCTCTCTTCCTTCAAAAATAACTATGTTTTTCTGATATTTTTAACAGAATACTAGGCAGAACCATTGGATTTTCTACAGTCTGAGCTGGAGGGCTATTTGTTGTTCAAGACAGCTTTTACTTTTATCTGCTTTTCAATTTTGCGTTGATTTTTGATGCAGCTCAGGGGTTGATAGTTTAGGAAATGGGAAAGCACATTGTTCCAGAGAGTAGTGAAGTCTGAAATGGAGATTTAGGCTCTGGGATCCTGCAGCATTTGAAAACTTAGACTTCGTCATTTTGCTTTTGGCAGATTGAATTTAGAAACTAAGAAGTATCTCCCACTGAACCAACCTGTTGATTAAAACCCTTTACAACCTTTTGAGTTGCAAAGAATTCTTCATCAACACTGCTGATTTTCAGTTATGCAGAGATCAGAGTTGATTATAACATATATTAAGTAAAACAGAAACATCGCCACCCGACCCCGTCCCACTCACCTTTCCCCCCTCCACCTCTTTCCCCCCTTTTCTTCCTAATGTAACACTAATGTCTCAACAAATGAAACTGATCTGTAAAAATGTAGCTTGGAAAAAAAGAGAGAGACATTGCTCATACTTTTGTAAATCAAGAAAATCTTTAATAATAATAAAAAAGAGTTGATTATAATTGTCTGTATGGTATAGGGACACACTTTATTCCACAGCCTGGACACCCATCACATTTGAGTGGTGGTTTATTTATTTATCTGGAATATCAAATAATCAGGAAATACACCTCACCTCTTCCTTACATCACCATTTCTCATTTGATGTAGGAGCATTGTTCAATCTGATGAAAAGCTGGTCATCAGTGCGTCTTGGGCAAAAGATGATGATATCACGAGACTCCTGAAGTCTCTTCCAAACTGGATCAACATGGCCCAGCCCAAGCAATTGCGACCAAAGAGGGAGGAAGAGGAGGACTTCATAAGGTAAATTATTCCTAAAATGATCCTAAATGGTCGTGGCAACAACAGGTAGCCTTGCCATGAATGGGTTGTCTTATCTTTCAGGGCAGACATGCGTAGCCCTCAAATTCCTTTGAATGCGCAGGATGAATTTCTTCAGGGTTGCCTGTTACCAGGAAATAGATCTGAACTGTGGAGGGTTCCCTTTGGGCATTGTAAGTTACTTAATAATGTGTGTTCCTTTAGTGGATGACTCAGTGTTTGACCGCCTGACCCCGTGATCAATTTTACTAGCCTTCTCTGTCCAGCCGCCCAGCCCCTCCCTCTGGGACAACCGAAAAAGCCTGATCATGAGCTACTAAGTTGTTTTAGAAATCCCTCGTGATGAATGAGAGGCTTGTTATTACAACTTACCGGAATCCATTAGGAAAATTATGTTAAGGAATTCTTCACCCTTCCTTGTAGTCTGGAGCCAGCCTGGTCGAGCTTTGAAATGGGTCAAACGCCTTCACATGATTTAGAAGAAAGCATGGATTGTTTCATTGTTGTGCCACTTATTCTATTCTATTTTTTAACTTGGGGGGGGGGAATACAACTCAAAACGATATAACATGCAAAAAGAAATATAATGCAAAAAAAAGCGCTATCTCCATCTTGACAATACATATACATTAACTTGCTGCAGGTATAAATTCTGTAGGGAAGTTGTGTCACCACTTCTTCTTCTTCTTTTTCTTCTTTTTCTTGTTAAAAACACATTTATTCAAAAGTTACACTACAGCTTTGTCCACTGCCATAATACTACAAAACGATCACTCCAATCTTGTTTTGACCTACTGTTTTTTTATTCTTGTTTTCAGTGTCTGGCCATGAGCTGCTTCTAGTGGGATCAAATAATTTAAAATACATTAAACTTCAGTAAAAATGAGTCGGATCCAGACTTAGTTGTGCTTTAGTCCTGTTGAAATCAGTGAGGCAAGTGAATCACGACTAGCATGGATTTCAGTGAGGCTAGCGTTCAGTTTATCCTGGTGTCTGATCTTTTCTTACTCTGTACAGATCTAGCCTCAAAACTCCATCGTAACGTCGCTGGTTGCACTGATAAATAATACATTCAGGTTATTCCAGTTTGAGGAATCAAGAGCACCTGACAGGCTGATGTGGGAGCAGCATGGGCTCAGATGGACGTGCAAAATCCCACACCAGGAAAAGCCCCCCAGACAAATCTGACTGAGAAAGTCCTTTTCTTTACACTATTGTTGAGTTCTGTATTAATTGTATATGTGCCTTGTGTTTTTCTTGTTCTAGAACTGCCTTTGGCAAAGAATCCGAAGTGCTCATTGGGAACCTGGGTGATAAACTGATTCCCACACAAGAGATTCTCTCTGATGTCAGCGACCTGAAGGCCTTGGCCAATATGCACGAAAGTTTGGAATGGCTCTCCAGTCGTATGAAGGCAGCTTTCTCCAACCTTCCAGTGGCACAAAGTGAGTCATCTCGAGACAAATAAATCCCTCTTCTCCCAGGCCTTTGACTAATTCATGGGTAGGCAAACTAAGGCCCAGGGGCCGGATCCAGCCCAATTGTCTACTAAATCTAGCCCGCGGACGGTCCGGGAATCAGCGTGTTTTTTACATGAGTAGAATGTGTGCTTTTATTTAAAATTCATCTCTGGCTTATTTGTGGGGCATAGGAATTTTTCAATCCCCCCCCCAAAAAAAATATAGTCCGGCCCCCCCACAAGGTCTGACAGACAGTGGACCGGCCCCCTGCTGAAAAAGTTTGCTGGCCCCTGGGCTAATTAAACAATTGGTGTCCTTTTAAACTGTGGGAGGTGTTGTTTTTGTTTGTTGCTACAGGGAAGGGTTGTAGCTCAGTGCATCTGCCTTGCAGAAGGTCCTGGGATCAGTCCCCAGTATCCCCAGGTAGGGCTGGGAATGAGAGCTGCTGCCAGTCAGTGTGGGCAGTACTAAGCTAAATGGACCCAATGGTGCAACAGAGCACAAAGCATCTTCCTATGCTCCCAAAACCTTGAGCTCCTCAGCTCCAGCAGTTTCCCTGGCTTGGTCAGGATTTTGGGTTAAGACACTCCTCTTAGGGCCCTCGTATTTACAGGACCACCTCTCCTGGTCTGCCCCACAGAGGACCTTATGGTCCATGAATAACCATAGTTTAGAGGTCCCAGGCCCTAAGGAAGTCAGACTGTCCTCCACCAGGACCAGAGCCTTTTCAGTGATGGCTCCGACCTGGTGGAATGCTCTGTCCCATGAGACTAGGGCCCTACAGGATTTAACCTCCTTTCGCCGGGTCTGTAAGACAGAGCTACTCTGCCTGGCCTTTAATTTGAATTCAGCCTGATCTTTTATTTCCCTTCTCTTTCCTCCCCCTCACCTTTTATGAAGATTACCCTCTCTGGGATCCCACAGCTAATTCTCCCCGGTCTCCTTGCTGGCCTAAGTAGGACTAATTCAGCCAACTAGCCCTGGTGACTATCTAATGTTTATTGGATGGCTTTCCCTCAAATTGATTTTTGAAGTTTGAATTTTATTGTTATTCATGCTTTTATACTGTATTTTATGCTGCTTCTATGTTGTATTACAATTAAGTGTTTTAAATTTGTTGTTAGCTGCCCTGAGCCCGGTTTTCTGAACTGGGAAGGGCGGGGTATAAATAAAAATTTATTTTTTATTTATTTATTCTTCTTTTTTACAGTATTTGTACAATATACAAACTGGGCTGAGTGACTTTATAGTTAATCTGTCAAAGGCCTCCCCTTCCTACAGATAAAAATTCAATAACCTTTTTTTCTGTGTCTCTGCCACAATTATCACTCATTTAAAACCAGCCCAGCTAATGGAGTGTTTTATCACACCCCACAGTCTCTCCCTCGTTCATTATTTAGTGTTTGCTAAGCTGATGGCACTTCCACAGCTCTCCCCTTATCTGTGCTTCTTCAGAATTGGATTTTTGTATTTTCCAAACCAGTCAGATATGACACAGTCATTTTTGTCTTCTCCTGGTTTGTTTTTCCTCTTCTTCTTTCTCTTCCCCCGCCCGCAAAGAATGCAAACTTTACTCTTAGCAATAACTGTTTGGATGCTAAGGTTGTAGCGTGTAGCTAAACTCACCAGAGTGCTCAAGCAAATTCTTTTTCATTCATTGATTTCAATTTTGCGTTCACCACTTCCTGAGAACTTGGGTCTGGTGGTGATATTTGAAAACAAAAACTATGTCAAAGAGCTGAAGTGTATTGAGTTTATGGCGGAGAAGCCTCTGCTACTGACTGGCTGAGCAGGAGTGATGTCTTCGAATGTTCAATTGCTCAGGAAGCAAAGCAGCTTGCAGGCCAACAACTGTGAGGAAAGGGTAAGCTGTCATTTTTGCTGGGAATAAAACTTCTCACAGATTCAGGCTAGAGACTTAGAAGAGGTCCCAAGGAGTAGTGAAGCTAAGGGACAGGGAGATAAGAGACCAGGAGGCTGAAGTCAGAGGGGAGAATAAGAAGTGGACATTCCGCAAGCAAATTAGGATGAGTACTGAATGAGTAGAAATTGAATGTGCAACAATCTAACCTCTACGTAAGCTTTGTGCAAGCAAATCAGAGCTATAGTTCAATAAATATAGGCTAAATGCAAGCAGCTTTTAAGCATTTCCCTCTTTGTTTCATGAGTGTGTCATGTTATCTGCACACTTTGGAATTCTGTGCTAATACAGCATTCAGAATTTTGTCCTTGTGAACGGCATCTGTATACTGTGGGGATCTCTTCTCTTCTGGACTATCCTTTGGCCTTCATCTAGACTGTATTTTGGTGTGGCACCTGACTGTGCAAACACACAAAGAGTGTGAGCTGAGCACAGTGTTCCCCAGATTTCCCCGACCTGGCCACAGTGATCCATGCAACGGTCATCTCCAGGCTTGACTACTGTAATTCGCTCTACGCGGGGCTGCCCTTGAAGCTGTCCCAGAAACTCCAGCGGGTGCAGAATCCTGCAGCGAGGCTCCTCATGGGGTCTCTGCCATGGGAGCATATTCATCCAGTGCTTTTCAAGCTGCACTGGCTCCCGGTGGAGTATAGGGTCAGATTTAAGGTGCTGGTTTTGACCTTTAAAGCCCTTCACGGCCTAGGACCCTCGTACCTACGGGACCGCCTCTCCTGGTATGCCCCACGGAGAGCCTCAAGGTCCATAAATAGCAACACCCTAGAGGTCCCAGCCCCTAGGGAAGTTAGATTGGCTTCAACCAGAGCCAGGGCCTTTTCAACACTGGCTCCGGCCTGGTGGATCGCTCTGTCTCATGAGACCAGGGCCCTGCAGGATCTGATTTCTTTCCGCAGGGCCTGTAAGACAGAGTTGTTCCGCCTGGCCTTTGGCTTGGAGCCAATTTGATTCCCTCCCTCTCTTTCGTTTTTCTTTTCCTTCTCCTCCTGCGAGGAGGCTATATTTTAATATTTTAATGTTTCAATATTTTAATGTTGTATTTTAATTTTGTTTTTAAGTTGTAATCATTCAACTTGTTTTTATTATTGCTTGTGAGCCGCTCTGAGCCCGGCCTTGGCTGGGGAGGGCGGGGTATAAATAAAAATTATTATTATTATTATTATTATTATTATTATTATTATTAGTCACTGAGGCAGGCTTTTTCAGAATTAAAACTGGCAGCATGGTGGAAAGGTATTAGAAAAGCAGGCGGTGATAGGAATTGCCATATGTTTCTGTAAGAGATGCTCTTCTGCAGTTCTCTTCCTCCGGATTTGTAGCCCTAAAATGCAGAGATGCAGCCGGCAACCTCAGAGGCTCAACACCAGAGACACACAGACACACCTCACGGCATACAGAGACACAACTCATCATCTTTAAAGGAGAATCAGATTTTGACTCTTTATCTCACAGACCTCTTGCATCTCTTCTTTTGGGGCCTGGGACGCTAGTTTTAAAATTACCCTTTAGTAAATTTGAGCAGCCAGTCAATGCAGCGTGGGGAGAGAGAAAGAGGGTTAGCACAAGAACAGAATTGCCTTTTTTTCTCCAGAGAAACCGTCAGGAGCAGGGTTGGGACAGTTGCTTCGCATGGCGTGTTGATATGCATAATCCTGTGTATACCCAAAGATTTATTTGTGCCCAGAATAATCGCTCATTAGGAGTGTTGTCTCTGTCTCCTGTCCCTATTTAGGGAGGATTACAGGTTGCTTCAGGTTAATAAACCTTGAATATTTCTTGGTATTTAACATTGGCTGGCTGGCTACCTGAAAGCTTACCTTTTCTAGAATTCCTGTTTTTGAGTGCAGGTTCATTTTCTGGAGATCTGGGAAAGAAGGGCTTGTGGGAAAGTTCAGGCTCTGTGCGGAGAATAAGTCCCTACAAGAAACATGATGAGTTGGCTGTAATGACCCTTTCCCTTTGCTCGCACAGCCATTTTTCCAGTGGGCAGCTGGGCAGCAGCTACTTAGCACCTGTCCTCAACTGCTCCTTTACCATGGTGTGCTTCCATGCTAGAGAATCCAAAGTGCAACCCTAAAACGCTTCAAGATGCTATCTTGTACCTTCACATTGTGTTCAGGGCCATAAGCAGTTTGGGGAGCTGGTGATAGGCAAGTGGGCAGGGAAACAAGGCAGACTGCTGCCTGATCAAAACCTAAGTGAGACTCAGGAGCTTCTGTTGCTGCTAGAACTAGAGGAAGCCAGTGTGGAATCAGGAGGACATCTTAGGCCCAGGAATGCTTCATGCAGCAGAGCATAGATCCAGAAGTTCCCAGCAGCTCCTGACTTTTCTAAAGAAGGAGCAGTGCGTGGCATTAACATGCTTTGTGTGTGCATGCAGATCACCCTGGAATATGTTTATGTTTGTTTAAGTCTCCGTTCATTATGATTTTTCCACCTTCTGGGATTTCTAAGCCCGTTATGTGAATGTTGAGGCACTGATATCAAGATTTAAACCAGCACAGCTAAATTCACCAAGAGTGGTGGTGGTGATTAATTCATCATTTGGGCTATATTAGGAATATTTGTGGACACTGATCCTTCATTCTCTTTTTTTATATTTTCTGATATCAGATTTTGGTATTGCAAACCACCAACAAGAATCTGCAAAGCCAGGTGCCCCACTTTGGGGAAATGTTCTTCCACTGTATTATTTTGTTTTTAAGAGATTTGATAGTGCAGTCCTTTCCACCCAAACTCAGCCCTACATCAGCTAAAGGGGGAGATGGTTCTTCAGCTGGTGGATTCGTCTTTTAACCAAGAAACCATCTTCCTTCCCATCCTTGTGCAATCAAGGCCCTGATTATGTTGATTGCCTCTGCATTAATAAGCACTGATCATCTTGTGTGTGTGTGTTATCTGAAAGAGGAGCACACCCAGAGCTGTTAGCTTTTTAAGAGTTTGCTTTGAGTCCTACTTTTACCTCATCTGGCTGAATTAATATTCTTCTTTTTTTGTAGCAGAGGCTCCTTATCAGTAGATAATTGTCAGGGGTGCTTCTCAGCCAAAAGAATGCACATGGCAGATAGTTAAGTATTTATTGTCCAAGATAACACTTAACAATTGCTTCTACAGCTCTGGAAATCTACGCATACCAATCTAACAACTAGGCTGCTATTCCCAGGTCAGCGCTGTATGGAACAGTTGCTGTAACAGGGAACCACTCCCCCTCCACCAGTTAATGTACCTCCCCCTGATGGTCTGCATGCATGCAGCCGGAGACTGCGCCTGTGTGGAAACTTCTTCTGTTCATCCTTTTTCAGTCACCTCCTGGTTCTGTGAGCCAGTGGTGCAGGAGAGGGTGGGGAAGCCCTTCACTTCCTCCTCTCCTTCCGTCCTCCAACTCTGAAGCTTCCCCTGCCTGAATCTTGCCTCCTGGCTGAACAGGCCCCCACAAACCACTGCCCTGAGTCAGACTCCAGCCCCCCTGCCCCTGGTGCACACTCACCAACAGCGAGCCTGCCAGTCCCTGACAAGAAAGTATAATGAGAGATGTTGCTTTTGGATGTTGATGTTGTTTAGTCGTGTCCAACTCTTCGACCAGAGCACGTGTGGTTTTGGATAGCACTTGCTTTTATGCGCTGCATGAATCTCCCACCAGAACAGGAATCCGTAAGAATATTGGAAGATCCCTGCTGGACCATAACAAAGGTCCATCTAGTTCAGAGTTTTGTTTCCCACCTGGTTGGGTAGCCAATCGGGTGTTTCAGGGAAGCCAGTGAAATAAAAAATTTAAGGTCTTATATATGTATATAAAAGATAAATATTCATAACTGCATATATAAACCACATGTCTGAAACCCCCCAGAAAAAGTCCTGAAACCATTTTGTCCCTCGCAAATTGACCTCAAATATTGCTCTGCAAGGTCGAAGGAAAATGGAAAAGCCTCCCCATTGTCTTTTTGTTCACAAATCCTGTCTTAAGGGTATGTCTGTCTATGAATAGGGTGATCCTGTGACCTGGCTCAGGAACTAAGTATTTGTCATTACAAAAGACTGGCCAGGCTCCCCAGGGTATCCAATCAAGTGACTATTAACAGGTCTGCCAGACAGGAGATAAACAATGCACTCAGATTTCTGTTGCAGACTGCCCTTTCTGTCATGTAGGTATGATGTATCTGGGGGGTGGTCTTGAGCTACACCCCTTCTGTGATGTATGTATGATGTTTCTGGGGGTGGTCTTGGACTCTGGACATTTTAAAATGTCTATATAAGAGTGGGCACACCTTTGTTTGGGGTCTTCCTCCTTCTCCAGCGTGTGAAGGGGGCACCCTGTTGCAACAGTTCAATAAAGATCAGGCTTATGAGCTGCTTTGCTTCTCAATATTCTCTGGTTGGCCTCTTTCTCCGACCGATGGAGAACCTACAAAGGACTTTATAAGGGCTCTTGTGTTCCCCATAAGGGAATAAGGGCAGATTTTTGTTTATTACACCAGTAAATCCCCATGTCCAGTTCTCTCCAGTCCCTTTTGTAAAACGTAGCTAGTTTCCACAAGTTGTGAAAAAGCCATCGCTGGGTGCATATAAGGCAGCTTCCTGTGTTTGAGAAAGGCTTTCGCTCAGTGGAAGGACATCTGCTTTGAATGCAGAAGGTCCAAGGTTCAATCCCTGGCCTCTCTAGGAAGGGCTGGGAATTCCCCTGCCTGAAATCAGTAGAGAACTGATTTCAGTAGAGAACTGCTACCAGCCATTATGTACAATGCTAAGACCCAGCCTTATGCAGATTCCTGTGTTCCTCTTTCTGCTGCACTGACTGATGTTGGCAGGACAGATAAATGCACAATGCAATGATATCAAAACACAAGCTCTGGAAAGCGGCCAGGTTGCAGGGGATGGGGAGAGCACAAGCCGTAGGTGCCAGCTCCCTGTTACACACAAACACCAGTTTCCTTCCGACTGCCTTTGCTAAATGCAGGTTAGGTCCTTTGAGTGTGATAAAAATTCTCAAAGAGGCTTGCAAAAAAAGACCCACGCCATTATTAACACAGTGTAAAATCCAAATAAAATGATAAATAGGAGAAGCATAAAACTGGAATAAAATGCGAAGAGCCGCAGTAAAATTTAAGAGCGGTGGTTAAAATGAATCACCATTCAGTTCAAAGTCCAAGCAAATGAAATGAAAAGAAAAGGGAGCCCTGGACTCCTTTGGGAAAGACAGGATATAAATTGAATTATATTAATAAAAGTAATAATCAATAATACATACACATGGTTTTTGTAACTAGGGGCCCACCAGAAAGAAGGCACCTCAGCTCAGTAATACTGATCAGCTTTATGAGGTTGTTGTAAGGATGTGAAGCAGTCAAAAACATTCCTTTTTACCTGGGTTTTTGTCCCTTAATTTGGAGGACTTTAGATGTTTGTGGCTTCTTCCAGTTGGGAGAGGTTAGACCATGGGTAGGCAAACTAAGGCCTGGGGGTTGGATCAGGCTCAATCGCCTTCTAAATCCAGCCCACGGACAGTCCGGGAATCAGCGTGTTTTTACATGAGTGGAATGTGTCCTTTTATTTAAAATGCATCTCTGGGTTATTTGTGGGGCATAGGAATTCGTTCATTTTTAATTTTTTTCAAAATGTGGTCCGGCCCCTCACAAGGTCTGAGGGACAGTGGACCAGCCCCCCGCTGAAAAAGTTTGCTGACCCCTGGGTTAGACCTACCTTTTGAATAAGTATGGTGTGTTTGTATGTTTTTTTTGTTGTTGTTCTAGTTTCATACTGCTTTTACACTGTTTTGTAAATCGTGTTGGGTTGCTTTTTGTGAAAAAGGCAACAAATTAGTGCAATTTAATACTGTTGTTGTTGTTGTTGTTGCTGCTGTTAACAATCCTGACCATTTTGAGCTCAAAGGGGCCATAGCTCAATGATCGAAGGATGTGCTTTGCCTGGCAAGGATCTCAGGCTCAATCTCTGGTGTCTCCAGGTAGGGTTAAGAATGGTCCTTGTCTGAAACCCTGGAGAACTGCTGCCAATCTGTGTAGACAATACTGTGATCTAGCTGGATTAACACTATAAAATGTTATAGAAGGGCTTAGTAGTAGCAGTAGTAGTAAATTGTATGTGCCAAATGCAGACCGCTCCTTCCCATGCAAACTTAGCAGATCCCGCCTATGTTGTGCTATGTGCCAATGGTGCCTTTCATTGCTGAATGTACTTCTTGAGCTGTTTTATTCTGAACTTACTGTGCTGTGCCTTGAAATTCTTTGAGACTCACACGTTTGATAAATAAAATAAACATGGCACAAGAAAAGCACCTGGTAGGTTGCTTCTGGGTCATGGAAAGGGGCCGACAGTTCACTCACGAATGGACCAAGCTTTAGAGAACTTAGAAAGTGTTTATGGAGTCTCTGCATGAGCAGGAATTAACTGCTGAGAAAAAAATAAGGTATCATTTCTCCCTTGCCGCACCACACTCTGTAGTTCGCGAACCTGTCGCCCTGAAGTCCAGCCACACAGTTTCTGCAGCCAGAGTTTTGATTACACCACCAACTCAGTTGCATATATTTATGTGATAGTTCTCCACATACATGGAGGGTTAGGAGGTTGAAGGGCGGGGAGGAGGGCGGGGAGGAAAGTAGGACAAGGAACAATTAGCGTAATCATAACCTCAAGCGCGAGCGTTGATCCCAGGACACAAGATCAATCTCCAGGAGAGCAAGATGTGCAGTGTCTGGGAAGGAAGGCTATCAACTCTGCGCACTGGAGTCTGGAGAGCTGCTTTCTAATTCTCTGGCTGTTAAATATTTGATGCAGAGGTTCAGGAGGGCTCCGGCTGCTAATAACCTCTGCATCAATCTTTTTTCTAAGGCCCCACTAAGAAGTTGGACCGTTGCTGAGGGAGGAAAAAATAGAGAGGAACGTTCTCTGCCCAGTGTCCTTGGTAGGATCTCTGCAGGTTCAGCACCAAGCCATGCTGGAAGAGGATACGGTTTGGCTTCTTTAGTCACTGTCCCAAGAACGTAGAAGGCAAGACTAGCCTGCTCATGGCGTTTAAGGGCCAGCAGTCTCCGAGTCCAGATTGCACTGAATCCAGTGTGAACAGTTGGACCTGAAGGAAGGAAGGTGCAAGTGGAACAGTGCTAAGCATTTTCAGTTTCCTGCCTGGTGGCAATGCAACTCAAAGCCTTGCTATTCTTGCCTTGCCTTGCCTTGCCTTGCCTTGCCTTGCCTTGCCTTGCCTTGCCTTGCCTTGCCTTGCCTTGCCTTGCCTTGCCTTGCCTTGCCCTGCCTACCTACCTACCTACCTATTTCTTTACAGTGGTACCTCGGGTTACAGACGCTTCAGGTTATGGACTCTGCTAACTCAGAAATAGCTCCTCAGGTTAAGAACTTCGCTTCAGGATGAGAACAGTGGCAGTGGGAGGCCCCATTAGCTAAAGTGGTACCTCAGGTTAAGAACAGTTTCAGGCTAAGAACGGATCTCCAGGACGAATTAAGTTCTTAACCCAAGGTACCACTGTATTTATTTTGCATACCACTCTATACCCGTAAATCTCAAGGCGGTTCACAACATAAAATTACAATGTAAAAAACAGAATACATAACAACAACAACAATAAAGACAACCCAATAACCCCCCCCCCCATTCCACAACAAATTTGAAAGGGTATCAGATGTCAATCAGCCAAAGACCTGGTTAAAAGGGAACATTTTTGCCTGGTACCTAAAGGTATAAAATGAAGGCGTCAGATAAGCCTCCTCGGAGAGAGCATTCCACAGATGGGAGCCACAGCAGAAAAGGCCCCACGGAACTCACAGCAGATAAGTCTTCAAAGTGCTGGGCAGCCTCAGTCTTTTGAGGCTGTGGTGTGTCAGGGCAAGCAGGGCGTTTGTCCCACAAGACTCACATCAGATGCGATCTTCATCATGTGACACTGCATCAAAAGATTATGCAGCGAAAGGCCATTCCCTTTGTATGATTCTGGGCCAAATCAGATGTCACCATAAGCACCTCTGCCATCCCCTTGGTAACATTTGAGTGAAGAAAATGTACAATTTGATGCCACTGTGTTCAACAGTTTTCTCTCCCAGCTGAGTCCCCACAAGAGGCAGCCTCTGAAGTGGAACTGGGGGTGAGGAGAGAAAGCTGATTGCAACAAGGTAGTCTATAAGCATTTCTCAGGAGACACAGCAAATGTGGGTCAGTGTCAGCCATATATTTATGACAATGTGTAGTTTGGCCCTCCAGGATAAACAGTTAAAATGGAGAGGAGCTGGATGAACTTGCTCATGGCTTTTAGCTAAATATGGAGGTCCAAGTAAACCGAACGTATATTTGGGAGATACTTGTAAGATTTATCGTCTGCCTGTGAAAGCTCTGGGTCAGTCCGTGGTGTCCATGGAAAAGAAAAGCACTTGAAATGTATTAGTTTAAAATACTAATAGCCGACTTACATTGCGGTGCGGCAGGGAGACGCATAAAACTTCTCTTAAAATCTACATTTATTGCAGTAATGAAACACCAACATTCATTAAGACTGGCTACTGCTGTCTGAGGTCAGGCAGACACTAAAGAATTTGTAATTCTGGCTCTAAACCAAATTATGTATTAATAAAAGATCTAATGAGGGAGAGAAAGGGAGCAAAGTCCCCTCTCAGTGGGGACTTCATAGTAAGTGAAACAAGGTAGGGGGTTAAACAAAGTCATCTCCAACTTGAGAGACTGCAGCTGCAACTTAGACGCTGCACGTTAAAATTGGTGTCAATTTAGAAAGTTAAGACAGGGGATAAGGATTCATAGAGAATAAGACTGTTGATGGCTACTAGCCAGGATGAACTTGTTCTCCTTCCGCTGTCCGAGAAAGTATCCATTTATGTGAATAACAAGTGGGTTGATAGCTACTGCGTTTGGGTTCCTGGAGGCAGCTAGTTGGCCACTGTGAGACGGGCCTTTGGCCTGATCTACCTGCAGGTCCAGGTAAATTTGCCAGCAAATTTGGAAAACTCAGCAGTGGCCAGAGGATTGGAGAACATCAGTCTACATCCCAATCCCAAAGAAGGGCAGTGCCAAAGAATGCTCCAACTACCGCACAATTGCACTCATTTCACACGCTAGCAAGGTTATGCTTAAAATTCTACAAGGCAGGCTTAAGCAGTATGTGGACCGAGAACTCCCAGAAGTGCAAGCTGGATTTCGAAGGGGCAGAGGAACCAGAGACCAAATTGCAAACATGCGCTGGATCATGGAGAAAGCTAGAGAGTTCCAGAAAGACATCTACTTCTGCTTCATTAACTATGCAAAAGCCTTTGACTGTGTCGACCACAGCAAACTATGGCAAGTTCTTAAAGAAATGGGTGTGCCTGATCACCTCATCTGCCTTCTGAGAAATCTCTATGTGGGACAAGAAGCTACAGTTAGAACTGGATATGGAACAACTGATTGGTTCAAAATTGGGAAAGGAGTACGGCAAGGCTGTATATTGTCTCCCTGCTTATTTAACTTATATGCAGAATTCATCATGCGAAAGGCTGGGCTGGATGAATCCCAAGCCGGAATTAAGATTGCTGGAAGAAATATCAACAACCTCAGATATGCAGATGACACAACCTTGATGGCAGAAAGTGAGGAGGAATTAAAGAACCTTTTAATGAGGGTGAAAGAGGAGAGCGCAAAATATGGTCTTAAGCTCAACATCAAGAAAACGAAGATCATGGCCACTGGGCCCATCACCTCCTGGCAAATAGAAGGGGAAGAAATGGAGGCAGTGAGAGATTTTACCTTCTCGGGCTCCATGATCACTGCAGATGGTGACAGCAGTCACGAAATTAAAAGACGCCTGCTCCTTGGGAGAAAGGCGATGGCAAACCTAGACAGCATCTTAAAAAGCAGAGACATCACCTTACTAACAAAGGTCCGTATACTTAAAGCCATGGTTTTCCCAGTAGTGATATATGGAAGTGAGAGCTGGACCATAAAGAAGGCTGATCGCCGAAGAATTGATGCTTTTGAATTATGGTGCTGGAGGAAACTCTTGAGAGTCCCATGGACTGCAAGAAGATCAAACGTATCCATTCTTAAGGAAATCGGCCCTGAGTGCTCACTGGAAGGACAGATCCTGAAGCTGAGGCTCCAATACTTTGGCCACCTCATGAGAAGAGAAGACTCCCTGGAAAAGACCCTGATGTTGGGAAAGATTGAGGGCACAAGAAGAAGGGGACGACAGAGGACGAGATGGTTGGACAGTGTTCTCGAAGCCACAAACAGGAGTCTGACCAAACTGCGGGAGGCAGTGGAAGACAGGAGTGCCTGGTGTGCTCTGGTCCAGGGGGTCACGAAGAGTCGGTCACGACTAAACAACTAAACAACAACAACACCTGCAGGTCCCTTCTGATGTTCTTATGCTTTAGTGTCATAGAATTATATGATTCTACACTCCCATGCAACTCTCCAGATTTGGAAGCAGGATACGAGTAGCTATTCCTATGCATTGGTTCCCTTGACTCTCGGTAGTGGCGCCCGCCCTGTGGAACGCCCTCCTTTCAGATGTCAACAAAATAAACAACTATCTGACTTTTAGAAGACATCCGAAGGCAGCCGTGCTTAGGGAAGTTTTTAATGTTTGATGTTGTTGCTTTTTTATTATTGTTGGTGTTCTGTTGGGAGCTGCCCAGAGTGGCTGGGGAAATCCAGCCAGATGGACAGGGTATTATTACTACTACTACTACTATTATTATTAATAATAATAATAATTTCTTCAATGATTCATTTGTACAGTGGTGCCTCGCAAGACGAAATTAATCCGTTCTGCGAGTGTCTTCGTCTAGCGGTTTTTTCGTCTTGCGAAGCAACCCTATTAGCGGCTTAACGGATTAGCGCTATTAGCGGTTTAGCGGCTATTAAAGGCTTATCGGCTTATCGGATTAGCTGCTAAAAGGCTATTAAAGGCTTAGCGGCTTAGATAAAGGGGGGGAAAGCGAAAAAAAAATCTCAAGACTTGCAAGACATTTTTGTCTTGCGAAGCAAGCCCATAGGGAAATTCGTCCTGCGAAGCAACTCAAAAACGGAAAACCCTTTCGTCTAGCGGGTTTTCCGTCTTGCGAGGCATTCGTCTTGCGGGGCACCACTGTATTTCAAGCCTGTCTAGGGAACCATTCTGTTTTTCCAACCTTAGATCACAGTATACAGATTGATATGAGTCCTATTCCTTTCTCTCTCTCTCTCTCTCTCTCTCTCTCTCCTTTTCAAACTTTACTCTTCTCCTTACCCCACTCCCTAGCAATAAACCCTTTCTTGGGGCTGTATATATGCAGAAATGGGCAGAAAGCAAGCCACTTTTTCAAGGAGTTATTGCCTTTTTAAAAAGTGCTAATTTCCTTGTGAAATTTATGCCTGCCAGCAGAGGAGGACCCCAGGCAGTTCTAACGAGACAATTCATTAGCCGACGAGTGTACACACGCCATAAAGAACATTAATTCGCAAAATGAAAAACTAATAGAGTGTTTAGCCGGCTCTTTATCACCAGTGACAGTCGGCACTCGCCCAATCATTAGTGTTTACTGAACGGATGGGGGCCACCGCCCTGGCCTGCCTTATCGCCACTCATCTCAAATGAGATCCTTGTGCCTTTCCGGCTCAGCTGCTCTGCCTCTCTCCCTCACCTTAAACGTTTCAACCTGCTGTACTTAGCTGCAGAGATTTATGGGCTCCTACTCTCAGTGCTGGAAGGGGAACAGCTTTCTCTGTTGTAAACATTTTATCTGCCTCCTGCAACACTTGGAGTCTCTCTCTCTCTCTCTCTCTCTCTCTCTCACACACACACACACACACAAACTTTCTACAGGAGAGCGAGAGAGCCAGCTAGCAAGGCCAGAGCTCAGGGATGATGGGAGTTGTAGTCCAACAACATCTGGGGACCCACAGGTTGAGAACCCAGGTGCATATCCACACCTTGGCACAAAGGTGACCTTGGGAGCAGCCCCTTTCTCTTTCTCACAGGGTGGGGATAGAAGTGGGGACCATGTACACTGCCCTAAGCTCCCTAGAGGAAGGACAGGGTGAAATCCTATATATGTATAGTGAACTTAGTTCTCTTGAGTGTTAATCCTTATGCAGCCAAAATGACATAAGCCCCCATACAAGAGAAAAGTTTCCGCCAGCTCGGGAGAATCCCGGAAGTACCAAAGCAAAGTTAGGAGGAAGCAACCTAAGCAGGGGAAGGGGGAACCCAAAACAGATTAATGAGGGCTGAATGTGCTCAGTGGTCATGAAAGCCTGATGGAAGGGGAGTGGGAAATTGAAGGGGAGGAGAGAAGGACTAGAATGGCGTATTCTGAAAGAGGGTGTGGCTGGCATCCTAGCCATTCATTGCAGGCCCTACCTATATAGTAACAACAAAAGTTTCTCAGCAAAATCCCGCTCGTGGATACATTGATTTCCAGTCCCCTGACCCCCGCAAAGCAGTTGTAATTACCTTTCCTCATAAAAACTATAACAATGTTAACCACACAAGTCAGAGAACCTCCGCACTCCAAGAGAAAGGGATTTGTGACTTTGGTATGCATACCAATTATGTAGACCAACGGGTAGTATTCAACTACTGAGAGTAGACTTACTGCAGTTAATGAAACTAAGTTAGTCACAGCCCCTTCTTCTTCTTCTTCGCCCATCTGACTGGGTTGCCCCAGCTACTCTAGGTGGCTTCCAGCAAAATATAAAAAGAAAATAAAACATTAAAAGCTTTCCATACAGGACTGCCTTCAGATGTCTTCTAAAGGACATATAGCTGTGTATCTGTTTGTCATCTGATAGGATGGTGATCCACAGGGTGGGCACCACTACCGAAAAGGCCTTCTGCCTGGTTCTCTTTAACTTCAGTAGGTCTACCGTGATCAAGACTAGCATTGAATACCACCCCATTCAGCTATTTTTAATGGTAGAACTGAGGAGTTGGCTGGAAGAGAGAGGTGTTCCTGGAACATGCCATTGGGTTGGTGGGTACTGGAATCAACAGCACCAACAGTCTTTGGAAGAGGTTTAGTTTTGGGCGATTCTTTGAGGATGCAGCTTTTCATAGTTGCAGGAAGCAATTGAGGGCTGCTGCTGTACTTCCCATGGGCATATGGATGCAACAGAACGGGAGAGAACACCCGAAATTAGGAAATTAAGTTGAGACATAGAGGGGCTTGCCAGAATGTAAGCTGTTCATTCATTATTTGTTAGGGGTATGTATTGGCTCTATGTGTGCCTTGACTAACAAGAGTGTTTTTTGAATAAATATCTCACGTTCCTAAGTCAGTTTGCACCATTAACAAGGTTTCTCAAGGCAGATGAGAGACCTCCTAAGCTTTTCAGTCACTCCATGGCCTTGGTTTTTACAAAAACGTTTTAAAAAATGGCCTTTCTCCTCCTACCTCTGCTGCATTTCTTTCTCCCCCCGCCCCCGTTGCAAAATCCAGCTGACTGAAACTAATTCTTTTTCAAGAGGGAAGGGGTGGGGATTGTTTTGATAGGCAGGTCTAGCTTTTAATGACAGCGCATTACAGTGGTACCTCAGGTTACATATGCTTCAGGTTACAGACTCCGCTAACCCGGAAATAGTGCTTCAGGTTAAGAACTTTGCTTCAGGATGAGAACAGAAATCGGTCTCCGGCGGCGCAGCAGCAGCAGGAGGCCCCATTAGCTAAAATGGCGCTTCAGGTTAAGAACAGTTTCAGGTTAAGAACGGACCTCCGGAACGAATTAAGTACTTAACCTGAGGTACCACTGTATTTTATTAGGCCACTCCAATCACAGTGATTTGGGAAAGGGGATATTAAAGTAAATAGAGTTCTTCAACAGGGGTCAACCTTCTTCTCTGAGTTCCAGCTGTGAGAGCAGGTATACAAGCGGAGGAATTAGACTATTGGGGCTGCCTGCTGATTTCTCAATTGTTCTTTCCTCCCCCCCCCCCTAAACAATTTAAAATCCTATTGCTCTCTTTTTACTTCATGAGGGGAGGGGGAAAGTGTGACTTTTCTAGTATTTTTCTTTTTTTCTTTTTTAAAAAGGTAAAATAAATTAACATGGTAGCACCTGGGCCTACATCTCTGAACTTTAGCAGGTTTCCTCCCTCCCTCATGACCTTAGTTTTCCAACTGATTGCCCAACAGAAAAAGGAGGAGATGTGATTTCTATTTTCCCACCCAAAGCTGAACAACACGGAGCAGATCCAAAGCAGATTGGGGTCTCAGAGCAGCTTACAATAAAATAAAATTAAAAATCAATAAAAAAATAAACAAGCAAACTGTTGCAGTCAATTAAAACCAGTACGGAGCAGAGGCAGAAAGTCACCAGCTGCAGAGCTGAAAGACTAAAAGGCCTGGGGTGGACAGAAAGGTTTTCATCTGGCACCAGAAAGAGAATAAAGATGTCATCAGGTGATTAGTCTGGCAAGAAAGCACCAAAGTTAGGGTGCCACACTTGAAAAATCTTGCTTCTCATCACCACCAGCCTTACAGAGCTTTGTAAGTTAAAAATGGCACCTTGATTTGGGCTTGGAAAACTCTGTGAAGCTGCAACAGATGTCAGAGTGCTGTTGCAGTATTCACCCAGCCCAAATCTTTCCAGAAGCCCCTGGACCCAAACACTGGTATTTGGGTACTGAGGTGCATGTTGCTGTTGTAAGTGAAGATGGATTGATTGATTGATTGATTGATTGATTGATAGTTGGTCTTCTACATAAGAAATGTGTCAAAGCGAAGGGAACAGGATCCAGGGGATTGCAGAGGGGGTACTTTGCTTTTTGCTCCAGAATGTATGGAGACTGCTGGAATATTATATGAATGTAGATTATCTGTTATCAGAGCTGTAGCCGAGAGCTCTCTCAGCTATAGTACAACTTCCTTCTCAAATGCTGGCTTCCTCTTATTGTGAGTTTCAGAACTGTGTCAGGGGGGATTCCAGAGAACAATTTGTGTGCATGTACAAGATGACATGTTATACTTTTAAAAACTCACACGTTTCATGTTGCGCTGCAACCAAGCCAGAATCTGAAACCCCAAACTGGTTTTCTTCCCACTGCGATTAAACCATTCAAAAGTCTTCCCTGACATTCTGTTCAGTCAGGAAGTGGTCCGTGGTCTTTCACAATGGGCCTTGATTTGCTACAAAGCAGTATGCTTCAGGAGCACCTCAAGTCCTGTTTCCTGTTCCTGAGCTCTTGTCATTTGCATGCATTGATTTGCAGGAGTCAGTTTTTCAAGAGGCGCTGCCATTCTTTCGTGTAACAAAATGATTGAAATCGCTGGTGACAACCAGTGCAAATGACTTAATTTCCACCCCCACCACCCGCTTCACTTTGCCAGAATGAATGATTCCTCTGTTTATCAGGACGGGTTATTGTAAAAGCGTTTTGAGCTGTCAAGAAAGGAATGGCCCACCTCCCAAATCAGTCCTATTAGATAAAATAGCGGACCCCTACTTGCTAGATGGAAACATGGAATGATAAGCAATCCTTGTAGTTGGGCTAGTCATAGAAAATTGTGTGCAGTCTTGGCAATCCTGTGTGTATGTTCCTTAAACAGAGCATTTTTTTTCTAGCCCTCATTGTTGCAAGAAAAGGCAACATGGTGCAATGAAAGTGTCTGATAAAAATAATTGACTTGAGGGAGTCTTTGAGTCTCCAGGGGAGGATTTCATTCTTCTGTCCTTGGATCACAAGAGATAACCAAGATCAGTCAACTCATGTGGGGATGTTCAAGAGTTCTATGAGACCGTAGTCCTCGTATTTATGGTAGTAAATATGTTTTTTGCATAGAGAATATTTTTATTGGGTGGCTCATAAATTGAATGACTAAATAAATAAATAAATATGATAGGCATTTCAGTGAACTCTCTGAAGAGTCCATAAACTAGCCTTGCCATGGAAGCTTTTCTTTTTTCTTTTTTAATGTTACACTGCCTTTCCTCTCAGCCTGGTACTTCAGCTGCTTAAATCCTCCATGGCTGTTCACCACCGAGAATTGCTCTGCTGGGAGGCATTTTGCAGCCACCTCATTGGAAGCAAATAAGATTTCAAGGGCCCAGTCTGTTGCCTAGGAACGTTGACACAACATCTACTTCAAGAGCTTAGTCCATGTGGCCTTTCCTCCCCTAACTGGGCTGACAGTTCAGTAGATGCCAACTGAGATGGCACAGGTGCTGTGATGGAATCTCCCGGGCAGTCATCACATTCCACTTTCTCTTTCATCTGCAGTGTCACCTGGCCAAGATGGACATGCCAACATGGATCTCCCTCCAGTGTCCGAGCAGATCATGCAAACCCTCACTGAGCTGGCCCGATCCTTCCAGGAAATGGCTGACCGCTGCTTGCTGGTTCTGCACTTAGAAGTTAGGTATGTATTCATCTGGTTATACAGAGGCCAGTGTGTGCCTCCTTCAGTCTCACTATTGCCTTTGCAGAACTCAACAGGGAGGAGGAATTGGTGGCGGAGGGAAAAAATTAGCTGGCTCTGCCTAAGATTGTTGGACTTTTCCTTGACTGGTCCCAATGGACACCAGCCTCCATTGGACTTTAGGGATACTTTTTCAAGATGTATCACACTTGCATGAGGATCCATAAAGCAATCGTACAAGGGAAACCAGAATCCAGAAGCTTCTCTAAGGCTGACTCCGTGACTGAGGCCAGGGGCTTCCATTTCACAGCAGCGAATGTTTCTGATTCTCTGTGCCATTAGTTGTTTTTGAGGGTCAGTGCTTGGAATGAAGTAGTTCCCATAATGGCTTGGTGAACTGGACACGAATTAAGTTCATTTTGGTGTGCAACTTTGAATGATTCCTAGTTCATCTTCAAGCTAATTTACTTACATGTTTTTTTGTACTCTTCAGATTCTTTGGACCTTTAAGCTTAATTATCACAATTATTAGGGGAAATATTGACAGTTCACATTTCACTATGTGTGTGTTTTGATGTTTTCTTAAAACTTTTAAATTTATCTTATACCTCAGCAAAGCAGTTTATTACATTCTTAACGCTAAAAGGTTGCTCCTCTGCTGATGATCATTTGGATGAACTTGAACTGTGTGAACGAAACTAGCTTGTTTTGTAAAGGGACAAATGTGAACTGGAATTAATTCCTCTTGGGACATGTTGAACTAGTTCGTTTAAGACATGAACTTTCCAGTCTATGAGGGGGGAGTGGTTAGTGTGGTACAGTGGATCAGAGTGTTGTCTTGGAGTCTAAGTAGTTGGGCTCAAACAATAATAATAATAATAATTTATTCTTTATACCCCGCCCATCTGGCTGGGTTTCCCCAGCCACTCTGGCTGGCTTCCAGCAAAATGTTAAAATACAACAAAAAATAACCATTCAACCAAAGTTTTGTGCTTTTATCTGACATTTTCTCATCACCATGGGCTGGCTATTTCTTTATTGTAATAAGGGAGCTGGGCTTAAACTCAAATTCCATAGTGTTCTGATGCTGGAAGAATTTCCAGAGGGATGTTAGTCTGTTGCAGCAAAAACTGCAAATGGTTTTGTGACCAACAAAGCTATCGGAGCAGAAGCTTTTATGGACCGGACGCCACTTCCTCAGATTGATGAAGTGCAGCAAAGTGGTCTCTGGTTCATGAACACATTTGCCAGAATAAATTGGTTAGCCTTCAAAGTGCTACTAGACTCTGTTGATGATTCTAGAAGGAACCTCATTAGTTCATTTTTTTTTTAATAAAGCTTTTAAAATGATGTTTTATCTCTAAGAAAGCAGTTGGGTTTGAGGGTGGGGAGAATTCCAGATGGGTGGGGGGGATGAGAACCCTCCATGGGGGCAAAGGTTTAATATATACCCTGCCAATGCTCTAGTCAAAGCATCCTTCAGTCACCTTAAAATGTCAAAGATTTAAAAATGAAAGAAAAAAAGATTGGTCATTGTTTCAACGTCTCTTCCTCACCGCGGCTAATTCGGCGGCTCCTGCTCTCCAACCCGCTTTTGCTCACGTGTTTCAGAAGGGCCCCTCTGGCATGAGGATGTAGAACGGAAGGGAGTGCATAAAATGAGAGCAAGCCTCCAGAATCTGAGGCTTCAGTAGGCAGGTCCAGCGCTGACCTACAAATGCTTGTTCCACATCCCCCAAGCTCTCATTAGCCTGGTTATCACTCCAGACTCCTGTGTCACCACTTGAGGATTTCATTTGAAATGCCTCCAAAGGACGTATTTGCTGAACCAGCATATACTATGTCGGGAGAGCCAAAAGAAAAGGAACATTTGGCATTTTACCTGTGACAACTTGCGCTGTATCTAATCAGCACAGGCCTTTATATGTGTTTTCCCCACAGGGGGGCGGGAAATGACAGGCTGAAATGGTGGTTACATTTAAAGCAGAAATCACCTACCAGGATTCTTCCCCTATTATTATTATTATTCACCTATTTGAACTTTAAAAGGAAAATACTACGTTGTCACTTTATTTTGAGAATGTCACCTTTATCAGGCAGTTTCAATAAATAAAAGGTCTGCCCTTGGGCGGGGGGGGGGGGGTTAGTGATTTGGCACCAGCCACGGATCACAGTTAACAATCCTGAAGAAGCATTTTGCAAAAATCAACCTCCCTGCTGTGCAATCAGCAATGTTTTCAGAAAACCTTAATGCCAAAGTTGCATCAAGGTCAACACAAACATGTCAGCACAGAGACAGGGGAGATTTTGGGGGCGACAACTGCGTGATTTGTCTTTTGCACTTCATTACGTTTTTCAACAAGCCATGCCATGGGATGGCATGGATGCAACTGGGTCTCTGTCTTAACTGCAGTTTAATGAATCCAGAACTAGCCTTAGGAGCAACTGCTCCCTCCCTTGACCAATTCCTTCTCACCCTCGGAATAAGCAGTTTTCCACCTCTGTGATTAACTGCTGTTAACGGGGTCCCCCTGTTTAACCAGAATGTGAAATTATAGGTTTCACATCCTGGGTTAAGGGAGAACCCTGGCTAATGGTTGTGCTGCTGACCTGCTTAGATGTGTTTGAGGAAATGTGCTTCAGAGAGAAGGTGACGAGGGCTACGGAGCCAGCATTCTCATGGCTAGCTCTCAGTTCGTCAACAGGGTGACAACATCACAGCTAGCTCGGCCTACAGTTGGACAACCCAGGTGGCCACCCTGTCCAGCCCCCCTCCATATGGTAGGACCTCACCCACATCAGTGCCCAAAAGCTATCTCCATAGTTCTAGGCCTGCACAGGGCACTGCACATTGTGCCTTGCAAGGCGGGAGCATCAGGGACTCCAGTGTTTGAACCAGGAGGTTCTGAATACAAAGCTGAAACCAAATATCATGTCTTCTTCACCTCAACAGGATAATGAGCTTCAGAGCCTATTCTAGGAGCAGAAAGGAAATAGGGGTTTGCAACAGCATCCTCTGTGATTGGCTAGCAGTATGAAGCCTCTGGATCAGCAAAGTATAAATACTAGCATCCTGGCCTTCTGCCCCCTGTAGCTCCAACTCCAGCTCCTGCCACTGATCTGTGGCACCCTAGGCTGGTGGCCAGATGGTCTGGGAGGGGCTGTGGCAGCTTCTTCTGAGTGTCTGCTTGCCAGTTCTCTGCCTCCTCCAGCTTTAAGTCCTTGCCTTCAGAGCTGCCTTATTCAAGCAATCAAGGCAACCACAAACCCCATAATCTGCAATTGGACTGCATTATGGAAATAGGGCCCATTTGCATAAATGTATGTAATTGACACACTTTACAAAATTTGCCTTTTGTACAGTTCAGTTCAGATGCTCTTTGGATGCTCTCCTGAAGCCATGGGGAAGGAAGCACAACCGAGGTCTTCTTAATTCTATATCTCTGAGTCTTAAGAGCCCCCCATCTTTGGACACAACCCAGGCCAGTTTGCATATTCAGTAGAATCAAGTGGTGCCACCTTTCCTGGACTCTACCACTTCAGACTTCCAGTTTGGGGCAGGACAGTTTTCCATCAGAAATAGTGCGAGGGAAATGGTTTTGTGAGGCACAGGAGATAGATGTGATATATAAAATACCACAATCATAATTCTATAGCTACATACCGGGAAGATTCCAATAAGTAGGCAAGACTACATTTCTTACTTTGTGGTGAAGATGAATACTAGCCAGGTTTTAGAGAAAAAACAAAAAATCGCTATCCCACACCCCAGGCACCATTGCATGAGACTAAAGTCTTCAGTAAAAGATGTAGTTGACGTTTCTTCTTGGCCCAGGCCTTAATTCTCCCCTACCTTGGAGCAACAAGAATAATGGATGGTTTTCAAACTGAGTCTACTCACAGTACACCCATTGAAAATAATGAACCCAAGTCTACTCTGGGTAGGACTAGCTTTGACTACCACCCAGTGCTACTATCTTCTTCAGTATAAAGAAGGTGATATGATGTTTGGCACATCCATAGATTCCCCATGTCTTGTCCAAGGGATCCATGGATGATTTGGATTTCCCCGCATGCAAATGTACACCCAACCATTGGGTCTTGGCAGCTGTTGATTAAGCTATATATTTTCTCTGATTAAGTAGTATGACGTCGTTTCAAAGCTATCATTGCCTTCTGTTTTGCAGGGTTCACTGCTTCCACTATCTGATCCCCTTGACTAAGCAAGGAAATTACGCCATTGTTGCCAATGTGGAGAGCATGGATTATGACCCCCTGGTGGTGCGACTCAATAAGGACATCAGCTTCGTTGAAGAAGCCATGAGCGCCAGTCTTCAGCAGCACAAGTTCCAGTATATCTTTGAAGGTCATTTGCTTTCCAGTGATTTGGGGATGATGACACCCATACAGTTCAGCAAGCAGGTGGTGTCGGGGAGATTTCCATTTTCTGGGTGAAATCAGACCTTAGTGAGTCCATATATGGAATTGCAGGCTGTCTTAGGTTAAAGACATGAGCTTGTGAGTCTTGTTGCTAAGCCAATATATGACTTCATGAGAATGAGCAAGCATGTGAGTGCCCCGGTTAGTGTGTTAGACTAGGACCTGGGAGACCAGGGTTCAAATCTCCACTCATGAAGATCACTTGGTGACCTTGGGCTAGTTACTGCCTCTCAGCCTAACCTACCTCACAGGGTTGTTGTGGAGGTTAAATGGGGAGCGGAAAGAACCACGTTCACCACCTTGAGCTCTTCCCCCTTGCATTTCATCAGGCAGGGCAGCCAAAACTAAAAGGTTGCAAAAATTCTGTGCGACGGACATATGTTGGAAAGCTTTTGTGAGTGCCCTGAAATAAATGGGACCCAGGAAAAGGTCAAAATGTTGCCTGTTTGATGTGCCTCATTAAGCAGAATCAAGTTGTTTCATAAGTTACGGTTTTGCTGATTTTATCTCTCTATCTTAATCCTTTCTTCTTACCGGTCACCTATATGTGAAATTTCCCTTATCTTTCCTGCTCCATCCAGGTTTGGGCCACTTGATTTCCTGTATTCTCATAAACGGGGCCCAGTACTTCAAGCGCATCAGTGAATCTGGCATCAAGAAGATGTGCCGAAACATCTTTATCCTTCAACAGAACCTGACCAACATCACCATGTCACGGGAAGCGGACCTGGACTTTGCAAGGTGAGAGGGGAACTTGTGCTGCCTCCCAAACGTGGACTGCAAACATTTAGTAAAGGAGGATGGGCTCAATGTCTGAGGGCATGTTTTGCATGTAGAAAGACCTCACTTCAGTTGGATTTTGACATGGTGGCCCCATGATCATTAGCATGCAGTGTGGATGCTATTTTGTCACAAATCCAGCCTTAGGGCAAGAGTTTGGCCTGGATGACTTTTCCAGACACAATTCCTCTGTAATTCAGTGTGGGCCATGGACTGGCGCCCAGGTTAATGAAAGCAAGCATCAACAGCCCCCCTGCCCACCCCCATCACCACCAGAAGGATTGCATTGATTTTGCAAACAGATAGGAGAAGTGCTGGCTGCCTCTCTCTGGCCGATTGTCTCTTTAATCTTGGCATTAGTTATTTCAGCAATGGACAGCTGAATGTATGAAATATTCATAAGGATATTTTTGGGGTCAGGAATCAAAATGCCTGTCTGGACTGAGCAGAAAAAGCTTTTGTGTCTGTCCCCCCGTGCCTTGGACTCGGAATAATCCACCAATAATGGAAGGGGAAGCTCACAGTCTTTTGTCCCCTTTTTTCCTTCCCCGAGACCGAATTAGATGGGTGAAGAAGTCTGACTTGAGCAGATTTAGGGGGAACAAAGTCCGCTGGTGAGCTTCAATTATTTGGATTCTCATATGGGGAATGATCTCATTATTGAGTTAGCCTATTCATAATAACATTGACATGGGGAAATTACAAAACCCCGAGGCAGAGAGGGGGGCTCCATTACCAATTCTCTCCGGAATATAATTCTCAAATTCAATCATTTCCTTTTTAAATGATTTAAAACACACACACACACAACTTGAAATGTTAACTAAATTAGCACAGGTTTTTGGCAGGCGGCACAGGACTCGAACATGTGCTGACAGCAACTGGCACCCATATCGGAGACCCAAGCGCAAGAGAAGGTTGGCAGTGGAACGAGCCAAGGCAATGAACAGACAGTGTTTGGGGCATGGAGGGCGACACTTGCTGGGTCATCCGCTCTGCACGTTATCCCCATGTTGGTCACCACCCTGCACTGCCTCCTGCCGTAGCCCGGCCTTACGAATGCCAGGGCATCAGGAAAAAGCAACAGCACCACATTCACTTGCTTTCTCATCATCAGCCCTGTATGCCCCACTGGATGGGCTGTGGCTCATCTCTTCAGCTGAAACACAAATGTGGTTCTGCCCACAGCCCACAGTAAGCACTGTTGGTGCTTCCATATTGCCCCTTTGCGCAGGGTAGGCCACACGTCGTCCTGGGCGATTCTCCTTCTCCTGCTAACCCTTGTGAGAGGAGCCCCACTCTTTGGAATGTTAAAAAAATGAAATAAATTTTAATTAAAAGTTTTTGGCATAAAATGCAATCAAATCCAAACTAATATAGAGAAGAAAAATGTGAAAAAGCAAGAATAATAAAAGGAAGGAAACAAAGAATAAGGAAAATAATAATAATAATAATAATAATAATAATAATAATAATAATAATAACAATAGATTTTATTTATATCCCGCCCTCCCCAGCCGAAGCCGGGCTCAGGGCGGCTAACAACAATAAAACAGGACAAAAGTACAGCATAAACAACACTCTAAAATCATTCATTATAAAATTAATTAATTCAAGCCACTGGCAACCATTGGGCAAGAGCTCTGTGAAGATTGCCAGGGAGGGAGTCAGGCTGTGCCCTGGCCAAAGGCCTGGTGGAACAGCTCTGTCTTTCAGGCCCTGCGGAAAGATGTCAAGTCCCGCAGGGCCCTAGTCTCTTGTGACAGAGTGTTCCACCAGATCGGAGCCACGGCCGAAAAAGCCCTGGCTCTAGTTGAGGCCAGCCTAACTTCTCTGTGGCCTGGGACCTTCAAGATGTTTTTATTTGAAGACTGTAAGTTTCTCTGTGGGGCATACCAGGAGAGGCGGTCCCGTAGGTAGAACAGAAGATGAGAAAAAGAGTGAAAGCCCGGGCTTTATCACAATTATATGTTGACTCTTACCCCACACACAGAAGAGTGAACCCTCCCAGCTCTCTCCTGGGAGCTTCCCCCTCTCCAAGTCGATCCCCCATCCAGGCACCTCTCAGGCCTAGCGCTGCTTACTGCTGAGGAGTCCAATCCGATTGCCCTGGCGCCATGTTCCGTAGCCATTTGAGAAGCAACTCTGACCCTGCTCGCACTTACAGTCTCCCCAAAGAGATTCACATAGGTCAAAGGCAGTTTGTTTCAGACAAGTTTTAATAAAGCTTCTTTGGACTTGCATGGAGTGCCAAATGCATTTGGACAACTGGGCAGTGGCCCTGCCTCAGAACAGCGCCCTCAAGACTTTTCTTTGGCCCAGTGCTCTTCACATTCTTGCACTGGAGCTCTGATCTTCTCTAGCTGTACAGTTTCCAGCACATATCTCATATATGCACATAAGTCAGCTTATGAAACATGTGAATCACATAACTGCCATTAGATTAAAACCACCAGAGAAGCGGACACAGAGCAATGGATCCAAACTACAAGAAAGAAAATTCCACCTAAACATTAGGAAGAACTTCCTGACAGTAAGAGCTGTTCGACAGTGGAATTTGCTGCCAAGGAGTGTGGTGGAGTCTCCTTCTTTGGAGGTCTTTAAGCAGAGGCTTGACAACCATATGTCAGGAGTGCTCTGATGGTGTTTCCTGCTTGGCAGGGGGTTGGACTCGATGGCCCTTGTGGTCTCTTCCAACTCTATGATTCTATGATTCAAACAGCAGGTGAAGGTGGGGGGCAGCTGCAAATGGCTTTCAGCCATCCAAGTGTTCTTTAAGTATTAAAAAGCCCAAGCAGGGCTGGTGAGGAAAGGGTTCTGTGATGAGGGGACCACCACTGAAAAAGCCCTGCTCCTTGCAGCTATTGGCCAGGCGTTCTGGAACAATGGTGTTCAGAGCAAGGCTTTGTTCATGGGTTGTAGCAGTGGAGAATGAGGAGACCCACTGCAGTCCTCGCCTTGAGCTTGCCCCTTCCAAGAGCATTCTCAAATTGGCACTAAAGCATGCTCCCATGCCCGTGGACTCATCCCCCAAGGTGAGTTTCCCATGTGTGTGTTGGGGTGCTTCTGTGACAATGACGGTCATATTCAGTGTTTATGCAACACCATCAAAGCACTGTATAGGAGTGTGCGGGCTTTGGAGTTTCTCAGACCTCTCTTCATCTCACAAGACGAGGGGGCTGGGGGCTGGATGATGTACGTACCTCAAGAGCCATGACGCAGCTCTAGCTCACATGCCCTGTATGCATGAGGTTTCTGGGCCCCACGCTGCGCCAAAGATTCCTGCATCGCAGGGGCTTCGTCTAGAATGAGCCTTGGGGTCCCTTCCAACTTGTATGGTTCTATGACTCCAGAGCAATAGAATATAGCAGTGAGATGGACCAATGTTCTGCTCTGGTGTGAAGCCGGTGTGTGTGTTTGCGCGTGCGTGTGCCTGCAACAATTGTTAAATGAAGCAAACTGCAGTCCCTGAAATGCTGCTGTTTAAATGGAACCTCTTCTACGGGATGTGATGTTGTGATTGATAAGCAGCAACCTGAGCATTAGAGACGCTGAGATGTTTTGGATTCGATTCAGCTCCCCTTGAAATATTTGGCAACACACTGCTTGATTTCGACAAGGGTCGACTCAGTGGCACACATCCAGTTGGGATCCAGCTCTGCTGAGCTGGTGCTGTGCAGCAAATTGCACCCGGTTGCCAAGGTCCCTTTTATGCTGTCATTGTGTGGTTCTGTTGTTTTTAATTTTGTTCCCTAGCAAGCTGCAGGGGTTTTCCTCCCCAGACTACTTGTAATGTGTCTGTGTTCCTGCAGCAGCCATTTGGTAATATAATGCTGCCATCTACTGGTGTTTTCTGGCAGGAGCTGGACATTTATTTACTTACTTTCCCATTTATGCGCTGCGCTTTCCCCCAGTGAGCTCATAGCAGGGAGCATCATACCATCACAAAGCCCCTGTGAAGTAGGCTCCATAGAAAGCATTTCCCACAAGGCTGTGCTTGAAGCTGTAACTCTGCATCTATAATATAATATAATATAATATAATATAATATAATATAATATAATATAATATTGTTGTTTAGTCGTGTCCGACTCTCCGTGACCCCCTGGACCAGAGCACGCCAGGCACTCCTGTCTTCCACTGCCTCCCGCAGTTTGGTCAAACTCATGCTGGTAGCTTCAAGAACACTGTCCAACCATCTCGTCCTCTGTCGTCCCCTTCTCCTTGTGCCCTCCATCTTTCCCAACATCAGGGTCTTTTCCAGGGAGTCTTCTCTTCTCATGAGGTGGCCAAAGTATTGGAACCTCAGCTTCAGGATCTGTCCTTCCAGTAGAAGAAGAAGAGGAGTCTGGATTTGATATCCCGCTTTATCACTACCCTAAGGAGTCTCAAAGCAGCTAACAATCTCCTTTCCCTTCCTCCCCCACAACAAACACTCAGGGCACTCAGGGCTGATTTCCTTGAGAATGGATAGGTTTGATCTTCTTGCAATCCATGGGACTCTCAAGAGTCTCCTCCAGCACCATATTAATATATACATTTTATTTTTGAATTTTTCAGTTTTACATACGTAGAATAAAAACAAAATACACATACCCCTTTTGACTTCCCTCACCCCTTTTTGTGGATCCTTATGTTATAATTTCCTCCCTGCATCTCCTTTATAACTACAATTTTTCTTAAGTCCTTAAATATTCCTTAATTATTTTTTTTTAAACTACAGGTTTTATGTTCATCCTACTAATGACTTGAATTGTTTACAGTAATTTTTCAAATACATTATATACTCCCCCCCCTTCTTTATTAAAAAAATTATTCTTCCTAGTTTCGAATTCTTCTAGTAAGTTTTGCCGTTTCGGCCTAGTCCTATTAATGCACGAATTAATAAATAAACATTGATGCACCCTTTATTTATTTATTTATTTAGGTTTAAGTGACCTTTCAACGCAGCAGTATGACATCTTCAAAAGCCGTAATATTTTTAATTCTTTTTATTAAAAAAATATTTTTTCATTTTCACAGAATCTTCTCAAATATTCTTTTATACATTTAATATTGGTATTGATATTAAATGTATAAAAGCCATAATAAAACCACCCAACTAACACTGAAAGATATTACAATATTGGGCAAAAAAGAATATCTTCACCTGCTGCTGAAAAGAGAACAGCATTGGCACCTGTCCTGGGGAGCATGTTCCAAAAGTGTGGTCTTCAAGAGAGGGAGCCCCTTCCTGGGTTCCACCTGCCTCACCTTGGACTGTAGAGGAACCTACAGAAGGTCCTCTGCTGTGGCCCTTAATACCCAGGCAGGCTCAGGAGAGAGAAGGCACAGTCCTTGAGGTCTCCTGCTCCTAGCTGGTTAGGGCTTCAAAGGTTTAGAATGATTAAAGGCAGCTTTAATGGCGCCTCCTTGGGTCCTGCTTTCTGTTGGTGCTTAAGAACACATGCTTTGCTTACTTTTCAATTAAGAACTTGGCTCCCAAAAATACTTCCTTTCCCTTTTAAATTTTCCCCCGTCTTGTTTGTCTTCTTCCCTGTAGTTTCTGCTGAGCTCTGATCTCAGCATAGCTTTAATTAGTTCTAATTAGCACTTGCGCTACATTGACAACAACAAAAGCCCCCAAACATGGTGGATTAAGCCCGAACCCCCCTCTGCTTTGCTGTGCCTTTCCTCACTGTGGTTCCCATTTGCGTGGAGCGATCAAAGTCTGGGCTTCCCTTCTCTTCTGCAGAGGAAGCAAGAAAACAGATCTGCCAGATTCCATCTGTGGAATAGGACAGTGGTGTCTTCAGTAGCTGCCTTGGCAGGAGAATTTTGGGCAAAACGCTACCATCGTTTTCATTATCTTTGTTCCAACATGTGCTGCTGTGCCTGATGGGAGCTGTAGTGCAAAACATATGGAGGGCACCTGGTTGGGGTAGGGTGCTTAAGGGCACAGCCAGCTTAGGAGTGTAAATAATAATAATAATAATTTATTATTTGTACCCCGCCCATCTGGCTGGGTTTCCCCAGCCACTCTGGGCGGCTTCCACAAAGACCAAAAATACACTAAGATGTCACACATTAAAAACTTCCCTGAACAGGGCTGCCTTCAGATGTCTTCTGAATGTCAGGTAGTTGTTTATCTCTTTGACATCTGATGGGAGAGCGTTCCACAGGGCGGGCGCCACTACCAAGAAGGCCCTCTGCCTGGTTCCCTATAGCTTTGCTTCTTGCAATGAGGGAACCGCCAGAAGGCCCTCGGCGCTGGACCTCAGCGTCCAGGCAGAACGATGGGGATGGAGACGCTCCTTCAGGTATACTGGGCCAAGGTTTTTTAGGGCTTTAAAGTCAACACCAACACTTTGAATTGTGCTCGGAAAGGGAAAGGGAAAGCAGGCATAGGCAAACTCCAGCCCTCCAGAAGTTTGGGACTACAGTTCCCATCATCCCTAGCTAACAGGACCAGTGGTCAGGGATGATGGGAATTGTAGTCCCAAACATCTGGAGGACCGGAGTTTGCCTATGCCTGGTGTAAAGTGTTAGGAAATCTAGCAGTGTCTTCCTCCCTGCACCTTGATAACACTCTGGCAGAGAGAGTTATGGGTTGGACCTTTGCTGTCCTGCAGAGCCTCCCGTAACTTGGCCAGAGCTGGTTCTTCCACCGTTCAGCCCAGCTGGATTAGGTGACTTGAGGAATCAGTGAGAATCTGGCTGGCCTAATTGCTGCTCCACCTTTGCTTCCTTGCTTCCTTCCTTCCTTCCTTGCTTGCTTGCTTGCTTGATTTTATATACCGCCCTTCATCAAAAGATCTCAGGGCAGCTCACAAGATAGAAACACGAGATAAAAGCACAAATAAATAGTTAAAGCAGAAACAACAAAACAATAGCCCCCCTCCCACAAACACATTCTGTCCGTTGTCCAAAAGGTGGCAAATTGCAGTTTTCACTGCAGTGGGGGTCATAGTCTGAATAAATGCTTTACATGGGAAAGTTACAGGTAAACATCTATGCGTGCACATACAGGGGTCATCTGTGAAGTGCTGGTGGTGGCCACTGTGGCTTGAGAAGTCTTATTTCGCAACTTGTGAGGAAATCCCTTAGCTCTGGAGTTCCTCCGGCTTCAAAGCCAAGGAGAAAGCAGGTGATGGCAGTGACTGGTGTTACCTCTCCCCTGTGACTGCGCCACTGTTTGTGCAAGGAGGAAGCAGCCCTTTCTGAAGTTCTGTCTTCAGAGCAGCTTTCAGAAGGCACAGAAGGTCCTGCCCTGGATTGGACAGGCCTCTACTCTTGGGTGCCATAGGATTTCTTCTTAGCTGGCAGCACACTGTGCTCAGTCGCTCAGTCCCGCTCCTCTCTTTTTCTGAGCTAGGCCTTAGACAGGCCACTCTCCCCATAACTTAAGTCCTGCTCCTTCTGAAACCCTTCAGGTCTTATTCCTCAACTCAGGCTTCTCAGGCTGCCAACTCTCACAAGCCAGGCACCTCCAGCTATCTCCTGGGCAAAATGACCTTTGCAGCTACGTCTTGGGCTGCTGACAGCCTTGCAGGCCTCTCCTCTCTGCCAGCCCTCCTCAAACTCTGCCTGCTCCAGACTCCAGCCTTCTAAGAACACCAGAAGGGCCTGGCAGCTGGATTAGGTCAAAGTCCCGTCTAGTCCAGTATCCTGTTCTCACAGTGGCCAACCAGATGATGATGATGATAATAATAATAATAATAATAAATAATATTTTTTATTTACCGTATTTTTCGCCCCATAGGGCGCACCTGCCCATAGGGCGCACCTAGTTTTTTGGGGGGGAAATAAAGAAAAAAAAATTATTTCCCCCCCAGGCGTGGGGCTGGGGCGGGGAAAGCCCGAGCTTCCCCTGACCCCAGCCCCCAGAACAGGCTGCTCTGCGCAAGCCGTGGGAGGGCTCCCGCGGCTTGCACAGAGCTACCTGAAGCCCGGGTGCGACTGCTCAGTGCTCCTGGGCTTCGGGGTGCAGGCAGCTCTCCGCAAGCCGTGCGAGCCCGGTGGGAACTCCGGCGGGCTCCCAAGGCTTGCGGATAGCTTCCTGAAGCCTGGAGAGCGAGAGGGGTCAGTGCCCATCGACCCCTCTTGCTCTCCAGGCTTCAGCGAAAGCCTGCATTTGCCCCATAGGACGCACACACATTTCCCCTTCATTTTTGGAGGGGGAAAAGTGCGTCCTATAGGGCGAAAAATACGGTATACCCCGCCCTCCTCAGCCAAGACCAGGCTCAGGGCAGCTATCAACCAATAATAAAAACAAGTTGATTAAAATACAATTTAAAAAACAAGATCAAAATACAACATGGAAACCCACAGGCAGGACACGAGTGCATTGGTCCTCTCAGCAACTGGCATTCAGAGGCATAACTGCCTTGGACAGTTGAGGGACATCATGGCTAGTGGCCATTAGTCTCTGGCTTTTCTTCTCAGGCATGACCCTCCTGCTTTGAGAATCGCAGTTAAATATCCGTCATCTCCTTGCAGCATCTCCTCGGATGGAATAGGGTTCAAACAGGTCAGAAGCACAAGTTGCCAGAAATGATGTTTGTGTTTATTACTTTCATTGGGTAGCCTGTCTCGTTCTGAACAAGTAATGACATGCAAACACATGCCTGTGCACCGTTAAAATAGCAGGAGAGCCACCTCAAAACGCTAAAATAACCAGCTTGTTGGTTCTACTCCAGCCCGCTGAGGACAACCCAGAGAGCTCAAAATGCTTCCTGGAGAGAGTGTTCCCCTTGAGCATGCAAGCTGAAGATGCAGAATGAAGTCAGGCAGACTATAAAAAGAGAAGCCACAGCAGGCTTTTTGCCCGTGGTGTGAGCTCAGATTCTTCTCAGCTTCACAGTTTGCATGCTAGACATATATCCCAGCGTCAGTCTTTTTAAAGAAAATAATAAAGTGCCATATGTACATTTATCTGTTCATCTTTCCATCTTGAGAGGAAGAAAAAAGAAGCCCTGCAAACATTTTTTTTTAAGAGTTACTAAAGCTGCTCTAGAGGCTGGTAAGGGGAGGTAGGTTTGTGACATTACAGGCATCCGCCAATAGGCGCACTCCACAAGGGGATTCCCCCCTTTCGTCTTATTGAACGAAATAAGCCACTTCTGCCACTCCACCAGCCCGACCGTCGTGGAACAGAAATATTGTGTCTGCTTATAAAGAGGCAAAACTTCCACTCTTGCAGCAGTGCACACCAGGGCTGAGACAAAAAATGCTGAAATGTTAGTGTTGGCAATTTTTTCAGAGGGAAGGAAAATGACATGCATGCACCAAAAATACCTCCCTGCCGCCACCCACATAAAAAACACAGTCCTTGGTTTTGCTTATTTTCAGAGAGGTGACAAAAATCATCCACATTCCGGGAGGTGGGCTTACCATCTGTGGGGAATTAATTTTCCAATACCACGGGGTTCAGCAGCAGTCCACTGTTTTCCTTCTCCTAGAAATCTGGAGTGGAGTCCCTAAAATCCCCTGTACGCCTCTTTCCGACAACTTCTGCAGCCAAGCGTCTTGCTCTTCTTTCCTTTGGACCATATCAGTGAGGCCAATGGTGGGGTCTTGTCATCTGGGCAGCCCAGGATCTCCAGACACACACCCCATAGAGTGCCCCCTAGAGATCACTTAGGTGCTGCTAACACAGTGGTTTGGACTTCACCCCCAGAGGCACACTCCCTTGTCTTTCAAGACAGACTGATCCCAACAACAACAGAATGCACTGAAAGCAGCACCCTTTGAAGTGGACTGGGGATGCTAGCCCCACAGGGTCTGCCCACCCTGAACTGTTTTCCTGATTTAAATCAAACAACCCAACCTATCTGGGGAAATGGGGATGGGGATTTTCACAGAAAGGAAGGGTTCACTCTTCTTCTTCTTCTTCTTCTTCTTCTTCTTCTTCTTCTTCTTCTTCTTCTTCTTCTTCTCCTTCTCCTCCTTCTCCTTCTCCTTCTCCTTCTCCTTCTCCTTCTCCTTCTCCTTCTCCTCCTCCTCCTCCTCCTCCTCCTCCTCCTCCTTTTTTGGTGTTCACTCATAGCCAAGTAGTGGGACGCGGGTGGTGCTGTGGGTAAAACCTCAGCGCCTAGGACTTGCCGATCGCACGGTTGGCGGTTCGAATCCCCGCGGCGGTGTGCGCTCCCGTCGTTCGGTCCCAGCGCCTGCCAACCTAGCAGTTCGAAAGCACCCCCGGGTGCAAGTAGATAAATAGGGACCGCTTACCAGCGGGAAGGTAAACGGCGTTCCGTGTGCTGCGCTGGCTCGCCAGATGCAGCTTGTCACGCTGGCCACGTGACCCGGAAGTGTCTGCGGACAGCGCTGGCTCCCGGCCTATAGAGTGAGATGAGCGCACAACCCTAGAGTCTGGCAAGACTGGCCCGTACGGGCAGGGGTACCTTTACCTTTACATAGCCAAGTATGATTGTCTTCCATGAACACAGTCTTAACAATCAGTCTGTAAGTGACTGTTGAGGCCATTTCTGGATCCACACATCCTTCCACAGTGGGGATATAGGTTTTCAGGCAGGAGGTGATCACGGTGAAGGTTTGCCAAGTGTGTTTGAACATTTTCAAAGTCCATGATACCTTTGGTAAATAAAGGCTGTTCTCCAGTTGGAGCGCTCGCAGGCCAGTGTTTCCCAGTTGTCAGCGTTTATACTACATTTTTTAAAAATTGCCTTGAGAGAGTCTTTAAACCTCTTTTGTTGACCACCAGCATTACACTTTCCATTTTTAAGTTCGGAATAGAGTAGTTGCTTTGGAAGACGATCATCAGGCATCCGCACAACATGACCAGTCCAACCAAGTTAATGTTGAAGAATCATCGCTTCAACACTGGTGATCTTTGCTTCTTCCAGTACACTGGCATTAGTCCACCTGTCTTCTCAAGTGATGTGTAAAAATTTTCAGAGACACCAATAATGGAATCTTTCAAGGAGTTGGAGATGGTGTTTATAAGTTGTCCATGCTTCGCAAGCATTTTCACAGAAAGAAAGGGTTCACTACTATTCCCAACAGTGTCCCACTCCCGATTGCATTGGGTCAGGGCGGGGGGCATTCCCTGCAGCTGTTATTGAATTGTTTGTTTTTTGAACAACAACAACAATCAGCGGAGTCACCAGTCTCTCGCCATTTCATCCTTATTATCCCAAAACAGCAAGTGCAGTGGAGTAAGGGTGGTGCTGGCCAAGCGTTGCTTTGAGCCAGGACCATCCTGATTTTGTAGCTCAGAGCTCCTTCAGGTGACCTGCTTGTGGAGGCAACCTCAATCCCCTAGCTTCTCCAGGATATAAGTGTGTCAAACAAGTAAATGAGCTGCACAAACTTTCTAAAATAATCTACATTCGTCTTCTTTTAAGCAGCCTGTTCAAAAGTGTAGAGCACCTAGCAGTAAGTTGGGCATTTAATACTCCAGCCTGCCTGCCCTCTGCATACCACTGCCTTTCTCTTCTAGGTGGTTTCCCGTTTTGCAGCAAAGATTTTATGTAGATTCGCCATTTGAACGTTTCCTGGGGGCACTTTTAATCCCTTTGCTCTAACCTTTTAAATATAAAGGTGTTCGCGGCCTTGGTAATGATTTTCACTGCCTTAATGTGGATGCTATTTGGTTGCTCTTAATGAAGAGGTGCAATTCCATTTTCTTCAGCTAAAAATACCATTGTCAGGGGTACATTGATGGGTGAAAATTTAAGGGTGGGGAGGACCTTTTCTCACCTGGCAATTTTTGAAATTGAAGGGGAGCGTTGACTGTTTGATGACCTTTTCAGTCTACAGGAAACCTGTTTTCACATTCTCAGAGACAAGAAATTTCACATGGGAGCTGAATCCAGTACTTTCAGCCTCCTCTTCCTCCTCTGCCAGGGGCTGTGCTGGCAGAGTAGGAATACAGGCACCAGAAGTTGGCAGTCTCTGGGCCAAATCAAAACTCACCCCCTGCAACCAACCCTTGAATAGGCGAGGAGCTTGGTCTCGCCACTCAAAGAACCTGGCCCCTTGGTTCCCTTCTCCTCTCTGAGTGGGACGCGGGTGGCACTGTGGTCCAAACCCCTGGGCCTCTTGGGTTTGCTGATCAGAAGGTCAGCAATTCGAATCCACGCAGCGGGGTGAGCTCCCATTGCTCTGTCCCAGCTCCTGCCAACCTAGCAGTTTGAAAACATGCCAGGGCAAGTGGATAAATAGGTACCGCTGCGGCTGGAAGGTAAATGGCATTTACGTGCACTCTGGCAGTCATCACAGTCCTCTGTGCGCCAGAAGCGGTTTAGTCATGCTTGCCACATGACCCAGAAAGCTGTTTGTGGACAATCGCCAGCTCCCTTGTCCTGAAAAGCGAGATGAGTGCTGCACCCCATCGTCGCCTTTGACTGAACTTAACCGTCCAGGGGTCCTTTATCTTACCCTCTCTGGGTTTCTCCCCAAATGCAGCATTGGACCCAAAGGGGTGCAGCAAATCCAGTGTTGGAATAACAGACCAGGTATTGTAGGCAGATCAGTCAGCAGTGCTGGCAGGTTGGAGGACCATCAGGCAAGAGGAGCAGGCTGGGCAACAAGACAAGTATCCGGGGGCAGCAGCAAGGCAGAGAACAAGCTGGGACCTTGGCAAGGATCACACTCTGGTTGCCCCCTCAAACAAAGCACCATCTGGGCATGTGCTGCAATGCTCTCCATCCCACAGAGGTGTGTATCACCATGTGCGTATCAGCCCTCCTTGAACTATTCCCATTACAGAGAGATGCCTGGGGACAAAGGGAGTTGCTTCCCTCTTGCACATGGAGATGCTGTCCTTCTCCGGCAGACGGAGGTGTCAGAAAGAGACAGGAGGGTAAAGAGGGGAGGAGTGTAGGGTGAGACAAGGGCTGGATCTAGACACATCAGTTAAATGTACAGTGGCACCTCGAGTGACATACGCTTCAGGTTACATACGCTTCAGGTTACAGACTCCACTAACCCAGAAATAGTGCTTCAGGTTAAGAACTTTGCTTCAGGATGAGAACAGAAATCGTGCTCCGGTGGCGCAGCAGCAGCAGGAGGCCCCATTAGCTAAAGTGGTACTTCAGGTTATGAACAGTTTCAGGTTAAGAACGGACCTCTGGAACGAATTAAGTACTTAACCCGAGGTACCACTGTATTTCAAACTTTGTTTGAAATTGGGTTGGCAAAAACAGAACTCCACAATGCCATCTGGTGTCACAGTGTTAGAATGCATAAACAACACATATAAAGCACTTTTTCTTTGCCAGTGTAGCTGAGTCCAAGATAGAAGCAGGGTGAGAAGAAGCACCTTCTGCTTGCAAATTCTGCATCCCTCCCATTTTTCCCCACAGCCTAAAAAGAAAGGCGGGTAAATATTGAATTGTCAACTTGAAAGGAGAAGTCTGTCACTTTGTTCTGATCTCTGAATGGGAGGAACTCTTTTTTCTGGGCTACTTCTTTGTACCGGGAAGCCCGTCTAAAGAAGATGGGGAGACATTCTGCCACCAAGGTGTTTTCACCTCACCATAGGAGGCTATGCTGCTTCATGCTTGCCTCTCCGTAGACAGTAACAGATATTTCGCAGAAGGTGGTATCATTCTGTTTCAGTGTACACCTCAGTGGGACCACTTAATCCCACGTTTTGCATATCCCATTGTCCATCTCTCCCTCTTAATTAAATTAAGCTGGTGCGGTGAACTTTTCAGCTGTCAGGAGAGGCTTTTGAAGCTATTCAGAGAACAAGATAAGCCAGCAACAACACTTCTCTTCTATCCAGAGTCACTTGACCTTGGTCGGGGGATGCTGCGCCCGCCCCCTGCCCCAATGCTTACAGTTCTCTGGAGCACAAAGGCATCACTTGGGAATGGCTAAAATAGACCAGCTGAGCACTGTACACTTTTTGTGGAGGCTTCCTCCTCTTCAGATTCAGATTGTAAGAGTGAGGTGCGGGACACTTCCACACAGTGAGGCAGTTCTCCAGCCAGGTGAGGTTTCGTTTCACCCCTTACATGTTTTCTGCATTCCACCTTCCTCTGTTTCCCAAGAGAGCCCTCTATAGCAGTGGTTGGGCACCTCCGGCCCATGGGCTAAGGTTACCAGGTGTCCCCGTTTCCCAGGGACATTCCCCGGATTTACAAATCAGTCCCCATACAAAATCCATGGAAGTTGAAAAGTGCCCCCGCGTTCATTGAAAAAAATCTGGTAACCTTACCGTGGGCCCAATCAGGCCTCCCCGTGTGGCCTGTGGAGCGCTTTGGCCAGGCTGAGCCACACACCCCTGTCCTACCCCTGACACATAGCTGTCAAGTGTCCCTTATTTGGTGGGACAATCCCTTATCCCAGCGCCATGTCCCGCTGCTGTCCCTTATTGATGATGTCCCTTAAATTAAGCTACTGAAGGTAATGGGGCCCTTTCTATGTCCAGCTGTCCTTTGTCAACAACAAATTGTTGCTGTTTTTTGTGTTGAATATATGCTTTATGGTAATTTATGGACCTAATAGGTATCTAAAGCCATTTGCACGCAACAAAATATGTATTTTATCAAAGTAATTGTTGATCCCTTATTTTGGCTGCTGATCCCTTATTTTTGAGGCTGCTGGTCCCTTATTTTCAAATCTGTAAGTTGACAGCTATGCCCTGACGTCATATAAGATCTGGGTGTCGTGCAGGTAAAGATGTAGCTGTCGGATCCATCAGGGCTTGCAAAACACCATGCTCATTGCTATGTTCCAGCCTAGAGTCTATGGGTTTCTCTCCAGCCTCTTCTATTTTGATGCCCATCCTGCTCCCCACTCCCTATTTTAATCTCAAAGGTGGACCCCACCTCGGCTGCATCTGGTTCAGCCCTCTAATGGCCTTCCATCTACGGGCTAAGACCTTTCTGTTTCCAGGGGACTTTGATTGATTGCACCGATGTTTTTTCTATGCCGTTGCACTGCTGCATATTTATTTATCTTTAGCTCAGAGCTGGCTGCTGGTCTTTATCTGTGGTGTTCATCGTTGTAGTTTTCGATAAGCTATTGTGCTGTGTTCTGTATATTTTACGGTTTTCTTGTTGACTGCCTTGGGCATCTAAACATGGAAAGGTGCAATAAGAAGTAAACAGGGAGGGAAGCCACCTTCAGAGCTCATCTTTGGAGTAAGAGAAAACGACCCCACCAAGCAAATCATAGCCCTCAATGGGGCCCATCCCACAGCTCAGATGGCTTTGTAAGAAGGCAGTTCTCCTGCTCTGTTCTTTTGCCGCACCTTTGAAACACTGTGCCAGAAAAGCAGAGAGCATGGCACTAAAGAGGGAGATTATTGATTTTTGCCGTTGGATTAGCATATCTGGCAGATGGAGGCTGTCTAAGAACGGTTCAGAGTGGCATCTGTGAGCTGCCTGATGGGAAGCCCTGAACTTCACACATCAGATGTGGGATTTCAGCAGTGTGTGTGTGTGTGTGTGTGTGTGTGTGTGTGTAATGCAGCAGTCCAATCCACCGCACCATCAACCAGCTCTGTGCGGCCAAGAATAAACATTTGCCGCTAGCAGAGATTTAAGAGCGCAGATTTTCATTTTTGGCATGGGAGGGGAGGTGCAGGGACGGGGGAAGTTGAATGCAAAATATATTGCGCTACGCAACTGAACATTACTTGGCAGAACTGATAAGCTAAGCTAGATCCTGATATGCATCTGTCTACCTGACAGGCACACTGTGACTGTATTAGCTTAAATCTAATTACTTTTTGAGTAAATTGTGGATAAGCCTGTATTTGTCAAATAAAGCCCAGTCCACAATCCAGTTAGCTGGTTTCGCGCTTTCCTTTCTATTCTTCCTTCAGCCCTGTTTGTGGAGAACTGGATTAGCTGGTGAACTGTTCTTGGGGCCAGGATTACAGGCACACATTGCATGCCTCCAAAAACACTCCTCATGTGAACTGGGGTCTGTTGTTCTCCCTCAGGTAACACGCATGCTGATCAGCCACCCATAATGGCTCCCTTTTGTATACCTCTTAAGATCAGGCATGTCCAAAGTCCGTTTCGGGGGCTCAATCTGTCCTGCCGGTCAGTTTAATCCGGCCCTTTGGCAGTTTATTTCCTGGGGTAAAATTCTAAAAACCTCAACAACTTCAATGCTAAAAAATGCTTAACAACTTTGGGGTAAAATCATAAAAAAGCTCAACAACTTCAATCCTAAAAAATGGTTAACAACTGTGGTTGGCCCTTTGATCGGCCCTCACAGCCCTTCACTTCATCGAATCTGGCCCTCTTTGAAAAAAGTTTGGACATCACTGTCTTAGATGGATTTCTTTCTTTCTTTCTTATAGATATAAAAGACTGAGGGAGAGCAGCAATATGTTCCAAAAACCTCTCTCCTTCTGCAGTTTTCTCCTAATGTATTATTGCAATCTGCAGAGGTAGTTTGCAGTTGTTTTCTTGAAAAGAAAAGAAAAAACTGACCAGAGATCTACTCTATTAAGGATATAGAACTTCAGTGCAATCTGCTGTGCGTAGCTGTGTTAACACCTGACACTATTAAGCTCCATGCCTTGCATACAATAGACTCCATATAAAATTGCATCACCACTGCAAATAAAGGGCAACAGCCAGTAGCAAAAGAGTCTGAAGTGGATGGAATTCATGTTTAAGGATGCAAAGTATGAGGCCTTATGGGGAATTGTGGACGCAGCAGACTCTCATCCCCCTAGGAACACCAAGTGCTGATACCTTCCAGATGTTTGGGACCTACAAGCCCATTGGGATTGCACTGGGGTCATTAAAAGTAACGAGAGCTGCCTTGGACCAAGGTTGGTTCATTTCAGTGGAGCTTGCATGGCCCTAGACAGTATTCCCAGATTTTACCCATGTTAATTAGTGGGGTCATTTGGATTTTCCAACCCAGGTGCCAAAATGTTTTCTTCTGCCTTTGGCCATCAGAATCTTCTCTTCTGTCCTGTCCATAGCTGTCAACGTTTTCCCCTTTTTAAGGGAAATTCCCTTATTCCGAATAGGATTCCTTGCAAGAAAAGGGAAAAGTTGACAGCTATGGTCCTCTCCTGCTGCTTTGGAATGGGGCACAGCTGGGGTTCATTTGGCTCTCCAGGCCTTTACACCCCTCAGCTTTCCCCCAATCCAAATATATCATTCCCAAGAAGACATTTGGCTGGTTTGTTGACTATGTCTGCCCAGAACAACTTCCTTGTTCCTCATCCTCATCTTAATCTTCCTGCACCTGGTTTGGGGTCTCTGGTCCTAAGTGACCTTCAGCCTCTATTTGAACCTTTCCCTGAATCCTCTCTCTACGCCCTTCTTCCTTGCCCTCCCATTTCCCCTCCTTCTGCCTGCTCTCTTATATTGAGCCTGATCCCATCTCTCCTGTCCAAGACCTGATACCATGTTCTGCCTACATCTGGGCAAGATGTTTAACCCTGGTTTACCTGAGACCTTGGGAGAGTCCCTTCCAGCCAAAGAAGGCTATGCTGAGCCATACGGTCTTCGTACAAATCAGCTTCATCTGCCACCAAGCTATCTCTCAGCCTCAGTTCCCTGTCTGTGAAATGGGATCATGGTTTCTTCTGAAGGCAAAGCCACTATATATAATAAAGCACCCGGTGATTACAAGCGCTGTATACATGATAAATCACAATAGCCCCTTTGTTTCAGCATCTGGGTCCACTTCCCACACAGTTTGCGTTAAGCACGCCAAGCTGCTCTCTGCTGCATTTGTTCTTCCCAGCGGGCAGCTAAAATTGTATTTTATTTTGTGCTGACTGGCGCACTCTTGTCGTTGCCTTTTCCACCAAAGTGCTGACTGTCTCCTTCCTCTTCTTCAGGGAGGCATTTCATTTCCACCTCTCCCCCTTATTTGCAAGGAGGGAAGTCGCTTAATATTCTTTATAAAGTGGCATCCAGTTCAGATAATTTTTGTCCTTTGTGCAGTAAAAATGCAAATCTGTCTGACTTACGTGCAATGGCAAGCATTAATAAGTGATGTTTAAATAGACTGGATTAGCAGTTTTACTGATATATGAACAAGATCCCAGCTCTCTCTCTCCTCCCTCCCTGCCCCTCCTCCCGAATAATTTGCACATGCAAAATCAATTTGAATACAACACACTAAATTCAATTTAGTTTTTGTGTAGGAAATTGCACTTATCGGCCTGAACCATTAAATTTACTGTTTAATATGTACTTTCCAGCTCACTTGGTTAGAATTTCATTGCCCTTTATCTGTATAAATTTAATTAGGCCTGATATCATCAGTATATTATAGAACTAATTAAAGATTTAGATAAGTGTGGAGGGTGTTTCTTTAATGCCCTATAAAGTTCCACTTGGCAAAGGAGGGGATTTTTCCTTCCTGCTTTGCCACAGCACTTTGTGGGAGGCTAAGAGGACCCTGAGTCAGAGAATGCTTTTGGAAGCAACATGCAGCGAGTTTGAAGGTGTTAACCTGACTCTCATACTCTTCCTTAATTAACCTGCAGTGTCTAGTTTGGGGTAGGGGAGAATTCATTTATCCATGAAATAAATTCCCTAGGTGAAGAGTGTACACACAGTATGACTGCTGCTGTAGGACATGACTGTTTGCTGACTCACTGGATCTCCCCAGGTTGCTTATCCCATCATAAGGTAAAGGTAAAGGGACCCCTGACCGTTAGGTCCAGTCGTGGATGACTCTGGGGTTGCGGCGCTCATCTCGCTTTACAGTGGTACCTTGGGTTAAGTACTTAATTCGTTCCGGAGGTCCGTTCTTAACCTGAAACTGTTCTTAACCTGAAGCACCATTTTAGCTAATGGGGACTCCTGCTGCTGCCGCTCTGCCACCGCACGATTTCTGTTCTCATCCTGAAGCAAAGTTCTTAACCCGAGGTAATATTTATGGGTTAGCAGAGTCTGTAACCTGAAGCATATGTAACCTGAAGTGTATGTAACCCGAGGTACCACTGTATTGGCTGAGGGAGCTGGCATACAGCTTCCGGGTCATGTGGCCAGCATGACTAAGCCACTTCTGGCAAACCTGAGCAGCGCACGGAAACGCCGTTTACCTTCCCACCGGAGCGGTACCTATTTATCTACTTGCACTCTGACGTGCTTTCGAACTGCTAGGTTGGCAGGAGCAGGGACCGAGCAACGGGAGCTCACCCCGTCGCGGGAATTCGAACCGCCGACCTTCTGATCGGCAAGTCCTAGGCTCTGTGGTTTAACCCACAGTGCCACCCGCATCCCTATCCCCTCATAGCTGGCCACTTAGTCATGTGATATCCCCTGGCCAGCCATTTCCTGCATGTTAGAAGGGCTTTGTCTTTGCAGGAATGGCAATGAGTGTGTTTGGAAACTATGGCTGGCTCAGAACGATTGATGAGGGCCGGTTATATGCGGCATGCGACTCTGTTGCTTTTTAACCTGCATTGTCTCCTGGTGGGCTGCCAAACCCCATTCAAAGTTCTGGTTATCGCCTTCAAAGTCAGGTCCATTTTGGATCCAGTATATCTGAAAGACCAGCTGCTCCAGCATGATTCTTCCTACCCACCTCTTAAGTTCTTCTGGAGAGGCCATTCCTCTGCATCCAACCGGTCCATGACAGCCACACTTTACCACAATGTACAGTGGTACCTCGGGGTTAAGTACTTAATTTGTTCCAGAGGTCCGTTCTTAACCTGAAACTGTTCTTAACCTGAAGCACCACTTTAGCTAATGGGGCCTCCAGCTGCTAACCTATTTCTGGGTTAGCGGAGTCTGTAACCTGAAGCATCCTAACCTAAAGCGTATGTGACCCGAGGTACCACTGTATTCATGTCTGTACGCATTACTCATCTGCAGAACCCAGAGAAGTGTGAATTGTGAAGAATGGCAGCCTCGTGGTTTGTGTATTGTTTTGAAAGTGTGAATTTGGTAGGTTCACCTTTAAATGCACGCTGAGCGGATTTATTTCTACCCCATCCCTACTTGGGAGGTTGCTTTAGCCCCTTCTCTGTAGCCTTCAGGACCACTAAAGCTGTTTCATTCAGTTGGGCTGTTGGGGCTGTCTGATCTGTGGAGTTTGTTTATGATGCTGCATTTTTTATTAAGTTAGTTGTTGGTTTTCAATTAATTTTACTGCTCAGGTTCTGTTATGTTTGTGAGCTTCTTCAATGATTCCTGTGCTTTGGGCCTCTTCACTGTGCAATTTCTGGCTGTGGGCCTAATTAAAGGTCAATCCAGCCCATTGCTATCAGCCGTTGAGTAGCCAAGGGTCTCGAGAACAGAACCCAGCTCTCCGGTCCTGTTGTCTTTTTCCTGCCCTGTCACTGGAGACGAGATCAGAGACAAGTCTGGACTCTGCAGCAACTGATTCCTCAACTTCCTTCCTATTCAGAACATACAAATGGAGTCTTGAACCAGAACCACACCTTTAAAAAATAAAATATTGGTGCAATTCTTAAAAGCCTCTTTTTTTCCTGGGAAAGCTCTGTGGGGAGAAGCAAGCCTATCTTGAACTGCCTGCCTTGGAGGAAAGTCCCTAGATATTTAAAAATAATAATAATCTCAGTGGAAAGGCAGCCAAGATGAAACAATCTCCCATGAGTGCCATCAATACTTTTCTCCATTTAAATGCTAATTTTCACCTCTAACCCTGGCTAGCCTGCATAAACAAAACAAAACAAAACAAAATGTTTCAAGGGGTAGTCAGGGGAAATTCCTGATTGAATCCTGATCTGGATAAGATTTGATTTCTTCTCAAGATGGTGGCTGGGGGAGCAGGGGGGCTTTGCATTTAATTTGAAGAAGGCAGCTCCTCAAACATTCCTGAATCTGTCTGCGGAAAGTAGCTTGCTGCCTTTGCCTTTCCCATTCCAGCCTCCTCTCTGCTTATATCCCCTTTTGGTCTCTCCCCCTCCCCACCCCACGCACCCCCGTGCACGCCCTTAGAATGAAGAATTTCTTTGGGGCAGAATTTCTTTCCCTCTTGCTCTCCTTCTTGCTTTCTGTGTACATTGATAGTGTCAGATAAATAAACAACAGTAGGAGAGGTTCTGTGTAGGAATTGGAATGGAAGTTGCTTGTCGATCGTGTCCTTATTGCATATAAACAGATTGTCTTCCACCGAGTCCTGGCGTTGGTCCATCTAGCCCAGAATTTTCTCTGGCTGTCAATGGTTCTACAAGGTCTGAAGCAAAGGCTTTTCTCATTGTCTCCCTCCTGATCCTTTTAAGCAGGGCTGATTTCAGACTGGAGAAGCACTATGTGTTTACAATAAAGGTAAAGGTAAAGGGACCCCTGACTCTGGGGTTGCGGCGCTCATCTCGCTTTATTGGCCGAGGGAGCCAGCGTACAGCTTCCGGGTCATGTGGCCAGCATGACTAAGCCGCTTCTGGCAAACCAGAGCAGCACATGGTAACACCGTTTACCTTCCCGCTGGAGCAGTACCTATTTATCTACTTGCACTTTGACGTGCTTTCGAACTGCTAGGTGGGCAGGAGCTGGGACCGAGCAACGGGAGCTCACCCCATCGCAGGGATTCGAACCGCCGACCTTCTGATTGGCAAGTCCTAGGCTCTGTGGTTTAACCAACAGCGCCACCCGCATCCCTGTTTTTACAATACTTCTCGGTTATTTGGAGGCCACCAACCGCACAAGAGCATGGTAGTCACTACCCTCTAATATTGTCCAATGCTTCCTTCCCACCCCCCTCCACAAGCTGCATCAGCGTCATCATTGGCTCTCTGACCCCAAATGATTGGCCACAGTCAATGCCACTCTCCTTTTGGGGGACTAAATGATGTAAACTCAGATGGCAGTCAGCTAGACCTTGGCGGCTGCTGCTGTTTTTAGGGTTATTTGGGGTCGACAAGGCCTTGGGTTTGCACTCCGTTCCTGGCATTGCCTTTGGTCCCATGTTACAGGGGAATGCAGCAACCAGGGTCAGTTAGGGAGCAATTTCATAGGGTGGCGTTCAACTACATATTATACAGAGTATACCTACTGAAATTAATGAACATGGCTTCAGTTGGAGAATGGCCCACACAATTTGCCTTGCACATATCACTGCTTGGCATATCCATTCCTCTGCCAGTATGGCACTGCACCCTTGATAAATGTCTGTCACCCTCCTTGTGTGTGTAAGGAGGCTGTCTAGGCAAACTAGGCCCTCCAGATGTTTTGGAAGTACAACTCCCATCATCCCTAACCAACAGGACCAGTGGTCAGGGATGATGGGAGTTGCAGTCCCAAAACATCTGGAGCGCCAAGTTTGCCTATGCCTGGTCTAGGAACTTGAAAGCAAACATTTTTGATGCATTTTGGATCCTACAGCCCCGTTGCACAATGCAAGGTCCCATCACATCAGGTCCACCAAGTCTCTCCAACTAGCCTGCTAACCTTCTCCTCCTTCTCCAACAAGTTGCACATACAAGCAGTGTAAAATTGGGCAGACTTTTTGAAAGAAAAAATGGGCTGCATGGGAAGTGAGGGGAGGTGGTAAGGCTGGAAGGAACCCCTTTTCAGACATGCTTGTTTGTACATTCAAGTTTTCGTTGTGGGGAGAATCGAAACTTTGATCTCTCACCTGCAGTCTGCAAATGCACTCATGGGAAAAAGAAAGGGCACCCTCTTTGAATTCTGTGGTTTTTACATATGAAGACATGACAACAATCATCTGTTCCTTAGCAGGTCTTAAAATTAGGTAAATACAACCTCAGATGAACAACACATGGCATATTACCCTGTGTCATGATTTATTTAACAGAAATAAAGCCAGAATAGAAAAGTCATGTGTGAAAAATAAGTACACCTTATGATTCAATAGCTTGTAGAACTACCTTTAGCAGCAATAACATGAAGTAATTATTTTCTGTAGGACTTTATCTGTCTCTCACATTGTTGTGGACGAATTTTGGCCCATTCTTCTTTACAACGTTGCTTCAGTTCATTGAGGTTTGCTGGCATTTGTTTATGCACAGCTCTCTTAAGATCCCACACAACATTTCAATTGGGTTGAGGTCTGGGTTTTGAGTGGGCCATTGCAACACCTTTGATTCTGGGTTTTTTCAGTCATTTGGTTGTAGATTTGTTGGTGTGCTTGGGATCCTTCTCCTGTTGCATGACCCAGTTTCAGCCATGCTTCAGCTGTTGGGCAGATGGCCAAACATTTGTCTGTAGGAATTCATGGTCGACTCAATGACTGCAAGGTGCCCATGTCCTGTGGCTGCAAAACAACCCCAAATCTTCACCCTTCCACCATTGTGCTTGACAGTTGGTATGAGGTGCTTGTTCTGGTTTCCTGTGTTTGCTTTTTGCTAAACATGGCACTGCATTATGGCCAAACATCTCCACTTTGGTCTCATCTTCCCAAAGGACATTGTTCTAGAAGTGGTTTGTTCAGATGCGACTTTGCAAACCAAAGCTATGCTGCCATGTTCTTTTTAGAGAGACGAGGCTTTCTCCTGGAAACCCTTCCAAACAAACCATGCTTGTTTGGTCTTTTTCTAATTGTGCTGTCACAAACTTTAACATTTAACATGTTAACTGAGGCCTGTAGAGCCTGAGATGTAACTCTTGGGTTTTTTGCAATTTCTTTGAGCATTGCACGGTCTGACCTTGGGGTGAATTCACTGGGACGTCCCCTCCTGAGAAGATTGGCAACTGTCTTGAATGTTTTCCACTTTTGAATAATCTTTCTCAGTGTAGAATGATGGACTTAAAATTGGTTGGAGATTACCTTAGAATCCTGTTTCTTGGGAGGCAGCACTTGCTTCTCTAAGAGCATTGTGTCGTCTTTCCTTCTTTGCATTGTGTTAAAACACACCTGAATGCTCCAGACCAGCAAACTGCGAAAACTTCGGCTTTTATAGAGGTGGGCACATTTGCTGATGATCAATTAAGCAAGGGCATTTGATTAGCAGCCCCTGTCTGCTACTTAGCCTCTTAATTCCTACGGGAGCAGTAAGGATGTACTTAGTTTTTCACACTTGATTTCTCCATCGGCTTAAATAAATCATGACACGATGTAATATGTCATGTGTTGTTGTTCACCTGGGGTTGTATTTGCCTAATTTTAAGACCTGCTAAAGAACAAATGATTGCTATTATGTCCTGATATGTAAAACCACAGAATTCAAAGAGGGTTCACTTTCTTTTTCCCATGATTGTAGGTGCACCATGTGATTTTCCTGTTTGGAGGGGTTTGTTGGCTCCCCAGAAGCTTAGAATGAAGCACCTAGACCAGAAAATGCAGTGTGTGTGTGTGTGTGTGTTTTCCTGATGATTTAAAAGTTGTGCTGCTGGGCAGAATGCCTCTCTCTAGCCTCTCCTAAAAAAATCAAACAAAACATTTCTGACGGCTGGAAGCAAAAACTATGAAAAGGGAACAAAGGCTAATCAAGAGGCGAATTCTTCTCCCTCTCTCTCTCTTTCATATTTCATTATTTGATAACATCAGGAGAGCAGGCCTATCAGAATTGCTTTGGCAAAGGCAAACAGGAAGCACGCCTGATCAATATTTATTAATACTTTTCAAAGACAGGGGAGGCAAACCTTGAGCTGAGCGGCTAATCGAGTGAGTAATTCCACATGCGTAGGCCGGCTGGCCAAAGGCAACACCAGGCCAAACAAGGCAGTGGTTTTAATTGCAACCAATTAAAAATGCAGGTTTCTCTCTCCCCAGCCCCCGCACCACTGCCTTTATATTAATTGTTTATTTTAATTAGAAAATAATCTGATTCTCTAAGGAGTGGCAAGTAACTCCTGGAAGCAGTGAGTTCTGGATTCTGGTCAGAATGTCCTTTTGCAACTTCAGCCATTCGGCCTCCTGTGGATGGAGTTTGTGGGCTCATCCAGTCTTCTACTTGTCCCGCGACTTTCCCCTGGGAGAACCCAATTTCTGCCGCTGAATCAGAGCAAACGTCAATTGGGTTTTCTGCAGATTGCCGTTTGCTGCGATTCAGCACGAAAGAGCAGGTTCTGCCAGGGAAAGTGGAGGGGCAAACAGAAAAGAATTCGGACCCGTGCCTAGAAAACATGGGACAAGCAGAAAACCACTCAAACCTTGCTTTCTAGGCATGGAACAAGTGGAAGCATGGATGAGCCCCCTGTCTACTCAATACAGTGTCAGATCATGGCCTCCTCATTTCAAATAGGCTGGGTTGCACTGGTTGAGTGGGAGAAGGTAGGCATAGTCTAAGCACCTGTCCCCCTAGCGCAGTGTTGCCTACACTGACTGGCAGCGGCTGCCCCGAGTTTCAGATGGAGGATATTACTGGTCCTACCTGGAAATGAACCAGGGACCTTGGGCATGCAAAATAGACCCACCACCATTGGGCTACAGCCCTTCCACTAGGACAGCTCTTCCTCTGGAGGCAGATAATAGTTCTTGAAAATGATTTTCATCCATTCTAGTCCCAGAACCCTAACCTCCTACACAGAACTCGTTTTAATTTTCTTTCTTATTTTAATCTATAGTCTCCATTTTCCCCTTTCTTTCTTTTCTAACTGTCAGTGCGATTCCTGTTTAGTCAGCTGACAGCACAGCTGAAGTGAACGTGGAACTTTCTTCTTTGCATTGCAGGCAATACTACGAGATGCTGTACAACACCGCAGATGAGTTGCTGAATCTGGTGGTGGATCAAGGAGTGAAATACACTGAGCTGGAGTACATCTATGCCCTGAGCTTATTGCACCGCAGCCAGACTGGCGTTGGGGACCAAACCACCCAAAACATGAGGCTCCAGCGCCTGAAAGAGATAATCTGTGAGCAGGCAGCTATCAAGCAAGCCACCAAGGACAAGAAAATCACCACTGTTTAATTTATGCCATTGTGGGAGGGCGGCTAGCCAGAGAAGCTTCATGCTTGCTTGCAGCCAACAAGAATTGCATTGTTTTGGGCGCTGCATTGTTAAAGCGGGGTGTCTGTTTGATATTTGGGTCTATGCCCTTTTCATGAAAATATTATCCATTGGGTTTTTTGGGTGGGTGTGGGTTAGAGGCCAGTTATGTGGCAAGATGCGATTAAGAAATGTCACCATGATGAAATGGAATGCAAATGGCTGGTGTGCCTGTCACTTTAGAGCTTTGATGGATTTAGCTGGGCGTGATGGAGGGGAGTAGAAAAAAGGAGGGGTACCTGTTGTTCACTTGATCTAGTTGGATCTACAGCATTGAGAAAGACTGATAAGTAATTTTTAACTAAAATTCAATTCTAGCTGTCAAAATGAGAGGGACAGACGTAGCTGAGATTCCTGCCCCCTTCCTATCAAGTGGTTTTTGATTGTTCCAGTACTATCATGATATACAGCTGCCCTTATTTCCAAGTTTCTCCTTTTCCCAGGTAAGCTGCAGATGAAGCTTGTCCACCATCTTGAATAGCATTTAACTGGTTTGTATGGGAAGGGGAGAGAGAGTGCCAGGTGCCACATGGCTCCACTGCTTTGGATTTATACCATTTCCCGTGGTATACAGCCGGTTGTCTGTATCATCTAGCCAAGCAGTGAGGAAAGGTTTGTCACTCCTTTCCCCGCGGTATTTCAGTTGGTTGTGGAAATATTCTCTGCACCACTCAGCAGTCGACCAGCTCAGTAATGGCTTACATGCTTACTCTGTGGTATGTTACCACTTGATTAATAGAGAAGACCATTTGCCATCCGTAACCAATATCACTGGGTCTCCCTGGAGATGCTGGCTCTAAATCCGCAAAGCTCATTAGCTATCTAATAGGGGATCATTGGTTTCTTTCAAGGTTTTTCTCTCCAGTTCAAAAGCGGAAGTTGGATTGTTACAACTTTCTTCAGTGGCTGCAACTCAAGGACAGTTATTGCATTACAGCAAGCCTGAGAGTTGTGTTTGCTCATACAGAACACACTTGATCCACGTAGCCCATAGGTAGCTAGTTCTGCAAGGGAAGGGTCTGCCACCTTTCTTGGCAGAGGTGGCTATAGGACCAGTGTGTGGTCAGCAGGGCAGACTCCAAGCTGTCATTGCAAGAATATCAGTTTGCTGTCCTTCAGGCTTCAGGTTGAGCACAACCAGGTCAAAGATGATGTCTAAAAGTTGTCAAGTAACCTTTCTGTAAAAGTCTAGCACATCGCTGCCACAGCTAGCTCAGATCTGTTCTTAATAATGACGAGGTTTGCAGATCACATGAAACCATAGTTAAACATAAACTGAGGTTTGCTGTGAATGAATAGCATGCTGGTCCACACTGCTCAGAAGTCCACTTTCGTCCATCCATCCGTTTCCCCCGGTTCCTTCTGTTGCTGCACCAAAGAGGAAAGAAACCAGTGTCTTGCTTTGCTTTTTGTGTGAACCAACACTTGTGGTATTCTTCTCACCAAACAAACCACAAATGGAAGCCATTCTCTCCCTAGACTTACCACTCATGGTTTGCTTAAGGGAAACAAACCACAAATGCTAGTTTACACGTAAACCACAGCCAGCCTTTGGTCCCCCCCACCCCAGTGCGACAGCCACAGGAGCAAAGACTTTTGAACAGCTTGCACCCAAATGCTGCTCATTCATATCAAACCATGGGTTTCCTTAAACTATGGTTTTGTGTGTTTTCCAAACGGGGGGCCAACGTCACATTCTGGCCGTTGACTTAGGTCAGCCAGCTCCATAGACACCTCCCTTCCCTTCACCTTGGAAAGCCTAGAAATATTGTCTGCTTCTCTATAACCTTTATCGAAAGGGAGTGAGGTCAGAGGGGAGGGGCAATACAACGCTGACACTGTGGGTTTTGCCCTTCACTGCAGGACAGGCTCTGCTCTCTCCTCTTCGCACAAGATTGCAAACTCCCTTTGCCTACAGCTTGAAGTAGAAGTTGCCCTCTCTGAGCCGGTTCTTTTCCCTTGCTGCTTACGTTGCTTTCCTCTTGGTTCGACTGGAAAATTAAAGGATAATTTTGGAGCCCTTAATTACTGTACAGTGGTTTGCTTGGATGCACTGGTACTCTCCAAGGCTTATTCAGCAGCTTCCGTGCAGTGATTTTTAAGGAGGTTGCAAGTCAGGCTTTGAATTCCCTGAGGAGGTCAGACTTTCCCCGCCATCCTATAAACAGCAACATTTCAGGCATGAAGAGGAGATACACTTAACTAAGGTCACAGGAACCCAGGAGGTCCCCTGGAAGATACTGCCGTGCCTGTTCAAAATGGCTCTGGGCTGTTGATGTCTTAGTGGTGAAACTTAAGAACAGCTTTCACCAGCTCGCTCCAAACTTCAACATTTTCCCCAACCCTGCCTGCAAGTAGCATGTGGAAGAAACCCATAAAAAAGCATTTGAGTTCTTAATCCAGAGGAGAATAACGCAGAATAGGATTTGGCCAAAGACAGTGAAATTAGATCTTACAAGGGAAATGCAGAGTTTCCAGCCCCATATTTCCCTTCTGATGCTAATGGGATGAGCAGATGCTTGCGATACAGGATTGGCAAGATGGGTGGATGATTATTTTCACCTTCAAGTACCATTTTTTTAAAAAGCTTATCTCCAGCTGGAAAACCTGAAGTTAGTTATTTTGGGGGGGAACTGTCCAGGGAGGAATATCAGTGGTAGGTGGAAAGGAACCAGCAGGTGCAGGAGGAGGGGTTAAGCACCTCCATCCCCTGTAAGTGACCTACCCCCACCTGCATCCTTCCATTCCTGTTAACTCAGCACAAGCAAATGCAGTCAAGGAGGACTACTGCCCAGGTCTGCATAGGGTGCCAGAAGCAGAGGCCACTGAAATGAAGGAAGACACAAGGTGCTTTTTCCTCCAGGCCTTGGTATGCACACAACCCTAGTTCCATGAGAGTTTCTCCCTTGAGATGCTGTTGGCAGTGGATCACACCATGAAGAATAAAAGTACTTGGGCTGGGGAGAGGGAGGATGATGGGAACTGAAAAGATCCTTTTGTGTATGATCTGAGACAAATTAATAGGCGGCACTTGCGCATATTCTATATTGGTTTTTGCTATTAAATATTAACACATGTATACACCCTGCTTTGAGCTTAATTTGTTCTCTGAGCCGCATCCCAAACATTAAGGCCTTCCAAACATCGGAAAGAGGCAAGCCTCCAGGAAAAAGGAAATTATGCAGTAGGCCGATGTAGCCTCTTACAAACTGGTGCATGGGTTATAATCAGGAGGACTCTCTCTGCTGCCTTCCTATTCTACACAATCTAGAAATATTTGCTGAGAGACCTAGTCTGTGATGACGGTGTACCAGCCAGACGTAGTGAGAAGCAGCTTTGGCTATTAGAAAGCCCAATTTCAGGTTCATCCAAGAACAAGCAAGGGCGACTTTCTAATAGAGCGGCTGATGATTTGCCAAAGGTATTTTGCTGCACAGCTCAGCGGAGGAAATTGCAAATGCTCGCGCATCCAAAACCCTAACAAGCCAATCTTCCCCCTTGATTGCCACTTGCTCCTACGCCTAACAGAGTGAACTGTGAACACTGATGCAATGAACATCCTCATAAATTGCCGCTGATGAAAAACAAATTTGATGATTACGGCTGGGCAATAAGCGGCCTGAATTGTGTTTATTACTGCCTCCTCCTCCACCCCCGGCTCAGTTGGATAGATGAAAGCAGCAAGAGACGGGAGGAAGGCAAAACATGGCCCCGCGATCACAGTTATTAAGCCCGCCTCTGCGCACTGGGGGTCTGGATGTGGACATCCACGTTCACATCTCTGCTCAGCCATAAAAGCTTATTGCGAGCCAATTACATACAAGACAGGGGCTCTTTGATTTTATCTCCCAATGTTTCTCTCTTTTCCTAAAAGCTGCTACTTGGGTGAGGGCCACAGGATAGGATGCTTAAACACCCCCCCCCCCAATTCCATTATGCAGCTCACATCCACGCACAGTGCCAATTTGCCATGATTCTGTTTGAATCTCCTGCACCTTTCATTGCTTGGCTCCGGGTGCATGTGGCCTGATAGAAATCACTATCTCTGGCTCACTAGCCTGCTTCAAAGGATGCTTGCAAAGGCAGAATAAGAGACAAGGGGTTTGGCATGTTGCTTTTGTTCTCAGCCATCTGAAGCAGAAGGAAGGGGTGAGGAAGCACTTGTTATCCCAAGTGACTCATGTATACACATGTACACATGTACCTGTATCTTACTTGCAAGTTCACAGCGCTACTCTTTTGGTGGCGAGGGGGGAGTTTTTGCTGGAGACGATTGCACGCCACAGACATTGTTGGAATAGGCACGATTATTTTAGGTGCACCCACTTCACCTTACTTAATTGGGTGAAATGAGCACAATCAAAACAGTAAATCCCAATATTATCTTGCTTGCTTAGGGGAGTTAGCAAAAAACACCATGCAATTACTGTGATTAAAAATATTTAGTCCCACAAAATCGCTTGCAGAGAGTAAAAATTAGTTTTGAGGCTTGAACAGAAATATGAAGAAGTAAGTTAGTTAGTTGATATAAATAGCTAGAGTTCGAACTAATGTTTCAAGCAGAAGGGAAATAAGGTAGCAAGGAGGAAGACACCAATAATTACTTCTCCCAAGAAGGGGAAGACAAAGAGAAGCAATCTCCTTGGTTTCACCAGGGGTGCCTGGTCACAACTCAGTGCAGGCTTCCTAGCACTGAGGAGTTGATTTGGCTGGTAGAAGAAATCCAGACAATAATGTAGAATTGGTTTTAACTGTCTTTGCTCCCTGTTACAGACTACAACCAGCCCAATAAGGCTTTTCCCCAGTCTTGCCACAATTTCCATAAAACAGGTTGCTGCTCTTCCCATTTTATGGATGAAGAACAAAGGCTCAGAGAAAGAGAGACTTGCTTAAGGCCACTCACACTTAGGTTTGGCCCCCTTTGCCATCTTCTGCCTCACCCTGCTCACCTGCAACTCAACAGCTCTCAAATCTCTCAATCAAAAGTGGATTTTAATTGGCCACTTCACAAAGCAAGGATGCCCAAAGCCGAACTTCGTGGGGCCGGGGGGGAGGGGCAAAGAACACAACACACAAAAGGCACTTGTGTGTTTTGTGTCTACATGTGGGAGCAAGAGAGAGCAGCTACCTGCACACTGTTTCTTAGCCTGTGTGATTTGATACTCTGTCTACCCCGAAATTAAAGCCTACTGAGATCTTAATAAGGAACAGCCTGTGAGAGAGATTGGAAAATTATTTAGATATAGATAATTAGGGCTTGAGACTGCAGCAGCAGAAGCACAGGAACTGATAGAAGCTTCTGCTCTGATTCTGCTTTTCGGCTTTTGAGTATGGAGCAGTCACTAGCTACAATTCTGTCAAACTGAATTGGCTCTGTTGTATATGTATACACCCCCCCCAAAAAAATTTTTTTTACAGATCATACACTGAGCATTAAATTTCAAGAGAGAGAGATATCCAGATTGTAGCTTTGCAACCCAGCTCAGTCACTTTAAAAGAGCCAGTGTGGTTCAAAAGTCTGTGTGTTCAGCTGAGACCAGGAAGACCCAAGTTTGCTTGCTTGTTTTTTAATTTTATTTTGTACCACCCATTAGCAATAAGTTCAAATCCCCACTCGGCTTACCCTGCTACTGAGCTATGGCCCATCCCTCCCTGAACAAAGGATAGGAGACGACTTCCATGTCCTGCTTCTGTGATTCCAGAGATAGGGCTGCCATATTTTATATTTATATTTTATTTTCATTTTAGTAAGACTGGGGTGGGAAATTCTTCAAGAAACCTGCCTGGGGTGGCCAAGGCCACAACTGCAAACAAAAGGTCTTCGCTTATTTATTTGGAGATACTTTTGGATTCTGTTTTTTTAAAAGAAGCCAATCTTCAGGCGGGTGCCAGCTTCAGTTTTTAGAAGGGGCTATTTTGCCTGCTATTCTCCTGCACCTTCTCTGAGTCTTATTTTTTTTAAAAAGAACCCTTTTCCTGTGGCAGTGGCGATGCATCCAGCATCCGAAATACATATGGCTAATGTGATCAAAATGGAGAGCCATTGCGGCGAGGTGCCGTCAAGGAGCCATTCCGCTGGAGATGAGCAAAGTGCCAGCCATTCCCACCATGCCAAAGTTGAGCAGATGGTGGTGGCTGCTGCTTCTTTTTTCCAGTCCTGAAGTTTTTAATAATCCCTTCTTTTGGCTGAACCCTTGTGAATCCCAGTGGAAGGGGCAGGCATTTTCCAGATGGTGGGAAATAAACTCTGGAACACTTCAGTGCGGAGAACTCATTAACCTAGCCTGGCGAGGTGCCAATTTGCACAGAAGTTCATGGAAGCCGCCCTGGCACCAGCCTGTCTCTTCCGTGAGCTCCCACCAAGTCAGCAGCTCAAGCCTTCCACGGACGGTTTGCCAGCCTAGCCGTTAATTTGATTACAGGCGGTGCTTTTTGCACAGGGAGCCTGGCTTCTCCAGCTGAATTCTCAACAGGATTTTAAGAACGCTTATCCCCGTGGCTGTGCCTAGGCTTGGAACTGAAATTCTTATCAGCTAAACAGTCAGGTGCATCCCATATCACCTTTATTTGAGAAGAGCGAACCAATACAGTTTGGTATCATATATAAACACGCGAAATGATCTCAATTCTCAGAGTGCCAGATCTTACACAGCCATAACTGCACCATCCAAACACATGGAGAAGGTATCTGTGAGCTCAAGGGAACCCCATGGTGTGATAAATAAAAATGAAGGCTGAGCATGCTCAGTGGACACAGAAATGCTAAGTGACTGGGGGTGGGAGGAGGAATTTAATATCTTAATCAGGAGCATCTCACAGCCCCCAATCCTCCAGGTTGGTTAGTATCTCCTCCCATTCCTTAGTAGCTTAAAAGGTAAAGGGACCCCTGACCATTAGGTCCAGTCGTGGCCGACTCTGGGTTGCGGCGCTTATCTCGCTTTATTGGCCGAGGGAGCCGGCGTACAGCTTCCGGGTCGTGTGGCCAGCATGACTAAGCCGCTTCTGGCAAACCAGAGCAGCGCACGGAAACGCCGTTTACCTTCCCGCCAGAGCAGTACCTATTTATCTACTTGCACTTTGACGTGCTTTTGAACTGCTAGGTTGGCAGGAGCAGGGACTGAGCAACGGGAGCTCACCCCGTCGCGGGGATTCGAACCGCCGACCTTCTGATCGGCAAGCCCTAGGCTCTGTGGTTTAACCCACAGCGCCACCCGTAGCTTAACAGACTCAAAATAGTCAAAACAGTAAGTGAACCCATAGCCCCATCACTTAAAATTGGCTCCTTCTACCACCAATTCAGCCAACTGGCTGTGCGTTGGATTAATACCAGCCACATAGTAAACACAGCACATATTAATGTATATGCCTGGCATATGCTCCTAATTAAGATGACTAACTTCCTTTAAACTGCATCCTTCGTATTTCAAAATAGTAGCAACAGTGAATGGAAGTGAGATCAAGGGGGCTCAGATCACAGCTCCCCCCACTGTAAAGCTGACATAAACCAGTGACTCACAACCTTGCATGCCATGTTGGTTGTGAGAATCGGCTAGTGCAGCCCAGTGGTTAGAATGTCAGACTGGGACTTGGGAGGCCAGGGTTCAAAACTCCACCCAGCCACAAAGCTCACCGAGTGCATAGCTGTCCGCGTTTCCCTTTTTTAAAGGGAAATGCCCTTATTCCGAATAGGATTCCTCGCAAGAAAAAGGGAAAGTTGACAGCTATGCCCGAGTGGCCTTGGTACAGTCACTGCCTCTCAGCCTCACAGGGTTGCTGCGAGGATTAAATTGAGAGAGGGAGAAGTGTGTACACTACCTTCAGTTTCCGGGAAGAAAGGTGGTGTAATTAATTAATTTATTGGTTAATAAGGAGGACTGTCCAAGACCACCGTCACCCTCCTTCAGTGGGACTCTGATAAAATGATACTTGGTGAAAAATATGGAGGCCCCTGTCTCCGCATGCAGCTGACTCCAGCTAAAAATTTGGTATCTTCCTTGCCTTTCATCTGCTGCTTTCTTAATATTCCCCAGGTGCTTTGACGCAACCCAGGCTTCGCTTTAATGTCTGCTTTCCTCCTTTCAAATGGGCTTAAAGAGGTATACGTAATGTGGTTTCAATTTATTTTATCATGGCTTCTTTCTGTAATTTGTCCCAAGTGCTTGTTAGTTAGGGCTGTATGATTATAAATAACATTATTATGATCATAGCATATTCTAATTGTTCTCTTTGCTTTAGCTAATGGAGAAGAGGGAGAATTACTTTATTCCCCAAGCGCGTTGAATTATATTTAATTCAACAAAGTTTTCTATCAAGAAATCGGTTATGGACAATTATTGTTTCCCAGCCTATCCCAGTCGGGATTATACACACATGCATCATCAGCGCTTGATGATTGCAGACTCACATGGGTGATCAGTCATCATAGATGAAATCTACTCTTCTTGAACCAAAACTTGAATCAAAACACATTTGTCTTTAGGAACCTGCGCTTCTCTGATAAGTACTAAATAATGTATACAAGAATACGTGTATATATGTGTATAAAAATGCATATATTAAGAGAATGTCTCCATAAACAGGCATCTCTTAGAGAAAATGACACACAAAAGATGCATTAGGGAGAACTGCTTGCAAGAAGAGTCAAAACTGCATTTAAGACTGAGAAATTCACACTAAAATGCTTATAAATTTTTCACAATGAGGGTTTTTTTTTAAGATGCAAATTGCTTGGGAACCGTAGAGAACAGAATTCATTTTAGATTAGAAAAATGAGAAACTAAGAGTACTGAAACTGACAGATTCATCCATCCCCACTACTGGCACCCTGGAATGCACTACTCATAGGACAGCTCCCAAAAGTTGTTGCCAGCCCAACCTGAGAAGCAGCACAGGGCCACTACAGTGGTGCCTTGGAAGTTTGACTTCCAAAAATGTTCGGAAGCTCCTGCAGCCAATAGGAAGCCATATCGGACATTTGGGTTCCAAAGAACATTCGCAAACCGGAACACTCACTGAAGGAGCGTCTCCACCCCCATCGTTTTACCCAGACACTGAGGTCCAGCTCCGAGGGCCTTCTGGCGGTTCCCTCACTGCGAGAAGTGAGGTTACAGGGAATCAGGCAGAGGGCCTTCTCGGTGGTGGCACCCGCCCTGTGGAACACCCTCCAGTCAGATGTCAAAGAGAAGAACAATTACCAGACTTTTAGAAGACATCTGAAGGCAGCCCTGTTTAGGGAAGCTTTTAATGTTTGATGCATTATTGTATTTTACCATTTTGTTGAAAGCCGTCCAGAGTGGCTGGGGAAGCCCAGCCAGATGGGCGGAGTATAAATAATAAATTGTTGTTGTTGTTGCAAGGGGGCAGAAGGAAGGGGGAGTCTCAGTATGTGACTGGACCTCATTGTGTGCATACAATAACTCAATTGAATCCTGCCCACTGTTATTATTTTGGGAAATCCTTGGGTGCCTGAGGCAGAGAGTGCCCTCTGATACAGAGGCCCAGCTGGCCTCACCTGGAAGTTGGGCATTTTGTGTCTCCAGCAGGCTTTTGGCTTTCCAAGGCCCTTTTATGCCAATTGGCCTTTGTAGATATTTAATATTTTCTGATGAGCCAGTCACTTTAATGATGATGTGCATCGTTTTTAATGGTGCTTTATATTTTAATGCTGCAAACCGCCCTGGTATTTGATGGCATGGCAGTATAGAAATACTTTTATAATAAATATTCAAAATTGAGGGGGAACAATGATTTCTCATATACTGTGTGCTGGCTCGCTCTTAAAAAAAAAACCAAAAACTTTCAATACCTCACCCCCTCTTTCCTTCTGAAGTTCCAGGTCCCCTCCTGATTTCCCAGAGTTCCTTGCTTAGATAGACACATATGGACGAGAAGTCTTCCTGAGGCAACATCTGAAGTAGGCAGAAGGGTGCTTAGTGGAAAAGGAGTCACTCTCATTAAGGGGCTTTCGCGTTTATTGCCGGCGAGATAATGAAAGAAAGTCGTTTGGGTGACTTTTATTGCCGTTGTTATAACATTTCCCTGAAGCACAGAGATAAAAGTCAGCGGATGATGTCCATAAGAATTTCTTCTTCTTCTTCTTAACTGATGGGCGCAGCAATCAGAGATTATTCTGACATTATGATTGCTAGGTGGAAGGAAGAGTGAAAAGAGAGGAAGAAAGACACCCCGAGTGCAGCAATCAACGGTCCAAAAAAGGGGGAGAAACGGAATTTGCAGCAAAGATTTGTAGATCCCCAAAGGGAAACAGTTAGGGCTGACTGACAAATAACAGACAGTACTAACTACAAAAACGAGCATCAGAATCCACACATGGGAACCAGACATGGGATTTGACATGTCTCCTGAGAGTAGCTCTGGAATGTAGATTTTATTTATTACATTTTTATCATGCACTTCCTCCAGGGATTTCAGGGTAGCTTATGTGGTTCTCTCTCACACAGCAACAACAGTCCTGCGAAGTAGGTTAGCCTGAGAGTGACTGGATCAGAGTCAGCAAACTTCATGGCTGGGCCCAGTCCTCCTGCTCATCTTAAGGTAAAGGTAAAGGGACCCCTGACATTAGGTCCAGTCGTGGCCGACTCTGGGGTTGCGGCGCTCATCTCGCTTTACTGGCCGAGGGAGCCGGCGTACAGCTTCCGGGTCATGTGGCCAGCATGACTAAGCCACTTCTGGTGAACCAGAACAGCGCACGGAAACGCTGTTCACCTTCCCGCCAGAGCGGTACCTATTTATCTACTTGCACTTTGACGTGCTTTCGAACTGCTGGGTTGGCAGGAGCTGGGACAGAGCAACGGGAGCTCACCCCGTCGTGGAGATTCGAACCGCTGACCTTCTGATCGGCAAGTCCTAGGCTCTGTGGTTTAACCCACAGTGCCACCCGCGCTTAGTCTGACACTGATCACTACACGCCATACGGCTCTTCCCATCAAAGAAAAACTTGGCTCTGTAGACATACTGAAATATCAAAGCAAAGACGACTACAGAAGTCCAATCAATTTATGGAAATCAGTGCCACGAGAAATGGTGGTGCCTGCTAACATACAGGTTTAAAAGGGGATTAGATCAGTTCAGGGAGGCCAAGTATCGGTGACAGCTAATGTATTAGCTCCAGAATCAGATTCAGTGCGCTTCTGAATACTAGTGGCTGGGGATAAACAACCTTAGAAGCTGATCGTTCCCACCTTTTCTCTGCAGGAAGGCAGATGCTAAGCTACAGCAACCTTTGGTCTGATTGAGGAGGGCTCCTCTTATTTAGTATGAAATGTCTTAATTAATGAAGCAAAACCCCCACCCCAGACTGGAGATGTGCTTCTAGGAAGCAACAGCACCCTGTGAAGGAATAAAGCTGTTTTCAGCTGCTGAAATAGACTCACTGCAGAATCTTATATCTGAGAAGGCTGGACGCAAATGTTGAGCGCATAGAAATGAGGAAGAACCTGTGCCAAGTTTCTAAATGAGCAATAATGCTTAATTTGAAATGTTTGGTTTGGTCTCCGGGGCGGATTTCTATCTCACCCCCCCTTTTCCCCCAAACAGAAGCAAAGCAAGAAAGTTGAGTCATTCCAGTGAGCCGTTATTTTCGGTATGCCAAGGTTTTCTGTTGTAGGACTAGCCAAATCAAGTGGCAAAGCTGATCTTGGACAGTGGCACCAGGCTGAAGTAGAGGCTGGAAATTTCCACCAGGAAAAGGGTTTTAGGTCAGCGGTAGGGCCTCTGCCTGGCATGCCGAAGGTTCAGTCCTCAGCAATATCGAAAGCAACATGATGGCCAGAAACAATTACAGTATAGAAAACTTAGTGGCTTTAAGCTCGGTCTCCCTGTTATCAGTATCACCTGGGGCTGGCTGTATATATTTTTCAAAAAATGTTGTTAGTAACAGTGACTAGCAAGGACAAACCTAGACAGCATCTTAAAAAGCAGAGACATCACCTTGCCAACAAAGGTTTGTATAGTTCAAGCTATGGTTTTCCCAGTAGTGATGTATGGAAGTGAGAGCTGGACCATAAAGAAGGCTGATCGCCGAAGAATGGATGCTTTTGAATTCTGGTGCTGGAGGAGACTCTTGAGAGTCCCATGGACTGCAAGAAGATCAAACCTATCCATTCTGAAGGAAATCAGCCCTGAGTGCTCACTGGAAGGACAGATCCTGAAGCTGAGGCTCCAAGACTTTGGCCACCTCATGAGAAGAGAAGACTCCCTGGAAAAGACCCTGATGTTGGGAAAGATGGAGGGCACAAGGAAAAGGGGAAGACAGAGGACGAGATGGTTGGACAGTGTTCTCGAAGCTACCAACTTGAGTTTGACCAAACTGCGGGAGGCAGTGGAAGACAGGAGTGCCTGGCGTGCTCTGGTCCAGGGGGTCACGCAGAGTCAGACACGACTAAACGACTAAACAACAACAACAGTGACTAAATAATCGCATGAGCACTGCTCCAGAGTATTTTTCATTCTCATGTATATTATATCAGTTGGAAAAAATATTGGGTATGTAACCTTTTTATGTTACAGTTTATAATTTCCACGCTATTTGATGTTATTGTTATGTACGTGCAGGTCATCGTTTGCATATTTTATTTTCAGTTATTGAAGAAATTATACATCTTTCTACATACGTGTGTTTGTTGAACTAATTGGCTGATGAAGAACTGAACGAAACACTGTTGTTATCTGGAAACACTGTTCAGCAGAGTTCAGAGTTGGACATCAGAATTGGACATTTGCCGATTATACAAAGCTTTACAAACTTGATATCCGCTGGGCAAAGTCTGGCACTGTGACTTATTCAAGGATTTCAGAGACTTCAGTTCGATAGTTTTGATGTTTTGCATTATTCCATAGAGTTTTCTATACTGTAATTGTTTCTGGTCATCATGTTGCTTTCGATATTGCTGAGTCATATTTTGCAACACAGGGGTTGGTTTGTTCACTCATAGGCATCTTCTCCAGGTAGGACTGGGAAAGAGCCTCACCTGAAACCCTGGGGAGCTGCTGCCGGTCAGTGTGGACAATACAGAACTAGATGGACCCAAGGGTCTGATTCAGTATAAAGGCAGCTTCCTATCAGTCTTACCTTTCATTCATTTACTCTTCACGTGTGTTTGCTGTATTTATTTATTTATTTATTTTGTAATTAAGAAAACTGGAGCTGGAGCCAGGGTTTAGGAGGCTCACAGAAAGAGACTGCAATTTCACACACCACTTCGCACTGTGCTTTCCTACTGCCACTTGCCATTGTGAGTCGTGGCCATTGATAGACTCAACCGCTATGAATCACTAGAATCCCTTTGCAAAATCATTTGCAGCAGGGAGCTCCTGTGCAAAGAAGCCCCTCCTTTGGATCTGTCCCCCCCGACTCTTCTGCCATAGAGTTCAAATCCTAATAGAATACAATGCAACATAAGACATAAAAGAAGCTGTAAAAATGCAAGCCAAAATCAACACGAACCTTCAGTGCAGTGAATGCTGTCTCCATCTTCAGCTACAAATCCACGGACTTCTTGCGGACCAGCTGGACCTGTTTGGGGACCCCTGCTCCTTGTCCTTTGTACTCTTCTTTGTGATTTGTGTAGTGGGCGGAGGCAGGACCGGCCCACGCAGGAAGCAAGGTGAGGCGACTGCCTCAGGCGGCAGAATCCACAAGGGCAGCAGATCTCAATGTAGATCTTTATTCACCTTTAGTTTCTGATATCGATCTTCATTCCCCCGCTTCCTCCTTGGGTGGGAGTGGGGCGCCATTTTATGGTTCATCTCAGGTGCTAAAATGTATTGGGCCAGCCCTGATGGGGGATGGACACTCTTACATAAAGCCAAGGAAAGCATCACAAAAACAGTGTGCAGGCTTCTGGGTTCCACAGAGCTCTTCCTTAGGCTATGGGCTGTACACTGAGCCAAAGTGGGGGACAATTTGGCTGATGGTCATGCCATGAAATTTAACAAATAATAATAGATCTATGTTTATGGGGGGTTGTTTCTGTTGGTTACAATGGTATGTATTTTTGTTTTTTTATATTGTAAACTGCCCCATGAACTTCGGCAGTATAGAAAATAAATAAGTTAAGTAAGTAAGTATGTCTCCATTTGGAAGGAGTCTTAAGGCAGAATGTGAGAGGACAGGGAGGATGTTCCTGTCTGTAGCTTAAAAACACCTTTAACTTCTAAAAATGCATGTGCTTTAATTTGGGTTTTTAGCTTATCATTGACTTAACTCAGTTCCAACCACATATAAAATGGTCTGGCCTTTTTAAAGGGAAAATAGGATTAATTAAAAAGTTAGATTGATTGATTGATTGATTGATTGATTGCTTTGTTTGTTTACATACTGCTGCATTGCAGCAATATATCAATGCGGTTTACAATGGTAAAAATAAGATAAATGTGCATCTAATTAATAAGTCATTTGGTTTGATTATAGGTTATCGAAAACAATGAACTCTGTACAGAGAAAATTTGATATTACAGAGGATCAAATATAATGTTCAATCAACTTAATCCAACTTGTGGAATATATATGTCTGTGCAGTGCTTTGTTTTTCTAAAAAAAATGTTTAGGGGTACTCTCATTTTGACTCCAGAAAAATCACCATTTTATAGTTCAAATCAGGAAAAATACAGTAAATGGACAAAAGTACAAAGATTCACAAAATGTTTAGGGGTATGCGTCCTCTGCGGCCCCTCAGAAAAAAGCACTGTGTGTGTATATATGTATACACAAACATAAATATATGTAATGTAATCTGAATCCTGAAATATTGTTTCGGGGGGGTTACATTTTATACCCCTATCTATGCTACTTTTGGTAGGGTTGTCATATTTAAAAAAGTTAAAATCTAGACACAAAAGTTGTTGAGCTTTTTCGGCAATTTAAAAAAACTTTTTTCAGCTTTCGGCAAAAACAACGCAACCGACATGGGTTGCCATGGGCTCTTTTCCCAATTTCCTTCTGGACATGGATGCCGGATTCCATGTTTGTCCGGGAAATTCTGGGCGTTTGGGCAGCCCTACATTTGGGGTGTAGTTGTTCTTTGTAACATAGTTTTTATTCAATTTAACACGGTAGCATTGAGATACATCTCTGCTTACATCAGAGCCTATGACATGCAACAGTTAGGTGGAATAAAAATAGCAAAGCAATGATAACGTTCAGATAAACATTTCTGAATACCAAAAATGTTTCAAAGTGTAAATATGCCAAAATTATTAGTTATTACAGATAGGAAATGATGTATCCGCATTACTTTTGTAGTACAGCTTAGTGTGGTAAATTAACAATAAGAATAAAAGAGTGGGGTGAATTCGTTACTTCTGGTCCTATTTTAAACGTTTGTAAATCCCTTATGATCGAATGGCTTTTGTTCTTCCTGTAAACCTCGTCGAGGTTTCCACTGCAATCGAGCGGTTGTTTTTGTGCGTGTGTGGAAATAAATAAGGAACCATTTAGAGATACAAGTTTCGTGGCAGTAAATAAATAAGCCACCATTTCGAAACCCGCGCGCTCATTTCTTTTCTGACAGGCCGAACTACACTTCCCGCGATGCACCGCGCGCGGGCTTCCCGGACGCCGTTTTCGCGCGAGGAAAGCGACTACAACTCCCGGCGGGCCTTGCGCCCCTCCCCCCTTTTCCGCCTTGTTGCCGGGCAACGGCAGGGACACAAGATGGCGTCTCCCAGGCGGCCTTTTTCCCCCTGAGAGAAAGAGAGACCGAGACCCCCACGAAGGACCCCCTTGGCCGACATGCATTCCCGCTCGGCTTTCTACGGACGCAGCGCCATCCGGAGCGCGCACAGCGGCGATGACGCCCGGTCGGGCGGGCTGCGCTCCTGGGCGACCTCGCCGTCCGTCACCTTCTCGCTCCTCCTCAGCCGCTTCGACGAGCGCTTCCCGAGGGGCATCGCCGCCGAAGGCCTGGAAGGCAACGCCACGTTCAACCAGGAGGACGAGGAGGAGCTCGCCGTCGAGGAAGAGGAGTCCACCGAGTCCGAACCGGAGCCCGAGCCCATGGAGGTGGGTGCAGGGGGGGGGGTGGTTCGCCGCCCCTAACCTGGGTTGGCATCTCTCTGTCTATAAAGGGAGGGGGCGCTACTCGGCGAACTACGGGCACGGGTTCGTTTGGGGAGGGCGCCCCTACAAGGAGAATTACGGGAGCGCCCGACCCTTCTTTCCGCGGGGAGGAGGGGCTGCCGACGTGCTATTTGGATAATTACGGGAACGGCGACCCCGCACCTATAGGGAGAAATACGGGAGTGCCCCTCTGGGGAGGCGCGCCTAGAGGGAGAAATACGGGAGGCTTATTTGCATGGTGGAGTGGAAGGGTTCGCGCTACTCGAATGATTACGGGAAGTTTTGGGTTAAGGGAGTGGGGGGGGCTCGCGTGCCCGGCCGTCCTTTGTAATAGTAATAGTAATAATAATAATAATAATAATAATAATAATAATAACAATTTATTATTTATACCCCGCCCACCTGGCTGAGTTTCCCCAGCCACTCTGGGCGGCTTCCAATAGAGTGTTAAAAACAATACAGTATTTGTTTATTTATTTACTCCATAACATTTGTATGCTGCGTTTGCAAAGCAATTTACAAAAAAGCAGAAACCCCCTGGGTAGTGCCGGGAGAAATCTTAGAGAGCTGCTGCCAGTATGTGTAGAAAACACTGAGCTAGATGGACCAATTTGAAGCTTTCTAAGGCAGCTTCTCCTCCTGATCCCATTTGGGGGAAGAGCCCATGTATCTCAAGGGGCAGAAACATAGAAACAGAGTTGGAAAGGGGCTGCTGGGAGGAGCGCAGAGAGAAGAAACGCCAAGGTGCATCTGTAGCAGCACAACCGGACGTCTTCATATACCCCAGCTGCAACAAAACATGTCTCTCCCATATCTGTCTCTGCAGCCACAGCGGACGCTGTAACTGTCCATGGTTTGAGTTTGACTTCACCCCCAAAGGCGCACTCTTCCATTGCCAATCAGGGTTGGACGGGACCACGAGGGTCATCCTGTCCATCCCCCTGCAATACAGGAATCTTTGGGCCAACACGGGGCTCGAACCCACAACCCTGAGATTAAGAGTCTCATGCTCTACCCACTCAGCTTTCCCAGGCTTTGCAGGCAGAAGGTCTGAGGTTCATTTCCCGGCAGCATCGCCTGGCAGGACTGGCGAAGAGCCGTGTCTGCAACTCTGGAGAGCCGCTGCCAGTCAGTGTAGGCAGTACTGAGCTGGATGGATCAATGGTCTGCTTCAGTTTAAGACAGTTTCCCATGTTTCTGTTTGGGAAGAGCCATAGCTCAGTGGTTGAGCACCTGTTTGGCATGCAGAAGGCTCAAGATTCTGTTCCCAATGGCATCTCCAGGTAGGACTGGGAATGGCTGTGCAGCTTGGGACCCCAGAGAGCCACTGGTCTAGATGGAGCACTGATCCGGCCTCAATAATAATAATAATAATAATAATAATAATATATTTCTACCCCGCCCATCTGGCTGGGTTTCCCCAGCCACTCTGGGCGGCTTCCAACAGAAGATTATAAATACATTTATAGCGGCTTCCTATTTGTTTTTACTGTTTAATACAATTGTTAAATTAACCACTTATGCTTATATTAAATGAAACATTCAGGCGAGGACCTAGCAATGCCAGTATAGCTCTTGTTTCATGCGTTACATCATCCGGCTGCATCCCAGGGCCCCAGAAGAGGCAAGGCGGATGGTTACTGGAACCAGGATTTTATTGAGCAAGGAACATCTGTGTGGCAAAGTAATGTTCTTAGCGTACCAACCACTTTTGTGCTGTTGCACCTACCTAAATGTGTGGAAATTATCAACGACTTGGTGGGGCATTCCTGAGGCCTCGTGCCATCCATTCTGATCTAACGCTTTTATTATATAAATAAGATGACCTACTAATTATCATAGATAAGAATAAAATAATTGCTATCCTCCCAGTTTCTGGGTTGTAGCCCAGTGATGGCAACATTCCCTAGTAAAGGCTGCAACCTCACCGCACCCCTGGCATTGGATCGTCTTCTCTCCTGGGCTGCAGCTCATCACTTTTGCCTGGTCATTGGCCTTACAAGCCAGCGCTGAGGCTGCTGTGTGCCTCACTTGGAAACGGTGTTTGAAACCCAGATATATAAGCTAATTGCCAAATGGCAGGTTTGCCAGAAATGGAAATGGGCTCCTGACACTTCTAGTCTGTAGCCCTCTGTTTATTTTGCACTGATTGAGTGAAGGTATTTGTCATGTTCCTCTGGGGAAAGGACCCAGCTGGAGCCCTAATCTTCTCTCACAGTTGGCCATACCTCTTTAGGGAGGCTGTCCGGCTTTGATTATTTTAGCCCAACCAAAACTCTGCCTTTCTCTCTCTCAGGAGGAATTTGATGGTGTGCTGACTGAAGAAATGACTGCTGAAGCTCTGCAAAAATTGGGGCGTTCAGCCCCGGGCACAGAACATGTCTACCTCGATCTGTCACTTTCGGTGAGTTAATGGCAAATAGTTTTGCGGTCAAGCTACATCCTCTCCCATTTGAATCCTTAACTTGGCCTTATTGGCTGGACTGATGACCTTTTGTTTGAGTTCATGATCATGTGCTTCTAGCCCTATCGAATATGTGATATTTGAGGCATTAGGTCTGATGCTTCATTAAGAAATCCCCTCTGCCCACTAGAACTCTGCTGCTGCAAAGGACCAATGTTACTTGAAACTGTTCTGATTTGAAATGATTGCAATGGTTGGGTGGGAAGAGTGTCCAACCTTGTCCCAAAGGCAGGGCTTTGGTTGCTTTGAGGCACTTTATAGGAAGCAGTTCATAAGTGGAATGAATTAAATAACTAGGAAATGTTTTGCATAAAACAATAATAGTGTTTCAGTCTGACACATGACAATGAGAGATCTGCATTGGCTCCCAGTACGTTTCTGAGCACAATTCAAAGTGTTGGTGCTGACCTTGAAAGCCCTAAACGGCCTTGGTCCAGTATACCTGAAGGAGCGTCTCCTCCCCCATTGTTCTACCCGGACACTGAGATCCAGTGCTGAGGGCCTTCTGGCGGTTCCCTCATTGCGAGAAGTGAGGTTACAGGGAACCAGGCAGAGGGCCTTCTCGGTAGTGGCGCCCGCCCTGATGTCCCATCAGATGTCAAGGAAATAAGCAGCTATCCTATTTTTAAAAGACATCTGAAGGCAGTCCGGTTTACGGAAGTTTTAAATATTTAATGCTGTATTGTTTTTAACACTCGATTGGGAGCCGCCCAGAGTTGCTGGGGAAACTCAGCCAGATGGGCGGGGTATAAATAATAAACTAGTAGTAGTAGTAGTCGTCGTCGTCGTCGTCGTCGTATCTCATTCAGCAGCCTCATTATTTATTATTATGCTATGTGCTTTGGTTTTTTGTAAACTGTCTTATGAAGGCAGGGCACCCCCAAATGGCAAGTTAGAATTCTTAAATGAATGATGTCCAGCTGATTGCAGATCAAATTGAGAATGTAACAGGAGAGCCTGCTTCATCAGGCCAGTAGTGAATTTGATCCACCATCCTGTTCTCCCAGTGGCCAACCAGATGCCTCTGGGAAACCCACAAGCAGGGGATGCTCTCAGTAGCCCTCTCTTGATCATCACCATCATCATCATATTTATACGACGCCCATCTGACTGGGTCACCCTAGCCACTCTGGGCAGCTTCCATCATCTACAGAAACATAACAAAACATCAAACATTAAAAACTTCCAGGTGCCTTTTAAAGGTTGTATAGTTACTTATCGTATAATTTCTCTTAGTCTTGATCCCCATCCGCTGGTGTTCAGAGGCATACTGCCTCTTAAAAGGTAAAGGGACCCCTGACCATTAGGTTCAGTCATGGCCAACTCTGGGGTTGCGGCGCTCATCTCGCTTTACTGGCCGAGGGAGCCAGCGTACAGCTTCCGGGTCATGTGGCCAGCATGACTAAGCCACTACTGGCGAACCAGAGCAGCACACGGAAACGCCCTTTACCTTCCCGCTGGAGCGGTACCTATTTATCTACTTGCACTTGACGTACTTTCGAACTGCTAGGTTGGCAGGAGCAGGGACCGAGCAACAGGAGCTCACCCCATTGCGGGGATTCAAAATGCCGACCAAGTCCTACGCTCTGTGGTTTAACCCACAGCGCCACCCGTGTCATACTGCCTCTTAGGGTAGAGGTAATGTATTCTTTGGGTAGGGAGGAGAGGGGGAGGGAGACAAGCAAAGGCAGCAACAGGACCTGCTACAGTGGGGATGGTGGTTTTGGGTTTGGAGCACATTGTTTTGGAGCTATCTGTTGTGTTTGGTAACTGTTGTCAGCCGCTTTGAGGACTCTGGTTGAAAAGAAAGGAAGCAAACAGGGGTCATGGAGACAAGTTGGGGATTCTGTTGGTGTATCCCGACTCCCCTTACCTGGACACAGACATGCTCCCATATACCATACGTTAATGGAACTTGAACATTAGGTTGTTAATTTGCCCCAGTAGGTGAGAGGATGATGGCCAAATAGGACTCGAGGGGATGAATTCTTTTTGGAAAGACTTTAGGGGGTTAATGAAGAACCTCATTTTCAGAACTGTGCCTTGGTGTCTTCTTGAAAGAGAAGGCAAGTGCAGGGTTACACATGCTAACTCCTTTCCCCCGTTTTCTTCCCACAGGACCGCAAATTAAGTGACATTAGCATTCTCTGCAGATACGTCCACCTTGAGAAGCTAGATCTTTCTTACAATAAACTTGATGGTACGTAGCTGCCACTTTTGTAAGTCTCTTGGCTGTAAAGCTCTTTCGGGTATAAGAAAATCAAGAAGAAAGGAGGAGAAAACAATGAGAATGCTAACATTACAACGTGGCTTGGAATGAAAATAAGAGTGGTCCCTGCAAAGGATGTAAGGAGGGTTGGGAGAAGTCCTGAGCACATAAGAGGGAATGGTCTGTACAGAGGCCTGTGAGTGTGCAGGAATCCTGCAAGGTATGGAATCTGCCAATTGTGTTCAACTCCCTAAGAATCTCAGTCTCCTTTTTAAAAGGAAAGGAAGAAGTTTCTAGCTCATATTTTTTGCAAAGACAAACTTATGCACGTGTGGACAGCATTTTGTGAAATAAACCAGAATTGCTGAATAACACTTCCAGCTGTCATCAAGTAGTGTTTTTGAGATCCTCATCTCTCCCTGCCCCACCACCTCGTGGTTAGCAGAGGAGGGACATGTATAATAGTGAAAAGCCACAGGATAACTTATGCAAAATGGAGAAAATCCTGCAAATTGACTCATTTTGCATATGTATCCTGGGCGTATGACATTGTTCTATTAATAGCAGAGTAGGTATGTTTTCATAGCTCTGAGTCTACACAGCCCTGACGTCCAGTTTCTGCGCTCCATGTATTTTTCTTACTTCTACCCCCTGCCCCGTGTTCTTTCGTTTCCAGATATTTCATGTGTGAGTTACATGCCTTACTTGTTGGACCTGAACGTTTCCCATAATGAACTAACCACATACTTTGACTTCAAACCACCCAAGAATCTTCAAGTAAGAATTTTGTGGGTTCTGTTTGAGTTCAGGTCTCCTCAGTGCAGCTGGCTAGCCAACCAGATTCTAAGCAAGTAAGGAAAGGAATGATTTCATTTGCCATTTCTTGGAAATCTTCAGCCAATTGAGCCTGTATGGAGTTGAGCCTACAGTTTTCTCTGAACTTTCTTGCAGCACCAACAATCTTGTTCTGCCTCTGGTCCCCATGTAAGGTTTTTCCTTGAATCGCCTAGTTGTCCGATGCAATCTTAAGCCAACGTGGCAAAGGTATTTTTAGATTCAAAACGTGTCGGGAGCAAACAATGCCATCTTTAGAGGGAGTTGTGATCCAAAATTTCTTTGGGTCCTCAAGCTGGTATATTAATAGAGAGCAGAGAAGATTGACCCAGAGCATGGAGGCATATAAAAGAAATGAAACTGATGTCGAGATAGTGGTGATCTTGTGGCAACGGTCTTTAGTAGTTGAAATTGGCAGGAAAAGGTGCTCTGTTTGTTCTCTTCCCTCAGGGGTTCCTTTCAGAACCTGTCACGGCATGGAGAACTCTGTGTGTGTTTATTGGTGCTCCGGTATGCATTCTGAAGCTTCTGATTCAACATAGACGTGTGCAAGTGGAGCAAAACAGTGCTAGAAAATTTCCAAAGTGCTGTTTTGCAAAATATTTTTGTTGTCTCTGAACAGGCCTTGTTGCTGTCTGCAAAGAAATTGCTGCTAGCAGCCTAGTGAACGGATTTCCAGGTTGGAAGGACAGCTGTTGTTAAGCTTCCCCTGCTGCCTTTTTTCTTCCCCATGGTCATTCTTCTCATCTCTTCCCCATCCCTTTTACAAGGCTGTGGTATAGGAAAGGATCCCTTTTCTTCCTTTCCTGTACATGCTCCAGGCATACCCACTGTCTTCTTTTGCCCAGGGTGCTTCTGGGTCCTGTAATGGGTGCGTTTGGAGCTGCATCGGGCAGCACTTTGGCGCTGGAGCCAACTGGGCTGTCCTGTGCAAAGACAGACAGAACATGCTGCTTTGCCAGCCCTGTCAGCTAACTGGCTGGTGAAGCCGAGCAGCCTGTCTCCACTTTGTCAGCCGGATTCCTCAGTGGCTGTAAAGCAGTGGTGGAGCCTGATCAACTTCTGTACCAGCCACAGGGGAAGTGATGCCACTTCCATAAGCCACTGCCAGCACAGAAGCAAGTCAGGCTGGTAAAGCCAAGCGCTCTTCCCCCAATTTGCAAGCCTGATCGTTCACCTACAGGCAATTTCACACATACGTCTGCTAAAGCCAATGACGACCAAGCAAGTGGTTAAATGCAGGCAGTTCTAAACACATGCACACCCCATGTTTGTGCTCCAGTCGTGTGTCCAATTCGAACAGAAGACCTTTTGGTTCCGCAGAAACAACAAACATACAAATTATAGACCCTATGATGGTATCTTTATGTATTCTCTCCACCCACCCCACCTCCAGGTAGCAGATTTTTCGCACAACAAGATCCAAGCGATGCAAGATCTTTCTGCCTACCAGTCACTTAAGAAGCTCATACTTGACGGTATCCTTTTGGGAGTGAAAGAGAAATTCTGGAGAGAAGTGGGATACGACAGAGTGTTGGAAGATCAACCCTGGGGGCTTTTAAACAAACACACAAATCTTCATTCTGTGATCGAGTTTGGTCCAGGATGCAATTTAATGTTGATTTTGTTTTCATCGGTGGGTTGCCCTGTCCAGAAGGCTGGACTATGGTTTCCATGTGTGTGGTGGTTGTTGTTGTTTTAAAAAATCCATACCAAAAGATGGCATGATAGCGCATCATACGCTAAATGCATTTTTCTAATTTTACTCCAGTAAAATGCAACAACAGCAGATCCCAAAGGCAACAAGATTGCAATATTCTTCTTGTATATATTCAGTGCAAGAGAAATCGTGGTGAGTTGAAATGTCTCTCTCTTGAATTACCCAGATAGTGAGCCTGGCCAGCTGAAGTTTCCTTTCGGGTGATATTGTTGTGCCCTTGGATAAGCTGGATATCTGGGGTTGGGGTGCCTTGCTTTAGTGGGAGGTCTCCCAAAAAGATAATTCTGGATTGGGCCTTTCAGACTCATGTACTATCCTAATCTGTTGCAAATAGGTTCATTTTCTATCTCTCTTCTACACACACACACACACACACACACACACACACTGTTGATTTTGGTCATTGTGATTCTGGATGAAGGAGAAGTGACTTCTTGGGCACATAACCAAAAGAGACGGGTGGGAGCTGTAGAGCAAAAGAATATTGGAACCCGAGTACTTCTAATATCAGTATGAGGAATGCTTGCTAAGAAGATGTTCGTCTTCCACAGGGAGGCTGGTCCTGAGTCATTCTCTCTCCCAGGGGGCTTAGAGAAAAAGGATAAACAAGTCTGCTGGTCTCTCTGCATCACCTGGATACAAAACACTGGTGCTTTAACTCTTGCTTCCCTGGTCTTTGAAATGAATTTGGTGGAAACAGTGCCAAGGCAGCCTTAGGGCCCACGCTCTTCAAAACTGTCCAACTGCAAGAATTTCTACGATGTGCTGGCAAGAGAGCTGTCTAGTAGGGCAAGATTGTGCCCTGGCCAACTTCCCACTCCTTCATGCAATTGCCCTCCTAGCAGAGTGCTGGAGGCCTCAACTTCATGTGGCTCAAGAAGTGAAGCCAATGTACTAAAGGAGAACATCTGACCTGGGGGTGGGGGTGGATGGGATTCCTGCATAACCTCAAATGTGCTGATCATTCAAGTTCTAAGGATATCCTCGTGGCTCATACAAGTTGCTGGAATAGCTCCTGTCAACCTGTATCCATTCTCTTTCTCTCTGTGTCCGTCTGTCTCTCTCACCCACCCTTATCTGACTACCTCAAAGAACCATAAGAGTTGGGAGGGACATTTGCCCAATGCGGGGCTTGAATCCACAACCCTGGGATTAAGAGTCTCATGCGTTACCAATGGACCTTTACTCAGTGCTGGCGCCAGGCTATTTTGTGCTCCAGGCAAGGCTAACTACTTGCACCCCTGCTCCCAAATCACTCACCGCAGTTTTCAAAAACAGATGCCTTGGTATGAATTGCTTCAAAAATGACGAAATTCTTCAGAACGTAAACTCAAGAGTCAAATATCAGAAATTCGTAAGATGCAACAAAAACTAATCTTTGTAAAACGGTGTCCCTCCAAGGTCAGTTCTGCTGCCCTCTGAGGTCTGTGCCCTCAGTGGCTGCCTGCCTGGGCTAACAGCCCCAGACCTGCCTCTTTGTTTATTCCCATGTGACATCCCAACAAGTAAAGGGACCAGATCAGCCCTGTCCTGCCATGGCCAATCTGCTTTACTCCTTGATTGTTGGTGGAGATATAGGATTCTCTCCCTTTCCCATTCAGATCACAGTCCCATCTTTCAGACTGTAAAATTCCATGCTCAACTTGATCTGCCCAAAGGGCTGGGACCCTTGCCTTGCTAGATTATGTCAGGCTGGGGGTGTTGGCAAGGAGCTTTGGCTTGACTTGCACCCCACTAGATAGGCCAAGGCAAGCATATCTCCTGCCTCCTGGCACACGTGGGCAGCCTGTATTTGCCCCTGGCTGCTCCCTGGACCGTTGGCAACCGCAGAATTGTGGCTGCACATTTTCAAAGAAGAAAGGGGAATAAGATCTAAAATGGCTCTTCTTCAAAGGAAGCAGGCCACAGCTGTCCATCCAGCCCAGTGTCCTGTTTCCAACAGAGGACCACCAATTTTTCTGGGTGGCCCCTAAGAAGCAGGGTGTGAACAAAAGAGGCATCCCCTGTTACTTGGCCCCCCTATTCCAAGCAGCTGATCAGCAAGCTTAACATGGCTAAGAGCTGTGGGAAAGGCTGAGCTCAATGAATATGTGTTTGATTCCATTTATGAATCGCTTCCCATGAAATGTCTCAAAGCGATTTTGCAATAAAAGCATCAGCGACGAAGACAATTGAAAACAAGTCCAGACAATTCATATATAAAAAAACAATTTCAGATTCAGCACAGACTCAGACTGGGATACAGATCTCCACTTAAGAGACTTTTTGGAAAAGGAAGGTTGCCCCCTTTCAAGGCAGTGGTGGCCACCTGTTGCTGCTCTTTTCTGCCTACCCTCTTGCCTCCAACGCCGGCCCTCACCCTGCCAGCTTGCACATGATCGAGCAGAATATTATGCCCGACAGGGGTGTGTTTTTTTTCCAGCTTGGCAATACAGAGCTCAGTCTTGGCTGTTCAGGTTACATTATTTGTGTGTTTCACAAGGTGTTCGGGTGACATCGCTCTTGTCAGCCGGTGGCCTAGCAACTTGCTCCCTTTGCAATTATAATTTCCCATAGCAGAAGCAGAAATAATGTGACAGGAGTGAAATGTGGGCCAAGGCTGATTATTGCTCCTCTGAATAGAAAGAGGATGTGGGGGGTTGGGCGAGGGGTGGGAGAGAAAGGAATTGCTTTGCATGCGGCGAGCACTGGGCTATCTCTGCTTCGCTCATTTGTATTGTCTCCGGCAATGTGGCCAAATCAGCCACGATGTCCGTGGAACAAAAGGAAGATTGCGACATACTGAGCTAAGAAAAGATTCTGTGCACCCCACATAAGAAAGCTTCACTTGGGCGATAGGACCATGATGGAGAGAGTGGGGCACAGAGATTGGAAAGAGCTTCAGTTGTGCAGGTTGGATATTAAAATGAGAGCCAACACTGGCCATGATGCTCTCCAGACACCACCAAAGGTGTTGTTGTTCTTTCCCTTCATCTCTGTTGTAAAAGCCCTTGTTTAGCTTGCAGTGAGAACAGAACCAACCCTCTATTCAGTTTTAACTGAAGCCCTAAGAAGCTGCCTTATCCTGAATCAGACTTCTGGTCCATCTAGGTCAGTGCTGCTCACACAGACAGGCAGCAGCTCTCCAGAATTTCAGGTGGGGTTCTCTCCCAGCCCTTCCTGGAGATACCAGGAGCGGAATCTTGAGACCTTCTGTGCTCCAAGCGGGTGCTCCACCACTGAGTTATGGTTGCTCTGTTTGTTAGGATCAAAGCGTGTGCTTTGTCTCTGAGCTCTGGGTCCTCACACCTAGAGAAAAAGAGAACTGGGAAGTTAGCAAGAGTAGAACCTGCGCCTCCCAGTCCAGGTAGCAACAGTCAAACCATGGATCCACAGGAATAGAGAAACTCTCTGATTCTTGTCCCATAGCCTGGATGTTTTCCAAAGACAGCGCTGAGTGTTTTTGTGTTTAGGGTGGCTTTGAACGAAAAAGCCAGAGAAGAAACAGATGATGTACACTGCCATTATATTGCCCAAGCCAAGGGCTGTTGCACAGCTCCCCTTCATTTCACTGTGGTGGATTCTTCAAGAGGAATTCCTCGCCGGACTCCCGACTGCTAACCACTTTGCGGTGCAATCTTGTTCCTTAAATCTTGATGCTGATGCAAAGATAACGAAATTGAGGAGATCCAGGGCCTTGAGAATTGCCAGTGCCTGACCTACCTGAGCCTGGCAGACAACAAGATCACAGCCATCAATGGCCTGAAAAACCTGCCTATCAAAACACTCTGTCTGGTGAGTCGCAGAATTTTGGGGTTGTGAGGTGATGCTGGACTGTGATGCTGGTGGGACGCGGGTGGCTCTGTGGGTTAAACCACAGAGCCTAGGACTTGCCAATCAGAAGGTTGGCGGTTTGAATCCCCATGACGGGGTGAGCTCCCGTTGCTCGGTCCCTGCTCCTGCCCACCTAGCAGTTCAAAAGCACGTCAACGCTCAAGTAGATAAATAGGTACCGCTCCGGCGGGAAGGTTTGCCAGAAGCGGCTTAGTCATGCTGGCCACATGACCCGGAAGCTGTCTGTAGACAAACGCCAGCTTCCTCGGCCAATAAAGCGAGATGAGCGCCGCAACCCCAGAGTCGTCTGCGACTGGACCTAATGGTCAGGGGTCCCTTTACCTTTAAGGTGATGCTGGACATGTTGCATGCAGTGATTGGGAAATCCTTGAGCAGGGGTGGAGGACCTTTTTCAGCTCGAGAGATGCATTTTTTTCATGCAGGTGCCAGGTGAGCCTCTCCAGAGAGAGCAGTCCACAGCCAGGGAGCAACCACTGAAAAGACCCTCTCTTTTGCTACTGCCTTCTGTACTTCTAGAAGGGCTTTACTCCCCCTCCCAGCCCTTTGATCCTGTGTACCTTTCCTAGTCTGTAGTTCCCACTCTCGTGTTTCCCATCTTTCCCCCTTCCCAAAGTGCCTTGCACCGTCGGGGTTGGAACTATTGATAAAATATTAGATGCAGATATGTGGGTTGATGGCGCCGGATGTAGGATGAAAACAGTCTAAGAGGCGGGGCTGGGGGGATGCGACTCAACCCAGCTTGGAGAGGTTCATTTGACAATAATGAGAAACCAAACTTTTAATTTCATTGGCCCAGTCCTGTGGAACTCTCTGCCACTGGAGATTCAGCAGGCACCTTCTGTGCCAATTTTTAAACACCTGCTGAAAGCTTCTAATCCACCATGCCTACACAGGCAATTAAGAACACAACAATGGTTAATTGACATCTTTTTAAAAAAATAAATACCATTTTACTGTACAGTTTTATTTTTTTGCTTTGTTGCAAACGGCTGTGATATATTTTCACGATACGGTGGTATATAAATATTGTTTCTAGATTAACAAACAAACAAACCCTCATATTATACCAGAAACTCCAGTTTTAAGTAGGACTAGTAACTAAAGGTAGAAAATCAAGAGGGAACTGAGGAGTAAAAGAACAAAAGTAAAATGTATTCACATCTTAAAACTGAATTAAATGACAGTACATGAAAAATGATTTCAAAATGATGGGTCTGGCTGGGTACAAGGGAGGGGTCTGCTGATGCCCCAGCTTTTTCTACCTGAGGCTGCAACCTGGCTCACTCCTCCTTATGCAGAAGCTCCTGCTGGCTCTGGAGTGTCTGAACCAGGTCCAGGTGTAGAGAAATTAAGTGATCCCCTCAAAGCACATGTGAAGGAGATTGCCGAGCGAGTCAGTCAGCCTTAGAGAGATAGCAGTTTGCCCAAGAGACAGTCGTGTGTTCATAATTCCTTTTGTCGAGGGCTTCCCAAGCTTCTGATTACTTTTGCAGAAATCAAACCAGATAGCAAAGGCTGTTGGCTTGGAAGAACTGAAAGTTCTGCAGAAGTTGGACTTGTCTGACAATCAGATCAGCAGTTTGGAAGGTCTGGAAGAGCACAACCTGCTTGAGGAAATCAACCTAGAACATAACCAGGTAAGATCTTGCACACTAAGTAATATTGTTTGGACAAAATAAAAAAATCCTTCCAGTAGCACCTTAGAGACCAACTAAGTTAGTTATTGGTATGAGCTTTCGTGTGCATGCACTGAAGATGGCCTCCTTTGCAAGTTTGTATGATATCTCATGATGTGGCAACTGTGCAAGGGCAGTGAAAGGGCCAGTTTGGGCATTCAGAAGAGCTTTTTCAGGGTTCCATTTCAGGCTGCCCGTTGAGGAGGTTCTGTGCCTTTTCTGCACATTCACAGAGCTCTGGTCACGGAATGGGTCCCTAGAGTAAATTCTATATTTTCCTGCATCCTATCTAGGTGGCTGAGCTGGGTGAACTGGAATATTTTGAATCCCTGCCTCTCCTCAGAGTGCTTAATTTGACAAACAACCCTGTGCAGGTACGTCACAGTCAACAGAAAGGAGGTACAAAGGAAGAAGGTAGATAACTGTTCCATGAGTGGAAAGCTATGTGTTGCTGCTGGGCTGCGTCTATATCACCAAGGTTTCCCAAACTTTGGTGTCCAGCTGTTGTCGGACTACAAATCCCATCATCCCTGTCCACTGGTCCTACTAGCTAGGGATGATGGGAGTTGTAGTCCAACAACAGCTGGACACCAAAGTTTGGGAAACCTGGGCTATATTGTTTTGCCAAGATGGTGCAGGGTCAAGCTTTGGTTTGCTGGCAGATTTATTGCATTTTATGATATTTTGTGTCAGCAAATACCCCATATCAGAACCCCAGAAAGGAGACCTTGGGCCCCAAAGGGATTTCTGACTGAACATTAGGAAGAACTTTCTGATGGTACGAGATGTTCTTCAGTGGAACAGATGCCCACGAAAAGTGGTGGACTGTCCTTCCTTGGAGGTTTTTAAGCAGAGGTTGGATGACCGCCTGTCATGGATGATCTAGATGACAATCCTGCATTGCAGGCGGTTGGACTAGATGCTCCACAGTGTCCCTTCCAACTCTATGATTCTGTGATTCTTTGCTCACCTCAAGAAGTTCTCAGCTGGGCCTTGGAATGCCCAGGTGCTTGGGTACCAATGCACACGGGGGGGGGGGGGAGGGGAGGAAATCATCTAAAGATGCAAAGGGGAAAGGGTGGCTTTTGAGCGCCTGCTTTCCTTTGGAATCTGGATGCAATTTCCGTGAGGTGGACTCACTTCTCATTCAAAGGGTTTGACAATCTCTCGTGATTAACGAGCTGCGGCATCCCATTTGTCAATGACAGCAACGTTTAGAGCAGAGTCAAACCTTGTCCATCAGCATGATACAGCCCATGTTGATAACTTGTCCTGAGCAGTGTGGAAGATTAACAGCACCGGCATCTCAATTTTGATGGGTTTGAGATACCCTTTGAAATGATTTCCGGAGATCTGGGAAAGAAATATTACACATATCTCAGCACTGTCTTCCTCGGTTAATGTCAGTGGTACAGTCCACCGGGGATTGCTCTTTAATTTTGATGGAACCTGTATGGGGTGGGAAAAAATCATTCTATCTCTGTAAACCTCTGAACCTTTGCCAAAAGAAGACTAGATATGCATTGGCAGGCTCAGGGCCATTGGCCCGCATGGCATCTTCGTAAAAGCAGATCTACACCAGAGTTTCCCAACCTTTTTGTGTGCTGGGCAGACATTCGGAGAGCTCAGAAACTGTTGTGGGCCCTGTGAAATACCCATTCCATGGAAAAAAACTGGTGGTGCTTGGAACCCTCCTTCTGAAATAGGCAAAACAAGTACAGTGGTACCTCTGGTTACATACGCTTCAGGTTACAGACTCCACTAACCCAGAAATATTACCTCGGGTTAAGAACTTTGCTTCGGGATGAGAACAGAAATTGTGCTCTGGCGGCATGGCAGCAGAGGGAGGCCCCATTAGCTAAAGTGGTGCTTGAGGTTAAGAACAGTTTCAGGTTAAGAACAGACCTCCAGAACGAATTAAGTTCTTAACCCGAGGTACCACTGTACACACACCACCCCAACAAACAAACAAACAAACAAAACACAGACAAAAAGTAGGCCTTACTCCAGTTTTGGAGTAAGAGTCCAGTCTTGGACTCTTCCCCCCCACAAACCAAAAGCAACCCCTCCCGCAAAGCCAAAAATTGCTTCAATTAAAAACATTTTAAAATAAAGAAGGGACGGGGTGTTGGTGGACTCTTAGCGGGATGTAGAAGGCCAATGTGCCCACAGCAACTCTGCTTTGGAGCTTAGACCCATGTTGTTCCTGTTAAGAGACCCTGCCCCAGGGAGTAAAGGGTAAAGGGACCCCTGACCGTTAGGTCCAGTCGTGGCCGACTCTGGGGTTGCGGCGCTCATCTCACTTTACTGGCCGAGGGAGCCGGCGTACAGCTTCCGGGTCATGTGGCCAGCAGGACTAAGCCACTTCTGGCGAACCAGAGCAGCGCACGGAAACGCCGTTTACCTTCCCGCCGGAGCAGTACCTATTTATCTACTTGCACTTTGACGTGCTTTCGAACTGCTAGGTGGGCAGGAGCAGGGACTGAGCAACGGGAGCTCATTCCATCACGGGGATTCGAACTGCCGACCTAATCGGCAAGCCCTAGGTTCCCTGGTTTAGACCACAGCGCCACCCGTGTCCCCAGGGAGTACTGTCTAAAAGTTGGCAGTGGGGAGAGACAGCAAGGCAAGATGGTGAAGAGGCAAGGTTAAACGAGAGGTGGGGAAGGCAAGTACAACTCAGGACCTAATGTGAGGAAATGCTCACACCAGTATGGGTATTTGTATTTTAATATGAATTAAACCTATTGGGCAGGATTCACCTAACCTGCCCCATTAGTGAGGGTCCTGGAGGGAGGCTGGGCAAGGTCTGAGTGGAGGGAGAGGGGTGTGGGTGGAAGTGTTAAGGAGGGGGTGTTGGCACAGCATTGGTGAGCAAGGCAAGCAGGAGTGCAACCCTAGTTAATTAGATTCCTTATTGATAATAAAATCAGTATAGCGGTACCTCGGTTTTCGAACGTCTCCGTTGACGAACATTTCAGTTTTCAAATGCCGTAAACCCGAAAGTAAATGCTTCGGTTTTCAAACATGCCTCGGAAGTCGAACATGCCATGTGGCTTCCACTGAGTGCAAGATCCTGAGGCCTAGCTGCTGGCTATTGAGTTTTTGGTTTTCAAATGTTTCAGAACTCAAATGGTCTTCCGGAACGGATTACATTCGAAAACCGAGGTACCACTGTATTTATAATTAATACAGTGTTTTAAGGGAGAAATTACAGGGCAAAAAACCCCGACTCCTCAGCTACAATGTTGTTTTTATTTCATTAATTTATTTAAAAGCATTTATAAACCACTTAGAAATCTCTGAGCTGTGCACAATATGAAAAGCAAAGTATATTTTTAAAACAATAATGCAACCTGAAACCAATGAAACAGCAGTATAAAATCCTCTAAAAGCAACTAATGATGAACAGAATAAGGATTCAGGGATTTCAAACATAAAACAGGGTCAGGGAGGAAGCCTGGGCAAAAGAAATATTTACAAGGCGTCTGAAGTAACTGATGGTTACTTCTTTGCATGTGGCAGAAGGAAGGGCATTCCCCAGTACAGCGGCAGAAGCATAAAATGTCCATTTCCAGGTCATTACCCTATGAGAGTCTATAGTTGAATTTCTTTAGTTGATCTAAGGGATCTTAGGCAGTCTTTCAGGTACTCTTGTCCCTAGTTGTTCAGGGCTGTAAATGCTAACATCGAGACTTTGTATGTAGCCCCATAGTTGCTCAGCAGCCACTGTGGTTCACTCAGCGCAAGTGCAAAATATGTACATCCAGGTGCTCTACTCAGTGATCTAGCCCCATATGGGGAGAGCATCTCTAAATAAAACTCAGGCTGTTTTCCTCTTAAGCTCTCTTAAACCTTGCTAAGCAGTGCTCCTTAGATCAGAATTTGGTCGTTTTTAAAAACGTCTCTCCAATTAATCTGCATGGCTTTTTAGTGACTTTATGAACGGAAGTGGCAATTATGTTAAGACAGCATTGAATTGGTTTGAATGTCAGTGATTTGGCGTGACTTGGCTTTCCTGAGACAATGCCTCTAATCAAGCTGCCAAGACGTTAGTTTTCTCATTGACAGTTAATTATTGTACCTCTTAAAGTTATACTTCAGACAACTAAACTTTATTTTTTTTTAATATCAATTTACAGTTCCGTTTAGCATCTCTCCCCTTATTCTTTATGCCCTTTAAGTTCCTGTGACACTTCACTTGCAATTAGGGGGATCATTACTCTGACCAAATTTGAGTTTGGATAATTAAACCTCATCTACTGCATTCTCTTGAAAATATTCAGTCCCAGATGGTATTTTCAGGCCTTTATACACACTTAGTTGTCACAGGATAAAAAACAGCAACAACCCATAAATTAATTTAACACATTCAGGGAATGAAAACCTCAGTAAAAGGGTGAATTTGAAAAAGAAGCAGCACATTTCTTTTTTTTTTCATGTTCCACAAGATTAAAAACAAACTTCAGACAGAAGAGTAGCTAATCAGGGGTAAACATTACAGTCCAGGCTTTGCCAGCAATGCGGGTTTTCTATCTGCATTGAGCTGTTTTAGAAAAGTAAAGAAAAGGAAAAAAAAAGGATTCAAAACTGTCACACACACATACACCCCCCCCCCCAGTCTGAAGAGATACATCCCATTCCAGCATTTCCCAAACCTGGGTCTCCATCCATTTTTTTGGACTACAACTCCCATCATCTCTAGCTAGCAGAACCAGTGGTCAGGGATGGTGGGAACTGTAGTCCAAAAACAGCAGGACACCAACATTTGGCAAACCCAGCCTCATTCTACCACTTCAAACTGTTAACTCCTTGATTTACTGCCTATGTAGAATAGGTCTATGATCCTGAACTCCCCAGGAGCAGGATTTGTGCGCATCCTTGGGAGTTTCACTGTTATGTTGAAGCTTAGCATATGTATATCTGAAGGAGTGTCTCCACCCACAGTGTTCAGCCCAGACACTGAGGACAAAGTTCCGAGGGCCTTCTGGTGGTTCCTTTACTGCAAGAAGTGAAACTACAGGGAACTAAGCAGAGGGCCTTCTCGGTAGTGGCACCCACCCTGTGGAACGCCCTCCCATCAGAAGGTAGTTTAGGGCGAGAGGGACCATTGCTGTCACTTCCTATGTTCCTAAGTCCATGGAGAACTTTAAAGACAGGCCTGGGAAACCTTTGGCCCCCCAGCTGCAGCTGAATTGCAGTATCCACCAGCCACAACAAGCGTCGCCAATGGCTAGGGATGTTCAACAAAATCGGAAGGTCCTTAGAAGATAAGGACAAGAAAGGAGATGGGAAACCAGGTACGGGAAGAGGAGACACCTCACATGGTTTGAATGTTTAATTTTCCAAGCATTTTAACTGCCAACCTTGCCCATCTTTCTCTCTGCCTGCCGTGTGGCTCAGTTTCCTTCTCCGCTTTGGAAAAAGCCGTGATAAAAGGGTTGTCAGCCTGTTCCTTTGGTTGAGTTGCTCTCTCATTTTCTGTGGATGTCTTCTGCTTTCCTAATATCCTGTGTCAAAAGTATGATAAAATGGCTTCTTGTGTATTAGTTCAAAGAGCTGAATTTAAATTATCGTCCATTCAAATGAATCTTCAACCTCTTTGTTATATCGATATCAGCAACACAAGGATTATTGGCTCCTGGTCATTTTCATGCTGCTTCGACTCACAGAGCTGGATCATAAGAAAATCACCGTGCAAGAAAAGGTAAGCGTGCTCTTTTGGTTGATTCATTCGTATTGAGATATAAGTAGGGGGCCTGAACAAAATGTTGCAGTGTGGAGTTCCAGAAGGAACATATTGATTAATCAGGAGGGAATTATAACCACAAACTCATTTGGCCACTCTTGTTCAAGCTGAAGGAATTGATGTAATTAATGAATTGATCCCTCTCCTCTTGGGAGCAGGTTGCTGCTGTCAACAAGTACGACCCTCCTCCTGAAGTGGTGGCTGCCCAGGATCACATGACCCAGATCATGTATAGCATGATCCAGCCGCAGCGGATTTTTGACAGGTAAGCTGGGCGTCAGTTCCCCTTCCACCCTGTAGGTGGCGCTCAGGTAAAGCTGTCACAGGGGTGGGACATTTTCCATTGGGGGGGGAGAGAAGACTCTGTTGTCGGTACCAGGACGGAAATCAGGCAGAACTTGCTTGGCTGAGCAGATTACGAAACGAAGTTAGTTGCTCACCTCGGAGCTCCAAGACAGATTGCACACCGCCCCGTTCCTTTTAAACAATCTGTCGGAACAGATGGCCACTCACATCACAAACGGAGAGATGCGAAGAGGCAACAATCCTCTTATCGATACCCAGCGACGATTACCAGCGACGAGTGCTTGCAACTGTAATTTCTCCAGGCTGTCTCTAACTCTCTCCCGTCAATAGCGTTGGCATCTCGTGGCGGGCAAAATGGACATGCCTCCCGCTGTGGATCACAGAGGCTACAAGAGGAGCACTCACAAGGCCTCCTCATTCTCACCCTCTTCTAGCATCCATCTGTACCCATCAGTCTCCTTTTCACCAGCCCTTCTCTCATTTCTCAGGAGGCGTTTCCATTGGGGGGCATCCATTATGACTGTGTTGGCATTTTCTAGGCAGTTTCCCCCTTGCACGTACTTGGAACTTGATGGCTCTGTTCCCAAGCAGCTCAGCCCTGCTCGTCTGGTGCGTTGCATCCAAGGCATCACATAGGATTAAATTAACAGCTGCCAGCCCACGCCTTCTGTTGAGTCTATAAATAATGCTCCAAGTCATAGGAAATATTTAATTTGGGTGTTTGGGTGAACCTATCATCTCCATCTAGTGCAGAGCTTTCCAAACTTTTCATGCTGGTGACACACTTTTTAGACATGCATCGTTTCGTCACACAGTAATTCAGTTTTACTAGCAAACCGGAGGTTAAGGTAACCCCTTAAAGCAGGCATAGGCAAACTCCGGCAATCCAGATGTTTGGGACTACAGTTCCCATCATCCCTAGCTAACGGGACCAGTGGTCAGGGATGATGGGTGTTGTAGTCCCAAAAACATCTGGAGGGCCGGAGTTTGCCTATGCCTGCCTTAAAGAGTGCAGCGGGCGTTTGCATGGCACACCTGCACACCGCAGCCAACACACTAATGTGTCAAGATGCACAGTTTGGAAAGCTCTGATCTAGTGAATAGAATCATGGCCTTAAAGTATCCAAATCATTTTATTTATTTATCTATCTATCTAAAAGCAGTCTGTCCCACCATTTCACCCCCCCCCCAAAAAAATATATGCGTTTATTTATTTTTATTAGACATATGCCATCCTTCATCATAAGATCTCAGGGCGGTTCACAAGATAAATATCCAAAGTAAAAGCACAAATAAATAGATAAATCCAACCACCCCCCAAAAAAAACATTTAAAAGGCTTTAGAATATTAATCAGCCCAAGGCCTGGTTGAAGAGGAGCGTTTTTGTGTGGTGCTTAAAGATAGATAATTCAGGCGCCTTACAAGTCCCAAACATAACAAGAGCTTAGGACAGGCACCCTCAAACTTTGGCCCTCTAGATGTTTTGGAACTACAATTCCCATCATCCCTGACCACTGGTCCTGTTAGCTAGGGATGATGGGAGTTGTAGTCCCAAGACATCTGGAGGGCTGAGTTTGGTGATGCCTGGGTTAGGAGATACCTAGAGGCGAGCTGTGTATATTGTGTATCGCATCCAAATTCCTGTGAGAAGGTTAATGGCGGCATCTTTTTCCTTCTCTCTGTGCAGCACCTTACCCAGCCTCGATGCTCCCTATCCCATGCTGGTGTTGACCGGACCCCTGGCCTGCTGGAAGCGAGAACTTTGCCACAGGCTCTGCAGAAAATTCAACAACTATTTCAGATACAGGTACCTCTGGTCCATAAACGTTCACGATGTCCTTGGAGACTTGCTGGAAATAAAACAAGGCAGGTTTTCTCAGAAAGATAAAAAAAAGCTTTATGGAAGGCAATTATGCCCTTCTCTGTTCTACCAGTTTTAGTTTCCCCCTTTTATTTTCTTCTTATCATCTTATATTGCCCTCCCCATCAAATTCAGGGGAGAAATCATCTGGTTTGTAGGGTTCTTTTCCTGCAACGTATCCAAATCAGATACTTTCCATCTCGCTGTGGACCAAACGCAGATTGATGTTAATTGTAGGAATGCAAGCTTTAATCAGTACATTGTGGCTGCTTTCGTACCACTGTTTGATTGGGTGGGACTGACTTCTAAGTATTTAGAAGTTTGATTGTCAGAGGCCAGTTTTAATTTCTGAGTGCAAATTTTAATGGAGTTAAATGCTCTCTCTTTTTTGAAGCTATTTTAGTTCTGCTGTGTTGCTCTAAAAGGACGGGGTGGCTGGGTCTAAAATGACCTTTCTTCTTAACAATGAACAGTAACTACATACTTATAAAATTGTGAGTTATCTTGCTTTTTGTTCAAAATAGCCAAAAGGCAGCTATATTGAGCGTTTGGTAAAATAACCACATAGATTAAGTTAATCAGGGGGAAAAGGTTTAATTGAGCAGTGTGAAACCATTCCCAGCTGGTTCCCACAGCCCCCGTGGATCATTTTGACAGGTGGGCAGGGACCACCCATCAGTCAATCATTTGATGTCACAATGACACCAGGTGACATGCTTTACTTTGCCTGCCCAGTTTGAAATCAAAGGGCTTTGAAGGCACCGCTGATTAAGTAAATGATTGACAGTGTCTGAAAACCCCACTTTCAGCAGGGAGCAACTTCTTCTATTGCCTCTGACCTGACATAATATATGATGCCCAGTGTAGGACTGGTTCCTGTGGGTTGACCTCATAGACCAAATGCTAAGGGCTGCTGCCCTGATTCATTAGGTTGGTGGGCCAGAGGTTCCTTGCCACTGGTTTAACTGGTTGTGATGGCCTTAAGTAAAGGTAAAGGGACCCCTGACCATTAGGTCCAGTCGTGACCGACTCTGGGGTTGCGGCGCTCATCTCGCTTTATTGGCCGAGGGAGCCGGCATACAGCTTCCGGGTCATGTGGCCAGCATGAGCCGCTTCTGGCGAACCAGAGCAGCACACGGAAACGCCGTTTACCTTCCTGCCAGAGTGGTACCTATTTATCTACTTGCACTTTGATGTGCTTTCGAACTGCTAGGTTGGCAGGAGCAGGGACAGAGCAACGGAAGCTCACCCCGTCGTGGGGATATGAACCGCCAACCTTCTGATCGGCAAGTCCTAGGCTCTGTGGTTTAACCCACAGCACCACCCGCGTGTGATGGACTTAGCCACTCGCAAACTGCATTGAGCTGTCCAGTCACCGCTGCAAATATATGTGCACCTAGACATTCATTTCATGGCTTAGCTACAGAACCTGACCCCATTCATGTTCAGAGCATGGCAACTTGTATTTGTATAATGCCGGCTCTAATCCCAGGGTAGGGTTTCATGGCAGTCCAGAGAGTCTGTCCAGGATTTGTGTTGGCTTTCCAAATACAGTGGTACCTCGGGTTAAGTACTTAATTCGTTACGGAGGTCCGTTCTTAACCTGAAACTGTTCTTAACCTGAAGCACCACTTTAGCTAATGGGGCTTCCCGCTGCCACCGCGCCGCCGGAGCACAATTTCTGTTCTCATCCTGAAGCAAAGTTCTTAACCCGAGGTACTATTTCCGGGTTAGCGGAGTCTGTAACCTGAAGCATCTGTAACCTGAAGCGTATGTAACCCGAGGTACCACTGTATCGCAGTATTGGACTGATGGCCTGAACAGAAGGGAAAGCCAAAGATGTAGTTGAATACAATATTATTTACCGTTTCCGTTGTAAGGAAAAGATACAGTGGATTTCGGTGTAAATTTCACTGCTCTCTCACGCACATCTTGGAATCCCTGCCACTCGGGTTCTTTATGGGACCTTTCAGAAAGCAAGCCTGTTCCTTGCACTCCCCCTGCCTCTTATGGGTGGGCGATGGCAGAATCTGAATGTACACAAGGATAGCTCCAGTTCCTGGGTGACCCATTTGGGCGTCTGACCGGCTCTCCCTGAGCTGTCCAAAGGTTAGCAGTTCCTGATCTACAGTGATCTACAGGTATCTGAAGAAGTGTGCATGCACACGAAAGCTTGTACCAAGAAAAAACTTAGTTGGTCTCTAAGGTGCTACTGGACAATAGGGCTCAGGGCAGCTAACAACAAATTTAAAACACTTAATTGATGCAACAAAAAAACAGCATAAAATACAGGAAAATACATGAATAACAATAAATTCAGAATTCAAAAATCAATTTACGGGGGAAATCCATCCAATAAACATTAGATAATCACCAGGGCTAGCTGGCTAAATTAGTCCTATTTGGGCCAGCGAGGAGACCAGGGGAGAATTAGCTGTGGGCTCCCAGAGCGGGTAATCTTCATAAAAAGGGGAGGGGGAGGGAAGGAAGGGAAATAAAAGATCAGGCTAAGTTCAAACTGAAAGCCAAGCAGAATAGCTCTTTCTTTCAGGCCCTGCGGAAGAAAGTTAAATCCTGCAGGGCCCTGGTCTCATGGGACAGAGCATTCCACCAGGTCGGAGCCATCACTGAGAAGGCCCTGGTGGAGGATAATCTGACTTCCTTAGGGCCCGGGACCTCTAAACTATGGTTATTCATGGCCCTTAAGGTCCTCTGTGGGGCAGACCAGGAGAGACAGTCCCGTAAATAGACCTTAGACCTTCTTAGACCTTAAAGCACATACTTTCCTACCGGTATGTCATAGAATCGTAGAATTGTAGTGTTGTAAGGGACCCTGAGAGTCATCTTATGTCAAGATTAGCAAGCCTGGCGACTTCCAGATGCTCTTGAACTGCAGCTTCCATCATCCCAAGAACATAAGAAGAGTTTTGCTGGATCAGGCCAGTGGCCTCTCTAGTCCAGCATCCCGTTCTCACAGTGCCCATGGGAAGCCTGGAAGCAGGACCTGAGCACAATGGAGGTTTCAGTGTGTTGTAAATCAAAGACTTTGAAATAAATCTCCTGGCTGAAAGGGAGTAGTGGGTGGGGAGAGACATCAAATACAATACATATTAAATAAATTACACAGTTTGAAAAGCCTGGCTGGAATTTCCCAGTAATTGAAAACTGCTGGGGATTTTCCAAACACCTTCAGTTTTCCAAGAGCCTTGTTGTGTTTTATTTTATATTTTATTCCCTCATAAGCATCATGCACGTGAAGAACAGAGAGCAAAGCAGTCTTAGCAGAGCAGAAAATTGCTACCATAAAGCAAAGCCACATTTTTATTATTCAGAGGAGGTTTCTGTAGCTTTCGTGTGCTGCTTTTAGAATTTTCAACATGCCACTTGTTAAAACTGTATTTTATGGAAGATACTGGGCAACTTCAAATGTAAACATGACCTTGCTGTTAAAAGGAGCTTGTAACATAAGTTTTTTTTTAAAAAAAAGAAGGCCATTCAAAACATCTGGTCAGTGCCCAGGACTGACCTTTTGAGATGTGTATATTTATAAAAATTGCTGAGAAAATCACGCCTTTGAAGTTTCAGCTTTATAGGGTCCACGTGCCTCATACGGTTCTCATTTGACACAGTTATTGAATAAGATGGTTCCTGAATCCCTTTCCCTGGAGTGTTGTTGTGGCAGGATTGGCTGGCATTTTTAGGCCTCCCCCACAGGCACTATAACATCTGAAGGACGTGGGAGAATCACACACCACTCAACATTTCACAGATGTAAATAGGGAGGGACATGCTCTGTACTTGTAAAACAAAAAAAACATGCACACATACACACACCTGCCAAATTCTAACCCTAAGCATCACTCTCCGAGTTCCCTTCTCCCATAATTCACATGGATGATGTCTCTTCTCTGATTCCTTTTGTTAATTTACTCTGCAATGTGGCCTGTTGGCTGCATCTAGCATCAGTGTGTGAAACAGTGAGTGCTGTCATGTCTTCAGTCCAAAATCTGTGTTCTTCCAGTTCATCAACACCAGTCTTTTGGCCACAGTTAGAACGTGTAGAATCCACTTTTGTTGCCCAGTTGTCAACTTCTGTTTATACCAATAGGTGTAAAATTCAAAAGAATATTTTCCACTGATTTTTTTTAAGTTTTTCTGCGTAGTCATATTCATGCAGCCAAACACATTCCCCCAAAACGTAGTACAGGAAAGTGTAAGAACATATGTTTCAAGGAGCCATTATCCTTATTACATCTCCAACAAAGAACTGCATTAGACCAGGCGTAGGCAAACTCGGCCCTCCAGATGTTTTGGGACTACAACACCCATCATCCCTGGCCACTGGTCCTGTTAGCTAGGGATGATGGGAGTTGTAGTCCCTAAACATCTGGAGGGCCGAGTATGCCTATGCCTGCATTAGACAGTCCTTTTCCATACAAATGTAATGGAGTCCAAAAAATTCTAAGTATTAATTTCTGTTGTATAAGATGCATTGTGTGGCTATCTTTTCTCTGTCCTGGATTTACTGCCAATCATCTGAAGGGGGTAGATTTCTGTCTCCACCGCATTCATAATTTTATCAACCTTTGCTATGTTCATATGTAAATATATATATATATACATACACAAACACACATCCTTTACAGCCTAACACTATGCATGCTGAGATCAATAGGATTTACTCCTGTCCTGAGTAAATGTGCACTAGATTGTCCTCGAGTTCTTTAACAGTGTCATCTCCCTTCACTTGCTTATTCTGTTTTCTGTCCGGCTTATCTTTCAGTCCCTGCCACACCACGAGGACTGCTTATTTTGGAGAAGAAAACAGATTAGATTACTATTTTGTTTCCCAGGAGGAGTTTGACAAAATGGTGACCATGGTAAGGCATGAGCTGATTTGTCCTGCTTTCGCTTGAGGGGAGGATGCCTGGCAGCTCATCACAGATCACGCTAAAGGGTGAGGGTGCGGAAATCCATTGAGGCTTGAGCTATTGGAGAAAAAAACGAACTGTGGGACCGCTCGTCTAACTTGCCTGTCAAAAACATGTTGTTGTTGTTTAGTCGTTTAGTCGTGTCTGACTCTGCGTGACCCCCTGGACCAGAGCACGCCAGGCACTCCTGTCTTCCACTGCCTCCCGCAGTTTGGCCAAACTCATACTGGTAGCTTTGAGAACACTGTCCAACCATCTTGTCCTCTGTCGTCCCCTTCTCCTTGTGCCCTCCATCTTTCCCAACATCAGGGTCTTTTCCAGGGAGTCTTCTCTTCTCATGAGGTGGCCAAAGTCTTGGAGCCTCAGCTTCAGGATCTGTCCTTCCAGTGAGCACTCAGGGCTGATTTCCTTCAGAATGGAGAGGTTTGATCTTCTTGCAGTCCGTGGGACTCTCAAGAGTCTCCTCCAGCACCATTATCCAAAAGCATCAATTCTTCAGCGATCAGCCTTCTTTATGGTCCAGCTCTCACTTCCATACATCACTACTGAGAAAACCATAGTTTGAACTATACAGACCTTTGTTGGCAAGGTTATGTCTCTGCTTTTTAAGATGCTGTATAGGTTTGTCATTGCTTTTCTCCCAATAAGCAGGCGTCTTTTAATTTCATGACTGCTGTCACCATCTGCAGTAATCATGGAACCCAAGAAAGTAAAATCTCTCCCTGCCTCCATTTCTTCCCCTTCTATTTGCCAGGAGGTGATGGGACCAGTGGCCATGATCTTAGTTTTTTCGATGTTGAGCTTCAGACCATATTTTGCACTCTCCTCTTTCACCCTCATTAAAAGGTTCTTTAATTCCTCCTCACTTTCTGCCATCAAGGTTGTGGTCATCAGCATATCTGAGGTTGTTGATATTTCTTCCGGCAATCTTAATTCCGCCTTTCACATGATGAATTCTGCATATAAGTTAAATAAGCAGGGAGACAATATACAGCCTTGTCATACTCCTTTCCCAATTTTGAACCAATCAGTTATTCCATATCCAGTTCTAACTGTAGCTTCTTGTCCTACATAGAGATTTCTCAGGAGACAGATGAGGTGATCAGGCACTCCCATTTCTTTAAGAACTTGCCATAGCTTGCTGTGGTCAACATGTACTGAATAGTTTTTAATCTCTCTAGCTGTTCCTTAATTGCTGAAGAGCCTCTAGCTCACTTTCAAAGGGTGCCGTTCTCTTCATTCTGTGAGAGGGTTATGCACACGAGCAACAAATCTGAGCTTTTAATCTTTCTTTTTTAATGCGTTCTGTCCTCCCAGAAAATGCTGGTTCACCTCATTGTTCAGCAGAGTAGCCTCTGGTCAAGTCGTAAAAGTGCTTCTTGCACCCAAGCCAGATGGGCTGCTGCTTGTGATCTTCATGCTCTGCTTTGTGATGTTTCCAAGATCATGTGCCTGGCTGATGCTTAGAGCCAGTGGTGGTCAGACCGTCAGAGCCCAGAGTGTCAGATTGGGACCTGGGAGGTAAAGGTAAAGGGACCCCTGACCATTAGGTCCAGTCGTGACTAACTCTGGGGTTGCGGCGCTCATCTCGCTTTATTGGCCGAGGGAGCCGGCAAACAGCTTCCGGGTCATGTGGCCAGCATGACTAAGCCGCTTCTGGCGAACCAGAGCAGCGCACGGAAATGCCGTTTACCTTCCCGCCGGAGTGGTACCTATTTATCTACTTGCACTTTGATGTGCTTTCGAACTGCTAGGTTGGTAGGAGCTGGGAATGAGCAACGGAAGCTCACCCCGTCGTGGGGATTCGAACCGCCAACCTTCTGATCGGCAAGTCCTAGGCTCTGTGGTTTAACCCACAGTGCCATCCACGTCCCGGGGCCTGGGAGACCAGAGTTCAAATCCCCACTTAGCCATGAAGCTCACTGAGTGACCTTGGTTCAGTCTCTCAGCCTAACCTACCTCGCAGTAGGTTGTTGTGATAAAATGACCAAGGGGAAGAACCGTGCTCTCTACCTTGAGCTGCTTGGAGGAAAAGGTGCCGTATGACTGCAATAACTAAATAAAACAAAGCAAATAAACTGAGTGCTGGACTTGAGAACCCGACCTGATGTGGCATTCTTTTTCTGTGATCCCGGCCGAAGGGAATTTTGTCTTTCCACCGTGCGGGTCTCAGATAGTGCGTCTTGAAAAAGTGCTGGAGGAAGGAGCACAAATGGGCCGTCTTTTATGGCACTCCTAGGATAGCGTGCGCAGGAGAAATTCATGTGACTTCCCTGTGGAGAAATGCCCATAGGCTGAGCTGACACATCTTGTCGCCACAGGAGAGCTTCTCTTGCGTGGGGAGCACCCAGATGGGCTGTTTATTGAGCAAGCCTGCTGATATGCTTGCACGAAACTTGGGACGAGGTTATACAACTTTGCCTCTTCCATGAGCATCCGTCCCCATCTGTTCACACAGACTTTGCATGGCACTGCCAGCTAGCTGTTGTCACTCTGCACGTTTCCCAGAAGTGCAGTTTTCCATCACTTTTCTTGTCTGGCTTTTTGTGGTTAGAAGACTGGTGGGATAACTGGGGTAGAAGAATCTTCATCAACCTGACACCCTCCGGGTATTTTTGGACTGCAACTCCCATCATCCCCACCTGGGCTGAATTAGAAAGCCCGACGCAATTATCCTATTTTTTGTGTGCCAATAACCAGTGCTTCCTCCTAACATGCAAATCCAACCTTAGTGTCCCAGATGGGCTGGAACTTCTGTCAATGAAATTAACGACAACATCACTTTAGTATTTATCAAGTGCATTGCAATGTTCACAGCATGACCAATACTGCCTTGCTGTTTTTAGAAGCAGGAGATAAATTCAGGGGTACGTCGGAATTGCTTCTCCCATATTTATTTCGGTCCTCCCATTGCTATAACCCATCCTGGGACCTGCTGGAGAAGAAGATAAATACTTTGATGGTGGGGTCTTCTGGTTCATAGTTCCATCTCTCACCCACCCTTTTGCACAAGCTCCTAGTCAGCACATGCGTCAACCCTACATTTCCTGCCTACACAGCAGGAGAGATCAAGCTGCCATGTATCTGAGGTGAGGAGCGGCATGTCAGAGTATTAGATTCTGGGATCTAGATTATAGTTTCTGGCGAGAGCTTTCCCCTTGTTCGTTCTTGTTGCCCAGGCTTCATTCTTTTCATTCCAGGGGAAATTCATTGCAACTTTTAAGTACAGCGGCTTCTACTACGGAATGGGCCGGGACACAATTGAGTCCATCGCTAGGGAGGGACTTGCAACCTGCATTCATATGGAAATAGAGGTAACGATGGGGATGGAAGCACCTTAAGCCATAGCAAAGTCCGTGTAATTACCGTATTTTTCCATGTATAACATGCCCCCATGTATAAGACGACCCCTAATTTTTGGGACCACAACTAAATTTTTTTTAGGGGGATTGCCCAAAGTTATTGAGCTTTTTAGGGGGGGTCACCACCGCCAGTTGCTCTACAGCAAATTGCACGCATCACCGCAGCCAACAATCCAACAATCGTCTGCACGCTCGCCACCAAAAGCCCATCTGTGAACTCGATGAAACCACTTGTCAATACAGTAAATCAACGTCCAATTACCACAGCCACAGCCAATCGTCAGCAGGCCTTGCCGCAGCAACCAATCACACGCCCAATCGCCGCTGGCAATCTCCTGCTGACTGCTGACACCAATCGCCCGTTCCCCCCTCTGCTGTCCGTGTATAAGATGACCCACAATTTCTGCCTATTATTTTTAAGGAAAAACTATTGTCTTATACATGGAAAAATACAGTATGTTTTTATCATAAACCAAGAGCTGGGCCTGTGTCAAGCGCTAGATCCAAAGCTGTGGTTCATTGAATCATAGAATGGTAGAGTTATATAATAAGTTAATTGTTAGTTATATAATCAATAGCTAAGTTATTAATTAGATGCTTTTTTCCCAGAAACATGAACTCAAAGCAAGAACCTCGTTTGAGCTGAAACAATTTCCCTACTCCTTGCTTCACTGCCCCACTAAAGAGGTTCAAGATCCATTTAACGAATGAATATTATTTATTTGGGCAGCCGAAGGCATTGGAAAAAAAAGACAAGATACATAAATCAGAATAAAATACATTACACAGTTAAAATAATTATTAAAGCCAGGCATTCTGTAGGATAAGAGTGCTCCCCTGAACAATTTAATTTAGCATTCCACAATATTTTCGCCTTAAAATTGTTGCTCCAAAACAGGCCGTTTTTTCAGAGGTGTAAGAGGACCTGTCCTCTAATAAGAAGTTAATCAGATGCCCGATCAATCTCTCAACTGAGAGATGCCCACAATCCAGACTGCTGGTTCTGCACCTAAAATCAGGAGAATCCAGTCTTGACAGTACAGTTGTACCTTGGTTCTTGAATGGAATCCATTCCGGAAGTCCGTTCAACTTCCAAAAATATTCGCAAACCAAGACGCAGCTTCCGATTGGCTGCAGGAGCTTCCTGCATTCAATCGGAAGCAACGTCGGACGTTCAGCTTCCAAAAAACATTTGCAAACCGGAACACTCACTTCCGGGGTTGCGGCATTCAGGAGCCAAAACGTTCAAGTCACGAGGCGTTTGAGAACCAAGGTACGACTCTACTGCTTAAACAGTCCTTACAGCCTTTGCGTCGATCTGGGGTACTGTGTGTGATTTAACAACTTCAGCCAAGGCCTGTGAAGCCTTGAAGTGAATGATAACCGAGTACCTCTGTTTTTTAAAGGGTGTTAGAAGCTTGAAGAATTCCTACTTCCAACCTCGGTACATCCTACTGATCCCAGTGAACAAAGAGAGATACGGGGGTCAGCTGCGACGGATGGGGCTGTTCAGTAGGGCAGAGATCGAAGAAGCAGTCCGCAGGGTGGGCATGTACATCCAACTGAACCAGGACTTCCCAGGGTTCTTTGACGCGGTCATCAACGTCGGTGAGTCCATCCCTTTGGAACCCAAGTCTCCTCTACTGGCAAGGTCTCTACTGCAGTCTTCCTGGGAAGGCAGTCAAATGGAAGAAGCAGAGTTTGCGCAGTCCATCCAAACTATCATAACAAGCACTCCTAACTCGCCTAACAGCACAGAGGGCCTTCTGACGGTTCCCTCACTGCGAGAAGCCAAGTTACAGGGAACCAGGCAGAGGGCCTTCTCGGTAGTGGCACCTGTCCTGTGGAATGCCCTCCCACCAGATGTCAAACAGAACAACAACTACCAGACTTTTAGAAGACATCTGAAGACAGCTCAGTTTAGGGAAGCTTTTAATGTTTGATGTATTACAGTATTTTAATCATTTTTTGGAAGCCGCGCAGAGTGGCTGGGGAAGCCCAGCCAGATGGGCGGGGTATAAATAAATTATTATTATTATTATTATTATTATTATTATTACTCCTAACTTTCCCATCCTGCACGAGATGCTCATGGGGTTAAAGGAGATTGCCAGGACATGCGCCAACATCCATGTGATGGGGGACGACGACAAGATAAATTGCCTGAACATTCATTCTCTCTATCTGGGGAGTATCTCTGTATCTGGGGGGTGGGAGAGAAGTTACCAGAGTAGCTGGTGCCCACAACACTTAGTCAAAAATCCAGATGTGCCCACAAGCCTAAACAAATGGAGTGATCTCTGCCATAGGCGATACTTCTTCTGTCTCTCTCTCTCGTATTTAATATTGCACTGATTTTGCTAAAAAGTTCAAACTTTTTAACACAATGAATATCAGCATTTTTCATGGATCTTGATAGACATGGTTTCAATTCTGTTAGTGTTTAATTACTTTTTTAAAAAAAAATGATATTTATTAAAATTTTAGAAAAAAGAATTACATAAAAACAAGAAAAGCAAAAACAAAAGACAGAAGTAAAAATACAAGAAAAATACAAAATATAAAATACAGAATAAAAGAATAAAAAACACTTAAAAAAAGAAAAAAACAGATCAATCTTTCCATACCTTACATTCATATCCTTGTTTCCCTGACCTCCTCATACCTCCCTTTTTTGTATTCCAATTCAATTAGTTAATTCAGCAATTTCTTTCCCTCTTTATTTTCTCTTAATCCTTTAACTTAATATACTATAACTTTAAATTTTCACCTGTTATCAATCCATTTTTACATACACCTTTATAGCATTACTGCTTAAACCACCTAACTTCATTCTAACATCATTCTAACATTCATTAATTTTGCAATATTTCTGTAGATAGTCTTTAAATTTCTTCCAATCTTCTTTCACCAACTCTTCTCCCTGGTCTCGGATTCTGCCAGTCATTTCCGCCAATTCCATATAGTCCATAAATGAAACACAGATTTCCTTTTCTGAGGGGAGTTCAAACCATTACAATTCCAGCTTAATAGTTGCAGAGCCATGATGTAGTTACTTTGCTTCTCCTCCAACTGCACCCAGTGCCTGTTCCTGATCTGTCGGTGGTATCACCTTCTCCAGGCAGTCTTTTAGTTCAGGAGGTAGTCTTGGTATGTCTAAAGTTTCAATTACTAGTGCTCTTAACTCTTCTGCAGCTTCCTTCTGCAAGTCTTCTCCGTGGTCTCTCCAAAATCTATCTTTGTCGTCCTCTGATCTTATTTTTATCTTCTTCCCTTTGCAGCTGAAGGATAGGCCTTGGGGGAATTCCCACCTAAAAATGATTCCGTTGCTTCTCAACAGGGTGACCAAATCTCTATAGTTGGACCTAAGGTCCAAAAGATATTTCGGAATGTCCTTAAATATCTCTACTTTTGACTGATGAATTTCCAAAGTCTTCTGGAAATGCAGACTCAAGATTTTGTCTCTCTCCTCTTTCGTTTGGAGGGTGATCAAACAGTTTCTCACCCTGTTCTTCTTCCCTCCTCTTCCAAGCCTAAAAGCACTCACTATCTTGAAGTTGTCCTTATCCAAATCTGGGTTCCAAAAGTCTGCAAATTCCTGCATAAGAAAATCAATCAAGTTGTCTTTCTCAAGTTCAGGTACAGCCCTGATTCTTAAATTGGTTTGCTTCTCCTTCAGCTCAATCATAGACAATATTGACCTGTGGTCTTCAAGTTGTTTGTGTATCGGTGGTATCTTCTCTTCTAAAGCAGTTGCTATATCCTTTGCCTCTTCAGCTGTCTTTCGTGTCGAGGTAGATTCCTGTAGTAATTTCTGAATAGTTTCTGTATTGGTATTTACCTTCTGTCCCAAATTATTAATACTTGTAGTATTTTGGTCAATTTTGCCCGATGCTTCGGCTACTTGTTTACTTATTTTATCCAAAGATTCGTTGATTTTACCAAGTGCCTGAGCCAAAGCCTCTTCAGCTGCCATTCCTTTGGGTTTAGGTTGTGCCGATGAGGCTCCTGTTGGTAATCCAGAAGGGCCAGATGTCGATGCTCTTCGCTGCAGCCCACCGTCTGTATGAAATACTCTGCCAGACCTCGTTGCTTTTTCCTGTAGCAAATCTATTTTCTCCTTTCCATCTGCCATAACACTCTAGATAAGGTCCAAGGTCAGTCTCACAATCAGAATTTGTTTTGAAGTGGAAAATTCCCCTGGCCCAGCTGCTATTGTAACAATTTCAAACTTCCTCTAGGGGGACACAGTAGCAGTCAAAAATGTCTTAGAGTAATTAACTTTTTTTCCTTTAGCCCCCCAATTCACAGAAAGGATGACAGTTTCTATCCCAATTGTTTCCTGTTACTTTAAAACCAGGAGAAGCCAGTCAGAAATATTGTATCTTACTTGTATCTCAGATGCAGAGTTAACTGTCAAAAAGCACTTTCAGCAACAGCGCATTTCACAATACGGCATTCTTACTGTTCACTGGCAACCCGTTCCCAGGTTTTTGAGCGGTGAATTTTAACTTCCTTTTCTCTCTTTTTGCAGGGAAATACAGTTCAGACCTTTTCCCCCCTCCTCCCCTGCAATGAAGGGGGGAAAGTCACTTATTTGATGTTCGAATTATAATCCTTTTCCAACGTCTTTCAAGGTTTCCGCTTACAAGTTCATTGCTTTACTCCATTTACAGAAAACGGAAGGCAGACTTCCTGTTTATGCCTCTCCGCTTCGGTACCAAATTATTTCTTAGTTGCTTTGTTTCCGAAATTAGCCTACTCACGGATCGTTGTTTTGCAGCCAAATTGTCCCAGGAAAAAGGCAGCGCTCTCCGGTAACGGCTGTGCGGCTTCGCTCCACGGAAGAAGCAGTTGACTCACAGCACCGCGCCACTTCCCCGCTCCACTTCGGAACCCGTAATCGGGCTCCTTTGCAAGTGGGGGGGGCGCAAAAGGTGCCCGCCGAGTCCCACGGTCACAGACTTCACCCGCCGGTGATTTTTGAAGGGTCCCCGCTTCGCCGTAGCGGTGCAGACCCGATTTCCGCAGAGCCGGTTCCCTCCAAGTCAGAGGGAATCCGCCATTTACCGATGGTGCCACCCCGGAAGTCTGTTTAATTACTTTTTAATGACTATCTTTTTAATGTTTTTAGTGTGTTTTTCTATTGTATCTGCGTTTTGTATTTTTAATCTGTAATCTGCCTTGTCTCAATTTGGGGGAAAGGTGGGATATAAATAAATAAATGTAATAATGATGAAGCGTCATAGCCCGGAAGGACAAAATTACAAAGTTACGGTGCAGCTCCAAAGGGATAAAGAATTGACTCATACATATAATTCCCTTTTCAAATAATATATGAAGAATAAAAGTATTGTCCATCTGTGAGTTCCATAACTACTGAGAATAAAGATTCTATAAAGTCTTAGATGAGCCAGACGTTTGCATATACTGGTGGTGCCAAGTGACTGGGCACCTTAATATAAGAAATAATATATACTATAAGAAATAAAACCATGCCATTTAGCAATTAAATATGGTCATGCAAATTCTGCCCTTTAGCTACTTTTAGTTTATGAGATACCTTTTCAAGGAGGGCAATTTGCCACATTCTAGAATGTCAGCAATCCAAATTGTCACGACTGAAGGTCTTCCAGGATTTGGCCGTGTTAATTCTTTTCTTTCTCTCCATATGTGCATCCCTTCACGTTCAGACGATTTTGACGAAGCATTCACCAATCTGAGCAAACTCATTGAGGAGTTCCTGGGGATAAAGCAGCCGTCGGAAACCGAGGTCAGAGGTTCTGCATCGGACACCAATCTCCTTTCAGGTATGGCATTGCAGATCCCCCCAGGTGTAGCCTGACAGTTGTGTTGCTTCCAGGAAACAGAATGGGAATTTGCCACAGATAGCTTGCTCCATGCAAGCATTTGCACTCATCATTGAAAGAGGAGGTCCTGTGCTAGGCTTGCCAGCCATTTGGCTTTGAAGTCGGCATTTTTACAGCATTACGCCCCTCTGATCGGTTTCATGCCCAGGTATTCTGGGCTATCAATCTAGAAATGTTACCTCTTCTGGGTGCTTGTGCATCAAGTCCATTTGCACAAAATTGAGCTCACCCATTTCTAGAGCACTTTTCCTGTCCAATGCCAGTTTGATCTCATTCTCCATCTCAGAACGCATTTTGTTCAGCACTACAGTGGTGCCTCGCAAGACGAAATTAATTCGTTCTGCGAGTTTTTTCGTCTTGCGAATTTTTCGTCTTGCGAAGCACGGTTTCCCATAGGAATGCATTGAAAATCAAAAAAGGCTACCACACCTCAAAAACCTCAAAAAAGGCTACCACACCGCGTGCTATGAGTTGCTCCTCGAAGTCAAGTCGCAACTGCACCTCTTCAAGCAATGCACCCTGAGTATTAACGGTTTTAAGAAAAAGGAAACAAACTTTCAAGACGTTTTCGTCTTGCGAAGCAAGCCCATAGGGAAATTCGTCTTGCGAAGCAACTCAAAAAAACGAAAAACTCTTTCGTCTTGCGAGTTTTTCGTCTTGCGAGGCATTCGTCTTGCGAGGTACCACTGTAAATTGTTCTTCTCACCTGAGATCCCCACCCACGACGACTCCATGGAGGCGTCTGCCTCTTGAGGATTTTTATCTTATTGGACTCCAGATCCTCTTTGATGTACAGACAGACACCACCTAGACCTGGTCCTTCCTATAGAATTTGTATCAATTTGTTCTCTCCATCCCACCAGGTTTCCATTAGGCTTGCTATATCTTGTTCTGAGACCAAGCACTCCAGCTTGCCCATCTTGGCTCAGAGACTCCCAGCATCAGCATCAAACATCTGTACATGAGGAGTATGTCTCCAGCTGTCTCTGCTGCATGTGTTTTGCCCTGTGGCACTTTGGCCTCTCAGAATAGCTGTCATACGCCCTTGCTATCCTTGTCTCAATGCTCACAATCATGAACCTGCTGGCTTCCTGACCCCCACACATCCAATTGAAAGCTTCTCTGCCACCTCTTTTAATTTAAACTGCCAAGTGCTCAGCAGAAAGTCACCTTCAACAGAGGCCTTTGGGCATGTAAGAAAGGCTCTTTCTTTCTTTCTTTCTTTCTTTCTTTCTTTCTTTCTTTCTTGCCTCCTTGGTGGATCCAATGATTAAGGAGGGCAGAGGAGTTAAAAAGGAGCCCTCCTCCCCCTTATCATTTTATGCTGTGCCATAAACCATCTGATATTCCTTGCAGGAGCTCTTAATGGCCTCTAATGTCTTTGCCGTCCTGTCAATTTGCATTTCTTCGTCAGCCACAGCAACTTCATTATGAGCGCTGAGTTTGGGCAATTCCACCATCCATAAAAGTAACTTTGAAATTTACTACGCTCCATTAAATTCATTTAGAGTTTCATTTGTAGGTGTTCCGAATTAAAGTAATGATCGTATTTGGAGGAAGAGATTGCTCTTTCCTTATGGATGAGGGGAAATTGTTTGTTTGTTTGTTTAGGAAGGAGGGGGCGAAATCTTGCCTCAAGGTTGACTCTTTAGTATGAACATTTGCAGTAAGATCGTAATAGGGGGAGATTGGATGTTTGATATAATGGGAAGCTATTAAAAATCTTCTTCTTCTAATGAACAGACATCCGTGAGCTTTTGCTAATGGACAGAGAGCAAAGAGGCAGCTGTGGCTGGAAGTGGCATTCAAGCAGAGTGATGGAGGTGCCATAATTGTTCCCCTTGGCCAGCTCCAGCCCAAAACATATTTTGGGTTTGGGAACAACAATCCTAAATGATGTTCAGAAATGCCATTTTCCTGCACAAGGCCCATTCGCACATTTATTCACAGTTCCTGGTCTTTTTAATAGGGCTTTCACCGAAAACCTTGTGGGCCCACGGAGAGCTTTCTGGGGCCCAGGAAGTCAAGAGTGTCAGCATCGCCCTAGAGAGCCAGTGCACCAACTGGACTCATGCACCTCAACCCCGACTGGGCTAGGCGAGCTGGGTAGCACCGCCAGAGACCTCCTTTCTCACAGGAACAGGTCACAGTGCTGTGGACTCACAGCTTAGAGCTGAGAGCACCGGATTCACTGTCTCAATAATACAGTCGTTGCGCAGCAGAGTTTTGCAGAGTCTTGCAGAGTATAAACCACTCGGAGAGCAGCTCTGTAAAATATCTTCCTTTTATTCTATAACTACAACTATGATACAAAGCTATATACAGAGCTGAATATTCTAAGCATAAATCAATGCTACACTGAGAGTCTGCAGCTGCTCTTAGCAGCAATCTTATCTCTAGGATCTCTAACACTCTCACTCTCTCCGATACACTGACTGACTGACTCTCTCTCTCACACACACACACACAGATATGTTGCTGGGCAGAATAAGTAGATAGGCAGGACACGCCTCCTCCTCTCTGGAGAGTCAGCAGAGACCATCAGGAGATGATCAGGAGATTCTTGGGTATGGGAGGGGTGAAATCTCCTCATCCTCCCCCATTTCATCCGACCATTTCAAGAATCTTTAACATAACTGCAATTTGCACATACACTCCAAAAGTTGTTCTCTGCTTACAACCTTGGTTAACATATCTGCAGGTATCTCTTTTCCCGGCATATAACACACTTTTACAATACCATTTTGAATAAGCAGCTTCTGGAAAAATCTTCACACACATTTCTCTTTCTCACATGCAAATTAACATCTCTAATTAGGCAGATTTGAACAAACCATTTTTCAGAACTCAAATACACGCTTTCCCCTTCAAATATCAGGTAAGGAAATAAATGCAGCGTTTTGTGCTATTACTCTCAGCACACTTCATGCTAGGTTTGAAAACCCCACCAGAGTTGCTCGTGACCGCAGTCTTTGCAAACTCTTCAGAAAACCTTTTCGGTGGTACACCCTTGGTTGTTCTCTCGGACCTGCGCAGAACTCTTTGATCCTCTTGTTCTGGTGCTTCCTCCTCTTTGGGAGAATGGGGAGCTAAAGTATATGAAGCTGCTAAGTCTGAGTCAGCGTCAGACTCACCTGAGGCTTTTGGGCTCTGATAATCTGTGCCATCATCTGGAACTACATTGGCATCAGGATTATCACCACCAAAAACACTTGCCTCCCTCTCAACTTTCTTTGCCCCTTTTGCACCACCATCACAAATGGGATGGCACTGAAAAACGCCAACTCTGTCCCATTGTGGATTGTCATCAATACTCCTGGTCAGCCTTATGGTTTTCGTGTCTGTGATCAGAACACGATAAGACCCTTTCTCATATCCTAGGAAAACACCATGTTCTCCACGCTTGCTCAGTTTGTCACCCTGCGAGGTGTGCACCCAAACCTCCGAACCAAAAATTTTAAAATGCTTTACACATGGCTTTCTTCCGTGAAGCATCTCATATGGGGTGCAATTTACACTAGACTGGTATCTCCTGTTATACACATGACAGAAAAACGAAAGAGCTTCAGCCCAAAAAGGATTGGGCAGCCCTGAATCATGTAACAGTGTTCTGATTCCTTGCTGCAGAGTCTGGTTTACTCTCTCACATAAACCATTCTGCCAGGGTGATCTGGGCGTGGCTGTCATATGCTCAATGCCCTGTTCAGAAAGAAAACTCTCAAACTCTTCTGAACAAAACTCTCCACCCTTGTCTGTGAAAAGAAAACGTACATTCTCATTATGTACATTTCTGAGCCATTTACAAAACTGGCGAAACTTGGTAAAGGCTTCAGACTTTTTCTGCAGCATATAGACCCAAACATATTTCGAATAGGAGTCTATCAGAACCATGAAAAACCTTGAATTGCCTCTAGAGAGCGCTAGAGGCCCTACTAAGTCTGCATGAATGACTTCATATGGTTTCTTGTCCTCTCTCCCAGACTCTGTACCTTTGGGAGCTTGCCTTGCCTTACTCTCTGCACAAGAAACACATTTCATGTGGTAGGGACATTCTTTCAACTTCATACCCTGAACCATATCAGGCATTTTTGCCACAGCCTGGAAATTCAAATGACCATAAACGCGATGGTAATAATGAATACATTGGTCATGCAACTTCTCATTCTTATCTACAGTTAAATTGCAACACTTTTTCTCAGTAGCTTCTGCAGTGCCTGTACCTGAAACAAAAGGCAATTGGTACAATCCATTTACACATTTTGCATACAGAATGAGCTTGCCATCTCTAAGAATTTCACAGCGAGATTTAGCAAACACCACCTTAAACCCTTGACGATCAAGCTGGGAAACACTCAACAAATTGTCCTGAATACCAGGCGCATACAGGACATTCTTAATAGTTGCATTCAGGCTCTTTAAGAACACAGTTCCCTGAGCCACACTTGTGAGAACTGTCCCATCTGCTTGATGAATTTCTTTCTCTTGCTTCTCAAGCTGAACAAAGAGATTCTTATCTTTGGCCACGTGGTTTGAACAGCTAGAGTCGACCACGAAGAAACTCCGCCCACGTTGACTGGAACAGCGAGAGATCAAGGCCTTTGAAGTAGCAGGTGCTTGGGGATTTCTTCCTCCTCCCCCTCTGCCTCTGAAGTTTCCCTTCTTCTTTGAAGACTTCTTACACTGGAAACTCAAATGGCCTTGTGCTCCACACGAAAAGCACCGCTTCAATTTCAAAGCTTTAACAGCAGCAGTTTCACTTTCACTTTCCCCTGCTGAAGACTCAGGCACATTTTCAAGCATATTTTTAACAGCACAGTCCCGGCTTTCTTTAACAGCCTGTCTGCGATCCCACTCATTCAAGAGCACGCTAGACACATAATCTTCTGTTAGCCGGTCAGAAGGCATTGTGGAAATCTGGGCAGCCACTCCATCATAAGACTCATCTAGGCTATTGATCATCAGCATTGCAAACACAGCCTCTGAAATAGCCAGGTCTCGCTGAACAAGGTCCTGTCTGAGACGCTTTAATTGAGATAGATGGCTAGGCAAATCACCACCTTTCTCCAACTGCAGCCTGCACAGCTTCTTAAAGAAAATCACACTGGAACCAGCATTCTGCCTCAGATGCATATCTCTCAACTTATGCCAAACAGCTTGTGCAGTCTCTTGACCCTCTAAGTTCACCAGCAAGTGGTCTGAAACACTCAAAATAATTGTCCCTCGGGCTTTCATATCTGCAGCATGCCACTCAGCCCAATCATCATCATCCTTATCTGGAGGGTCATCTTCTATCGTGTGAAATAGCTTTTCCCTCTGTAAAAGCGCTTTCATCTTTACTTGCCAAACTGCATAGGTTTCAGGCGTGAGGAGAGGAAAGGACAGAGCCATCTGGCCAGAATGTGCACAGGCCATGTCTGCTATTACTTAGAGCAAGACACTTCCCTCGTGCAACACAGATAAAGCCTTGACTCCCTCAGCCACTCTCTCTCCCACTCAGAGCGCAATTAACAGGCAAACAGGGATGCTATCTTCTTCCTTTGGCAGTCAGCAACATACCTCCATAAATCAAGCAGCAGCAACAGCAACAGCGGCAGCTTGAATACTCTGCTCCAAACAGCTCTGCTTCTGGGCACCGCAAATCAGTCCAGCATGCAGCGTCCGTTCCACCGTCCGGCAATCAGCAACAGAAACCTCTGGCGACTGGGACGCCTGGGACGCCTGGGATGACTGGAACAACGCCAGGTCAGACGACTGGAACAACGACTGGGCCCATAACCGATGTCAGCATCGCCCTAGAGAGCCAGTGCACCAACTGGACTCATGCACCTCAACCCCGACTGGGCTAGGCGAGCTGGGTAGCACCGCCAGAGACCTCCTTTCTCACAGGAACAGGTCACAGTGCTGTGGACTCACAGCTTAGAGCTGAGAGCACCGGATTCACTGTCTCAATAATACAGTCGTTGCGCAGCAGAGTTTTGCAGAGTCTTGCAGAGTATAAACCACTCGGAGAGCAGCTCTGTAAAATATCTTCCTTTTATTCTATAACTACAACTATGATACAAAGCTATATACAGAGCTGAATATTCTAAGCATAAATCAATGCTACACTGAGAGTCTGCAGCTGCTCTTAGCAGCAATCTTATCTCTAGGATCTCTAACACTCTCACTCTCTCCGATACACTGACTGACTGACTCTCTCTCTCACACACACACACACAGATATGTTGCTGGGCAGAATAAGTAGATAGGCAGGACACGCCTCCTCCTCTCTGGAGAGTCAGCAGAGACCATCAGGAGATGATCAGGAGATTCTTGGGTATGGGAGGGGTGAAATCTCCTCAAAGAGGGCCTGAGCTAAGCTTAAAACCCATTCCCATGAGGGGGAAAACCCAGTAGATAACCCTTGAGGGTGTTTATGAAAACCTACTTCCAGTGTCCAGATTCTGCATTCTAGGCTGAACTTCATTAGCCATTTTTGAACAGAGCAAGCAACGTTCTTAACCCTGGGCTCAGCATCCCTTCTCCATTTCTTGGAGGGAAAGAGAGAGAGAGAGAGAGAGAGAGAGAGAGAGAGAGAGAAATGTTGTATAGTTTAGGTGGGGACCCTGGGACCCTCCAGGTGTTGCTGGACTACAACTCCCATCATCCCTGGCTGCAGTGGCTGATGGGCCCCGCAGTCCCGTAGCAACTGAAGGGCCACAGAACCCCACCTTCCTGCTGCAAGGGGATTCTAGAACAGGCCGAGAGGCCCAGAGGTGGGTGTCGTCTTCCGTGACGTGCTTTCTCAAGAATGGCAAGTCGCCAGAACTCCTTAATTCCCGCTGGCCTTTCTGCTGATCCCATTTGCCGGGCTAAGTGAGCTCACCTTCTCTTTCTCAGTTCCAAACGGGATGCTCACAGTGCCTCCGAAAACAGCCTCCGTCAAAGGAACCGATGGGGTAGCGCCATCGCCCACCCCCATCGAGTTTTTGGACTCATCGGCCAAAAATTACTCTGCCGTCATATCGGCCAGACTTTCAGCAGAGAAAACACCAGTGGTAAGTGTGTGTGTGTGTGTGTGTGTGTGAGTGAGAGAGAGAGAGACTATGATTAAAGGTAAAGGTAAAGGGACCCCTGACCATTAGGTCCAGTCGTGACCAACTCGGGGGTTTTGGCGCGCATCTCGCTTTATTGGCCAAGGGAGCCGGCGTACAGCTTCTGGGTCATGTGGCCAGCAGGACTAAGCCGCTTCTGGCGAACCAGAGCAGCGCATGGAAACGCCGTTTACCTTCCTGCCAGAGCGGTACCTATTTAGCTACTTGCATTTTGATGTGCTTTCGAACTGCTAGGTTGGCAGGAGCAGGGACCGAGCAACGGGAGCTCACCCCATCGCGGGGATTCGAACCGCCGACCTTCTGATCGGCAAGTCCTAGGCTCTGTGGTTTAACCCACAGCGCCACCCGCGTCCCTTATGATTAATCATATCCAAAGTCTTACTTACACCAAGGGTTCCCTACATGATCATTACAGCCAGCTGATTCTGCTCGTGTTGCAGCCCATGGAAGTGGCAATCAGCGGCCACAGGAGAGAGGGCCTTTTCTACTGCAGTGTCTCTAAATTCTCCCTGAGCTTTGGCAAGTGCCAACACTGACAATGCTCAGGTGTCTTTTAAAAGACCTAAAGGCCCGCTCCCAGACCTTTATATCTCACTATATTAGAATTTTATATCTGTCCTATTTGAGAGAGAGAAAACTATAGCCAAATGAAATCGTGAGCAGGATTTGAATAAGAGTCAAGGAAAGGAGAATAAATAAATGATTGTAATATAAGTTACAATAGAAAATAAATGGCAGTTATGGCAGCAGATAAAGGAATACAATAGGAACATCCCGGACGTAAGGATGGGAAGCCAAAATGTAAGGAATTATTATATTGAAAGTGAATTGAATAATGTCAAATTATAAAAAATTACAAAAAAATTATTTTAAAAATGAATTTTATTAACTCTGCCTCAGTTTTTCCCTTTAAAATTTCCTTCCTGTATTTTAATATTTCAATATGTAGTTTAATGTTTTTGTGCACGTGGCTTTAACTGCACACTGTGCGAAGGAGTACCACGCCTGCTATCTGCCCTGAATCCGCTGACATCCTGCTTCCTTGGATGACCTCGACTTGTAGCATTCTGATGAGAGAGGTCCCAGGTTCAGTCATTCCCCCTCTAGTTGAAAGGATCAAGTAAAAAAAGTGATGGTAAAAAACAACAACTCTGTTTCGGACTTAGAGAGCCACAGCCCATCAGAGTAGTCAGTGTTGAGCTACAAGGATAAATGACCCATTATTTGCCAGCTTCCTATATATTCTTGTGCAACTAATCCTCCCCGTATGACAGCTGGAAGGAGTTGGAAATCCAATGGAAGCTGTTTTTTAAAAACACACACACACAAAAACAAACAAACACTGAGGTTCTAGAATGATGGTGTGTAATAATGCTGAATCTGAGCTCAGCAGGCATGGCAGCTATGGAATTATTACCATCATGCCTTATTGCTTAGAAGATTTGTTCCCCAGTTTTCTGGAGTTCGAGTTCCAGATGGAGAAGAGAAGCCGGAAACCGATCCGTTACCCACCAATTAGCAAAAGGCTTTCGTTTCTCTGGAGAGAGGTAGGGATAGGGAGGGCAACTGCCCCCCACCCCTTACCCATGCCTTGAACATAATAATTATAATAATAATTTATGATTTATACGCTGCCAATCTGACTGGGTTACCCCCTCTGCTCTGGGCGGCTTCCAACAAATTAAAACAACAGTAGCACATAAAGACTTCCCGATACAGGGCTGCCTTCAGATGTCTTCTAAAAGTTGTGTGCTTGTTTAGCTCCTTGGCATCTGGTGGGAGGGTGTTCCACAGGGAGGGTGCAACTACCAAGAAGGCCCTATGCCTGGTTCCCTGCAACTTCACTTCTTGCAGTGAGAGGACCACTGGAGGGTCCTCAGAGCAACAACAGCATCAAACATTAAGCAATCAAACATTGTGATTAGCACTGCCAAAAATGACAGCCTAGAAATATTTTAAAAATAACTAAATACAGTGGTACCTCGGATTAAGTACTTAATTCGTTCCGGAGGTCCGTACTTAACCTGAAACTGTTCTTAACCTGAAGCACCACTTTAGCTAATGGGGCCTCCTGCTGCCGCCACGCCGCCAGAGCACATTTTCTGTTCTCATCCTGAAGCAAAGTTCTTAACCCGAGGTACTATTTCCGGGTTAGCGGAGTCTGTAACCTGAAGCATATGTAACCTGAAGCATCTGTAACCCGAGGTACCACTGAATACAATAAATAAATAAATCCCTCCACACAGAAATTTAGGTGTTAGGGAACAGAGCTGCTGATTGCCCTGATAACCTAGGTTTCTGTGTTCAAGGATTGATTTTGTGTAAGCCCCCTCTCACCCAGAAACAGGTCTTTCCTCCTTGCTCTCTCTCTCTGGTTTTAGGCAGAGAGGAGCTTCTCTGCTGTTTCACAGCCCCTCCAAAGTTTTATTCTAACAAGTTACCTGTGATTCCTGCACGGCAGGGGGTTGGACTAGATGACCCCTGGGGTCACCTCTACAATTATATGATTCTAAGTTGATTGTGCTTCTTTTTCAGGAGGAGGCTTCTCTTCAGAGGCGGCAGCAGACGGCCAAGCAGGGACTGACAGGGAAGGCTGTGAGTTCCTATAGCCAGCTGTTTCAGAGGTAAGGAAAGGCATGCGAAGGGGCTGCAATGAGCTGGAGTGGGAAGGAGGCTTCTTCCGTGATCCCAAAGCTCTAAGAAACCAGGAAGTGAAGTATTTATGCTCATTGACTGGGGAGCTTGGCAGCCACACACCCCAAGCCACACTCTGCACTATTAGTTCCCGACCACTTTCGTCGGAGGTGCTAAAGTCTTGATCCCTTCGAGGTTTTTGCAGACAACAAACTGCTTGTTTTCCAAATATTTTTCAGAACACATGAAGGACAAAACTTGTGGTGGGATTTGATTTCTTAAAAGATGTATTCAGAAATAACAACAACAACAACAATGATCAATAATAGCAATTATATTAACAACAACAACAATTAATTTGTACCCCACCTATCTCACTGGGTTGCCCCAGCCACTCTCTCTGTTGGATTCTAACACAGAGGAGTCTCCCTCGTCTGTCTATCCTCTCATTTTTACATTTCTTGCCTGGGAAGAGGGCTACATTTCATCAGGAGGGATGGAGGACAAATTCAGTTTCATTTTCATGAGAAACTACCTGATCTGCACTTTCCAAATGCCATAGATGGACCAACACACAGCCTCCCTTCAAAATGTGCACTTAACCGAATTCTGCAATGCCGTTCTCCAGTAAAACAATATGTACAAAAATACATATATTAGTGAAGCTAAAACACACACACACACACACACACACACACGCGCGCGTTATGGGGAATTGCTTGCCAAAATCTGTATATTAGAGAAAACGGCAACTAAAAATGGGTGTGTTGAAAGAAATTTGCACTAAAATGCTTACAAGTTTTCATGAATAATATTTTTTTTAAATCACAAATTGCTACAGGAATGTGGAGAACTGAATTTAGGACTGGCAAAATAATAATAATAATAATAATAATAATAATAATAATAATAATTTATTCATACCCCGTCCATCTGGCTGGGCTTCCCCAGCCACTCTGGGCGGCTTCCAACAAAACATTAAAATACTGTAATACATCAAACATTAAAAGCTTCCCTAAACAGGGCTGCCTTCAGCTGTCTTCTAAAAGTCTGGTAGTTGTTCTCTTTGACATCTGGTGGGAGGGCGTTCCTCAGGGAGGGCGCCACTACCGAGAAGGCCCTCTGCCTGGTTCCCTGTAACTTGGCTTCTTGCAGTGAGGGAACCGCCAGAAGGCCCTCGGCGCTGGACCTCAGTGTCCGGGTAGAACGATGTGGGTGGAGACGCTGCTTCAGACTGGCAAAATAGGAAACAGAGAAACCAAAACTGACTGAGCCATCCATTCCTGGCTTTGTGCTGATGGAGTGGGAAGGAACCAACTTCAGCAAGTGCTGCAGGATAGGGACACCTCAACCATTAGGCAGAGTGAGGTAGCCGCTACTTAGGTTCTCATTGCCAGGTAGGGAGAGATGCACTTACGGGATTTTCAGATGCTCAAATAACTTAGCTGCCCTTGGCACTGTACACTTTACCTTGGTGGTGGCCATGGGGCGCTATGTGCTGCTCTGTCTCAGGCAGCAAAGCATCTTTGCCCTTCCGTGCCATTAACCTGACTTACACCTGTTGCCAAATTTAGCTTCCTTTTGGTGCAAAACCTAGCAGGCACGAAATACCGCCAGCTTTTGATGAGCTCTCTTATTCAGAAAAGCTGCTCTTGCTTTGAATTTGTTTTCCCCGAGACTTTGGTTGATTGGAGCACTCTCTGTGAACGTTGGGGGTCAGAGAGGAAGTCCGTCTCTCTGAAAAGTAATTGCAAAAAGCCTCAATAGATCTCTGCCTTTTCCCTCTTTCTCCTTTCCCTGGCTGAGCTCTTGGGGGGGCGAGGGAGAAAAATCATCTGCTTTGATTTAGAACACAATGGCCTCTTTTACGGAAAATAGTTCTTTGCTCCTGGAGTTCAGTGGCTTTGCGGTTCTCCATCCAGCCACTCTGTTGCCAAGAGACAGAGGGGCGGCTTTCTTTATCGAGAGCTCTCCGCAAGACAAAGGTTTGAGTTCCTTCTCCCTGTCCCTTGTGGGCACCGCAGCACAGAACGAATCTAATGTCACTTGATTAGTCAGGGTGCTAATGGGCTAAAGAGAAGGCTGCCTCCGCAGGGTCATGTCTACTTCAAACATAAGTGGGAAATGAAAAACATTTTGCACACCTATCTGAGAAACGCCGTGTAAAAAGGTCTCCGCCGCCTTGAAGAGGGATGGCTGTCGTCTCTCTCGTGCACTTTTGTTGAAAGTCAGCCAGTTTTCTCCTAAACAAATGCAGCAGTTTGGATTCCACAGGGTGGGTGCAAATTTGGCTCAGGGGGGCAGCTGTTTGCATTTTGAGCTCTATTCAAGGTGTGAGTAGTAACATGCAAAGCCCGAATGGCTTGGGACCCAGGTACCTAAAAGGGCGTCTCTCCCAGTATCAAGCAACTCAGGCCCTACGATTGGTGGGGGAGACAAGGGAGACACTGGCTGGTTGGCTCTGACCCATGGCAGAGCCTTATCTGTGGTGGCTCCCCGTGGCCTCCCTAGGGGAGATGCTTCAATCTCACGCATTATTAACATTCAGGAACAACTCAAAAATGCTCCTGTTTATCCAGGCATTTGATGACTGAAAAATACTGCTCCTGGCAACCTTGATATTATAAGCTTTGTGGTCATATGATTGTTTTTTGATGTTTAAAACACATGTTCATTTTATTTTAATTGTACCGTTTTAACGGTTTTGCATTGGCCACCCTGAGTTCCTATGGGGTGTAAATTTAACAAATGATAATGCTAATACCCGCTTCAGTGCTGCTGGCCTTTCACTAGGCAGGGGTTAGATCCTGGGGGCCAGTCATGGCCTGAGCCCCCCCCCCCTTCCCCTCTGTTGGAAGGTAGAGCTGTGTGCCGCATGGTCTACAATTCCCATCATTCCTAGCTAACAGGACCAGTGGTCAGGGATGATGGGAATTGTAGTCCCAAACACCTGGAGGGCCAGAGTTCGCCTATGCCTGGTCTAGTCTGTGCTGGAAGATGCTGTCCTCTCGCTGGGAGTATTGACGTAAATTCAACTGCTACCCTGTTGGCTCTTGTGTGTGCACAGGGGGGGTGTTATCTTTTCCTTTGCCCTCAGGCCACCCTGAGCATCAGAATTCATGAAGAGATCAAAAGTGTGAACACCATTTGATCTCTCCCCACGACAGCAAAGCTGGTTAGCAAGTATTAATAGTATTCCCCATACCATGCCACTGTAGTAATTTCATGCCTGGTAGCAATTCCAGCCTACTGGAGGTGATTGGCACCCTTTGGAATGAGGACATCGTCCTCACAAGCAGTAGCACAGGGATCTTCCAACATGCCAGCCAGCCATGCTCCCCCAGCTTCTACAACCATAAAGCGTGCAATTATATGCCATGCATAGGGTTCCCTCTGGCGTTAGACCTACTCAGAGAGCCAGTGTGGTGTAGTGGTTAAGAGCGGTAGTCTCGTAATCTGGGGAACCGGGTTCGCGTCTCCGCTCCTCCACATGCAGCTGCTGGGTGACCTTGGGCCAGTCACATTTCTCTGAAGTCTCTCAGCCCCACTCACCTCACAGAGTGTTTGTTGTGGGGGAGGAAGGGAAAGGAGAATGTTAGCCGCTTTGAGACTCCTTAAAGGGAGTGAAAGGCGGGATATCAGACCATTGACACTGATAGACATGACTATGCTTGGTCCATTAATTTGAGTGTGTCTGCTTGGAGGGAAACGTTGTTGGAATCAGCCTGTAGTTAATTTATGGCTTTCTTAATAATAATTCTCTACCTTGAACTGTGGCGTCCAGTAAGTAGCCCAGCTGGCTTTAAAGGGGGACTGGACAAATTCATGGGTGGTCGATGGAGTCACTAATGGACATAGGCTGTGACAACTACCTGGAATCTCCTATGTTCAGAGAAGCATCAGTTGTTGGGGAGCAGCAACAGCAGAGGGCGATTGCCTTTGCATCCATTCCCGCTTGTGGGCCTCCTGGAGACACCTGGCTGGTTACTGTAAACTGGACTCTGAGCTGGGGGGAAACTTTGGCCTGATCTACCAGGGATCTTTGTACATTCGTATGAGTGACTGCAGCAGCGGCAAAGCGTTCCCTATGGACAGCCATGCAAGCTTACTAACTTGCCTAGCACCATGGAGAAGCACAAACTGTTGTCTTTGGATAAACAGCTATTCACCTCCCCTGTGACCACCTGGAAATAATCTGCCTGCTAAAGGAAAGAGCACAGGGGTTTCTGCGAATCTGTTCTGTGTGCGGTGCCAGCGGACCTCTGCATTCTCTCCCATATCGTTTTCTCCTTGGGAAATCCTCTAGCTCCAGGCAGGAGCAAGGGACAGTGTTTTCCAGGTGTGAGTACAGGTGTACTTGCATACCTGCTCACTCATGTCGCTAATATAATCTGAGCACACCGTACCATTTGCTTGTTTTCTAACCTGCCGTAGAGAAAGGTGGGATATCAACAAATGCCCCAACTACAACTACAACATGGCCCCAATGTGCCTTTTTAAAGCAGAGAACTCAGTTTGACACAATTTTGTTAAAATAATTTGAGCCAAGGCACCTTTGGGGAAATTGGAATAGTAAATTCCTGACGTGCCTATAGCTAAAGGTAAAGGGACCCCTGACCATTAGGTCCAGTCGTGACCGACTCTGGGGTTGCGGCGCTCATCTCGCTTTATTGGCCGAGGGAGCCGGTGTACAGCTTCCGGGTCACGTGGCCAGCATGACTAAGCCTCTATTGGCGAACCAGAGCAGCACACGGAAACGCCGTTTACCTTCCCGCCGGAGCGGTACCTATTTATCTACTTGCACTTTGACGTGCTTTCAAACTGCTAGGTTGGCAGGAGCAGGGACCGAGCAACGGGAGCTCACCCTGTTTCGGGGATTCGAACCACCGACCTTCTGGTCGGCAAGTCCTAGGCTCTGTGGTTTAACCCACAGTGCCACCCTTAGCACTGTTCATACTGTCCATAGAAATAGCATTATTTGTCAGCTTAATGTATTTGCTAGTAATTATTTCTTTTTCCTATGGAAAGTTGCTTCTCACAAGCATCTGGTTGTCCTTTTTGATGGGCCACTGGCCTGATCCAATGGGCTTATATTCTTACATTTAAAATCCATTTCTTTCTTTTTTTAAGAATATTTTTTTATTAACCGACCAATCACATCAAATCAAACCAAATTACATAAATTCCAAATTACACAGCTGAATTTTAAATTTTTGTTGGTACCCATATTTCAAGTTCCGAAGGGATCCAATCAACTTCTTGCTTCTTACTGCTGTTTTAATGTCCACAAATCTAACCTTATGATGTTCACAGTACTATCCAGTCCTTTCTTATTATTTTTCCACATCTCTTGTTGTTATTTTCATATATTTTTCCTTTCTCTTTGTGACCTCTGATAGTCTCCGCAAGCTGGTTAGAACAGTTTGTAATCCTGCGTGGATATTTTTTTTTTAATCCAGTAGCCATATCCAGACGTTTTCCATATAACATCACTTCCATACATCAAAACAGTCTTAGCGTCATTAATCTTCACCGATCTGCCTCCTTTCTCAAAACCTCTGAGGAGATTCACTAGGAATGCAGTCTGAAAACAAATCCGTTCTTCCTCCCGGCTGTAAATCCTTTGGCAAGATGGCGACTCCGAATTAATTGCTGCGCCATTCCCAAAAGCTCTTATTGCTTCTCGGTCTCCATAAAGCATACTTTTGGTTAAAGTTTATCTCCACACAGACCTTAATCATCTTGCTTGCGTCAGTTCAACCGACGGTTCTAATGAGGAGGGGTTCTTGTAAATCACATAGAAGGAACGTAAAAAAAGGTTCCCCCCCCCATTCAGCCCCGTTGTCAACATACCCCGCCTTTGGTGTATCTTCATCGTAAAATATTCCTGTTTCTCCAGCCCATCGTCTTCTTTCGCAGAGGTCACTTAAATTAGCAGACTTCACTCCCCTTCTTCACTTGAAATATGTGCATTTGCTTCTTTTGTAATTAATTATTCCAAATTGCTGCAACTAGTGCGCGATCAGAGACAGCGTCCAGGAGAGCTGATGTCCACACGGGGGCATTCTGCCTAGGGCCCTCACCCCCTTCTTTCAAATTAGGGGTGATTTATGGGCACAGCAGGCAAGGGCAGTGTTCCCCATTTCCTTGGGGCAACAAGGGAGGCTGCCTACTCCCATAACAGCCTCTTAATTACCCCGTGTGGGTCAGAGAGATGGTATTGTCGGCCATCTTCCAATGCGCCCCCTAGTGGCCCCCCCATTTAAAATCCATTTCTGTCACCCTCTGGGAGGATGTTTGTGTCACCAACATGGCCCTGTAATATTTTGCCTCCATGCAGGGCAGTGATGGGGAAGCTGAGCCCCCCCTGCATGATGCTGGACTCCCATCAGCCCCAGCCAACATCACCAATAATCAAGGAGGAGGAATCCAGCAGCATTCAGAGCATCACAGGTTCCCCATTCATGATGTTGTTGGCATCTGTCTGTCTCAAAAGACAATGGAGTGCGCCTCCAAGGGCAAAGTCAAACGGCTGTGTTAGCAGCACCAAAGTGACCCCCTGGGGCGCTAGCCTGGGCAGTATGTCTGGAGGTCCTGGGCTGCCCAGACGACAAGACCCCCTACTTTGCCTTGCTGTTGTGGCCCAAAGAAAAGCAGAGCGAGGCGTTTGGCACCAGCTTGGCTGCAGCAGTTGCCAGAAGGAGTTGTACAAGGCAGCATCCAACCGTCTTAGGGACTCGACTCCAGATTTGTGTAGGGTTTGGCTCCTGAGCCTTTTCTTCTCCCGAGGATGTCCCGCAAGGCAGCAGAGGCTTCCTTCTCCTAGATGCGCTACCTTCCATGTAGACGAGCCCTATGTAAGGGTTCAGAAAAATCGCTGTTTGGAAAGAAGATGGCTGTGCTACCCAACTGATGGGAATGATGAAAACTGCTCTTGCAGAAAAGCTTGGAGAGGCATGTTGTTGTTTAGTTGTGTCCGACTCTTCGTGACCCCCTGGACCAGATCACGCCAGGCACTCCTGTCTTCCACTGCCTCCCGCAGTTTGGTCAAACTCATGCTGGTAGCTTCGAGTACAGTGTCCAACCATCTTGTCCTCTGTCGTCCCCTTCTCCTTGTGCCCTCAATCTTTCCCAGCATCAAGGTCTTTTCCAGGGAGTCTTCTCTTCTCATGAGGTAACCAAAGTATTGGAGCCTCAGCTTCAGAATCTGTCCTTCCAGTGAGCACTCAGGGCTGATTTCCTTCAGAATGGAGAGGTTTGATCTTCGCGCAGTCCATGGGACTCGCAAGAGTCTCCTCCAGCACCATGGAGAGGCATAGAGCACCCATGATAAGTCTGGGGATACCACACTGCAGCCCCTCCATAGGCCCCCTCCACCCACTGGAGAAAATTATCTAGTAAATCCCAATGCTCTGTTCTCCCAACAAAAGGGAACCAGACAGAGGGCCTTCTCAGTGGTGGCGCCTGCCCTGTGGAACACCCTCCCATCAGATGTGAAGGAAATAAGCAGCTATCTTAGCTTTAAAAGACATCCTGAAGGCAGCCCTGTTTAGTGAAGTTTTAAATATTTAATGCTGTATTGTTTTAACACTCAATTGGAAGCTGCCCAGAGTGGCTGGGGAAACTCAGCCAGATGGGCAGGGTATAAATAATAAATTGTTGTTGTTGTCGTCGTTGTCATTAGGCTAAACGTGTCCAAACTATTTGATCTCTTTAGCAGTCGTTCCCCCCTGCAGAATCCAATATAACACCTACAAAATCACTGGGTTGTAGGAGACCCTGGGAGCCATATCATTCAACACCATTGGTACAACATAGGGAAGAGGGGCCAGGGTTGTCACTGTGAATTGGGGATGTTATGCTAAGGGGTCATCACAGTGGAAAGAAGGGAATGAATCTTGACTTTCTCTCCGATGCACATAACAGAGAGAAGTCCTCATATACTTCCTTATGTGTCATTCCAGCTATTTTGACGGCACTTCCGCAGCAGTTGGCTTATCACATGCTCGGTTTTTGGAACCCCCATCTCAGGTTTCGAGGTTGTCACCCAGAAAAGAAAGCAGCCCAGATCGTGGTGTCCCACCCGCTAGCCCAGACCGAAGGTGGGTAAGGGCAAAAGTGTTCGTTGACAAGGGGCGAGGTGGGCAGGTTCCCCATCAGGCAGGTTCTGCCATAGAACCTTGCCTGGAGTGCATGCCTGGATCCTAATGGCTCCTCCGGTTTCATCAGGGACTGATTTCTTCCCTGTGGAAACCCCTTTCAAAGGAGCAGCCCAGCCAGTCTGGAGCAGCAAAAAATAAAAGGCGGCTTTGGCACAGGAACCAGAAACTGGCTTAGTGTGGAATGAGCTGTCAGAGACAGTATCCCGTTTCATCTGATGCAATCCATGACTTGAGTTGTAATTGAATATAAATGCATTCTGTCACCTACCAAGGCCAGCACCTGGAAGGGCTGGCACGCTTCTTTTGGCTTGGTTGAAGCTACTACTAGCCTTAAGGGCAGGAAGGGTGCCCAGGGAAATCCCCCATGATCCCCACATCTCCATGACAACTCCTTTCTCTGGCCCATTCTGCCTTCTTGCTCTCTTTACTCAGTTTAAATTTGCCAGCTGTAAAGATCTCTAAGCCGGCTGAAGCCTGCGTCATGCGGGAGGTCCCTGCATTTGTTTGTATCTGGGGAAACAAAACCTTCCTTCCTTTCCATTTCCTCACCTTAAGGTGTTTTAACTCTGCAAGCGCCTGCACTTAGCACTCTTAATTGTTTGTGAGAAATCAACTGTGAGCCAAGCTTGCAAGGAAGCAGGCTGCATGCACTCAGTCATTCATTCATTCATTCATTCATTTTGTGTGTGTGTGTGTGTGTGTCCCAACTGCTGTGTGAACTTGTGCTCCACAAAGTGAAGATCTGCACCCTAAGGTGGTGCAACAGCTGGCCAAAGGGATGCAGAATATTCAGCCTTCCTGTCTTCTACTTTGCATGTGAGTTTTGATTGGAGCAAGAGAGAGGGTGGCTCATCCCATTTGAGAATGCAGGGAGAGCCATGCTGGGTCAAAAGAATGGCCAGTCCTGCCTCCTGTCCAGCCAGGAACCACCAAGCTCCCTGCAAGCTGCCAGTCGGAAGCGTATTAGCAGGATGAGGGGGTGGCCCTTGGGGAGTCAGCCCAGCAGTAGCCTGCACCCCTTTCCTAATCAACATATTCACCCTTCGTTTTCAATTTCATGCTTCCATTGCTTGGGACTGAAGAGCAAGTAAAACAAAAAGTCAGTCCTGGTAAGTTTGTGCGAAAGCATGCCAAGATGTGAAGCTTGTTAATAGAGGTGTGATGTTGTTGTTTCGTGAACTATTTTTATCATGCCTGCACGGCTTGCCTGGGGAATTGTGGGTCTCTTCCCCCCCCCCCCCACAAAAAATCTTGGAGCCTCCAGCATTTTCTAAACCAAAGGGTCATAATTCCAAGCCTGGAGTTCCTGATGCAGAGAGCGAGGGATGCGGCGTCGTATGGGTGCTCCATTGCTCCTGCACAGTACATGTACTAGGGATGGCGAGGGAAATGGATTTAGATTGCATTTAAGAGCACACCTCATTCAAACTTTCCATAGCAATACACAAGTCGAAACACGGGCATGTTTCAAAATTTGCGTTATGTTAGTGAAAATATGCAAAAATAAGTGCTACATTAGGGAACATTGCTTTGCAAAAATGTGCTTTATTAGGCAAAATGCCATACACAAACATGTGCATTAGGAGAAATTAACACTAGAATTCTGATCTTTTAAAAAATGGAAACTGGTGTGGATTCCTGGAGAGCTGAGCTTACAACTGGAAAATGTTAAGAAGCTGAGAGAAACCGAAATTGCAAGATTCACCCATCTCCATTGGCTCAGTTTGATGGGAAATGCAGGAAGGAAGAAGGAGCTCCAGGCAGTGAACTGGGTGATGGTGGGAAGGAGGGACTGGCTTTGAGGTATCCCTGCCTATGGCACTTGCTCATTTGACTTTACCAAGGCTTGCAGTTCTACATCTAGCGTCAGCTCGACTGCAGAAGAAACTTCACCCTGGTAATAGATCTGGGGGTGCCAGTGAAGCAGAAGTGAACCAAGGAGTCCACAGCAGGATCCCCTTGCTCTGCTCCCCAGCTGGCGGGAGCACATCTCTTGATGCACAGCTGATCTAAGTATGGAGTGCCTGGCGCCTTCCGGCTGTTTTGGACTACAACTCCCATCAACCCCGCAACCACGTGCTTTGTTGGGCCTGATGGGAGTTGCAGGCCAGAGCATCTGGAGAGGCACTAGGTTGGCACAGACTATCTGAGCACACCCTGGCACTCATGTGGCACTGCTAAGTCGGAGGGGTGAAACATCTCAGGCAGACTTGGGTGTTGTTGTAAGATTCTGCAAGTCGCCCGAGTTGCAAAGTACGTATCGGTTTTCTTCTGCTTGCTTGCTTGCTTTTTTGTTCATGAGAACCAAACTTTCCTTTCCCAGCCCCAGAGAGGCACACGGCACACCAAGATATTCGCTCAGCCTTTCGCCGGGAGCACTTTCATCTAGAAGCACGGCTTCTCAGCTGCCGCCCGCTGCCCCGGTTCCGTCAGCCGAGGAGATGGATGGTGAGCAGGAAGGCAGGAAAGGTGGGAGTGGAGCAAAAACTTTGGCCATGAGCTCTGCTGGGCCAAGACGGAAACAGCACATTTACAGCCCATGGGGGCCAGTTTCACCTACCTGTGATCCAGACATAGAACCCCATCTGCTGTTTTTATGCTCTAAAGCAGGGCTGTGGAGCCTTTTTTTAATCGGAAGGACACATTCTCAAAAGGGCAACTTTGTGGAGCTCAAAAGCAGGCCTTAAATTGCTTCGGTGTGGGTTGCATGCCAGCCATACCGAAGTTTCTAGCCCCCTGCCCCCCCCCAGTGCACACACATCTCCAGAGATATTGCCACAGTTCAAAGCACATTCCAGCCATGTAAAGGCACTCAAGGACAGGGGGGAAAGGGTTGTGGCAGAAGAAGAGGCATAGCTTAGGGAGGTGTTGCAAGGGCCAGGTGGAGACCCCAAAAGGCTGCATTTGGCCCCGAGGCTTGAGGTTCCCCACCGCTGCTCTAAAGAGACCAGCTATTGGTACGATTCCCTGGAGCAAGTCCTGAGCCTTCAGAGCAGTTTTGCATAGTATGTCACTGACTCAAAGCTATAGTGATGCAAAAAAGAGAAGGGGCAAATGGCAGGGAAGGGAAATAATCCCTGCTGCGCTGTGCTTGTGAACTTCTGCAAAGGAGTTGGCAGACCAGCCCCAATATCCAGCATTAGCAGTTAGGTGGCAGTGAAGTGTGCTGCTTATTGTGAATGACGACGTCACGCCCAAGTCCATGCATCGGAAATGCTGACACACGAACCCCAATTCACCCATGGCAAAGAACGAGCATATTTCATGACGCGGCAGTTAGGCGCTGCTCAAGCGGGAAGACCCTTTGTGAAGCGGTTCTCCTTGAACAGGGTGCTTTGTTAAGGTTCTCTCTGGTGGGCGTCTGCTAGAACCAGGACTCTCCTCCCATCTTCCCTGGCTGGGGCTGATGGCAGCTGGAGTCTTAACCCCACAGCCGCCACTCCTGTTCTAACGGCGGCTGCTTCCTACTCATCGGAACTGCTGACGAATGCCATTTTCCTTTCTTGCAGAGGTGACCCTTTCTCCTGAGTCCAAAGAGAAGAAAGCGCCCAAGCCCAAGCCTCCTCCTCCCGCCGTCCGCCAACTCGTAGACCGTCCAGGTTCCAACACCAAGCCAGTACTCCCTCCCATTCCATCCGGGAGGAAAAGAAACAAACCTGCAGCAGTGGAAGGGCAACCCTCTTCTCTGTTGTCTAACCCAAAGCCTTCGTCGTAGCCGTTGTCCCCTCCACCCCCAGCCCCTTCAGGGAAAACGCCGCACAAGACTCCTTCGCTTCCAAATGCTCCTGCTCGCTGAGATCTGCCTGCAGCTCGCTTGTAACACCTCTTGCAGGAAACAAGCCACTCATAACAGGATGCTTGTTTTGGGTGACATGGGAGCCATTCGGAGGGCAGTTGGTGGGCTATTCCTCACAATTTATATGTACATCTTGGAATATCCAAGTCCCCCCTATGGTCAGCCATTTGACAGGGTGTTTTAGTTTTGGTAGATATTTCTAAATCGCAGGCTTTATGGGGGTGACGGATGGTTCAGCTGATTATGATGCATATCAGAGCTCTTATTTTCCCCCACACGCCCAAGGAACAAAAGTAGCTTCTCATTTCACTATAAAAGATCTGAATAGCCAATGTGTCTACTGCGTTATTTCAAACAAGCGTTTGTTTACAGTTGGTAGCCCTTGAAATACGCCAGTTTAGTCAATTTATTCCTCAGTTAAAACACTGACGCAGAATCATCTGAGATTGCTTTAGGTGAGTAATAGTCCTAAAAGCACTCCACATTCAAATGGCAGCTATTTGAAAATTGTGATGGGAACCTTCGGACCCAAGTGGAAAGGTTAGGTCAAAATGGCTTAGCTGTGTACGATAATGGGAAGTAGACTCTAAAAAGCATGTAATATAAAAAGTGGTCCCATTTACCTTGGAAGAAGGAAGACCATTTTAGCATCCAAATAAAAAATAATAAAATGCAATCTTTTGATCATTCTGTTTGGGACATTCTCTTTGAAACGTCAGCAATTGAAACACCCCACAGAAAATAAATCACCACTTAGTCTAAGCACCCAAAGCACTGGAGACATGTCTTTAACCCTCTGAAAGACCAGCTTCATCTCCCAGCAGCCAAGAAGGAGACATAAATCTCCAGCAACCAAGAAAGAGAGTTATAGATGAACCAGCTGGGAGCCATTAGCCAAGCAGGTTGCTTTCGGATGTGTGAAATGGAAAGCACCCAGCAAACTGGAGAGCTTTAAAGAAAGAGACATCTGCACCTGCTCTGCACCTCATTCTCATTGTAGGCATGATTCAAGGCCACTGAGCCTTGTGCCAGCTGGCACCTGAAACCTTGGGAAAAAACGCTGATGCAAATTTAACTGTTTTGCTATAAAAAGCTCACTTCACAAATCTCTCTGGTAGAGCGGTAATGGGTCAGACTGGCACAGCAGTTCTGCAACAAGACAACACATGAGCTTTGTTGTATCACATTCAAAAGAAATGTGCTAATTTGTTTGTGATCATAGTAGGTTCCGATATCTTCACATTTTTTTTTGCCATTAACGGCTTTACAGCTAGCAAGTGATGGTCTGCAGAAAAACAACAACACACAACCCTTTACGTAGCACAGTGGTTATTGCCGTCCTCTCGCTTTCCTACACTGCAGCACCTCTCCTAAGCCATTCAGTATTGGCTGTGGTGGCCATTGGGATGGGTGCCCATTCCGAAACACCACAACCGCTCAGCTAATAGGTAACGAGGGTTCAACTTCATTAAAAGAGACCAGAGCTCTCACAGCCAATTCTCGGGAGCTTCCTGAACACTGCAACTTGCACATCCATCAGTTTTTAAATTAGCATTCCCATGATTTGGCCAATGAATCAAATTCTCATCTCATTTACTAGAATGGTGTTTCAGGAATTAATGTTCTAGGTGGTTGTTTCTTTTTTTTGGGAGGGGCCGGAATATAGCCATCCCCCACATCTTGTACACTAAATGCACATGTTCATCTAACCCAGCAGTTCTCAACCAGATGTTATTGGACTACAACTCCCATCATCCCTGAGCTCTGGCCTTGCTAGCTAGGGGTGATGGGAGTTGTAGTTCAACAACATCTGGGACCCACAGGTTGAGAAAGGCTGATCTAACCAGTATTTGCAAGACCCACAGCTGAAGACCCACAAAGTTTTATGATAGTAGAGATTAGTGGGAATGCCCTAAAATATCCCAGTTCTGCAAGTTAAGTATCCAGCTGTTTTTGAACTACAACTCCCATCATCCTGGACCACTGGTCCTGCTAGCTAGGGATGATGGGAGTTGTAGTCCAAAAACAGCCGGAGAACCAACTCTGGGAAACCCTGGTCTATATAATCAGTATTGTCTACTCTGAGTGCTGCAGTCTCTGAGGATCTCGGGGGCAAAGAGGTCTTTCCCAGTCCTGTCAGCCGAGTCACCCAGGAATGAGCCTTGGATAAAGTGCATGCTTTTTACAACTGAATTATAACTCCTCTGTTTCCAGACTCCGCTCTAGTCTAGTCAAAAGCAAAATAAATCCAGCATCAAAGCTTGCTGATTAGAATACCATCAAATGCCACTTAAAGTTCTTTGTTTCAGTGTATTGGCCAACAGCCAATATCCCTCACATGAGCCAGAAAACTAATTTCCCTTTCCACCTGAATTCTCTTTTTAACAGGGATTTGCCCCCCATCCTTTGCCTTATCCTGGTTTCCATAGCAGACGATTTATGCTTACTGTAAAGGGGAGAGCAGCCAGGAAACTTGCCCAAAGTGTGTTTGGTGATTTACAAAGACATCTTTACAGCACCCCAAAGAGCCCCTTGCCATTCCATCTAATTTGGGTGACAAAAGCATCTGTCTTGCACTTTGAAAGCAACGAGGATTCAACTAGACATCCAAAGGAACTTGAAGATCTATCTTCCAGCAGCCCCCTCCTCTTTTCTCAAGCCCACTGAACAGGGCAAATAAGATGCCACAAAAGGAATTAAAGGGACCTTATAAACAGTCCAGCAGAGAGGGGGACTCGGAAACTATACTACACCATTCTCAACTTGCACAACAGAATGTGCCTAAGAGCTGCATTCGATCTTTGCAAAAATGAAAAATCACCCACCTTTCCAGCTTTGCTGCTCCAGAATTTTAAAATGAAATTCTGACTTCCAAAATTTGGCATTCTTGTGATGGTGGGTCTCTTTCAGTTTGGCAAGCATTTAAAAAAAAAGAAACATATTAAGTGGTCAAATACTAAACGCAGCTGTATTCCATGATCAAACACCATCTGACTAAATATCACATAAAGATAAAGGTAAAGGACCCCTGACCATTAGGTCCAGTCGCGAACGACTCTGGGGTTGTGGCACTCATCTCGCTTTACTGGCTGAGGGAGTCATGTGGCCAGCATGACTAAGCCGCTTCTGGCAAACTAGAGCAGCGCATGGAAACGCCGTTTACCTTCCTGCCGGAGTGGTATCTATTTATCTACTTGCAGTCTGAAGTGCTTTCAAACTGCTAGGTTGGCAGGAGCAGGGACTGAACAACGGGAGCTCACCCCGTCGCGGGGATTTGAACCACTGACCTTCCGATCGGTAAGCCCAAGAGACTAAGTGGTTTAGACCACAGCGCCACCTGCGTCCCATCAAAATAACACATATCCACTACCAAATATCAAAAGTTGCAATCATGTACAGTGGTACCTCAGGTTACATACGCTTCAGGTTACAGACTCCGCTAACCCAGAAATAGTACCTCGGGTTAAGAACTTTGCTTCAGGATGAGAACAGAAATTGTGCTCCAGCGGCGCAGTGGCAGCAGGAGGCCCCATTAGCTAAAGTGGTGCTTCAGGTTAAGAACAGTTTCAGGTTAAGAATGGACCTCCGGAACAAATTAAGTACTTAACCCGAGGTACCACTGTATTATAGGATGCTATGTGCAGATACTGAATGTTCTGCGGTTCTACGGATACTGGGCAATCTGGTAAGACGCACATTTTCCAGACCAAGAGAAAGAAGGGCAGCCACACCCAAAAAAATCCAAGCCAAGAGCAGGAAAGGGAAACAGATGGGGATGGCTGCCCCACACCCATCCTAGTGAACTACCACCCAGATTTTTAGTCATTTCCCCATCCTCTTTATTTGGTGAGACTCTCGCTAGTTTAAAGACATACCTTAAATCAGAGCTTTCCAAACTTTTCATACTGGTGACACATTTTAGAGACATGCATCATTTCATGACACAGTAATTCAGTTTTACCAGCAAGCCGGAGGTTAAACTAACCTCTTTCCAGCCCCGGGAGGAGCGCAGGGAGAATTTGTGAGACACATCTAGGACTCAGCTACATTATATAAATAACAATGTTATAAATGCATTATAACACTGTGACACCAGGTGGCAGTGTAGACCTGAAATTTTCCATTGTGAGCTTTAAAACGGTTTTTCCCCCCAGAGTATTTTCAGAACGTTTTTTTTATAGCTGTGTAGATGCAGCCCTACGCAGTGCAGCCGACACACTAGCGTGTTGTGACCCACAGTTTGGAAAGCTCTGCCTTAAATTGTTTGCGGGTCAAGCAGAGTGTGGGAAGGGGTACATACCTTCAAGATGAAACCCAACTCATGCCTTCATTTAAAACCAGTTTCAAGGCTCCTCCAGACTGTCAGTATTTTGCAGGAGCAATTCAAGGGCGCTTGTTGAGAAATGTAGGTTTGAGCAATTAATGTGTATTCAAGCACTCTGCCACTTCAACCCAGGTAACTTCAATCTTTTCAGACCCAGGACCTACTTTTAACTGAAAATGCATTTGGGGACCAATTTCTTAATCTTTTACTATATATTTGCAGGGCGGTAGTTCTCCTGTTGCGACCCGGCCGTGGGCCACCCCCCGTGAGTCCGTACCCACAGCTGAAGGCGAGGCCTCTAGCGCAATAAATTCAATTTTTAAAAGGAAGTGGACTTTTTGCAGCTGGAAAAGTGATGATAAAACACAATGAGAAGAGTAGAATGAACAATTGGGACAGGAAGATGAATAAACACCCCATAACCAAATCTGGATGAGTGCTCAAGCAAGACTGAATATACTCCAACCTCCACTAAAACTTTGCACCGGCAAATCTGGACAATAAACAAGTCTAGAGAAGTCCTCAAACATATCCAGGTAAAATTTATTGGGGGGGGGAGGAGGGGCAGGAGGTACACAAAATAAACTAAAGGAAGTCATCATAAAAAAACCAACGTTCTTTGTTTAACCCTACAAGTTATCCCCATTTCCAGTAAGCAAGGAGGGAGCTGATATCTCCTCTAGCTTTCCTCTGTACACACATTCGTCCAAGTCACCGATAACATTCTCAAATGTCTAGTAAAGCTTGTTTCTTGCCGAAAACACTGGGGGGGTGTGTCCACCCTCCAATCTATTAACCTCCAAGTCCTTCACCCAGTGCCTCCACAATGAGATTTACGTGAGGCAGAGGTAGAACTCGCTAAAGAAACTTCTAAAATCCTAATTCCACTGGGGGAGAGGAACCTCTAGCAAAATAATGATGATGATGATGATAAAGAGACATACCCTTTGTCCTTGTCGGGCAGTTCCTAAATTGAGAGGCTACCTGGGGGCACTCACCTGTGCACCTGCTGGTGACAGTGACAGCTGGCGCCCCAAAGGTCAGGTGATCCCATTTTCATTTTGAAGCTGCCAACACATCAGCCCTTGTGTGGGGTGAGCAAAAGAGGGCATTGCAGGCGATCACAGGAGGCTATTCCAGCCGCGAACACATACGTGGAGATGCATCTTTTGAGAACTGAAGCAATCCCCACATCCATGTACGGATTTCCAATGAGCCCTGGGTCCAGAAATGGACAGGGGCTGCTGCACCCCTGACATGCCAGGATGCCACAGACACAGGATGCGCATAGTACAGCATGCAAGAAAACGCACAGGGCTCCGTGGAACATGGGAAGCAAAATGCAAATACGCGACCAAACATTCAATGCGCTGAGCATGGGGAAGCGATTGCTCTTATCTAAAAGACAGCGTTCAAACCGACTTGCAAATACGTTTACCGATAAATATGCACACACGTGGTGAGGATGTTACCTGGGAGGAGAGAAGCTTAACACAGAAAAATAAAAGCACCTCAAAGAGAACCAGTGCAGAAGGATGGATCAGGTCGAGGCACAACCCAGACATTTAAAACTCTGAACAATTCAAGTTCCCGTTCATTTCACATAATTGTCTGAGGGGGACGGCCTGTAACAGAGGGAGAAGCTTCACAGCTTAACGCGACAGGTGAACGCCGTCACACTAAATGTTTCTGTCAACAATAGCTGCTTTCAGAATATAATTTAAGTTTCTTTTTGAACCGCAAAGGCTTCCCATTAGCATTCCTGTCCCTCCAGGCCTGAGCCTCAATACTGGCAGGGTTTCAAACTTTGAGTGAACAAACAAACAAACAAACAAAAGCACCTGGGAAGTAGCTGCTACTTTAACACAGGATTAGACCCATCAAACCAAGTTAGTAGACCTGGTTCTGGCTGCCCCCTCGAAGGCCAGGCCTCCTTGTTGTGGGGAGGACCTGCCCCGCTCCCATTGGGAGATATGGGGAGTAAGGCCACATCCGCACCACACATTTAAAGCAGTATCATACCACTTTGAACAGTCATGGCTGCCCTACCCCTCGGCCAGAATCCTGGGAACTGTAGTTTAAGGGCGCAGAGAGTTACAAGGAGGCCCCTATTCCCCTCAGAGAACTAGGATTCCCAAAATGGCTTAACAAAATCCATCCCCTCTTCCCAGGGAACTCTGGGAATTGCAGGGGACTGGGGGCATAGCTGTCAACTTTTCCCTTTTCTTGTGAGGAATCCTATTCGGAATAAGGGAATTTCCCTTAAAAAATGGGAAACGTTGACAGCTATGACGGGGGGGGGGATCCCTAACAAC